>NW_027316532.1:13458967-14658967 GCF_026437365.1 Eucyclogobius newberryi
TGAAGTATCAAACACACAGTATGAAGTATTAAACACACAGTATGAAGTATTAAATACACATTATGAAGTATTAAACACACAGTATGAAGTATTAAACACACAGTATGAAGTATCAAACACACAGTATGAAGTGTGGATATTGATCAAATTATTGTCAAGTCTGTGTCCTATTTATCATGAGTCAAGACGATCTTGCTGCATATGGGTCACAATGAACTATTCTGTGTATTTTAACTATTCTGTGTATTTTCTAATCATCTGTGGACTAGTCTAAACAATCTTAAAGCGGACGTCATAGCGAAGGTCAGGCCATGTTTATCAGACCCAAGCAACAGCGATATAAAAACACAGCTAAATCTTGTGAAGAGTCGAATCTCAGCTGCAAGACGAACAACACGCTACTGTTTTGCCTGTTTTTCCATGTTTTCATCAAATAAAGAACTTGAGAACGATCTTCGCCTCTCGCAGTCTGTATAGACTAAACTTCGACAGAAGTATTAAATACACATTATGAAGTATTAAACACACAGTATGAAGTATCAAACACACAATATGAAGTATTAAATACACTGTATGAAGTATCAAACACACAGTATGACGTATTAAATACACATTATGAAGTATTAAATACACTGTGTGAAGTATCAAACACACAATATGAAGTATTAAATACACTGTATGAAGTATCAAACACACAGTATGACGTATTAAATACACATTATGAAGTATTAAATACACTGTGTGAAGTTACAAACACACATTATGAAGTATTAAATATGTTGCTCTTATAGATCCACTTAAAGTCCACTGGAGTTTAGTTTATTTTGTTTTCAGCTCCACTAATAGTTTTAAACTCTCAATTCACTCTGGAAGTATTCTGTTACCATGGAAACTGCTTTTGTTCTCCCTTTGCACAAAGGAGGCCAGAAAAATGATTTGAATAATTTTCGTGCAAACGTGCAATACTGACATACCCATGTGCAATACTGACATACCCATGTGCAATACTGACAAAATCATGTGCAATACTGACATACCCATGTGCAATACTGACATACCCATGTGCAATACTGACATACCCATGTGCAATACTGACATATTCATGTGCAAAACTCTGACATAATGTCAATCATATTGGTGCAATATTCTCCTTTTTCTTTTGATAATTTTGGGATAGTTTTATTCCATCATCAAACAGAGGGAAATCTGGGCAAAACATTCAGTTTTATAGTTTCTTTCATTTGACTGAAGTCTGGGATAAGGTTCCATTTTTCAAGATTTTATAAAAATAAAAAGAGGGGTATAATTTACTCCAGAACTGTTGATATGAAGTATCACACCTAAATATCTAAGATATTCTGTTTGCCATCCAAATGGGTAAATGTTTTTAAGGTCAGAGGGGGGCGCCAGAGAGAGAGGATTTCATTTTTTTGTACATTAATATTGCATTTAGACGTTAGACCAACTTCTTGAAGAAAACCATCACATTGAGTCTGGAAACGTCTGGTTTGGTCAAATATAATAGAACATCATCTGCAACAGGTCATTTTATGTTCTGTCCCATCGATTGTAACACTGTGAGTTGTTTTTTATTGTCTAATAAATTTGGCCAATGGTTCTAAATACAGAGCAAACAGGAGGAGAGACCAGACACAGCCCTGTCTGACCCCTCTGTCCAGAGTCAGTGGATCTGTCATGTGACCATTGATTTTAATTCTTGATGTTGGACCATTGTAAAGAGCAACAATATTTTTTAATATTAAATCATTGATTTGAAATTTGTTTTGCACTTTAAATAAATATAGCCGGATTAAAGAATTGTGTTGGTCGTTTGCTCATGAATCTGTCTGATCTTTGTGGATTCAGTTTGGGAGGATTTGGGTCGATATGAGGCACAGTCCAGTCGCTCCTTCCCTTGTTTTGGTCTCAGGGACATGACGTCCTCTTTCACACGAAGAGGGGAAGAGTTTTATTAAGTCCAGTTATAAGTTGCCATAAGGGAAAGGAGTAAGTGTGTCTTTTAGAGCTTTATACCGCTCTGAGGTGTGTCATTAGAGCCTTTTTCCACTCTGAGGTGTGTCTTTAGAGCTTTATTCCACTCTGAGGTGTGTCTTTAGAGCTTTATACACTCTGAGGTGTGTCTTTAGAGCTTTATACCGCTCTGAGGTGTGTCTTTAGAGCTTTATAACGCTCTGAGGTGTGTCTTAAGAGCTTTATACACTCTGAGGTGTGTCTTTAGAGCTTTACACCACTCTGAGGTGTGTCTTTAGAGCTTTATTCCACTCTGAGGTGTGTCTTAGAGCTTTATTCCACTCTGAAGTGTGTCTTTAGAGCTTTATACCGCTCTGAGGTGTGTCATTAGAGCCTTTTTCCACTCTGAGGTGTGTCTTTAGAGCTTTATTCCACTCTGAGGTGTGTCTTTAGAGCTTTATACACTCTGAGGTGTGTCTTTAGAGCTTTATACCGCTCTGAGGTGTGTCTTTAGAGCTTTATAACGCTCTGAGGTGTGTCTTAAGAGCTTTATACACTCTGAGGTGTGTCTTTAGAGCTTTACACCACTCTGAGGTGTGTCTTTAGAGCTTTATTCCACTCTGAGGTGTGTCTTAGAGCTTTATTCCACTCTGAAGTGTGTCTTTAGAGCTTTATACCGCTCTGAGATGTGTCTTTAGAGCTTTGTACCACTCTGAGGAGTGTCTTGAAAGCTTTGTACCCTCTGAGGTGTGTCTTTAGAGCTTTATAACATTCTGAGGTGTGTCTTTAGAGCATTATACCGCTCTGAGGTGTGTCTTCAGAGCTTTATACCGCTCTGAGGTGTGTCTTTAGAGCTTTATACACTCTGAGGTGTGTGTTTAGAGCTTTATACCACTCTGAGGTGTGTCTTTGGAGCTTTATACCGCTCTGAGGGATGTGTTGAGAGCTTTATACAATTCTGAAGTTTGTCTTTAGAGCTTTATACCACTCTGAGGTGTGTGTTTAGAGCTTTATACAACTCTGAGGTGTGTCTTTAGAGCTTTATACCGCTCTGAGGTGTGTGTTTAGAGCTTTATACCGCTCTGAGGTGTGTCTTCAGAGCTTTATACCACTCTGTGGTGTGTCTTAGAGCTTTATACCACCCTGAGGTGTGTCTTTTAGAGCTTTATACCACTCTGAGGTGTGTCTTAGAGCTTTATACCACTCTGAGGTGTGTCTTTAGAGCTTTATACCACTCTGAGGTGTGTCTTTAGAGCTTTATACCGCTCTGAGGTGTGTCTTCAGAGCTTTATACCACTCTGAGGTGTGTCTTAGAGCTTTATACTAACCCTGAGGTGTGTCTTTTAGAGCTTTATACCACTCTGGGGTGCGTCTTAGAGCTTTCTACCACTCTGAGGTGTGTCTTTGAGCTTTATACCACTCTGAGGTGTGTGTTTAGAGCTTTATACCGCTCTGAGGGGTGTCTTAAGAGCTTTATACCACTCTGAGGTGTGTCTTAGAGCTTTATACCACCCTGAGGTGTGTCTTTTAGAGTTTTATACCACTCTGAGGTGTGTCTTAGAGCTTTATTCCACTCTGAGGTGTGTCTTAGAGCTTTATACCACTCTGAGATGTGTCTTTAGAGCTTAATACCGCTCTCAGGTTTGTCTTTAGAGCTTTATACCACTCTGAGGTGTGTCTTTAGAGCTTTATATCACTCTGAGGTGTGTCTAAGAGCTTTATGCCACTCTGAGGTGTGTCTTTAGAGCTTAATACCGCTCTGAGATGTGTCTTTAGAGCTATATACCACTCTGGGGTGTGTCTTTAGAGCTTTATACCACTCTGAGGTGTGTCTTTTAGAGTTTTATACTACTCTGAGGTGTGTCTTAGAGCTTTATTCCACTCTGAGGTGTGTCTTTAGAGCTTTATACCACTCTGAGGTGTGTCTTAGAGCTTTATTCCACTCTGAGGTGTGTCTTTAGAGCTTTATTCCACTCTGAGGTGTGTCTTTAGAGCTTTATACAACTCTGAGGTGTGTCTTTAGAGCTTTATACCACTCTGAGGTGTGTCTTAGAGCTTTACACCACTCTGAGGTGTGTCTTTAGAGCTTTATACCACTTTGAGGTGTGTCTTTAGAGCTTTATACCACTCTGAGGTGTGTCTTTTAGAGTTTTATACCACTCTGAGGTGTGTCTTAGAGCTTTATACCACTCTGAGGTGTGTCTTTAGAGCTTAATACCGCTCTCAGGTTTGTCTTTAGAGCTTTATACCACTCTGAGGTGTGTCTTTAGAGCTTTATATCACTCTGAGGTGTGTCTAAGAGCTTTATGCCACTCTGAGGTGTGTCTTTAGAGCTTAATACCGCTCTGAGATGTGTCTTTAGAGCTATATACCACTCTGGGGTGTGTCTTTAGAGCTTTATACCACTCTGAGGTGTGTCTTTTAGAGTTTTATACTACTCTGAGGTGTGTCTTAGAGCTTTATTCCACTCTGAGGTGTGTCTTTAGAGCTTTATACCACTCTGAGGTGTGTCTTAGAGCTTTATTCCACTCTGAGGTGTGTCTTTAGAGCTTTATTCCACTCTGAGGTGTGTCTTTAGAGCTTTATACAACTCTGAGGTGTGTCTTTAGAGCTTTATACCACTCTGAGGTGTGTCTTTAGAGCTTTATACCACTCTGAGGTGTGTCTTAGAGCTTTCTACCACTCTGAGGTGTGTCTTTGAGCTTTATACCGCTCTGAGGTGTGCCTTTAGAGCATTATACCACTCTGAGGTGTGTCTTTTAGAGCTTTATACCACTCTGAGGTGTGTCTTTTAGAGCTTTATACAACTCTGAGGTGTGTCTTTAGTAGAGCTTCATACCACTCTGAGGTGTGTCTTCAGAGCTTTATACCACTCGGAGGTGTGTCTTTAGAGCTTTATACCACTCTGAGGTGCGTCTTAGAGCTTTCTACCACTCTGAGGTGTGTCTTTGAGCTTTATACCACTCTGAGGTGTGTCTTTAGAGCTTTATACCACTCTGAGGTGTGCCTTTTAGAGCTTTATACAACTCTAAGGTGTGTCTTTTAGAGCTTTATACAACTCTGAGGTGTGTCTTCAGAGCTTTATACCACTCTGAGGTGTGTCTTTTAGAGCTTTATACCACTCTGAGGTGTGTCTTAGAGCTTTCTACCACTCTGAGGTGTGTCTTTGAGCTTTATACCGCTCTGAGGTGTGCCTTTAGAGCATTATACCACTCTGAGGTGTGTCTTTTAGAGCTTTATACCACTCTGAGGTGTGTCTTTTAGAGCTTTATACAACTCTGAGGTGTGTCTTTAGTAGAGCTTCATACCACTCTGAGGTGTGTCTTCAGAGCTTTATACCACTCGGAGGTGTGTCTTTAGAGCTTTATACCACTTTGAGGTTTGTCTTTAGAGCTTTATACCACTCTGATGTGTGTCTTTTAGAGTTTTATACCACTCTGAGGTGTGTCTTTAGACCTTTATTCAACTCTGAGGTGTGTCTTTAGAGCTTTATACCACTCTGAGGTGTGTCTTAGAGCTTTGTGCCAATCTGAGGTGCGTCTTAGAGCTTTCTAAAGGTCTCAGGTGTGTCTTTAGAGCTTTATACCGCTCTGAGGTGTGTCTTTAGAGCTTTATACCACTCTGAGGTGCGTCTTAGAGCTTTCTAAAGGTCTCAGGTGTGTCTTTAGAGCTTTATACCGCTCTGAGGTGTGTCTTTAGAGCTTTATACCACTCTGAGGTGCGTCTTAGAGCTTTGTGCCACTCTGAGG
Source organism: Eucyclogobius newberryi (assembly GCF_026437365.1). Classification (NCBI taxonomy): domain Eukaryota; kingdom Metazoa; phylum Chordata; class Actinopteri; order Gobiiformes; family Gobiidae; genus Eucyclogobius; species Eucyclogobius newberryi. The sequence goes on from NW_027316532.1 coordinate 13,464,688, forward strand.
TGCGTCTTAGAGCTTTCTAAAGGTCTCAGGTGTGTCTTTAGAGCTTTATACCGCTCTGAGGTGTGTCTTTAGAGCTTTATAACACTCTGAGGTGTCTTTAGAGCTTTATACAACTCTGAGGTGTGTCTTTAGAGCTTTATAACACTCTGAGGTGTCTTTAGAGCTTTATACACTCTGAGGTGTGTCTTTAGAGCTTTATACCGCTCTGAGGTGTGTCTTTAGAGCTTTATACCACCCTGAGGTGTGTCTTTTAGAGCTTAATACAACTCTTAGGTGTGTCTTTTAGAGCTTTATACAACTCTGAGGTGTGTCTTCAGAGCTTTATACCACTCTGGGTTGTGTCTTTTAGAGCTTTATACCACTCTGAGGTGTGTCTTTAGAGCTTTATACCACTCTGAGGTGTGTCTTTTAGAGCTTTATACAACTCTGAGGTGTGTCTTTAGAGCTTTATACCACTCTGAGGTGTGTCTTCAGAGCTTAATACCACTCTGAGGTGTGTCTTTAGAGCTTTATACCGCTCTGAGGTGTGTCTTAGAGCTTTATACCACCCTGAGGTGTGTCTTTTAGTGCTTTATACCACTCTAAGGTGCGTCTTAGAGCTTTCTACCACTCTGAGGTGTGTCTTAGAGCTTTATTCCACTCTAAAGTATGTCTTTAGAGCTTTATACAACTATGAGGTTTGTCTTTAGAGCTTTAAACCACTCTGAGGTGTGTCTTTAGAGCTTTATACCACTCTGAGGTGTGTCTTAGAGCTTTATATCGCTCTGAGGTGTGTCTTTAGAGCTTTATACACTCTGAGGTGTGTCTTTAGAGCTTTACACCACTCTGAGGTGTGTCTTTGGAGATTTATACCACTCTGAGGTGTGTCTTAGAGCTTTATACCGCTCTGAGGTGTGTCTTTAGAGCTTTATACCGCTCTGAGGTGTGTCTTTAGAGCTTTATACCGCTCTGAGGTGTGTTTTTAGAGCTTTATACCACTCTGAGGTGTGTCTTTAGAGCTTTATACCACTCTGAGGTGTGTCTTTTAGAGCTTTATACAACTCTAAGGTGTGTCTTTTAGAGCTTTCTAAAGGTCTCAGGTGTGTCTTTAGAGCTTTATATCGCTTTGAGGTGTGTCTTTAGAGCTTTATACCACTCTGAGGTGCGTCTTAGAGCTTTGTGCCACTCTGAGGTGCGTCTTAGAGCTTTCTAAAGGTCTCAGGTGTGTCTTTAGAGCTTTATACCGCTCTGAGGTGTGTCTTTAGAGCTTTATAACACTCTGAGGTGTCTTTAGAGCTTTATACAACTCTGAGGTGTGTCTTTAGAGCTTTATAACACTCTGAGGTGTCTTTAGAGCTTTATACACTCTGAGGTGTGTCTTTAGAGCTTTATACCGCTCTGAGGTGTGTCTTAGAGCTTTATTCCACTCTAAAGTATGTCTTTAGAGCTTTATACAACTATGAGGTTTGTCTTTAGAGCTTTAAACCACTCTGAGGTGTGTCTTTAGAGCTCTATACCACTCTGAGGTGTGTCTTAGAGCTTTATAACGCTCTGAGGTGTGTCTTTAGAGCTTTATACACTCTGAGGTGTGTCTTTAGAGCTTTACACCACTCTGAGGTGTGTCTTTAGAGCTTTATGCCACTCTGAGGTGTGTCTTTGGAGATTTATACCACTCTGAGGTGTGTCTTAGAGCTTTATACCGCTCTGAGGTGTGTCTTTTGAGCTTTATACCGCTCTGAGGTGTGTCTTTAGAGCTTTATACCGCTCTGAGGTGTGTTTTTAGAGCTTTATACCACCCTGAGGTGTGTCTTTTATAGCTTTATACCACTCTGAGGTGTGTCTTCAGAGCTTTATACCACTCTGAGGTGCGTCTTAGAGCTTTAAACCACCCTGAGGTGTGTCTTTTAGAGCTTTATACCACTCTGAGGTGCGTCTTAGAGCTTTCTACCACTCTGAGGTGTGTCTTTGAGCTTTATACCACTCTGAGGTGTGTCTTTTAGAGCTTTATACAACTCTGAGGTGTGTCTTTAGAGCTTTATACCACTCTGAGGTGTGTCTTAGAGCTTTATACCACTCTGAGGTGTGTCTTTAGAGCTTTATTTCACTCTGAGGTGTGTCTTAGAGCTTTATACCACTCTGAGGTGTGTCTTTAGAGCTTTATACCACTCTGAGGTGTGTCTTTAGAGCTTTATACCGCTCTGAGGTGTGTCTTTTAGAGCTTTATACCACTCTGAGGTGTGTCTTTAGAGCTTTATACCACTCTGAGGTGTGTCTTTTAGAGCTTTGTACAACTCTGAGGTGTGTCTTTAGAGCTTTATACCGCTCTGAGGTGTGTCTTTTAGAGCTTTATACCACTCTGAGGTGTGTCTTTAGAGCTTTATTTCACTCTGAGGTGTTTTAGAGCTTTATACCACTCTGAGGTGTGTCTTCAGAGCTTAATACCACTCTGAGGTGTGTCTTTAGAGCTTTATACCGCTCTGAGGTGTGTCTTAGAGCTTTATACCACTCTGAGGTGTGTCTTTAGAGCTTTATACCGCTCTGAGGTGTGTCTTTTAGAGCTTTATACCACTCTGAGGTGTGTCTTTAGAGCTTTATACCACTCTGAGGTGTGTCTTTTAGAGCTTTGTACAACTCTGAGGTGTGTCTTTAGAGCTTTATACCGCTCTGAGGTGTGTCTTTTAGAGCTTTATACCACTCTGAGGTGTGTCTTTAGAGCTTTATTTCACTCTGAGGTGTTTTAGAGCTTTATACCACTCTGAGGTGTGTCTTCAGAGCTTAATACCACTCTGAGGTGTGTCTTTAGAGCTTTATACCGCTCTGAGGTGTGTCTTAGAGCTTTATACCACCCTGAGGTGTGTCTTTTAGTGCTTTTATACCACTCTAAGGTGCGTCTTAGAGCTTTCTACCACTCTGAGGTGTGTTTTCGAGCTTTACACCACTCAGAGATGTGTCTTTAGAGCTTTATACCACTCTGAGGTGTGTCTTAGAGCTTTATTCCACTCTAAAGTATGTCTTTTAGAGCTTTATACCACTCTGAGGTGTGTCTTCAGAGCTTTATACCACTCTGAGGTGTGTCTTCAGAGCTTTATACCACCCTGAGGTGTGTCTTTTAGAGCTTTATACCACTCTGAGGTGCGTCTTAGAGCTTTCTACCACTCTGAGGTGTGTCTTTGAGCTTTATACCACTCTGAGATGTGTCTTTAGAGCTTTATACCACTCTGAGGTGTGTCTTAGAGCTTTATTCCACTCTAAAGTATGTCTTTAGAGCTTTATACAACTATGAGGTTTGTCTTTAGAGCTTTAAACCACTCTGAGGTGTGTCTTTAGAGCTTTATACCACTCTGAGGTGTGTCTTAGAGCTTTATATCGCTCTGAGGTGTGTCTTTAGAGCTTTATACACTCTGAGGTGTGTCTTTAGAGCTTTACACCACTCTGAGGTGTGTCTTTGGAGATTTATACCACTCTGAGGTGTGTCTTAGAGCTTTATACCGCTCTGAGGTGTGTCTTTAGAGCTTTATACCGCTCTGAGGTGTGTCTTTAGAGCTTTATACCGCTCTGAGGTGTGTTTTTAGAGCATTATACCACTCTGAGGTGTGTCTTTAGAGCTTTATACCACTCTGAGGTGTGTCTTTTAGAGCTTTATACAACTCTAAGGTGTGTCTTTTAGAGCTTTCTAAAGGTCTCAGGTGTGTCTTTAGAGCTTTATATCGCTTTGAGGTGTGTCTTTAGAGCTTTATACCACTCTGAGGTGTGTCTTTAGAGCTTTATTTCACTCTGAGGTGTGTCTTAGAGCTTTATACCACTCTGAGGTGTGTCTTTAGAGCTTTATACCACTCTGAGGTGTGTCTTTAGAGCTTTATACCGCTCTGAGGTGTGTCTTTTAGAGCTTTATACCACTCTGAGGTGTGTCTTTAGAGCTTTATACCACTCTGAGGTGTGTCTTTTAGAGCTTTGTACAACTCTGAGGTGTGTCTTTAGAGCTTTATACCGCTCTGAGGTGTGTCTTTTAGAGCTTTATACCACTCTGAGGTGTGTCTTTAGAGCTTTATTTCACTCTGAGGTGTTTTAGAGCTTTATACCACTCTGAGGTGTGTCTTCAGAGCTTAATACCACTCTGAGGTGTGTCTTTAGAGCTTTATACCGCTCTGAGGTGTGTCTTAGAGCTTTATACCACCCTGAGGTGTGTCTTTTAGTGCTTTTATACCACTCTAAGGTGCGTCTTAGAGCTTTCTACCACTCTGAGGTGTGTTTTTGAGCTTTACACCACTCTGAGATGTGTCTTTAGAGCTTTATACCACTCTGAGGTGTGTCTTAGAGCTTTATTCCACTCTAAAGTATGTCTTTAGAGCTTTATACCGCTCTGAGGTGTGTCTTTAGAGCTTTATACCCCTCTAAGGTGTGTTTTTAGAGCTTTATACCACCCTGAGGTGTGTCTTTTAGAGCTTTATACCACTCTGAGGTGTGTCTTCAGAGCTTTATACCACTCTGAGGTGTGTCTTCAGAGCTTTATACCACCCTGAGGTGTGTCTTTTAGAGCTTTATACCACTCTGAGGTGCGTCTTAGAGCTTTATACCACTCTGAGGTGTGTCTTTGAGCTTTATACCACTCTGAGATGTGTCTTTAGAGCTTTATACCACTCTGAGGTGTGCCTTTTAGAGCTTTATACAACTCTAAGGTGTGTCTTTTAGAGCTTTATACAACTCTGAGGTGTGTCTTCAGAGCTTTATACCACTCTGAGGTGTGTCTTTTAGAGCTTTATACCACTCTGAGGTGTGTCTTAGAGCTTTCTACCACTCTGAGGTGTGTCTTTGAGCTTTATACCGCTCTGAGGTGTGCCTTTAGAGCATTATACCACTCTGAGGTGTGTCTTTTAGAGCTTTATACCACTCTGAGGTGTGTCTTTTAGAGCTTTATACAACTCTGAGGTGTGTCTTTGAGAGCTTTATACCACTCTGAGGTGTGTCTTTTAGAGCTTTATACAACTCTGAGGTGTGTCTTTAGTAGAGCTTCATACCACTCTGAGGTGTGTCTTCAGAGCTTTATACCACTCGGAGGTGTGTCTTTAGAGCTTCATACCACTTTGAGGTGTGTCTTTAGAGCTTTATACCACTCTGAGGTGTGTCTTTAGAGCTTTATACCACCCTGAGGTGTGTCTTTTAGAGCTTAATACAACTCTGAGGTGTGTCTTTTAGAGCTTTATACAACTCTGAGGTGTGTCTTCAGAGCTTTATACCACTCTGAGGTGTGTCTTTTAGAGCTTTATACAACTCTGAGGTGTGTCTTTAGTAGAGCTTCATACCACTCTGAGGTGTGTCTTCAGAGCTTTATACCACTCGGAGGTGTGTCTTTAGAGCTTCATACCACTTTGAGGTGTGTCTTTAGAGCTTTATACCACTCTGAGGTGTGTCTTTAGAGCTTTATACCACCCTGAGGTGTGTCTTTTAGAGCTTAATACAACTCTGAGGTGTGTCTTTTAGAGCTTTATACAACTCTGAGGTGTGTCTTCAGAGCTTTATACCCCTCTAGGGGTGTGTCTTTCAGAGCTTTATACCAATCTGAGGTGTGTCTTTAGAGCTTTATACCACTCTGAGGTGTGTCTTTTAGAGCTTTATACAACTCTGAGGTGTGTCTTTAGAGCTTTATACCACTCTGAGGTGTGTCTTTAGAGCTTTATTTCACTCTGGGGTGTTTTAGAGCTTTATACCACTCTGAGGTGTGTCTTCAGAGCTTAATACCACTCTGAGGTGTGTCTTTAGAGCTTTATACCGCTCTGAGGTGTGTCTTAGAGCTTTATACCACCCTGAGGTGTGTCTTTTAGTGCTTTATACCACTCTAAGGTGCGTCTTAGAGCTTTCTACCACTCTGAGGTGTGTTTTTGAGCTTTACACCACTCTGAGATGTGTCTTTGGAGCTTTATACCACTCTGAGGTGTGTCTTAGAGCTTTATTCCACTCTGAGGTGTGTCTTAGAGCTTTATAACGCTCTGAGGTGTGTCTTTAGAGCTTTATACACTCTGAGGTGTGTCTTTAGAGCTTTACACCACTCTGAGGTGTGTCTTTAGAGCTTTATACCACTCTGAGGTGTGTCTTTGGAGATTTATACCACTCTGAGGTGTGTCTTAGAGCTTTATACCACCCTGAGGTGTGTCTTTTAGAGCTTTATACCACTCTGAGGTGCGTCTTAGAGCTTTATACCACCCTGAGGTGTGTCTTTTAGAGCTTTATACCACTCTGAGGTGCGTCTTAGAGCTTTCTACCACTCTGAGGTGTGTCTTTGAGCTTTATACCACTCTGAGGAGTGTCTTTAGAGCTTTATACCACTCTGAGGTGTGTCTTTTAGAGCTTTATACAACTCTAAGGTGTGTCTTTTAGAGCTTTATACAACTCTGAGGTGTGTCTTCAGAGCTTTATACCACTCTGAGGTGTGTCTTAGAGCTTTATACCACCCTGAGGTGTGTCTTTTAGAGCTTTATACCACTCTGAGGTGCGTCTTAGAGCTTTCTACCACTCTGAGGTGTGTCTTTGAGCTTTATACCACTCTGAGGTGTGTCTTTAGAGCTTTATACCACTCTGAGGTGTGTCTTTTAGAGCTTTATACAACTCTGAGGTGTGTCTTTAGAGCTTTATACCACTCTGAGGTGTGTCTTAGAGCTTTATACCACTCTGAGGTGTCTTTAGAGCTTTATTTCACTCTGAGGTGTGTCTTAGAGCTTTATACCACTCTGAGGTGTGTCTTTAGAGCTTTATACCACTCTGAGGTGTGTCTTTAGAGCTTTATACCGCTCTGAGGTGTGTCTTTTAGAGCTTTATACAACTCTGAGGTGTGTCTTTAGAGCTTTATACCACTCTGAGGTGTGTCTTTTAGAGCTTTATACAACTCTGAGGTGTGTCTTTAGAGCTTTATACCGCTCTGAGGTGTGTCTTTTAGAGCTTTATACCACTCTGAGGTGTGTCTTTAGAGCTTTATACCACTCTGAGGTGTGTCTTTTAGAGCTTTATACAACTCTGAGGTGTGTCTTTAGAGCTTTATACCACTCTGAGGTGTGTCTTTAGAGCTTTATACCGCTCTGAGGTGTGTTTTTAGAGCTTTATACCACTCTGAGGTGTGTCTTTAGAGCTTTATACCACTCTGAGGTGTGTCTTTTAGAGCTTTATACAACTCTAAGGTGTGTCTTTTAGAGCTTTCTAAAGGTCTCAGGTGTGTCTTTAGAGCTTTATATCGCTTTGAGGTGTGTCTTTAGAGCTTTATACCACTCTGAGGTGCGTCTTAGAGCTTTGTGCCACTCTGAGGTGCGTCTTAGGGCTTTCTAAAGGTCTCAGGTGTGTCTTTAGAGCTTTATACCGCTCTGAGGTGTGTCTTTAGAGCTTTATAACACTCTGAGGTGTCTTTAGAGCTTTATACAACTCTGAGGTGTGTCTTTAGAGCTTTATAACACTCTGAGGTGTCTTTAGAGCTTTATACACTCTGAGGTGTGTCTTTAGAGCTTTATACCGCTCTGAGGTGTGTCTTAGAGCTTTATTCCACTCTAAAGTATGTCTTTAGAGCTTTATACAACTATGAGGTTTGTCTTTAGAGCTTTAAACCACTCTGAGGTGTGTCTTTAGAGCTCTATACCACTCTGAGGTGTGTCTTAGAGCTTTATAACGCTCTGAGGTGTGTCTTTAGAGCTTTATACACTCTGAGGTGTGTCTTTAGAGCTTTACACCACTCTGAGGTGTGTCTTTAGAGCTTTATACCACTCTGAGGTGTGTCTTTGGAGATTTATACCACTCTGAGGTGTGTCTTAGAGCTTTATACCGCTCTGAGGTGTGTCTTTTGAGCTTTATACCGCTCTGAGGTGTGTCTTTAGAGCTTTATACCGCTCTGAGGTGTGTTTTTAGAGCTTTATACCACCCTGAGGTGTGTCTTTTATAGCTTTATACCACTCTGAGGTGTGTCTTCAGAGCTTTATACCACTCTGAGGTGCGTCTTAGAGCTTTATACCACCCTGAGGTGTGTCTTTTAGAGCTTTATACCACTCTGAGGTGCGTCTTAGAGCTTTCTACCACTCTGAGGTGTGTCTTTGAGCTTTATACCACTCTGAGGTGTGTCTTTTAGAGCTTTATACAACTCTGAGGTGTGTCTTTAGAGCTTTATACCACTCTGAGGTGTGTCTTAGAGCTTTATACCACTCTGAGGTGTGTCTTTAGAGCTTTATTTCACTCTGAGGTGTGTCTTAGAGCTTTATACCACTCTGAGGTGTGTCTTTAGAGCTTTATACCACTCTGAGGTGTGTCTTTAGAGCTTTATACCGCTCTGAGGTGTGTCTTTTAGAGCTTTATACCACTCTGAGGTGTGTCTTTAGAGCTTTATACCACTCTGAGGTGTGTCTTTTAGAGCTTTGTACAACTCTGAGGTGTGTCTTTAGAGCTTTATACCGCTCTGAGGTGTGTCTTTTAGAGCTTTATACCACTCTGAGGTGTGTCTTTAGAGCTTTATTTCACTCTGAGGTGTTTTAGAGCTTTATACCACTCTGAGGTGTGTCTTCAGAGCTTAATACCACTCTGAGGTGTGTCTTTAGAGCTTTATACCGCTCTGAGGTGTGTCTTAGAGCTTTATACCACTCTGAGGTGTGTCTTTAGAGCTTTATACCGCTCTGAGGTGTGTCTTTTAGAGCTTTATACCACTCTGAGGTGTGTCTTTAGAGCTTTATACCACTCTGAGGTGTGTCTTTTAGAGCTTTGTACAACTCTGAGGTGTGTCTTTAGAGCTTTATACCGCTCTGAGGTGTGTCTTTTAGAGCTTTATACCACTCTGAGGTGTGTCTTTAGAGCTTTATTTCACTCTGAGGTGTTTTAGAGCTTTATACCACTCTGAGGTGTGTCTTCAGAGCTTAATACCACTCTGAGGTGTGTCTTTAGAGCTTTATACCGCTCTGAGGTGTGTCTTAGAGCTTTATACCACCCTGAGGTGTGTCTTTTAGTGCTTTTATACCACTCTAAGGTGCGTCTTAGAGCTTTCTACCACTCTGAGGTGTGTTTTTGAGCTTTACACCACTCAGAGATGTGTCTTTAGAGCTTTATACCACTCTGAGGTGTGTCTTAGAGCTTTATTCCACTCTAAAGTATGTCTTTAGAGCTTTATACCGCTCTGAGGTGTGTCTTTAGAGCTTTATACCGCTCTGAGGTGTGTTTTTAGAGCTTTATACCACCCTGAGGTGTGTCTTTTAGAGCTTTATACCACTCTGAGGTGTGTCTTCAGAGCTTTATACCACTCTGAGGTGTGTCTTCAGAGCTTTATACCACCCTGAGGTGTGTCTTTTAGAGCTTTATACCACTCTGAGGTGCGTCTTAGAGCTTTCTACCACTCTGAGGTGTGTCTTTGAGCTTTATACCACTCTGAGATGTGTCTTTAGAGCTTTATACCACTCTGAGGTGTGTCTTAGAGCTTTATTCCACTCTAAAGTATGTCTTTAGAGCTTTATACAACTATGAGGTTTGTCTTTAGAGCTTTAAACCACTCTGAGGTGTGTCTTTAGAGCTTTATACCACTCTGAGGTGTGTCTTAGAGCTTTATATCGCTCTGAGGTGTGTCTTTAGAGCTTTATACACTCTGAGGTGTGTCTTTAGAGCTTTACACCACTCTGAGGTGTGTCTTTGGAGATTTATACCACTCTGAGGTGTGTCTTAGAGCTTTATACCGCTCTGAGGTGTGTCTTTAGAGCTTTATACCGCTCTGAGGTGTGTCTTTAGAGCTTTATACCGCTCTGAGGTGTGTTTTTAGAGCTTTATACCACTCTGAGGTGTGTCTTTAGAGCTTTATACCACTCTGAGGTGTGTCTTTTAGAGCTTTATACAACTCTAAGGTGTGTCTTTTAGAGCTTTCTAAAGGTCTCAGGTGTGTCTTTAGAGCTTTATATCGCTTTGAGGTGTGTCTTTAGAGCTTTATACCACTCTGAGGTGCGTCTTAGAGCTTTGTGCCACTCTGAGGTGCGTCTTAGAGCTTTCTAAATGTCTCAGGTGTGTCTTTAGAGCTTTATACCGCTCTGAGGTGTGTCTTTTAGAGCTTTATACCACTCTGAGGTGTGTCTTTAGAGCTTTATTTCACTCTGAGGTGTTTTAGAGCTTTATACCACTCTGAGGTGTGTCTTCAGAGCTTAATACCACTCTGAGGTGTGTCTTTAGAGCTTTATACCGCTCTGAGGTGTGTCTTAGAGCTTTATACCACCCTGAGGTGTGTCTTTTAGTGCTTTTATACCACTCTAAGGTGCGTCTTAGAGCTTTCTACCACTCTGAGGTGTGTTTTTGAGCTTTACACCACTCTGAGATGTGTCTTTAGAGCTTTATACCACTCTGAGGTGTGTCTTAGAGCTTTATTCCACTCTAAAGTATGTCTTTAGAGCTTTATACCGCTCTGAGGTGTGTCTTTAGAGCTTTATACCCCTCTAAGGTGTGTTTTTAGAGCTTTATACCACCCTGAGGTGTGTCTTTTAGAGCTTTATACCACTCTGAGGTGTGTCTTCAGAGCTTTATACCACTCTGAGGTGTGTCTTCAGAGCTTTATACCACCCTGAGGTGTGTCTTTTAGAGCTTTATACCACTCTGAGGTGCGTTTTAGAGCTTTATACCACTCTGAGGTGTGTCTTTGAGCTTTATACCACTCTGAGATGTGTCTTTAGAGCTTTATACCACTCTGAGGTGTGCCTTTTAGAGCTTTATACAACTCTAAGGTGTGTCTTTTAGAGCTTTATACAACTCTGAGGTGTGTCTTCAGAGCTTTATACCACTCTGAGGTGTGTCTTTTAGAGCTTTATACCACTCTGAGGTGTGTCTTAGAGCTTTCTACCACTCTGAGGTGTGTCTTTGAGCTTTATACCGCTCTGAGGTGTGCCTTTAGAGCATTATACCACTCTGAGGTGTGTCTTTTAGAGCTTTATACCACTCTGAGGTGTGTCTTTTAGAGCTTTATACAACTCTGAGGTGTGTCTTTGAGAGCTTTATACCACTCTGAGGTGTGTCTTTTAGAGCTTTATACAACTCTGAGGTGTGTCTTTAGTAGAGCTTCATACCACTCTGAGGTGTGTCTTCAGAGCTTTATACCACTCGGAGGTGTGTCTTTAGAGCTTCATACCACTTTGAGGTGTGTCTTTAGAGCTTTATACCACTCTGAGGTGTGTCTTTAGAGCTTTATACCACCCTGAGGTGTGTCTTTTAGAGCTTAATACAACTCTGAGGTGTGTCTTTTAGAGCTTTATACAACTCTGAGGTGTGTCTTCAGAGCTTTATACCACTCTGAGGTGTGTCTTTTAGAGCTTTATACAACTCTGAGGTGTGTCTTTAGTAGAGCTTCATACCACTCTGAGGTGTGTCTTCAGAGCTTTATACCACTCGGAGGTGTGTCTTTAGAGCTTCATACCACTTTGAGGTGTGTCTTTAGAGCTTTATACCACTCTGAGGTGTGTCTTTAGAGCTTTATACCACCCTGAGGTGTGTCTTTTAGAGCTTAATACAACTCTGAGGTGTGTCTTTTAGAGCTTTATACAACTCTGAGGTGTGTCTTCAGAGCTTTATACCCCTCTAGGGGTGTGTCTTTCAGAGCTTTATACCAATCTGAGGTGTGTCTTTAGAGCTTTATACCACTCTGAGGTGTGTCTTTTAGAGCTTTATACAACTCTGAGGTGTGTCTTTAGAGCTTTATACCACTCTGAGGTGTGTCTTTAGAGCTTTATTTCACTCTGGGGTGTTTTAGAGCTTTATACCACTCTGAGGTGTGTCTTCAGAGCTTAATACCACTCTGAGGTGTGTCTTTAGAGCTTTATACCGCTCTGAGGTGTGTCTTAGAGCTTTATACCACCCTGAGGTGTGTCTTTTAGTGCTTTATACCACTCTAAGGTGCGTCTTAGAGCTTTCTACCACTCTGAGGTGTGTTTTTGAGCTTTACACCACTCTGAGATGTGTCTTTGGAGCTTTATACCACTCTGAGGTGTGTCTTAGAGCTTTATTCCACTCTGAGGTGTGTCTTAGAGCTTTATAACGCTCTGAGGTGTGTCTTTAGAGCTTTATACACTCTGAGGTGTGTCTTTAGAGCTTTACACCACTCTGAGGTGTGTCTTTAGAGCTTTATACCACTCTGAGGTGTGTCTTTGGAGATTTATACCACTCTGAGGTGTGTCTTAGAGCTTTATACCACCCTGAGGTGTGTCTTTTAGAGCTTTATACCACTCTGAGGTGCATCTTAGAGCTTTATACCACCCTGAGGTGTGTCTTTTAGAGCTTTATACCACTCTGAGGTGCGTCTTAGAGCTTTCTACCACTCTGAGGTGTGTCTTTGAGCTTTATACCACTCTGAGGAGTGTCTTTAGAGCTTTATACCACTCTGAGGTGTGTCTTTTAGAGCTTTATACAACTCTAAGGTGTGTCTTTTAGAGCTTTATACAACTCTGAGGTGTGTCTTCAGAGCTTTATACCACTCTGAGGTGTGTCTTAGAGCTTTATACCACCCTGAGGTGTGTCTTTTAGAGCTTTATACCACTCTGAGGTGCGTCTTAGAGCTTTCTACCACTCTGAGGTGTGTCTTTGAGCTTTATACCACTCTGAGGTGTGTCTTTAGAGCTTTATACCACTCTGAGGTGTGTCTTTTAGAGCTTTATACAACTCTGAGGTGTGTCTTTAGAGCTTTATACCACTCTGAGGTGTGTCTTAGAGCTTTATACCACTCTGAGGTGTGTCTTTAGAGCTTTATTTCACTCTGAGGTGTGTCTTAGAGCTTTATACCACTCTGAGGTGTGTCTTTAGAGCTTTATACCACTCTGAGGTGTGTCTTTAGAGCTTTATACCGCTCTGAGGTGTGTCTTTTAGAGCTTTATACAACTCTGAGGTGTGTCTTTAGAGCTTTATACCACTCTGAGGTGTGTCTTTTAGAGCTTTATACAACTCTGAGGTGTGTCTTTAGAGCTTTATACCGCTCTGAGGTGTGTCTTTTAGAGCTTTATACCACTCTGAGGTGTGTCTTTAGAGCTTTATACCACTCTGAGGTGTGTCTTTTAGAGCTTTATACAACTCTGAGGTGTGTCTTTAGAGCTTTATACCACTCTGAGGTGTGTCTTTAGAGCTTTATTTCACTCTGAGGTGTTTTATAGCTTTATACCACTCTGAGGTGTGCCTTCAGAGCTTAATACCACTCTGAGGTGTGTCTTTAGAGCTTTATACCGCTCTGAGGTGTGTCTTAGAGCTTTATACCACCCTGAGGTGTGTCTTTTAGTGCTTTTATACCACTCTAAGGTGCGTCTTAGAGCTTTCTACCACTCTGAGGTGTGTTTTTGAGCTTTACACCACTCTGAGATGTGTCTTTAGAGCTTTATACCACTCTGAGGTGTGTCTTAGAGCTTTATTCCACTCTAAAGTATCTCTTTAGAGCTTTATACCGCTCTGAGGTGTGTCTTTAGAGCTTTATACCGCTCTGAGGTGTGTTTTTAGAGCTTTATACCACCCTGAGGTGTGTCTTTTAGAGCTTTATACCGCTCTGAGGTGTGTTTTTAGAGCTTTATACCACCCTGAGGTGTGTCTTCAGAGCTTTATACCACTCTGAGGTGTGTCTTCAGAGCTTTATACCACCCTGAGGTGTGTCTTTTAGAGCTTTATACCACTCTGAGGTGCGTCTTAGAGCTTTCTACCACTCTGAGGTGTGTCTTTGAGCTTATTACCACTCTGAGGTGTGTCTTTAGAGCTTTATACCACTCTGAGGTGTGCCTTTTAAAGCTTTATACAATTCTAAGGTGTGTCTTTTAGAGCTTTATACAACTCTGAGGTGTGTCTTCAGAGCTTTATACCACTCTGAGGTGTGTCTTTTAGAGCTTTATACCACTCTGAGGTGTGTCTTAGAGCTTTCTACCACTCTGAGGTGTGTCTTTGAGCTTTATACCGCTCTGAGGTGTGCCTTTAGAGCATTATACCACTCTGAGGTGTGTCTTTTAGAGCTTTATACAACTCTGAGGTGTGTCTTTAGAGCTTTATACCACTCTGAGGTGTGTCTTTTAGAGTTTTATACCACTCTGAGGTGTGTCTTTAGACCTTTATTCAACTCTGAGGTGTGTCTTTAGAGCTTTATACCACTCTGAGGTGTGTCTTAGAGCTTTGTGCCACTCTGAGGTGCGTCTTAGAGCTTTCTAAAGGTCTCAGGTGTGTCTTTAGAGCTTTATACCGCTCTGAGGTGTGTCTTTAGAGCTTTATACCACTCTGAGGTGCGTCTTAGAGCTTTGTGCCACTCTGAGGTGCGTCTTAGAGCTTTCTAAAGGTCTCAGGTGTGTCTTTAGAGCTTTATACCGCTCTGAGGTGTGTCTTTAGAGCTTTATAACACTCTGAGGTGTCTTTAGAGCTTTATACAACTCTGAGGTGTGTCTTTAGAGCTTTATAACACTCTGAGGTGTCTTTAGAGCTTTATACACTCTGAGGTGTGTCTTTAGAGCTTTATACCGCTCTGAGGTGTGTCTTTAGAGCTTTATACCACCCTGAGGTGTGTCTTTTAGAGCTTAATACAACTCTGAGGTGTGTCTTTTAGAGCTTTATACAACTCTGAGGTGTGTCTTCAGAGCTTTATACCACTCTGGGGTGTGTCTTTTAGAGCTTTATACCACTCTGAGGTGTGTCTTTAGAGCTTTATACCACTCTGAGGTGTGTCTTTTAGAGCTTTATACAACTCTGAGGTGTGTCTTTAGAGCTTTATACCACTCTGAGGTGTGTCTTTAGAGCTTTATTTCACTCTGGGGTGTTTTAGAGCTTTATACCACTCTGAGGTGTGTCTTCAGAGCTTAATACCACTCTGAGGTGTGTCTTTAGAGCTTTATACCGCTCTGAGGTGTGTCTTAGAGCTTTATACCACCCTGAGGTGTGACTTTTAGTGCTTTATACCACTCTAAGGTGCGTCTTAGAGCTTTCTACCACTCTGAGGTGTGTTTTTGAGCTTTACACCACTCTGAGATGTGTCTTTAGAGCTTTATACCACTCTGAGGTGTGTCTTAGAGCTTTATTCCACTCTAAAGTATGTCTTTAGAGCTTTATACAACTATGAGGTTTGTCTTTAGAGCTTTAAACCACTCTGAGGTGTGTCTTTATAGCTCTATACCACTCTGAGGTGTGTCTTAGAGCTTTATAACGCTCTGAGGTGTGTCTTTAGAGCTTTATACACTCTGAGGTGTGTCTTTAGAGCTTTACACCACTCTGAGGTGTGTCTTTAGAGCTTTATACCACTCTGAGGTGTGTCTTTGGAGATTTATACCACTCTGAGGTGTGTCTTAGAGCTTTATACCGCTCTGAGGTGTGTCTTTAGAGCTTTACACCGCTCTGAGGTGTGTCTTTAGAGCTTTATACCGCTCTGAGGTGTGTTTTTAGAGCTTTATACCACCCTGAGGTTTGTCTTTTATAGCTTTATACCACTCTGAGGTGTGTCTTCAGAGCTTTATACCACTCTGAGGTGCGTCTTAGAGCTTTATACCACCCTGAGGTGTGTCTTTTAGAGCTTTATACCACTCTGAGGTGCGTCTTAGAGCTTTCTACCACTCTGAGGTGTGTCTTTGAGCTTTATACAACTCTGAGGTGTGTCTTTTAGAGCTTTATACAACTCTGAGGTGTGTCTTCAGAGCTTTATACCACTCTGGGGTGTGTCTTTTAGAGCTTTATACCACTCTGAGGTGTGTCTTTAGAGCTTTATACCACTCTGAGGTGTGTCTTTTAGAGCTTTATACAACTCTGAGGTGTGTCTTTAGAGCTTTATACCACTCTGAGGTGTGTCTTTAGAGCTTTATTTCACTCTGGGGTGTTTTAGAGCTTTATACCACTCTGAGGTGTGTCTTCAGAGCTTAATACCACTCTGAGGTGTGTCTTTAGAGCTTTATACCGCTCTGAGGTGTGTCTTAGAGCTTTATACCACCCTGAGGTGTGACTTTTAGTGCTTTATACCACTCTAAGGTGCGTCTTAGAGCTTTCTACCACTCTGAGGTGTGTTTTTGAGCTTTACACCACTCTGAGATGTGTCTTTAGAGCTTTATACCACTCTGAGGTGTGTCTTAGAGCTTTATTCCACTCTAAAGTATGTCTTTAGAGCTTTATACAACTATGAGGTTTGTCTTTAGAGCTTTAAACCACTCTGAGGTGTGTCTTTATAGCTCTATACCACTCTGAGGTGTGTCTTAGAGCTTTATAACGCTCTGAGGTGTGTCTTTAGAGCTTTATACACTCTGAGGTGTGTCTTTAGAGCTTTACACCACTCTGAGGTGTGTCTTTAGAGCTTTATACCACTCTGAGGTGTGTCTTTGGAGATTTATACCACTCTGAGGTGTGTCTTAGAGCTTTATACCGCTCTGAGGTGTGTCTTTAGAGCTTTACACGGCTCTGAGGTGTGTCTTTAGAGCTTTATACCGCTCTGAGGTGTGTTTTTAGAGCTTTATACCACCCTGAGGTTTGTCTTTTATAGCTTTATACCACTCTGAGGTGTGTCTTCAGAGCTTTATACCACTCTGAGGTGCGTCTTAGAGCTTTATACCACCCTGAGGTGTGTCTTTTAGAGCTTTATACCACTCTGAGGTGCGTCTTAGAGCTTTCTACCACTCTGAGGTGTGTCTTTGAGCTTTATACCACTCTGAGGTGTGTCTTTAGAGCTTTATACCACTCTGAGGTGTGTCTTTTAGAGCTTTATACAACTCTGAGGTGTGTCTTTAGAGCTTTATACCACTCTGAGGTGTGTCTTAGAGCTTTATACCACTCTGAGGTGTGTCTTTAGAGCTTTATTTCACTCTGAGGTGTGTCTTAGAGCTTTATACCACTCTGAGGTGTGTCTTTAGAGCTTTATACCACTCTGAGGTGTGTCTTTAGAGCTTTATACCACTCTGAGGTGTGTCTTTTAGAGCTTTATACCACTCTGACGTGTGTCTTTAGAGCTTTATACAACTCTGAGGTGTGTCTTTAGAGCTTTATACCGCTCTGAGGTGTGTCTTTTAGAGCTTTATACCACTCTGAGGTGTGTCTTTAGAGCTTTATTTCACTCTGAGGTGTTTTAGAGCTTTATACCACTCTGAGGTGTGTCTTCAGAGCTTCATACCACTCTGAGGTGTGTCTTTAGAGCTTTATACCGCTCTGAGGTGTGTCTTAGAGCTTTATACCACCCTGAGGTGTGTCTTTTAGTGCTTTTATACCACTCTAAGGTGTGTCTTAGAGCTTTCTACCACTCTGAGGTGTGTTTTTGAGCTTTACACCACTCTGAGATGTGTCTTTAGAGCTTTATACCACTCTGAGGTGTGTCTTAGAGCTTTATTCCACTCTAAAGTATGTCTTTAGAGCTTTATACCGCTCTGAGGTGTGTCTTTAGAGCTTTATACCGCTCTGAGGTGTGTTTTTAGAGCTTTATACCACCCTGAGGTGTGTCTTTTAGAGCTTTATACCACTCTGAGGTGTGTCTTCAGAGCTTTATACCACCCTGAGGTGTGTCTTTTAGAGCTTTATACCACTCTGAGGTGCGTCTTAGAGCTTTCTACCACTCTGAGGTGTGTCTTTGAGCTTTATACCACTCTGAGGTGTGTCTTTAGAGCTTTATACCACTCTGAGGTGTGCCTTTTAGAGCTTTATACAACTCTGAGGTGTGTCTTCAGAGCTTTATACCACTCTGAGGTGTGTCTTTTAGAGCTTTATACCACTCTGAGGTGTGTCTTAGAGCTTTCTACCACTCTGAGGTGTGTCTTTGAGCTTTATACCGCTCTGAGGTGTGCCTTTAGAGCATTATACCACTCTGAGGTCTGTCTTTTAGAGCTTTATACCACTCTGAGGTGTGTCTTTTAGAGCTTTATACAACTCTGAGGTGTGTCTTTGAGAGCTTTATACCACTCTGAGGTGTGTCTTTTAGAGCTTTATACAACTCTGAGGTGTGTCTTTAGTAGAGCTTCATACCACTCTGAGGTGTGTCTTCAGAGCTTTATACCACTCGGAGGTGTGTCTTTAGAGCTTCATACCACTTTGAGGTGTGTCTTTAGAGCTTTATACCACTCTGAGGTGTGTCTTTAGAGCTTTATACCACCCTGAGGTGTGTCTTTTAGAGCTTAATACAACTCTGAGGTGTGTCTTTTAGAGCTTTATACAACTCTGAGGTGTGTCTTCAGAGCTTTATACCCCTCTAGGGGTGTGTCTTTCAGAGCTTTATACCAAACTGAGGTGTGTCTTTAGAGCTTTATACCACTCTGAGGTGTGTCTTTTAGAGCTTTATACAACTCTGAGGTGTGTCTTTAGAGCTTTATACCACTCTGAGGTGTGTCTTTAGAGCTTTATTTCACTCTGGGGTGTTTTAGAGCTTTATACCACTCTGAGGTGTGTCTTCAGAGCTTAATACCACTCTGAGGTGTGTCTTTAGAGCTTTATACCGCTCTGAGGTGTGTCTTAGAGCTTTATACCACCCTGAGGTGTGTCTTTTAGTGCTTTATACCACTCTAAGGTGCGTCTTAGAGATTTCTACCACTCTGAGGTGTGTTTTTGAGCTTTACACCACTCTGAGATGTGTCTTTGGAGCTTTATACCACTCTGAGGTGTGTCTTAGAGCTTTATTCCACTCTGAGGTGTGTCTTAGAGCTTTATAACGCTCTGAGGTGTGTCTTTAGAGCTTTATACACTCTGAGGTGTGTCTTTAGAGCTTTACACCACTCTGAGGTGTGTCTTTAGAGCTTTATACCACTCTGAGGTGTGTCTTTGGAGATTTATACCACTCTGAGGTGTGTCTTAGAGCTTTATACCGCTCTGAGGTGTGTCTTTAGAGCTTTATACCGCTCTGAGGTGTGTCTTTAGAGCTTTATACCGCTCTGAGGTGTGTTTTTAGAGCTTTATACCACCCTGAGGTGTGTCTTTTAGAGCTTTATACCACTCTGAGGTGTGTCTTCAGAGCTTTATACCACTCTGAGGTGTGTCTTAGAGCTTTATACCACCCTGAGGTGTGTCTTTTAGAGCTTTATACCACTCTGAGGTGTGTCTTAGAGCTTTATACCACTCTGAGGTGTGTCTTTAGAGCTTTATTTCACTCTGAGGTGTGTCTTAGAGCTTTATACCACTCTGAGGTGTGTCTTTAGAGCTTTATACCACTCTGAGGTGTGTCTTTAGAGCTTTATACCACTCTGAGGTGTGTCTTTTAGAGCTTTATACCACTCTGAGGTGTGTCTTTAGAGCTTTATACCACTCTGAGGTGTGTCTTTTAGAGCTTTATACAACTCTGAGGTGTGTCTTTAGAGCTTTATACCGCTCTGAGGTGTGTCTTTTAGAGCTTTATACCACTCTGAGGTGTGTCTTTAGAGCTTTATTTCACTCTGAGGTGTTTTAGAGCTTTATACCACTCTGAGGTGTGTCTTCAGAGCTTAATACCACTCTGAGGTGTGTCTTTAGAGCTTTATACCGCTCTGAGGTGTGTCTTAGAGCTTTATACCACCCTGAGGTGTGTCTTTTAGTGCTTTTATACCACTCTAAGGTGCGTCTTAGAGCTTTCTACCACTCTGAGGTGTGTTTTTGAGCTTTACACCACTCTGAGATGTGTCTTTAGAGCTTTATACCACTCTGAGGTGTGTCTTAGAGCTTTATTCCACTCTAAAGTATGTCTTTAGAGCTTTATACCGCTCTGAGGTGTGTCTTTAGAGCTTTATACCGCTCTGAGGTGTGTTTTTAGAGCTTTATACCACCCTGAGGTGTGTCTTTTAGAGCTTTATACCACTCTGAGGTGTGTCTTCAGAGCTTTATACCACCCTGAGGTGTGTCTTTTAGAGCTTTATACCACTCTGAGGTGCGTCTTAGAGCTTTCTACCACTCTGAGGTGTGTCTTTGAGCTTTATACCACTCTGAGGTGTGTCTTTAGAGCTTTATACCACTCTGAGGTGTGCCTTTTAGAGCTTTATACAACTCTAAGGTGTGTCTTTTAGAGCTTTATACAACTCTGAGGTGTGTCTTCAGAGCTTTATACCACTCTGAGGTGTGTCTTTTAGAGCTTTATACCACTCTGAGGTGTGTCTTAGAGCTTTCTACCACTCTGAGGTGTGTCTTTGAGCCTTATACCGCTCTGAGGTGTGCCTTTAGAGCATTATACCACTCTGAGGTGTGTCTTTTAGAGCTTTATACCACTCTGAGGTGTGTCTTTTAGAGCTTTATACAACTCTGAGGTGTGTCTTTGAGAGCTTTATACCACTCTGAGGTGTGTCTTTTAGAGCTTTATACAACTCTGAGGTGTGTCTTTAGTAGAGCTTCATACCACTCTGAGGTGTGTCTTCAGAGCTTTATACCACTCGGAGGTGTGTCTTTAGAGCTTCATACCACTTTGAGGTGTGTCTTTAGAGCTTTATACCACTCTGAGGTGTGTCTTTAGAGCTTTATACCACCCTGAGGTGTGTCTTTTAGAGCTTAATACAACTCTGAGGTGTGTCTTTTAGAGCTTTATACAACTCTGAGGTGTGTCTTCAGAGCTTTATACCCCTCTAGGGGTGTGTCTTTCAGAGCTTTATACCAATCTGAGGTGTGTCTTTAGAGCTTTATACCACTCTGAGGTGTGTCTTTTAGAGCTTTATACAACTCTGAGGTGTGTCTTTAGAGCTTTATACCACTCTGAGGTGTGTCTTTAGAGCTTTATTTCACTCTGGGGTGTTTTAGAGCTTTATACCACTCTGAGGTGTGTCTTCAGAGCTTAATACCACTCTGAGGTGCGTCTTAGAGCTTTCTACCACTCTGAGGTGTGTCTTTGAGCTTTATACCACTCTGAGGTGTGTCTTTAGAGCTTTATACCACTCTGAGGTGTGTCTTTTAGAGCTTTATACAACTCTAAGGTGTGTCTTATAGAGCTTTATACAACTCTGAGGTGTGTCTTCAGAGCTTTATACCACTCTGAGGTGTGTCTTAGAGCTTTATACCACCCTGAGGTGTGTCTTTTAGAGCTTTATACCACTCTGAGGTGCGTCTTAGAGCTTTCTACCACTCTGAGGTGTGTCTTTGAGCTTTATACCACTCTGAGGTGTGTCTTTAGAGCTTTATACCACTCTGAGGTGTGTCTTTTAGAGCTTTATACAACTCTGAGGTGTGTCTTTAGAGCTTTATACCACTCTGAGGTGTGTCTTAGAGCTTTATACCACTCTGAGGTGTGTCTTTAGAGCTTTCTACCACTCTGAGGTGTGTCTTTGAGCTTTATACCGCTCTGAGGTGTGCCTTTAGAGCATTATACCACTCTGAGGTGTGTCTTTTAGAGCTTTATACCACTCTGAGGTGTGTCTTTTAGAGCTTTATACAACTCTGAGGTGTGTCTTTGAGAGCTTTATCCCACTCTGAGGTGTGTCTTTTAGAGCTTTATACAACTCTGAGGTGTGTCTTTAGTAGAGCTTCATACCACTCTGAGGTGTGTCTTCAGAGCTTTACACCACTCTGAGGTGTGTCTTTAGACCTTTATTCAACTCTGAGGTGTGTCTTTAGAGCTTTATACCACTCTGAGGTGTGTCTTTAGAGCTTTATACCACTCTGAGGTGTGTCTTAGAGCTTTATACCACTCTGAGGTGTGTCTTTTAGAGCTTTATACCACTCTGAGGTGCGTCTTAGAGCTTTGTGCCACTCTGAGGTGCGTCTTAGAGCTTTCTAAAGGTCTCAGGTGTGTCTTTAGAGCTTTATACCGCTCTGAGGTGTGTCTTTAGAGCTTTATAACACTCTGAGGTGTCTTTAGAGCTTTATACAACTCTGAGGTGTGTCTTTAGAGCTTTATAACACTCTGAGGTGTCTTTAGAGCTTTATACACTCTGAGGTGTGTCTTTAGAGCTTTATACCGCTCTGAGGTGTGTCTTTAGAGCTTTATACCACCCTGAGGTGTGTCTTTTAGAGCTTAATACAACTCTGAGGTGTGTCTTTTAGAGATTTATACAAATCTGAGGTGTGTCTTCAGAGCTTTATACCACTCTGGGGTGTGTCTTTTAGAGCTTTATACCACTCTGAGGTGTGTATTTAGAGCTTTATACCACTCTTAGGTGTGTCTTTTAGAGCTTTATACAACTCTGAGGTGTGTCTTTAGAGCTTTATACCACTCTGAGGTGTGTCTTCAGAGCTTAATACCACTCTGAGGTGTGTCTTTAGAGCTTTATACCGCTCTGAGGTGTGTCTTAGAGCTTTATACCACCCTGAGGTGTGTCTTTTAGTGCTTTATACCACTCTAAGGTGCGTCTTAGAGCTTTCTACCACTCTGAGGTGTGTTTTTGAGCTTTACACCACTCTGAGATGTGTCTTTAGAGCTTTATACCACTCTGAGGTGTGTCTTAGAGCTTTATTCCACTCTAAAGTATGTCTTTAGAGCTTTATACAACTATGAGGTTTGTCTTTAGAGCTTTAAACCACTCTGAGGTGTGTCTTTAGAGCTCTATACCACTCTGAGGTGTGTCTTAGAGCTTTATAACGCTCTGAGGTGTGTCTTTAGAGCTTTATACACTCTGAGGTGTGTCTTTAGAGCTTTACACCACTCTGAGGTGTGTCTTTAGAGCTTTATACCACTCTGAGGTGTGTCTTTGGAGATTTATACCACTCTGAGGTGTGTCTTAGAGCTTTATACCGCTCTGAGGTGTGTCTTTAGAGCTTTATACCGCTCTGAGGTGTGTCTTTTAGAGCTTTATACAACTCTAAGGTGTGTCTTTTAGAGCTTTATACAACTCTGAGGTGTGTCTTCAGAGCTTTATACCACTCTGAGGTGTGTCTTAGAGCTTTATACCACCCTGAGGTGTGTCTTTTAGAGCTTTATACCACTCTGAGGTGCGTCTTAGAGCTTTCTACCACTCTGAGGTGTGTCTTTGAGCTTTATACCACTCTGAGGTGTGTCTTTAGAGCTTTATACCACTCTGAGGTGTGTCTTTTAGAGCTTTATACAACTCTGAGGTGTGTCTTTAGAGCTTTATACCACTCTGAGGTGTGTCTTAGAGCTTTATACCACTCTGAGGTGTGTCTTTGGAGATTTATACCACTCTGAGGTGTGTCTTAGAGCTTTATACCGCTCTGAGGTGTGTCTTTAGAGCTTTATACCGCTCTGAGCTGTGTCTTTAGAGCTTTATACCGCTCTGAGGTGTGTTTTTAGAGCTTTATACCACCCTGAGGTGTGTCTTTTAGAGCTTTATACCACTCTGAGGTGTGTCTTCAGAGCTTTATACCACTCTGAGGTGTGTCTTAGAGCTTTATACCACCCTGAGGTGTGTCTTTTAGAGCTTTATACCACTCTGAGGTGCGTCTTAGAGCTTTCTACCACTCTGAGGTGTGTCTTTGAGCTTTATACCACTCTGAGGTGTGTCTTTAGAGCTTTATACCACTCTGAGGTGTGTCTTTTAGAGCTTTATACAACTCTAAGGTGTGTCTTATAGAGCTTTATACAACTCTGAGGTGTGTCTTCAGAGCTTTATACCACTCTGAGGTGTGTCTTAGAGCTTTATACAACCCTGAGGTGTGTCTTTTAGAGCTTTATACCACTCTGAGGTGCGTCTTAGAGCTTTCTACCACTCTGAGGTGTGTCTTTGAGCTTTATACCACTCTGAGGTGTGTCTTTAGAGCTTTATACCACTCTGAGGTGTGTCTTTTAGAGCTTTATACAACTCTGAGGTGTGTCTTTAGAGCTTTATACCACTCTGAGGTGTGTCTTAGAGCTTTATACCACTCTGAGGTGTGTCTTTAGAGCTTTCTACCACTCTGAGGTGTGTCTTTGAGCTTTATACCGCTCTGAGGTGTGCCTTTAGAGCATTATACCACTCTGAGGTGTGTCTTTTAGAGCTTTATACCACTCTGAGGTGTGTCTTTTAGAGCTTTATACAACTCTGAGGTGTGTCTTTGAGAGCTTTATCCCACTCTGAGGTGTGTCTTTTAGAGCTTTATACAACTCTGAGGTGTGTCTTTAGTAGAGCTTCATACCACTCTGAGGTGTGTCTTCAGAGCTTTACACCACTCTGAGGTGTGTCTTTAGACCTTTATTCAACTCTGAGGTGTGTCTTTAGAGCTTTATACCACTCTGAGGTGTGTCTTTAGAGCTTTATACCACTCTGAGGTGTGTCTTAGAGCTTTATACCACTCTGAGGTGTGTCTTTTAGAGCTTTATACCACTCTGAGGTGCGTCTTAGAGCTTTGTGCCACTCTGAGGTGCGTCTTAGAGCTTTCTAAAGGTCTCAGGTGTGTCTTTAGAGCTTTATACCGCTCTGAGGTGTGTCTTTAGAGCTTTATAACACTCTGAGGTGTCTTTAGAGCTTTATACAACTCTGAGGTGTGTCTTTAGAGCTTTATAACACTCTGAGGTGTCTTTAGAGCTTTATACACTCTGAGGTGTGTCTTTAGAGCTTTATACCGCTCTGAGGTGTGTCTTTAGAGCTTTATACCACCCTGAGGTGTGTCTTTTAGAGCTTAATACAACTCTGAGGTGTGTCTTTTAGAGCTTTATACAAATCTGAGGTGTGTCTTCAGAGCTTTATACCACTCTGGGGTGTGTCTTTTAGAGCTTTATACCACTCTGAGGTGTGTCTTTAGAGCTTTATACCACTCTTAGGTGTGTCTTTTAGAGCTTTATACAACTCTGAGGTGTGTCTTTAGAGCTTTATACCACTCTGAGGTGTGTCTTCAGAGCTTAATACCACTCTGAGGTGTGTCTTTAGAGCTTTATACCGCTCTGAGGTGTGTCTTAGAGCTTTATACCACCCTGAGGTGTGTCTTTTAGTGCTTTATACCACTCTAAGGTGCGTCTTAGAGCTTTCTACCACTCTGAGGTGTGTTTTTGAGCTTTACACCACTCTGAGATGTGTCTTTAGAGCTTTATACCACTCTGAGGTGTGTCTTAGAGCTTTATTCCACTCTAAAGTATGTCTTTAGAGCTTTATACAACTATGAGGTTTGTCTTTAGAGCTTTAAACCACTCTGAGGTGTGTCTTTAGAGCTCTATACCACTCTGAGGTGTGTCTTAGAGCTTTATAACGCTCTGAGGTGTGTCTTTAGAGCTTTATACACTCTGAGGTGTGTCTTTAGAGCTTTACACCACTCTGAGGTGTGTCTTTAGAGCTTTATACCACTCTGAGGTGTGTCTTTGGAGATTTATACCACTCTGAGGTGTGTCTTAGAGCTTTATACCGCTCTGAGGTGTGTCTTTAGAGCTTTATACCGCTCTGAGGTGTGTCTTTTAGAGCTTTATACAACTCTAAGGTGTGTCTTTTAGAGCTTTATACAACTCTGAGGTGTGTCTTCAGAGCTTTATACCACTCTGAGGTGTGTCTTAGAGCTTTATACCACCCTGAGGTGTGTCTTTTAGAGCTTTATACCACTCTGAGGTGCGTCTTAGAGCTTTCTACCACTCTGAGGTGTGTCTTTGAGCTTTATACCACTCTGAGGTGTGTCTTTAGAGCTTTATACCACTCTGAGGTGTGTCTTTTAGAGCTTTATACAACTCTGAGGTGTGTCTTTAGAGCTTTATACCACTCTGAGGTGTGTCTTAGAGCTTTATACCACTCTGAGGTGTGTCTTTAGAGCTTTATTTCACTCTGAGGTTTGTCTTAGAGCTTTATATCACTCTGAGGTGTGTCTTTAGAGCTTTATACCACTCTGAGGTGTGTCTTTAGAGCTTTATACCGCTCTGAGGTGTGTCTTTTAGAGCTTTATACCACTCTGAGGTGTGTCTTTAGAGCTTTATACCACTCTGAGGTGTGTCTTTTAGAGCTTTATACAACTCTGAGGTGTGTCTTTAGAGCTTTATACCACTCTGAGGTGTGTCTTTAGAGCTTTATTTCACTCTGAGGTGTTTTAGAGCTTTATACCACTCTGAGGTGTGTCTTAGAGCTTTATACCACCCTGAGGTGTGTCTTTTAGAGCTTTATACCACTCTGAGGTGCGTCTTAGAGCTTTCTACCACTCTGAGGTGTGTCTTTGAGCTTTATACCACTCTGAGGTGTGTCTTTAGAGCTTTATACCACTCTGAGGTGTGTCTTTTAGAGCTTTATACAACTCTGAGGTGTGTCTTTAGAGCTTTATACCACTCTGAGGTGTGTCTTAGAGCTTTATACCACTCTGAGGTGTGTCTTTAGAGCTTTATTTCACTCTGAGGTGTGTCTTAGAGCTTTATACCACTCTGAGGTGTGTCTTTAGAGCTTTATACCGCTCTGAGGTGTGTCTTTTAGAGCTTTATACCACTCTGAGGTGTGTCTTTAGAGCTTTATACCACTCTGAGGTGTGTCTTTTAGAGCTTTATACAACTCTGAGGTGTGTCTTTAGAGCTTTATACCACTCTGAGGTGTGTCTTAGAGCTTTATTCCACTCTAAAGTATGTCTTTAGAGCTTTATACAACTATGAGGTTTGTCTTTAGAGCTTTAAACCACTCTGAGGTGTGTCTTTATAGCTCTATACCACTCTGAGGTGTGTCTTAGAGCTTTATAACGCTCTGAGGTGTGTCTTTAGAGCTTTATACACTCTGAGGTGTGTCTTTAGAGCTTTACACCACTCTGAGGTGTGTCTTTAGAGCTTTATACCACTCTGAGGTGTGTCTTTGGAGATTTATACCACTCTGAGGTGTGTCTTAGAGCTTTATACCGCTCTGAGGTGTGTCTTTAGAGCTTTATACCGCTCTGAGGTGTGTCTTTAGAGCTTTATACCGCTCTGAGGTGTGTTTTTAGAGCTTTATACCACCCTGAGGTGTGTCTTTTAGAGCTTTATACCACTCTGAGGTGTGTCTTCAGAGCTTTATACCACTCTGAGGTGTGTCTTAGAGCTTTATACCACCCTGAGGTGTGTCTTTTAGAGCTTTATACCACTCTGAGGTGCGTCTTAGAGCTTTCTACCACTCTGAGGTGTGTCTTTGAGCTTTATACCACTCTGAGGTGTGTCTTTAGAGCTTTATACCACTCTGAGGTGTGTCTTTTAGAGCTTTATACAACTCTAAGGTGTGTCTTATAGAGCTTTATACAACTCTGAGGTGTGTCTTCAGAGCTTTATACCACTCTGAGGTGTGTCTTAGAGCTTTATACCACCCTGAGGTGTGTCTTTTAGAGCTTTATACCACTCTGAGGTGCGTCTTAGAGCTTTCTACCACTCTGAGGTGTGTCTTTGAGCTTTATACCACTCTGAGGTGTGTCTTTAGAGCTTTATACCACTCTGAGGTGTGTCTTTTAGAGCTTTATACAACTCTGAGGTGTGTCTTTAGAGCTTTATACCACTCTGAGGTGTGTCTTAGAGCTTTATACCACTCTGAGGTGTGTCTTTAGAGCTTTCTACCACTCTGAGGTGTGTCTTTGAGCTTTATACCGCTCTGAGGTGTGCCTTTAGAGCATTATACCACTCTGAGGTGTGTCTTTTAGAGCTTTATACCACTCTGAGGTGTGTCTTTTAGAGCTTTATACAACTCTGAGGTGTGTCTTTGAGAGCTTTATACCACTCTGAGGTGTGTCTTTTAGAGCTTTATACAACTCTGAGGTGTGTCTTTAGTAGAGCTTCATACCACTCTGAGGTGTGTCTTCAGAGCTTTACACCACTCTGAGGTGTGTCTTTAGACCTTTATTCAACTCTGAGGTGTGTCTTTAGAGCTTTATACCACTCTGAGGTGTGTCTTTAGAGCTTTATACCACTCTGAGGTGTGTCTTAGAGCTTTATACCACTCTGAGGTGTGTCTTTTAGAGCTTTATACCACTCTGAGGTGCGTCTTAGAGCTTTGTGCCACTCTGAGGTGCGTCTTAGAGCTTTCTAAAGGTCTCAGGTGTGTCTTTAGAGCTTTATACCGCTCTGAGGTGTGTCTTTAGAGCTTTATAACACTCTGAGGTGTCTTTAGAGCTTTATACAACTCTGAGGTGTGTCTTTAGAGCTTTATAACACTCTGAGGTGTCTTTAGAGCTTTATACACTCTGAGGTGTGTCTTTAGAGCTTTATACCACCCTGAGGTGTGTCTTTTAGAGCTTAATACAACTCTGAGGTGTGTCTTTTAGAGCTTTATACAAATCTGAGGTGTGTCTTCAGAGCTTTATACCACTCTGGGGTGTGTCTTTTAGAGCTTTATACCACTCTGAGGTGTGTCTTTAGAGCTTTATACCACTCTTAGGTGTGTCTTTTAGAGCTTTATACAACTCTGAGGTGTGTCTTTAGAGCTTTATACCACTCTGAGGTGTGTCTTCAGAGCTTAATACCACTCTGAGGTGTGTCTTTAGAGCTTTATACCGCTCTGAGGTGTGTCTTAGAGCTTTATACCACCCTGAGGTGTGTCTTTTAGTGCTTTATACCACTCTAAGGTGCGTCTTAGAGCTTTCTACCACTCTGAGGTGTGTTTTTGAGCTTTACACCACTCTGAGATGTGTCTTTAGAGCTTTATACCACTCTGAGGTGTGTCTTAGAGCTTTATTCCACTCTAAAGTATGTCTTTAGAGCTTTATACAACTATGAGGTTTGTCTTTAGAGCTTTAAACCACTCTGAGGTGTGTCTTCAGAGCTCTATACCACTCTGAGGTGTGTCTTAGAGCTTTATAACGCTCTGAGGTGTGTCTTTAGAGCTTTATACACTCTGAGGTGTGTCTTTAGAGCTTTACACCACTCTGAGGTGTGTCTTTAGAGCTTTATACCACTCTGAGGTGTGTCTTTGGAGATTTATACCACTCTGAGGTGTGTCTTAGAGCTTTATACCGCTCTGAGGTGTGTCTTTAGAGCTTTATACCGCTCTGAGGTGTGTCTTTTAGAGCTTTATACAACTCTAAGGTGTGTCTTTTAGAGCTTTATACAACTCTGAG
The DNA here is from genome assembly GCF_026437365.1 of Eucyclogobius newberryi. NCBI lineage: Eukaryota > Metazoa > Chordata > Actinopteri > Gobiiformes > Gobiidae > Eucyclogobius > Eucyclogobius newberryi. The sequence goes on from NW_027316532.1 coordinate 13,493,392, forward strand.
GTGTGTCTTCAGAGCTTTATACCACTCTGAGGTGTGTCTTAGAGCTTTATACCACCCTGAGGTGTGTCTTTTAGAGCTTTATACCACTCTGAGGTGCGTCTTAGAGCTTTCTACCACTCTGAGGTGTGTCTTTGAGCTTTATACCACTCTGAGGTGTGTCTTTAGAGCTTTATACCACTCTGAGGTGTGTCTTTTAGAGCTTTATACAACTCTGAGGTGTGTCTTTAGAGCTTTATACCACTCTGAGGTGTGTCTTAGAGCTTTATACCACTCTGAGGTGTGTCTTTAGAGCTTTATTTCACTCTGAGGTGTGTCTTAGAGCTTTATATCACTCTGAGGTGTGTCTTTAGAGCTTTATACCACTCTGAGGTGTGTCTTTAGAGCTTTATACCGCTCTGAGGTGTGTCTTTTAGAGCTTTATACCACTCTGAGGTGTGTCTTTAGAGCTTTATACCACTCTGAGGTGTGTCTTTTAGAGCTTTATACAACTCTGAGGTGTGTCTTTAGAGCTTTATACCACTCTGAGGTGTGTCTTTAGAGCTTTATTTCACTCTGAGGTGTTTTAGAGCTTTATACCACTCTGAGGTGTGTCTTAGAGCTTTATACCACCCTGAGGTGTGTCTTTTAGAGCTTTATACCACTCTGAGGTGCGTCTTAGAGCTTTATACCACTCTGAGGTGTGTCTTTGAGCTTTATACCACTCTGAGGTGTGTCTTTAGAGCTTTATACCACTCTGAGGTGTGTCTTTTAGAGCTTTATACAACTCTGAGGTGTGTCTTTAGAGCTTTATACCACTCTGAGGTGTGTCTTAGAGCTTTATACCACTCTGAGGTGTGTCTTTAGAGCTTTATTTCACTCTGAGGTGTGTCTTAGAGCTTTATACCACTCTGAGGTGTGTCTTTAGAGCTTTATACCGCTCTGAGGTGTGTCTTTTAGAGCTTTATACCACTCTGAGGTGTGTCTTTAGAGCTTTATACCACTCTGAGGTGTGTCTTTTAGAGCTTTATACAACTCTGAGGTGTGTCTTTAGAGCTTTATACCACTCTGAGGTGTGTCGTAGAGCTTTATTCCACTCTAAAGTATGTCTTTAGAGCTTTATACAACTATGAGGTTTGTCTTTAGAGCTTTAAACCACTCTGAGGTGTGTCTTTATAGCTCTATACCACTCTGAGGTGTGTCTTAGAGCTTTATAACGCTCTGAGGTGTGTCTTTAGAGCTTTATACACTCTGAGGTGTGTCTTTAGAGCTTTACACCACTCTGAGGTGTGTCTTTAGAGCTTTATACCACTCTGAGGTGTGTCTTTGGAGATTTATACCACTCTGAGGTGTGTCTTAGAGCTTTATACCGCTCTGAGGTGTGTCTTTAGAGCTTTATACCGCTCTGAGGTGTGTCTTTAGAGCTTTATACCGCTCTGAGGTGTGTTTTTAGAGCTTTATAGCACCCTGAGGTGTGTCTTTTATAGCTTTATACCACTCTGAGGTGTGTCTTCAGAGCTTTATACCACTCTGAGGTGCGTCTTAGAGCTTTATACCACCCTGAGGTGTGTCTTTTAGAGCTTTATACCACTCTGAGGTGCGTCTTAGAGCTTTCTACCACTCTGAGGTGTGTCTTTGAGCTTTATACCACTCTGAGGTGTGTCTTTAGAGCTTTATACCACTCTGAGGTGTGTCTTTTAGAGCTTTATACAACTCTGAGGTGTGTCTTTAGAGCTTTATACCACTCTGAGGTGTGTCTTAGAGCTTTGTACCACTCTGAGGTGTGTCTTTAGAGCTTTATTTCACTCTGAGGTGTGTCTTTAGAGCTTTATACCACTCTGAGGTGTGTCTTTAGAGCTTTATACCGCTCTGAGGTGTGTCTTTTAGAGCTTTATACCACTCTGAGGTGTGTCTTTAGAGCTTTATACCACTCTGAGGTGTGTCTTTTAGAGCTTTATACAACTCTGAGGTGTGTCTTTAGAGCTTTATACCGCTCTGAGGTGTGTCTTTTAGAGCTTTATACCACTCTGAGGTGTGTCTTTAGAGCTTTGTTTCACTCTGAGGTGTTTTAGAGCTTTATACCACTCTGAGGTGTGTCTTCAGAGCTTAATACCACTCTGAGGTGTGTCTTTAGAGCTTTATACCGCTCTGAGGTGTGTCTTAGAGCTTTATACCACCCTGAGGTGTGTCTTTTAGTGCTTTTATACCACTCTAAGGTGCGTCTTAGAGCTTTCTACCACTCTGAGGTGTGTTTTTGAGCTTTACACCACTCTGAGATGTGTCTTTAGAGCTTTATACCACTCTGAGGTGTGTCTTAGAGCTTTATTCCACTCTAAAGTATGTCTTTAGAGCTTTATACCGCTCTGAGGTGTGTCTTTAGAGCTTTATACCGCTCTGAGGTGTGTTTTTAGAGCTTTATACCACCCTGAGGTGTGTCTTTTAGAGCTTTATACCACTCTGAGTTGTGTCTTCAGAGCTTTATACCACTCTGAGGTGTGTCTTCAGAGCTTTATACCACCCTGAGGTGTGTCTTTTAGAGCTTTATACCACTCTGAGGTGCGTCTTAGAGCTTTCTACCACTCTGAGGTGTGTCTTTGAGCTTTATACCACTCTGAGGTGTGTCTTTAGAGCTTTATACCACTCTGAGGTTTGCCTTTTAGAGCTTTATACAACTCTAAGGTGTGTCTTTTAGAGCTTTATACAACTCTGAGGTGTGTCTTCAGAGCTTTATACCACTCTGAGGTGTGTCTTTTAGAGCTTTATACCACTCTGAGGTGTGTCTTTTAGAGCTTTATACAACTCTGAGGTGTGTCTTTGAGAGCTTTATACCACTCTGAGGTGTGTCTTTAGTAGAGCTTCATACCACTCTGAGGTGTGTCTTCAGAGCTTTATACCACTCGGAGGTGTGTCTTTAGAGCTTCATACCACTTTGAGGTGTGTCTTTAGAGCTTTATACCACTCTGAGGTGTGTCTTTAGAGCTTTATACCACCCTGAGGTGTGTCTTTTAGAGCTTAATACAACTCTGAGGTGTGTCTTTTAGAGCTTTATACAACTCTGAGGTGTGTCTTCAGAGCTTTATACCCCTCTAGGGGTGTGTCTTTCAGAGCTTTATACCAATCTGAGGTGTGTCTTTAGAGCTTTATACCACTCTGAGGTGTGTCTTTTAGAGCTTTATACAACTCTGAGGTGTGTCTTTAGAGCTTTATACCACTCTGAGGTGTGTCTTTAGAGCTTTATTTCACTCTGGGGTGTTTTAGAGCTTTATACCACTCTGAGGTGTGTCTTCAGAGCTTAATACCACTCTGAGGTGTGTCTTTAGAGCTTTATACCGCTCTGAGGTGTGTCTTAGAGCTTTATACCACCCTGAGGTGTGTCTTTTAGTGCTTTATACCACTCTAAGGTGCGTCTTAGAGCTTTCTACCACTCTGAGGTGTGTTTTTGAGCTTTACACCACTCTGAGATGTGTCTTTGGAGCTTTATACCACTCTGAGGTGTGTCTTAGAGCTTTATTCCACTCTGAGGTGTGTCTTAGAGCTTTATAACGCTCTGAGGTGTGTCTTTAGAGCTTTATACACTCTGAGGTGTGTCTTTAGAGCTTTACACCACTCTGAGGTGTGTCTTTAGAGCTTTATACCACTCTGAGGTGTGTCTTTGGAGATTTATACCACTCTGAGGTGTGTCTTAGAGCTTTATACCGCTCTGAGGTGTGTCTTTAGAGCTTTATACCGCTCTGAGGTGTGTCTTTAGAGCTTTATACCGCTCTGAGGTGTGTTTTTAGAGCTTTATACCACCCTGAGGTGTGTCTTTTAGAGCTTTATACCACTCTGAGGTGTGTCTTAGAGCTTTATACCACCCTGAGGTGTGTCTTTTAGAGCTTTATACCACTCTGAGGTGAGTCTTAGAGCTTTCTACCACTCTGAGTTGTGTCTTTGAGCTTTATTCCACTCTGAGGTGTGTCTTTAGAGCTCTATACCACTCTGAGGTGTGTCTTAGAGCTTTATAACGCTCTGAGGTGTGTCTTTAGAGCTTTATACACTCTGAGGTGTGTCTTTAGAGCTTTACACCACTCTGAGGTGTGTCTTTAGAGCTTTATACCACTCTGAGGTGTGTCTTTGGAGATTTATACCACTCTGAGGTGTGTCTTTTAGAGCTTAATACAACTCTGAGGTGTGTCTTTTAGAGCTTTATACAAATCTGAGGTGTGTCTTCAGAGCTTTATACCACTCTGGGGTGTGTCTTTTAGAGCTTTATACCACTCTGAGGTGTGTCTTTAGAGCTTTATACCACTCTTAGGTGTGTCTTTTAGAGCTTTATACAACTCTGAGGTGTGTCTTTAGAGCTTTATACCACTCTGAGGTGTGTCTTCAGAGCTTAATACCACTCTGAGGTGTGTCTTTAGAGCTTTATACCGCTCTGAGGTGTGTCTTAGAGCTTTATACCACCCTGAGGTGTGTCTTTTAGTGCTTTATACCACTCTAAGGTGCGTCTTAGAGCTTTCTACCACTCTGAGGTGTGTTTTTGAGCTTTACACCACTCTGAGATGTGTCTTTAGAGCTTTATACCACTCTGAGGTGTGTCTTAGAGCTTTATTCCACTCTAAAGTATGTCTTTAGAGCTTTATACAACTATGAGGTTTGTCTTTAGAGCTTTAAACCACTCTGAGGTGTGTCTTCAGAGCTCTATACCACTCTGAGGTGTGTCTTAGAGCTTTATAACGCTCTGAGGTGTGTCTTTAGAGCTTTATACACTCTGAGGTGTGTCTTTAGAGCTTTACACCACTCTGAGGTGTGTCTTTAGAGCTTTATACCACTCTGAGGTGTGTCTTTGGAGATTTATACCACTCTGAGGTGTGTCTTAGAGCTTTATACCGCTCTGAGGTGTGTCTTTAGAGCTTTATACCGCTCTGAGGTGTGTCTTTTAGAGCTTTATACAACTCTAAGGTGTGTCTTTTAGAGCTTTATACAACTCTGAGGTGTGTCTTCAGAGCTTTATACCACTCTGAGGTGTGTCTTAGAGCTTTATACCACCCTGAGGTGTGTCTTTTAGAGCTTTATACCACTCTGAGGTGCGTCTTAGAGCTTTCTACCACTCTGAGGTGTGTCTTTGAGCTTTATACCACTCTGAGGTGTGTCTTTAGAGCTTTATACCACTCTGAGGTGTGTCTTTTAGAGCTTTATACAACTCTGAGGTGTGTCTTTAGAGCTTTATACCACTCTGAGGTGTGTCTTAGAGCTTTATACCACTCTGAGGTGTGTCTTTAGAGCTTTATTTCACTCTGAGGTGTGTCTTAGAGCTTTATATCACTCTGAGGTGTGTCTTTAGAGCTTTATACCACTCTGAGGTGTGTCTTTAGAGCTTTATACCGCTCTGAGGTGTGTCTTTTAGAGCTTTATACCACTCTGAGGTGTGTCTTTAGAGCTTTATACCACTCTGAGGTGTGTCTTTTAGAGCTTTATACAACTCTGAGGTGTGTCTTTAGAGCTTTATACCACTCTGAGGTGTGTCTTTAGAGCTTTATTTCACTCTGAGGTGTTTTAGAGCTTTATACCACTCTGAGGTGTGTCTTAGAGCTTTATACCACCCTGAGGTGTGTCTTTTAGAGCTTTATACCACTCTGAGGTGCGTCTTAGAGCTTTATACCACTCTGAGGTGTGTCTTTGAGCTTTATACCACTCTGAGGTGTGTCTTTAGAGCTTTATACCACTCTGAGGTGTGTCTTTTAGAGCTTTATACAACTCTGAGGTGTGTCTTTAGAGCTTTATACCACTCTGAGGTGTGTCTTAGAGCTTTATACCACTCTGAGGTGTGTCTTTAGAGCTTTATTTCACTCTGAGGTGTGTCTTAGAGCTTTATACCACTCTGAGGTGTGTCTTTAGAGCTTTATACCGCTCTGAGGTGTGTCTTTTAGAGCTTTATACCACTCTGAGGTGTGTCTTTAGAGCTTTATACCACTCTGAGGTGTGTCTTTTAGAGCTTTATACAACTCTGAGGTGTGTCTTTAGAGCTTTATACCACTCTGAGGTGTGTCTTAGAGCTTTATTCCACTCTAAAGTATGTCTTTAGAGCTTTATACAACTATGAGGTTTGTCTTTAGAGCTTTAAACCACTCTGAGGTGTGTCTTTATAGCTCTATACCACTCTGAGGTGTGTCTTAGAGCTTTATAACGCTCTGAGGTGTGTCTTTAGAGCTTTATACACTCTGAGGTGTGTCTTTAGAGCTTTACACCACTCTGAGGTGTGTCTTTAGAGCTTTATACCACTCTGAGGTGTGTCTTTGGAGATTTATACCACTCTGAGGTGTGTCTTAGAGCTTTATACCGCTCTGAGGTGTGTCTTTAGAGCTTTATACCGCTCTGAGGTGTGTCTTTAGAGCTTTATACCGCTCTGAGGTGTGTTTTTAGAGCTTTATAGCACCCTGAGGTGTGTCTTTTATAGCTTTATACCACTCTGAGGTGTGTCTTCAGAGCTTTATACCACTCTGAGGTGCGTCTTAGAGCTTTATACCACCCTGAGGTGTGTCTTTTAGAGCTTTATACCACTCTGAGGTGCGTCTTAGAGCTTTCTACCACTCTGAGGTGTGTCTTTGAGCTTTATACCACTCTGAGGTGTGTCTTTAGAGCTTTATACCACTCTGAGGTGTGTCTTTTAGAGCTTTATACAACTCTGAGGTGTGTCTTTAGAGCTTTATACCACTCTGAGGTGTGTCTTAGAGCTTTGTACCACTCTGAGGTGTGTCTTTAGAGCTTTATTTCACTCTGAGGTGTGTCTTTAGAGCTTTATACCACTCTGAGGTGTGTCTTTAGAGCTTTATACCGCTCTGAGGTGTGTCTTTTAGAGCTTTATACCACTCTGAGGTGTGTCTTTAGAGCTTTATACCACTCTGAGGTGTGTCTTTTAGAGCTTTATACAACTCTGAGGTGTGTCTTTAGAGCTTTATACCGCTCTGAGGTGTGTCTTTTAGAGCTTTATACCACTCTGAGGTGTGTCTTTAGAGCTTTGTTTCACTCTGAGGTGTTTTAGAGCTTTATACCACTCTGAGGTGTGTCTTCAGAGCTTAATACCACTCTGAGGTGTGTCTTTAGAGCTTTATACCGCTCTGAGGTGTGTCTTAGAGCTTTATACCACCCTGAGGTGTGTCTTTTAGTGCTTTTATACCACTCTAAGGTGCGTCTTAGAGCTTTCTACCACTCTGAGGTGTGTTTTTGAGCTTTACACCACTCTGAGATGTGTCTTTAGAGCTTTATACCACTCTGAGGTGTGTCTTAGAGCTTTATTCCACTCTAAAGTATGTCTTTAGAGCTTTATACCGCTCTGAGGTGTGTCTTTAGAGCTTTATACCGCTCTGAGGTGTGTCTTCAGAGCTTTATACCACCCTGAGGTGTGTCTTTTAGAGCTTTATACCACTCTGAGGTGCGTCTTAGAGCTTTCTACCACTCTGAGGTGTGTCTTTGAGCTTTATACCACTCTGAGGTGTGTCTTTAGAGCTTTATACCACTCTGAGGTTTGCCTTTTAGAGCTTTATACAACTCTAAGGTGTGTCTTTTAGAGCTTTATACAACTCTGAGGTGTGTCTTCAGAGCTTTATACCACTCTGAGGTGTGTCTTTTAGAGCTTTATACCACTCTGAGGTGTGTCTTAGAGCTTTCTACCACTCTGAGGTGTGTCTTTGAGCTTTATACCGCTCTGAGGTGTGCCTTTAGAGCATTATACCACTCTGAGGTGTGTCTTTTAGAGCTTTATACCACTCTGAGGTGTGTCTTTTAGAGCTTTATACAACTCTGAGGTGTGTCTTTGAGAGCTTTATACCACTCTGAGGTGTGTCTTTAGTAGAGCTTCATACCACTCTGAGGTGTGTCTTCAGAGCTTTATACCACTCGGAGGTGTGTCTTTAGAGCTTCATACCACTTTGAGGTGTGTCTTTAGAGCTTTATACCACTCTGAGGTGTGTCTTTAGAGCTTTATACCACCCTGAGGTGTGTCTTTTAGAGCTTAATACAACTCTGAGGTGTGTCTTTTAGAGCTTTATACAACTCTGAGGTGTGTCTTCAGAGCTTTATACCCCTCTAGGGGTGTGTCTTTCAGAGCTTTATACCAATCTGAGGTGTGTCTTTAGAGCTTTATACCACTCTGAGGTGTGTCTTTTAGAGCTTTATACAACTCTGAGGTGTGTCTTTAGAGCTTTATACCACTCTGAGGTGTGTCTTTAGAGCTTTATTTCACTCTGGGGTGTTTTAGAGCTTTATACCACTCTGAGGTGTGTCTTCAGAGCTTAATACCACTCTGAGGTGTGTCTTTAGAGCTTTATACCGCTCTGAGGTGTGTCTTAGAGCTTTATACCACCCTGAGGTGTGTCTTTTAGTGCTTTATACCACTCTAAGGTGCGTCTTAGAGCTTTCTACCACTCTGAGGTGTGTTTTTGAGCTTTACACCACTCTGAGATGTGTCTTTGGAGCTTTATACCACTCTGAGGTGTGTCTTAGAGCTTTATTCCACTCTGAGGTGTGTCTTAGAGCTTTATAACGCTCTGAGGTGTGTCTTTAGAGCTTTATACACTCTGAGGTGTGTCTTTAGAGCTTTACACCACTCTGAGGTGTGTCTTTAGAGCTTTATACCACTCTGAGGTGTGTCTTTGGAGATTTATACCACTCTGAGGTGTGTCTTAGAGCTTTATACCGCTCTGAGGTGTGTCTTTAGAGCTTTATACCGCTCTGAGGTGTGTCTTTAGAGCTTTATACCGCTCTGAGGTGTGTTTTTAGAGCTTTATACCACCCTGAGGTGTGTCTTTTAGAGCTTTATACCACTCTGAGGTGTGTCTTAGAGCTTTATACCACCCTGAGGTGTGTCTTTTAGAGCTTTATACCACTCTGAGGTGAGTCTTAGAGCTTTCTACCACTCTGAGTTGTGTCTTTGAGCTTTATTCCACTCTGAGGTGTGTCTTTAGAGCTCTATACCACTCTGAGGTGTGTCTTAGAGCTTTATAACGCTCTGAGGTGTGTCTTTAGAGCTTTATACACTCTGAGGTGTGTCTTTAGAGCTTTACACCACTCTGAGGTGTGTCTTTAGAGCTTTATACCACTCTGAGGTGTGTCTTTGGAGATTTATACCACTCTGAGGTGTGTCTTAGAGCTTTATACCGCTCTGAGGTGTGTCTTTAGAGCTTTATACCGCTCTGAGGTGTGTCTTTTAGAGCTTTATACAACTCTAAGGTGTGTCTTTTAGAGCTTTATACAACTCTGAGGTGTGTCTTCAGAGCTTTATACCACTCTGAGGTGTGTCTTAGAGCTTTATACCACCCTGAGGTGTGTCTTTTAGAGCTTTATACCACTCTGAGGTGCGTCTTAGAGCTTTCTACCACTCTGAGGTGTGTCTTTGAGCTTTATACCACTCTGAGGTGTGTCTTTAGAGCTTTATACCACTCTGAGGTGTGTCTTTTAGAGCTTTATACAACTCTGAGGTGTGTCTTTAGAGCTTTATACCACTCTGAGGTGTGTCTTAGAGCTTTATACCACTCTGAGGTGTGTCTTTAGAGCTTTATTTCACTCTGAGGTGTGTCTTAGAGCTTTATATCACTCTGAGGTGTGTCTTTAGAGCTTTATACCACTCTGAGGTGTGTCTTTAGAGCTTTATACCGCTCTGAGGTGTGTCTTTTAGAGCTTTATACCACTCTGAGGTGTGTCTTTAGAGCTTTATACCACTCTGAGGTGTGTCTTTTAGAGCTTTATACAACTCTGAGGTGTGTCTTTAGAGCTTTATACCACTCTGAGGTGTGTCTTTAGAGCTTTATTTCACTCTGAGGTGTTTTAGAGCTTTATACCACTCTGAGGTGTGTCTTAGAGCTTTATACCACCCTGAGGTGTGTCTTTTAGAGCTTTATACCACTCTGAGGTGCGTCTTAGAGCTTTCTACCACTCTGAGGTGTGTCTTTGAGCTTTATACCACTCTGAGGTGTGTCTTTAGAGCTTTATACCACTCTGAGGTGTGTCTTTTAGAGCTTTATACAACTCTGAGGTGTGTCTTTAGAGCTTTATACCACTCTGAGGTGTGTCTTAGAGCTTTATACCACTCTGAGGTGTGTCTTTTAGAGCTTTATACCACTCTGAGGTGCGTCTTAGAGCTTTGTGCCACTCTGAGGTGCGTCTTAGAGCTTTCTAAAGGTCTCAGGTGTGTCTTTAGAGCTTTATACAGCTCTGAGGTGTGTCTTTAGAGCTTTATAACACTCTGAGGTGTCTTTAGAGCTTTATACAACTCTGAGGTGTGTCTTTAGAGCTTTATAACACTCTGAGGTGTCTTTAGAGCTTTATACACTCTGAGGTGTGTCTTTAGAGCTTTATACCGCTCTGAGGTGTGTCTTTAGAGCTTTATACCACCCTGAGGTGTGTCTTTTAGAGCTTAATACAACTCTGAGGTGTGTCTTTTAGAGCTTTATACAACTCTGAGGTGTGTCTTCAGAGCTTTATACCACTCTGGGGTGTGTCTTTTAGAGCTTTATACCACTCTGAGGTGTGTCTTTAGAGCTTTATACCACTCTTAGGTGTGTCTTTTAGAGCTTTATACAACTCTGAGGTGTGTCTTTAGAGCTTTATACCACTCTGAGGTGTGTCTTCAGAGCTTAATACCACTCTGAGGTGTGTCTTTAGAGCTTTATACCGCTCTGAGGTGTGTCTTAGAGCTTTATACCACCCTGAGGTGTGTCTTTTAGTGCTTTATACCACTCTAAGGTGCATCTTAGAGCTTTCTACCACTCTGAGGTGTGTTTTTGAGCTTTACACCACTCTGAGGTGTGTCTTAGAGCTTTATTCCACTCTAAAGTATGTCTTTAGAGCTTTATACAACTATGAGGTTTGTCTTTAGAGCTTTAAACCACTCTGAGGTGTGTCTTTAGAGCTCTATACCACTCTGAGGTGTGTCTTAGAGCTTTATAACGCTCTGAGGTGTGTCTTTAGAGCTTTATACACTCTGAGGTGTGTCTTTAGAGCTTTACACCACTCTGAGGTGTGTCTTTAGAGCTTTATACCACTCTGAGGTGTGTCTTTGGAGATTTATACCACTCTGAGGTGTGTCTTAGAGCTTTATACCGCTCTGAGGTGTGTCTTTAGAGCTTTATACCGCTCTGAGGTGTGTCTTTTAGAGCTTTATACAACTCTAAGGTGTGTCTTTTAGAGCTTTATAAAACTCTGAGGTGTGTCTTCAGAGCTTTATACCACTCTGAGGTGTGTCTTAGAGCTTTATACCACCCTGAGGTGTGTCTTTTAGAGCTTTATACCACTCTGAGGTGCGTCTTAGAGCTTTCTACCACTCTGAGGTGTGTCTTTGAGCTTTATACCACTCTGAGGTGTGTCTTTAGAGCTTTATACCACTCTGAGGTGTGTCTTTTAGAGCTTTATACAACTCTGAGGTGTGTCTTTAGAGCTTTATACCACTCTGAGGTGTGTCTTAGAGCTTTATACCACTCTGAGGTGTGTCTTTAGAGCTTTATTTCACTCTGAGGTGTGTCTTAGAGCTTTATATCACTCTGAGGTGTGTCTTTAGAGCTTTATACCACTCTGAGGTGTGTCTTTAGAGCTTTATACCGCTCTGAGGTGTGTCTTTTAGAGCTTTATACCACTCTGAGGTGTGTCTTTAGAGCTTTATACCACTCTGAGGTGTGTCTTTTAGAGCTTTATACAACTCTGAGGTGTGTCTTTAGAGCTTTATACCACTCTGAGGTGTGTCTTTAGAGCTTTATTTCACTCTGAGGTGTTTTAGAGCTTTATACCACTCTGAGGTGTGTCTTAGAGCTTTATACCACCCTGAGGTGTGTCTTTTAGAGCTTTATACCACTCTGAGGTGCGTCTTAGAGCTTTCTACCACTCTGAGGTGTGTCTTTGAGCTTTATACCACTCTGAGGTGTGTCTTTAGAGCTTTATACCACTCTGAGGTGTGTCTTTTAGAGCTTTATACAACTCTGAGGTGTGTCTTTAGAGCTTTATACCACTCTGAGGTGTGTCTTAGAGCTTTATACCACTCTGAGGTGTGTCTTTAGAGCTTTATTTCACTCTGAGGTGTGTCTTAGAGCTTTATATCACTCTGAGCTGTGTCTTTAGAGCTTTATACCACTCTGAGGTGTGTCTTTAGAGCTTTATACCGCTCTGAGGTGTGTCTTTTAGAGCTTTATACCACTCTGAGGTGTGTCTTTAGAGCGTTATACCACTCTGAGGTGTGTCTTTTAGAGCTTTATACAACTCTGAGGTGTGTCTTTAGAGCTTTATACCACTCTGAGGTGTGTCTTCAGAGCTTAATACCACTCTGAGGTGTGTCTTTAGAGCTTTATACCGCTCTGAGGTGTGTCTTCAGAGCTTAATACCACTCTGAGGTGTGTCTTTAGAGCTTTATACCGCTCTGAGGTGTGTCTTAGAGCTTTATACCACCCTGAGGTGTTTTTTAGTGCTTTTATACCACTCTAAGGTGCGTCTTAGAGCTTTCTACAACTCTGAGGTCTGTTTTTGAGCTTTACACCACTCTGAGATGTGTCTTTAGAGCTTTGTACCACTCTGAGGTGTGTCTTAGAGCTTTATTCCACTCTAAAGTATGTCTTTAGAGCTTTATACCGCTCTGAGGTGTGTCTTTAGAGCTTTATACCGCTCTGAGGTGTGTTTTTAGAGCTTTATACCACCCTGAGGTGTGTCTTTTTGAGCTTTATACCACTCTGAGGTGTGTCTTCAGAGCTTTATACCACTCTGAGGTGTGTCTTCAGAGCTTTATACCACCCTGAGGTGTGTCTTTTAGAGCTTTATACCACTCTGAGGTGCGTCTTAGAGCTTTCTACCACTCTGAGGTGTGTCTTTGAGCTTTATACCACTCTGAGGTGTGTCTTTAGAGCTTTATACCACTCTGAGGTGTGCCTTTTAGAGCTTTATACAACTCTAAGGTGTGTCTTTTAGAGCTTTATACAACTCTGAGGTGTGTCTTCAGAGCTTTATACCACTCTGAGGTGTGTCTTTTAGAGCTTTATACCACTCTGAGGTGTGTCTTAGAGCTTTCTACCACTCTGAGGTGTGTCTTTGAGCTTTATACCGCTCTGAGGTGTGTCTTTTAGAGCTTTATACCACTCTGAGGTGTGTCTTTTAGAGCTTTATACCACTCTGAGGTGTGTCTTTTAGAGCTTTATACAACTCTGAGGTGTGTCTTTGAGAGCTTTATACCAATCTGAGGTGTGTCTTTTAGAGCTTTATACAACTCTAAGGTGTGTCTTTAGTAGAGCTTCATACCACTCTGAGGTGTGTCTTCAGAGCTTTATACCACTCGGAGGTGTGTCTTTGGAGATTTATACCACTCTGAGGTGTGTCTTAGAGCTTTATACCGCTCTGAGGTGTGTCTTTAGAGCTTTATACCGCTCTGAGGTGTGTCTTTAGAGCTTTATACCGCTCTGAGGTGTGTTTTTAGAGCTTTATACCACTCTGAGGTGTGTCTTTAGAGCTTTATACCACTCTGAGGTGTGTCTTTTAGAGCTTTATACAACTCTAAGGTGTGTCTTTTAGAGCTTTCTAAAGGTCTCAGGTGTGTCTTTAGAGCTTTATATCGCTCTGAGGTGTGTCTTTAGAGCTTTATACCACTCTGAGGTGCGTCTTAGAGCTTTGTGCCACTCTGAGGTGTGTCTTAGAGCTTTCTAAAGGTCTCAGGTGTGTCTTTAGAGCTTTATACCGCTCTGAGGTGTGTCTTTAGAGCTTTATAACACTCTGAGGTGTCTTTAGAGCTTTATACAACTCTGAGGTGTGTCTTTAGAGCTTTATAACACTCTGAGGTGTCTTTAGAGCTTTATACACTCTGAGGTGTGTCTTTAGAGCTTTATACCGCTATGAGGTGTGTCTTTAGAGCTTTATACCACCCTGAGGTGTGTCTTTTAGAGCTTAATACAACTCTGAGGTGTGTCTTTTAGAGCTTTATACAACTCTGAGGTGTGTCTTCAGAGCTTTATACCACTCTGGGGTGTGTCTTTTAGAGCTTTATACCACTCTGAGGTGTGTCTTTAGAGCTTTATACCACTCTGAGGTGTGTCTTTTAGAGCTTTATACAACTCTGAGGTGTGTCTTTAGAGCTTTATACCACTCTGAGGTGTGTCTTTAGAGCTTTATTTCACTCTGGGGTGTTTTAGAGCTTTATACCACTCTGAGGTGTGTCTTCAGAGCTTAATACCACTCTGAGGTGTGTCTTTAGAGCTTTATACCGCTCTGAGGTGTGTCTTAGAGCTTTATACCACCCTGAGGTGTGTCTTTTAGTGCTTTATACCACTCTAAGGTGCGTCTTAGAGCTTTCTACCACTCTGAGGTGTGTTTTTGAGCTTTACACCACTCTGAGATGTGTCTTTAGAGCTTTATACCACTCTGAGGTGTGTCTTAGAGCTTTATTCCACTCTAAAGTATGTCTTTAGAGCTTTATACAACTATGAGGTTTGTCTTTAGAGCTTTAAACCACTCTGAGGTGTGTCTTTAGAGCTCTATACCACTCTGAGGTGTGTCTTAGAGCTTTATAACGCTCTGAGGTGTGTCTTTAGAGCTTTATACACTCTGAGGTGTGTCTTTAGAGCTTTTCACCACTCTGAGGTGTGTCTTTAGAGCTTTATACCACTCTGAGGTGTGTCTTTGGAGATTTATACCACTCTGAGGTGTGTCTTAGAGCTTTATACCGCTCTGAGGTGTGTCTTTAGAGCTTTATACCGCTCTGAGGTGTGTTTTTAGAGCTTTATACCACTCTGAGGTGTGTCTTTTAGAGCTTTATACCGCTCTGAGGTGTGTTTTTAGAGCTTTATACCACCCTGAGGTGTGTCTTTTAGAGCTTTATACCACTCTGAGGTGTGTCTTCAGAGCTTTATACCATTCTGAGGTGCGTCTTAGAGCTTTATACCACCCTGCGGTGTGTCTTTTAGAGCTTTATACCACTCTGAGGTGCGTCTTAGAGCTTTCTACCACTCTGAGGTGTGTCTTTGAGCTTTATACCACTCTGAGGTGTGTCTTTAGAGCTTTATACCACTCTGAGGTGTGTCTTTTAGAGCTTTATACAACTCTAAGGTGTGTCTTTTAGAGCTTTATACAACTCTGAGGTGTGTCTTCAGCGCTTTATACCACTCTGAGGTGTGTCTTAGAGCTTTATACCACCCTGAGGTGTGTCTTTTAGAGCTTTATACCACTCTGAGGTGCGTCTTAGAGCTTTCTACCACTCTGAGGTGTGTCTTTGAGCTTTATACCACTCTGAGGTGTGTCTTTAGAGCTTTATACCACTCTGAGGTGTGTCTTTTAGAGCTTTATACAACTCTGAGGTGTGTCTTTAGAGCTTTATACCACTCTGAGGTGTGTCTTAGAGCTTTATACCACTCTGAGGTGTGTCTTTAGAGCTTTATTTCACTCTGAGGTGTGTCTTAGAGCTTTATACCACTCTGAGGTGTGTCTTTAGAGCTTTATACCACTCTGAGGTGTGTCTTTAGAGCTTTATACCACTCTGAGGTGTGTCTTTTAGAGCTTTATACCACTCTGAGGTGTGTCTTTAGAGCTTTATACCACTCTGAGGTGTGTCTTTTAGAGCTTTATACAACTCTGAGGTGTGTCTTTAGAGCTTTATACCGCTCTGAGGTGTGTCTTTTAGAGCTTTATACCACTCTGAGGTGTGTCTTTAGAGCTTTATACCACTCTGAGGTGTGTCTTTTAGAGCTTTATACAACTCTGAGGTGTGTCTTTAGAGCTTTATACCACTCTGAGGTGTGTCTTTAGAGCTTTATTTCACTCTGAGGTGTTTTAGAGCTTTATACCACTCTGAGGTGTGTCTTCAGAGCTTAATACCACTCTGAGGTGTGTCTTTAGAGCTTTATACCGCTCTGAGGTGTGTCTTAGAGCTTTATACCACCCTGAGATGTGTCTTTTAGTGCTTTTATACCACTCTAAGGTGCGTCTTAGAGCTTTCTACCACTCTGAGGTGTGTTTTTGAGCGTTATTCCACTCTAAAGTATGTCTTTAGAGCTTTATACCGCTCTGAGGTGTGTCTTTAGAGCTTTATACCGCTCTGAGGTGTGTTTTTAGAGCTTTATACCACCCTGAGGTGTGTCTTTTAGAGCTTTATACCACTCTGAGGTGTGTCTTAGAGCTTTATTCCACTCTAAAGTATGTCTTTAGAGCTTTATACCGCTCTGAGGTGTGTCTTTAGAGCTTTATACCGCTCTGAGGTGTGTTTTTAGAGCTTTATACCACCCTGAGGTGTGTCTTTTAGAGCTTTATACCACTCTGAGGTGTGTCTTAGAGCTTTATTCCACTCTAAAGTATGTCTTTAGAGCTTTATACCGCTCTGAGGTGTGTCTTTAGAGCTTTATACCGCTCTGAGGTGTGTTTTTAGAGCTTTATACCACCCTGAGGTGTGTCTTTTAGAGCTTTATACCACTCTGAGGTGTGTCTTCAGAGCTTTATACCACTCTGAGGTGTGTCTTCAGAGCTTTATACCACCCTGAGGTGTGTCTTTTAGAGCTTTATACCACTCTGAGGTGCGTCTTAGAGCTTTCTACCACTCTGAGGTGTGTCTTTGAGCTTTATACCACTCTGAGGTGTGTCTTTAGAGCTTTATACCACTCTGAGGTGTGCCTTTTAGAGCTTTATACAACTCTAAGGTGTGTCTTTTAGAGCTTTATACAACTCTGAGGTGTGTCTTCAGAGCTTTATACCACTCTGAGGTGTGTCTTTTAGAGCTTTATACCACTCTGAGGTGTGTCTTAGAGCTTTCTACCACTCTGAGGTGTGTCTTTGAGCTTTATACCGCTCTGAGGTGTGCCTTTAGAGCATTATACCACTCTGAGGTGTGTCTTTTAGAGCTTTATACCACTCTGAGGTGTGTCTTTTAGAGCTTTATACAACTCTGAGGTGTGTCTTTGAGAGCTTTATACCACTCTGAGGTGTGTCTTTTAGAGCTTTATACAACTCTGAGGTGTGTCTTTAGTAGAGCTTCATACCACTCTGAGGTGTGTCTTCAGAGCTTTATACCACTCGGAGGTTTGTCTTTAGAGCTTCATACCACTTTGAGGTGTGTCTTTAGAGCTTTATACCACTCTGAGGTGTGTCTTTAGAGCTTTATACCACCCTGAGGTGTGTCTTTTAGAGCTTAATACAACTCTGAGGTGTGTCTTTTAGAGCTTTATACAACTCTGAGGTGTGTCTTCAGAGCTTTATACCACTCTGGGGTGTGTCTTTCAGAGCTTTATACCACTCTAAGGTGTGTCTTTAGAGCTTTATACCACTCTGAGGTGTGTCTTTTAGAGCTTTATACAACTCTGAGGTGTGTCTTTAGAGCTTTATACCACTCTGAGGTGTGTCTTTAGAGCTTTATTTCACTCTGGGGTGTTTTAGAGCTTTATACCACTCTGAGGTGTGTCTTCAGAGCTTAATACCACTCTGAGGTGTGTCTTTAGAGCTTTATACCGCTCTGAGGTGTGTCTTAGAGCTTTATACCACCCTGAGGTGTGTCTTTTAGTGCTTTTATACCACTCTAAGGTGCGTCTTAGAGCTTTCTACCACTCTGAGGTGTGTTTTTGAGCTTTATTCCACTCTAAAGTATGTCTTTAGAGCTTTATACCGCTCTGAGGTGTGTCTTTAGAGCTTTATACCGCTCTGAGGTGTGTTTTTAGAGCTTTATACCACCCTGAGGTGTGTCATTTAGAGCTTTATACCACTCTGAGGTGTGTCTTAGAGCTTTATTCCACTCTAAAGTATGTCTTTAGAGCTTTATACCGCTCTGAGGTGTGTCTTTAGAGCTTTATACCGCTCTGAGGTGTGTTTTTAGAGCTTTATACCACCCTGAGGTGTGTCTTTTAGAGCTTTATACCACTCTGAGGTGTGTCTTCAGAGCTTTATACCACTCTGAGGTGTGTCTTCAGAGCTTTATACCACCCTGAGGTGTGTCTTTTAGAGCTTTATACCACTCTGAGGTGCGTCTTAGAGCTTTCTACCACTCTGAGGTGTGTCTTTGAGCTTTATACCACTCTGAGGTGTGTCTTTAGAGCTTTATACCACTCTGAGGTGTGCCTTTTAGAGCTTTATACAACTCTAAGGTGTGTCTTTTAGAGCTTTATACAACTCTGAGGTGTGTCTTCAGAGCTTTATACCACTCTGAGGTGTGTCTTTTAGAGCTTTATACCACTCTGAGGTGTGTCTTAGAGCTTTCTACCACTCTGAGGTGTGTCTTTGAGCTTTATACCGCTCTGAGGTGTGCCTTTAGAGCATTATACCACTCTGAGGTGTGTCTTTTAGAGCTTTATACCACTCTGAGGTGTGTCTTTTAGAGCTTTATACAACTCTGAGGTGTGTCTTTGAGAGCTTTATACCACTCTGAGGTGTGTCTTTTAGAGCTTTATACAACTCTGAGGTGTGTCTTTAGTAGAGCTTCATACCACTCTGAGGTGTGTCTTCAGAGCTTTATACCACTCGGAGGTGTGTCTTTAGAGCTTCATACCACTTTGAGGTGTGTCTTTAGAGCTTTATACCACTCTGAGGTGTGTCTTTAGAGCTTTATACCACCCTGAGGTGTGTCTTTTAGAGCTTAATACAACTCTGAGGTGTGTCTTTTAGAGCTTTATACAACTCTGAGGTGTGTCTTCAGAGCTTTATACCACTCTGGGGTGTGTCTTTCAGAGCTTTATACCACTCTAAGGTGTGTCTTTAGAGCTTTATACCACTCTGAGGTGTGTCTTTTAGAGCTTTATACAACTCTGAGGTGTGTCTTTAGAGCTTTATACCACTCTGAGGTGTGTCTTTAGAGCTTTATTTCACTCTGGGGTGTTTTAGAGCTTTATACAACTCTGAGGTGTGTCTTCAGAGCTTAATACCACTCTGAGGTGTGTCTTTAGAGCTTTATACCGCTCTGAGGTGTGTCTTAGAGCTTTATACCACCTGAGGTGTGTCTTTTAGTGCTTTATACCACTCTAAGGTGCGTCTTAGAGCTTTCTACCACTCTGAGGTGTGTTTTTGAGCTTTACACCACTCTGAGATGTGTCTTTAGAGCTTTATACCACTCTGAGGTGTGTCTTAGAGCTTTATTCCACTCTGAGGTGTGTCTTAGAGCTTTATAACGCTCTGAGGTGTGTCTTTAGAGCTTTATACACTCTGAGGTGTGTCTTTAGAGCTTTACACCACTCTGAGGTGTGTCTTTAGAGCTTTATACCACTCTGAGGTGTGTCTTTGGAGATTTATACCACTCTGAGGTGTGTCTTAGAGCTTTATACCGCTCTGAGGTGTGTCTTTAGAGCTTTATACCGCTCTGAGGTGTGTCTTTAGAGCTTTATACCGCTCTGAGGTGTGTTTTTAGAGCTTTATACCACTCTGAGGTGTGTCTTTTAGAGCTTTATACAACTCTGAGGTGTGTCTTTAGAGCTTTATACCACTCTGAGGTGTGTCTTTAGAGCTTTATTTCACTCTGGGGTGTTTTAGAGCTTTATACCACTCTGAGGTGTGTCTTCAGAGCTTAATACCACTCTGAGGTGTGTCTTTAGAGCTTTATACCGCTCTGAGGTGTGTCTTAGAGCTTTATACCACCCTGAGGTGTGTCTTTTAGTGCTTTATACCACTCTAAGGTGCGTCTTAGAGCTTTCTACCACTCTGAGGTGTGTTTTTGAGCTTTACACCACTCTGAGATGTGTCTTTAGAGCTTTATACCACTCTGAGGTGTGTCTTAGAGCTTTATTCCACTCTAAAGTATGTCTTTAGAGCTTTATACAACTATGAGGTTTGTCTTTAGAGCTTTAAACCACTCTGAGGTGTGTCTTTAGAGCTCTATACCACTCTGAGGTGTGTCTTAGAGCTTTATAACGCTCTGAGGTGTGTCTTTAGAGCTTTATACACTCTGAGGTGTGTCTTTAGAGCTTTTCACCACTCTGAGGTGTGTCTTTAGAGCTTTATACCACTCTGAGGTGTGTCTTTGGAGATTTATACCACTCTGAGGTGTGTCTTAGAGCTTTATACCGCTCTGAGGTGTGTCTTTAGAGCTTTATACCGCTCTGAGGTGTGTTTTTAGAGCTTTATACCACTCTGAGGTGTGTCTTTTAGAGCTTTATACCGCTCTGAGGTGTGTTTTTAGAGCTTTATACCACCCTGAGGTGTGTCTTTTAGAGCTTTATACCACTCTGAGGTGTGTCTTCAGAGCTTTATACCATTCTGAGGTGCGTCTTAGAGCTTTATACCACCCTGCGGTGTGTCTTTTAGAGCTTTATACCACTCTGAGGTGCGTCTTAGAGCTTTCTACCACTCTGAGGTGTGTCTTTGAGCTTTATACCACTCTGAGGTGTGTCTTTAGAGCTTTATACCACTCTGAGGTGTGTCTTTTAGAGCTTTATACAACTCTAAGGTGTGTCTTTTAGAGCTTTATACAACTCTGAGGTGTGTCTTCAGCGCTTTATACCACTCTGAGGTGTGTCTTAGAGCTTTATACCACCCTGAGGTGTGTCTTTTAGAGCTTTATACCACTCTGAGGTGCGTCTTAGAGCTTTCTACCACTCTGAGGTGTGTCTTTGAGCTTTATACCACTCTGAGGTGTGTCTTTAGAGCTTTATACCACTCTGAGGTGTGTCTTTTAGAGCTTTATACAACTCTGAGGTGTGTCTTTAGAGCTTTATACCACTCTGAGGTGTGTCTTAGAGCTTTATACCACTCTGAGGTGTGTCTTTAGAGCTTTATTTCACTCTGAGGTGTGTCTTAGAGCTTTATACCACTCTGAGGTGTGTCTTTAGAGCTTTATACCACTCTGAGGTGTGTCTTTAGAGCTTTATACCACTCTGAGGTGTGTCTTTTAGAGCTTTATACCACTCTGAGGTGTGTCTTTAGAGCTTTATACCACTCTGAGGTGTGTCTTTTAGAGCTTTATACAACTCTGAGGTGTGTCTTTAGAGCTTTATACCGCTCTGAGGTGTGTCTTTTAGAGCTTTATACCACTCTGAGGTGTGTCTTTAGAGCTTTATACCACTCTGAGGTGTGTCTTTTAGAGCTTTATACAACTCTGAGGTGTGTCTTTAGAGCTTTATACCACTCTGAGGTGTGTCTTTAGAGCTTTATTTCACTCTGAGGTGTTTTAGAGCTTTATACCACTCTGAGGTGTGTCTTCAGAGCTTAATACCACTCTGAGGTGTGTCTTTAGAGCTTTATACCGCTCTGAGGTGTGTCTTAGAGCTTTATACCACCCTGAGATGTGTCTTTTAGTGCTTTTATACCACTCTAAGGTGCGTCTTAGAGCTTTCTACCACTCTGAGGTGTGTTTTTGAGCGTTATTCCACTCTAAAGTATGTCTTTAGAGCTTTATACCGCTCTGAGGTGTGTCTTTAGAGCTTTATACCGCTCTGAGGTGTGTTTTTAGAGCTTTATACAACCCTGAGGTGTGTCTTTTAGAGCTTTATACCACTCTGAGGTGTGTCTTAGAGCTTTATTCCACTCTAAAGTATGTCTTTAGAGCTTTATACCGCTCTGAGGTGTGTCTTTAGAGCTTTATACCGCTCTGAGGTGTGTTTTTAGAGCTTTATACCACCCTGAGGTGTGTCTTTTAGAGCTTTATACCACTCTGAGGTGTGTCTTAGAGCTTTATTCCACTCTAAAGTATGTCTTTAGAGCTTTATACCGCTCTGAGGTGTGTCTTTAGAGCTTTATACCGCTCTGAGGTGTGTTTTTAGAGCTTTATACCACCCTGAGGTGTGTCTTTTAGAGCTTTATACCACTCTGAGGTGTGTCTTCAGAGCTTTATACCACTCTGAGGTGTGTCTTCAGAGCTTTATACCACCCTGAGGTGTGTCTTTTAGAGCTTTATACCACTCTGAGGTGCGTCTTAGAGCTTTCTACCACTCTGAGGTGTGTCTTTGAGCTTTATACCACTCTGAGGTGTGTCTTTAGAGCTTTATACAACTCTGAGGTGTGCCTTTTAGAGCTTTATACAACTCTAAGGTGTGTCTTTTAGAGCTTTATACAACTCTGAGGTGTGTCTTCAGAGCTTTATACCACTCTGAGGTGTGTCTTTTAGAGCTTTATACCACTCTGAGGTGTGTCTTAGAGCTTTCTACCACTCTGAGGTGTGTCTTTGAGCTTTATACCGCTCTGAGGTGTGCCTTTAGAGCATTATACCACTCTGAGGTGTGTCTTTTAGAGCTTTATACCACTCTGAGGTGTGTCTTTTAGAGCTTTATACAACTCTGAGGTGTGTCTTTGAGAGCTTTATACCACTCTGAGGTGTGTCTTTTAGAGCTTTATACAACTCTGAGGTGTGTCTTTAGTAGAGCTTCATACCACTCTGAGGTGTGTCTTCAGAGCTTTATACCACTCGGAGGTTTGTCTTTAGAGCTTCATACCACTTTGAGGTGTGTCTTTAGAGCTTTATACCACTCTGAGGTGTGTCTTTAGAGCTTTATACCACCCTGAGGTGTGTCTTTTAGAGCTTAATACAACTCTGAGGTGTGTCTTTTAGAGCTTTATACAACTCTGAGGTGTGTCTTCAGAGCTTTATACCACTCTGGGGTGTGTCTTTCAGAGCTTTATACCACTCAAAGGTGTGTCTTTAGAGCTTTATACCACTCTGAGGTGTGTCTTTTAGAGCTTTATACAACTCTGAGGTGTGTCTTTAGAGCTTTATACCACTCTGAGGTGTGTCTTTAGAGCTTTATTTCACTCTGGGGTGTTTTAGAGCTTTATACCACTCTGAGGTGTGTCTTCAGAGCTTAATACCACTCTGAGGTGTGTCTTTAGAGCTTTATACCGCTCTGAGGTGTGTCTTAGAGCTTTATACCACCCTGAGGTGTGTCTTTTAGTGCTTTTATACCACTCTAAGGTGCGTCTTAGAGCTTTCTACCACTCTGAGGTGTGTTTTTGAGCTTTATTCCACTCTAAAGTATGTCTTTAGAGCTTTATACCGCTCTGAGGTGTGTCTTTAGAGCTTTATACCGCTCTGAGGTGTGTTTTTAGAGCTTTATACCACCCTGAGGTGTGTCATTTAGAGCTTTATACCACTCTGAGGTGTGTCTTAGAGCTTTATTCCACTCTAAAGTATGTCTTTAGAGCTTTATACCGCTCTGAGGTGTGTCTTTAGAGCTTTATACCGCTCTGAGGTGTGTTTTTAGAGCTTTATACCACCCTGAGGTGTGTCTTTTAGAGCTTTATACCACTCTGAGGTGTGTCTTCAGAGCTTTATACCACTCTGAGGTGTGTCTTCAGAGCTTTATACCACCCTGAGGTGTGTCTTTTAGAGCTTTATACCACTCTGAGGTGCGTCTTAGAGCTTTCTACCACTCTGAGGTGTGTCTTTGAGCTTTATACCACTCTGAGGTGTGTCTTTAGAGCTTTATACCACTCTGAGGTGTGCCTTTTAGAGCTTTATACAACTCTAAGGTGTGTCTTTTAGAGCTTTATACAACTCTGAGGTGTGTCTTCAGAGCTTTATACCACTCTGAGGTGTGTCTTTTAGAGCTTTATACCACTCTGAGGTGTGTCTTAGAGCTTTCTACCACTCTGAGGTGTGTCTTTGAGCTTTATACCGCTCTGAGGTGTGCCTTTAGAGCATTATACCACTCTGAGGTGTGTCTTTTAGAGCTTTATACCACTCTGAGGTGTGTCTTTTAGAGCTTTATACAACTCTGAGGTGTGTCTTTGAGAGCTTTATACCACTCTGAGGTGTGTCTTTTAGAGCTTTATACAACTCTGAGGTGTGTCTTTAGTAGAGCTTCATACCACTCTGAGGTGTGTCTTCAGAGCTTTATACCACTCGGAGGTGTGTCTTTAGAGCTTCATACCACTTTGAGGTGTGTCTTTAGAGCTTTATACCACTCTGAGGTGTGTCTTTAGAGCTTTATACCACCCTGAGGTGTGTCTTTTAGAGCTTAATACAACTCTGAGGTGTGTCTTTTAGAGCTTTATACAACTCTGAGGTGTGTCTTCAGAGCTTTATACCACTCTGGGGTGTGTCTTTCAGAGCTTTATACCACTCTAAGGTGTGTCTTTAGAGCTTTATACCACTCTGAGGTGTGTCTTTTAGAGCTTTATACAACTCTGAGGTGTGTCTTTAGAGCTTTATACCACTCTGAGGTGTGTCTTTAGAGCTTTATTTCACTCTGGGGTGTTTTAGAGCTTTATACAACTCTGAGGTGTGTCTTCAGAGCTTAATACCACTCTGAGGTGTGTCTTTAGAGCTTTATACCGCTCTGAGGTGTGTCTTAGAGCTTTATACCACCTGAGGTGTGTCTTTTAGTGCTTTATACCACTCTAAGGTGCGTCTTAGAGCTTTCTACCACTCTGAGGTGTGTTTTTGAGCTTTACACCACTCTGAGATGTGTCTTTAGAGCTTTATACCACTCTGAGGTGTGTCTTAGAGCTTTATTCCACTCTGAGGTGTGTCTTAGAGCTTTATAACGCTCTGAGGTGTGTCTTTAGAGCTTTATACACTCTGAGGTGTGTCTTTAGAGCTTTACACCACTCTGAGGTGTGTCTTTAGAGCTTTATACCACTCTGAGGTGTGTCTTTGGAGATTTATACCACTCTGAGGTGTGTCTTAGAGCTTTATACCGCTCTGAGGTGTGTCTTTAGAGCTTTATACCGCTCTGAGGTGTGTCTTTAGAGCTTTATACCGCTCTGAGGTGTGTTTTTAGAGCTTTATACCACTCTGAGGTGTGTCTTTTAGAGCTTTATACAACTCTGAGGTGTGTCTTTAGAGCTTTATACCACTCTGAGGTGTGTCTTTAGAGCTTTATTTCACTCTGGGGTGTTTTAGAGCTTTATACCACTCTGAGGTGTGTCTTCAGAGCTTAATACCACTCTGAGGTGTGTCTTTAGAGCTTTATACCGCTCTGAGGTGTGTCTTAGAGCTTTATACCACCCTGAGGTGTGTCTTTTAGTGCTTTATACCACTCTAAGGTGCGTCTTAGAGCTTTCTACCACTCTGAGGTGTGTTTTTGAGCTTTACACCACTCTGAGATGTGTCTTTAGAGCTTTATACCACTCTGAGGTGTGTCTTAGAGCTTTATTCCACTCTAAAGTATGTCTTTAGAGCTTTATACAACTATGAGGTTTGTCTTTAGAGCTTTAAACCACTCTGAGGTGTGTCTTTAGAGCTCTATACCACTCTGAGGTGTGTCTTAGAGCTTTATAACGCTCTGAGGTGTGTCTTTAGAGCTTTATACACTCTGAGGTGTGTCTTTAGAGCTTTTCACCACTCTGGGGTGTGTCTTTAGAGCTTTATACCAATCTGAGGTGTGTCTTTGGAGATTTATACCACTCTGAGGTGTGTCTTAGAGCTTTATACCGCTCACAGGTGTGTCTTTAGATCTTTATACCGCTCTGAGGTGTGTCTTTAGAGCTTTATACCGCTCTGAGGTGTGTTTTTATAGCTTTATACCACCCTGAGGTGTGTCTTTTAGAGCTTTATACCACTCTGAGGTGTGTCTTCAGAGCTTTATACCACTCTGAGGTGCGTCTTAGAGCTTTATACCACCCTGCGGTGTGTCTTTTAGAGCTTTATACCACTCTGAGGTGCGTCTTAGAGCTTTCTACCACTCTGAGGTGTGTCTTTGAGCTTTATACCACTCTGAGGTGTGTCTTTAGAGCTTTATACCACTCTGAGGTGTGTCTTTTAGAGCTTTATACAACTCTAAGGTGTGTCTTTTAGAGCTTTATACAACTCTGAGGTGTGTCTTCAGAGCTTTATACCACTCTGAGGTGTGTCTTAGAGCTTTATACCACCCTGAGGTGTGTCTTTTAGAGCTTTATACCACTCTGAGGTGCGTATTAGAGCTTTCTACCACTCTGAGGTGTGTCTTTGAGCTTTATACCACTCTGAGGTGTGTATTTAGAGCTTTATACCACTCTGAGGTGTGTCTTTTAGAGCTTTATACCACTCTGAGGTGTGTCTTAGAGCTTTATACCACTCTGAGGTGTGTCTTTAGAGCTTTATTTCACTCTGAGGTGTGTCTTAGAGCTTTATACCACTCTGAGGTGTGTCTTTAGAGCTTTATACCACTCTGAGGTGTGTCTTTAGAGCTTTATACCGCTCTGAGGTGTGTATTCTAGAGCTTTATACCACTCTGAGGTGTGTCTTTAGAGCTTTATACCACTCTGAGGTGTGTCTTTTAGAGCTTTATACAACTCTGAGGTGTGTCTTTAGAGCTTTATACCGCTCTGAGGTGTGTCTTTTAGAGCTTTATACCACTCTGAGGTGTGTCTTTAGAGCTTTATACCACTCTGAGGTGTGTCTTTTAGAGCTTTATACAACTCTGAGGTGTGTCTTTAGAGCTTTATACCACTCTGAGGTGTGTCTTTAGAGCTTTATTTCACTCTGAGGTGTTTTAGAGCTTTATACCACTCTGAGGTGTGTCTTCAGAGCTTAATACCACTCTGAGGTGTGTCTTTAGAGCTTTATACCGCTCTGAGGTGTGTCTTAGAGCTTTATACCACCCTGAGGTGTGTCTTTTAGTGCTTTTATACCACTCTAAGGTGCGTCTTAGAGCTTTCTACCACTCTGAGGTGTGTTTTTGAGCTTTATTCCACTCTAAAGTATGTCTTTAGAGCTTTATAACGCTCTGAGGTGTGTCTTTAGAGCTTTATACCGCTCTGAGGTGTGTTTGTAGAGCTTTATACCACCCTGAGGTGTGTCTTTTAGAGCTTTATACCACTCTGAGGTGTGTCTTAGAGCTTTATTCCACTCTAAAGTATGTCTTTAGAGCTTTATACCGCTCTGAGGTGTGTCTTTAGAGCTTTAAATCGCTCTGAGGTGTGTTTTTAGAGCTTTATACCACCCTGAGGTGTGTCTTTTAGAGCTTTATACCACTCTGAGGTGTGTCTTCAGAGCTTTATACCACTCTGAGGTGTGTCTTCAGAGCTTTATACCACCCTGAGGTGTGTCTTTTAGAGCTTTATACCAATCTGAGGTGCGTCTTAGAGCTTTCTACCACTCTGAGGTGTGTCTTTGAGCTTTATACCACTCTGAGGTGTGTCTTTAGAGCTTTATACCACTCTGAGGTGTGCCTTTTAGAGCTTTATACAACTCTAAGGTGTGTCTTTTAGAGCTTTATACAACTCTGAGGTGTGTCTTCAGAGCTTTATACCACTCTGAGGTGTGTCTTTTAGAGCTTTATACCACTCTGAGGTGTGTCTTAGAGCTTTCTACCACTCTGAGGTGTGTCTTTGAGCCTTATACCGCTCTGAGGTGTGCCTTTAGAGCATTATACCACTCTGAGGTGTGTCTTTTAGAGCTTTATACCACTCTGAGGTGTGTCTTTTAGAGCTTTATACAACTCTGAGGTGTGTCTTTGAGAGCTTTATACCACTCTGAGGTGTGTCTTTTAGAGCTTTATACAACTCTGAGGTGTGTCTTTAGTAGAGCTTCATACCACTCTGAGGTGTGTCTTCAGAGCTTTATACCACTCGGAGGTGTGTCTTTAGAGCTTCATACCACTTTGAGGTGTGTCTTTAGAGCTTTATACCACTCTGAGGTGTGTCTTTAGAGCTTTATACCACCCTGAGGTGTGTCTTTTAGAGCTTAATACAACTCTGAGGTGTGTCTTTTAGAGCTTTATACAACTCTGAGGTGTGTCTTCAGAGCTTTATACCACTCTGGGGTGTGTCTTTCAGAGCTTTATACCACTCTAAGGTGTGTCTTTAGAGCTTTATACCACTCTGAGGTGTGTCTTTTAGAGCTTTATACAACTCTGAGGTGTGTCTTTCGAGCTTTATACCACTCTGAGGTGTGTCTTTAGAGCTTTATTTCACTCTGGGGTGTTTTAGAGCTTTATACCACTCTGAGGTGTGTCTTCAGAGCTTAATACCACTCTGAGGTGTGCCTTTAGAGCTTTATACCACTCTGAGGTGTGTCTTTAGAGCTTTATTTCACTCTGAGGTGTTTTAGAGCTTTATACCACTCTGAGGTGTGTCTTTAGAGCTTAATACCACTCTGAGGTGTGTCTTTAGAGCTTTATACCGTTCTGAGGTGTGACTTAGAGCTTTATATCACCCTGAGGTGTGTCTTTTAGTGCTTTATACCACTCTGAGGTGCGTCTTAGAGCTTTCTACCACTCTGAGGTGTGTTTTTGAGCTTTACACCACTCTGAGATGTGTCTTTAGAGCTTTATACCACTCTAAGGTGTGTCTTAGAGCTTTATTCCACTCTAAAGTATGTCTTTAGAGCTTTATACAACTATGAGGTTTGTCTTTAGAGCTTTAAACCACTCTGAGGTGTGTCTTTAGAGCTTTATACCACTCTGAGGTGTGTCTTTGGAGCTTTATACCACTCTGAGGTGTGTGTTTAGAGCTTTATACCACTCTGAGGTTTGTCTTAGAGCTTTATACCGCTCTGAGGTGTGCCTTTAGAGCATTATACCACCCTGAGGTGTGTCTTTTAGAGCTTAATACAACTCTGAGGTGTGTCTTTAGTAGAGCTTTATACCACTCTGAGGTGTGTCTTCAGAGCTTTATACCACTCGGAGGTCTGTCTTTAGAGCTTTATACCACTTTGAGGTGTGTCTTTGGAGCTTTATACCACTCTGAGGTGTGTGTTTAGAGCTTTTTACCACTCTAAGGTGTGTCTTAGAGCTTTATACCGCTCTGAGGTGTGTCTTTAGAGCTTTATACTACTCTGAGGTGTGTCTTTGAGAGCTTTATACAACTCTGAGGTGTGTCTTTTAGAGCTTTATACCACTCTGAGGTGTGTCTTTGAGAGCTTTATACAACTCTGAGGTGTGTCTTTTAGAGCTTTATACAACTCTGAGGTGTGTCTTTAGTAGAGCTTCATACCACTCTGAGGTGTGTCTTCAGAGCTTTATACCACTCGAAGGTGTGTCTTTAGAGCTTCATACCACTTTGAGGTGTGTCTTTTAGAGTTTTATACCACTCTGAGTTGTGTCTTTAGAGCTTTATTCCACTCTGAGGTGTGTCTTTAGAGCTTTATACCACTCTGAGGTGTGTCTTTAGAGCTTTATACCACTCTGATGTGTGTCTTAGAGCTTTATACCACCCCTAGGTGTGTCTTTTAGAGCTTTATACCACTCTGAGGTGTGTCTTTAGAGCTTTATACCACTCTGAGGTGTGTCTTTAGAGCTTTATTTCACTCTGAGGTGTTTTAGAGCTTTATACCACTCTGAG
Organism: Eucyclogobius newberryi; assembly: GCF_026437365.1. Lineage (NCBI taxonomy): Eukaryota > Metazoa > Chordata > Actinopteri > Gobiiformes > Gobiidae > Eucyclogobius > Eucyclogobius newberryi. The sequence goes on from NW_027316532.1 coordinate 13,522,465, forward strand.
GTGTGTCTTCAGAGCTTAATACCACTCTGAGGTGTGTCTTTAGAGCTTTATACCGCTCTGAGGTGTGTCTTAGAGCTTTATACCACCCTGAGGTGTGTCTTTTAGTGCTTTTATACCACTCTAAGGTGCGTCTTAGAGCTTTCTACCACTCTGAGGTGTGTTTTTGAGCTTTATTCCACTCTAAAGTATGTCTTTAGAGCTTTATAACGCTCTGAGGTGTGTCTTTAGAGCTTTATACCGCTCTGAGGTGTGTTTGTAGAGCTTTATACCACCCTGAGGTGTGTCTTTTAGAGCTTTATACCACTCTGAGGTGTGTCTTAGAGCTTTATTCCACTCTAAAGTATGTCTTTAGAGCTTTATACCGCTCTGAGGTGTGTCTTTAGAGCTTTAAATCGCTCTGAGGTGTGTTTTTAGAGCTTTATACCACCCTGAGGTGTGTCTTTTAGAGCTTTATACCACTCTGAGGTGTGTCTTCAGAGCTTTATACCACTCTGAGGTGTGTCTTCAGAGCTTTATACCACCCTGAGGTGTGTCTTTTAGAGCTTTATACCAATCTGAGGTGCGTCTTAGAGCTTTCTACCACTCTGAGGTGTGTCTTTGAGCTTTATACCACTCTGAGGTGTGTCTTTAGAGCTTTATACCACTCTGAGGTGTGCCTTTTAGAGCTTTATACAACTCTAAGGTGTGTCTTTTAGAGCTTTATACAACTCTGAGGTGTGTCTTCAGAGCTTTATACCACTCTGAGGTGTGTCTTTTAGAGCTTTATACCACTCTGAGGTGTGTCTTAGAGCTTTCTACCACTCTGAGGTGTGTCTTTGAGCCTTATACCGCTCTGAGGTGTGCCTTTAGAGCATTATACCACTCTGAGGTGTGTCTTTTAGAGCTTTATACCACTCTGAGGTGTGTCTTTTAGAGCTTTATACAACTCTGAGGTGTGTCTTTGAGAGCTTTATACCACTCTGAGGTGTGTCTTTTAGAGCTTTATACAACTCTGAGGTGTGTCTTTAGTAGAGCTTCATACCACTCTGAGGTGTGTCTTCAGAGCTTTATACCACTCGGAGGTGTGTCTTTAGAGCTTCATACCACTTTGAGGTGTGTCTTTAGAGCTTTATACCACTCTGAGGTGTGTCTTTAGAGCTTTATACCACCCTGAGGTGTGTCTTTTAGAGCTTAATACAACTCTGAGGTGTGTCTTTTAGAGCTTTATACAACTCTGAGGTGTGTCTTCAGAGCTTTATACCACTCTGGGGTGTGTCTTTCAGAGCTTTATACCACTCTAAGGTGTGTCTTTAGAGCTTTATACCACTCTGAGGTGTGTCTTTTAGAGCTTTATACAACTCTGAGGTGTGTCTTTCGAGCTTTATACCACTCTGAGGTGTGTCTTTAGAGCTTTATTTCACTCTGGGGTGTTTTAGAGCTTTATACCACTCTGAGGTGTGTCTTCAGAGCTTAATACCACTCTGAGGTGTGCCTTTAGAGCTTTATACCACTCTGAGGTGTGTCTTTAGAGCTTTATTTCACTCTGAGGTGTTTTAGAGCTTTATACCACTCTGAGGTGTGTCTTTAGAGCTTAATACCACTCTGAGGTGTGTCTTTAGAGCTTTATACCGTTCTGAGGTGTGACTTAGAGCTTTATATCACCCTGAGGTGTGTCTTTTAGTGCTTTATACCACTCTGAGGTGCGTCTTAGAGCTTTCTACCACTCTGAGGTGTGTTTTTGAGCTTTACACCACTCTGAGATGTGTCTTTAGAGCTTTATACCACTCTAAGGTGTGTCTTAGAGCTTTATTCCACTCTAAAGTATGTCTTTAGAGCTTTATACAACTATGAGGTTTGTCTTTAGAGCTTTAAACCACTCTGAGGTGTGTCTTTAGAGCTTTATACCACTCTGAGGTGTGTCTTTGGAGCTTTATACCACTCTGAGGTGTGTGTTTAGAGCTTTATACCACTCTGAGGTTTGTCTTAGAGCTTTATACCGCTCTGAGGTGTGCCTTTAGAGCATTATACCACCCTGAGGTGTGTCTTTTAGAGCTTAATACAACTCTGAGGTGTGTCTTTAGTAGAGCTTTATACCACTCTGAGGTGTGTCTTCAGAGCTTTATACCACTCGGAGGTCTGTCTTTAGAGCTTTATACCACTTTGAGGTGTGTCTTTGGAGCTTTATACCACTCTGAGGTGTGTGTTTAGAGCTTTTTACCACTCTAAGGTGTGTCTTAGAGCTTTATACCGCTCTGAGGTGTGTCTTTAGAGCTTTATACTACTCTGAGGTGTGTCTTTGAGAGCTTTATACAACTCTGAGGTGTGTCTTTTAGAGCTTTATACCACTCTGAGGTGTGTCTTTGAGAGCTTTATACAACTCTGAGGTGTGTCTTTTAGAGCTTTATACAACTCTGAGGTGTGTCTTTAGTAGAGCTTCATACCACTCTGAGGTGTGTCTTCAGAGCTTTATACCACTCGAAGGTGTGTCTTTAGAGCTTCATACCACTTTGAGGTGTGTCTTTTAGAGTTTTATACCACTCTGAGTTGTGTCTTTAGAGCTTTATTCCACTCTGAGGTGTGTCTTTAGAGCTTTATACCACTCTGAGGTGTGTCTTTAGAGCTTTATACCACTCTGATGTGTGTCTTAGAGCTTTATACCACCCCTAGGTGTGTCTTTTAGAGCTTTATACCACTCTGAGGTGCGTCTTAGAGCTTTGTACCACTCTGAGGTGCGTCTTAGAGCTTTCTAAAGGTCTCAGGTGTGTCTTTAGAGCTTTATACCACTCTGAGGTGTGTCTTTAGAGCTTTATAACACTCTGAGGTGTCTTTAGAGCTTTATACAACTCTGAGGTGTGTCTTTAGAGCTTTATAACACTCTGAGGTGTCTTTAGAGCTTTATACACTCTGAGGTGTGTCTTTAGAGCTTTATACCGCTCTGAGGTGTGTCTTTAGAGCTTTATACCACTCTGGGGTGTGTCTTTAGAGGTTTATACCACTCTGAGGTGTGTCTTTAGAGTTTTATTCCACTCTGAGGTGTGTCTTTAGAGCTTTATACCGCTCTGAGGTGTATCTTTAGAGCTTTATTCCACTCTGAGGTGTGTCTTTAGAGCTTTATACTGCTCTGAGGTGTGTCTTTAGAGCTTTATACACTCTGAGGTGTGTCTTTAGAGCTTTATACTGCTCTGAGGTGTGTCTTTAGAGCTTTATACACTCTGAGGTGTGTCTTTAGAGCTTTAGACACTCTGAGGTGAACCCATCGCTCCTGGAGATTTATTGTTCTTTAATCTTTTGATTGCGTTTTGTATTTCAAAAACTGCAATTTCAGATCCTGTTTTTTTATTTTGTTGAAAGCTCCAGAAAGGAATTCATATCATCTTCTTCATCATTTGGAATTTTGGATTCAAATATTGATTGAATTTGATCTTGTTTAGTCAAGATTGCATCATTTTGCCCGTCCAGTATTTTAGAAATTGTTCCTTTAGCTTGTTGTTTCCAAGATAGTATTTTAGAACATTTTATCCACTCTGATAATATCTTTGTTTGGTAAAGAGCACTTTTAAAACTATTTCCTGTGAAGTCAGATCATTCATTTCTCCTCTTGTCTTTTTAATTTTGTGCAGATTATTTAGCTTTTTCTCCCCTTGTTTCTTTTTTTGGAGGCTATGGCTATAATTTGTCCTCTCAACACTGCTTTGGAAGCATCCCAAAGGAGGCGGAGACATTTCCCCAGGATCATTTTCCTCCAGATAAGTCTTAAGGATTTTGAATATTTTGTCCTTAAACAAAGGGTCATTCAGCAGCTGCTTTGAACCGTGTTATTTCATCTTTCCTCTAAATCTACAGAAATGTACAGCAGGATCCTTCAGGTCTATTGTGCCTAAATCTGCTTCAGTCATTTTAGATCTGTTTTTATTGAGAACAAAAAAGTAGTTTATTCTGGAATGGATTCTACGTGAGTTAGAAAAATAAGTGCACAAGGGTTCAATTCCCTGTCTATACCCTATTATAGACAAAACCTCTCATTTCTTAATAAGGAATGGAGGGGAAAATAAAGATAAAATAAAATAAAAACAGCGTAAGACAAGATAATACGAACAATAATGGTAAAATAAACACTATAATAAGCATGCGTCCCTCCTTCACTCACAGATGTCATCTTTAAAGAAGAGCATATTAAACATCAAACATCTGTACATAACAAACAGTTTCACTTTTTTGAACAATTGAACTTGAAATTTGCCTATTTGCCTCATTTCTTTAGGTTTCTACAGTTGAGGAACTTCATTAGACAGAATATTCCAGCTTTCGATTCTCTCCTGGAGGAAAGTGTTTTGTTTAAGATATTATTAGGATCTGATCTCAGTATTAGTGAGATAATATTGCTCAACCTGCTGTAAATATCAAACAAAAATGGAAAGAGGATCTTAACATTACAATCAAAGATGACAATATGGCAACGAGCCGTGAATGGTTTTCATCACTGATCTATCAATGTCCAGCTTATACAGTTTAAGGTCATTCACAGGTTCATTACTCAAAAGTCAAGTTCTTTCTGTGATAAGTGTAAGTCGACTTTTATTGTAGAAAAAGCTTCAGTTGTCGTCATCTTCCACTCTCATCCAAGAGTCATCTTCAATCTGCAAATGACTGTTAGATGTGAGTCAAAACGTCCAGATGACACAACTGAACCCTCTACAATGGAACATTCCTGGACGAATGAGGGACGACACCGACAGGTCGACTCCTGCCCAATGTGTCCAATTATCAAAGGTTTGTGGTCTTCCTCCTGTGCACTCCAAATAACTATTGACCCTGATCCCGAAACTGCTCTTCTTGGTTTCTCTAGTCCTCTGGAGATGGTGCTAACGTTTCTGCTGCAGTGACTTTTGGCATGGGAATTGCTAAAAGACGAAGGCCTGACGAAGGCCCAGCAGCAGAAACGTTGCCTCTTCACTATTAAATTTTTATTTTATTTTGTTTTTGCGGGAGTTCTTTCCACATTAAAAGATGCATTCTAAAATGGTGGAAATCTGATTCCCCGCCTCAATTTGAATCCTGGCTCAGAGAATGAATAGGAATACGATTGAGGAAACGCTCAACAAATATGACTTTGTATGGACCAGTCTAGAGCCTTTGACCCTTTAGTCGCCCCTGAACTGTGTATATTTTACTGTCATAGGATATTAAGCATAACGTATTAATACAATGTCATGAATCTAATTAATGCAAACAAATCAAAACCTCAATGTCCTCTTCATAAAAATAATCTGCTTTTCAATTAAATTAAATTAGATTTTGTAACTTCTGAAATCACAACAGCCTCGAAAGGCAAAGTTTTACCAAATACTTTTAATGTTTACTTATTGGTGAGTACTTTTTAGTTTTGCCTCCACAAATCACCTCTGGCGAATGAGAACTAAGATTATTCAGTTCAAACTCACTTTCAAAGTGGATTTAGTATAATATTGATTAGGCTCGCAATATTTGGAAATCTTTATACCAGTTACTCTAAAAGTACTCAAACCATTACAACACGGTTTGAAGGTGGATTCACCTTCATGATCTGCTGCAGGGTCTGGTTGCACGCTCCAAGCTTGGTCATGGCGAAGGCCGTGGAGACGCTGATGGGCGACATGAAGATGTTCTCTGAGGCCGAGCGTCCGTTGCTCAGTTGTTTGTACAGGGACAGAGCGAAGGCACCGTTCGCCCGGGACAACTCCCACACCCTGGGGTTAGTGTTCTGCGGGACAGGGTCTGGGGTGGGGCCCACTGTGGGGCCCGCTGTGGAGAGACCAGACTTAAGCAGGAATAAAACAAGACAAAACTTCACTGGCCGTCAAGACTACACTTGTTTACAATACTTTACAAAGACGTTATGCTCTGAAACCAAATCCAAGTTTGATTGACAGGCGGATTAAGTAATTAGAGACACACATGCTACTACAAAGAAGTGGCTTTGATTGGCCCGTTCCAAAATTGGACAGTTGTCTAATGTGATCTATGGTCTGCGTTCTGACTTTGCTGCATGTGTTACTTCCGTATCTCTGGCACAAATATAGGTTTTGTGCAAAATGATGAGCTGAACACAATGATGTACAAAATTTATAGCTATATTTTACAAAGACTCTACAGCGCCCCCTTGACCATTTGACAAAAAAGTAAAAAAATTGACTTTGACTTAGACAAATCAAAATTGGCACAGACAACCTTCACTAGCAAGGGCCACGCCCCCAGTCACGATGCAAAGTGTTTATTGGCGTATGAGAAACATGAACAACACGGGTCACAGAAATGGATGCGGTTTTGGGTTTTCTGGTGATGAGGGCTGTACACTCCCGGGCCTCGATACCCCCATCTAGGAGATAAATTAGAATAATAATCAGAGGAGGGTCGGAGGGAGGGGCACGAAGTCACGAACGCTGACGTGTGTGACCTGGAAGCATAAATAGTGTAGCCGCAGGAAAGGGCGTGGTCCTGCTCCTACTTAAGATAACAAACTTATCTTCATTTCTTGCCATTCTACACAAAAAAGCCAATGGCGACATACCACTAGCTGCAAGCATGTTACCGTGGCAACCTGACAGATACTGCCATAGACTTAGGGTTTGTTTTACAGGCATTTTAAATGGGATGAAAAAAATGACTTTGTCATTAACAGTTCAAATTTGGTACAATTATTCTCAACATCACACTGAACATAAAAGCCAATGGGGACATAGCTCCTTCTCGAACCGTGCGGTTCTAAAAATGGTGAATGAAATAGTGTCACAGCTTCAAGTCGTCCATCATCGTCACAGTCCCCGGAGCCCCGGAGCCCCGGCGCCCTGGACATAATGACTATAGACCATGAAGTCATTTGAGCGCCTGGCCCTCCCCCACCTCAAGTCCCTCACCTGGTCTGTGGACAACACCATCAACCTGGCTCTCCACTTCACCTGCAGCACCTGGACTCCCCAGGAACCTACACCAGGATCAACACCACCTCCTGCTCTGCTCCAGGACAAGCTCTCCCAGCTCAATGTGCCTGACTCCACCCGCAGGGGGAGCGCCGACTCCACCCGCAGGGGGAGCGCCGACTCCGCAGGTGGAGCGCCGACTCCACCTGCAGGGGGAGCACTGACTTCCTGAGGGATCAGAGTCAGTGTGTGCGGCTGGAGAAGACTCTCAGACACTGGGACTATCAGCACAGGAGCTCCACAGGGCTGTGTACTTTCTCCCCTGCTCTTCTCCCTGTGACAAACTGCTGCACCTCCAGCCACGACTCTGTAAAACTGATCAAGTTTGTGGACGACACCATCCTCATCGCCATGACGACACCACCCTCATCGGGCTCATCTCAGACGGGGATGAGTCTGTCTACAGGAGGTGGAGCGGCTGGTGCAGCGGTAACAACCTGGAGTTCAACATTCTAGTGAAGTATTGTATGTTTCATGGTCTGAACATGCAGCATCTTCTGCACAGATTAGCTTCTGATCAGGTCCACAGCTCCTTCTCTCCTCTTCTGCACTGAGCCCTTTAGTGGAGAAAGACACCTGCACTGAGCCCTTCAGTGGAAAAAGACACCTGCACTGCCCTTCAGTTAATGCCTGAGAAAAGTGTATAAATTGAGCAGTGGAGAGTTTTGCAACCTTAAAACATTTATGATAATAAAAAAATAATAATAATGCAGACTTCTTCACGGATTTCGCTGAGTGCAGGTTTTTTTTTAGAACGTAACTCTTTAAACGAGGGAACACTAGATCTTGCTTTTATTATAGTTTATTGTTGAATGTTGCATGGAATCACCAAAGCCAGTTCCAAGCCTGTTAGTGACTTTAGAGTCGAGGTGTGTCCTTCACCGCGGGAGCGAGGAGAGCGAGTTATAATTACTATTATTATTATTATTTTTTAAAATAACAAAGAAATCTATTTGTTTGTGCTAAAAGGCATGAAGTGATCAGTAAGTGATTGATGTGGTTCTAGTACCTGTATCTGCTGGTTCTAGTACCTGTGTCTGCTGGTTCTAGTACCTGTGTCTGCTGGTTCTAGTTCCTGTGTCTGCTGGTTCTAGTACCTGTGTCTGTTGGTTCTAGTACCTGTGTCTGCTGGTTCTAGTACCTGTGTCTGCTGGTTCTAGTTCCTGTGTCTGCTGGTTCTAGTACCTGTGTCTGCTGGTTCTAGTACCTGTGTCTGCTGGTTCTAGTTCCTGGTCCGGAGTCCTGTAAACACATCGTGGCTCCAGAGGCAGGTCTTTGGGTTTAGAGCTGCAGATGTCAGGGAGAGAGAGGGAGAGAAGAGGGAGGAGAGAGAAGAGAACAAGAGAGGAAAATCTGTGCATACTAGAGAGAGAGAGAGAGAGAGAGAGAGAGAGAGAGAGAGAGAGAGAGAGAGAGAGAGAGAGAGAGCGCGAGAGCGCGAGAGCGAGAGAGAGAGAGAGAGAGAGAGAGAGAGAAATGAAAAATGATCAAAACCTAAATTACTAGAATCAAACCAATGATGATGGAACATTTTAGGGCCGAGGTCATTGTATCCGCTGAGCTGAAGCAGGAGGTGGAGGTGGAGGTGGAGGCCGAGGTGGAGGTGGAGGTCAGATCACGTCGTTCTGACCTGAGACTTGCGGGAATCGAAGGAGGAGAAGAAGGAAAGGAAACAGAAAGCTTTTTGGAGAGAATTATTCTGAGCTCCTTGATGGCTCAGGAGTTGAAGTCCCTCCCATCACAATCGAAAGAGCACATTGCCATGGCAACCAAGACCAGCAGCTGATGAACCACAAGGCCAGGGTTAAAGGAGACCTCCAGGTTTAAAGGAGACATCCAGGGTTAAAGGAGACCTCCAGAGTAAAAGGAGACCTCCAGGATTAAAGGAGACCTCCAGATTTAAAGGAGACCTCCAGGGTTAAAGGAGACATCCAGGGTTAAAGGACATATCCAGGGTTAAAGGAGACCTCCAGGGTTAAAGGAGACCTCCAGGGTTAAAAGAGACCTCCAGAGTTAAAGGAGACCTCCAGGGTTAAAGGAGACATCCAGGGTTAAAGGAGACATCCAGGGTTAAAGGAGACCTCCAGTACAAAGGCAAGCACGTCTTCTTTGCTCCAGATATTCCATATGAGGTTCATCAACAACAGCAAAAGTTCCTCCACATCTGTGACGAGCTCAGGAGAAAACTGAGACATGGGTTCTTTTTACTGGCGACTCTTCTGGAGACTTACGAAGGTAAAAATGTCCTCAGAACACCAGGAGAAGCAGAGGTGCTCCTCAGAACACCAGGAGAAGCAGAGGTGCTCCTCAGAACACCGGGAAAAGCAGAGGTGCTCCTCAGAACACCGACAGAGGTGCTCCTCAGAACACCGACAGAGGTGCTCCTCAGAACACCAGGAGAAGCAGAGGTGCTCCTCAGAACACCGGGAAAAGCAGAGGTGCTCCTCAGAACACCGACAGAGGTGCTCCTCAGAACACCGACAGAGGTGCTCCTCAGAACACCAGGAGAAGCGGAGGTGCTCCTCAGAACACCAGGAGAAGCAGAGGTGCTCCTCAGAACACTGGGAGAAGAAGAGGTGCTCCTCAGGAAGATGAAAAACACAGGGAACTGAACAACATGAGAGATGGAGCCACCAGCGTGGGGCATGTGAGTTCAGGTTGTGGTCACCATGGTGATACATGCTGCGTGTTCCGCCGTCTTTTCCCGCCTTCAGTTCTAGTATTTCGCTTCCAGTCGGTTAAACCAGGCTTGGTTGTTCCCGGTTCTGAATGCAGCTCTCAATGACGCCATGTCACACTGCACTTCATGCAGCGTAAGGGCCACCTGTTGTAAAGTTAGGTACTCTCTCCCATCTGTCCCGTGCAGGCCCGGCTGATCTTTTTGGGGAAGTCTTTTTTGCTGCTAATGTTAAAATCGTTTAGTTCCTGAAGCGTCACCTCCATTGCCTTTTCCGGGTTTGTTCATCTCTTACAGTCTCGTGCTCCTCGGTTTATGAGGGAAAAGGAGATGGTAAATATTGGCAGTAGGGCGGAGCAGGGCGCGGAGCAGGGCGCGGAGCAGGGCGCGGAGCAGGGCGCGGAGCAGGGCGCGGAGCAGGGCGCGGAGCAGGGCGCGGAGCAGGGCGCGGAGCAGGGCGCGGAGCAGGGCGAGTGCCATACCCCAAAGTCAACCGTTCCCAATCCAAAGCTGAAGAAAAAGCACTGAATACCTTTAAAAAGATTATCCAAATGTTGTGAATTTTAGATTTATTTCATTTATGTGTTTGCAGCAGTAACTGATTCTGACTCCTCCCAAAATGGTGAATTTGTCTGAAAATAAAGGTTATTTGACTTTTCCAGGAGCTTCTCTTTTGCCAGATGGTGAACAACATGGAATAAACACGGTAGAAAACATGTTTCTCTTTATTCCTAGACTATGTATAAAACAAAATACAATCAAATATTGAAGCGGTTTAAATGAGTTCTTCTTTCCAAACTCATAGCATTAACTCTTTAGGTGCGCTTGTGTCAGAGGGGCGGGGCATCTGACACACATTGTTTTAAATACGTGAATAATAACTTCAATCCTACCTCAATGCTTGAATATTCTGTAATTGTTCTGTAGGTCAACAGCAGCAAACTGGAGCAGGACCGGAGCAGAACTGGACTGAACAGAAGTGGAGCAGGTCAGTGTCCGGCAGAGCAGAGTCTGACCTTTGGACACATCGATTCAGTCGTGTCAACACTCGAATCATTCACAGCATTTACACTAGAACTCCTTTTGAAAGCACAAGCAGAACAAACACTTTTTTAAACAAAATGAACAAAAAAACATGAAACAAAACGAGAGAGAACATCGCAAACAAACAGTCCAGTCTTTGATCATCGGCTCAGTTTGTGTCTTTGTGATGGCATTTGGCCCCGCCCCCTGGAATAAAGGGGTTTATGGTGTTCATGGTCGGAGTTTTGAGGGCCAAATATATAGTTCTGAAATCAGGCGATGTCTGTGCCACTTTATTGATCTCAGTCCAATTCTAATCTCGGAACAACAGGACACTCCCAAAACATGTTCCTGTTTCCTGGCAACCACAGTTGCTCCAACAATTGCATTTCCATGTGAATAATGAGGATTTTGACAAGGTGTGACATCATGTGACACATTTGTCGAACAGAATTCTGTCCAAACATGTGACTTTTTGGTTCTCCACTGAGAAGACCGTGTCCGTATCTCTTCTCCATTTATTTTGTATATACTCAGTAGAGTGGCTGCCAAAATGTTGAATACATTTATATAATTTAGATATTATTCCTCTTGAAAGTTCTGATTTATAAGCTACAATAAGTATTTCAGTCAAGGGGCTATGATCGTCATGAATCTGTTTAATTTCTTGGTTATAATATCTCCTTATTTGTAAAAAACTATAAAAGTCCTGTTTCTCTTTCAACAAAGCTTTTCATGTGATTCTCTTTTACATCTGGTGAAAAACCTTTAGACGTTTTGTCCTCCAGACCTTGAGTCTCAGGTCAGTTCTAGTTGGTACAAACCGTTTATGACCTTTGGTCATAAAACTTTACCAGTTTAAGATTGTAACATCTGTGTTTAGTTTGTATGTTCTGATCAGCTCCTTCCATGTTGTAAAAACAGATTTGAGCCAGGGATTCTTCACTTCCTCCGTCAGACTCAAGCGTCTGTCATCTGCAGTAAGGCCTGTACAGGAACCCCCGGCACCACATTACTCTCAGTATAAGACCTGTACAGGAACCCCCGGCACCACATTACTCTCAGTATGAGACCTGTACAGGAACCCCCTGCACTACATTACTCTCAGTATGAGACCATTGAGCTTGTATTGGCTTCTGGTCAATATTAGCAGAAAAACAGCGAAATAGCCTCCTTTTGGTGTCCGCCTCTTGACTCACACAAAATTCTTCAAAACAAAAACTCACATAGTCCGTAGTGTGTTTAATTTCTTTTATTTTTGGAACAATCTAAAACATTGCGATGTATGCGGCGTTGTGCGGTCAAAGACCGTGTCGGTAGCCCTCTGACTCCAATCTGGATCCGTCTCACCTGTCGCCATTTTACCCATTCAATTTGACCTACTTCCCTTTGGCCCGCCCTATTCCCGGATGTGGGAGCCAGCATAGGGGCTGGAGCCTCCATCCAGCAGAGGAAGCCTGAGTCCGGCCTGATTTCGGCTGAGTGTGGGGTGGCTGTGGAGCTGGCTGGAGCCTCCAGGGTGTGTGCGCCGGAGCTGTGGCCCGGCCAGAGTGGCCTGTGTCCGGCCCTGGTCCTCCTGGAGCTTTTGTGAGGAGCTGATGCACAGAGCAGGGCCAGAATGGAGAGCTGTGTGTGGGCAGAGCAGCTGGAGCCTGTGCCCTGGTTCTCCTGGTTCTTTGGGAGGAGCTGATGCACAGGGCCATGCCCAGGAAGGGCAGGTGTATGTAGGTATTTCTACATCTGGTTATCAACCAGCTGTCCCTGATTACAAGGTCTGACCAAACGATGACCACGTTGTTGGGTGTGAAATGCTCTTTTGTTTTGTTTTATTTTTTTATTTGATCAACTTTTAGATCCATCCTTGGGGCCAGGTTGTGGCGAAAGCAGTGAAGAAAGGAGAAAGCCATCCCAGAAACAGGTTCTCCTCCTGAAGAGCTGGTTCTCCTCCTGAAGAGCTGGTTCTCCTCCTGAAGAACTGGTTCTCCTCCCGAGTGGTTCCAGCTCCACTGTCTCTCTCTCGTCTGTGAGTCAGATCTCTCCTTCGTGTGGAACTGGCCGAGAAGGAGGTTTTAAGGACAGAGGACTCTGGGACATCGTCCCTCGTCCCTAAGGACATTGCTTAATCAATTTTTCACTGTCGCCCTCAGAGACCACTGCTGTTGTGATTTTGGGCGTTACAAAAATTAATTGAATTGAATTTAGCCGGATAGAAATTTCTTATAAAACAAAAGTTTTTATTCCTGGGAATGTTTTGGCTAAAATGTGGGGACAAATAATATTTTAGGAACTAAATAGTCATTTGAGGTTGAAATGAGATTCTTTTCCCACTTTTCCACCACTGCAGAAGAACATTTTGTATTGATGACCAAAGAATACAATGAAAACAAGTTGGTCAAAATCATTTTATTAGAAAGACAGATAAATTATAAAAAATATTTTTAAAATATGTAAAATAGTTCAAACACACAGAAAAAGGCAGATCCTACAAACAAGGGAAGCACAGGCTCCGCCCCCACTGCAGGGAAACGTGGATCAATTCTAGAAACAATACTGTCATTTTCCTGTAGAAATATTTACTAAGACAAACTGTTGATTGTAAAAGTAGAAATGCTCCTGAAACAAACACTATCGTTTTATCACAACAGATTGTGGTAATATTTTTAAAAGATGTTTCTGTAAAAATGGCGACACCGGCATCGTCCCGTTGTTCCAGTGCGACTGCTTTATTCCTCAGTTTTAAAGTTTGTCAAAAAAGTTTGGGGAGCTGCCTCAATCGGCTCAAGTCTAAAATATTCCCCACTGATCCCTGGCTCTCCTTGGCTCGCCTCCTCCTCGGCCCGTTCTCCTTGTTCTCCTTGTTCTCTTCACCTCCACCATGTTGTCCATTTGCTGCCAGAAGCTGCATCTTGGGCTTGAGTTCGCGGATCAGCTGACTCTGTGGCAGGAGCGCCTCAGGAAACGTCCCCTTCACTGGCTCCTCGTCCTCGTCCTCCTCGTCCTCGCTCTCCTCTTCGATCAGGTCATAGCGCTTCATGTACTTCCGTGTGGCTAAAGACATGTGTGGAGACAGGAAGCTCATGTCCCTGGAGGAGGCCATGTCCCTGGAGGAGGCCATGTCCCTGGAGGAGGCCATGTCCCTGGAGGAGGCCATGTCCCTGGAGGAGGCCATGTCCCTGGAGGAGGGGTCCAGGTGTTTGGGGCGGGACGCACACAGGTGTGTGAGCTGTTGGTCAGACAGGTAACGCAGGGCGATGGCGTTGGCCTCCAGGCTCAGGTCGACGCTGGAGCTGGAGTGAGGAAGGAAGGAGAGGGCGGGGCCGGAGAGACGGGAGAGGGCGGGGCCGGAGAGACGGGAGACCACTGCAGCCGGGTTGATACACGCCAAAGTACTGCAGAGAGGTCAGTACAACACATGTCAGTACTGCAGAGAGAGGTCAGTGGTACACATGTCAGTACTGCAGAGAGAGGTCAGTGGTACACATGTCAGTACTGCAGAGAGAGGTCAGGGGTACACATGTCAGTACTGCAGAGAGGTCAGGGGTACACATGTCAGTACTGCAGAGAGGTCAGGGGTACACATGTCAGTACTGCAGAGAGGTCAGTGGTACACATGTCAGTACTGCAGAGAGGTCAGGGGTACACATGTCAGTACTGCAGAGAGGTCAGTGGTACACATGTCAGTACTGCAGAGAGAGGTCAGGGGTACACATGTCAGTACTGCAGAGAGGTCAGGGGTACACATGTCAGTACTGCAGAGAGGTCAGGGGTACACATGTCAGTACTGCAGAGAGGTCAGGAGTACACATGTCAGTACTGCAGAGAGGTCAGGGGTACACATGTCAGTAGTGCAGAGAGGTCAGTGGTACACATGTCAGTACTGCAGAGAGGTCAGTACACATGTCAGTACTGCAGAGAGAGGTCAGGGGTACACATGTCAGTACTGCAGAGAGAGGTCAGGGGTACACATGTCAGTACTGCAGAGAGAGGTCAGGGGTACACATGTCAGTACTGCAGAGAGAGGTCAGGGGTACACATGTCAGTACTGCAGAGAGGTCAGGGGTACATATGTCAGTACTGCAGAGAGGTCAGGGGTACACATGTCAGTACTGCAGAGAGGTCAGGGGTACACATGTCAGTACTGCAGAGAGAGGTCAGTACACATGTCAGTACTGCAGAGAGAGGTCAGAACACATGTCAGTACTGCAGAGAGAGGTCAGAACACATGTCAGTACTGCAGAGAGAGGTCAGTACACATGTCAAGGGTCCCTCTTCTGCAACAAGTATGATTTGAGGCATGACTCATGTAGTGCTCTAAGCTGGTGCTAAGCCCTGGAGCCTCACCTGGCGCTCTCCACAGCTCTGGTTCTGGCTCGCTCACTTTCGCTCAGCTCCTGTTTGTCCAGGTTGACCCCGAGCTGCTGCAGTCTCCTCAAGGTCGCACTCACCACTACATCCTCTCTACCTAAAGCAGGGGCTCCAGGGTTTTTCTTCTTCTTAGGCCACTGAACCGGAGCAAAGACCTGACCCGGAGTCGGGACTGGACTTTGGACCTGACTGAGTGCTAAAGAGGAGGAGTGGGAGGAGTTGGCAGGAGACGGAGGGCGATCAGGACTTTCCTCTTCTTGTTTGGATGGACTAGTTTCCTGTTTGGACTCCTTCACTTCCTGTTTAGTTTGGTCTTCCTCTTGCAGGTAACCATTCAGCTGAGTCTGAAAAAGATCAAAATCAGTATTAATGATGAGCTTTAGATATTGTTTAAATGAACCACACCAAATTACAATGATAATCATTTGAAACAAGGAGCTGTCGTAAGTTCACCCGTAACTGAAGAAACTATTTATAATCACTTTAGATTATTGAGGGGCAGAAAAAGCCGGTTGAGTCTGGAACAAATGGAGAGATCTGGACAAAACTTTCAATCCTCTGACTTAAGTATTAAGTATGGGACAAGATATTTTTTGTAGTAAATAGTAAAAAGAGGGTATAATTTTTCAGTTTCTTTAGCGAGTGCCACACCTAAATATCCAAGAGATTTCATTTGCCATTTAAATGGATGTTTTTTTTGTAATTTAATGTGTCAATTTTAACACGATGAATTGTTTTTGATTGTCTCATTTTTATTTATTTATTTATTTCATAACATAAAATATATTATCAGTGACACAAAGAGTGAATGAAAAGGAGAAAGAAGAGCAAACTCATGTTATCTGTCCATTTTTCAACTTGTGCTTTACACTGGTATTTTAAAACACACGCACACGCACGCTCTGGTGTGGTGTTCTTCAGGTTTGGTGGAATGGCTGTCCATATAAATGGTGGTTGTATTTACCATGAGGTTGTGGTAGAAGCTGCCCTGGGGGTCTTGGTTAGGGCTGTACAGACTCGCACTCTCCCCCAGAACAGGGCTGTCCACACTGCTCAGGCTGGAACACACAAAACCAAAGGATCAAACATTGCAACTGCTTTATCTGGATAAAGCATCATTTATGTTACTATCCAGGCAAAGTTTCAAGTGGAAGCTTAACAAATAAGTGAAGAAAAAACAACCCAAAACATTTAAACTCAAGGGGCAAGTCTGGGAGACAGAGGATCAAGACCACTATCCACCCCTCCAAATACATCTGTATCACGAAAAACAACCAAGTTTTCTTTAAAAGTAGATTAACAGTCATGCAGTCTTCAATGTCTCTGAGGCAGTGAATCAGGGGCTCAAAATATGAGGTATTTGACTGTAAGGGAGGAGTTCGGGGAGGAGTTCGGGGAGGCCAAGGAGGAGGACTATTGGTCGGCCCCAGAGAAATTCTGGCAAACCGTCCGGCGCCTCAGGAGGGGGAAGCAGTGCTTCACCAACACCGTTTATGGTGCGGGTGGAGGCCTGCTGACCTCGACTGAGGAGGTCATCGGACGGTGGAAGGACTTTGAGGACCTCCTTATTCCCCCCGTCACGTCTTCTGAAGAGGAAGCAGAGACTGAGGACTCAGAGGGACTTGTCCATCACCCAAGCTGAAGTCACTGAGGTTGTTAAACTCCTCGGTGACTCCTCGGTGGCTCCGGGAGTGGATGAGATCCTGAGGACCTAAAGTCTCTGGATGTTGTAGGACTGTCTTGGCAGACACTTTTTTCAGAAATGTCATTACAGGCAGGGTGTGACTGCAGTTGGCGATAGACGACCTTTTCCAAAACTTTACAACGGAAAGAAAGTTTAGATATTGGCCTTTAGTTTGTAAGAAAATTAGGCATCCAAATGATGCTTTTTAATAAGGGGCTGGACAACAGCATGTTTAAAAGCAGAGGGAACACAGCCAGAGGAAAGTGTTGCATTCATCAAAATTAAACAATAGGACTGACTGGCTCAAAGACTTCTTTAAGTAGTTTAGAAGTAGTCAGTCTGTGGGACAGTAGGAGGTCTTTGCCAGTTCACTGAGGGCTATAAGCTCAAACTGTTCCAAGTCTCCATGACACACAGGAACAGCAGCAGGCTCAGAGATCAGAAACAAAGAGAAGGAACACTCCTTCAATTTATCACACAAGCTTGTAGAGTAATTCATGTCTACATTCACACATGAGTTAATGATGTCATTCAATACGTTGAATAGTACTTATAAGCTTATGGCTATTTGTGGACACAAGGTTAGACATATATGCACATTTTTAAGTTTTAACAGCTGATAGGCAGCTAAAGAAGAACTGAGCAATTTGAGTACTCCATTTCTGTTCAGAAATCAAATTTGAACAGAAACCTGAATTGAGTATCAAGACTTGCAGTGTGAACAAGACTTGACAAATGTGGACCTGTTCTGAGAAGGAGAAGGAGAAGAAGCCTTTGTTGTGGTGTTTCTCTCTGCTCCAAGCTCAGGCTGATCACATGACTCTTGTGTGGTGCTGTGGGGAGGGGAGACGCTGCCCCCTACAGGAGGAGGAGAGGTAGACGAGTCCTGATGCAGAGGAGGCGGCTCAGGCCAGAACAGCGATGCTCCTGCAGGGACAAGAAGATAAAAGGTGAATACACTAAAAAATATAATGAATGTGAATAAAAGGCCATTGTTTCCTGCAGTGTGTCTCTGGGTTAAACCTCTGGGAGCAGTGGACTGGATCAGAGCCAGGATCCTGCTCAGGAGCACTAAGCAGGGGTCAAACACCTTTTTGGTGCAGTAGACTGATCTCCATTGAGGGAAGCGCTCATTTTCTGCCAACATCATTTACTTCATCTAAAAGACTGACGTCAGGCTTTCAGACAGACGCCCGTCTGCGCATTTTGGACGGGGTATTTTAAAATGTGGACGGGCATTTTCATGTGGAGGGACGCCCCCCCCACAGGCGCAGGCACGGTTCCCGTGCACTCGTTTACGACGCATGGCGAAACGTCGCAATACGCCGCTCCCTAAGTGTCGGAGTGTGATCATAATTTTGGGTTTCCATATTTGGCTTGCGCGCCATTGTGCAGGGTTTAAGTCGATGGAGTGGTCAGATCTCACCTGTGACCACTGCTCTAGCTGGAGGATCATGTGCAGGGTTTAGGTCGATGGAGTGGTCAGATCTCACCTGTGCCCACTGCTCTAGTTGGGAGGATCATGTGCAGGGTTTAGGTCGATGGAGTGGTCAGATCTCACCTGTGCCCACTGCTCTAGTTGGGAGGATCATGTGCAGGGTTTAGGTCGATGGAGTGGTCAGATCTCACCTGTGCCCACTGCAATGCTGGCTGTGATTTTAGGCGAACTTTGTTGAGTTGACTGGAACTTTCCCTGAGCCTCCAGGAGCATCTGCACCTAAAGACAAGATGAATGAACTATGAACTATGTTGACACATGGAGCAGAGACGAGGCTCAAAGGTCAGAGAAGGTCAAAGGAGCAGAGACGAGGTCAAAAGAGCAGAAGGTCAGAGGAGTAGAGACATGGGTCAGAAGAGCAGAGAGGAGGGTCAGAGGAGCAGAGAGGAGGGTCAGAGGAGCAGAGAGGAGGGTCAGAGGAGCAGAGAGGAGGGTCAGAGGAGCAGAGGAGGTCAGAGGAGCAGAGAAGAGGGTCAGAGGAGCAGAAGGTCAGAGGAGCAGAGAGGAGGGTCAGAGGAGCAGAGCGGAGGGTCAGAGGAGCAGAAGGTCAGAGGAGCAGAGAGGAGGGTCAGAGGAGCAGAGCGGAGGGTTAGAGGAGCAGAAGGTCAGAGGAGCAGAGAAGAGGGGAGGTCAGAGGAGCAGAGAAGAGGGGAGGTCAGAGGAGTAGAGAGGAGGGGAGGTCAGAGGAGCAGAGAGGAGGGTCAGAGGAGCAGAGAGGATGGTCAGAGGAGCATTGACCTGTTGTTGAAGTAGCTGTAGCTGCCTGTCTTGCTGCAGTAACAGTTGGTAGGCCTCCCCTGAGGAGAGGGCCATCTGCTGCTCATAGCAGCGACTCACAGGAGGCAGATCTGTGAACACTGGATGACCACAAGATGGAGCCATCACACTGGGACTCCCGCTGGTGAAGGAAGGAACTGCAGCAGAATTGTGCAGACTTGAAGGCGCAGCTTGTTGGTTTGGGGGGTGAGAAGGGGGAGATTGGGATACATTTTGTGATAATAACCCCATATTTCCAGCCGGCAGCTGCGTGCTCCTCAAGCTCACTGAAGATTCAACATTTTGCGGTGTGTGGAAAAGATTTAAAACAGGATTTGATTGCAATTGTGGCATTTTAAGATGCTTTAGTTTAACGTTTGTAGTTTGTTCAATTGTGTAGTTGTAATTTGTCAGATGGGTAGAATTTTGAACAGTGGGTTGAACATTTGATGTCAACATTGGCGTTTGATGATTGGGGGGAGGCGTTTGATGATTGGGGGGAGGCGTTTGATGATTGGGGGGAGGCGTTTGCGGACTTGAAGCTGGTTGAGACGGTGTCAAATTGGTAAGTGAACCGATTTGAGGGGAGTTTGTAATTTTGTAATTTTGCAAAACAGGTGGAGTTTGAAGTGGATTTGAAAAGGATTGCCTTAAATTGGAGGGACTGAGGCCGTGGTCTGAGGGGGAAGAACGCTGACTGGGTTGCATTTGGTGGACATTTTGGATGATTGGAGAATTGTGTTGACAGTTTAGCGGCGTCTTTTGTTGGCTCTGAAGATGGTTGAGTCCTGGCTTGGATTGGTCTGAGTAGATGGTGGTGTATTGATAGTCAGTGGTTTTGCAGCAGGCACAACTGGATTGGAGGTTGGAGTACGGAGTGCTGTGGAGACACAGAGGAGAGGCAGATGGAGGGGGCGGGGCCTGAGGTTTGGAAACGGCCGGCGTTACATCGTGATTGAAGAAGCTTCCGTCATTCAACATAGACAATTCTGGAACAGACGGCTGGATCCTTCGAGGCTGAAAGAGAAATGATACATGATCTTTGATTGGCCAGTTCTTTTCCATTAGAGTAATTACTGAAGACACAGACACAGACAAATCAAATGTCTATAACAAGCAGTCTACATGGCACGTTCAGTACGTAAGCACACATTTCATTAAAGATTGACATTCTCCAAACGTACAGCCAGTCAATATGTGATAAAATGTTTAAGGTCGTTTTTTTTTATTTTGAAATTCAGGTCGGTTGGGTTAAAGGAAACACACAATGTATATTATGTTACGTTATAACATGAGATATTTACACAGAAATATGCTCCATGTGATGCACATATGGGTTTGTGTTCTGTGTCTAGTGTCACTGCATTAAAGTAATTTCTCTGAATATGAGTCTGATTATAATAAAACACACAATGTTTTGAAGCTTAAACTATAGAAAACCGGACATGTTTCTGGACAGTGCTTCCACGGTCTTCTTCTACAGCACTGTTATAATGTACGCAGTTATAATGTACGCAGTTATAATGTACGCAATTATAACGTACGCAGTTATAACGTACGCAGTTATAACGTGCGCAGTTATAACGTGCGCAGTTATAACGTGTACAGTTATAATGTACACAGTTATAATGTACACAGTTATAATGTACGCAGGATTCAAAGCATGAGAAAAAAGAAGCGGTTAATGTCTGAGAAGTACTGTACTTTGGTTCTGGCAGATGAAGAAAGGGAACTTATAGTATAGATTTCTCAATGGAGGAAAACAAAATCACATGTTTGGAAAATAATTCAGTTTGGAAAAATATATCACTATTTTACAATACAAACTTTAAAAGACTCATTAAATTGATCATCAACTTGTATAATGTATAATTGCAGATAGTACAATGCACTTAAGCCTGACCTGCTGGGACGAGGGAAGGTGTGGGCTGGGAGATGGTCTGGGAGACAACTCCTCGTCTTCCACTCCAGAGTCCTGATCCACCACAGAGAGCGGCCTCGTTGGAGAGCTGAGTGAGAGCCAGGAAATTATAGCCATTATTCACCTTTACACAAACCAAAAGATTCATACTCAAATGTTTAAAAAGTGCTGACGTTCTGAAGGCCATATGCGCTCGTCTGAAGACTTCTGTCTCTCTGGAGCTGCCCTCAGAGTTCAGCTCACACTCCAGAGTCTGCCCCTGTGTACACGCCACCTGCTGGACACAACAAGACATGCACCGTAAACCTACAGTCATCACGAGCTCTGTACACAGCAGGGTCTGTCACTTTGTTTTATGTAATACTTGAGCAGTGTGGTGCAGTCCATTACCTGTGGCAGTTCTTACCTGGTACAGTGTAGCAGTGTGGTGCAGTCCATTACCTGTGACAGTTCTTACCTGGTACAGTGTAGCAGTGTGGTGCAGTCCATTACCTGTGACAGTTCTTACCTGGGACAGTGTAGGAGTGTGGTGCAGTCCATTACCTGTGGCAGTTCTTACCTGGTACAGTGTAGCAGTGTGGTGCAGTTCATTACCTGTGACAGTTCTTACCTGGTACAGTGTAGCAGTGTGGTGCAGTCCATTACCTGTGGCAGTTCTTACCTGGTACAGTGTAGCAGTGTGGTGCAGTCCATTACCTGTGGCAGTTCTTACCTGGTACAGTGTAGCAGTGTGGTGCAGTCCATTACCTGTGACAGTTCTTACCTGGGACAGTGTAGGAGTGTGGTGCAGTCCATTACCTGTGGCAGTTCTTACCTGGTACAGTGTAGCAGTGTGGTGCAGTCCATTACCTGTGGCAGTTCTTACCTGGTACAGTGTAGCAGTGTGGTGCAGTCCATTACCTGTGACAGTTCTTACCTGGGACAGTGTAGCAGTGTGGTGCAGTCCATTACCTGTGACAGTTCTTACCTGGTACAGTGTAGCAGTGTGGTGCAGTTCATTACCTGTGACAGTTCTTACCTGGTACAGTGTAGCAGTGTGGTGCAGTCCATTACCTGTGGCAGTTCTTACCTGGTACAGTGTAGCAGTGTGGTGCAGTCCATTACCTGTGGCAGTTCTTACCTGGTACAGTGTAGCAGTGTGGTGCAGTCCATTACCTGTGACAGTTCTTACCTGGTACAGTGTAGCAGTGTGGTGCAGTCCATTACCTGTGACAGTTCTTACCTGGGACAGTGTAGGAGTGTGGTGCAGTCCATTACCTGTGGCAGTTCTTACCTGGTACAGTGTAGCAGTGTGGTGCAGTCCATTACCTGTGACAGTTCTTACCTGGTACAGTGTAGCAGTGTGGTGCAGTCCATTACCTGTGGCAGTTCTTACCTGGTACAGTGTAGCAGTGTGGTGCAGTCCATTACCTGTGACAGTTCTTACCTGGTACAGTGTAGCAGTGTGGTGCAGTTCATTACCTGTGATAGTTCTTACCTGGTACAGTCCATTACCTGTGGCAGTTCTTACCTGGTACAGTGTAGCAGTGTGGTGCAGTCCATTACCTGTGGCAGTTCTTATCCGGTACAGTGTAGCAGTGTGGTGCAGTCCATTACCTGTGGCAGTTCTTACCTGGTACAGTGTAGCAGTGTGGTGCAGTCCATTACCTGTGACAGTTCTTACCTGGGACAGTGTAGCAGTGTGGTGCAGTCCATTACCTGTGACAGTTCTTACCTGGTACAGTGTAGCAGTGTGGTGCAGTTCATTACCTGTGACAGTTCTTACCTGGTACAGTCCATTACCTGTGGCAGTTCTTACCTGGTACAGTGTAGCAGTGTGGTGCAGTCCATTACCTGTGGCAGTTCTTATCCGGTACAGTGTAGCAGTGTGGTGCAGTCCATTACCTGTGACAGTTCTTACCTGGTACAGTGTAGCAGTGTGGTGCAGTCCATTACCTGTGGCAGTTCTTACCTGGGACAGTGTAGCAGTGTGGTGCAGCCCATTACCTGTGACAGTTCTTACCTGATACAGTGTAGCAGTGTGGTGCAGTCCATTACCTGTGGCAGTTCTTACCTGGTACAGTTTAGCAGTGTGGTGCAGTCCATTATCTGTGGCAGTTCGTACCTGGTACAGTATAGCAGTGTGGTGCCCAGTGAGGAGCTGGTAGCAGAGTTCAGGCCCGTTCACTTTACATTGAAAAAACTGAGGAGCCCTGTGAGTGGGGGTGAATAAAAGCAGCAGGAAACTGCCACTCTCCGACAGGACTCTGGAAACAGAACAAACCGTTAATACACCGGTGTCAAACTGGTGGCTATTAGCATCCATTAGAGGATTGCAGCAGCGTCCTCTTTTGTTTTATTTGCCTGTGTAACGCAGACGCAGCATGCTCAGCGGACGGTTGGGATGTGGATATGGTGTGGTTTTAATGCAGAGCTCTCAGTTTTGCATCCAGACGCGTGTACAATGTGTGTCATGACATTTTGCGATGCATTGACAAGGAGTCCAACCATTTGTTTATATTTCAAAGGGTTCAAAAAGGCTTCTTTGAGTCAGGTGTTATAGGAAAAATAGGCTCTTATGATAAAGGGGTTTAAAAACAGAATCTTTAGAAACAGACAAAAATAAAATGTAATGTCCTGAAATGTTTAATCAGCAATTTAAAAAGTTGTTTAATGTTGTATTCAGCAAGTTTTGAATGAACTGATTCTATGCAAGGTGGAATGGGGTTTACTACACACCGATCCTGTATGCAAGAGCTGTAGAAGAAGCGCAGAGTCCAGGCCCAGACCTGAGGACTGTGGACATACGTGGCACCACTGAACCACCTGAAAAACACAACAGTGCATACTTTTACCTGACAAACATATTCACTTTACCAATTCATTGAAAAGAGCAATAGTTTTACACTTACACTCCGACCAGAGGTAGGCTGAGGGCTTTTGGGTCCGACTCTAACAGCAACAGCAGCTTCCGGCTCTGATCCATCGTCACAAAACTGGAGCAGAGAAGAATGAAACTCAATCAAACCCGCTCTACAGTACATGCCGAACCTGTCCCCAGTCCCGGTCTAGTCCCTTGGTCCAGTGTGGTCCTGGTCTAGTCCCTCTTGCCCACTCTGCCCTTGGTTCTGGTCTAATCCCTCTAACCCGTTCTGCCGGTCGCTGGTCTGTCCTTGGTTCTGGTCTAGTCCCTCTTACCCATTCTGTCTGTCGCTGGTCTGTCCTTGGTTCTGGTCTAGTCCCTCTTAACCGTTCAGCCTGTCGCTGGTCTGTCCTTGGTTCTGGTCTAGTCCCCCTTACCCGTTCTGCCTGTCGCTGGTCTGTCCTTGGTTCTGGTCTAGTCCCCCTTACCCGTTCTGCCTGTCGCTGGTCTGTCCTTGGTTCTGGTCTAGTCCCTCTTATCCGTTCTGCCTGTCGCTGGTCTGTCCTTGGTTCTGGTCTAGTCCCCCTTACCCGTTCTGCTTGCCACTGGTCTGTCCTTGGTTCTGGTCTAGCCCCCCTTACCCGTTCAGCCTGCCGTTGGCCACTGGCCTGGCTGGGCTGGTGAGACTACGGAGCAGCGCTGTGGGGATCACGTGCACGGCTCGGACTGGCTCCACATGCACAACTGTAGCTGGGCTCACACAGGACCAAGTCAGACTGAAGTCTGCAGAGTCCAAAGCCTGGGTCCAGACCACATGGAGTCCTAGTGTGAGAATATGGGACAGGTCCAGGGACTGACGCCCATTGATGGATTGGAGAACGGCCTGGGACAATGTAAACACACAGAGCCATGTTAGGTTGTTTTCACACATTAGTACTATTCTGGAAAAATGTCCTGCAACTATAGATTTTACAATTCGGCATTAAGATGCTAATCAGTTACACTCTATTGAAGACAGTGAGGTAAAGATTCTAAGCAGGGAAAAAAGATGGTTTGAATGAGGCTTTAAAGAGGCAATCTTTGTTAAAAAAGGAAAACCATAGTTAAATATGAACGGGGGGTTAAGATTCAACCTTCCGGTTGTTTATAATGGAATTTTGCCTCCCTGGATAGGTCGATGCCCGGTGGGCAGGACCTACCCTGAGAAGGATAAATATCTGAGTTCCTGGTCTTGATTCGCAGATTGAGAATGACTCTTGGATGAGAGTCAAAACTAAACAAAAATAAACAGAGTCCAGATGACTTCAACTGAATCTTTTTCTACTATAGATTTTACTTAACGCATTAGTTTTCCAGGGCAGTAACGAGGTCTCCAGGACTCTGTGAGGGTCAGCACTGATCTAATTTTAATTAGTCTAATTAGACCCGGCGCAGACCGCGGGTGCGCCTCGAGGCCCCAGTTCAAAAGACTACAGGCACATCACTACTGCATTTATTTATGTGTAAATATCTAATTTTACAACGTGGACACCGTTGGACACGTCTGGATAATATTCTACCGATCGGAGTTTGTTTTGGTTCTTCTTCCGGATAATGAAATGCGTATGTACGTAAGCTCTGATTAACCCTAACCCTTAACTCTACGCCGCGTCGGCCCAAAAACGCAAAAACGCTGGACGCTTAGGACGCTGTCCACATAGACTTTTAATGTAAACTAGACGCTTTGATGCAGTGTCTGGTGACAAACTAATTAGTCCTTTATAAATATTCTTTACATACAAAGAGAACAGTTTGGACTGAAGTGAAATGTTGCAGTTATGGGGAGATACTAAAATTTATTATTTTAAGCAGAAACTCCTTATTCGTTATTTGTGTATTACTACGACCTATAACCTTTATTCAAAAAAATATTTTATACGCTTTTTAATGGTTTAGGAATGTACAAAAAAAGAAAAATCAAAAGAATCAATAGATTACTCGATAACTAAAATATTTGAAGCAGCCCAACTGTGAATCAATAATTCTGAGGACATAAATCAGAAACATAATCTAAAAGAGTCCCATAGCCATTGTCAGTGAACAGAATTAACTAACTAGGAACTTGTAACTAAAGAAATGGATGACAGACACTCAACCAACAATGAAGACGGGAGTGACAGGAGTGAACATTTTGACAATTACATTCAGTCTCTGTTGGTACCTCCATGTTGCCATGACAAACACGTGGCCTAGTCTCACCTTAAAGGCCTGGTGCAGCTCTGCCTCTGATTGGACAAGAGCACTGGGGTCAGATGTGAACACACTGGAAGCACAAACGTCTCCAGGAAGAGCCGCAGAAGGAACATGGACGCCACTTTGGTCCCGACCCGGATCAAAGCGGTCCAGAGTCACTGTCACGCCCTCCTCATCTGTAGTGCGCAACAAAGCTCAGAATACAGTCCAACACATTCTTGGATCTCCAACTAGCACAAGCCTGACCTGCGTCCACACTCAGAGATCCCAGGAAGAAGCAGCGCAGCAGAGTTTTGGAGCTCTGTCTGTTGTGTCTCTGAGCCAAACGCAGGGCCTTCTCTGTCAGGTGCACACGAGGAGCTCTGAGGAACAACAAGGGAAACAGTTCAAATGCTCATGGTTAGCGATGCTGTCGTACTGGCCATGTTAAACATCTGGCATAAACGCGTACAAAAGGTTGATTGAAATATCTTAAAATCGGGGGATTTAGTCTCCCTGACTGCTGCTGAAGCCTGAACCCTGGACTGTTGAAGCTAGCGTCATGGCTGGATCTACCTTTACCTGTTTGAGCTGTCATATGTCGAGTCAGAACCCTGGCTCCTTCTCTGATGATAGGTGCGTGAAGTGCAGTGTAGTGGTAGTTTTGGAGGCCAGAGTTACGGAGTTAGAAGCGCGGATCCGCTGTTTAGAGGAGCTAAAGTCCAGTTATAGTTCGGTTTTAGCGCGAGGGCTACCGGACCGCGCTGCAGGGCGTAGCATTAGCATTAGCAGTAGCAGTAAGACCGAGCTCAGCCCCTCAGTGTCTCCCGTGCAGCCGGGACTAGACCAGGAACAGAATAGGGATCAATTTGTGACAGTTCGGAGGGGACAAGGCGCTAAACGCCGAACCTTAGAGCACCGTGAGCTTAACGTCTATAATAGGTTTTCTCCCCTCAGCGATCACACGCCCGCTGAACACACTAGAGAAACTCTTGTAATCGGGAGTTCTATTGTTAGAGACGTAAAGCTGCCAGCTGCTAGCGTTAGGTGTTACCCGGGGGCCAGAATGGGTGACATCGAAGGAAACCTTAGGATCTTAAAGCAGAGTAGGACCCGTTTCCGGCGAGTCGTGATTCACGCAGGCGGTAACGACGCCCGGCGGAGACAATCAGAGGTGCTCAAAGTTCAAGTAGCCCCGGTGTGTGACCTAACGAAGTCGATTTCAGACACTGTAATATTTTCTGGTCCCCTGCCCAATCGGATCAATGCTGAATTGTACAGCCGTCTTTCAGCATTCAACAGCTGGTTATCTAGATGGTGCCCTCAAACAATGTAGTCTTTATTGATAACTGGAGTGCGTTTTGGGGAAAGCCCGGGCTCATACGCAGGGATGGCATCCATCCGACTTCGGAGGGTACATCCCTATTAGTTCGGAATTTGACCGATAGTCTTAGTCGTGTTAAAGGCGGTATGGACAATTTTTCGGCGATTTGAGAACGCAGGCGGAAGTGCGCATGCGCACTCCCCTGTGCGGACTGATACAACACACACGTGCGTTTGTTTATTAGCGCAACGGAGCGCATCGCATCGCTCGTCTCCTGTATATTTCTGTCCACTTCTGCGTCAGCTCGAACTGTCTTTCTCCGTCTTCATTTTGCCCCGTACACTGAGGGAACTATATTATGATAGATCCATGCGCTTAGGCACGCGGAAACGTGGGCACGAACCGCACGCGACTGCAGGTGAGCAATAGGTGCGTTTTATGATTGATACGTGGCAGGACAAATGATTTATCCACGCCACGAGGAAATATGATAAAAAATTTGCTGAAAAAAATCGTCCATACCACCTTTAAGTGACCATCTAGGGATGAGCCCTGGGCGCAGAGCAGCAGTTTAAGATGCTCCTCTGTCGCTGAACTCTCGCCCATTCTGTCACATGTGAAGTGTTCAGATTCAAGACAGATAGAGACTGTGTGTCCCTCGTACAAATAATGCCAAAAAGTCACATCTCAGAAAAACTATTTCGAGCGTCAGACCAAATAACTTAAGGGAAATAACAATCACAAATGACACAAATATACAAATGAATAAACATGTAAAATGTGGACTGCTAAACATAGAGAAATTTCCTCCAAATCGTTCTTAGTTAATGAATTAATTAGTGACTATAACATAGATCTTCTAGCTCTGACTTTATATCAAACTTAGTGCTAGCCTGGGATAAAATAGTTATAGCTGGAGACTTTAATATCCACGTGAACATGAGGGATGACGCTCTCAGTAATGCCTTCAGCGCCTTGTTAGACAGCATTGGTGAATGTAAATAAACCAACTCACACCCATAAGAACACTCTGGATCTAGTCCTAACGTATGGAACAGAGATTAGTGACCTCATTGTCCTCCCTCAAAACCCTATATTGTCAGATCATTTCCTAATTACCTTTCAGTTTATTCTTAAAGATCATCCAGTCCCACAGAATAAAGTTATAATGAAAAGGACAATATCTGAAAAATCTATCTCAAAATTCAAGGAAATAATAGAGCCAATACTAAGTGACATGTCATGTGATCCTGCTGAGAATAGTTTTAGTCCCAGTATTAGTGATCAATTTGTCGACTTGACCATGAATTCTCTGAAGTCTGCTCTTGATGTTGCAGCACCGTTAAAACAGAAGGTCATTAGGCCAAAGCGCGCCTCCCCATGGTACAACCAAGAACTGCGTTCACATAAACAAAGAGTTAGAAAGTTAGAGGGATTATTTCGTCGCTCTCACACAGAAGAATCCCTAAAAGCATGGAAAAGTTGCCTGCTGTCCTATAAGCAGGCTCTGCGTAAGGCCCAAACCAGATATTATTCAAATCTAATAGAAGTCAACAAAAGTAACACTAAATTCCTTTTCAGCACTGTAGCTAGGCTAACAAACTGTCACAGTGTAGTAGAGCCCTCAATCCCAGCTACACTCAGCTCTGATGATTTCCTCCTATTTTTTAACAATAAAATAAAAACAATCAGAGATAAATTAGATGAAATTACCCCCGCTATTAGCCCTGAACTAGCCCAAGCGGTAAATCTAACGTCCCATATAAATCCACCTGTAAACTTAGAAAGGTTCACAGCTGTTGATCAAGCAGAGATAACTTCAGCCATTATGTCCTCTAAAAGCTCAACTTGTGTCCTAGACCCCATTCCAAGCAGACTCCTCAAAGACATTCTCCCCCTAATTATAGACCCTATCCTTACTATAATAAATACTTCACTCGAAAGTGTCTATGTTCCACAGTCCTTCAAACATGCAGTCATTAAACCTCTTCTGAAAAAGCCTAATCTAGATCCCGACCTATTGGTAAACTACAGACCTATTTCAAATCTTCCCTTCGTCTCTAAAATCCTTGAAAAAGTTGTAGTAAAACAGCTTTGTCACCACCTGCAGGACAATAACTTATTTGAAGTTTTCCAGTCAGGGTTCAGAGCCCACCACAGCACTGAAACTACACTAGTTAAAGTCACAAATGATTTGTTATTAGCCGCTGACGATGGACTGGTCTCAATCCTGGTCCTGTTGCACAGCGTTTGACACCATTGACACCTGCAGAGGTTAGAATGTGATGTAGGTGTTGGAGGAACAGCCTTCAGCTGGTTTAAATCCTATTTATCTGATAGGTACCAATTTGTTAATGTGAATCAGAGCTCCTCACCGTGCTCTAAAGTAATTTACGGTGTGCCACAGGGTTCGGTACTCGGTCCAATTCTGTTTACTCTTTATATGCTGCCATTAGGCAACATTATCAGAAAGCATGGCATTAACTTCCACTGCTATGCAGATGACACTCAGCTGTATTTATCAATGAAACCTGATCAGAGCGATCAAGTAGACAGACTTAGTGCTTGTGTGAAGGATATAAAAACCTGGATGACACTTAACTACCTGCTACTTAACCCTGAAAAAACCGAGGTCATTGTGCTTGGCCCTAAGCATCTACGAGACGCTCTATCTGAGCAGATAGTCACACTGGACAATGTCAGTGTAGCCTCCAGTTCTACTGTAAAAAACCTTGGAGTCTTATTTGACCAGGAGCTCTCATTTAAAGCTCATATAAATCAAGCTTGTAAAACAGCCTATTTCCATTTGCGCAACATAGCCAAAATCAGAAGAATCCTGCCTAAAAGTGATGCCAAAAAACGTATCCATGCATTTGTAACGACTAGATTAGACTACTGTAACTCCTGCTCACAGCAGGTCCTAAAAGCTCCATAAAAAGCTTTCAACTGGTTCAAAATGCAGCAAGATTACTAACAGGAACAAAAAGAAGAGAGCACATTACGCCAGTGCTGAAGTCTCTTCACTGGCTCCCTGTCGAGTTTAGAATCAAATTTAACTTCTACTCCTGACCTACAAAGCCATAAATGACATGGCCCCATCCTACCTCAAAGATGCTATAGTACCATATCATCCAAACAGAGCTCTTCGCTCTCAGAATGCCGGCCTTCTGGTGGTCTCTAAAAGTACTGTAGGAGGTAGAGCGTTTAGCTACCAAGCTCCTGTGTTATGGAATCAGCTCCCGACCCATGTTAAATATGCTGACACAGTCTCTTCATTTAAGTCCAGGCTTAAAACGCTCCTCTTCGAAATCGCTTATGGTCAGACTAGTTAGGAACAGAAACATAAACCCACAGCTTTAGCTACGCTGCCCTAGGAGTAACTATTCTGGGGGAAGTATGACAGCTCGACTCCGACGGTCCCTCATCTGCCTGAAGAGTGGGTCCATGTTCCAGTCTCCCTCGTGTCCGTCTGTCCGTCTGTGAGAGTCGGATCTCTCCTTCACTGGAGCTCCTCCAGGTTTCTACGCTTTTTTCCCAAAGAGGTTTTTTTGTAGTTTTTCCTGGCCGAGAAGGAGAGTCTAAGGACAGAGGACCCTGGGACATCGTCCATCGCCACCACAGACATTGTTGATTCGGCCCTCAGAGGCGACTGTTGATGTGATTTTGGGCCTTACAAAAATAAATTGATTTGATTTGACTGTTGAAGCCCGACCCCTGGACTGTTGAAGCCCGACCCCTGGACTGTTGAAGCCCGACCCCTGGACTGTTGAAGCCCGACCCCTGGACTGTTGAATCTTTTTTTTTGCCTTCAAAGTTAAAAAAAATATGAATTTACCTACCGACCCACTTGAAAAATGTTGGGTCGGGTTACAGCAAACAGACAATTTATTTGGGGTAGCCTTAGGGATGCATACCTAAACCCACGTTCAGGTTCAAGTCCGGATTCGAATCCAGAGGTTTAGGTTCAGGTCCGGACCTAAACCAGGCCATATTTGCATAATGTTATAACAGCATAACACAAGCTACTTGGCTCAATTAAGTTGAAGACACTTGAACAAGGACGACTATCAAACACAAGGCTTAACTGCAGTGAAATAAACTCAACTTGTCCTGCTTTATTCACTGTTTTTTAACAGAAGTTACAACTTTCAAATCACAAGCTACGAGCTAGCTGCTAAACTATAGCTTAACAGTTAACACACATCACTTGAGGAACAACTCAAGACTCAACTCAACAACAAGAGCATGTCGAGTATTGTTGACAGGGTCAGTCTGGGTCAAGGGTCAAAGCAGCTGTTTCATCTGATACAATGTTTCATCTTTAGACACATTTCCATCTTTAATGTTCAGATCCATTGGCATCAAAAGTCAGGTCAAAACCTTCAAACAGACAATACACCAGTGTAAATAAGGATGTCAGTGTAAAATAACAGTTACAAAAACTAGCATAAAAGTCAACTTGAATCACTATAAAGCATCAACTTGAGTTAAGTAGAATATGAAAATATTTTACACAACACATCAAAATAATACATCATATTAGCAGCATTAAACACCAGACCATATTTAACAACTGTAGAATACAAATCCAAAATACTATCACCAAATATAAACTCCAATTAATGAATGCAGCAATTAAGCAATATTACTTTGACTTTACTTGTACCCATGTGCAATACTGTCATACCTATGTGCAATACTGTTTTTTTCAATATTCTCTGTCCATATAACAGCAGTAAATAAGAGTGTCACTATTGTTATTATTATTATATAGTATAAGAGTTTTTTTTTAATAAGAGTTGGGTTAGTTTCTATAAGTTAACTGTTCTTTTACTTCTGTACCTACTTTGTGTTGCAACACTGGAATTTCCCTATTGTGGGACAAATAAAGGCTCATCTTCTGAAAGCGCACCGGGAGGCGGGGAGGGGACGCGAAGAGGCAGGTACCCGGTGTACTGATCGCCCCAGAATGCAACGTGCGGTGAAGGCACATATAGACAATAACTATTGTGTAACACATAGTTATTGATTTGAGATGCGGCGCTCGTCAAAGCCCCTCGTCTACCTCCTCCCGCTCTCCTGTTTTCAGACTAGAACAGGCTTCTGAGAACCCCGAGGATGTCAAATTCAAAGGGGTCAAACTCAATCATGGCCAGCTGGAAAATCCAGACCCTTAAGAGAAGACATTCTGATACAAAGAGCTCATCGTCATGACAACTCTGGTGGTGATATGTAACTTGTGAGTGGTAAGACAATTATGTAAATGAGACTCCTGCAAATAGTCATCTGATGATGATGATGATGATATGGACAAAAGTTGTAAATAAGGCCATCTGACTTGGTGTTAAGACAGGGGTGGGCAAACTACAGCCCGCTGGCCACATACGGCCCGTATGTCTTTATAATCCGGCCCGCCAAACATGCCAAGTAAATAATAAATAACGGGTGGTTAAGATTCAACCTTCCGGTTGTTTATAATGGAATTTTGAATCCCTGGAGAGGTTGACGTCCAGAGCATTCTGATGCTATTCAGTTACACAGGGAGGAGAGAGAGAGAGAGCCAGGTACAATAGGAGGCTGATAGCCCATTAAAAAAGTGATAGTAAACAATGCAGGATAAATATCGGAGTTCCCGCTTGATTCGTAGATTGAGAATGACACTTTGATAGGAGTCAAAAAGTATCCTTGTTTTCAAAAAGAAAATGATGATGAAACAACAATCAATGGGTCAATGGTCCCCCGCATGAAAAGGGCCCTATATTGGACCTAGTTTTATCTCAGGGCTTGGATGTGTGCATAAATGAAATTGTGGACACGTGTTTCCCTGATCATATTCCTGGCGTGTTTACTATAACATTGGCTGGTCCTGCACAGCCCGGCGCCGTCACGCACAATGGCCATGTAACAAACTCCTCATCCTAGCTTACCTTTCCTCATAATTGGCAAACTCGGATTGTTTTAATCTTTTTAGAAGGATGTTGAGGAACTGGCTCTTGCGTTTGACAGTACCTGCAATGGTGTTTTGAACTTTACCGAAACGTGTCTGTGACCCACAGTTAAAGGAGACCACACGCAAACTCGACGCCAATGTAGACAAAATGGCAAAAGGACAGTTCTTCTTTAGCTGCCTATCAGCTGTTAAAACTTCTAAATGTGCATATATGTCTAACCTTGTGTCCACAAATAGCCATAAGTACTATTCAACGTATTGAATGACATCATTAACTCATGTGTGAATGTAGACATGAATTACTCTACAAGCTTGTGTGATAAATTGAAGGAGTGTTCCTTCTCTTTGTTCCTGATCTCTGAGCCTGCTGCTGTACCTGTGTGTCATGGAGACTTGGAACAGTTTGAGCTTATAGCCCTCAGTGAACTGGCAAAGACCTCCTACTGTCCCAAAGACTGACTCCTTCTAAACTACTTAAATAAGTCTTTGAGCCAGTCAGTCCAATTGTTTAAAGTTGCCATAACATGCTTTTTTTCACGTTTCGTAGTCTATCCTAAGTGTATAATTGATAATAATAAGGGTTGTGCAACACCCTTAACATAATAGTTAAGAAATATCACCCATACCTTGGACCCCCTCACCAACCCGGAAATGCAAACGGCTTGGTTTGATATTCGCCCCCACCCTTGCGAAGAGCGATCTGGCTCCCCCGCCCAACCCGTGATGTAGTCTCAGAGCGCGTGTGTGCCCCGCCCACCCGTGACGTAGTGTGGAGAGGGGGATGATGACGCGTGCTTGGCCTTATGACGCGGTCTTGCCCCACCACCCGTCAGTTTGGAGATTCGCGGAAAGGAGATAGTCTGTAATATAGCTAAAAACTGCGGGAATCAATCACTCTGGGTACATATATGAAGCACAAATAGCAATGTAAAAAGGTTAAAAGCTCTGAAAAGTCGATTTTGCATGTTATGGGACATTTAATTTTGATGAATGCAACACTTTCCTCTGGCTGTGTTCCCTCTGCTTTTAAACATGCTGTTGTCCAGCCCCTTTTTAAAAAGCATCATTTGGATCCTAATGTTCTTACAAACTAAAGGCCAATATCTAAACTTTCCTTCCGTTGTAAAGTTTTGGAAAAGGTCGTCTATCGCCGACTGCAGTCACACCCTGCCTGTAATGACATTTCTCATAACCCATACCTCATCTTTCTGCCTCAGAGACATTCAAGACTGGATTAATGCAACTCTTTTTATTATGGTCTTGATCTGACCTCTCCTGTACCACTTCTAGTGTGAAATTTAAGACTTTAAGACCTTTAAACATTTAAGTTTTAAAACATACATAATAGAAATGTAATTCAATTACAGATTTTATAGGCCTACTAAGTTTACTATTGACCCCGTGGGAACCCTGGAACAGTATCATCTGAAAGGGCAAATGGACTTGAACAGCATGTTTGCACTGCCCTAAAAAGAGTTGACCCATGGAATGACCCATGGAATGAACTGTATGAAAGCTTAACATGTATTTTTAATCACACTGAAGAGGAATTAAACTAAACTATGAACTGCAACACGTGCTCAGATGTACTCTGGGCTTTTACAGCTGCTTCTGCACTTTTACCTGTGAGCACAAAGATGGAGGAGCGTTTTGTCTCCGGTCGAGCTCCCGTCCCACAAAGAACATCTGGACTGAGGGAAACTCAGAGAGAGAGAGTTTGTCATCGGCCTGAGAAAGACACACCGACATGAGATGAGAGCAATCTGAAGCACCTTTATCGTTTCTACAAATTATGTATACGTGTGTGTGTGTATATATGTGTGTGTGTATGTGTATATATGCGTGTGTGTGTATGTATGTATATGTGTGTGCATGTGTATATATGCGTGTGTGTGTGCTGTCATTTGGGTGCAGAGAAATGATCTCTACTAAATGCATTTAAACGGCCTTTGAAGTCACACATTTCAATCTATGGCAGCTATTAGCTCCCCTCCCTGTAACTCCCCTGTAGCTCCCCTGTAGCTCCCCTGTGGCTCCGCTGTAGCTCCGCGGCAGTGTGTCATGGTCAGACCCACCTTGGTCGCACATTGTCGGGCGCAAACACCAGAGCGCGGAGGTTCACCGGGACACTCATTCTCCTCGTGTCCGCTCGAGAGGCGCCTTTCTCGGTACAAGTCGTCTGGAAAAGTCGCTGCTTCCACAGACACCCAAACCCAAAATGTGCAATGTTCCAGGAGAAAGCGGCACTTCACCGGGAGATAAAGTGAGAGATAAAGTGAGCTAAACGGCTGTGTTTACAGAACGCTGCCAAGACGTAAACAATCACGTGACGTGGTTCGAATGAAGCGCAATTGCGTTGCCAAGACGTAAACAATCCCGTGACGTGGTTCGAATGAAGCGCAATTGCGTTTTTTCCGCGGTTCAGCTCGTCCTTCACAGCTTTCCTTCACGGAGAACATAACCATACGTCCTTCGGTTGTGCTGGAGCCGGTTGTGGGGCTTGATTTGCCTTAAAGCGGGTGTAAATCCATGAGAGAGCGCGGTAATGGAGGGTCGCGTCGAGCGCTCAATTGTGGCGCTGTTTGTGCCTGCTCTGGCGGGGTTACGTGCTCAGCCAATGGGAAAGCGACGAGCTGGACACGTGACCAGAAGAAGCCCCTGCTCTGAGCCAATGGCCGCGGGGATGGGAGGGTTCCAGTTGTGCTCGGGCCACGCCCACGCGGCGGAAATGCTCCGGGGCCGCGCAGCGCCGCTCAGACCTGTTGCTTCGCAGTTCCGCGTTGTGCAATGGATGGGTGAGTGAAACCGCTTTACGCTTTCCTCCTTTTCTACTCACGCCGCGACCCTTTCCGCCCGTCACAAGCACCGAGGCGTGACGAGTTTGTCGTGGGATGTTTTACACAAAGCGGCTCTTGTTGGTGTTGTCGTTAAAGTAGTGTTTATATCAGAAGAAGCGGTTAGCCTTTAGCATTAGCATGGACACGGGCCATTTCCAAGTCAACACCGAGCTCCATCCACACGATCTGGTAGGTACTGTGCATGGAACTACTGTACCAGGAACTACTGTGCATGGAACTACTGTACCTGGAACTACTGTACCTGGAACTACTGTGCACGGAACTACTGTGCATGGAACTACTGTACCTGGAACTACTGTACCTGGAACTACTGTGCATGGAACTACTGTGCATGGAACTACTGTGCATGGAACTACTGTACATGGAACTACTGTACATGTAACTATTGTACATGTAACTACTGTGCATGGAACTACTGTACATGAACTACTGTGCATGGAACTACTGTACATGGAACTACTGTGCATGTAAAGTAGTTACATGGAACTACTGTCATGTGCATGGAACTACTGTGCATGGAACTACTGTACATGGAACTACTGTGTATGGAACTAATGTACACGTAACTACTGTCATGTACATGGAGCTACTGTGCATGGAACTACTGTGCATGGAACTACTGTGCATGGAACTAGTGTGCATGTAACTACTGTACATGCACAGTAGTTACATGTAACTACTGCACATGCACAGTAGTTACATGTAACTACTGCGCATGGAACTACTGTACATGTAACTACTGTACATGTAACTACTGTACATGGAACTACCGTACATGGAGCTACTGTACATGGAACTACTGTGCATGGAACTACTGTGCATGGAACTTCTGTACATGGTACTACTGTGCATGGAGCTACACTACATGGAGCTACTGCGCATGGAACTAC
Source organism: Eucyclogobius newberryi (assembly GCF_026437365.1). Lineage (NCBI taxonomy): Eukaryota > Metazoa > Chordata > Actinopteri > Gobiiformes > Gobiidae > Eucyclogobius > Eucyclogobius newberryi. The sequence continues at coordinate 13,559,399 of NW_027316532.1, forward strand.
TGCGCATGTAACTACTGCACATGTAGCTTCTGCACATGAAACTACTGTACATGGAACTACTGTGCATATAACTTCTGTACATGGAACTACTGTGCTCGATTATTCACATAAAGAAAAACACGGGACATATTTACGAGCAGCTCTGAAGTGAGTTATGAAGCAAAACATGGCACGTGTTGATGAGAAAAACGAGAGTTAATTCGCTTCACGAGCAAGACAATATCAGCCCAATTGTAAGAGAAGTCGTTACTGAAAATGTATCATGTGAAGCCAGCTTTTGTATCGATGACGTTTTTATTGGGAGACATACATCATCTTTATAAATCTAATCTGTTTTAAAAGGGCTTTTGTCATCTTCAAGCGGAAGTCGCCATTTTCTCCTGTTCAGGCTGTTCATTTGTCTTTATGGTCGAGTTGTTCTCGTGTCAGTGACGAGTCCAGAGCTCGTTTGATTGACATGAGGGAGTGTCATGCACAGATGGGGCCGAAGGACTATTTTATTTGGATTTTATGAATTTATATAGCACTACAGCCCAAAAAACTATTTTTTTGTGGAATTAAAGTTAATATATGAATTATTATTGTAGTATTTTTACTATTTAAAGGTGGTATGGACGATTTTTTTCAGCAAATTTTTTGACATATTTCCTCGTGGCGTGGATAAATCATTTGTCCTGCCACGTATCAATCATAAAACGCACCTACCGCTCACCTGCAGCCGCGTCAGGCTCGTTTCCGCGTGCCTAAGCGCATGGATCTATCATAATATAGTTCCCTCAGTGTACGGGGCAAAATGAAGACGGAGAAAGACAGTTCGAGCTGACGCAGAAGTGGACAGAAATCTACAGGAGACGAGCGATGCGATGCGCTCCGTTGCGCTAATAAACAAACGCACGTGTGTGTTGTATGAGTCCGCACGGGGGAGTGCGCATGCGCACTTCCGCCTGCATTCTCAAATCGCCGAAAAATCGTCCATACCGCCTTTAATCGTGTATTTTGTGTTGAACTGCTTCAAAAGCCTCCGATAGCTGCTGAACATGAGCATTATTGCTGTAACACTTGAAACAATGCATCTGCTTCAGCCGACGTAAAAAATAATAAAAATAAATAAAAAATGCACTTCCTAGTATTTTTACTTATAAATAGTTGTTTTGCATAAACTCTTGTGTTGTTGTAATCCTGTGAATACAGTTAGGGTCAGAAATATGATTAGATACTAGTTTTAGCTATGGCTACTTTTTAGTTGACTGGGGCATGTCTTAAGTCGACCAATACTTTCTTTAGTCAAACTACAGCTCTACAAACAGATTGTGGAACAATAAGTCGACTTTAATTCATTTTTTCCTCATTTGCTGTAGTGTACGTGTATCATAATGTAATAAAACCTGACATTGCACAACATTATCTGAATATAAACAATGTGTAGAGTTGTAGTTTTGTGTTGTACGCAGTGAAGTATTACATTTTGTATTTGAAATGGCATTGCGTTGTTTATCTAACTTCACTTGGTTTTAAGCATTAGACTAATGTGTGTTGATCTATATTTTGTATTATTAGCCGTTTATTTGCATTTACCTTATTTTCCGCACTATAAAGCGCACGTAAAAGTCTTTAACGTCCTCAAAAGCCATCCGTGCGCTTATTTCTGGTTGTGCTTACTGACCGCGAAGATATTTTGTGTGGTACATGGTGTATAAAGAAGATTTGGGACACGAGACGCCGATGCGCGACTATATGGAACCGGAAGTCCCAACAACACCTATTTGCAAAGCATTCTGGGAATAGTAGTCTACCTGCACGCGGCACACGCGACACTTTGTCAAAACGTAAACAACATTTTCAGTCAGGCACAACGCAGACACCTACCGGTGATGGCCCAAGATGGCTGCTGCCTAGAGACCATTGGAACTCTTATATTATGCGCCTACGGGCTAAACTATCAGTCAACTGTGGGAATCAAAAGGCCGGAATCATCACTGAACTGCCGCGTGGGTCCGAGATTCGGGATCACGTGACCAAAGAGATTTTAGCACGGAGCACTATCGGCGCTTTGGCTGCTTTTACCACTATGCGCCCCAGCAGACATTAAACCTGGACACGGGACGTAAACAATCGGGGCTGTCCCAGGTAAATCGGGACGGCTGGTCATAGCTATGCGGGATGTACTTCGGCGCATTTGAAAGATTTGATGACGAGGAATGAACTGAAAAAGTGAGTATATTGTGTTGTATTTTACGTGTTGCAACTGAACGAGGCTGGTAGTTGTTGTGAATACGCTAACGTGTCTTTTAGCGGTAGCAGAGTGTGTTCTGTGTTTGTATTTTACGTGTTTACAAGTGATCTTGACTGAGAATTGATTTGGATATGCTAACGTGTCTGTTAGCGATAGCAGAGTGTGTTTTGATGTTGAACAATGTTGATCTGAATGAGTTGAACGCGTTTCATAAAGCTCAACTGACTCTGACTTATCCGTCTGTTTTGTTTATATTATGCGCTTTATCGTCCGGTGCGCTTTATGTATGGACCAGTACACATGGTACACAGAGAGCAGATGATGCGCTTAATAATCCGGTGCGCTTTTTTGTGCGCAAAATACGGTAAACCAACGGATAAACTCACAATATCACCAACAGCCCTGTAGTAGTAAGAAAAAGGTTCTATTGCTGGGTCGAATGGCGTTTCTTTGTGTGGAGTTTGCTTTCCCCCAATCAGAGGCGTTTCCAGCCCCTCAGAAGTTTGGTTGTTGATGTATCTATAGCTATAGATCAGAGGGTGTGGTCAGAGGCAATCAGCGATTGGCTAATATAATCTAAAATTACGGTGTGTCACAACTAGGGATGCATACCTAAACCCGCGTTCAGGTTCAAGTCCGGATTCGAATCCAGAGGTTTAGGTTCAGGTCCGGACTCATTAGGTCCGGACCTGAACTCATGCCATATTTGCATAATGTTACAACAGCGTAACACAAGCTACTTCGCTAAATTAAGTTGAAGTCACTTGAACAAGGACGACTATCAAACACAAGGCTTAACTGCAGATTGAAATAAACTCAACTTGTCTGGTTTATTCACTGTTTTTTAACAGAAGTTACAACTTACAAATCACAAGCTACTAGCTAAGACTCAACTCAACAACAAGAGCATGTTGAGTGTTGTTGACAGAGTCAGTCTGGGTCAAGGGTCAAAGCAGCTGTTTCATCTGATACTATGTTTTACCTTTAGACACATTTCACTCTTTAATGTTCAGATCCATTGGCATCAAAAGTCAGGTCAAAACCTTCAAACAGACAATACACCAGTGTAAATAATTAAGTCACAGTTTAAAATAACAGAGTTACAAAAACTAGCATAAAAGTCAACTTGAATCACTATAAAGCATCAACTTAGCAGTATCAAAAGTAGAATATGAAAATATTTTACACAACATATCAAAATAATACATCATATTAGCAGCATTAAACACCAGACCATATTTAAAGGCGGAATGGACGATTTTTCGGCGATTTGAGAACGCAGGCGGAGGTGCGCATGCGCACTCCCCCGTGCGGACTGATAAACCACACACGTGCGTTTGTTTATTAGCGCAACGGAGCGCATCGCTCGTCTCCCGTAGATTTCTGTCCACTTCTGCGTCAGCTCGAACTGTCTTTCTCCGTCTTCATTTTGCGAGTGAGGGAACTATATTATGATAGATCCATGCGCTTAGGTACGCGGAAACGTGGGGACGAGCCTGACGCGGCTGCAGGTGAGCGGTAGGTGCGTTTTATGATTGATACGTGGCAGGACAAATGATTTATCCACGCCACGAGGAAATATGATACAAAATTTGCTAAAAAAATCGTCCATACCACCTTTAACAACTGTAGAATACAAATACTAAATACTATCACCAAACATAAACTCCAATTAATGAATGCAGCAATTAAGCAATATTACTTTGACTTTACTTTTTATTTACTTAATGCCAAATACATCACACCACAACATAACACTTAAGTTATTTCATTCATATTTACACAAAGACCCAGACAAGACCCCACGCTGACCCCGCCCCTTTAACCCGCAGCACATTAACCATCACAACATCGCACGCGGCGGCCACAGCTTAAAACAGTTCTGATAAAGCCAAGCGATCTTACCGGCTGCTGTACAATGTTCACATGTGGATACACGGTTCCGCGCAGCTCGACACGTACGAGGCGCTCCTGTCTCACACGTATGAGGCGCTCCCGTCTCTCGCGTCTTTAAACTTATTTCGCCGGCTTCAACTTATGCCCGGAAGACGCGTGCGTCACTAATTATGGTCCGTGTGCGCTATTGACGGCGGCGCATGTCAGTGTTTACGTCTTTTCCAGCGCAAATTTCGCGATCAATGGAAGGTTTAAGATGGTCTAGATTCTAGAACAAAAAGGATATAGTATTTGAGTGCTATATTTTATATAAGTCCAGAACCGAATCACAGGGGTTTCGTTTTTTTTGGACCTGAACCGAAACATTTTTACAAGTCCAGATCCGGTCCATCGTAGCGGTACGCATCCCTAGTCACAACTATATATGAATTGTTCTAAAATATATCCAAATAAGCCCGTTTTCCCCTCACTTCTGCTGCTGAAGCTCGGCTGAAGTCAGTGTATTTTAGTGGCCTCTACAGGCCGCTGAGCAGTAAGAAGCTTGGTTCTCCTTTTTCCTTAAAAAAAAAAAAAAGATCCTGTGGCTTTGACATGAAAGAAGTGTGGAATGGGGAATGAGAGAGAGAGAAGGGACATGCAGTAAATAGTCTGCACCTATACGGCTTTACTCTATAATATAAAGCTGTATAAACTATAGAGTAACATTTTTGAGATAAAGTTATGCATCATATGATGTCATGATGTGTGTTTGTGCATTAAAATTAGTTAGATTTACACAGATGTTCATGTGTTTGACACCGTGTGCCAGAACATGTTATTAGCTTTCATTTGGTACCAAATGATGGTGTATATGCATGGAGGTCCTCATGGTTCATATGGCACTAACATGTCCAAGATGTACTTTGGTGCTAGGCCATGGAGAGACTTGTACACAAGCAGAGCTGGTTTAAAGTCTCTTCTCTGAGCCACAGGGGGCAGTGCAGAGACCCAAGAACAGGACTAATGTGATGGTACTTCCTGGTTCTAGTCAGGACCCAAGCAGCAGCGTTCTGGATGTTCTGCAGCTGTTTTACAGCTCGTTTGGAGAGACCAGTGAGCGGCCGGTACAGTCTAATCTACTGGAGACAAACGCAGGGATAAGTCTCTCCAAGTCTGGTTTAGACACTGTATTTTTGATGTTGTTAGAATGTTTTTTCGATGGTAAAAAGCTTCTGATGTTATTGATTTGATGTGTTAAAGTTCAAGTCTGAGTCCATTATTACCCCCAGATTTATAACTTGATTTGTAGGTTTTAGAGACTCTGGAGATGACGCTGACACTTTCTCTTTGTTTCTGTGACAAAGACGATGATTTGAGTCTTGTCTGAGTTCAGCTGGAGAAAGTTGTTTTGCCTCCACACACTGTAACACTGAAAGATGCTACTCCATTTCACAGATGCTCCGCCCCTTTCCCCGCCTTCAGCTCCATGAAGTCGGCTTCTACACGGTCTAGCCTCGCATCGTTCCCCGCTCTCACCTCAGCTCTCATCAATGTCGCCTCATGCAGCATTTCATGCAATATAAGGGCCCCCTGTTGAGTTTAGTGGCGGGGGGAGGGCCCTCGGGAGCTCTGGGTCTTTTAGCCATGTTAGCTTCTTTAGCTTGTGAGGCGGTCTGTTTTCTACCAAGGCCTTGGGCGTCAGCTTTGATTGTTTAGATGCCGTAGCCTTGCCGTAGCATGTCTTGTGTTTACTCATCACTTGCACATCGTTTCTTGGGTTTATGTGGCTGAAACAGATTTTTAAGGCAGCAGCGTTGTGTGTTTTGTGTGTTTGGAGTCTGATGTCATAACCGAAAGTCCTCTTCAGTATCTGATCAAGTAAATAATAGCTTATTTTGAGAAAAATGTGCTTTCATGTGGAAAAATATCTTTTGAATCAATTTGACATCAATTTTGATGTTTGTCAAACACATTAAATCTGAAATTTGAACTTTCAGAGTTGCAAATACAAATGACTTCAATACAACTGAAACTTTCTTGGGTTGGATCTGTTGCTTCTGCTCTGCATCGTTTAGACGTAAACCATGTTTAGCTGCATGTCCTTTGGCTCTTTTTGGCTAAACTCCATCAATTTGTTTACAGCAGTGTCCACCAAGAATGATCAGTTGGTTCTAAGGTAGGCTCTTGCAGTTTGGGGTGTGTTTGCAGTGATGATGCTACATGCTACATAGCGTCACAAGGCTAATCTCTTATAAAGCCATTGCTTATTTTTACAATAAAATAAGATAAGATAATCCTTTATTGTCCACACATGGGGAAATTTCATTGATACAACGCAGGTAGCTACAGAGGAAAAGGACAGATAACAGATTATAGGAAGTTTAAAAAACACTCTTAATAGAAGAACTCTAATAAACAAAAACTCATTTAACTCCGCCGGGATAACGTGACAATCTCCGGGTAAGACGATGGTTCCCCGCAGTTTCATGAGTTCCTCCTTTTGTATAAACGCGCACGGTGGCCGGGGGGGGCTCGGAGCTAGCGCACATCACGACGACACGACAAAAAACACTCAATAATCCAGCTGAACAAAGTCGAAACAATTTGAATTAAAGCGATTCCAGGGCGTGTCCCGATCGTACAACTAAAGTAGATTTTTTTTTTTACTAAATACAAAAGACAGCACAATAAGTGTGAAAAAAGTGTGAAAAAAGAGCAGAGCGTTGCACCGAGCTGCCAGCTGGACCCTAACCCTAACCCAAAATGAAGACATCAAGGACGACATGTTTCCTGCATCAGCTCATGATGGAACCCAAACCCCAAATCAGGAGGCTGACACCTGCTGCAGGCGGGTTTGGCACTGCCCAGCCCTCAGTGCTCGCTCCAGCAGCACACACAGCAGCGCTGAGCATCACGGGGAAGAGGCGGCTGCTGCAAAGGACTGTGGGACTTGTAGTTCTAGTGATAAAAATGCTATATATCTATCGGAAATTAGAAAATATAAATTAGAAATGTTTTGCGGGCAGGGTTGAAAGGTCTGGGCGGCGTATTTGACATGTTACACAGTGGAGCTTTAACATGAGCCTTTGGTCTGCTCAAAGACTGAATGAATAATACAAGCAGCACTTTGCAAAGGTTCCAGTGTGTAAGGCCAGGATTATAATATGCTTCAAAACAGATGGACAGGTGCTCTCTCTCTCCTGTCCCGGGCCAGTTTGACTCTCCGGTGTCAAAAAGACACTCTGGTTTCTCTTTTATAATTTATGTGAGATAAGGTGATGAGATGTGAGCAAAGGGCAGGGAGTAAACCCTGGCACGTTTGGCAGAAAAAAAATGACTACATATTTTTATATAGTTCTAGTCAAATATCATATGGGATTTTTGTCAAAGCTTTTAGTTATGTTTGGTTATTTTAGTCTTGATTTGAACCTTTATTAGGCCTGGTTCTATACTGGTCTCTTTAATGTCCAGCATGGTTCAGTCTAGGGCTGCTGCTTTCCATTATTTTAGTAATCGAGTAATCTATCTATCCCTTCTTCAATGAATCAAGTAATTGGTTAATTTTTTGTACATTCCGTAAACCATTAAAAAGCATATTAAATCATTTTTTAGTTATAGTTCACAGTAATAAACAACAAGTTTCACTTCAGTCCAAACTGTTCTGTTTTTATACAAAGAATATATATAAAGGACTAATTAACTTGTCAGAATGAATTCATTAGTGTTTATGTCACATCTTGTTTGAGTGGCACTAGTGATATTGGTGTTTTGAGCTGTAACTGCATTTTGTCATTTTGCAGCGTTAGCTCCGTGTGCCGTTCACTTTAGCCTCTGTCTCTCTCTCGCTGTTGTGCTTTAGTAGTTCAGGTCTACTGCTACTACTACTACTACTGCTACTGCTACTGCTACTACTACTACTACTACTACTGCTACTACTACTACTACTGGCTCCTCCCACTTTCAGACTTGCGATCTGAGACAGCGGCGGGACTCGTCATGTCAACACAGCGTCCTACATTGTGTCATGCCGTTAAAGACGATCGATTGACGAGTGATCAGTACTTTTAGGGGCTTTGGTTATACAATTGAACACACATTTTTGTATCGCAAAAGCTGCGATACATAAGCCCTTTTTTCTGACGAACGTATCGCATTTGAGAGAAATTGCGTCGCATTTTGCGATGCGATACCGCTTATTCTGAACCCTGTACTACTACTTCTACTGCTACTATTACTACTACTACTACTACTACTGCTGCTGCTGCTGCTGCTGCTGCTGCTGCTGCTGCTGCTACTACTGCTACTACTACTACTACTACTACTACTACTACTGCTGCTATGACTACTACTACTGCTACTACTGCCGCTACTACCGCTACTACCGCTACTACTGCTACTACTGCTACTACTGCTGCTACTGCTGCTACTGCTACTACTGCTACTACTGCTACTACTGCTACTGCTACTAACCACTACTAACCACTACTAACCACTACTAACTATTACTAACTATTACTAACCACTACTAACTACTACTACTACTAAAGAGCAGGTTCTTCTCTTTAGTAGTGTGTGTAGCTGTAGTACAGCACCCAGCCTGATGGCTCGTACAGACCGCGGCGGCCAAATCCCGCCCGGTGCAGAATTTGAGCGCGTGTTCATTTGAAAGATAAACGCACCAGACGCACGTTCTTGACGCCCCGGACTCATGTCCCTAAAATACACTCAGCAGCAGACGTGCGTCTGAGTCGTCCTGCACATGCTCAGTTGAGTCGAGTCGTCCTGCACATGCTCAGTGGAGGAGTTGTGCTGTGTTGCTTTTCTCGTGGTGTAAATGGAGTTTAATGTTGGACCATGGCTTTGGTTTATTAACTTTACAAAGTCAGTTACAGAGCAGAGTTTAGTCAATATCATTATTTGCTCCAAGAGCTGCGTCTTAAGTTTTTTTTTTTATCTTGCGGGGTTTGTTTTGGGTCTTTTTCCGGGTCGTGCGTAGCACGTCATCACTGATTGGCTGCTGCGGCGCATCTGTCGCAGAAAGCTGAACAAAGCTGAACATGTGGTGCTTATGAGGCGCCCAAAGCGTCAAGAGCGTATGAAAACGCACCAATTGCGCCGCAAAAACGAAGAAATCGTGCAGCAGGAAACGCACGACATGCTCGACGCACGTTTACATAGACTTTGAATGTAAACTGGATACGCGGTCTGTACGAGGCTTTAGGCTTGTGTTACACCTACAGTATATATACTACTACTACTACTGTATATATACTACTACTACTACTGTATATATACTACTACTACTACTCTATATACTACTACTAGGGATGCAGACCTAAACCCACGTTCAGGTTCAAGTCCGGATTCGAATCCAGAGGTTTAGGTTCAGGTCCGGACCTAATGAGTCCGGACCTAAACCATGCCATATTTGCATAATGTTACAACAGCATAACACAAGCTACTTGGCTCAATTAAGTTGAAGACACTTGAACAAGGACGACTATAAAACACAAGGCTTAACTGCAGTGAAATAAACTCAACTTGTCCTGCTTTATTCACTGTTTTTTAACAGAAGTTACAACTTACAAATCACAAGCTACGAGTTAGCTGCTAAACTATAGCTTAACAGTTAACACACATCACTTGAGGAACAACTCAAGACTCAACTCAACAACAAGAGCATGTTGAGTGTTGTTGACGGAGTCAGTGTGGGTCAAGGGTCAAAGCAGCTGTTTCATTTGATACAATGTTTCATCTTTAGACACATATCCATCTTTAATTTTCAGATCCATTGGCATCAAAAGTCAGGTCAAAACCTTCAAACAGACAATACACCAATGTAAATAATTAAGTCACAGTGTAAAATAACAGTTACAAAAACTAGCATAAAAGTCAACTTGAATCACTATAAAGCATCAACTTGGCAGTATCAAAAGTAGAATATGAAAATACTTTACACAACACATCAAAATAATACATCATATTAGCAGCATTAAACACCAGACCATATTTAACAACTGTAGAATACAAATACAAAATACTCTCACCAAATATAAACTCCAATTAATGAATGCAGCAATTAAGCAATATTACTTTGACTTTACTTTATATTTACTTAATGCCAAATACATCACACCACAACATAACACTTAAGTTATTTCATTCATATTTACACCCAGACCAAAGACCCAGACAAGACCCCATGCTGACCCCGCCCCTTCAACACGCGACGACGCATGCAATCCATTAACGATCACAACATCGCACGCAGCGGCCACAGCTTAAAGGTCCCATAACATGGAAAATCGACGTTTCAGAGCTTTTAACCTTCTTACATTGCTATTTGTGCTTCATATATGTACCCAGAGTGTTTTTTTGATTGATTCCTGCAGTGTTTAGCTATACTATAGACTATCTCCTTTCCTCGAATCTCCAAACTGACGGGGGGTGTTCACAGGACCGAGTCATAATCACAGGCATGCGTCATCATCTTTTCCAGCGCAAATTTCGCGATCAATGGAAGGTTTAAGATGGTCTAGATTCTAGAACAAAAAGGATATAGTATTTGAGTGCTATATTTTATATGAGTCCAGAACCGAATCACCGTTTTTTTTTTTTTTTACCTGAACCGAAAGTTTTTACAAGTCCAGATCCGGTCCGTCGTAGCAGTACGCATCCCTAACTACTACTACTACTGTATAGAGCTCATTCATGTGACGTCACACGAGCGCCTCAGGCTTGTTCCGCCATATTGTCCGTCAGCTGATGGTGTTTACCACTTCAAGCCCATTCAATACTGCGTCTGTCTGTTTCCATTTACAACCAAACACGATTGGAAGAGGCCCAAAACCTCATTAATGATATCGCACGCTTTACTATAATCAAAATGGTGACGGTTTGTGTGGCAGTCGGTGCAGCAACCGGAAAGATAAACAGAGAAGTTCTATCGGAAACCAAGAAACGCGTAAAGAAGAGCGCGATGGACGCTGCGATAAAACGTTTGAACTGAGAACCAAACGAGTTAAGTTAAGTTGAATTGAAATTGTCACTCACTCGCGCGGCAGAGGGAGCTTACAGCTGTTCAGCCCCGTGCAGGTGACTGAACCCCGGGCGCTGGAGCTCCGGATACACAAGTCTATCGCTGTAGAATTTCTTGACTTGACGTATTTTTTTCATTAATCTTCTTTTTTTCTTCACAAATTATAATTAAATGAACAGAAGTTCAACTAAATTCCAAAGGGTCATTAAAATGAAGCGTTGCAAAAGATCAACGTTTGAAAAAATCTTGACGTCACAAAGGAAGGAATCGAGTTGTATTTAGGCTTAAAAGTGTCTCCCCCTTGTGGTTGCAGACAGGATCTGAGCTTCTGTCCAGCGTCTCCAACGTCCCCAACGGCCCGTATATCATGAGCACCACAGGTAAGTCCATGTCATGTCCATGTCATGTCCACGTCATGTCCACGTCATGTCCACGTCATGTCCACGTCATGTCCACGTCATGTCCATGCACATTCAAACAGTGGATACAGGGGCAGGAGCAGTTTGGACTTTGAGGAAGGAAAACGTGCAGAAGAGACGACTTATGTGTCTTGCCACTTTCAAACACGACTTTGACAAAACCATGATGTGCTTTGACCTTTGACTTTCCATACATTTAGTAACGTCAGCTTCAAAAAGCACATTTTCTCCACAAAAACGATGACTCTTTTTACATTTAAGGCATGTGTGAAATGATCTCTTTTGGTGAATAAATACCCAGAGTGTGCGTACATAAACGAGTGATGACCGGGCGTGCTGTGGATACAACGGTCACTTCATACGGCTGATACACAGAACATTTGGCTCTGGACCTCTGATGCTTTTAACTAGAAGTCCAGCGGGAGATTTGGTGGCTGGTCCAGGAGCCGGCAAGGTGCGAGCGGAAGCGGGATGAATGAGCTCTATAGCTATAGACTTAGATGGGTCCTTATCCACCCAATTAAAACACGCCCTCTGCATCAATGCGCATCAGACTGACCAAAGGCGTGGTCCGCATGGATGAGTCACTCATGCAATCTCTTTTCAATTCAATCAGTCATTAAGGGAGGGTGTGAAGTGAAGAGCTGGGAGATTTGGTCAGATGTGGGACACTGACTCGCTGGACGTCCAAACACAGAGGATAGAGCAGTTCAGGTGTGTCCACTGTGTCTGTGCCGCTCCTCCACAGTCAGAATGTGTTTTACCCTTTTCTGGCAGAGCTGCTTCCCGCCGCAGCAGATGTTGTACTTGGACGGACATAATATTTTAACCACTGTTCTCTACATTTCCATTGACATGAATGGAATTCCCGCTTAACCTGAAATGGCAAAACAAGCTAGTATAAATTACATCTTTATGCAATTTCTGCTCCTGTGTCGTAGCCGATGGCAGCGACAATAAGAAGTTCAAAGTGGAGATGCGCGGCGTGGGCGGGGTGGGCTCTCCCTCTCGGGTGCTGCACATCCGCAGACTTCCCTCAGACGTCACAGAAGCTGAGGTCATCGGGCTAGGCTTGCCCTTTGGAGACGTGTCCAACCTGCTCATGCTCAAGGCCAAGAACCAGGTACGGGACAAACAAATGAGTCGGAGGGGCCCGGGGCAGAGTCTGACCCGAAGGGGGTGGAGGGGAGAGTCGGAGGGGTTTGGGCCGAGGGGCCGCGTAGGAGTCGGGAGAGGGGCCGAGTCGGGAGAGGGGCCGCGTCGGGAGAGGGGCCGAGTCGGGACAGGGGCCGCGTCGGGACAGGGGCCGCGTCGGGAGAGGGGCCGCGTCGGGAGAGGGGCCGCGTCGGGAGAGGGGCCGCGTCGGGAGAGGGGCCGCGTCGGGAGAGGGGCCGAGTCGGAGTCGGGAGAGGGGCCGCGTCGGAGTCGGGGGAGGGGCCGCGTAGGAGTCGGGGGAGGGGCCGCGTAGGAGTCGGGGGAGGGGCCGCGTAGGAGTCGGGGGAGGGGCCGCGTAGGAGTCGGGGGAGGGGCCGCGTAGGAGTCGGGGGAGGGGCCGCGTAGGAGTCGGGGGAGGGGCCGAGTCGAGGTCGGGAGAGGGGCCGAGTCGGAGTCGGGAGAGGGGCCGAGTCGGAGTCGGGAGAGGGGCCGAGTCGGAGTCGGGAGAGGGGCCGAGTCGGAGTCGGGAGAGGGGCCGAGTCGGAGTCGGGAGAGCGGCCGCGTGGGAGATATGTGACTTTCCCTCTGTCTTCAGGCGTTCCTGGAGATGAGCGCAGAGGAGGCTGCTCAGAACATGGTGTTGTATTACTCCACTGTGCTGCCTGTGGTCAGGAACCAGCCGGTGCATGTCCAGTTCTCCAACCACAAAGAACTTAAGACGGACAACTCTCCCAACCAAGAGGTGCGTCCACTGCATTAAACTCCACATTTACAACATATCGTTTTGTCTGCTTTGTATAGCAGTGCATATTTTCCGACGCTTTTACAAAATAAAGCGGCACTTTTTACGCCGTGCGCCGCCTGACGTTACGCCATAAACGAGCGCCGTAATTTACGCCATACGCCGCTCCTAAGTGGTGGAGTGTGATCATATTGGCTTTCCATATTTTCGAGCGCCGTGGGCGGCGCGAGCAGAAAAGTACTACGGCACTCGCACGGACGGTGATAATAATAATAATAATAATAATAATAATAATAAATATAGCCGCAAGCGGCAATGATCGGCCCTCGCCACGCCGCCGCCACACCGCCGCCACGCCGCAAGAGGAGGGGGCGCTAACGCGCCCCAATTGTCCTTTTATCACGCCTACTGCTGAATCCGTGACGCTGTCACATGTTCTCCCCTTTGTTTTACCATCAAAAAGCAATTTTATTTTGAATTCTTGAATGAAAATGTGGATAACTTTTGATGGTCCTGAAGATGAGTCTCACCAAATTTCAGGTTAATAGGGCTGACGCCCTGGGAGGAGTTTGTGAAAGTCTAAAGTGTAAACATGTTCTGGCCCCATTGGAATAACATGGGAGGTTTCGGTCATCGTTACGGCAACGCCATAACAATTATGACATGGGTCTCATTGACTTTTTTGATGGGGATGCTAAAATTGAGTTGTGTGTCAAATTTCATATAATTTCGCAAAACTAAACATTTAACCTCCATATAAAATCTGTAGGGGGCGCTGTGGCGCCAAATGAATTTATTTCACTTCAAGTAGGTTTAGGGCAAAGAGTTTAACAACTGATTCTAATTTGACGCAATTCGGACTTTATCTGCGCAAACGGCAGAAATTTTAAATATGGGAGATTTCTGAAATTTTAGTTACAGTTTGCGGCTTCGCCGCACAGAGACCGTGAGAGGTATCAATGTAATTTGGATAACTTTTGATGTCCCACTCCTCAGTAGCATTTTCACCAAATTTCAGCTTTTTAGGGCCAACGCCCTGGGAGGAGTTCGTAAAAGTACGACGTTTGGAAAGACTCCGAAGTCATGTTTAGCCATTTTTGAAGCAATATGGCCGACATTTGGTTCGGGGGACGGCGTTGCCGTAATAATATTTTTTACTTCTCTTGTCACCATCTACCTCTGCGCCAAATTTCATGATTCTACGATCAGATTTTTTTTGGGTCATTTCCCATCTCTCAATGCATTTTTGGTACATTTGGTGGCGCTGACGCGCCAATTTTTTTTATTTTAGAAAAGGGAAATAGCCAGAATGTAGAGAGGCACGATTTTTAGAGGTGTGCAAATTTTTGTGACTTTTCGTCAATGTTCACTGGGTGAAAAATAGGGGGGTTGGTCCCGAGAAGAAGAAGAAGAAGAAGAAGAAGAAGAAGAAAGAAAGAAAGAAAGAAAGAAAGAAAGAAAGAAAGAATAATATTCCGATGCGAAAACAATGTTTCCCATTTTTCAAATATCATAAACTATACATTTTCGGAAAGCGCTCGCGCTTTCCTACCTCATGGTGTGGGTCCCTGGTCACTGACGGGTACTTTCGATAATTTTGAGTGGGCTCCGCCCACTTTGTGTTTTTGGCCCTCTATACAGTAATAATGTTCAATTTTTGCATTACATGCTTATATGCACGGAACATGCAAGAGATGGGGAACGTATTCGTGAGCTACTTAGCGCAAATGAGTGCTTTATATGGGGATGACGACCGCTTCGCGGTCGTCATCCCAATGTAAAGTGCTCGTTTAGTGCGAACTTTTGCACGGGCTTCGCCCGTTTACAACGGTAATGTTCCATTTTCCTACAACTAATTAGTATGCACGGGGCGTGCATGAGTGGAGGAGTGCGTTAGTGAGTGTTTGGAAGTGGGCGAGCGCTTCGCGCTCGATTTCGTGCGCACTACGTGCGCACTTTCGCAGCCGTGCTTCGCACGGCCTTACAAGATTAATAGGCCTCTCGCCAGCTTGTGGCGCTCGGGCCTAATAATAATAATAATAATAAATATAGCCGCAAGCGGCAATGATCGGCCCTCGCCACGCCGCCGCCACACCGCCGCCACGCCGCAAGAGGAGGGGGCGTGGCTAACGCGCCCCAATTGTCCTTTTATCACGCCTACTGCTGAATCTGTGACGCTGTCACATGTTCTCCCCTTTGTTTTACCATCAAAAAGCAATTTTATTTTGAATTCTTGGCAAAATGTGCGGCTTTGCCGCACAGACACCGTGACTCTTTGAATGAAAATGTGGATCACTTTTGATGGTCCTGAAGATGAGTCTCACCAAATTTCAGGTTAATAGGGCTGACGCCCTGGGAGGAGTTTGTGAAAGTCTAAAGTGTAAACATGTTCTGGCCCCATTGGAATAACATGGGAGGTTTCGGTCATCGTTACGGCAACGCCATAACAATTATGACATGGGTCTCATTGACTTTTTTGATGGGGATGCTAAAATTGAGTTGTGTGTCAAATTTCATATAATTTCGCAAAACTAAACATTTAACCTCCATATAAAATCTGTAGGGGGCGCTGTGGCGCCAAATGAATTTATTTCACTTCAAGTAGGTTTAGGGCAAAGAGTTTAACAACTGATTCTAATTTGACGCAATTCGGACTTTATCTGCGCAAACGGCAGAAATTTTAAATATGGGAGATTTCTGAAATTTTAGTTACAGTTTGCGGCTTCGCCGCACAGAGACCGTGAGAGGTATCAATGTAATTTGGATAACTTTTGATGTCCCACTCCTCAGTAGCATTTTCACCAAATTTCAGCTTTTTAGGGCCAACGCCCTGGGAGGAGTTCGTAAAAGTACGACGTTTGGAAAGACTCCGAAGTCATGTTTAGCCATTTTTGAAGCAATATGGCCGACATTTGGTTCGGGGGACGGCGTTGCCGTAATAATATTTTTTACTTCTCTTGTCACCATCTACCTCTGCGCCAAATTTCATGATTCTACGATCAGATTTTTTTTGGGTCATTTCCCATCTCTCAATGCATTTTTGGTACATTTGGTGGCGCTGACGCGCCAATTTTTTTTATTTTAGAAAAGGGAAATAGCCAGAATGTAGAGAGGCACGATTTTTAGAGGTGTGCAAATTTTTGTGACTTTTCGTCAATGTTCACTGGGTGAAAAATAGGGGGGTTGGTCCCGAGAAGAAGAAGAAGAAGAAGAAGAAGAAGAAGAAGAAGAAAGAAAGAAAGAAAGAAAGAAAGAAAGAATAATATTCCGATGCGAAAACAATGTTTCCCATTTTTCAAATATCATAAACTATACATTTTCGGAAAGCGCTCGCGCTTTCCTACCTCATGGTGTGGGTCCCTGGTCACTGACGGGTACTTTCGATAATTTTGAGTGGGCTCCGCCCACTTTGTGTTTTTGGCCCTCTATACAGTAATAATGTTCAATTTTTGCATTACATGCTTATATGCACGGAACATGCAAGAGATGGGGAACGTATTCGTGAGCTACTTAGCGCAAATGAGTGCTTTATATGGGGATGACGACCGCTTCGCGGTCGTCATCCCAATGTAAAGTGCTCGTTTAGTGCGAACTTTTGCACGGGCTTCGCCCGTTTACAACGGTAATGTTCCATTTTCCTACAACTAATTAGTATGCACGGGGCGTGCATGAGTGGAGGAGTGCGTTAGTGAGTGTTTGGAAGTGGGCGAGCGCTTCGCGCTCGATTTCGTGCGCACTACGTGCGCACTTTCGCAGCCGTGCTTCGCACGGCCTTACGAGATTAATAGGCCTCTCGCCAGCTTGTGGCGCTCGGGCCTAATAATAATAATAATAATAATAATAATAATAATAATAATAACTTTTATTTATATAGCGCTTTTCAGTGACCCAAAGACGCTGAACATATATAAAAAAGGGGGGGTATTTACAGACAGGGGGGACAACACGTACAATACACATTAATATACAGATAAAATGAACAAGACAGAAGAAGTAGAGAGAAAAAGATGGGGATGTAACAGGGGGTAGAAGAGTAGGCAATGGGGTAGAGGAGGCTAGGGGTAGGGGAGGTCATAGGCTTGGGTGAAGAGGTATTTTTTAGGCGGGATTTGAATGTTGTGAGTGAGGGAGAGTGGCGGACAGGTTGGGGGAGGGAGTTCCAGAGTCGGGGTGCTGTTCGGGAGAATGCTCTGTCACCAAAAGTTTTGAGTCGGGATATTGGTGCAGTCAGGGTGAGAGAGGAGGAGGATCGGAGAGCTCGGGAGGGGCAGTGGGGGATGAGGAGGTCAGACAGGTAGGGGGGGGCAAGGTGGTGAAGAGCTTTGAAGGTGAGGAGGAGTATTTTATAGTTTATGCGCTGCTTGATGGGGAGCCAATGGAGAGAGCGGAGAACGGGAGTGATGTGATCACGGGACCGGGTGTGGGTGAGGAGGCGGGCAGCGGAGTTTTGGACCATTTGGAGTCTATGGAGGGAATGGGAGGAGATGCCAGTGAGGAGGGAGTTGCAGTAGTCGAGGCGGGAGGAGATGAAGGCATGGATGAGGGATTCAGCAGCGGGGAGGGTGAGGCAGTGTCGGATTTTGGCGATGCAGCGGAGGTGGAAGTATGAGGTCTTGACGATGTGGCTGACATGGGGAGTGAAGGAGAGGGTGGGGTGCATGATGACACCGAGATTGCGTACCAGGGTAGAGGGGGTGATGGTCGAGGTGTTGATGCTGAGTGAAAAGGGACCAGTTTTATTGAGAGTGGATTTGGTGCCAATGAGGAGGAGCTCTGTTTTGTCACTGTTCAGTTTGAGGAAGTTGAGAGTGAGCCATGATTTTATTGTAGAGATGCAGGTTTCGATGTGGCTGAGGGGAGGGTTTTGGGTGGATTTGGTGGTGAGGTATATCTGGGTGTCGTCAGCGTAGCAGTGAAAGTCCAGGTTGAGTTGGCGGAGGATGTGACCAAGGGGGAAGATGTAGCAGATGAAGAGGAGGGGGCCGAGGACTGAGCCCTGGGGAACCCCCTGCGTTACTGGGGAGAGGGTGGATGAGTGACCAGAGAGGGAAATGAACTCTTGCCTGTTGGTGAGGTAGGATGTGAGCCAGTCAAGTGCAGAGCCCTCAACACCCAGTTGGCGCAGCCTTTGTAGAAGGATGGAATGGTTTATAGTGTCAAAGGCTGCGCTGAGGTCTAGTAGTAACAGGATGTTGAGGGCCCCGGAGTCTGCAGAGGTGAGGAGATCGTTGAGTACTTTGACCAGGGCTGTTTCAGTGCTGTGAAGTGGGCGGAAGCCAGATTGGAGGGGTTCATAGAGGTTGTTTGACTGGAGGTGGGTGTGAAGTTGGGCGGCGACGATGCGTTCCAGCGTTTTTGAGAGGAACGGCAGGTTGGAGATGGGGCGGTAGTTGGAGAGGTTGGCGGAGTCTAGGGTGGGTTTTTTGAGGATGGGGGTGATGGAGGCCAGTTTGTAGATGGAAGGAACATGGCCGAGGGATAAAGACTGGTTGAAGAGGGTGGTGAGATGGGGGATGAGAGCAGGGAGGCAAGCCTTGGTTAGAGTCGTTGGGAGGGGGTCGAGAGAGCAGGTGGTGGTTTTGGAAGCGGTGTTGAGGTGTATGATATGAGAGGAGTTAACAGAGGAGAAGGTGGTGAGGGGAGGGAAGGGTGGGTGGTCAGGGAGAGGAGGGGGGGCAGGGGTGGGGGTGGTGATGGAGTCAATGGAGACGGCAGTCATGGAGCTGTTGATTTTGGAAATTTTGTCATTGAAGGCAAGGAGGAAAGAGTTGCAGAGGTCAGGGGAGGAGGGTGGAGTGATGTCCGGTGGCTGGAGCAGCTTGTTGACGGTGGAGAACAGGGTGCGAGGGCTCCGGTGGGAACTGTTGATGAGGGTGGAGAGGTGGGCAGATTTGGCGGTTTGGAGAGCGTCACGGTAGGAGGAGATGTGTAATTTGAAAGCTTCGGCGTTGACGGTGAGGCGGGTTCTTTTGAGGAGTCGTTCGAGTTGGCGGCCAGTCTGCTTCATGGTGTGGAGTTCAGGGGTGTACCAGGGGGCGGGATTGATGTATGAGACGGAGGAGGTTTTCCAGGGGGCTAGGGAGTCAAGGGAGTCGGAGAGGGTGGTGTTGAGCATGACAGCATAGTCGTCGGGGGAAGACGGGGGGGAGTCAGGGGGGAAAGCAGAGGATCAAATCAAATCAAATCAAATCAATTTATTTTTGTAAGGCCCAAAATCACAACAACAGTTGCCTCTGAGGGCCACAGGGAGAAATGAATCAACAATGTCTGTGGTGGCGATGAAGTCAGACAATGTCTGTGGTGGCGATGAAGTCAGACAATGTCTGTGGTGGCGAGGGACGATGTCCCAGGGTCCTCTGTCCTTAGACTCTCCTTCTCGGCCAGGAAAAACTACAAAAAAACCTCTTTGGGAAAAAAGCGTAGAAACCTGGAGGAGTTCCAGTGAAGGAGAGATCCGACTCTCACAGACGGACAGACGGACACAAGGAGACTGGAGCTGGACCCACTCTTCAGGCAGAAGAGGGACCGTCTGAGTCGAGCTGGACCCACTCTTCAGGCAGATGAGGGACCGACTGAGGCGAACTGGACCCACTCTTCAGGCAGAAGAGGGACCGTCTGAGTCGAGCTGGACCCACTCTTCAGGCAGAAGAGGGACCGTCTGAGTCGAGCTGGACCCACTCTCCAGGCAGAAGAGGGACCGTCGGAGTCGAGCTGGACCCACTCTTCAGGCAGATGAGGGACCGTCGGAGGCGAGCTGGACCCACTCTTCAGGCAGATGAGGGACCGACTGAGGCGAACTGGAGCCACTCTTCAGGCAGATGAGGGACCGTCCACACAGGGCAGGGACCACTTCACCAGGGGAGGGGCATCTGGGTCCACAGGTCCTCAGGAGTGAGAGAAAGAAAAGAAGGCGGTGAACAGTTTGCAAGTGGAATCAAAAAATAAATATTGTTTGATAGCATAAGTAGTCAGAAGAAGAAGAGGATAGTGCTCAAGCTGTCATACTTCCCCCAGCATAGTTACTCCTAGGGCAGCGTAGCTGAAGCTGTGGGTTTATCTTTCTGTTCCTAACTACTCTGACCATAAGCGATTTCGAAGAGGAACGTTTTAAGCCTGGACTTAAATGAAGAGACTGTGTCAGCATATTTAACATGGGTCGGGAGCTGATTCCATAACACAGGAGCTTGGTAGCTATGGTAGGATATGAGCTGGGAGAGCGTGAGGGGGTTGACTGACTTGATATTGCGGTAGGTGATGGTGCGTTTTTTGGGGTTGTGGGGCGAGGGTAGGGGTGCGGAGAAAAGGATGCAGAGATGATCAGAGAGTGGGAAGAGGAGGGGGTGGGGCTTAGATATGGGTAGGAGAGAGGAACAGACTAAGTCCAGAGTGTGGCCTTTGGTATGGGTGGGGAAGTCAATGTGTTGGGTGAGATGGAAGCATTATAGATATAATGATATTTATTGGTCGGAAGTTTATTTTGATTTTAAAATATTGAACATATCCCACTCAAGCAACTCGCGCACATTGTCACAGCCACCGTGGCCCTCTTAATAAAGGTACATGCAATTCATATTTTTATTTCAAGACCTACCGTTTTCCTCATTTTCACACTCGAGCCACGAATAGTGCGGGATCAGCTTTGGTTTTTTCATCCCCAGGTTTAGCACTTTTCCGTGTCCTTTTATCCTCCTCCTCGTCACGAGGCTTTCTCCTGAAACCAAAAGAGTCCAAAGTAGCTTTCCATTTTGCCGACATTATTAACGCAGGTTATAAGGCTCAAGGAAGTAGATCCGCTGCTTTTTTGAACTGTCACCATTACAAAGTCAGCGTCAAGACGGTGCCCTGCCTGTCCCTCTCCTCAGTAGTTGGGTGTCCTGCCTGTCCCCCTCCTCAGTAGTTGGGTGCCCTGCCTGTCCCCCTCCTCAGTAGTTGGGTGCCCTGCCTGTCCCCCTCCTCAGTAGTTGGGTGCCCTGCCTGTCCCCCTCCTTAGTAGTTGGGTGCCCTGCCTGTCCCCCTCCTCAGTAGTTGGGTGCCCTGCCTGTCCCCCTCCTCAGTAGTCACGTGCCCTGCCTGTCCCCCTCCTCAGTAGTCGGGTGCCCTGCCTGTCCCCCTCCTCTGTAGTGGGGTGCCCTGCCTGTCCCCCTCCTCAGTAGTTGGGTGCCCTGCCTGTACCCCTCCTCAGTAGTTGCGTGCCCTGCCTGTCCCCCTCCTCAGTAGTTGCGTTGACATTTATATTACTCTGAAATAAATAGATTTTCAAGATTTATTTGCCACAGACGCTCTGGCAGAACAGGAGCCAAATAAACATTTGGGACCTGAATGGAAGTCGTATACGTTATTGAGTGTAGCTTTCTTAACTATATGATATCGTTGTATGTTACTTAAATAAAAAAACACAATCTTTGTTTTTCAACCTGGCGGATGTTTTTTCAGCCTGGCACTATCTTTTGGGTAGCGCGCTGTCGCCTGCACCGTGGTGGCGGCGCGCGCACGGTTATCTTAATACCTGCCGGTATCTTTTCAGGATGGCGGGGACCTGCCGGGGCATGGCGGGGACCTGCCAGGGCATGGCGGGGACCTGCCGGAGCATGGCGGGGACCTGCCGTGGCATGGCGGGGACCTGCCGTGGCATGGCGGGGACCTGCCGTGGCATGGCGGGGACCTGCCGGAGCATGGCGGGGACCTGCCGGAGCATGCCGGGGCATGGCGGGGACCTGCCGGGGCATGGCGGGGACCTGCCGGGGCATGGCGGGGACCTGCCGGAGCATGGCGGGGACCTGCCGGAGCATGGCGGGGACCTGCCGGAGCATGGCGGGGACCTGCCGGAGCATGGCGGGGACCTGCCGGGGACCTGGCGGGGACCTGCCGGCGCATGGCCCCTCAGAGAGAACACTGGATATATCAACCCCCTTTGTTATTAACAGATCCAGAGTGTGCCATGCTGAGTAAGACCAAAGGTTTGGTTACAGCATTTCTGTCCGTGTGTACATTCAGATCACCTGTAAAAATTAAACCATTGAAATTGGTACATACGACTAAAAGCATCTAAGTAAAATCATCAATAAAACTTTGGCAGTGCTGGAAGCGTATGGATGGAGACTGTTTTAGCTCCATTTTTAAAGGATAGTAGAAAAAGATTTAGTTGTGGTCATCTGGACTCTGTTTTAGAAAAACAAAACGTTTCGACTCATTCAAGAGTTAATCTTAATCTGCAGATTGAGGGTTTATATCTGTGATTTTTCATAGTTGCCATAATAGGGAAAACCATGTCCGGTGTAGCGTTTGAGTCACTTTGAGGCACAATGCACGTTTCTGACTGCCAGAGGGCGCTAGAGCCACTCTAGCAAACGAAGGTTTTCTTGCATTTTTCCATTTTGAGATAACGTTTGCCGTGACCTTGAGGAGTAGAGCGTTAGTCTGTAGACAGAAGACGAGGTTGTGAGGAGCGTGAAGGAAGTAAACAAGTCACTCACGTGCGGGAACGCCCACCAAGTAGTGGACAGCGTAGAGCATGTTGTATGTGAGTAGACTGCTTCCAAGTCTATTCGGGTGCAGACCATCCACACGGTAGTGAGAAGGACGATCCCAAAACAACTGAAAATTGACAATAAAATTGTGAGTTAAGCCAGGCGTTATAGTCACATTTTTGTTCATTTTTGATGGCTCTCAGATAGTAGAAAAAGATTCAGCTGTAGTCATCTGGACTTTTCGACTCCCATCCAAGAGTCGTTCTCAATCTGCGAATCAAGTCTGGAAACACAGATATTTATCCTACACTGAGTAAGACCTACCCTCCTTTTAAAGGGAGCATTTGGTTTCACTTGAAACTACCCTCTTTTTTTACTATCAGCCCTGTAATGGGCTATCGACATCATATAGTAAACAGACTTTTTCTCCCTCCTCCCTGAGTACCTGATTACTATCAGAATCCCTTTTGTCACCTTTTTCTTGTAGCCACTGGTTGGATCTCTTTTCAAAAGATCGTATGTGGTCGTGTCCTCGAGGAGGTTGTTGACTTTGGCTTCATAATCAGCTGTGTTGAGGATCAAAGTGCAGCGTCTCTTGTCCGCTACAATGGAACACTCCTGGACGAATGATGGATTACACCGAGCTGCTCTAAGATGTTTAAGTGGGTTTCTTTTAGGTATATCCCATAGTGAGACATCTCACTCATGCTACTCAGAGAACCGGGGTTACGAAAGTAACCTAAATTTTATTTTCTCATCTTTGTCAGTTTCTTTGACCGCTTAATTGAAACTAATATGCCATTGACATTGACAGATGCTATTCGTAATTATCCAGATGCCATTGTATTAAACATGTTGAAATAATTCCTGTAAATCTGCTTTTGTTACACAGCTCTCTGGTCAAACACAACACACACACATAGGAACTACATCAACAGTAAAATGCAGAAAAAAGTGCTTATGCCAAAACATGCAAAGAGCCCACAGACTGATCCTAAAAGAGATCGGAGGGAAACCCTTTTCTAGGTAGAAAAAAGGCCCTCCGATACGGTTGTTATAACATTTTTACCTGGGTAAAAAACAGAGCTGGAACACACTTTCCCACATACTCGCCTGTCTTCAGTAAAGTCCAGGTCCCTTTCATTGAAATAAAGAGAAAAAAGGTAAGAATGTCAAAGTTGATCCAGTATGGAATTGGCAAATGCCAAACAACCTCTTGTGGTGGCAGAAACATTCCCAAAGTACAGCAGGTGAAGTACAAAACAAAAAGAGGGGCTTTCTTTTTTATAATGCTTTATCAGCACAGGAGCTCCACAGGACTGTGTACTTTCTCCCCTGCTCTTCTCCCTTTACACAAACTGCTGCACCTCCAGCCACGACTCTATAAAACTGATCAAGTTTGCAGACGACACCGCCCTCATCGCCATGACGACACCACCCTCATCGGGCTCATCTCTGACGGAGATGAGTCAGTCTACAGGAGGTGGAGCGGCTGGTGTCCTGGTGCAGCAGTAACAACCTGGAGTTCAACGCCCATCTCCACTGTGGACTCCCTCCACCTCCTCTGCTCCACCATTACCAGGACCTCAAGTGGGAGCCACCATCACCAGGACCTCAAGTGGGAGCCACCATCACCAGGACCTCAAGTGGGAGCCACCATCACCAGGACCTCAAGTGGGAGCCACGTATTATCATCAAGAAGGACCAGCAGAAGATGTACTTCCTGCAGCAGCTGAGGAAAGACAAGCTGATGATGGTGCAGTTCTACACTGCCATCATTGAGTCCATCATCACCTCCTCCATCACCGTGTGGTACGCTGGAGCCACAGCCAGGGACAAACAGAGACTACAGCGCCCTCTGCTGAGAAAGTGATCGGCCGTGAACTTCCATCTCTGCAGGACCTGTACGTCTGCAGGACTCTGGGACGTGCAGGTCGGATCACAGCCGACCCTTCTCACCCTGGACACGGACCATTTGAGCCACTCCCCTCAGACAGGAGGCCACTCCCCTCAGACAGGAGGCCACTCCCCTCAGACAAGAGGCCACTCCCCTCAGACAAGAGGCCACTCCCCTCAGACAGGAGGCCACTCGCCTCAGGCAGGAGGCCACTCCCTTCAGACAGGAGGCTCCGGTCCATCCAGACCAGAACCTCCCATCACAAGAACAGTTTCTTTCCCTCTGCTTTTAGACTCATTAACACTGCCTGCCTGTCACTTCCTATTGCACTACATAACTTTATACTTTGTATTTTATTATGTACATATCATGCCGTTCATTATTCATTGTTCAATGTTTTGTTGTTTGTGTTGCACCGAATCACCAGGACAAGTTCCTATGTCTGTAAATAGTATTTATCGACAAATGGCAATAAACCTCTATTCTGATTCTGATGAGACTGCCCCAAATAAATTGTCTGTTTGCTGTAACCCGACCCAACATTTTTCATGTGGGTCGGTCGGTAGGTAAATTCTTATTTTATTTTAGGCTTCAACAGTCCAGGGGTCGGGCTTCAACAGTCCAGGGGTCGGGCTTCAACTGTCCGGGCGTCAGGCTTCAACAGTCCGGGGGTCGGGCTTCAACAGTCCGGGGGTCGGGCTTCAACAGTCCGGGGGTCGGGCTTCAACAGTCCGGGGGTCGGGCTTCAACAGTCCAGGGGTCAGGCTTCAACAGTCCTGGGGTCGGGCTTCAGCGGTCCAGGGGTCGGGCTTCAACAGTCCAGGGGTCGGGCTTCAACAGTCCAGGGGTCGGGCTTTAACAGTCCAGGGGTCAGAGGCTTCAACAGTCCAGGGGTCGGGCTTCAGCAGTCCAGGGTTCGGGCTTCAACAGTCCAGGGTTCAGGCTTCAACAGTCCAGGGGTCGGGCTTCAACAGTCCAGGGGTCGGGCTTCAACAGTCCAGGGGTCGGGCTTCAACAGTCCAGGGGTCTGGCTTCAACAGTCCGGGGGTCAGAGGCTTCAACAGTCCAGGGGTCAGGCTTCAACAGTCCAGGGGTCAGGCTTCAACAGTCCAGGGGTCAGAGGCTTCAACAGTCCAGGGGTCAGAGGCTTCAGGCTTCAACAGTCCAGGGGTCAGAGGCTTCAACAGTCCAGGGGTCAGAGGCTTCAACAGTCCAGGGGTCAGAGGCTTCAACAGTCCAGGGGTCAGAGGCTTCAACAGTCCAGGGGTCAGAGGCTTCAACAGTCCAGGGGTCAGAGGCTTCAACAGTCCAGGGGTCAGGCTTCAACCCGATTGGGAGACTAAATCTCGCGATTTTAAGATATTTCAATCGACCTTTTGTACGCCGCTATCCTTTATTTTGCGCAATGTGTTATTTGAATTTTGGGATGTAAGATAGATTTAGCAGCGCTATAAAAATATTCAGGTTAGAGTTAGCCTAACCCTAACCCAGTGGTGTGGGACCCTCATGGTTCCCCTCAGCCCTCCTGCTCAACCATCAATTGAGACAAAGGAGAGTTTACTTTGGCTCACACATTGGACTTACTTCTCTAGAGACCACCATGCTGGAACAGGCATGGTCAGTCTGATAAAACTGTCAAACGGACCAATAACATTTGATAAAAGACTGATCACAACATCAAATGAGCTATTGCTTGTATCCCACTGTCTTTCAAGCCTATTTTTGTAGCTGTAGATGTTCTTGGCCTCTAAATAGCCTTTGTGCTTCATAGTCTGTTGGTTAATATATCTAGTGCAGATGATAACAGCTCGCGAGTATACCTTGAAATGCTTGAGAAGTGCTTGGATTCTTTCTTTGAAAAGGTGTAGGAACCCTGCACACTACTAGCCTTACCTCATCTGATGCTATGAAAAAAACAGTACTAACTCTTCAGCGCTCCTGACTATTGAGTCTACACTCTCAGGCCCGCTCATTTGTTTATGTGTTGATATGACGACCCTAACGGAACCTTCTGTGTTCTCTTCTTCTTGATCTTTAGCGGGCACAAGCAGCTCTCCGTGCCCTCAGTTCCTCCCATCTGGATCCTGTGGCCCCACCCCCAAGTGCAGTTCTACGTGTAGTGGTGGAGAACATGGTGTGTGCGCCGGGTGCGGTTACCATGGATACGCTCTATCAGGTAAAGCCCACAAACCATATAAATACGAATACTGCAAGTATTCCTATTATTACTACTTTTATAATGTGATAAAGTCTATCAATTTGCTTTAAAGGAACCATATGTATGGTAAATATATTCAAATGATATATAGCTCTTACTGACTTCCGGTTATGACAGCAGGCTAGAGACACGTACTCGCTCCGCTGCTGCTGAAAAATCAGTTTCACCCACATAATCCCAAGAGATGAGTAAATGCAGGAAAACACAAGACGGGTAATGCCAAGCTCAGCGATCCCGACTGTAGACTCACCAGGCCTGTCCCTGTCGGAAGGTGGAGAGAACATAATTTTACAACAGGTGGCCCTTACGTTGTGTGAAGTGCAGCATAACTTGGCGTCATTGAGGGCTGAGGTGAGAGCAGATAACAAGAATAGAAGGCTAGACTCTGTAGAAGCCGGTATAATGGAGGGGGGAGCACGCATCAGTGAAGAGGAGCAGCATATTTCGGATATGATGGACAAATTAAGGGAGCTTGGAGCTGAGGTAGTGACGCTGCTGATGGAGGTCAAGAATATGAAGTAAGATCCTGGATTTGGAGTCCAGATAATGCAGGAAGAATCTCAGACCTGTGATTGTTCCGGAGGGAGAAGAAGGGGACGACAATTTCCTCTAGAAGATCATCCCGGAGCTCTTTTCTGGGACTGGTGTTGATGTCCTTCATTACAACAGGAAGAGCACATTGAGCCTGAGCCACACAAGATAAGCAGCTGATAAACCACTCGGCCTGATAGTCCATCCATCCATTCATCTTCTTCTGCTTATCCGAGGCCGGGTCGCGGGGGCAGCAGTCTAAGCAGGGACTCCCAGACTTCCCTCTCCCCAGACACTTCCTCCAACTCCTCCGGGGGGATCCCGAGGCGTTCCCAGGCGTTTCACATAGTGCCTCCAGCGTGACCTGGGTCCTCCCCGGGGCCTCTTCCCGGTGGGACATGCCCAAAATACCTCCTGTTGTGGAAACTATACTGTAACAAATGACAGAGAAAATGAGGCGAAATATAACCAAGTTGTCTCGTTCAAAAGTGGTTCTTTATTTCAGCCGTGCACAGACTAAACGCTCCCCCTGACAGTTCTCGTCTATCCCTCCGGGTCTGACCAGAGCAAACATTGAGTTCAGCTTATTAAGGCATAACAGGTGCCACGTATGCACAAAACCAGTCTAAACATATTGCAGAAAAACACACTCCGTGTTCTACCTCATGTGAGACGTCCTGGATCTGCAGTTGTCAGTCCAGTCTGTTTTCCCAGGGATGTCTGCAGAGCCATAATAAATGTGACCCGGACACATTATGTTGACCTAAGTTTTATGGCATCAGGCAAAGACATTAAATTTTTACACCACACTCCCAATTAGTAATTTTTTTTTAATAACAATATTTTGTATGTTTTTGATGTTCAATGTTGTTCAAATTGGTCTCTTGTAAAAAATATGTCTATTCTTTCTTTTCTCATTTTTGTTCAAATGTTTGATCCTTTGATTGGGTTCAATATGACATTAATGTTAAGGGATGCTACTTTTCGATGCCCTTGGTTGATCATATTGATTTAGCCATTGATAGATTCTCAATGCTTTTAGACTGTTTGAACACAACAAATAAACATAAGAACCACAGAAACAGGAATCAGATCAAAAGACAACATAGAAAACAAAAAAGGTTCATGCTGAAAACATGCACTAAACCCAAAAGGTGATCATGTAGATGATAAAGGGCCTCCAAAGCTCCCCAGCCACTCTTGGCTCCTCACCAAGAGCTGAACTCACTACATTTAGCACGTTCGTAATAGAGTAATACGCTGTCTCACATCATAGATTTAATCCTATTTGTGTTTTTTCTGGAAAGACTCCTTGTGCTGCTGCTGTTACACTTGTGCTGAACGTCATGTAGCGAGGCTGAGGTACGGAAGCCCAGAGGAACGTGCTATTGTGAAGGGAAAATACATCATCTCTCTTCCAGACAAATTGAGATGAACCCCAAATTCGATTCATCGATTAACCGCCAAGCCCGACAGAAATATTTCATTAAGTGTTACAAAGTCAGATCCTTTTCCAGCTTCCTCTCAGCTCACATTGATGCAATGCAATCACCTGTTCCAGTGTTATGTCTCCTCTGTCTGTCAAAAAGACAGTGTGGGCTTAAAGCTAAACTTTCTAAAACATTTTGGGCTGTATTCATGGAAATCTGTCCAGCACTGCTTGACCCACCTGCCGTCCAAGGCCCGAGGCTGCAGCTTACCGTATGTAGCCGCCTCCTATAAACGGCCTTGGTAGTTGTCACTGGCTTTTGGTGTCTCATCAAGCAGATCGCTTTTGAGTAGCAAATCATCTGCTACGTTTCCCCTCCAGGTTCTAACGGCACCACAGAGCACCTCCTGGAGCTGAGGGTTAGTGTGGATTACTAGAGAAGGAGCATATGAGTGCCGTTTAATCTCATGTATATGTATATATGTAAGATAAGATAAGATAATCCTTTAATGTCCACACAAGGGGAAATTTGATTGTTCCACTGCAGTAGAAACAGGAGGAAAGGACAGATTATAGGAAGTTTCAAAAACACACTCTTAATAGAACTCTTATGAACAAAACAAAAAAACTCTTATCAACAAAACTCCTCCTATCTTAATAGGGAATGGAAGGGGGGAAATAAAATAGATAAATAAAAATAAAAAGATACAGATATATATGTATACTGTAATGTCGCTGTGGTATTCTCCTGTGTCGTCCTGTGATCAATTCTTGCACTTTTTTGTGTTTCCAGGTTTTCTCAAAGTTTGGCACAGTTTTGCGGATTATTGTTTTTACCAAAAACAGCCAGTTTCAGGCACTGTTGCAGTACACAGACGGACAAGCCGCTCAGGCCGCTAAAGTGGTGAGGAGTACTACACACAACTGTCCAAGGACGAGGTGGTTGTGCATGTTTAGTATCAGTAACATTACATTCAACTATTAAGTTAAAGTAGTCAACCAAAATGTATGTATGAAAAACATTCATTTGTTCATAAAGTTCATAAATTCATAAAGTGAATGTCACACGAGTTACAAATGAACACTTTGGAAAAATAACCCAAACCTCTAGTTAAATACAGTTCCTCAAAATATGACTTTGTTACAAGAAAAAAAAGTATTGTAGTTTTCCTGACATGTAAAATTAAGCTCTTCACCGTCCACCTCTGGTATGGCGTGTTTGTCCTCAGCTGCTGGACGGTCAGAACCTGTACAATGGCTGCTGCACTCTGAGGATCAGCTTCTCCAAACTCGCAGCTCTGGACATAAAGTTCAACAATGAGCGCAGCCGCGACTTCACGCGGCCCGACCTGCCCAGTGGAGACGCTCTGGCCATGGAGCCCCCGATGGCCACCGCCTTCAGTACGGAACAGATTTCATGTGTTAGAAGAGACTAGGGCTCAAGCCAAGTGTAGGATGAAAACGGCCACTATATTTGTACTATTGCAAAACATCTTCCACTGTCCCACTGTCCCACTGTTCCACTGTTCCACTGTCCCACTGTCCCACTGTTCCACTGTCCCACTGTCCCATTGTTCCACTGTCCCACTGTCCCATTGTTCCACTGTCCCACTGTCCCACTTTCAGTAATAAGCAGCAGAAAAGACGTAAATGACTTTTAAGGGTTAGTTTTACTCTGTGACCTCTGTCCTCTGACCAGGCAGCGGCTCTCTGCCTTTTTGTATTGGGAATACTAAAGAAATATATTTCCTGAGTGAAAAATGGGGGTCTTCAACCTGTAGCTCACAAGCTACCGCTAGTTTACGCATTTCTGAGCTTATGGCGCCGTGATTTGCAGCCATCCATGTGAGCAGTAGCACGAGGCTGCAAAGAAGCCAAAAACATCCTTTTTATGATGATCTGACATTTTATTCAAGAATTCAATTCAATTTATTTTTGTAACGTCCAAAATCACAACAGCGGTTTCCTCGAGGAGCGACAGATGAAACAATGTTCATAGGGACTTGTCCCAGCGTCCCGTGTCCTTAGACGCATGTCCCAGCGTCCCGTGTCCTTAGAGAATGTCCCAGCGTCCCGTGTCCTTAGAGAATGTCCCAGCGTCCCGTGTCCTTGGACACATGTCCCAGCGTCCCATGTCCTTGGCCACATGTCCCAGCGTCCCGTCCCGTGTCCTTAGACCATAGGTGGCCAAATCTGGCCCGCCAGACGTTTTTATCTGGCCCGCCGAACATTTCAAATTTATATTTAAAAAAACAAAAACCTTTTTTTTTAAAATTGATTCATAGAACCGTAATTACATCCGTAACCGTTTTTATCGCTAAAACTACGTGTTCCACATTGCCGCCGGTGGCCGCCCCTCCCCCACGGGGCTCTGCTGCACTGCTCTGTGAGCTGCCCCTCCCCCACGGGGCTCTGCTGCACTGCTGTGTGAGCTGCCCCTCCCCCACGGAGCTCTGCTGCACTGCTGTGTGAGCTGCCCCTCCCCCACAGGGCTCTGCTGCACTGCTATGTGAGCTGCCCCTCCCCCACAGGGCTCTGCTGCTCTGCTGCTCTGCTGTGTGAGCTGCCCCTCCCCCACGGGGCTCTGCTGCACTGCTATGTGAGCTGCCCCTCCCCCACGGAGCTCTGCTGCACTGCTGTGAGAGCTGCCTCTCCCCCACGGGGCTCTGCTGCACTGCTATGTGAGCTGCCCCTCCCCCACGGGGCTCTGCTGCGCTGCTGTGAGGGAGAAGTGCACTTTAAGCACTTTTGAGCAGAAGTTTAGTGGTGAGTCAGTTCAGGTGAACAGAGAACTACAGACATGGACATGTTAGTAAGAACATTTGAACATTTTTTTAGATCTTGAGAAGTTTATTTTGTTATAAAGTCACATGTTTATCTCCGTAGAACTGTAGATCACCTCTGAAGTTGTAATGCTCATAAACTGAAGCTCAGTGTTTGTGAAATTACACTTGTTTTTCTAAACACATTTCAGTTTATGAGAACAAACGTTTTGTAATTTTTTTTAATCGATCCTGTAATTGCTTCAAAACAGCGTAGACTATATAAAGCTATTTATTTCTTATATTTTTAATTTTTTTTAAGTTTTATGTTTTACGTTATGTTCGGCCCGCGACCCAAATGAGTTTGACACCCCTGCCTTAGACAATGTCCCAGCGCCCCGTCCCATGTCCTTAGACAATGTCCCAGCGTCCCGTCCCATGTCCTTAGACAAATGTCCCAGCGTCCCGTGTCCTTAGACAAATGTCCCAGCGTCCCGTGTCCTTAGACAAATGTCCCAGCGTCCCGTGTCCTTAGACAAATGTCCCAGCGTCCCGTGTCCTTAGACACATGTCCCAGCGTCCCGTGTCCTTGTCCACTTCCATTTGCAGATAGAATGTGAAACTGGAACCAGTCAAAATTGTCAAAGGACAAATATCAGCGACGCGTGCACTTGTCTGATCTCTGATGCTAAACCGTTAGGCCCCTCGCTCTGTGTTAGGCCCCTCGCTCTGTGTTAGGCCCCTCGCTCTGTGTTAGGCCCCTCGCTCTGTGTTTGGGTGTCAAGCTACAAAATATATTTCAAGATGCTAAAGAGTGATTGAATGGAAATGGAACTACAAGGAAGCGCATGCGTCGCAAAAGACATAAGTTCAGTTTGAATCGTTGCTTGCAGCCGAGTGAAGCCCGGGACCTGCTCAAACAGTCGATCTTATTGAGATTCATGTTCAGACTACAGAAATTACACTTTGTAAACTATAAAATATTTCTGAACATGAGTAGCTCACGGTTGTTTTGTTCTGGTGAAAGTAGCTCACAGAGGCTAACAGAGGTTAACAGGTTGGAGACCCTTGAAATAGATTATACAAGAAGATTATAATATTTCATTCTGGGGCCCCATGACTCAGGTTTGGGCCCTGGCCTGGTGAGTGCTCTGCAGCACCACTCTGAGCACAGAGAAGTGTCTTTTACCCTTTTTGTTTCCTTGTATTCCTGCAGCTCCTGGTCTGATACCTGCTGCTCCGTATCCTGCCACTCATGCCTTTCCACACTTCACACTCCAGCCGACAGGTAACAACCTCCACACTCCAGCCGACAGGTAACACCCTCCACACTCCAGCCGACAGGTAACACCCTCCACACTCCAGCCGACAGGTAACACCCTCCACACTCCAGCCGACAGGTAGCAACCTCCACACTCCAGCCGACAGGTAACACACTCCAGCCGACAGGTAACACCCTCCACACTCCAGCCGACAGGTAACACCCTCCACACTCCAGCCGACAGGTAACAACCTCCACACTCCAGCCGACAGGTAACACCCTCCACACTCCAGCCGACAGGTAACACCCTCCACACTCCAGCCGACAGGTAACACCCCCTCACACTCCAGCCGACAGGTTAACACCCTCCACACTCCAGCCGACAGGTAACACCCTCCACACTCCAGCCGACAGGTAACACCCTCCACACTCCAGCCGACAGGTAACACACTCCAGCCGACAGGTAACATCCTCCACACTCCAGCCGACAGGTAACACCCTCCACACTCCAGCCGACAGGTAACAACCTCCACACTCCAGCCGACAGGTAACACCCTCCACACTCCAGCCGACAGGTAACACCCTCCACACTCCAGCCGACAGGTAACACCCCCTCACACTCCAGCCGACAGGTTAACACCCTCCACACTCCAGCCGACAGGTAACACCCTCCACACTCCAGCCGACAGGTAACACCCTCCACACTCCAGCCGACAGGTAACACACTCCAGCCGACAGGTAACATCCTCCACACTCCAGCCGACAGGTAACACCCTCCACACTCCAGCCGACAGGTTAACACCCTCCACACTCCAGCCGACAGGTATCACCCTCCACACTCCAGCCGACAGGTAACACCCTCCACACTCCAGCCTACTGGCAACAACCTCCACACTCCAGCCGACAGGTAACACCCTCCACACTCCAGCCGACAGGTAACAACCTCCACACTCCAGCCGACAGGTAACACCCCCTCACACTCCAGCCGACAGGTTAACACCCTCCACACTCCAGCCGACAGGTAACACCCTCCACACTCCAGCCGACAGGTAACACACTCCAGCCGACAGGTAACATCCTCCACACTCCAGCCGACAGGTTAACACCCTCCACACTCCAGCCGACAGGTAACACCCCCTCACACTCCAGCCGACAGGTTAACACCCTCCACACTCCAGCCGACAGGTTAACACCCTCCACACTCCAGCCGACAGGTAACACCCTCCACACTCCAGCCGACAGGTAACACCCCCTCACACTCCAGCCGACAGGTTAACACCCTCCACACTCCAGCCGACAGGTTAACACCCTCCACACTCCAGCCGACGGGTAACACCCCAAACAGTGACCAAAGTCTGTCCATTGTCTTTAAGTGAAGTGTTCAAGCGCTCCAAAGTGGCTCCTGAGAGGTTCTAGCTCCCCAAGCGGTCTGGCTCTTTTGGGCTTCAGGTGGACTTTAGATAAGGAGGAGCTCCACAGCACAGCCAGATGATTGGACCAGAGAGAACGCAGCACAGCCAGATGATTGGACCAGAGAGAACGCAGCACAGCCAGATGATTGGACCAGAGAGAACACAGACTCAGGCCGAAACAAGAGGCAAAAAGCAGATAAACACAAAATAATCATTGACTCCAAACTCTGACTTGATCTTGTGCTAAAGTGCCGTGTTTCCACTGATGTTAACGACTATGTAGAGCCTTAGCTACACAAAGCTAGCAATGCACGTTAGCAACAGCTGTTTCCTGTTTACGGCCGCACGGCACTGGCTTTGTCAAGAGCCACAATCTGATATTTCCAGGTCATAAAGCGTCTGACATGATCCAAAGCCAAAGCATGACATAAAGAGAGGTTCAAACGCGGCATAGAGCCTTTAGCCACGCCCCTTACACACACTAGCTTTAGCCACGCCCCTCACATGCAGATAAGTCAAAGAAATGAGGCAAAACTGTTCCTGTGCACACTCGCTTTAGCCACGCCCCTCACACACCCACACTTGAATTACTAAACATATTTTTTTGGCTCACTCAGATCGGTCTTATGATTAAAATGATTTCTTAAGAAAGCGGTATGTTTGGAGCCCTGAGACCAACTGATTCCCCGTCTTTCTCTGGCTCCTCAGTATCGTCGTACCCGGGCCTGGTTCCTGCTCTCCCAAGTGCTCTCACCTCTCTTTCCTTCCCCGCTGCCTCCAGACTGGGCTTTACAACTCTCCCCGCCGTCAACGCAGTGCTGCTGGTCAGCAACCTCAACCCTGAGGTACAAACTCTTTCACATTCTCTCAGATTCATGTTAAACCACAATTACAATTCAGGAACTTCCGCACTTACATCGGAACACAATGAAAACTGAACTGCTTTAACCTTAAGCTATAATACATTTGACCCATTCTCAAATCTGTTTTATAGGGTTTGTTTTCACGCCCCCCCAAAGTAACCACGACAACAGCCCAGGTCCTTCAGTGTTGGAGCTAAACAATGTGGTCGAATGTGCATGTTTTAGCCATCATAGGCTGTTTTAAGAGACAGAACAGAATCAAATTCTTTCCAAGTCTTTTTACATTTTGATCTTTGGAAGTTCTGCTGTTATGTTGAACAGTAAAAATGCTTTCCTGAGAGGTTCATGAAACTTACACAGTGCATCTTAATCCACTAGAGAAATCATAGAAGAAAGCAGGAAAAGGGTGTAACTAGACCAGGGGTCACCAACCTGGTGCCCTTTGGCCCCTGTCACCCACGTGGACCTGTTCTAAATATAGAATATCTCACTAGGCCTATTTATAAGACCTGGGCCTGTAGAGACTGAGATTACCAGCTCCAAGTCTCTTTGTTTTGTCAAAATACTCTCAATAATGGCATAGTTACAGACACAAAAGAGACCGCGTCTGCAATGTCTTAGGTTAAACCAGGACTCACCCGGAACCAAACCAGCGCTAAACAGAACCTCTTTGCACTTTTTTAATGAGTTGGTGCTAGATTAAATACAAAGTTTAGATTTCCTAAAAACAAAAAAACTTACTGGGTTGAAGATACATGAAATATACCTAAATACCCTACACATCACATTTAATAGTTATGTAATTTGGTTACAAATGTAATTATAGGCCCATTTAGGCTAACTGAACAGGCCCTGCACATAAAGTCGCCCTCGGCCCTTGAAAGGTCGGTGACCCCTGAACTAAGCTTTGTCTGGCTGCAGCCGCAGTTTGGAGCAGGTTTGGAGTCTTTGACTGTGAAGCTCCGTCACATTCAGTGAAAAAAACAATCATTCAAATAATAAAAGAGCTGGAAGAAATGTCTTAATTTACGATAGTGACATAAAAGTCCCTCACACTTGCACCTCTGCTTTTGCATCGCTGTTTTAGAACTTAAAATAATGTTCGTACTGAAAACCTCACATGACTTTCTCTCAGTCAAACATTCCCTCATCAGGATTTCATGTATTTTCCGCACTATAAGTCGCACCTTTTTCATAGTTTTCGCCGTGGTGCAATTTATACTCCAGAGCGACTTATATGTGATATTATTCATCATTTTTACACTGACAACCGCAAGAGGGCGCTCTAAGCTCTAAGCGATGCGGAAGAAGAATCTGCACTTCCTCTACCTCTGGAGTTTGTGGAGTTGTTTAGAAGTGACACAGAGGAAGAAGAATTCAATGGATTTAGTGATTTTGGGGAATACTGATGCTTTGGTAAACGTGTTAGCATGGTCTTTATGCTATAGTTATCTGAATAACTGTTAATTACCACAGTTCTGTCTGTGCGTCATGTAGCTGAAGGTGTTAGCGTTAGCATACGTACACCTATTCACCAGGTTCTCTAAACTGTCATTATTTTAAATTGCATTTCAAGATGAAATGTCTGTTCTTGGTCTTGGATTTTATCAAATAAATTTCCCCCAAAAATGCGACTTATACTCCAATGTGACTTATAGTCTGGAAAATACGGTATGTTGGCACTCCATCTACTGGCAGCAGTGGGAATTACCATGGAGAAATAAACACCTACCTAAGTAGTTGTAATGAAAATAGTTCGAGGTGGAAATCCTCAAAATGTTGCTTTATGGACTTAAACCATCACAGGAGAACTCTGGATCTCTGCCTTTGATGGTCACAAATCAGGAGTGTTTTTATGAGGAGCAAAGAAGATGAAACAGTGAAGCTAAATACAACTCCAGACATGTTTTTGATACAATATTTGAAACAATGTTAGAACAGGGTTAAAAGAGAGAAAGAGTACATTCTTTAAGGTGAGGGTTAAGGGGCCATTATCGAGTATTAAACAGGCTCAGGACCCAGTTCCACACCATCACATATACTGCATATCCCACTCCAGTCGGACCATGCCTCATATACTGCATATCCCACTCCAGTCGGACCATGCCTCATATACTGCATATCCCACTCCAGCCGGACCATGCCTCATATACTGCATATCCCACTCCAGTCGGACCATGCCTCATATACTGCATATCCCACTCCAGTCGGACCATGCCTCACTTCTTGACAGTTTTTTTAACGCTGTTGTTGACTTATTGACTTGTGTTCCTGGTGAATCGACGCCTGGACTCTGCTCGCTTCCTTCACCTGTTTCTACAGAGAGTCACACCCCACTGCCTCTTTATTCTCTTCGGTACGTTTCACAAACACTCAAATCTCTCATAATCATCTGGTTTAGACACAGACACATGTGATTTCAAATGTTCAGTCCATGGCATTTGCATTCCGTGCTCATACTGTCAGTATATTTATACTGAAATAGTAAAAATGAATCGAGTAATTGTTTGATGAAAGAAGTCTAAAGAATAAAGTCTAAGATGTAGAACTACGGTAGGTGGAGGTGATGTAACACTTGGATACAACCGGCATAAAACACCAAAGAAGAAGAAGAATCAGCACCGTGCAGAAGCACACAAAAGATATCTACAAAAGATATCTACAAAAGATATCTACAAAAGATATTTACAAAACATATCTACAAAACATATCTACAAAAAGAACTTTGAATGATGAAAATCAGACAAGAAATGCGACCTGGGAAACGGTCCAAAAAATGTGTTTCTATAATGATGAAGATGATATAATGATGTTAGAAATACTGAAACATTTGTAATTCTGAAATGATATATAACATTCACTGATTGATGGAAACACTGCATACGCTACAATTACTGGAACTACTGATTGTAACTGCTGTGTAGTTCCAGTGGTTCCAGGTGCTATGATCATTGCATGATGAAAACAATCATTCATTTTGGTGTTTATCAGTTTTGTAGTTTTTCCATAAGTTAAAAACTTCACCATTAACTGGATACGTACGCTACAATTACTAGAAATACAAAGTATTTGTTCTGGGCAGTTGCATGATTGCAAGTAGTGCCATAATCATCAATAATAAAACAAAGAAAAAATACTGAGCAAAAGCAAAAGCAGGAATCACACAAAAAATATCTACAAAAAAACCTTGAATGAGGCAAACCAGAAATGCGTCCTGGGTCCAAAAATGTGTTTCTATAATAATAAAGATCTTCTAGAATGAATATGCTGTCACTCAATAATAGTAGCAAAATATATCGAAGATGGAATGCATAAAATGTAGAATTTAGAAATTAAATAAAACTTTATACACAATTTACAGTTGGTCAGAATAGTGCAAAACAAATTAGCAGCGCAATGAATGGTTATTGGTTTGAATAATTGTTAAAGTGGCAGGTGTTATGTGTCCATGAGTCCAACTGCAGAGGGAAAGAAACTGGTTCTGGTCCGGATAGACCGTGGCCTCCTGCCTGAGGGGAGTGGCCTCCTGCCGGAGGGGAGTGGCCTCCTGCCTGAGGGGCGTGGCCTCCTGCCTGAGGGGAGTGGCCTCCTGCCTGAGGGGAGTGGCTCAAATAGTCCGTGTCCAGGGTGAGAAGCTCGTCCTAGAGTGCTGGAGACGTACAGGTCCTGCAGAGATGAAGTCTGCAGCCGATCACCTTCTCAGCAAAGGACGCTGTAGTCTCTGTTTGTCCCTGGCTGTGGCTCCAGCGTACCACACAGTGATGGAGGAGGTGATGGACTCAATGATGGCCGTGTAGAACTGCTCCATCATCAGCTTGACTTTCCTCAGCTGCTGCAGGAAGTTCATCCTCTGCTGGTCCTTCTTGATGAGGAGCTGATGGTTGCTCCCACTTGAGGTCCTGGTGATGGTGGCTCCCACTTGAGGTCCTGGTGATGGTGGCTCCTACTTGAGGTCCTGGTGATGGTGGCTCCCACTTGAGGTCCTGGTGATGGTGGCTCCCACTTGAGGTCCTGGTGATGGTGGCTCCCACTTGAGGTCCTGGTGATGGTGGCTCCCACTTGAGGTCCTGGTGATGGTGGCTCCCACTTGAGGTCCTGGTGATGGTGGCTCCCACTTGAGGTCCTGCTGATGTTGCTGCAGAG
Source organism: Eucyclogobius newberryi (assembly GCF_026437365.1). Lineage (NCBI taxonomy): Eukaryota > Metazoa > Chordata > Actinopteri > Gobiiformes > Gobiidae > Eucyclogobius > Eucyclogobius newberryi. The sequence continues at coordinate 13,598,845 of NW_027316532.1, forward strand.
GAAGTGGAGGGAGTCCACAGTGGAGATGGGGGAGTCTGAGATGGTGAGGGGGGGGCTGTGACTTTCCTGAAGTCCACGATCATCTCCACTGTCTTATGGGCGTTGAACTCCAGGTTGTTACAGCTGCACCAGGACACCAGCCGCTCCACCTCCTGTAGGCAGACTCATCCCCGTACGAGATGAGCCCGATGAGGGTGGTGTCGTCATGGTGATGAGGTTGGTGCCGTCCACAAGAACAGGGGAGAAAGTACACAGCCCTGTAGAGCTCCTGTGGTGATAGTCCCAGTGTCTGAGACATTCTTCCCCAGCCGCACACACTGCCTTCGATCCATCAGGAAGTCAGTGCTCCCCCTGCAGGTGGAGTCAGGCACGTTGAGCTGGGAGAGCTTGTCCTGGAGCAGAGCAATAGGTGGTGTTGATGCAGAGCTGAAGTCCACAAACAGGATCCTGGTGTAGGTTCCTAGAGAATCCAGGTGCTGCAGGTGAAGTGGAGAGCCAGGTTGATGCTGTAGGCGAATTACAGGGGGTCCATTAGGGGGTCCATTAGGGGGTCCAACAGGAGGTCCAGCAGGAGGGAGGTGAAGGACTTGAGCTGGGGGAGGACCAGGCGCTCAAATGACTTCATGACTGACGTCAGTGCCACGGGTCTGTGGTCACTACAGCTTCTAAAGCAGTTCTGATGAGAAAGATTATAGCCATGGCCTCGACAAAAAAGAAACAAATGGCGGAAAAGCTAAATGATCTACAAGAAAAACTAAAATTGCTGGAGGTCGATCAGGCCAAGAAGGGGAGTCCTCAGATGCTACTGGAGTAAATCCACTTTACCAAACCAATGTTACGAGAGTGGATCAAAATGTTCTAAATCATTATCCTGGAAAAGAAAAATGATTCAATATTTGAAGATACAAAAAACATCATTGTAATTGCCTACTATTTGCTTATAGATCTCAGATTTAGTTGTTCAGAATTTTAAATGATATAGTTTATCTAAAATTTTATTATAAAAAAGTATGTTTTACCAAATTCTATTTTTGAGACATTCCTGGTTTTAAATGCAGAAAATGCAAATACGAAAATGGTACACTTAAATATTCCAGAAATGTATATATATATATATATATATATAGCATGCCCTTACATTTTCATTTGTTGGGATTTTCCAAATTGTAAACTGACAAAAATAATCTGTAGTTGCAGTTTTGTTAATATCACAGTCACTCAGATGTGGTGATGTCGTGCAGCAGGTTTGAGCAGAAGACCAAGTTTCAGTCGAGTGGACGACAATAGTTTAATTTTTGCATCTTTGTTTTGCTTATAACGTGTATTTTTGGACTGTTGAAGGTGTTTATGGCGACGTGATGAGAGTGAAGATCCTGTTCAACAAAAAGGAGAATGCCCTGGTGCAGATGGCTGACTCCACACAGGCTCAACTCGGTAAACAACTCTTTACTACTTTCTAGTCAAATCAGCAAAATCACAGTTGGTCCTAAATGTGGTCCTGATGCAGATTTGATTAGATCCTTTTTTACTGCTAATTAAACCATGGGCTGGTTCTAATTTAGATCCTGGTTTAGTCCCAGTTTAATCCCAATTTTGGGAGGTCAAGTGGGTCATTGACACCTACATTAAAGTTGGGGCGCCTGATTTTTAGACTGCAAAAGGAGAAGTCTGTATATAAGTTTGTATTAGACTTATATACTCTCACAAACTCTTTGGCACATCTTAAACATATGTTAAAGTGAAACTTGGGAAAGATACTATAACTATATAACTGGTATTTAATACAATGTTGTTTTATTGATAATTTATATAAAAATAATACATTTAGGTCTATTGCAGGGTTCAGATTAAGGATTTTCACTTGTATAGCGGTGCTGCTAAACAATCCGTTCATTTTTTCAAATTTCTATAGCAATTTGATAATTGCATAGCAAAACACGAAAGTGACTAACAATCAATATTTTCCATTGATGTAACAAGATTATTTATTTCAAATGTATTAGTAACCATTCTATTTTTTTTTTAAAAAACTAACAAATGAACTTTTAAACACTTTTTAAACATTTTTTTTAAAAAACCCAGAAAACTTGCAAATAAAATTAGTTGTTGAACAAATGAATTAACACCAAGTTAGATTAACTTATTTACAACTTTCTTCCATATCATCATCAATCAGATGACTATTTGCAGGAGTCTCATTTACATATTAATTGTCTTTACACTCACAAAAAATATGTGTTAAGCTTCTGATGGAAAAATAAAGGTTGCTGTGGTGTCCATCATGGTGTATTTTAGGTGTTATTCAAATTGTACTGCTCTATTTAACGTTCCATTCCAGCTATAAAACGTTTTAATTTTTCGTTTTGCTATTTGATGACGGTTTCTAAGTACTTCGTCTTGGCTCCGGCTGCACATTTGGATCCATGTAATTTGCTGCGCCCAAAATACGCGTCTGATTGTTAAAAACGAGGTTGTAGTTACTTGGCTGTGTAAATATGAGTATTTTGGCAGGCGAATGATCTGCAAAGACTTGCGTTTAGGAGCTATTGACCTCGGAAGTCTGAATCTGTTACGCTAACTTTACCGCACGTGGCTCCCACTTTCAGACTCTGATCTGAGACAGCAGCGGAACTTGTCATGACAACACAGCGTCCTACATGTGTCATGCCGTTATTGACGATCGATTGATGAGTGATTTGGTGTTGGTTTTACAATTGAACACACATCTTTGTATCGCAAAAGCTGCGATACATAAGCCCTTTTTTCTGACGAACGCATCGCATTTGAGAGAAATTGCGTAGCATTTTGCGATGCGATACCGCTTATTCTGAACCCGGTATTGACTTGACTTTGGGGTCAGTCCTGTTCATTCACCCCAAACGCTGCATCCTGAGCCGTGTGAGAGGCTTCAGTGCTGCCCAGTGACTGAGTGGTTAAGGCACAACACATATGCCAGGCTCCAAGTGCAGCCGGCCACAGTGTTTTGAGTTTGAATCCCGACTCCGACAATGTACTGTATGTTCCCCCTTCTCTTTCACCCCCATTTCACGCCTGAAAAAAGAAAACTAAATCTGCTTCAAGCTGAAACAGCCGTGTTTATATGCACGGCAGCGCTTCGTTTCCTGGTTCTATTCCCGGTGCTCTTCTCTCTCACCTGTGGCAAAGGGAAAAGTGCCGCACTGATAAGTTGATCCAATTTGCCTCATCAGTCAAATTTTGCAAACAGCACCTCTCCGGTTCCATTAATCCAAATATCGCCTCCAGAGCGAGGTTGAGCTCTGAGACAACCTGTTGTACTCTGGACTGCGCGTGTTCCCAAACGCTTTGCTCTCGAGCAAAACTTCTTTTACATCGAGCGATCTAGTGGCACTGTTAAAACAACTTTAGGTGTTCAAATCTTTATTGTGAATTATGTATCAAGATGGGAATTGTGGCTATTGATCAAATTATTGTCATGTCTGTGTCCTATTTATCATGAGTCAAGACGATCTTGCTGCATATGGGTCACAATGAACTATTCAGTGTATTTGAACTATTCTGTGTATTTTCTGATCATCTGTGGACTAGTCTAAACAATCTTAAAGCGGACGTCATAGCCAAGGTCAGGCCATTTTTATCCTAAAACACAGCTAAATCTTGTGAAGAGTCGAATCTCAGCTGCAAGACGAACAACATGCCGCTGTTTTGCCTGTTTTTCCCTCTTTTCATCAAATAAAGACTTTGAGAACGATCTTCGCCTCTCGCAGTCTGTATCGACTAAACTTCGACAGAATCGTGAGAACATATTAAAGGTTGAAATGGACGATTTTTTTGGCCCAAATCTGAGTATTATTTTCTCGTGGCGTGGACTGCCAATTAGTCCTGCCACGTATCAATCATAAAACGCACCTACCACTCACCTGCAGCCGCGTGTGGTTCGTCCCCATGTTTCCGCGTGTGTAAGCGCATTGATCTATCATAATATAGTTCCCTCAGTGTACGGGACAAAATGAAGACGGAGAAAGACAGTTCGAGATGGCTCATAAGAGACGGAAATCTACAGGAGACAGAGATGCGATGCAATCCGTCGCGTTGATAAACAAACGCACGTGTGTTGTATCAGTCCGCACGGGGGAGTGGCATGCGCACTTCCGCCTGCGTTCTCAAATCGCCGAAAAATTGTCCATTGCGCCTTTAATATTACTTCCCTAGTTTGTAAAGTTAATCCCTGGTCCTGTCGTTGCTCATGTCTCCTGATGTCCCTCCTCCCGTCTCCTGATGTCCCTCCTCCCGTCTCCTGATGTCCCTCCTTCCGTCTCCTGATGTCCCTCCTCCCGTCTCCTGATGTCCCTCCTCCCATCTCCTGATGTCCCTCCTTCCGTCTCCTGATGTCCCTCCTCCCGTCTCCCGATGTCCCTCCTCCCGTCTCCTGATGTCCCTCCTCCCCAGTGATGAGCCACTTGACTGGGCAGCGGCTCCACGCAAAGCCCCTGAGGATCACTCTGTCCAAACACTCCAGCGTCCAGCTGCCCAGAGAGGGCCACGAGGATCAGGGCCTGACCAAGGACTTCAGCACCTCACCACTGCACCGCTTCAAGAAGCCAGGCTCCAAGAACTACTCCAACATATTCCCCCCGTCTGCCACGCTGCACCTGTCCAACATACCGTGAGTACCACAACGCTGCACCTGTCCAACATACCGTGAGTACCACAACGCTGCACCTGTCCAACATACCGTGAGTACCACAACGCTGCACCTGTCCAACATACCGTGAGTACCACAACGCTGCACCTGTCCAACATACCGTGAGTACCACAACGCTGCACCTGTCCAACATACCGTGAGTACCACAACGCTGCACCTGTCCAACATACCGTGAGTACCACAACGCTGCACCTGTCCAACATACCGTGAGTACCACAACGCTGCACCTGTCCAACATACCGTGAGTACCACAACGCTGCACCTGTCCAACATACCGTGAGTACCACAACACTGCACCTGTCCAACATACCGTGAGTACCACAACGCTGAACCTGTCCAACATACAGTGAGTACCACAACGCTGAACCTGTCCAACATACCGTGAGTACCACAACGCTGAACCTGTCCAACATACCGTGAGTACCACAACGCTGCACCTGTCCAACATACAGTGAGTACCACAACGCTGCACCTGTCCAACATACCGTGAGTACCACAACGCTGCACCTGTCCAACATATCGTGAGTACCACAACACTGCACTTGTCCAACATACCGTGAGTACCGTGGAACTCAATAATAACAGTGTTGTTACTGATATAAATATACATTCCAAACATAAACCCAAACTCTGCTGACGTGAAATGGCCCCTCATGTTCTCACACAACTGATAATGAGGCTCCGTACTCTCTATGGGTCCAGGATGGACATCTGACCTTCTGGACCTCCTTGTTCCTAGCATTTGTCTCAGAGCCAATAACTTTCTGTGTGATGTAGGTCATGTGACCACCGGTTTGACCTGTAAGCCATAAGATGAAGGTGAATCCCTGGGCGGGGACCAGAGCAATGTAGGACAGACAGACATGTGGACCAGAGCAATGTAGGACAGACAGACATGTGAACCAGAGCAATGTAGGACAGACAGACATGTGGACCAGAGCAATGTAGGACAGACAGACATGTGGACCAGAGCAATGTAGGACAGACAGACAGACATGTGAACCAGAGCAATGTAGGACAGACAGACATGTGGACCAGAGCAATGTAGGACAGACATGTGGACACATCAGCTCCACACAACAAACCCTCTGATTGTACAACAGGATTAAACATTCACTTTTGAGAAAAGACAACTCTGTGGATTCATCTTATTTATTGATGATTGTCATAAGAACTTTCACTGCTCTGACTTTGAAGCTAAAGCTAAAGGGTTCATCTTGACATCTCTAAAGACAACTGAAGGACGGCTGAGATTGTGAAGAATCTGTGAGCCTCTGTGAGTGACTGAGTGAGTGACTCTGTGAGTGACTGAGTGAGTGACTGTGAGTGACTCTGAGTGACTGTGAGTGACTCTGTGAGTGACTGAGTGAGTGACTCTGTGAGTGACTGAGTGAGTGACTCTGTGAGTGACTGAGTGAGTGACTCTGTGAGTGACTGAGTGAGTGACTCTGAGTGACTGAATGAGTGACTCTGACTGACTCTGTGACTGACTCTGTGACTGACTCTGTGACCCTGTGAGTGACTCTGTGAGAGACTCTGCTTGTATTCCAGGCCTTCTGTGATGGAGGAGGAGCTGAAGAGGCTGTTCTCAGGCTCTGGAGCCATTGTCAAAGCCTTCAAGTTCTTCCAGTGAGTATTTTAAAAATGGTACATCTCAGCGCACCATCATCCGCACCATCATCCACACCATCACACCATCATCCGCACCATCATCCACCATCATCCGCACCGTCATCCGCACCGTCATCCGCACCGTCATCCGCACCGTCATCCGCACCGTCATCCGCACCGTCATCCGCACCGTCATCCGCACCGTCACCCGCACCGTCACCCACCGTCATCCACACCGTCATCCGCACCATCATCCGCACCATCATCCGCACCGTCATCCGCACCGTCATCCGCACCGTCATCCGCACCGTCATCCGCACCGTCATCCGCACCGTCATCCGCACCGTCATCCGCACCGTCATCCGCACCGTCATCCGCACCGTCATCCGCACTGTCATCCGCACCATCATCCGCACCGTCATCCGCACCGTCATCCGCACCGTCATCCGCACCGTCATCCGCACCGTCATCCGCACCGTCATCCGCACCGTCATCCGCACCGTCATCCGCACCGTCATCCGCACCGTCATCCGCACCGTCATCCGCACCGTCATCCGCACCGTCATCCGCACCGTAATCCGCACCGTCACCCGCACCGTCACCCGCACCGTCACCCGCACCGTCACCCGCACCATCACCCGCACCATCATCCGCACCATCATCCGCACCATCATCCGCACCATCATCCGCACCATCCACACCATCATCCACACCCTCATCCACACCATCATCCACAGTTGTTGGTCCTGGTGACCTTTGATTAAAAGTACTCCAGTAACGTACTTACTACTTAAAAATGCAAATGTTTATATTTTGTAGGAAGGACCACAAGATGGCTCTGATTCAGCTGGGCTCGGTGGAAGAGGCCATCGAATCAATGATTCAGCTTCACAACCACGACCTGGGAGAGAACCACCACCTCAGAGTGTCCTTCAGCAAGTCCCCCATCTGAGAGGGACGAGGGCGGGGCTAGAAGAGTGTTCATACTACAATCCATCACAATAGAACAGGAAACGGACAAACCAATCACGACACAGGAGGGACGACACTGAGAAAAGGAGCTGGACAGTCGATGAGAGTATTTATGCAAATGCAGCCACTTAGTGAACACCTTCAGACACGCCCACTGGAGACACGCCCACTGGAGGGGCTCTTCATGCTGTTGTCAGCAAAATGGCGAGGGGAGGGACCAATCAAAGCGCACAAAACCAAAACGGCGTGGACTTTAAACAAGACACTACTTTTGACCAATGATCATACAAAGACCACACAGATCGACCAATCAGGACTCCAAGAGGCCTCCGAGAGGACATGAGCGGCCGAGCCCACTACTCCACATTCCATCGCATGTTTGCATCAACAAGTCTGTGGAACTAGAGTTGTTTTTCTAATATATTTTAGTTTGTGTTCAAGAGATTTGGAAATACAAGATAAACTTGTACATTTGGATTAGCCTCAGATGTGTAAAAGTGACTTTGAGTTGTGTGTTTTGGAGTTTTGGGGTTTAGAGAGCAGAATCCTCGCTGTTACATGTAGCCACTCTTGCCTTGGCCTCGGGTCGTGACAGAGAAAAGAATGTGTGAGAAATGTACACGCGTCCAAATCTTACCATTTTGCTCCAATTTATCTGGAATCGTCAGAAATCAACAAGTAGTAGTTTATAGTCAAAAATAAAAAGACAACAAAAATAGCCAAATTAAGGTGTCGAAATGTGATCCTTGACATTTGCTAATTTATGGTAGGCTTTATTTAAGGTATATTACAATGTATATATGCTTAAGTACTGTTTATTACCATTACAATGATGTTTTGGTAATCAGTTTGTAGCAATTATTTGTTTGATAAATGAGTCTTTAGATTATGAAAGTGAATAGTTTAAATTGGAGCAAAGTGAGCTTGATGCTATTGTTGTGTGCACATTTGAACTGGCGCTGTGTGATGGTTCCCTGTGCCTTAGCCCTGAGTGTCGCCATGGTCGCCGTCGCCATGGTCGCCGGGGCAGGTTCACACACACTGTCCTGTCACTTTATTTAACCTGTGTTTGTTTTTGTGTAACGTCCACGCGACTGTTTTTAGGTGAACATGATCTGACTGTTTTATTGTGTAAAAGCTGCTTTTGTTTAAACTCTTTAAACAAGCTCTAAATGTGCATTTTCTCTCAAATATGAATTGTTTTTCAAATGTGAAGAGAATCTGAAAATATAAATGTCATATTCAGTCACAACATGTCGTGTCATGATTGATGGACACACTTCAGTTTGTCTTTCTGCAGAAATAAGGGTAATTTTAATATGAAATAGAAATATTGAAATATTAAATGACTCAAATTAGTCTCAAGACTGATTTGAGAAGTGCTGGCAGTTCACGCGATGTTCTCAGGAGCACGTGATGTTCTCCAGGGCACGTGATGTTCTCCAGGGCACGTGGTGTTCTCCAGGGCACGTGGTGTTCTCCTGCACACGCGGTGTTCTCCTGCACACGCGGTGTTCTCCAGGGCACGCGGTGTTCTCCAGGGCACGCGATGTGATGTTCTCCAGGGCACGCGATGTGATGTTCTCCAGGGCATGCGACATCGTGTTCTCCAGGGCAAGTGGTGTTCTCCAGGGCACGCGATGTTCTCCAGGGCATGTGGTGTTCTCCAGGGCACGTGGTGTTCTCCAGGGCACGTGGTGTTCTCCAGGGCACGTGGTGTTCTCCAGGGCACGTGGTGTTCTCCAGGGCACGTGGTGTTCTCCAGGGCACGTGGTGTTCTTCAGGGCACGTGATGTTCTCCAGGGCACGTGGTGTTAGGAGCGTGACCCGCTGCGTTCAGGGCCTGTAGAAGTGTGACCCCGCGCTGCGTTCAGGGCCTGTAGGAGCGTGACCTGCGCTGCGTTAAGGGCCTGAAGGAGTGTGACCCACTGCGTTCAGGGCCTGTAGGAGCGTGACCCGCGCTGCGTTCAGGGCCTGTAGGAGCGTGACCTGCGCTGCGTTCAGGGCCTGTAGGAGTGTGTTCCGCGCTGCGTTCAGGACCTGTAGGAGCGTGACCTGCGCTGCGTTCAGAGCCTGTAGGTGCGTGTTCCGCGCTGCGTTCAGGACCTGTAGGAGCGTGTTCCGCGCTGCGTTCAGGGCCTGTAGGAGCGTAACCCGCGCTGCGTTCGTGGCCTGTAGTAGCGTGACCCGCGCTGCGTTCGTGGCCTGTAGGAGAGTGACCCGCTGCGTTCAGGGCCTGTAGGAGCGTGTTCCGCACTGCGTTCAGGACCTGTAGGAGCGTGTTCCGCGCTGCGTTCAGGGCATGTAGGAGCGTGACCTGCGCTGCGTTCAGGGCCTGTAGGAGCGTGACCCGCGCTGCGTTCAGGGCCTGTATGAGCGTGACCCGCGCTGCGTTCGTGGCCTGTAGGAGCGTGACCCGCGCTGCGTTCAGGGCCTGTAGGAGCGTGACCCGCGCTGCGTTCAGGGCCTGTAGGAGCGTGACCCGCGCAGCGTTCAGGGCCTGTAGGAGCGTGACCCGCGCTGCGTTCGTGGCCTGTAGTAGCGTGACCCGCGCTGCGTTCGTGGCCTGTAGGAGCGTGACCCGCGCTGCGTTCAGGGCCTGTAGGAGCGTGACCCGCGCTGCGTTCAGGGCCTGTAGGAATGTGACCCGCGCTGCGTTCAGGGCCTGTAGGAATGTGACCCGGGCTGCGTTCAGGGCCTGTAGGAGCGTGACCCGCTGCCTTCGGGGCCTGTAGGAGGGTGACCCGCACTGCGCTCAGGGCCTGTAGGAGCGTGACCCACGCTGCGTTCAGGGCTTGTAGGAATGTGACCCGCGCTGCGTTCAGGGCCTGTAGGAGCGTGACCCGTGCTGCGTTCGGGGCCTGTATGAGCGTGACCCGCACTGCGGTCAGGGCCTGTAGGAGCATGACCCGCTGCGTTCAGGGCCTGTAGGAGCGTAACCCGCGCTGCGTTCGTGGCCTGTAGTAGCGTGACCTGCGCTGCGTTCGTGGCCTGTAGGAGCGTGATCCGCTGCGTTCAGGGCCTGTAGAAGTGTGACCCCGCGCTGCGTTCAGGGCCTGTAGGAGCGTGACCTGCGCTGCGTTAAGGGCCTGAAGGAGTGTGACCCACTGCGTTCAGGGCCTGTAGGAGCGTGACCCGCGCTGCGTTCAGGGCCTGTAGGAGCGTGACCCGCGCTGCGTTCAGGGCCTGTAGGAGCGTGACCTGCGCTGCGTTCAGGACCTGTAGGAATGTGACCCGCGCTGCGTTCAGGGCCTGTAGGAGCGTGACCCGCGCTGCATTCAGGGCCTGTAGGAGCGTGACCCTCTGCGTTCAGGGCCTGTAGGAGTGTGTTCCGCGCTGCGTTCAGGACCTGTAGGAGCGTGACCTGCGCTGCGTTCAGAGCCTGTAGGAGCGTGTTCCGCGCTGCGTTCAGGACCTGTAGGAGCGTGTTCCGCGCTGCGTTCAGGGCCTGTAGGAGCGTAACCCGCGCTGCGTTCGTGGCCTGTAGTAGCGTGACCCGCGCTGCGTTCGTGGCCTGTAGGAGAGTGACCCGCTGCGTTCAGGGCCTGTAGGAGCGTGTTCCGCACTGCGTTCAGGACCTGTAGGAGCGTGTTCCGCGCTGCGTTCAGGACCTGTAGGAGCGTGTTCCGCGCTGCGTTCAGGGCATGTAGGAGCGTGACCCGCGCTGCGTTCAGGGCCTGTAGGAGCGTGACCCGCGCTGCGTTCAGGGCCTGTAGGAGCGTGACCCGTGCTGCGTTCGTGGCCTGTAGGAGCGTGACCCGCGCTGCGTTCAGGGCCTGTAGGAGCGTGACCCGCGCTGCGTTCAGGGCCTGTAGGAGCGTGACCCGCGCTGCGTTCAGGGCCTTTAGCAGCGTGTTCCGCGCTGCGTTCGGGGCCTGTAGGAGCGTTACCCGCGCGGCATTCAGGGCCTGTAGGAGCGTGACCCGCTGCGTTCAGGGCCTGTAGAAGCGTGTTCCGCGCTGCGTTCAAGACCTGCAGGAGCGTGTTCCGCGCTGCGTTCAGGGCCTTTAGGAGCGTGACCCGCTGCGTTCAGGGCCTTTAGCAGCGTGTTCCGCGCTGCGTTCGGGACCTGTAGGAGCGTGTTCCGCGCTGCGTTCAGGACCTGCAGGAGCGTGACCCGCACTGCGCTCAGGGCCTGTAGGAGCGTGACCTGCGCTAGGCTCAGGGCCTGTAGGAGCGTAACCCGCGCTGCGTTTGTGGCCTGTAGTAGCGTGACCCGCGCTGCGTTCAGGGCCCGTAGGAGCGTTACCCACGCGGCATTCAGGGCCTGTAGGAGCGTGACCCGTGCTGCGTTCGGGGCCTGTATGAGCGTGACCCGCTGCGTTCAGGGCCTGTAGGAGCGTGACCCGCTGCGTTCAGGGCCTGTAGGAATGTGACCCGGGCTGCGTTCACGGTCTTTAGCAGCGTGTTCCGTGCTGCGTTCAGGGCCTGTAGGAGCGTGACCCGCTGCGTTCAGGGCCTGTAGGAGCGTAACCCGCGCTGTGTTCGTGGCCTGTAGGAGCGTGACCCGCGCTGCTTTCGTGTCCCGAACGCAGGGCCTGTAGGAGTGTGACCCGCTTCTTTCAAGGCCTGTAGGAGCGTGACCCGCGCTGCGTTCAGGGCCTGTAGGAATGTGACCCGGGCTGCGTTCAGGGCCTGTAGGAGTGTGACCCGCTGCGTTCACGGTCTTTAGCAGCGTGTTCCGGGCTGCGTTCAGGGCCTGTAGGAGCGTGACCCGCGCTGCGTTAGTGGCCTGTAGTAGCGTGACCCGCGCTGCGTTTGTGGCCTGTAGGAGCGTGACCCGCGCTGCGTTCAGGGCCTGTAGGAGCGTGACCCGCGCTGCGTTCAGGGCCTGTAGGAGCGTGACCCGCGCTGCGTTCAGGGCCTGTAGGAGCGTAACCCGCTGCCTTCGGGGCCTGTAGGAGGGTGACCCGCGCTGCGCTCAGGTTCTGTAGGAGCGTGACCCACGCTGCGTTCAGGGCTTGTAGGAATGTGACCCGCGCTGCGTTCAGGGCCTGTAGAAGCGTGACCCGTGCTGCGTTCGGGGCCTGTATGAGCGTGACCCGCTGCGTTCAGGGCCTGTAGGAGCGTGACCCGCTGCGTTCAGGGCCTGTAGGAATGTGACCCGGGCTGCGTTCAGGGCCTGTAGGAGCGTGACCCGCTGCCTTCGGGGCCTGTAGAAGTGTGACCCCGCGCTGCGTTCAGGGCCTGTAGGAGCGTGACCTGCGCTGCGTTAAGGGCCTGAAGGAGTGTGACCCACTGCGTTCAGGGCCTGTAGGAGCGTGACCCGCGCTGCGTTCAGGGCCTGTAGGAGCGTGACCCGCGCTGCGTTCAGGGCCTGTAGGAGCGTGACCTGCGCTGCGTTCAGGACCTGTAGGAATGTGACCCGCGCTGCGTTCAGGGCCTGTAGGAGCGTGACCCGCGCTGCATTCAGGGCCTGTAGGAGCGTAACCCGCTGCGTTCAGGGCCTGTAGGAGTGTGTTCCGCGCTGCGTTAAGGACCTGTAGGAGCGTGACCTGCGCTGCGTTCAGAGCCTGTAGGTGCGTGTTCCGCGCTGCGTTCAGGACCTGTAGGAGCGTGTTCCGCGCTGCGTTCAGGGCCTGTAGGAGCGTAACCCGCGCTGCGTTCGTGGCCTGTAGTAGCGTGACCCGCGCTGCGTTCGTGGCCTGTAGGAGAGTGACCCGCTGCGTTCAGGGCCTGTAGGAGCGTGTTCCGCACTGCGTTCAGGACCTGTAGGAGCGTGTTCCGCGCTGCGTTCAGGGCATGTAGGAGCGTGACCTGCGCTGCGTTCAGGGCCTGTAGGAGCGTGACCCGCGCTGCGTTCAGGGCCTGTATGAGCGTGACCCGCGCTGCGTTCGTGGCCTGTAGGAGCGTGACCCGCGCTGCGTTCAGGGCCTGTAGGAGCGTGACCCGCGCTGCGTTCAGGGCCTGTAGGAGCGTGACCCGCGCAGCGTTCAGGGCCTGTAGGAGCGTGACCCGCGCTGCGTTCGTGGCCTGTAGTAGCGTGACCCGCGCTGCGTTCGTGGCCTGTAGGAGCGTGACCCGCGCTGCGTTCAGGGCCTGTAGGAGCGTGACCCGCGCTGCGTTCAGGGCCTGTAGGAATGTGACCCGCGCTGCGTTCAGGGCCTGTAGGAATGTGACCCGGGCTGCGTTCAGGGCCTGTAGGAGCGTGACCCGCTGCCTTCGGGGCCTGTAGGAGGGTGACCCGCACTGCGCTCAGGGCCTGTAGGAGCGTGACCCACGCTGCGTTCAGGGCTTGTAGGAATGTGACCCGCGCTGCGTTCAGGGCCTGTAGGAGCGTGACCCGTGCTGCGTTCGGGGCCTGTATGAGCGTGACCCGCACTGCGGTCAGGGCCTGTAGGAGCATGACCCGCTGCGTTCAGGGCCTGTAGGAGCGTAACCCGCGCTGCGTTCGTGGCCTGTAGTAGCGTGACCTGCGCTGCGTTCGTGGCCTGTAGGAGCGTGATCCGCTGCGTTCAGGGCCTGTAGAAGTGTGACCCCGCGCTGCGTTCAGGGCCTGTAGGAGCGTGACCTGCGCTGCGTTAAGGGCCTGAAGGAGTGTGACCCACTGCGTTCAGGGCCTGTAGGAGCGTGACCCGCGCTGCGTTCAGGGCCTGTAGGAGCGTGACCCGCGCTGCGTTCAGGGCCTGTAGGAGCGTGACCTGCGCTGCGTTCAGGACCTGTAGGAATGTGACCCGCGCTGCGTTCAGGGCCTGTAGGAGCGTGACCCGCGCTGCATTCAGGGCCTGTAGGAGCGTGACCCTCTGCGTTCAGGGCCTGCAGGAGCGTGTTCCGCGCTGCGTTCAGGGCCTTTAGGAGCGTGACCCGCTGCGTTCAGGGCCTTTAACAGCGTGTTCCGCGCTGCGTTCGGGACCTGTAGGAGCGTGTTCCGCGCTGCGTTCAGGACCTGCAGGAGCGTGACCCGCACTGCGCTCAGGGCCTGTAGGAGCGTGACCTGCGCTAGGCTCAGGGCCTGTAGGAGCGTAACCCGCGCTGCGTTTGTGGCCTGTAGTAGCGTGACCCGCGCTGCGTTCAGGGCCCGTAGGAGCGTTACCCACGCGGCATTCAGGGCCTGTAGGAGCGTGACCCGTGCTGCGTTCGGGGCCTGTATGAGCGTGACCCGCTGCGTTCAGGGCCTGTAGGAGCGTGACCCGCTGCGGTCAGGGCCTGTAGGAATGTGACCCGGGCTGCGTTCACGGTCTTTAGCAGCGTGTTCCGCGCTGCGTTCAGGGCCTGTAGGAGCGTGACCCGCTGCGTTCAGGGCCTGTAGGAGCGTAACCCGCGCTGTGTTCGTGGCCTGTAGGAGCGTGACCCGCGCTGCTTTCGGGTCCCGAACGCAGGGCCTGTAGGAGTGTGACCCGCTTCTTTCAAGGCCTGTAGGAGCGTGACCCGCGCTGCGTTCAGGGCCTGTAGGAATGTGACCCGGGCTGCGTTCAGGGCCTGTAGGAGTGTGACCCGCTGCGTTCACGGTCTTTAGCAGCGTGTTCCGGGCTGCGTTCAGGGCCTGTAGGAGCGTGTTCCGCGCTGCGTTCGTGGCCTGTAGGAGCGTGACCCGCGCTGCGTTCAGGGCCTGTAGGAGCGTGACCCGCGCTGCGTTCAGGGCCTGTAGGAATGTGACCCGCGCTGCGTTCAGGGCCTGTAGGAATGTGACCCGGGCTGCGTTCAGGGCCTGTAGGAGCGTGACCCGCTGCCTTCGGGGCCTGTAGGAGGGTGACCCGCACTGCGCTCAGGGCCTGTAGGAGCGTGACCCACGCTGCGTTCAGGGCTTGTAGGAATGTGACCCGCGCTGCGTTCAGGGCCTGTAGGAGCGTGACCCGTGCTGCGTTCGGGGCCTGTATGAGCGTGACCCGCACTGCGGTCAGGGCCTGTAGGAGCATGACCCACTGCGTTCAGGGCCTGTAGGAGCGTAACCCGCGCTGCGTTCGTGGCCTGTAGTAGCGTGACCTGCGCTGCGTTCGTGGCCTGTAGGAGCGTGATCCGCTGCGTTCAGGGCCTGTAGAAGTGTGACCCCGCGCTGCGTTCAGGGCCTGTAGGAGCGTGACCTGCGCTGCGTTAAGGGCCTGAAGGAGTGTGACCCACTGCGTTCAGGGCCTGTAGGAGCGTGACCCGCGCTGCGTTCAGGGCCTGTAGGAGCGTGACCCGCGCTGCGTTCAGGGCCTGTAGGAGCGTGACCTGCGCTGCGTTCAGGACCTGTAGGAATGTGACCCGCGCTGCGTTCAGGGCCTGTAGGAGCGTGACCCGCGCTGCATTCAGGGCCTGTAGGAGCGTGACCCTCTGCGTTCAGGGCCTGTAGGAGTGTGTTCCGCGCTGCGTTCAGGACCTGTAGGAGCGTGACCTGCGCTGCGTTCAGAGCCTGTAGGAGCGTGTTCCGCGCTGCGTTCAGGACCTGTAGGAGCGTGTTCCGCGCTGCGTTCAGGGCCTGTAGGAGCGTAACCCGCGCTGCGTTCGTGGCCTGTAGTAGCGTGACCCGCGCTGCGTTCGTGGCCTGTAGGAGAGTGACCCGCTGCGTTCAGGGCCTGTAGGAGCGTGTTCCGCACTGCGTTCAGGACCTGTAGGAGCGTGTTCCGCGCTGCGTTCAGGGCATGTAGGAGCGTGACCTGCGCTGCGTTCAGGGCCTGTAGGAGCGTGACCCGCGCTGCGTTCAGGGCCTGTAGGAGCGTGACCCGTGCTGCGTTCGTGGCCTGTAGGAGCGTGACCCGCGCTGCGTTCAGGGCCTGTAGGAGCGTGACCCGCGCTGCGTTCAGGGCCTGTAGGAGCGTGACCCGCGCTGCGTTCAGGGCCTTTAGCAGCGTGTTCCGCGCTGCGTTCGGGGCCTGTAGGAGCGTTACCCGCGCGGCATTCAGGGCCTGTAGGAGCGTGACCCGCTGCGTTCAGGGCCTGTAGAAGCGTGTTCCGCGCTGCGTTCAAGACCTGCAGGAGCGTGTTCCGCGCTGCGTTCAGGGCCTTTAGGAGCGTGACCCGCTGCGTTCAGGGCCTTTAGCAGCGTGTTCCGCGCTGCGTTCGGGACCTGTAGGAGCGTGTTCCGCGCTGCGTTCAGGACCTGCAGGAGCGTGACCCGCACTGCGCTCAGGGCCTGTAGGAGCGTGACCTGCGCTAGGCTCAGGGCCTGTAGGAGCGTAACCCGCGCTGCGTTTGTGGCCTGTAGTAGCGTGACCCGCGCTGCGTTCAGGGCCCGTTGGAGCGTTACCCACGCGGCATTCAGGGCCTGTAGGAGCGTGACCCGTGCTGCGTTCGGGGCCTGTATGAGCGTGACCCGCTGCGTTCAGGGCCTGTAGGAGCGTGACCCGCTGCGTTCAGGGCCTGTAGGAATGTGACCCGGGCTGCGTTCACGGTCTTTAGCAGCGTGTTCCGCGCTGCGTTCAGGGCCTGTAGGAGCGTGACCCGCTGCGTTCAGGGCCTGTAGGAGCGTAACCCGCGCTGTGTTCGTGGCCTGTAGGAGCGTGACCCGCGCTGCTTTCGGGTCCCGAACGCAGGGCCTGTAGGAGTGTGACCCGCTTCTTTCAAGGCCTGTAGGAGCGTGACCCGCGCTGCGTTCAGGGCCTGTAGGAATGTGACCCGGGCTGCGTTCAGGGCCTGTAGGAGTGTGACCCGCTGCGTTCACGGTCTTTAGCAGCGTGTTCCGGGCTGCGTTCAGGGCCTGTAGGAGCGTGACCCGCGCTGCGTTAGTGGCCTGTAGTAGCTTGACCCGCGCTGCGTTTGTGGCCTGTAGGAGCGTGACCCGCGCTGCGTTCAGGGCCTGTAGGAGCGTGACCCGCGCTGCGTTCAGGGCCTGTAGGAGCGTGACCCGCGCTGCGTTCAGGGCCTGTAGGAGCGTAACCCGCTGCCTTCGGGGCCTGTAGGAGGGTGACCCGCGCTGCGCTCAGGTTCTGTAGGAGCGTGACCCACGCTGCGTTCAGGGCTTGTAGGAATGTGACCCGCGCTGCGTTCAGGGCCTGTAGAAGCGTGACCCGTGCTGCGTTCGGGGCCTGTATGAGCGTGACCCGCTGCTTTCAGGGCCTGTAGGAGCGTGACCCGCTGCGTTCAGGGCCTGTAGGAATGTGACCCGGGCTGCGTTCAGGGCCTGTAGGAGCGTGACCCGCTGCCTTCGGGGCCTGTAGAAGTGTGACCCCGCGCTGCGTTCAGGGCCTGTAGGAGCGTGACCTGCGCTGCGTTAAGGGCCTGAAGGAGTGTGACCCACTGCGTTCAGGGCCTGTAGGAGCGTGACCCGCGCTGCGTTCAGGGCCTGTAGGAGCGTGACCCGCGCTGCGTTCAGGGCCTGTAGGAGCGTGACCTGCGCTGCGTTCAGGACCTGTAGGAATGTGACCCGCGCTGCGTTCAGGGCCTGTAGGAGCGTGACCCGCGCTGCATTCAGGGCCTGTAGGAGCGTGACCCGCTGCGTTCAGGGCCTGTAGGAGTGTGTTCCGCGCTGCGTTAAGGACCTGTAGGAGCGTGACCTGCGCTGCGTTCAGAGCCTGTAGGTGCGTGTTCCGCGCTGCGTTCAGGACCTGTAGGAGCGTGTTCCGCGCTGCGTTCAGGGCCTGTAGGAGCGTAACCCGCGCTGCGTTCGTGGCCTGTAGTAGCGTGACCCGCGCTGCGTTCGTGGCCTGTAGGAGAGTGACCCGCTGCGTTCAGGGCCTGTAGGAGCGTGTTCCGCACTGCGTTCAGGACCTGTAGGAGCGTGTTCCGCGCTGCGTTCAGGGCATGTAGGAGCGTGACCTGCGCTGCGTTCAGGGCCTGTAGGAGCGTGACCCGCGCTGCGTTCAGGGCCTGTATGAGCGTGACCCGCGCTGCGTTCGTGGCCTGTAGGAGCGTGACCCGCGCTGCGTTCAGGGCCTGTAGGAGCGTGACCCGCGCTGCGTTCAGGGCCTGTAGGAGCGTGACCCGCGCAGCGTTCAGGGCCTGTAGGAGCGTGACCCGCGCTGCGTTCGTGGCCTGTAGTAGCGTGACCCGCGCTGCGTTCGTGGCCTGTAGGAGCGTGACCCGCGCTGCGTTCAGGGCCTGTAGGAGCGTGACCCGCGCTGCGTTCAGGGCCTGTAGGAATGTGACCCGCGCTGCGTTCAGGGCCTGTAGGAATGTGACCCGGGCTGCGTTCAGGGCCTGTAGGAGCGTGACCCGCTGCCTTCGGGGCCTGTAGGAGGGTGACCCGCACTGCGCTCAGGGCCTGTAGGAGCGTGACCCACGCTGCGTTCAGGGCTTGTAGGAATGTGACCCGCGCTGCGTTCAGGGCCTGTAGGAGCGTGACCCGTGCTGCGTTCGGGGCCTGTATGAGCGTGACCCGCACTGCGGTCAGGGCCTGTAGCTGCGTTCAGGGCCTGTAGGAGCGTGACCCGCTGCCTTCGGGGCCTGTAGAAGTGTGACCCCGCGCTGCGTTCAGGGCCTGTAGGAGCGTGACCTGCGCTGCGTTAAGGGCCTGAAGGAGTGTGACCCACTGCGTTCAGGGCCTGTAGGAGCGTGACCCGCGCTGCGTTCAGGGCCTGTAGGAGCGTGACCCGCGCTGCGTTCAGGGCCTGTAGGAGCGTGACCTGCGCTGCGTTCAGGACCTGTAGGAATGTGACCCGCGCTGCGTTCAGGGCCTGTAGGAGCGTGACCCGCGCTGCATTCAGGGCCTGTAGGAGCGTGACCCGCTGCGTTCAGGGCCTGTAGGAGTGTGTTCCGCGCTGCGTTAAGGACCTGTAGGAGCGTGACCTGCGCTGCGTTCAGAGCAGCGCGGGTTACGCTCCTACAGGACCTGCGTTCAGGACCTGTAGGAGCGTGTTCCGCGCTGCGTTCAGGGCCTGTAGGAGCGTAACCCGCGCTGCGTTCGTGGCCTGTAGTAGCGTGACCCGCGCTGCGTTCGTGGCCTGTAGGAGAGTGACCCGCTGCGTTCAGGGCCTGTAGGAGCGTGTTCCGCACTGCGTTCAGGACCTGTAGGAGCGTGTTCCGCGCTGCGTTCAGGGCATGTAGGAGCGTGACCTGCGCTGCGTTCAGGGCCTGTAGGAGCGTGACCCGCGCTGCGTTCAGGGCCTGTATGAGCGTGACCCGCGCTGCGTTCGTGGCCTGTAGGAGCGTGACCCGCGCTGCGTTCAGGGCCTGTAGGAGCGTGACCCGCGCTGCGTTCAGGGCCTGTAGGAGCGTGACCCGCGCAGCGTTCAGGGCCTGTAGGAGCGTGACCCGCGCTGCGTTCGTGGCCTGTAGTAGCGTGACCCGCGCTGCGTTCGTGGCCTGTAGGAGCGTGACCCGCGCTGCGTTCAGGGCCTGTAGGAGCGTGACCCGCGCTGCGTTCAGGGCCTGTAGGAATGTGACCCGCGCTGCGTTCAGGGCCTGTAGGAATGTGACCCGGGCTGCGTTCAGGGCCTGTAGGAGCGTGACCCGCTGCCTTCGGGGCCTGTAGGAGGGTGACCCGCACTGCGCTCAGGGCCTGTAGGAGCGTGACCCACGCTGCGTTCAGGGCTTGTAGGAATGTGACCCGCGCTGCGTTCAGGGCCTGTAGGAGCGTGACCCGTGCTGCGTTCGGGGCCTGTATGAGCGTGACCCGCACTGCGGTCAGGGCCTGTAGGAGCATGACCCGCTGCGTTCAGGGCCTGTAGGAGCGTAACCCGCGCTGCGTTCGTGGCCTGTAGTAGCGTGACCTGCGCTGCGTTCGTGGCCTGTAGGAGCGTGATCCGCTGCGTTCAGGGCCTGTAGAAGTGTGACCCCGCGCTGCGTTCAGGGCCTGTAGGAGCGTGACCTGCGCTGCGTTAAGGGCCTGAAGGAGTGTGACCCACTGCGTTCAGGGCCTGTAGGAGCGTGACCCGCGCTGCGTTCAGGGCCTGTAGGAGCGTGACCCGCGCTGCGTTCAGGGCCTGTAGGAGCGTGACCTGCGCTGCGTTCAGGACCTGTAGGAATGTGACCCGCGCTGCGTTCAGGGCCTGTAGGAGCGTGACCCGCGCTGCATTCAGGGCCTGTAGGAGCGTGACCCTCTGCGTTCAGGGCCTGTAGGAGTGTGTTCCGCGCTGCGTTCAGGACCTGTAGGAGCGTGACCTGCGCTGCGTTCAGAGCCTGTAGGAGCGTGTTCCGCGCTGCGTTCAGGACCTGTAGGAGCGTGTTCCGCGCTGCGTTCAGGGCCTGTAGGAGCGTAACCCGCGCTGCGTTCGTGGCCTGTAGTAGCGTGACCCGCGCTGCGTTCGTGGCCTGTAGGAGAGTGACCCGCTGCGTTCAGGGCCTGTAGGAGCGTGTTCCGCACTGCGTTCAGGACCTGTAGGAGCGTGTTCCGCGCTGCGTTCAGGGCATGTAGGAGCGTGACCTGCGCTGCGTTCAGGGCCTGTAGGAGCGTGACCCGCGCTGCGTTCAGGGCCTGTAGGAGCGTGACCCGCGCTGCGTTCGTGGCCTGTAGGAGCGTGACCCGCGCTGCGTTCAGGGCCTGTAGGAGCGTGACCCGCGCTGCGTTCAGGGCCTGTAGGAGCGTGACCTGCGCTGCGTTCAGGACCTGTAGGAATGTGACCCGCGCTGCGTTCAGGGCCTGTAGGAGCGTGACCCGCGCTGCATTCAGGGCCTGTAGGAGCGTGACCCTCTGCGTTCAGGGCCTGTAGGAGTGTGTTCCGCGCTGCGTTCAGGACCTGTAGGAGCGTGACCTGCGCTGCGTTCAGAGCCTGTAGGAGCGTGTTCCGCGCTGCGTTCAGGACCTGTAGGAGCGTGTTCCGCGCTGCGTTCAGGGCCTGTAGGAGCGTAACCCGCGCTGCGTTCGTGGCCTGTAGTAGCGTGACCTGCGCTGCGTTCGTGGCCTGTAGGAGCGTGATCCGCTGCGTTCAGGGCCTGTAGAAGTGTGACCCCGCGCTGCGTTCAGGGCCTGTAGGAGCGTGACCTGCGCTGCGTTAAGGGCCTGAAGGAGTGTGACCCACTGCGTTCAGGGCCTGTAGGAGCGTGACCCGCGCTGCGTTCAGGGCCTGTAGGAGCGTGACCCGCGCTGCGTTCAGGGCCTGTAGGAGCGTGACCTGCGCTGCGTTCAGGACCTGTAGGAATGTGACCCGCGCTGCGTTCAGGGCCTGTAGGAGCGTGACCCGCGCTGCATTCAGGGCCTGTAGGAGCGTGACCCTCTGCGTTCAGGGCCTGTAGGAGTGTGTTCCGCGCTGCGTTCAGGACCTGTAGGAGCGTGACCTGCGCTGCGTTCAGAGCCTGTAGGAGCGTGTTCCGCGCTGCGTTCAGGACCTGTAGGAGCGTGTTCCGCGCTGCGTTCAGGGCCTGTAGGAGCGTAACCCGCGCTGCGTTCGTGGCCTGTAGTAGCGTGACCCGCGCTGCGTTCGTGGCCTGTAGGAGAGTGACCCGCTGCGTTCAGGGCCTGTAGGAGTGTGTTCCGCACTGCGTTCAGGACCTGTAGGAGCGTGTTCCGCGCTGCGTTCAGGGCATGTAGGAGCGTGACCTGCGCTGCGTTCAGGGCCTGTAGGAGCGTGACCCGCGCTGCGTTCAGGGCCTGTAGGAGCGTGACCCGCGCTGCGTTCGTGGCCTGTAGGAGCGTGACCCGCGCTGCGTTCAGGGCCTGTAGGAGCGTGACCCGCGCTGCGTTCAGGACCTTTAGGAGCGTGACCCGCTGCGTTCACGGCCTTTAGCAGCGTGTTCCGCGCTGCGTTCGGGGCCTGTAGGAGCGTGACCCACGCGGCATTCAGGGCCTGTAGGAGTGTGACCCGCTGCTTTCAAGGCCTGTAGGAGCGTGATCCGCTCTGCGTTCAGGACCTGTAGGAGCGTGTTCCGCTGCGTTCAGGGCCTGTAGGAGCGTGACCCGCGCTGCGTTCCGGGCCTGTAGTAATGTGACCCGGGCTGCCTTCAGGGCCTGTAGGAGCGTAACCCGCTGCCTTCGGGGCCTGTAGGAGGGTGACCCGCTGCTTTCAAGGCCTGTAGGAGCGTGACCCGCGCTGCGTTCAGGGCCTGTAGGAATGTGACCCGGGCTGCGTTCAGGGCCTGTAGGAGTGTGACCCGCTGCGTTCACGGTCTTTAGCAGCGTGTTCCGGGCTGCGTTCAGGGCCTGTAGGAGCGTGTTCCGCGCTGCGTTCAGGGCCTGTAGGAGCGTGACCCGCGCTGCGTTAGTGGCCTGTAGTAGCGTGACCTGCGCTGCGTTCAGGGCCTGTAGGAGCGTGTTCCGCGCTGCGTTCAGGGCCTGTAGGAGCGTGTTCCGCGCTGCGTTCAGGGCCTGTATGAGCGTGACCCGCACTGCGGTCAGGGCCTGTAGGAGCATGACCCGCTGCGTTCAGGGCCTGTAGGAGCGTAACCCGCGCTGCGTTCGTGGCCTGTAGTAGCGTGACCTGCGCTGCGTTCGTGGCCTGTAGGAGCGTGATCCGCTGCGTTCAGGGCCTGTAGAAGTGTGACCCCGCGCTGCGTTCAGGGCCTGTAGGAGCGTGACCTGCGCTGCGTTAAGGGCCTGAAGGAGTGTGACCCACTGCGTTCAGGGCCTGTAGGAGCGTGACCCGCGCTGCGTTCAGGGCCTGTAGGAGCGTGACCCGCGCTGCGTTCAGGGCCTGTAGGAGCGTGACCTGCGCTGCGTTCAGGACCTGTAGGAATGTGACCCGCGCTGCGTTCAGGGCCTGTAGGAGCGTGACCCGCGCTGCATTCAGGGCCTGTAGGAGCGTGACCCTCTGCGTTCAGGGCCTGTAGGAGTGTGTTCCGCGCTGCGTTCAGGACCTGTAGGAGCGTGACCTGCGCTGCGTTCAGAGCCTGTAGGAGCGTGTTCCGCGCTGCGTTCAGGACCTGTAGGAGCGTGTTCCGCGCTGCGTTCAGGGCCTGTAGGAGCGTAACCCGCGCTGCGTTCGTGGCCTGTAGTAGCGTGACCCGCGCTGCGTTCGTGGCCTGTAGGAGAGTGACCCGCTGCGTTCAGGGCCTGTAGGAGCGTGTTCCGCACTGCGTTCAGGACCTGTAGGAGCGTGTTCCGCGCTGCGTTCAGGGCATGTAGGAGCGTGACCTGCGCTGCGTTCAGGGCCTGTAGGAGCGTGACCCGCGCTGCGTTCAGGGCCTGTAGGAGCGTGACCCGCGCTGCGTTCGTGGCCTGTAGGAGCGTGACCCGCGCTGCGTTCAGGGCCTGTAGGAGCGTGACCCGCGCTGCGTTCAGGGCCTGTAGGAGCGTGACCCGCGCTGCGTTCAGGGCCTTTAGGAGCGTGTTCCGCGCTGCGTTCGGGGCCTTTAGCAGCGTGTTCCGCGCTGCGTTCGGGACCTGTAGGAGCGTGTTCCGCGCTGCGTTCAGGACCTGCAGGAGCGTGACCCGCACTGTGCTCAGGGCCTGTAGGAGCGTGACCTGCGCTAGGCTCAGGGCCTGTAGGAGCGTAACCCGCGCTGCGTTTGTGGCCTGTAGTAGCGTGACCCGCGCTGCGTTCAGGGCCCGTAGGAGCGTTACCCACGCGGCATTCAGGGCCTGTAGGAGCGTGACCCGTGCTGCGTTCGGGGCCTGTATGAGCGTGACCCGCTGCGTTCAGGGCCTGTAGGAGCGTGACCCGCTGCGTTCAGGGCCTGTAGGAATGTGACCCGGGCTGCGTTCACGGTCTTTAGCAGCGTGTTCCGCGCTGCGTTCAGGGCCTGTAGGAGCGTGACCCGCTGCGTTCAGGGCCTGTAGGAGCGTAACCCGCGCTGTGTTCGTGGCCTGTAGGAGCGTGACCCGCGCTGCTTTCGGGGCCTGTATGAGCGTGACCCGCTGCGTTCAGGGCCTGTAGGAGCGTGACCCGCTGCGTTCAGGGCCTGTAGGAATGTGACCCGGGCTGCGTTCACGGTCTTTAGCAGCGTGTTCCGCGCTGCGTTCAGGGCCTGTAGGAGCGTGACCCGCTGCGTTCAGGGCCTGTAGGAGCGTAACCCGCGCTGTGTTCGTGGCCTGTAGGAGCGTGACCCGCGCTGCTTTCGGGTCCCGAACGCAGGGCCTGTAGGAGCGTGTTCCGCGCTGCGTTCAGGGCCTTTAGGAGCGTGACCCGCTGCGTTCAGGGCCTGTAGGAGCGTGACCCTCGCTGCGTTCAGGCCCTCTAGGAGCGTGACCCGCGCTGCGTTCAGGCCCTGTAGGAGCGTGACCCGCGCTGCGTTCAGGGCCTGTAGGAGCGTGACCCGCGCTGCGTTTGGGGCTTGTAGGAGCGTGACCCGCTGCGTTCAGGGCCTGTAGGAGCGTGACCCGCGCTGCGTTCAGGGTCTGTTGGAGCGTGACCCGCTGCGTTCACGGTCTTTAGCAGCGTGTTCCGGGCTGCGTTCAGGGCCTGTAGGAGCGTGACCCGCGCTGCGTTAGTGGCCTGTAGTAGCGTGACCCGCGCTGCGTTTGTGGCCTGTAGGAGCGTGACCCGCGCTGCGTTCAGGGCCTGTAGGAGCGTGACCCGCGCTGCGTTCAGGGCCTGTAGGAGCGTGTTCCGCGCTGCGTTCAGGGCCTGTAGGAGCGTGTTCCCCGCTGCGTTCAGGGTCTGAAGGAGCTTGTTCCGCGCTGCGTTCAGGACCTGTAGGAACGTGTTCCGTGCTGCGTTCGGGGCCTGTAGGAGCGTGACCCGCGCTGCGTTCGGGGCTTGTAGGAATGTGACCCGCGCTGCGTTCAGGGCCTGTAGGAGTGTGACCCGCCCTGCGTTCAGGGCCTGTAGGAGCGTGACCCGCTGCGTTCAGGGTCTGTAGGAGCGTGACCCGCTGCGTTCACGGCCTTTAGCAGCGTGTTCCGCGCTGCGTTCGGGGCCTGTAGGAGCGTGACCTGCGCGGCATTCGGGGCCTGTAGGAGCGTGACCCGCGCTGCGTTCAGGGCCTGTAGGAGCGTGACCCCGCTGCGTTCAGGGCCTGTAGGAGCGTAACCCGCGCTGCGTTCGTGGCCTGTAGTAGCGTGACCCGCGCTGCGTTCAGGGCCTTTAGGAGCGTGACCCGCTGTGTTCAGGGCCTGTAGGAGCGTAACCCGCGCTGTGTTCGTGGCCCCAAACGCAGGGCCTGTAGGAGTGTGACCCGCTGCTTTCAAGACATGTAGGAGCGTGACCCGCGCTGCGCTCAGGGCCTGTAGGAATGTGACCCGCGCTGCGTTCAGGGCCTGTAGGAGCGTGACCCGCTGCGTTCACGGCCTTTAGCAGCGTGTTCCGCGCTGCGTTCGGGGCCTGTAGGAGCGTGACCCACGCGGCATTCAGGGCCTGTAGGAGTGTGACCCGCTGCTTTCAAGGCCTGTAGGAGCGTGATCCGCTCTGCGTTCAGGACCTGTAGGAGCGTGTTCCGCTGCGTTCAGGGCCTGTAGGAGCGTGACCCGCGCTGCGTTCCGGGCCTGTAGTAATGTGACCCGGGCTGCCTTCAGGGCCTGTAGGAGCGTAACCCGCTGCCTTCGGGGCCTGTAGGAGGGTGACCCGCTGCTTTCAAGGCCTGTAGGAGCGTGACCCGCGCTGCGTTCAGGGCCTGTAGGAATGTGACCCGGGCTGCGTTCAGGGCCTGTAGGAGTGTGACCCGCTGCGTTCACGGTCTTTAGCAGCGTGTTCCGGGCTGCGTTCAGGGCCTGTAGGAGCGTGTTCCGCGCTGCGTTCAGGGCCTGTAGGAGCGTGACCCGCGCTGCGTTAGTGGCCTGTAGTAGCGTGACCTGCGCTGCGTTCAGGGCCTGTAGGAGCGTGTTCCGCGCTGCGTTCAGGGCCTGTAGGAGCGTGTTCCGCGCTGCGTTCAGGGCCTGTATGAGCGTGACCCGCACTGCGGTCAGGGCCTGTAGGAGCATGACCCGCTGCGTTCAGGGCCTGTAGGAGCGTAACCCGCGCTGCGTTCGTGGCCTGTAGTAGCGTGACCTGCGCTGCGTTCGTGGCCTGTAGGAGCGTGATCCGCTGCGTTCAGGGCCTGTAGAAGTGTGACCCCGCGCTGCGTTCAGGGCCTGTAGGAGCGTGACCTGCGCTGCGTTAAGGGCCTGAAGGAGTGTGACCCACTGCGTTCAGGGCCTGTAGGAGCGTGACCCGCGCTGCGTTCAGGGCCTGTAGGAGCGTGACCCGCGCTGCGTTCAGGGCCTGTAGGAGCGTGACCTGCGCTGCGTTCAGGACCTGTAGGAATGTGACCCGCGCTGCGTTCAGGGCCTGTAGGAGCGTGACCCGCGCTGCATTCAGGGCCTGTAGGAGCGTGACCCTCTGCGTTCAGGGCCTGTAGGAGTGTGTTCCGCGCTGCGTTCAGGACCTGTAGGAGCGTGACCTGCGCTGCGTTCAGAGCCTGTAGGAGCGTGTTCCGCGCTGCGTTCAGGACCTGTAGGAGCGTGTTCCGCGCTGCGTTCAGGGCCTGTAGGAGCGTAACCCGCGCTGCGTTCGTGGCCTGTAGTAGCGTGACCCGCGCTGCGTTCGTGGCCTGTAGGAGAGTGACCCGCTGCGTTCAGGGCCTGTAGGAGCGTGTTCCGCACTGCGTTCAGGACCTGTAGGAGCGTGTTCCGCGCTGCGTTCAGGGCATGTAGGAGCGTGACCTGCGCTGCGTTCAGGGCCTGTAGGAGCGTGACCCGCGCTGCGTTCAGGGCCTGTAGGAGCGTGACCCGCGCTGCGTTCGTGGCCTGTAGGAGCGTGACCCGCGCTGCGTTCAGGGCCTGTAGGAGCGTGACCCGCGCTGCGTTCAGGGCCTGTAGGAGCGTGACCCGCGCTGCGTTCAGGGCCTTTAGGAGCGTGTTCCGCGCTGCGTTCGGGGCCTTTAGCAGCGTGTTCCGCGCTGCGTTCGGGACCTGTAGGAGCGTGTTCCGCGCTGCGTTCAGGACCTGCAGGAGCGTGACCCGCACTGTGCTCAGGGCCTGTAGGAGCGTGACCTGCGCTAGGCTCAGGGCCTGTAGGAGCGTAACCCGCGCTGCGTTTGTGGCCTGTAGTAGCGTGACCCGCGCTGCGTTCAGGGCCCGTAGGAGCGTTACCCACGCGGCATTCAGGGCCTGTAGGAGCGTGACCCGTGCTGCGTTCGGGGCCTGTATGAGCGTGACCCGCTGCGTTCAGGGCCTGTAGGAGCGTGACCCGCTGCGTTCAGGGCCTGTAGGAATGTGACCCGGGCTGCGTTCACGGTCTTTAGCAGCGTGTTCCGCGCTGCGTTCAGGGCCTGTAGGAGCGTGACCCGCTGCGTTCAGGGCCTGTAGGAGCGTAACCCGCGCTGTGTTCGTGGCCTGTAGGAGCGTGACCCGCGCTGCTTTCGGGGCCTGTATGAGCGTGACCCGCTGCGTTCAGGGCCTGTAGGAGCGTGACCCGCTGCGTTCAGGGCCTGTAGGAATGTGACCCGGGCTGCGTTCACGGTCTTTAGCAGCGTGTTCCGCGCTGCGTTCAGGGCCTGTAGGAGCGTGACCCGCTGCGTTCAGGGCCTGTAGGAGCGTAACCCGCGCTGTGTTCGTGGCCTGTAGGAGCGTGACCCGCGCTGCTTTCGGGTCCCGAACGCAGGGCCTGTAGGAGCGTGTTCCGCGCTGCGTTCAGGGCCTTTAGGAGCGTGACCCGCTGCGTTCAGGGCCTGTAGGAGCGTGACCCTCGCTGCGTTCAGGCCCTCTAGGAGCGTGACCCGCGCTGCGTTCAGGCCCTGTAGGAGCGTGACCCGCGCTGCGTTCAGGGCCTGTAGGAGCGTGACCCGCGCTGCGTTTGGGGCTTGTAGGAGCGTGACCCGCTGCGTTCAGGGCCTGTAGGAGCGTGACCCGCGCTGCGTTCAGGGTCTGTTGGAGCGTGACCCGCTGCGTTCACGGCCTTTAGCAGCGTGTTCCGCGCTGCGTTCGGGCCCTGTAGGAGCGTGACCTGCGCGGCATTCGGGGCCTGTAGGAGCGTAACCCGCTGCCTTCGGGGCCTGTAGGAGGGTGACCCGCGCTGCGCTCAGGGCCTGTAGGAGCGTGACCCACGCTGCGCTCAGGGCCTGTAGGAGCGTGACCCACGCTGCGTTCAGGGCTTGTAGGAATGTGACCCGCGCTGCGTTCAGGGCCTGTAGGAGCGTGACCCGTGCTGCGTTCAAGGCCTGTATGAGCGTGACCCGCTGCGTTCAGGGCCTGTAGGAGCGTGTTCCGCGCTGCGTTCAGGGCCTGTAGGAGTGTGTTCCGCGCTGCGTTCAGGGCCTGTAGGAGCGTGTTCCCCGCTGCGTTCAGGGTCTGAAGGAGCGTGTTCCGCGCTGCGTTCGGGACCTGTAGGAGCGTGTTCCGTGCTGCGTTCGGGGCCTGTAGGAATGTGACCCGCGCTGCGTTCAGGGCCTGTAGGAGCGTGTTCCGCGCTGCGTTCAGGGCCTGTAGGAGCGTGTTCCGCGCTGCGTTCAGGGCCTGTAGGAGCGTGTTCCCCGCTGCGTTCAGGGTCTGAAGGAGCGTGTTCCGCGCTGCGTTCAGGACCTGTAGGAGCGTGTTCCGTGCTGCGTTCGGGGCCTGTAGGAGCGTGACCCGCGCTGCGTTCGGGGCTTGTAGGAATGTGACCCGCGCTGCGTTCAGGGCCTGTAGGAGCGTGACCCGCTGCGTTCAGGGTCTGTAGGAGCGTGACCCGCGCTGCGTTCAGGCCCTGTAGGAGCGTGACCCGCGCTGCGTTCGGGGCCTGTAGGAGCGTGACCCGCGCTGCGTTTGGGGCTTGTAGGAATGTGACCCGCGCTGCGTTCAGGGTCTGTTGGAGCGTGACCCGCTGCGTTCACGGCCTTTAGCAGCGTGTTCCGCGCTGCGTTCGGGCCCTGTAGGAGCGTGACCTGCGCGGAATTCGGGGCCTGTAGGAGCGTGACCCGCGCTGCGTTCAGGGCCTGTAGGAGCGTGACCCGCTGCGTTCAGGGCCTGTAGGAGCGTAACCCGCGCTGCGTTCGTGGCCTGTAGTAGCGTGACCCGCGCTGCGTTCAGGGCCCGTAGGAGCGTTACCCGCGCGGCATTCAGGGCCTATAGGAGCGTAACCCGCTGCCTTCGGGGCCTTTAGGAGGGTGACCCGCGCTGCGCTCAGGGCCTGTAGGAGCGTGACCCACGCTGCGTTCAGGGCTTGTAGGAATGTGACCCGCGCTGCGTTCAGGGCCTGTAGGAGCGTGACCCGCTGCGTTCAGGGCCTGTAGGAGCGTGTTCCGCGCTGCGTTCAGGACCTGTAGGAGCGTGTTCCGCGCTGCGTTCAGGGCCTGAAGGAATGTGACCCGCGCTGCGTTCAGGGCCTGTAGGAGCGTGACCCGTGCTGCGTTCGGGGCCTGTATGAGCGTGACCCGCTGCGTTCAGGGCCTGTAGGAGCGTGACCCGCTGCGTTCAGGGCCTGTAGGAGCGTGTTCCGCGCTGCGTTCAGGACCTGTAGGAGCGTGTTCCGCGCTGCGTTCAGGGCCTGTAGGAGCGTGTTCCGCGCTGCGTTCAGGGCCTGTAGGAGCGTGTTCCCCGCTGCGTTCAGGGTCTGAAGGAGCGTGTTCCGCGCTGCGTTCGGGACCTGTAGGAGCGTGTTCCGTGCTGCGTTCGGGGCCTTTAGGAATGTTACCCGCGCTGCGTTCAGGGCCTGTAGGAGCGTGTTCCGCGCTGCGTTCAGGGCCTGTAGGAGCGTGACCCACGCTGCGCTCAGGGCCTGTAGGAGCGTGACCCACGCTGCGTTCAGGGCTTGTAGGAATGTGACCCGCGCTGCGTTCAGGGCCTGTAGGAGCGTGACCCGTGCTGCGTTCGGGGCCTTTAGGAATGTTACCCGCGCTGCGTTTAGGGCCTGTAGGAGGGTGACCCGCGCTGCGCTCAGGGCCTGTAGGAGCGTGACCCACGCTGCGCTCAGGGCCTGTAGGAGCGTGACCCACGCTGCGTTCAGGGCCTGTAGGAGCGTGACCCGTGCTGCGTTCGAGGCCTGTATGAGCGTGACCCGCTGCGTTCAGGGCCTGTAGGAGCGTGACCCGCTGCGTTCAGGGCCTGTAGGAGCGTGTTCCGCGCTGCGTTCAGGACCTGTAGGAGCGTGTTCCGCGCTGCGTTCAGGGCCTGTAGGAGTGTGTTCCGCGCTGCGTTCAGGGCCTGTAGGAGCGTGTTCCCCGCTGCGTTCAGGGTCTGAAGGAGCGTGTTCCGCGCTGCGTTCGGGACCTGTAGGAGCGTGTTCCGTGCTGCGTTCGGGGCCTGTAGGAATGTGACCCGCGCTGCGTTCAGGGCCTGTAGGAGCGTGTTCCGCGCTGCGTTCAGGGCCTGTAGGAGCGTGTTCCGCGCTGCGTTCAGGGCCTGTAGGAGCGTGTTCCCCGCTGCGTTCAGGGTCTGAAGGAGCGTGTTCCGCGCTGCGTTCAGGACCAGTAGGAGCGTGTTCCGTGCTGCGTTCGGGGCCTGTAGGAGCGTGACCCGCGCTGCGTTCGGGGCTTGTAGGAATGTGACCCGCGCTGCGTTCAGGGCCTGTAGGAGTGTGACCCGCCCTGCGTTCAGGGCCTGTAGGAGCGTGACCCACGCTGCGCTCAGGGCCTGTAGGAGCGTGACCCACGCTGCGTTCAGGGCTTGTAGGAATGTGACCCGCGCTGCGTTCAGGGCCTGTAGGAGCGTGACCCGTGCTGCGTTCGAGGCCTGTATGAGCGTGACCCGCTGCGTTCAGGGCCTGTAGGAGCGTGACCCGCTGCGTTCAGGGCCTGTAGGAGCGTGTTCCGCGCTGCGTTCAGGACCTGTAGGAGCGTGTTCCGCGCTGCGTTCAGGGCCTGTAGGAGTGTGTTCCGCGCTGCGTTCAGGGCCTGTAGGAGCGTGTTCCCCGCTGCGTTCAGGGTCTGAAGGAGCGTGTTCCGCGCTGCGTTCGGGACCTGTAGGAGCGTGTTCCGTGCTGCGTTCGGGGCCTGTAGGAATGTGACCCGCGCTGCGTTCAGGGCCTGTAGGAGCGTGTTCCGCGCTGCGTTCAGGGCCTGTAGGAGCGTGTTCCGCGCTGCGTTCAGGGCCTGTAGGAGCGTGTTCCCCGCTGCGTTCAGGGTCTGAAGGAGCGTGTTCCGCGCTGCGTTCAGGACCTGTAGGAGCGTGTTCCGTGCTGCGTTCGGGGCCTGTAGGAGCGTGACCCGCGCTGCGTTCGGGGCTTGTAGGAATGTGACCCGCGCTGCGTTCAGGGCCTGTAGGAGTGTGACCCGCCCTGCGTTCAGGGCCTGTAGGAGCGTGACCCGCTGCGTTCAGGGTCTGTAGGAGCGTGACCCGCGCTGCGTTCAGGCCCTGTAGGAGCGTGACCCGCGCTGCGTTCAGGGCCTGTAGGAGCGTGACCCGCGCTGCGTTTGGGGCTTGTAGGAATGTGACCCGCGCTGCGTTCAGGGTCTGTTGGAGCGTGACCCGCTGCGTTCACGGCCTTTAGCAGCGTGTTCCGCGCTGCGTTCGGGCCCTGTAGGAGCGTGACCTGCGCGGCATTCGGGGCCTGTAGGAGCGTGACCCGCGCTGCGTTCAGGGCCTGTAGGAGCGTGACCCGCTGCGTTCAGGGCCTGTAGGAGCGTAACCCGCGCTGCGTTCGTGGCCTGTAGTAGCGTGACCCGCGCTGCGTTCGGGCCCTGTAGGAGCGTGACCTGCGCGGCATTCGGGGCCTGTAGGAGCGTGACCCGCGCTGCGTTCAGGGCCTGTAGGAGCGTGACCCGCTGCGTTCAGGGCCTGTAGGAGCGTAACCCGCGCTGCGTTCGTGGCCTGTAGTAGCGTGACCCGCGCTGCGTTCAGGGCCCGTAGGAGCGTTACCTGCGCGGCATTCAGGGCCTATAGGAGCGTAACCCGCGCTGCGTTCAGGGCCTGTAGGAGCGTGACCCGCTGCGTTCAGGGCCTGTAGGAGCGTAACCCGCGCTGCGTTCGTGGCCTGTAGTAGCGTGACCCGCGCTGCGTTCAGGGCCCGTAGGAGCGTTACCCGCGCGGCATTCAGGGCCTATAGGAGCGTAACCCGCTGCCTTCGGGGCCTGTAGGAGGGTGACCCGCGCTGCGCTCAGGGCCTGTAGGAGCGTGACCCACGCTGCGTTCAGGGCTTGTAGGAATGTGACCCGCGCTGCGTTCAGGGCCTGTAGGAGCGTGACCCGTGCTGCGTTCGGGGCCTGTATGAGCGTGACCCGCTGCGTTCAGGGCCTGTAGGAGCGTGACCCGCTGCGTTCAGGGCCTGTAGGAGCGTGTTCCGCGCTGCGTTCAGGACCTGTAGGAGCGTGTTCCGCGCTGCGTTCAGGGCCTGAAGGAATGTGACCCGCGCTGCGTTCAGGGCCTGTAGGAGCGTGACCCGTGCTGCGTTCGGGGCCTGTATGAGCGTGACCCGCTGCGTTCAGGGCCTGTAGGAGCGTGACCCGCTGCGTTCAGGGCCTGTAGGAGCGTGTTCCGCGCTGCGTTCAGGACCTGTAGGAGCGTGTTCCGCGCTGCGTTCAGGGCCTGTAGGAGCGTGTTCCGCGCTGCGTTCAGGGCCTGTAGGAGCGTGTTCCCCGCTGCGTTCAGGGTCTGAAGGAGCGTGTTCCGCGCTGCGTTCGGGACCTGTAGGAGCGTGTTCCGCGCTGCGTTCGGGGCCTTTAGGAATGTTACCCGCGCTGCGTTCAGGGCCTGTAGGAGCGTGTTCCGCGCTGCGTTCAGGGCCTGTAGGAGCGTGTTCCGCGCTGCGTTCAGGGCCTGTAGGAGCGTGTTCCCCGCTGCGTTCAGGGTCTGAAGGAGCGTGTTCCGCGCTTCGTTCAGGACCTGTAGGAGCGTGTTCCGTGCTGCGTTCGGGGCCTGTAGGAGCGTGACCCGCGCTGCGTTCGGGGCTTGTAGGAATGTGACCCGCGCTGCGTTCAGGGCCTGTAGGAGTGTGACCCGCCCTGCGTTCAGGGCCTGTAGGAGCGTGACCCGCTGCGTTCAGGGTCTGTAGGAGCGTGACCCGCGCTGCGTTCAGGGCCTGTAGGAGCGTGACCCGCGCTGCGTTTGGGGCTTGTAGGAATGTGACCCGCGCTGCGTTCAGGGCCTGTAGGAGTGTGACCCGCCCTGCGTTCAGGGCCTGTAGGAGCGTGACCCGCTGCGTTCAGGGCCTGTAGGAGCGTGACCCGCGCTGCGTTCAGGGTCTGTAGGAGTGTGTTCCGCGCTGCGTTCAGGGCCTGTAGGAGCGTGTTCCCCGCTGCGTTCAGGGTCTGAAGGAGCGTGTTCCGCGCTGCGTTCGGGACCTGTAGGAGCGTGTTCCGTGCTGCGTTCGGGGCCTGTAGGAATGTGACCCGCGCTGCGTTCAGGGCCTGTAGGAGCGTGTTCCGCGCTGCGTTCAGGGCCTGTAGGAGCGTGTTCCGCGCTGCGTTCAGGGCCTGTAGGAGCGTGTTCCCCGCTGCGTTCAGGGTCTGAAGGAGCGTGTTCCGCGCTGCGTTCAGGACCTGTAGGAGCGTGTTCCGTGCTGCGTTCGGGGCCTGTAGGAGCGTGACCCGCGCTGCGTTCGGGGCTTGTAGGAATGTGACCCGCGCTGCGTTCAGGGCCTGTAGGAGTGTGACCCGCCCTGCGTTCAGGGCCTGTAGGAGCGTGTTCCGTGCTGCGTTCGGGACCTGTAGGAGCGTGTTCCGTGCTGCGTTCGGGGCCTTTAGGAATGTTACCCGCGCTGCGTTCAGGGCCTGTAGGAGCGTGTTCCGCGCTGCGTTCAGGGCCTGTAGGAGCGTGACCCACGCTGCGCTCAGGGCCTGTAGGAGCGTGACCCACGCTGCGTTCAGGGCTTGTAGGAATGTGACCCGCGCTGCGTTCAGGGCCTGTAGGAGCGTGACCCGTGCTGCGTTCGGGGCCTTTAGGAATGTTACCCGCGCTGCGTTTAGGGCCTGTAGGAGGGTGACCCGCGCTGCGCTCAGGGCCTGTAGGAGCGTGACCCACGCTGCGCTCAGGGCCTGTAGGAGCGTGACCCACGCTGCGTTCAGGGCTTGTAGGAATGTGACCCGCGCTGCGTTCAGGGCCTGTAGGAGCGTGACCCGTGCTGCGTTCGAGGCCTGTATGAGCGTGACCCGCTGCGTTCAGGGCCTGTAGGAGCGTGACCCGCTGCGTTCAGGGCCTGTAGGAGCGTGTTCCGCGCTGCGTTCAGGACCTGTAGGAGCGTGTTCCGCGCTGCGTTCAGGGCCTGTAGGAGTGTGTTCCGCGCTGCGTTCAGGGCCTGTAGGAGCGTGTTCCCCGCTGCGTTCAGGGTCTGAAGGAGCGTGTTCCGCGCTGCGTTCGGGACCTGTAGGAGCGTGTTCCGTGCTGCGTTCGGGGCCTGTAGGAATGTGACCCGCGCTGCGTTCAGGGCCTGTAGGAGCGTGTTCCGCGCTGCGTTCAGGGCCTGTAGGAGCGTGTTCCGCGCTGCGTTCAGGGCCTGTAGGAGCGTGTTCCCCGCTGCGTTCAGGGTCTGAAGGAGCGTGTTCCGCGCTGCGTTCAGGACCAGTAGGAGCGTGTTCCGTGCTGCGTTCGGGGCCTGTAGGAGCGTGACCCGCGCTGCGTTCGGGGCTTGTAGGAATGTGACCCGCGCTGCGTTCAGGGCCTGTAGGAGTGTGACCCGCCCTGCGTTCAGGGCCTGTAGGAGCGTGACCCACGCTGCGCTCAGGGCCTGTAGGAGCGTGACCCACGCTGCGTTCAGGGCTTGTAGGAATGTGACCCACGCTGCGTTCAGGGCCTGTAGGAGCGTGACTCGTGCTGCGTTCGAGGCCTGTATGAGCGTGACCCGCTGCGTTCAGGGCCTGTAGGAGCGTGACCCGCTGCGTTCAGGGCCTGTAGGAGCGTGTTCCGCGCTGCGTTCAGGACCTGTAGGAGCGTGTTCCGCGCTGCGTTCAGGGCCTGTAGGAGTGTGTTCCGCGCTGCGTTCAGGGCCTGTAGGAGCGTGTTCCCCGCTGCGTTCAGGGTCTGAAGGAGCGTGTTCCGCGCTGTGTTCGGGACCTGTAGGAGCGTGTTCCGTGCTGCGTTCGGGGCCTGTAGGAATGTGACCCGCGCTGCGTTCAGGGCCTGTAGGAGCGTGTTCCGCGCTGCGTTCAGGGCCTGTAGGAGCGTGTTCCGCGCTGCGTTCAGGGCCTGTAGGAGCGTGTTCCCCGCTGCGTTCAGGGTCTGAAGGAGCGTGTTCCGCGCTGCGTTCAGGACCTGTAGGAGCGTGTTCCGTGCTGCGTTCGGGGCCTGTAGGAGCGTGACCCGCGCTGCGTTCGGGGCTTGTAGGAATGTGACCCGCGCTGCGTTCAGGGCCTGTAGGAGTGTGACCCGCCCTGCGTTCAGGGCCTGTAGGAGCGTGACCCGCTGCGTTCAGGGTCTGTAGGAGCGTGACCCGCGCTGCGTTCAGGCCCTGTAGGAGCGTGACCCGCGCTGCGTTCAGGGCCTGTAGGAGCGTGACCCGCGCTGCGTTTGGGGCTTGTAGGAATGTGACCCGCGCTGCGTTCAGGGTCTGTTGGAGCGTGACCCGCTGCGTTCACGGCCTTTAGCAGCGTGTTCCGCGCTGCGTTCGGGCCCTGTAGGAGCGTGACCTGCGCGGCATTCGGGGCCTGTAGGAGCGTGACCCGCGCTGCGTTCAGGGCCTGTAGGAGCGTGACCCGCTGCGTTCAGGGCCTGTAGGAGCGTAACCCGCGCTGCGTTCGTGGCCTGTAGTAGCGTGACCCGCGCTGCGTTCGGGCCCTGTAGGAGCGTGACCTGCGCGGCATTCGGGGCCTGTAGGAGCGTGACCCGCGCTGCGTTCAGGGCCTGTAGGAGCGTGACCCGCTGCGTTCAGGGCCTGTAGGAGCGTAACCCGCGCTGCGTTCGTGGCCTGTAGTAGCGAGACCCGCGCTGCGTTCAGGGCCCGTAGGAGCGTTACCCGCGCGGCATTCAGGGCCTATAGGAGCGTAACCCGCTGCCTTCGGGGCCTGTAGGAGGGTGACCCGCGCTGCGCTCAGGGCCTGTAGGAGCGTGACCCACGCTGCGTTCAGGGCTTGTAGGAATGTGACCCGCGCTGCGTTCAGGGCCTGTAGGAGCGTGACCCGTGCTGCGTTCGGGGCCTGTATGAGCGTGACCCGCTGCGTTCAGGGCCTGTAGGAGCGTGACCCGCTGCGTTCAGGGCCTGTAGGAGCGTGTTCCGCGCTGCGTTCAGGACCTGTAGGAGCGTGTTCCGCGCTGCGTTCAGGGCCTGAAGGAATGTGACCCGCGCTGCGTTCAGGGCCTGTAGGAGCGTGACCCGTGCTGCGTTCGGGGCCTGTATGAGCGTGACCCGCTGCGTTCAGGGCCTGTAGGAGCGTGACCCGCTGCGTTCAGGGCCTGTAGGAGCGTGTTCCGCGCTGCGTTCAGGACCTGTAGGAGCGTGTGCCGCGCTGCGTTCAGGGCCTGTAGGAGCGTGTTCCGCGCTGCGTTCAGGGCCTGTAGGAGCGTGTTCCCCGCTGCGTTCAGGGTCTGAAGGAGCGTGTTCCGCGCTGCGTTCGGGACCTGTAGGAGCGTGTTCCGCGCTGCGTTCGGGGCCTTTAGGAATGTTACCCGCGCTGCGTTCAGGGCCTGTAGGAGCGTGTTCCGCGCTGCGTTCAGGGCCTGTAGGAGCGTGTTCCGCGCTGCGTTCAGGGCCTGTAGGAGCGTGTTCCCCGCTGCGTTCAGGGTCTGAAGGAGCGTGTTCCGCGCTTCGTTCAGGACCTGTAGGAGCGTGTTCCGTGCTGCGTTCGGGGCCTGTAGGAGCGTGACCCGCGCTGCGTTCGGGGCTTGTAGGAATGTGACCCGCGCTGCGTTCAGGGCCTGTAGGAGTGTGACCCGCCCTGCGTTCAGGGCCTGTAGGAGCGTGACCCGCTGCGTTCAGGGTCTGTAGGAGCGTGACCCGCGCTGCGTTCAGGGCCTGTAGGAGCGTGACCCGCGCTGCGTTTGGGGCTTGTAGGAATGTGACCCGCGCTGCGTTCAGGGCCTGTAGGAGTGTGACCCGCCCTGCGTTCAGGGCCTGTAGGAGCGTGACCCGCTGCGTTCAGGGCCTGTAGGAGCGTGACCCGCGCTGCGTTCAGGGTCTGTAGGAGTGTGTTCCGCGCTGCGTTCAGGGCCTGTAGGAGCGTGTTCCGTGCTGCGTTCGGGGCCTGTAGGAGCGTGACCCGCGCTGCGTTCGGGGCTTGTAGGAATGTGACCCGCGCTGCGTTCAGGGCCTGTAGGAGTGTGACCCGCCCTGCGTTCAGGGCCTGTAGGAGCGTGACCCGCTGCGTTCAGGGTCTGTAGGAGCGTGACCCGCGCTGCGTTCAGGCCCTGTAGGAGCGTGACCCGCGCTGCGTTCAGGGCCTGTAGGAGCGTGACCCGCGCTGCGTTTGGGGCTTGTAGGAATGTGACCCGCGCTGCGTTCAGGGTCTGTTGGAGCGTGACCCGCTGCGTTCACGGCCTTTAGCAGCGTGTTCCGCGCTGCGTTCGGGCCCTGTAGGAGCGTGACCTGCGCGGCATTCGGGGCCTGTAGGAGCGTGACCCGCGCTGCGTTCAGGGCCTGTAGGAGCGTGACCCGCTGCGTTCAGGGCCTGTAGGAGCGTAACCCGCGCTGCGTTCGTGGCCTGTAGTAGCGTGACCCGCGCTGCGTTCGGGCCCTGTAGGAGCGTGACCTGCGCGGCATTCGGGGCCTGTAGGAGCGTGACCCGCGCTGCGTTCAGGGCCTGTAGGAGCGTGACCCGCTGCGTTCAGGGCCTGTAGGAGCGTAACCCGCGCTGCGTTCGTGGCCTGTAGTAGCGTGACCCGCGCTGCGTTCAGGGCCCGTAGGAGCGTTACCCGCGCGGCATTCAGGGCCTATAGGAGCGTAACCCGCTGCCTTCGGGGCCTGTAGGAGGGTGACCCGCGCTGCGCTCAGGGCCTGTAGGAGCGTGACCCACGCTGCGTTCAGGGCTTGTAGGAATGTGACCCGCGCTGCGTTCAGGGCCTGTAG
Organism: Eucyclogobius newberryi; assembly: GCF_026437365.1. NCBI lineage: Eukaryota > Metazoa > Chordata > Actinopteri > Gobiiformes > Gobiidae > Eucyclogobius > Eucyclogobius newberryi. The sequence goes on from NW_027316532.1 coordinate 13,636,600, forward strand.
GAGCGTGACCCGTGCTGCGTTCGGGGCCTGTATGAGCGTGACCCGCTGCGTTCAGGGCCTGTAGGAGCGTGACCCGCTGCGTTCAGGGCCTGTAGGAGCGTGTTCCGCGCTGCGTTCAGGACCTGTAGGAGCGTGTTCCGCGCTGCGTTCAGGGCCTGAAGGAATGTGACCCGCGCTGCGTTCAGGGCCTGTAGGAGCGTGACCCGTGCTGCGTTCGGGGCCTGTATGAGCGTGACCCGCTGCGTTCAGGGTCTGAAGGAGCGTGTTCCGCGCTGCGTTCGGGACCTGTAGGAGCGTGTTCCGCGCTGCGTTCGGGGCCTTTAGGAATGTTACCCGCGCTGCGTTCAGGGACTGTAGGAGCGTGACCCGCTGCGTTCAGGGCCTGTAGGAGCGTGTTCCGCGCTGCGTTCAGGACCTGTAGGAGCGTGTTCCGCGCTGCGTTCAGGGCCTGTAGGAGCGTGTTCCGCGCTGCGTTCAGGGCCTGTAGGAGCGTGTTCCCCGCTGCGTTCAGGGTCTGAAGGAGCGTGTTCCGCGCTGCGTTCGGGACCTGTAGGAGCGTGTTCCGCGCTGCGTTCGGGGCCTTTAGGAATGTTACCCGCGCTGCGTTCAGGGCCTGTAGGAGCGTGTTCCGCGCTGCGTTCAGGGCCTGTAGGAGCGTGTTCCGCGCTGCGTTCAGGGCCTGTAGGAGCGTGTTCCCCGCTGCGTTCAGGGTCTGAAGGAGCGTGTTCCGCGCTTCGTTCAGGACCTGTAGGAGCGTGTTCCGTGCTGCGTTCGGGGCCTGTAGGAGCGTGACCCGCGCTGCGTTCGGGGCTTGTAGGAATGTGACCCGCGCTGCGTTCAGGGCCTGTAGGAGTGTGACCCGCCCTGCGTTCAGGGCCTGTAGGAGCGTGACCCGCTGCGTTCAGGGTCTGTAGGAGCGTGACCCGCGCTGCGTTCAGGGCCTGTAGGAGCGTGACCCGCGCTGCGTTTGGGGCTTGTAGGAATGTGACCCGCGCTGCGTTCAGGGCCTGTAGGAGTGTGACCCGCCCTGCGTTCAGGGCCTGTAGGAGCGTGACCCGCTGCGTTCAGGGCCTGTAGGAGCGTGACCCGCGCTGCGTTCAGGGTCTGTAGGAGTGTGTTCCGCGCTGCGTTCAGGGCCTGTAGGAGCGTGTTCCCCGCTGCGTTCAGGGTCTGAAGGAGCGTGTTCCGCGCTGCGTTCGGGACCTGTAGGAGCGTGTTCCGTGCTGCGTTCGGGGCCTGTAGGAATGTGACCCGCGCTGCGTTCAGGGCCTGTAGGAGCGTGTTCCGCGCTGCGTTCAGGGCCTGTAGGAGCGTGTTCCGCGCTGCGTTCAGGGCCTGTAGGAGCGTGTTCCCCGCTGCGTTCAGGGTCTGAAGGAGCGTGTTCCGCGCTGCGTTCAGGACCTGTAGGAGCGTGTTCCGTGCTGCGTTCGGGGCCTGTAGGAGCGTGACCCGCGCTGCGTTCGGGGCTTGTAGGAATGTGACCCGCGCTGCGTTCAGGGCCTGTAGGAGTGTGACCCGCCCTGCGTTCAGGGCCTGTAGGAGCGTGACCCGCTGCGTTCAGGGTCTGTAGGAGCGTGACCCGCGCTGCGTTCAGGCCCTGTAGGAGCGTGACCCGCGCTGCGTTCAGGGCCTGTAGGAGCGTGACCCGCGCTGCGTTTGGGGCTTGTAGGAATGTGACCCGCGCTGCGTTCAGGGTCTGTTGGAGCGTGACCCGCTGCGTTCACGGCCTTTAGCAGCGTGTTCCGCGCTGCGTTCGGGCCCTGTAGGAGCGTGACCTGCGCGGCATTCGGGGCCTGTAGGAGCGTGACCCGCGCTGCGTTCAGGGCCCGTAGGAGCGTGACCCGCTGCGTTCAGGGCCTGTAGGAGCGTAACCCGCGCTGCGTTCGTGGCCTGTAGTAGCGTGACCCGCGCTGCGTTCGGGCCCTGTAGGAGCGTGACCTGCGCGGCATTCGGGGCCTGTAGGAGCGTGACCCGCGCTGCGTTCAGGGCCTGTAGGAGCGTGACCCGCTGCGTTCAAGGCCTGTAGGAGCGTAACCCGCGCTGCGTTCGTGGCCTGTAGTAGCGTGACCCGCGCTGCGTTCAGGGCCCGTAGGAGCGTTACCCGCGCGGCATTCAGGGCCTATAGGAGCGTAACCCGCTGCCTTCGGGGCCTGTAGGAGGGTGACCCGCGCTGCGCTCAGGGCCTGTAGGAGCGTGACCCACGCTGCGTTCAGGGCTTGTAGGAATGTGACCCGCGCTGCGTTCAGGGCCTGTAGGAGCGTGACCCGTGCTGCGTTCGGGGCCTGTATGAGCGTGACCCGCTGCGTTCAGGGCCTGTAGGAGCGTGACCCGCTGCGTTCAGGGCCTGTAGGAGCGTGTTCCGCGCTGCGTTCAGGACCTGTAGGAGCGTGTTCCGCGCTGCGTTCAGGGCCTGAAGGAATGTGACCCGCGCTGCGTTCAGGGCCTGTAGGAGCGTGACCCGTGCTGCGTTCGGGGCCTGTATGAGCGTGACCCGCTGCGTTCAGGGCCTGTAGGAGCGTGACCCGCTGCGTTCAGGGCCTGTAGGAGCGTGTTCCGCGCTGCGTTCAGGACCTGTAGGAGCGTGTTCCGCGCTGTGTTCAGGGCCTGTAGGAGCGTGTTCCGCGCTGCGTTCAGGGCCTGTAGGAGCGTGACCCGCCCTGCGTTCAGGGCCTGTAGGAGCGTGACCCGCTGCGTTCAGGGTCTGTAGGAGCGTGTTCCGCGCTTCGTTCAGGACCTGTAGGAGCGTGTTCCGTGCTGCGTTCGGGGCCTGTAGGAGCGTGACCCGCGCTGCGTTCGGGGCTTGTAGGAATGTGACCCGCGCTGCGTTCAGGGCCTGTAGGAGTGTGACCCGCCCTGCGTTCAGGGCCTGTAGGAGCGTGACCCGCTGCGTTCAGGGTCTGTAGGAGCGTGACCCGCGCTGCGTTCAGGGCCTGTAGGAGCGTGACCCGCGCTGCGTTTGGGGCTTGTAGGAATGTGACCCGCGCTGCGTTCAGGGCCTGTAGGAGTGTGACCCGCCCTGCGTTCAGGGCCTGTAGGAGCGTGACCCGCTGCGTTCAGGGCCTGTAGGAGCGTGACCCGCGCTGCGTTCAGGGTCTGTTGGAGCGTGACCCGCTGCGTTCACGGCCTTTAGCAGCGTGTTCCGCGCTGCGTTCGGGCCCTGTAGGAGCGTGACCTGCGCGGCATTCGGGGCCTTTAGGAGCGTGACCCGCTGCGTTCAGGGCCTGTAGGAGCGTAACCCGCGCTGCGTTCGTGGCCTGTAGTAGCGTGACCCGCGCTGCGTTCAGGGCCTGTAGGAGCGTGTTCCGGAACACGCTCCTACAGGCCCTGAACGCAGCGGGTCACGCTCCTACAGGCCCTGAACGCAGCGGGTCACGCTCATACAGGCCCCGAACGCAGCACGGGTCACGCTCCTACAGGCCCTGAACGCAGCGGGTCACGCTCATACAGGCCCCGAACGCAGCACGGGTCACGCTCCTACAGGCCCTGAACGCAGCGCGGGTCACATTCCTACAAGCCCTGAACGCAGCGTGGGTCACGCTCCTACAGGCCCTGAGCGCATCGCGGGTCACCCTCCTACAGGCCCCGAAGGCAGCGGGTTACGCTCCTACAGGCCCTGAATGCCGCGCGGGTAACGCTCCTACGGGCCCTGAACGCAGCGCGGGTCACGCTACTACAGGCCACGAACGCAGCGCGGGTTACGCTCCTACAGGCCCTGAACGCAGCGGGTCACGCTCCTACAGGCCCTGAACGCAGCGCGGGTCACGCTCCTACAGACCCCGAATGCCGCGCAGGTCACGCTCCTACAGGGCCCGAACGCAGCGCGGAACACGCTGCTAAAGGCCGTGAACGCAACGGGTCACGCTCCAACAGACCCTGAACGTAGCGCGGGTCACATTCCTACAAGCCCCGAACGCAGCGCGGGTCACGCTCCTACAGGCCCTGAACGCAGCGCGGGTCACGCTCCTACAGGGCCTGAACGCAGCGCGGGTCACGCTCCTACAGACCCTGAACGCAGCGGGTCACGCTCCTACAGGCCCTGAACGCAGGGCGGGTCACACTCCTACAGGCCCTGAACGCAGCGCGGGTCACATTTCTACAAGCCCCGAACGCAGCGCGGGTCACGCTCCTACAGGCCCCGAACGCAGCACGGAACACGCTCCTACAGGTCCTGAACGCAGCGCGGAACACGCTCCTTCAGACCCTGAACGCAGCGGGGAACACGCTCCTACAGGCCCTGAACGCAGCGCGGAACACGCTCCTACAGGCGTACAGGAGCGTGTTCCGCGCTGCGTTCAGGGCCTGTAGGAGCGTGACCCGCGCTAGGCTCAGGGCCTGTACGAGCGTGACCCGCGCTGCGTTCAGGGCCTGTAGGAATGTGACCCGCGCTGCGTTCGGGGCCTGTAGGAGCGTGACCCGCGCTGCGTTCGGGGCTTGTAGGAATGTGACCCGTGCTGCGTTCAGGGCCTGTAGGAGCGTGACCCGCTGCGTTCAGGGCCTGTAGCAGCGTGTTCCGCGCTGCGTTCGGGGCCTGTAGGAGCGTGACCCGCGCTGCGTTCGGGGCCTGTAGGAGTGTGATGTTTTTCATTTGTATATTTCAAACAATTATTCTGAGCCTTATAGTTCATCTCCCAGAAGAATAAAAAGCTTTTTATTGAAAATTCAAACTGTTGTGTGTTTTCTTTTAAAAATAAAACTGTCAATATTTTTCAATCCAATGCAGAGATATTCTCAAAATGTTTGACAAGAATATATTGACCCTGGGACACAATGCATATGACTAATGATCAATAATAAATATAGCTTTATTAGGCACAAGTGTCACAAGCTGGCGAGAGGCCAATTAGTCCCGTAAGGCCGTGCGAAGCACGGCTGCGAAAGTGCTTGCGTAGTACGCACGAAATCGAGCACGAAGCGCTAGCCCACTTCCAAACACTCACTAACGCACTCCTCCATTCATGCACGCCCCGTGCATACTAAAAACGAATACAAAAGTTGCTCACGAATACGTTCCCCATCTCTTGCATGTTCCGTGCATATAAGCATGTAATGCAAAAAATGAACATTATTACTGTATAGAGGGCCAAAACCACAAAGTTGGCGGAGCCCACTCAAAATTAACGAAAGTACCCGTCAGTGACCAGGGACCCACACCATGAGGTAGGAAAGCGCGAGCGCTTTCCGAAAATGTATAGTTTATGATATTTGAAAAATGGGAAACATTGTTGAATATTATTCTTTCTTTCTTTCTTTCTTTCTTTCTTTCTTTCTTTCTTTCTTTCTTTCTTTCTTTCTTTCTTTCTTCCTTCTTCTTCTTCTTCTTCTTCTTCTTCTTCTTCTTCTTCTTCTTCTTCTTCTTCTTCTTCTTCTTCTTCTTCTTCTTCTTCTTCTTCTTCTTCTTCTTCTTCTTCTTCTTCTTCTTCTTCTTCTTCTTCTTCTTCTTCTTCTTCTTCTTCTTCTTCTTCTTCTTCTTCTTCTTCTTCTTCTTCTTCTTCTTCTTCTTCTTCTTCTTCTTCTTCTTCTTCTTCTTCTTCTTCTTCTTCTTCTTCTTCTTCTTCTTCTTCTTCTTCTCGGGACCAACCCCCCTATTTTTCACAAAAATTTGCACACCTCTAAAAATCATGCCTCTCTACATTCTGGCTATCTCCCTTTTCTAAAATTAAAAAATTGGCGCGTCAGCGCCCCCAAATGTACCAAAATGCATTGAGAGATAGGAAATGACCCAAAAAAAAAATCGGATCGTAGAATCATGAAATTTGGCGCAGAGGTAGATGGTGACAAGAGAAGTAAAAAATATTATCACGGCAACGCCGTTCGCCCAACCAAATGTCGGCCATATTGATTCAAAAATGGCTAAGCATGACTCGGGAGTTTTTCCAAACGTCGTACTTTTGCGACCTCCTCCCAGGGCGTTGGCCCTAAAAAGTTGAAATTTGGTGAAAATTGTGCTGAGGAGTGGGACATCAAAAGTTATTCAAATTACATTGATACCTGTCACGGTCTCTGTGCGGCGAAGCCGCAAACTGCAGCTAGAATTTCAGAAATCTCCCAAATTTAAAATTTCTGCCGTTCGCGCAGATTAAGTCCGAATTGCGTCAAATTAGTTGTTAAACTCTTTGCCCTAAACCTACTTGAACTGTTTTTATCTTAAATTCTTTTTATCTTTATTCTTTTAAGTTTTTATCTAACTTCCTGCTTCCGAAGAGTGCAGACGCTTTCTTGCTCGCTCCAGCTTGCTATCGCTGCTTCTTATTTATTTATTTTATTATTTTTTATACTTAATCCTTATTTATTTTGCTTTTTAATCAGTTTTTGTCTTCCAAACATAATATGTGGCCCGGCCTCCTGCTGGTGCCAGAGTCGGGACTAAACATGGACCGGCCTCCTGCTGGTGCCAGAGACGGGACTAAACATGGATCGGCCTCCTGCTGGTGCCAGAGTCAGGACTAAACATGGACCGGCCTCCTGCTGGTGCCAGAGTCAGAACTAAACATGGGCCGGCCTCCTGCTGGTGCCAGAGTCAGGACTAAACATGGACCGGCCTCCTGCTGGTGCCAGAGTCAGGACTAAACATGGACCGGCCTCCTGCTGGTGCCAGAGTCAGGACTGAACATGGACCGGCCTCCTGCTGGTGCCAGAGTCAGGACTAAACATGGGGAATCTGCGTTTCATTGTTCATATGGCACTAACATGTCCGAGATGTACTTTGGTGCTAGGCCATGGAGAGACTTGTACACAAGCAGATCTGCTTTAAAGTCTCTTCTCTGAGCCACAGGGGGCAGTGCAGAGACCTGAGAACAGGACTAATGTGATGGTACTTCCTGGTTCTAGTCAGGACCCGAGCAGCAGCATTCTGGATGTTCTGCAGCTGTTTTACAGCTCGTTTGGAGAGACCAGTGAGCGGCCGGTACAGTCTAATCTACTGGAGAAAAAACGCAGGGATAAGTCTCTCCAAGTCTGGTTTAGACACTGTATTTTTGATTTTGGCAATGTTTTTTAGATGGTAAAAGCTGCTGATGTTATTGATTTGATGTGTTAAAGTTCAAGTCTGAGTCCGTTATTACCCTCAGATTTATAACTTGATTTGTAGGTTTTAGAGCGAGACTCGGGAGGTGACGCTGACACTTTGTCTTTGTTTCTGTGACAAAGACGATGATTTCAGTCTTGTCTGAGTTCAGCTGGAGAAAGTTGTTTTGCTTCCACACACTGACTCTGGCACCAGCGGGAGGCCCTCTGGCACCAGCAGGAGGCCGGTCCACACACTGATCTGTTGGATGCAGTGACAGAGTGAATGATCCATATTCACCTGCGACAGTGAAACATAGATCTGACTCGTCTGCATCATTGTGACATTGTCACTGCGTGTCATGTGACCTAATGGCAGCATGTAGAGGTTGAACAGAAGGGGTCCCAGGACTGACCCTTGGGGCCCCCACAGGTCAGGGGCATGTGGTCTGAGACACAAAGTACTTCCTGTCTTCCAGATAGGACCTTAACCAGTTTAGGGCGGGGCCAGTGATGCCCACCCAGTCCTCTAGACTCTGTAAGAGGGTCCCACCCAGTCCTCTAGTCTCTGTAAGAGGGTCCCATGATGGACAGTGTCTAAAGTAGCACTCAGATCTAACAGAATTAAGACTGAGGCTTTGTCCGTGTCCGTGTCCATTTCTACTCCTAAATTGCTAACTTTTCGTCTAACAAATGCAAACATCTAATGGTGTAGGGGATTCTTACTAGTACAAGTACTGTAAGGTTATTCATGCCCTCCCACTTATGAAAGAGGGCGACATTCAAGGTTAATATCAATTAAAGAATTGTTCAAGATTTCAAACATGACACACTGCATAAGTGGGGCTATGTTTGATATTATATTTTCAGAGTAAGTTGTGGCACCAGCCATAGATTAGGCATTTAACAACTCTATAATGAAATATCTAAAGTAAGTAATTTATATTTAATTCTAACCCTTATAATGTAACCGTGACATTGACCCCTTTTCTGGAAATGAATAAACACTTTACTAAATGTGGTTTATGAAGATTTATTGACCAAATAACTAAACAGATATACGAATTTGGAATATGCAAATGAGACGATAACAGATGGAGACTCTAGACATGATTGTTCTAGGATCTATCTAGTTGTGTGTTAGAGTTAATTCTAAGATGATATTATCAGTCTGTGAAGTGCATTATACGAACGGAACCAGAAGCTGTGATCCTGAGGAGATGGGCTGCTCTGGATCTCTGCTCTCACGGTGTCAGGCCAAAGAAGCCCTGAATCAGTTACAGTGATCTGCGTTCTCCTTGGCTCTGAGGCGTTCCTCATATAAAAAGGGCCGTTGCACTGATTCACCGGTGAGGCTGGTCTGAAAATACTGTCCTGGATTTGAAAGGTTGCAAAAAGGTCCTTTGCATGATGCAGTCTCAATCACGTCTAAAAAACTGGCACAGAATTCTTATTTGTGGGACAGAAAAGTTAGCTTCCGCGGGCGTGTCTCTGGAATATCTTTGTTTTATAGCTTAGCTTAGCATTGCTAGGCCAGAGATGAGCCCTCATCTCCCGAGATCCTATCTCATGGACCTCCTCTGATGGAACTTCATGATGGAACTAAGTTTGTCTTCTTTCTCTCTCTGACTTACCCCTGGGGGGTTCAGTTTTGGTTCAACCAATCAGCACGCACGCTGAGTCAGAGCTTGATCAGAGAAGAAGAGCTGGAGTAATGCAGCCATGAATTAACATTAGGCCACATAGTTACAAAGGTAAAATTATCCACAAGACAAGTTATAAATAGTTAAATGAACATGTAGAACACAATAACATTATGTACAGTGAAGTCATCTTGTGGACAAAGTCTGTCACCAGATGATTGTTTACTAAAATCACATTTAGCTTTTGTCTTGGGAGAGAAAATGACTCTCAGAGTTAATTTTAATCCAAAAGCAGTCATTGGATGGAAAAAGTTATTTCCAACATTCAAAGTGTCTCTGCTCCTGCTGTGCCCATAAATCTATATGTGGGGGTTGTACGTGGTACCACCTTAGCCCGCATTCCTGTCACCATGGCAATGTTCAGAGGTCATCTGCAGGTCGCTACAATGGTAACCACAGAAAAATATCAAACTAAATAGACAACCTTGAATATGCACCACAGGAGGAGACGCAGCGCACAGGTGAGAGTATTTGCAGATTAAATAAGAATAATAAGAATAAGGTTTATTGCCATTTGTCAATGAACAAAAATTCACAGACACAGGAACTTATCCTGATGATTTGATGCAACACAAACAGTAAACATTGAACAATGAACAATGGACAATGAATAGAAACCGGATATATATATATATATATATATATATATATATATATATATATATATATATATATATATAAAAAGTTAAAATAAGATTGGAAATAGGCATGATATGTACATAAATAAAATATATAAAATATGTAGTGCAATAAAAGTGAACAGTGCAGTGAGTGACAGGTGCATTTGTAGTGTTCATGAGTCCAACAGCAGAGGGAAAGAAACTGTTCTTGTGACGGGAGGTTCTGTTCCGGATGGACCGTAGCCTCCTGCCTGAGGGGCGTGGCCACCTGCCTGAGGGGAGTGGCCTCCTGCCTGAGGGGAGTGGCCTCCTGCCTGAGGTAACTTATACTTGGCACATGAATAATATTTCTTTTACATGGGGCCCTATAATATGACTTTCAAACATAAATCTTGCAGGTACACAACGAGTTCATCTCTGAACTGATAAACAATATCAAAAGAAGATTCCCTAATAGAGAACTATTAGAACAGTTCATGGTGTTAGACCCAAGTGAGATACCACAGGAAAAGGACGAGTTCTGTAGGGTTGACACTGTACAGGTAGGTAGGCCCAAACTGGCCTTCCGTGCACGGCGTCTTCAAATGACAACAAATTTAATGTCCATAAATTTTCCAAATTTAACCTATGACTGTTTTGCAGAACCTGGCTAAACATTTCGATCTAGATGAACAAGCAACGTTGACGGAATGGAAGAACTACAAACAGCTACTGGTGAAAGAAGGAGATCATTCGATCAAGTGGGCAATGCAGGATCTTATAAAATCCTACTCAGAACTATATCCGAACTTAGCCAGGATTGCCAGTTCAGGACTCGTAATACCCATGTCAACTGCTGGTATGATCAGTCACATTATTTTGTAATATATTGGCCTGTGAAGCAGTTTGATTGTTGTCACCAAAAACTCCAGTCATTCCAGTTATTAAACAAAATAAAAAGATAGACAAAAATAGGTCGTCTATGCTGTATGTAACAATGAATAAAACTCTATTGACCATGAAATGTGCCTGACAGACTTAGAAAGAAAAATTAGGCTTTATGGCCCTGAATTGTTTTAGAAATAAATTCTGTTCGATTTCAAAATTACGTAGAGTCATGACCTGCAGACCCATGGTCTCGGCATCTCCTGGTCCCCATGGTAACTGTCAGTCATACGCTGAGAAAATAGGTCACTCCAACACGTGGGACCTATTTTCTCACACACAAACGGAATAGTCACAATTTATCTACAGCACTGCTGAACGTAAATTGTCACTATCCCGTTTTAATTGAATTGACCAAGCTCCTACAGGTAACATTCAGGTATGAGAGTGATCTTAATGGGATATTTAAGATCACCGTCCGTGCGAGCGCCGTAGTACTTTTCGCTCGCGCCGCCCACGGTGCTCGATATGGAAAGCCAATATGATCACACTCCGCCACTTAGGAGGAGGCACTCGTTTACAGTGCACCGCATTAAAAGTGCCGCTTTATTTTGTAAAAGCGTCGGAAAATACACCGCAATACGCCACTCCTAAATGGTGGAGTGTGATACTTTTTGCGAGTGCCGCCTACGGCCGGCCATCCTCCAACCTCAGCCCAGCAAGAACACTGGAATAGGAGGTTTGACTATTGGTCAGATCTTCAGCACAAACCTTACTGCCAATTTATGACATCACCATCCCAGTGGTTTTCAAGAACTCTGTATTTGGGCCTCAGGACTCCTGCCATGGATTCAATTGGCAGCCGTCTCTGGAGCAGCAAAAAAGGCTCTTACAAAAAAATGACCAAACGACCAAAGACTGGACTTATATTAGACATTCGTAGGGAAAACTTTACATTCGGACTTGACATGAAAATTTATAAATTTGACAAACTTTGGACAAAATAGGACTTTTTCTTTGGGTTTTTTATGCCACAATTCTTCTTTCTCTTTGGATGATTTGTTGGATGTCTACTTTTTTACTTTTATTTACTTTTACTTACTTTATTTGAAAATAATTTATAGCTGATCTCTCTCTGGTCATGTTTTCCCTTCACTGTTTTTGTTTTTTATATGTTCTTAAATTTAGAAATTAGAAACATTTGAATGTAAAAAAAGAAGACGCTTACCCCACAGATACACCCTGATGCACTTCATCCCCTCTGTGCTCACCGGCCGAGCACGAGACCCTCACACTTCAGAGATGCGTTCATACAGCTGCAGCTTGTATTCCAAAGTGTTTATGTCCTCAGATTCTGTGATTAATGTTGTGATGTCATCAGTGGAGGCCGACAGATGTAGTTTTCCCCTCCAGCATGAAACCCCTCAAACTCTACTCCTCGGATCACGAGTATTTCTATACTTATGATCAAATGAAGACATAGAGCGGAGGATTCGAGATGTTTCCTTGTTATTTTTATATACACAGTACAACATGGTGCCTCCTGTAGCAGCTGGAGCACTAAACGTGACGAGCCCCAGTGTCTTCTGCTTTGTGCGCATTTTACAGACTGACTACATCCCGATGCCTCTATGCACCTTCACTTTAGCCCAATGAAAAACCTTCGGACCAGTGAACCTTCGGACCAGTGAACCTTCGAACCAGTGAACCTTCAGACTAGTGAACCTTCGGACCAGTGAACCTTTGGACTCGTGAACCTTCAGACTAGCAAACCTTCGGACTAATGAACCTTCGGACTAGTGAACCTTCGGACCAGTGAACCTTCGAAATAGTGAACCTTCGGACTAGAAAACCTTCGGACTAGTGAACCTTCGGACTAGTGAACCTTCAGACCAGTGAACCATCAGACCAGTTAACCTTCAGAATAGTGAACCTTCGGACTAGCGAACCTTAGGGATAGTGAACCTTCGGACTAGCGAACCGTCGGACTGGTGAACCTTTAAAACCTTCGGACTAGCGAACCTTCGGACTAGCGAACCGTCGGACTGGTGAACCTTTAAAACCTTCGGACTAGCGAACCTTCGGACTGGTGAACCTTTAAAACCTTCGGACTTGTGAACCTTTGGACTTGTGAACATTCGGACTAGCGAACCTTCGGACCAGTGAACCTTCGGACTAGTGAAACCTTCGGACCAGTGAACCTTTGGACTAGTGAACCTTCGGACTTGTGAACCTTCGGACTAGCGAACTTTCTGACCAGTGAACCTTCGGACTAGTGAACCTTCGGACCAGTGAACCTTCGGACTAGCGAACCTTTGGGCTAGTGAACCTTTAAAACCTTCGGACTTGTGAACCTTCGGACTAGCGAACCTTCGGACTCGTGGGGGGTAACCTCTCCTGGTCACTAGTGTCCCTGAGTAAAACATGTTTTTCCATTGTGACAGTAAGTCAGAGTATGGTGTATAACTGAGTCCAATTTTACAGACTGACTACATCCCGATGCCTCTATGCACCTTCACTTTAGCCCAATGAGGAACTTTCGGACTAGCGAACCTTCGGACCAGTGAACCTTCGGACCAGTGAACCTTCGGACCAGTGAACCTTCGGACTAGCAAACCTTCAGACTAGTGAACCTTCGGACCAGTGAACCTTCGGACCAGTGAACTTTCAGATCAGTGAACCATCGGACCAGTGAACCTTCGGAATAGTGAACCTTCGGAATAGTGAACCTTCAGACTGGAAAACCTTCGGACTAGTGAACCTTCGGAATAGTGAACCTTCGGACTAGAAAACCTTCGGACTAGAAAACCTTCGGACCAGTGAACCTTCAGACCAGTGAACCATCGGACCAGTGAACCTTCGGAATAGTGAACCTTCGGACTAACGAACCTTCGGAATAGTGAACCTTCGGACTAGCGAACCTTCGGACTGGTGAACCTTTAAAACCTTAGGACTTGTGAACCTTCGGACTTGTGAACCTTTGGACTAGCAAACCTTCGGACCAGCGAACCTTCGGACTAGCGAACCTTCGGACTAGCGAACCTTCGGACCAGTGAACCTTCGGACCAGTGATCCTTCGGACTAGCAAACCTTCGGACTAGCGAACCTTCGGACCAGTGAACCTTCGGACAAGAGAACCTTCGGACCAGTGAACCTTCGGACTAGCGTACCTTCGGCCAGTGAACCTTCGGACTAGTGAACCTTCGGACTAGTGAAGCTTTGGACTAGTGAACCTTCGGACTAGCGAACCTTCAGTAGGTGAACCTTCGGACTAGTGAACCTTCAGCCAGTGAATATTTGGACTAGTGAACCTTCGGACTAGCAAACCTTCGGACCAGTGAACCTTCGGACCATTGAACTTTCGGACTAGCGAACGTTCGGACCAGTGAACCTTTAAAACCTTTGGACCAGTGAACCTTTGGACTAGCGAACCTTTGGACTAGTGAACCTTCGGACTTGTGAACCTTCGGACTTGTGAACATTCGGACTAGCGAACCTTCGGAGGACCCTTCAAAATAATCCATAACGTTATTGACACACAGGTAGAGAAGACGCGGAGAGACTGTTTAGCCAATCAGAATGCAGAACACAATGCATGATGAAAATCCGCAAAGCAGCGAGTCCGCGAAAAGTGAACCGCGATATAGCGAGGGATCACTGTATTGAACTATTGGCTATTGGCATGAGGCCATATTATCTGCCCCGGGAGTTCTCACACGTGATTTTGATCGCAGTCTATGTGGCCCCGTCTGCCAATGCTGAATATGCTTGTGAAGCACTGCTCTTCTGCACTTGTAGGCTGCAAACACAGCACCCACAGGCTCTCTTCCTTGTCTCGGGTGACTTTAACCACGCTTCTCCCTCTTCTGTTCTACCAACATACACCCAGTATGTCACCTGCCCCACCAGAAACAATAGAACATTGGACTTGTTTTTTGCCAACACCAAAGAGGCTTATTCTTCTTCCCCCCTCCCTCCCCTGGGCAGCTCGGCTCACAACCTTGTACATCTGAGGCCTGTGTATGAACCCATCGTGCGCAGGCAGCCTGTGGTGTCCCGTGAGGTGAGGATGTGGTCTGCTGAGAGCGAGGAGGCTCTGAGGGACTGCTTCCGCACCACTGTCTGGACTGAGCTCTATGGCCCACATGGGAAGGACATCAACACCATCACAGAGTGCATCACGGACTACATCAACTTCTGTTTTGAGAACATTGTTCCCTCCCGGACGGTGCGGTGTTTTCCAAACAACAAGCCATGGATTAACCGTGAACTGAAGGCTCTGCTGAAGGAGAAGAAGAGAGCCTTCAGGTCAGGGAACAAGGAAGAGCTGAGGACTGTGCAGAAGGAGCTGAGAAGGAAGATCAGGCAGGCCGAGGCCGGCTACAAGAGGAGGATGGAGGAGCAGCTGCAGCAGAAGAACATTCAGGGAGTGTGGAGAAGCCTGAAAACCATCTCGGGCTTCAAAATCCCCCCTGCCCAGACAGAGGGGGATCTACAGTGGGTGAATGATTTAAATGCTCACTTCTTGAGATTTGATCGGTCACCCGCCCCTCCCCCTGCACAGCTGGACAATGCCCTGCATCTGTTCCTCTTCACTTCTCTGCCCCGGACCATCAACTCCCCACTTCGCCTGGACTCACCCATCCCCCCAGCACACAGTCCCCCTGCCAACCACTGACTGTCACAGCAGCACAGGTGAGGAGTGAGCTGAAGAGGATTAAAGTGAGGAAGGCAGCAGGACCTGACGGCATCAGCCCCAGGCTCCTTAAGTCCTGCGCAGATGAACTGTGTGGAGTTATGGAGCATGTCTTAGACATGAGCCTGAAGCTGAGGGTGGTACCACAGGTCTGGAAGACCTCCTGTCTGGTACCTGTGCCCAAGACACCGCGCGCCAAAGACTTCAACAGCTTCAGGCCGGTGGCTCTCACGTCCCACCTGATAAAGACACTGGAGCGGCTGGTACTGGATCACCTCCGCTCCACCGTGAGCTCAGCCATGGACCCGCTGCAGTTTGCATATCGGCCTGGCATCGGAGTGGAGGACGCCGTCATCTCCCTGCTGCACCGCTCTCTCTCTCACCTGGAAAAGCCTGGCAGCTCTGTGAGGATCCTGTTCTTCGATCTTTCCAGCGCCTTCAACACCATCCAGCCGCTGCTCCTGAGGGACAAGCTGGAGATGGCTGGTGTGGAGTATGACCGGGCAGAGTGGATCCTGGACTACCTCACGGACCGACCCCAGTTTGTGAGAGCCCGGGACTGTGTGTCTGACACTCGGACCTGCAGTGTGGGGGCGCCCCAGGGCACTGTCCTCGCGCCCTTTCTCTTCACCCTTTACACTGCAGACTTCAGACATGACACGGACAGCTGTGTCCTGCAGAAGTTCTCTGATGACTCTGCCATCGTCGTACTCATCACGGACGACGATGATGCAGAGTACAGAGGACTGGCGCAGGACTTTGTGGACTGGTGTCAGCGGAACCACCTCCTCATCAACGCGGGGAAGACCAAGGAGATGGTGGTGGATTTCCGCAGACGTCACCCCACTGCCCCCTCACCCGTGAACATCCAGGGACGGGACATTGAGAGAGTGGACTCATACAAGTACCTGGGTGTTCATCTGAACCACAAACTGGACTGGACTCATAACACAGACGCACTGTACAGGAAGAGCCAGAGTCGGCTCTACCTCCTGAGGAGACTCAGGTCTTTTGGAGTGACAGGGCCACTCCTGAAGACCTTCTATGATTCTGTGGTGGCATCAGCCCTCCTGTACGGTGTGGCCTGCTGGAGCAGCAGCATCACAGAGAGGGAGAGGAGGAGGCTGGACAAAGTTATCAAGAAGTCCAGCTCCTTCCTGGGCTGCGCTCTGGACTCGGTGCAGGAGGTGGGGGACAGAAGGGTCCTGGCTAGATTCACATCTATGCTGGACCATGAGTGCCACCCCCTGCATGACACTCTGTCCGCTCTGGAGAGCAGCTTCAGTGAGAGACTGATCCACCCTCGCTGTGTGAAGGAAAGGTTTCGCAGGTCTTTCCTTCCTGCTGCTGTCAGACTTTATAACAAACACTGTTAGTCCTGAACACTAGCAATACTGACCTAACCATGTGCAATTCCGTCATATTACTGTCGTGATTCATGTGCAATTACTGTGAAATTCATCTGCAATCCATGTGCCGTCGTCAAACATATTCATGTGCAATTACTGTCGTGATCACATGCAATGTTATTTATGTATGTATTTATTTATTTATTTTTATCTTTATTATTTTTTCCCCTCCATCCCTTGTTGGGTTTTGTCTATGGGAGTTTTTGTTTATAGGAGATCTTCTACTGAAAGTGTTTGAAATGTCTGAAATCTGTTCTTTTCTTCTGTATCTACCTCTGTATCTACCTGTGTTGCACCGATGAAATTTCCCCATGTGGGACAATAAAGGAATATCTTATCTTATCTTATCTTCTTCTTTGGTGTTTTAAGGCAGTTGTATCCATAAAGCAGGGGTGGGCAAACTACGGCCCGCGGGCCACATGTGGCCCGTTTGTCTTTATAATCCGGTCTGCCAAACATGCCAAGTAATATTATTATTTTTTAATTACATTTTTATTTTTATTTATTTATTTTTTGCCCTCAGGCACTTGTATCCTTAATAAATATGACGTGAAATGAATTAACCCTATATTTGACAGAAAAGTCAATGAAAAGTTTATTTATTTATTTTTTTCACACCAATGATCGAGGGTCGGCCCTCCGCTACTTGCCTGGATTCGAATATGGCCCTCAGAAGAAAATAATTGCCCACTCCTGCCATAAAGTGTTACAATACTGCCACCTACTGTAGTTGTACGTGTTCAAAGTATTTGTTTTATGCTTTACCATAAAGAGGAGAGCGAGAAGAAGAGAGAGAAAAACGAGACGCTCACACACAAGTGGAAACGGAGAGAGAGAGAGAGAGTGAGAGAGAGGAAGAGAGAGAGAGCGAGAGAGTGAGAGGAAGAGAGAGAGAGCGAGAGAGTGAGAGGAAGAGAGAGAGTGAGAGAGAGAGAGGAAGAGAGAGAGAGTGAGCGAGAGAGGGAGAGAGTGAGAGAGAGTGAGAGAGAGAGAGGGAGAGAGAGAGTGAGAGAGGAAGAGAGAGAGATAGAGAGAGAGAGAGGAAGAGAGAGAGAGTGAGCGAGAGAGGAAGAGAGAGAGAGAGAGCGAGAGAGAGAGAGAGAGAGAGAGAGAGGCGTGGCCTTCACAGACTGGTCTCAGGAGCAGACTGCTCTCACTCTTTCACACAGAACACAGAACGCCATTCACTTCACTTTTTGGGATATTTTTAAAACCTTGCTTTTTCATGTTTTAGCTTTATTAGACACCTACACCTATTTATGGACTATTTTGAAATCTTCATCTTCAGCTCTCCACTTTGGGGTTTGTAACTCTAACTCTTTGTTCTATGTTCTGAAGATAGATTTTTAAAAATTAATTACTAATGCTTGTTATTATTTTTTCTTTATACATTTTTTCAGCTTTCCCCGAGTTTTGTAACTGCTATTTCAAAGCTATATTTGTTTATTTTGGTCACCATTTAGCTGAATTTAATTGAATTTAGAAGCACACGATTTTGCTTTTTAAATTGAATTATAGTTTAGTCTCACCACATTTTTTACAGGCCATTTGATTTCATTTTGAATTCAAAGTAATCCTTAAACGTTCTTTAAACTTTAAAGGTTTTAAAGTCATTCTTGGGTGATCTATTTCAAAGACATATTTTTTGTCAAACTGTGACATGTCTGAGTCCAAGTCGTCGGGGAAGTGTACGACACTCGCCCTGACAGTGCTGAGCCTCTGGGGTGTCGCCTCCCTCATCACCATCGTGGTCTGGGCCACCGCCCCAGACTTCAAGAGCGCCACCCAGTGCCGCAAAGAGCTCCGCGACCTGACGGTCCAGCACGAGGGGTCAAAGGTCGTGTACCAGAAGAAGCAGGACGAGCTGGAGGAGAGGGTGAGCCAGGCACATGAGGAGAAGGAGCAACTGAGGGGTCAAATCCTGATGCTGAACGAGAGGCTCAATGTGACCAATCACACGCTGGAGCAAAGCAGGATGGAAAAGGTGAGTCAATGTCACTACTACTACTACTGCTACTGCTACTGCTGCTGCTACTACTACTACTTACTACTACTTACTACTGCTACTGCTACTGCTACTACTACTTACTACTGCTACTGCTACTGCTGCTGCTACTGCTGCTACTACTACTACAACTACTACTGCTACTGCTACTGCTACTGCTACTGCTGCTGCTGCTACTACTACTACTACTACTACTGCTACTGCTGCGGCTACTGCTGCTACTACTACTACTACTACTATTACTGCTGCTGCTACTGCTACTGCTGCTGCTGCTGCTGCTACTACTACTACTACTACTACAACTACTACTGCTACTGCTACTGCTGCTGCTGCTACTGCTACTGCTACTACTTACTACTGCTACTGCTACTGCTGCTACTACTGCTACTACTACTACTACTACTACTACTACTACTACTACTGCTACTACTGCTACTGCTGCTGCTACTACTGCTGCTACTACTACTACTACTACTACTACTACTACTACTACTACTACTACTACTACTGCTGCTACTGCTACTGCTGCTACTACTGCTACTGCTACTGCTACTGCTGCTACTACTGCTACTACTACTACTACTACTACTACTGCTACTGCTGCTGCTGCTACTGCTACTGCTACTACTTACTACTGCTACTGCTACTGCTACTGCTGCTACTACTGCTACTACTACTACTACTACTACTACTACTACTACTACTACTGCTACTACTACTACTACTACTGCCACTACTACTACTACTACCGCTGCTACTACTGCTACTGCTACTGCTACTGCTACTGCTACTGCTACTGCTATTACTACTACTACTACTACTACTGCTACTGCTGCTACTGCTACTACTGCTACTGCTGCTACTACTACTACTACTACTACTACTGCTGCTACTGCTACTGCTACTGCTGCTACTACTACTACTACTACTGCTGCTGCTGCTACTACTACTACTACTACTACTACTGCTGCTACTGCTACTACTACTACTGCTACTACTACTACTACTACTACTACTGCCACTACTACTATTACTACTGCTGCTACTGCTACTACTGCTACTGCTGCTACTACTGCTGCTACTACTACTACTACTACTACTACTACTAATACTACTACTACTGCTGCTACTACTACTACTACTACTACTACTACTGCCACTACTACTATTACTACTGCTACTACTGGTACTACTACTACTACTACTGCCACTACTGCTGCTGCTACTACTACTGCTACTGCTACTGCTACTACTGCTACTGCTTCTGCTTCTACTACTGCTACTAATACTAATACTACTGCTTCTACTACTTCTACTAATATTGTTTAATTATACTGATGTATGAAGGGGTGTGAATGTGGGACAATGGCTGGGAATGAGCCCATTTCTACAATCTGTGACTCATCATACTGCAGTTATTTCCTTACAGTTTTGTTTCAACAGAAACATTTTACTTTCACTTCAGTTTCTCAAAACGTCTTCATGACACATGCTTACCATTCTACCACAGAAACACAGGCACAGACATGCATACTGCACCCAGAGATCACCCAGAGATCACCCAGAGATCACCCAGAGATCACCCAGAGATCACCCAGAGATCACCCAGAGATCATAATCTAGATTAACCACTCCACCACACAGTATTTTACACAGTATTTTTCTAATACTGAAAGCAGTTATTTTCAGAGAGATATTGAAAGTAATATTATGATTACCCCAATTTCCTGTTAGAATAGCATCCTTCCTCTACTTCTTCCTGTTGACATTTTAGACCGAAAGAGAGAAGACAAGCCTGCACATTTACTCCGAAACTGCATTTAATTGACAACATTTCTATCCAAATGGATCTTTCTCAGGTTATGTGGCATTTTCAGACCAAACAACAAAATATCAGCTCAATTCTCATGCAATATGTTATTTTTTTTTAAGAAAGCAAAAGAAATGTTATCTTTACCTCAATATGACCCAGGGGTGGCAAACCTTTTGTGTTCGAGTGCCTCTGAGGGTGCCACCATAGAGGCACGTCACATGATAAACAGCAGGTTTGGTATTAGAGAAACTCATTAATTCATGATGCTATTCAAAGTGTTCAATTAACCAATTTATCATCCACGCTTCATATTTGGCCTCTTGGCCAGGACTCCCTTGAGTAAGAGGTTTTTAATCTCAATGGGGCTCTCTTGGTTAAGTAAAGGTTAAATAAATACATCAAAATATTCTGGGCTGGTATAAATTTGAAATATACCTTAAATGTAAATCCCTGCATTCTGATGCTTTTTGGTGCTATTTGGCTTATACTATATTTATTTTCTCTGCATAATGTTTACTCCCCATAATGTATTCTTGGAATAATACCCTCTTAAGTTGTATTCCATTTTAGCTTAAAGTTAACATGAGATGACAAGTCCTATTCTGAGATGAACCCTGCACTTTAGCTGCTTCTTCTTATGTCAATGTACTTATCTTTATTCCTCTGTTGCTCTCTGGTCTTTTCACAATAAGACTCGTTGAGCAGCCAGAATATGAACATTTACTCACAGCGAGCCTGTGGCCGCTGCCGTGAATTGGAGCGAGCGAGGCCTAGCATGGGTCGGAGTAGTGTGCTAGCATGAGTCGGTGTAATGGTGAATGGGATGAGGAGTGGAAGAGAAAATGAGCGGCGCTGGCACGGAATATGGCAGAAGCCCGAAGGCCATGTGAGCATGTGTGAGAAGCCAAGGCGAACATGGTGAGATGAGGTAGCGTGAAAAGCAGGAGCTGGGGTAAAAAGTGAGACGGGAGGTGCCATCAAGCCAGTATGCATATGTGAAGATGAGAAACAGCCGGAATTGCAAGACATAGAATATTTGAAGATGCCTGTGGCTAGCATGTGGCAGTGAAGCCGAACAGCTGAATGTGACGTGATGGTAATGTAGTGAAAGCATGAACTTTGAGCCTACGAGTTGTGAAGGTTGCATAAGTTGGCAGAAAAAGAAGAGTAGGAATAGCTTGATTAGCAACTGTCAGAAAAAGTGTAGTATAGTAAGCATGAGCAGAGAGTGAAAAGATAGAATGGCTTAACTAGAATTGTAATGAATGGTAAAGAACCTGCGCATTGAAGACGGTACATTGATTTAAGTTCAGACTGGAAACAGGTCAGAATATGAAAGAAAACGGCTGGGAGATGCTGGGATTGACCAAGCCACCAGCAGCCAAGATGGCCGCCCATTCAAGTCAATGAGAGCTACTCAGTAGCGCATGTCGCCAGTTAGCCTAATTAGCTCTTTGGACACTGCAGCCCAGAAGTGACGTAGGTCTGCGTCCGGTTAGCGTACCAGGTGATCGTACTGACCAATCAGACAGTGTGAGATAAAGCGAAATATTAAACGACTAGTTTTAAGAAAACTGAAGGATTTTGAACCGGAAAAAAGTAAATCTATTTATAGTCATGGCTCAATATTTTAGTGTTATTATTCAGTGTTTTGTGGTTTATCGCAAATAAAATATAAAACCATAAAAAATGTCTAGTTAGTAAACTTTTTCATTGTCAATGGAAATAATTCTGGTCCTTATTAAATACATGGAATGTATGATCTAAAATTGATTTTCTTAAATTAAGGATTTTTAATCATATCATTCTACAACATGTCAAATGTATTCAGATGACATGTTTATCTACATGCAAAACATGCTAAAGTCATGATTAAGTCCGTATTTAGGTTTCTTGTCTGTGTAATACAGATAACAACACTGATGGACACGAAACGTAACATCGATTAGTTTATGCCTGGCAAAACATTCCATTTCCATAGCATTTATTACGTGATTTAGTTTTTCAGGCAGAAACATTTCAAGACATCACTTCTGAGCAGTAGATCCGCGGCCCTCAGAACCGTGGTGGTCATTAGTTCCATGATTTGTTCAATGATTAAACTCATAGATTCATATTTTTACGCCTGTAGCTCAGTCGTGGCATTTGGGCTATTTCAAGGCATCTCGGCCCGTTCACATCACCTACACGCGCTCTGATTGGTCTAGACGGTCACGAGCTGGGCTAGAGCGGCGCGCTAGAGCATAGCCGAAGCTAACAGCTTAAAATGCGTTCTAAAGACAACTGAAGAATCTTAAAATTGGAAAAAGTCAATGACCCATAAATAAGTAAGAATTGCCGCCATATCCGACTTTTTTGAAAGCTCTACGTGCCCTGTCAGCCGAACACGAGCAGTTTTTAGTTACATTGCGCTATAGGGAAAAAAAGCTT
Organism: Eucyclogobius newberryi; assembly: GCF_026437365.1. Classification (NCBI taxonomy): domain Eukaryota; kingdom Metazoa; phylum Chordata; class Actinopteri; order Gobiiformes; family Gobiidae; genus Eucyclogobius; species Eucyclogobius newberryi. The sequence goes on from NW_027316532.1 coordinate 13,659,142, forward strand.
TCTGGACGCACGATGCAGTACCAATGGAGTGGCCACTGGGGTAGTCTGCGACATGCTGCGGCTAGCCACAACCACACCCCCACCAGTTAGAGGTTGACGCGGGGTCCAGCAACATCGTCAACTACATACTTCAGCTGGACATCAGATGTTCTGACCATGTGGCTGCGCATGCCACTCAAAATTCCTCCGTGCCTAGGTTTGCCAACCCCTGATATCGAATGACAAAAACACGCAGCAGCAGCAGCAGCAGCAGCAGCAGCAGCAGCAGCAGCAGCAGCAGCAGCAGCAGCAGCAGCTCAGCAGCAGCAGCTCAGCAGCAGCAGCAGCAGTAGTCGTGGTTGTCAAAGTAGTCATCAAAGTAGTAGTAGTATTGGTAGCAGTAGTAGCAGGGGGGGGTATTGGGGGGCTATTTGACATGACCGTGTTTTTGTTTTGTTTTTTCTAATGTCCAAAATTGAATATTTAACATTGACTGTATAAATACATATCTTAAATACACATTTTCAACTGAATTAATTAAGTAAACACACTTTATTTCCACTTTTGGTAATGATAATACTATGACTTAGAGGCACATACCATTTGTGAGAAAATACATTTGACATAAAAATTACATTTTACACTTTATAGAATATCAGATTGTAAAGAGCAAAACAAAAATCTCAGGGATTTTGTAACTTATAGTGCAGAGTAACATTGCCACATTAACAGGAAATAAAAACACAAACAATTGTTTTTTGTTTTTTTTACATTTCTATAGACTATTTTTTTAATAGTTTTTTCATTGAAAGAATAAACGCAGACCAATCAATACTTGTGTGTAAATAAGGATACAGTCCAGTAACATTGTCAAAAATTGAAAAAAGAGAGCAAGAAGGAGAAGAAAAAAAAAGAGAAAAAAAAAAGAAAGAAAAAGAAAAGAAAGAAAGTGCGGAGTGGGCGGAATCAGAGAAAATACAAAGTGTGTATTGTTTGAGATGACCGTTTTTAGAATAATACATCCAAGTGAGAATAAGATACAAGGTTAGAGGACACCTGACCCATAATGTGAGTCCCATTTAGTCCAGTTTATGTCGAATTTGTCCATTTCCAAGTTCAGTCCATATGTGATTTTTTCCATTTTCCGTATGTCCATTATGATTTCGGTCCAGTCCTTTATTGTTGGTGCTTTCATGGGTTTTCTAATACATATTTTTATGAATAGAAGTTAAGCGATACTTAATGCTTAACATTAGCCTTATCCAGGAAATAAACAACAAGAAAAACACTCGTCTTTGGAGTGGAGTGTTTGCAGTCAAGGTAACAGAGTTTGACACATCACATGTCTCGGCTCAGATTTATATGAAATCAGGCGCTTGAACTTCAACACAAATATATTTTTTTTTCACAGCCAGCAAACAGTCGATCAGCTCATTCTGAATGTTTTGGACATACCTTTTGTACTCAGACATTTGTAGATGCAGTTTTAAGAAGTAAACACGGAAAACAAGGCGTGTGGCACTTCAGCGTACGGCGCGCGCACTTGTCTGTGTCTCCAGCGTAAACTACGTAGCTCTGTGGCGTAACTACTACGCTAATTTGGGCGGTGGAGAAACCGCCCATTTCAGACTATTTTCCTATGGCATTTTCCATAGTGACCTAGTCACTTTTTATTGTAATTTGATTGGCTAAAAATTCACATTGGCTCTGGGGTGATTTTCAAACAGCCCCACAGGTACGAAGAAAAGTGACATATATATACAGATATTTATATGTATATATATTATTCTTTTACACATTTAAACTAATAAGAATATGAGATCATTCTGAACAAATTATATCACACAAAAATGTATGTACTTGGCTGACAGGGGGGGCGGAGCCTCAGCGCCCTTAATGGACCAACCACCGCTAAGTAGTAGTAGTAGTCACTAGTAGTCGCAGCAGTCGTTGTAGTAGTTGTCGTCGTCGTCAGCAGCAGTAGTGGCAGTGGCAGCAATGGCAGAAACAGCGGCAGTAGCAGTAGTAGTAGTAGTAGTAGTAGTATCACTGGGGTGATTGAGCCTTCTCTGTTGCTGGTCCCAGACTCTGGAACAAACTGCCCCCCCAAGATGCGCACCATCACAACACCTTTTTAAATCTAGGCAAAAAATGTATTTTTTCATACTGGCTTTTAAAACTATGTAATGTAATGGCACTTAATTTTGTACAGTTTGTTTTTTATTTAGTTTATGTTGTGTATTGCCTAGATTTTATTGTGAAGCACTTTGATCACTTTCAGTGTTGTAAAGGGCTCTATAAATAAAGGTTGATTGATTGATTGATTGATAGTAATAACGGTAGCAGCAGTAGTGGTAGCAGTGGGAGCGACAGTAGTTGCAGTAGAAGCAGTAGCAGCGGCTGTAGCGGAAGTAGTAGTAGCAACAGATACAGTATTAGTAGTGGCAGCGGCAGATGTAGATGCAGTAGCAGCAGTAGCGGGGTCAGCCTTATGTTCCCCGGTACCTATGACCCAAGACCTGGGTCCTGTTTTTTTTTTTACTTTGGGCCTTAGGCGGGGTACACCCTGGACAGTGGCCAACTCGTTGCAGGGCCAACACAGAGACACAGACATTACAGACAGCCATTCACTCTCACATTGAGTGGCCAATTTTGCCTGACACATGCATGTGTTTGGACGGTGGGAGGAGCCGGAGAACCCGGAGAGAACCCACGGTAACACGGGGAGAACATGCAGACTCCACCCAGAGAGATCATGTGATGTTGGTCTGGTCCGGGAATCAAACCCATGATATCCTTCTTGGGAGGCCCGAGCGCTAACCGCCTTTGCCACCGTGCAGAAGTTCCTTTTTAAGCTAAATTTAATTTGTCTAGATTTGACATTTTTCCGGTCTACATTGTTGCCATGTAAGTCGATTTTTGAGGGGCTCTAATGATCTCTCTTACTATATTTTTTCTCAGGGTCTTTTTTTCAGGGTCTCAGTTACGATAGAGTCTTGCACATCATGCTTGGCTTGAAAAATTTCAAATGCTGTTATAAATGTTTATATAACATTTTTAGCATCTGGTTTAGCCTATTTTAGTGCTTAGGGGGTGTGACTGAAAAAGGTTTACTTTATAATACAATTCAGAGTTCAATCTGACCCACAAAACCTAGAGCAAAGCCCCTTGTCTGATCTGGCTTTAGAGCATGAATCACAAAACATAGAAGTAAATCTTATTTAAATTATGACCCAATTAATCATCATAATCATGATTGCAATAATTTGTTATTACCATTCGCAAAAATAAATCCATTCGCCAAAATAAATAAATGAAAAAGCAGCATTCAGACTTTAGAGGATGAAATCTTCCTTTTTTGTGGCAATTTATGTTTATATTGTTTCTGTGAAGAAATTGCAATTTTGAAATACAGTTTTGAATCAAATTAATCTGGGTAAACATTGTTTGGTCATATTGCTCAGTCCTACCCTAAAGGGTCATATGTGAAAATGACCAAACTTGGACTAAAATAAAAAGGTCTAAGCTATGACCAAGACTAAGTTGAGTAAAGTTTAGAGTAGGACTTCAGGGAGCATAGGTGAGACGTGAGATTAGATCTGAAGATCAAATGGCTTCACACTGAGATCACATCCTGTATGTGACATCAGACTCAATGTACATTTGTTTTGCACAACAGCTTGTCTTGATGACCAACATCAGCGCCCTGCAGGAGACTGTGGACACGCTGGAGCAAATACAGGCCAACCTCAGCACCCAGCTGGTCCTCAAGGAAGGTAGGAACCTCACACCCAGCTTCTCCTCAGAGATGGTAGGAACTACACACCCAGCTGGTTCTCAGAGATGGTAGGAACTACACACCCAGCTGGTTCTCAGAGATGGTAGGAACTACACACCCAGCTGGTTCTCAGAGATGATAGGAACTACACAGCCAGCTGGTTCTCAGAGATGGTAGGAACTACACACTCAGCTGGTCCTCAGAGATGGTAGGAACTACATACCCAGCTGGTTCTCAGAGATGGTAGGAACTACACACCCAGCTGGTTCTCAGAGATGGTAGGAACTACACACTCAGCTGGTCCTCAGAGATGGTAGGAAATACACACTCAGCTGGTTCTCAGAGATGGTAGGAACTACACACTCAGCTGGTTCTCAGAGATGGTAGGAAATACACACTCAGCTGGTCCTCAGAGATGGTAGAAACCACACAAGGCCAAAGCTCCTGGGACACAGAAACTAGATAGAACCAGGAGTAAAATAAGACTAGCTATGATTTTGTGGAGTAGCTGGGATTTATCCCCTAACCTTGAGTTTATTATTGAGGCACAACAACAAAAATCACAAAAGCTCTTTACCAGCTTTACATCCTGATGGACTTCAGCCGGCTCAAATATGGAGTGAGTGGTTGTTTGTCACAGCCGTTCCCACTTTTCCCTCTCTAGGGCAGTGTGTGGGTCAGTCGGCTGTTTGTCCTGAGAAGGAGATTCTCTGCGGCACACTGACTTGCTCCTCTTGTGTACAATTGCAAAATACAACAGTACTGCAGATTTTATTGACATGTATGTAATGAAAATAGTAGAAGAAGAGCCCCGAAGATCACCCATGTGTGCCGTTTGTAAAGGGCTAAACCTCACCTTACTCCATCTTTCTCTCTCTTTTTCTCTCTCTCTGAATCTCCATAAATGGACACATTCTTTATTCAGAAACAAATTTCCCTCAACCGCTGTCTCTATGGTCACGGCTGACTCATACAAACAAACTCACACACGTGTTTGGTCTTTCACGGGATAAAAATATATTTGGGTGCTCCTTAAAAAACAAGTCTGTAATTAAGAACATTTAGGCAAATTTATAGATGCAGATATTTATAGACGAGCAAGAGCAGATCAGGAGCAGAACAGGAGCAGAACAGGAGCAGAACAGGAGGAGAACTGAACAGAAGCAGAACAAGAGCAGAACAGGAGGAGAACAGACGCAGAACAGGAGGAGAACAAGAGCAGAACAAGAGCAGAACAGGAGCAGAACAGGAGCAGAACAGGAACAGAACAAGAGCAGAACATAAGCAGAACAAGAGCAGAACATAAGCAGAACAAGAGCAGAACAGGAGGAGAACAGACGCAGAACAAGATTAGAAGAAGAGCAGAGCAGGGGCAGAGCAGGAGCAGAACAGAAGCAGAACAAGAGCAGAACAGGAGGAGAACAGAACAGGAGCAGAACAGGAACAGAACAGAACAGAAGAAGAACTAGATCTGGTTTAGACCTGGTTTAGATCTGATTTAGACCTGCTTCAGACCTGAATTAGACCAGGTTTAGACCTGGTTTAGATCTGGTTTAGATCTGCTTCACCCCTGAATTAGACCAGGTTTAGACCCTGGCTCTGGTCTGATCCTTGCTCAGTTCCTGTGTGTGCATGGTTTCCTGTCTCCTGCAGAAGGCGGGTCCTTGAACACATCTGTGCCACATTCAGGGACCACATACTTTTTTCCTTTGGCGCTCAGCTTTTTTCCGCTGCTGTGTTCAAGCGTCATGGGTTTTCTCGCCTCTGATGTAACACAAACATTTCACAGGAGTCTGCTAGAGGACTGGAAAAACTGACTGGTTAAGACCTAGTTTGGGCTTGGTTTCATTCTGGTCTTGAAGCCACTTGTAGGGCCATACAGACTTGGTTTAGAACTTGTTTAGAGAATATCACCATAATACAGCCAACAAAAATGAATGGGTTTTTGGGGGTCCAAAATGTTCATGAAAACTGTCTATAATAATTATTGGATTTTTATTTGGTTTTCTTCATATACATATATAAAAGTATTTGGGTGCTAAAAAGCACCTTTAAAAATAAAATAAATAATAATTTTAAAAACTTATTAAAAAAAAAATTAAACATAAAACACAAAAAACAGAACACAAATGGAGAAAATTAAATTAAAATTTAAGTCCCATTTGGTCCATAGTTGGTCAAATATGTCCAATGAATGTCATTTTTTCTATTTGTCTGATGACTGTTACTATGTCAAATCCAGTCCTTGATTGTTGGTGTGGTTTGTGTCCATTTCAATTCTATTCAATTTATTTTGTAACGCCCAAAATCACAACTGCGGTTTCCTCGAGGAGCGACAGTGAAAAACAGATTTAAACAATGCTCATAGGGACTTGGCAATGTCCCAGCATCCCATGTCCTTAGACAAATGTCCCAAGCTCCCCTGTCCTTAGACAAATGTCCCAGCATCCCATGTCTTTAGAGAAATGTCCCAGCATCCCATGTCCTTAGACAAATGTCCCAAGCTCCCCTGTCCTTAGACAAATGTCCCAGCATCCCATGTCCTTAGACAAATGTCCCAAGTTCCCCTGTCCTTAGACAAAATTAATGTCCCAACATCCCGTGTCCTTAGACAAATGTCCCAAGCTCCCCTGTCCTTAGACAAATGTCCCAGCATCCCGTATCCTTAGACAACTGTCCCAAGCTCCCCTGTCCTTAGACAAATGTCCCAGCATCCCGTATCCTTAGACAAATGTCCCAAGTTTCCCTGTCCTTAGCCAAATATCCCAAGCTCCCCTGTCCTTAGACAAATGTCCCAGCATCCCGTATCCTTAGACAAATGTCCCAGCATTCCATGTCCTTAGACAAATGTCCCAAGCTCCCCTGTCCTTAGACAAATGTCCCAGCATCCCGTATCCTTAAACAAATGTTCCAAGCTCCCCTGTTCTTAGACAAAATGAATGTCCCAGCATCCCGTGTCCTTAGACAAATGTCCCAAGCCCCCCTGTCCTTAGACAAATGTCCCAGCATCCCGTATCCTTAGACAAATGTCCCAAGCTCCCCTGTCCTTAGACAAAATGAATGTCCCAGCATCTCGTGTCCTTAGAAAAATGTCCCAAGCCCCCCTGTCCTTAGACAAATGTCCCAGCATCCCGTATCCTTAGACAAATGTCCCAAGTTTCCATGTCCTTAGACAAATGTCCCAAGCTCCCCTGTCCTTAGACAAATGTCCCAAGCTCCCCTGTCCTTAGACAAATGTCCCAGCATCCCGTATCCTTAGACAAATGTCCCAAGTTTCCCTGTCCTTAGACAAATGTCCCAAGGTCCCCTGTCCTTAGACCCTCCGTCTCGGCCAGGAAAGATTACCAAACCTCTTTGGGAAAAAGTAGAAACCTGGAGGAGTTCCACAGTGAAGGAGAGATCTGACTCAGATCAGAATCAGAATCAGAATCCCCCCGCCTACATCACCCCTCCCTCACAAACAATAACAACGTTCAGGGGGTCAAAAGTGGGGTGGTTTGTAATAATAACGGAAACTATTTCTATGCTTTTCCGCTATAAAAACTCGAGCTAGAGTCACGTGATTTTGTCACATTCTGCCCGTCACAAATTAACCTGTTATACATTTTTCAGTTGTCTCCCACAAATAAATTCTCTTTTATGAATTATTAAAAATCTAATTTGGAGAGGCCGTTAGAGAACCATTTTATTAACTAGCCTCTACATTTGCATATCATTGCGTTCAGCTTTGAAATCTTCACAAACTCTCTATTAAGATTTCCCCCGAAAAAATTGTTTAAGAAACGTAGATTTTTAGAAATGTTCCCAAAATTTTGATTTTGTTTAAATTTACGATGACCATACCCAAAGGCGTATTAGCTTCAAATTCATAACATTTTCATTGTTTTGTATCTTATGGCCAAGTCTGAGTAGATGCCAAATGTACGACGAGGTGCACTTTTGGGACCGCGGTTGGGTTTGCAGAGGTGGCCCCAGCAGGGGAGGGGGCGTCAAATCTGCAGAAGAAGGAGTTGGGAGATCCGACTCCCTCAGACAGACAGGCGGACACCCTCTCTCAGGAGGAGAACCAGTTTTTCCAGGCAGATGAAGAACCGTTCAATGGACCAGAGACCGCCCCTCCAGACAGCCAACTTCTTCGAGGAGTTCAGGAGCATCCCAGTCCACAGTTCATCAATGGGCCTGTCCCAATTCCCGACAGGGAAGTGAAAAGAGAAGAAGAAGAAAAGGCAATGAACAGATTGCAAGTGAAATCAAATATTAAATATTGTTTGATAGAATAAGTAGTCAGAAGCAGAGGATAGTGCTCAAGCTGCCATACTTCCCCTATAGTTGCTCCTAGGGCAGCGTAGCTTAAACTGTATGTTTATATTTCTGTTCCTAACTGGCCTGACCATAAGTCATTTCAATCATTTCAAAGAGGAACGTTTTAAGCCTGGATTTAAATGAAGAGACTGTGTCGGCCTCTTTAACATGGACAGGAGCTGATTCCATTACACAGGAGCTCTACCTCCCAGGGCCGGCCCAGCCTATAAGCGAACTAAGCAGCCGCGTAGGGCCCCGAGGCGTTAAAAGGGCCCCCAATCTGGCAACCCGTTTTATGCGAAGTGCAAGCGCTGCGTGCGCCACTGGTGTAGTAGCGCTGCTGGCGCGGCAGCGCACACAGCGGTAACATAACGCACAAACCGCATTTATTTGTAATGACAATCTGGCAACCAGGGCACCAGACCTGCGCTGATTGGGCAACTTCATTGTGCGCGAGGAGCTCGAGAGCAAAACATAAACACAACACAACGTGGTCCCTGCGTGGTCCTCATGCCAGGGGAATATATCTCCCCGATGCCGAAAAACGAAAGAAGAAACTTCTTGACGATGTAAAGAAACTGCAAACTCAACAACACTCTCCAGGTATTGAACTTCTCTTACAAAGAGACGGTTAATGCTGCTGTTTGAAACAACACAAGTCTGTCACGTTAGTTCGCTCAGGCTGGAGGCGACGAGAGCTCTGCACCGCGCATAATGATATGTCTGAATGAAAGATAATAAGCTTAACATTTACACCAGCCCCGTAGTGTTAGCTGCAGGTGAGGCCGGTGAGGGGCGTCTGTGCCCCGGGTCACTAAGAGGCGGAGATCCGGTCCGGACGAGCGCCGTCTTGTCCGGAACCTCTGACGTGAGACTTTGGAGTGAACAGTGTGCGGCCCTGTCCCGGGCCCCTGTCCCCTGTCCCGGGCCCCTGTCCCCTGTCCCGGGCCCCTGTGCAGCCTCAGTTAGAGATGAGCGGGTTTGAGTTTGCGTCCCTCTCTCTCACATCACCATGTGTGAGATCAATCGTGACTCGTGATGTCTGCTAAAACTGTGAGGAGACCTTGCTCAACACCCGGTCTGGAGAGACGGGGGATGGCGGAGGAGAGTGGATCGGGGATGGAGGACGTTCTGGACGGCGTGGAGGAGCAGCCTTTTCTGCCTGCACGTGCCCGGAAACGTGGAAGGTCCCTTGGCTCGTCCGAGGGTTCTGGGAATGAGCAGCAGGATGGGGCTGAGGCTGTTGATGTCCGGGGTGAGAGCAGAGACTGTGGGGTGGTCATGGAGCTTGCACAGGATGATGCATCCTTTGGGGAGTGGAATTCAGTGGCATTGTCGGGGAGCCTGGCTGTAGCTGTGGGAGTGGTCGGGAGTGCGAGTGTCCTTGGAGATGGCTCGCTGCTGGTCGTGTGCAGGGACGCGGCTCAGCAACGGGGGGCGATTGGAACTGAACGTCTGGGTGGAAGGGACATTCTTGTGTCTGATGCTGAAAGAGGCACGGTCAGGGGGGTTGTCGTGGGTGTCCCTGCGGCGACGTCTGTGGATGAAGTTGGGGAGAATTTGACTGGAGTTGCGGTGGTGGACGCTGGGCGTTTGAGGGTGACCCGGTTTGGGGTGGGATGTGACAGCTTGTCGGTAGTGGTGGCACTTGAAGGGAGGTGCCTGCCTGGTGAGGTGTTCGTTGGGTACATGTGCTATAGCGTCGGGCCATATGTTCCGCCGCCCCTGCGTTGCTTTGGGTGCCAGCGCTTTGGGCATATTGCAGCGGTCTGTGGAGGGAGGCAGAGATGTGGTGGATGTGCAGGAGACCACGGGTGTGGGAGGTGTGACGTGGGTGCAAGGCTGAAGTGCTGTGACTGTGGGGAGGAACATGGCTCTGCCTTCGGGGGATGCGGGTTTGGCGGAAGAGCTGCTGAGGTGCAGAAAATGGGGGTCTCTCGGGGTGTATCCTATGCAGATGCAGTCAAGAGGGTTTCAGGTGGCGAGTTTGGAGTAAATACAGAGAGGGGAGCCAGCGCTGCTCCCAGCCAGGGCGAAATGAGAAGGGCCAGCGTGGCTCCCAAGAAGTGTGAAGGTTTCAAGAGTGGAGGTCCCAAGTGTGCAGGTTCCAGAATTAATGAGAATACCCTGGTTGTGGATAGAGAGGATTTTGTACTCTTTATGGTGGATGTTGTAAACTGTGCTGCTCAGACTCAAAGCAGAACTGAAAGGATCAGGATCATTGCTAAAGCTGCAGGGAGATTCCTTGGAACAAAGGAGCTTGATTGGGCAGATATAGAAAACAGGCTAAAGGCGCTAAATGGGAGTCGGAGTGATGGGGGTCTGCTTGTGGGGAGTCAGAGTGGTCAGAGTGACGAGATGGGGGTGGGGGTGGTCTCCTGTCCTCGCCCAGTCTCGTAGACGCACGGCTACCAAGCAGCGACATCAGTGGACATATTAAAGCCTATAGAATGAAGCCTAAAGAATAAAGCTGTACGGTGGAAGCACCGAACGTCAAAGAAGGAGAGGAAGATGAAGAAGAGTCTCCCTGGAATAAAGCCGGTTGTTGTTGTTGTTGTTGTTGTTGTTTTATGGCGGTTGGCATCCGAGTGTTGCATTACCGCCAGACTTTATTCCTCAGACGTTTCGTAGTCCTCAGACTCTGTCGTAGTCCGTAAAATTACTCCTCCCATCGCTTTGGCGTTACAAAGCCCATGAGGTCATGATGTGTTTTTGTGACTAGAATAGTTGTTGTGTCAGAGACCAACCGGCTTTATTCCAGGGAGACTCTTCTTCACCTTCCTCGCCCTCTTTGACGTTCGGTGCTTTGGAAGTACAAAGCCCATGAGATCATGGGACGTCTTTGTTGTTTGGTCTCTGAAACAACAACAACTATTCTAGTCACAAAGACATATCATGACCTCATGGGCTTTGTAACACCAAAGCAATGGAAGGAGTACTTTTACGGACTACGACAGAGTCTGAGGACTACGACAAAGTCTGAGGAATAAAGTCTGGCGGTAATGCAACACTTGGATGCCAACCGCCATAAAACAACAACAACAACAACAACAACAACAACAACAACTTAAAGTGGAATGAGAGGAACGTAAAGGTTTATGCACGTAAGGTCCATCAGCCAATCACATCGCAGCATTGTTTCATGTCCAGTGTGTGATGTTCAGATCAGAACAAACATTTATATTGTAATTCACTTTTAATAGAGCAATAAAACATTTAAATTTATTTAAAAAGCATCATTAGACTATTTGTTGTAAATTATAATAAATTGATAGTGAAAAATAACCAGACATATTATGATTACATCTGTTATAGAATAATACTATATATTTTTATATAAAAGTGGCAAAGTTGCAGAAACGCAGTTGCTTCACTATAGCAAGGTTTGGACCTTCACTTCTCGTTCTGTTCATTCTCTGGGAATAACATGTTTGCACTGTCTAGCTTTATGAGTGTTATCAAGCAATGCTTATGCCATTTGTTTAATTTAATATAACTTGCTTTGTCACTTTGGCAAGAAGGAACAGTTGGGAGCAGTAAAAGATAAATTTGTAAGGATAACTATTAATTTTACATTTTCAGTTAAAATGAATCAATTTGACCATAATTATTTTTCATAGCCATTATTGTATTGAGTAATTAAGTACACTAATGTATTAATAACTGGCTTTAGTCACTTTCTCCTGGCACAGTTTCATCACATCATCATTTTATAGCATTACAACCTCAACATTTTACTCTTTCTTTAACGGCTGGACCACATTAAAATGCACCAGAAGACCCAAAAAAGGTCTGAAAATCTCCCCCAGACCCCCCCTGTTTATTAATTTAAACTGCTAATGTGGCTGTAGACCCTTAACGCCCACAAATACGCCCAAAAACGTATCTGGGACGTGTTATTTGTACAGGGAGTAGAGGTGATGTCAGCGGAATACCAAGTTGCATTGTGGGATTTAAGTTATCAATATTTGAGCTTGTGAGGTGCTGAGAATAAATTAACTGGCAAACAGATGCCCTGGAGTTTTGGTGCGCTTTGTTTGCGTTGAAGAAAGTTCCCATATGTGAATTGTTTACTGACAATGGCAATAAAACTGATTCTGATGACGTGGTGAGGGGCCCCCAAAAATGTTTTCGCTTAGGGCCCCCTGAAGGCTTGGGCCGGCCCTGCTACCTCCTACTGTGCTTTTAGAGACTCTTGGGACCACCAGAAGGCTCTACCTCCGACTGTGCTTTTGAGACTCGGCCAGCATTTTGAGAGCGAAAAGCTCTGTTTGGATGATATGGGTTACATAGCCACTTTCTACTGAAGTATTTATTATATTAAGAATAGAGTCTATAATTAGGGGGAGAATGTCTTTGATGAGCTTGGAATGGGGTCTAGGACACAAGTTGAGCTTTTAGAGGACATAATGGCTGAAGTTCTCTCTCTTGATCAACAGCTGTGAACATTTCTAAATTTACAGGTGGATTTATATGGGACGTTAGATTTACAGCTTGGGCTTGTTCAGGGCGAATATCGGGGGTAATTTCATCTAATTTATCTCTGATTGTTTTTATTTTATTGTTAAAAAATAGAAGGGAAGGAAAAGAGCTGAGAGTAGCAGGAAGTGAGGGCTCTACTGCGCTGTGACAGTTTGTTACCATGGCTACAGCGCTGAAAAGAAATCTAGTGTTACTTTAGTTGACTTCTATTAGATGTGAATAGTCTCTGGTTTGGGCCTCACACAGAGCTGCTGGTAGGACAGGAGCAACTTTTCCACACTTTTAGGGATTCTTCTGTGTGGGAGGGGCCAAAGGGTCTTTATCATGTTCTAACTCTTTGTTTATGTGAACGCAGTTTTTCGTTGTACCTGGAGGAGGCGTTTTGGCCTAATGACCTTCTGTTTTAACGGAGCTGCAACATCAAGTGCAGAGTTCAGGAAATTCATTGTCAGGTGGACGGATTGGTCACTTGCCCTGGACTAAAGCTGCAGGATCACATGACATGATCACATGACATGATCACATGACATGATCACATGACATGATCACATGACATGTCACTGAATATTGGCTCTATAATTTATTTGAACTTTGAGATCGATTTTTCGGATATTGTCCTCTTCATTATAACTTTATTCTGTGATGCTGGAGGATCTTTAAGAATAAACTGAAATGTAATTAGGAAATGATCTGCCACAGTTTCTCCAACAGTTAGCATTTCCTTGCGAATTATGAGCACTGAAAAAACATGATACATTTTCCCAAAAAATTCTCTCCAGACATGTGACTTTGTGGTCCTCAACTGGGATGTACACACATTTTCGCACTCTTTGTCCATCTAACCTTTTTAATATATTTAGTAGAGTAGCTGGCCAGATTAGCAAAACATTGATATTATTCCCCTTCAAAATTCTGATTTATAAGCATTGATAAAAATGTCAGAGAATGTCATTACTTTGTTTAATTTCTTGATTATAATTTGGATTATTATTTTGTAAGCACAGATTTTACCAAGGGATTCTTAACTTCCTCCAAATTACTCAACCGTTTGTCTTCTGCCAGTGAGGCCTGTACAAGTTTCATATTCTGGGTCACACAGTACAACAACTCTCTGATTTGAGATGAAATAAAGTAATTTTTCAGACAAGGATCTTTACTTTGTCCTGATGGCTGAAAAGCTTCATTATGAGCGGTGGGTTAGGGTTAGATGTTTCCTAGCCTCGGCTTGTTCACGATCCCCAACACGGTGGCTCAGCTCCACGCGCAGTGTCTCTGGGAAGTTTTCTTTTCTGAATAAATCCGTAATAAAGCGCTGAACAAAAAACGTGCAGTCCGTTCCCTCAGATTTTTCTGGAACTCCCACAATTAGCAAATTAGACTGCCTTCTGTTCTCCAAATCGTCCACCTTTGACTGTAGTAAGGTTACGGTTTTCTCCAGGACTTTAACGTGTTTTTGCGTGTCAGAGATGTCCTCCTCCGTTCTGCTCACGCGTTGCTGGATTTCCATAAACTGCTCGGCCAAACTACTCATTGAATTGTCAAGATGGTTCACAGATTGTTCAATGGTTCCTAGTCGACCGAGAACCTCTTGTTTGCTATTGCCTGGAACAGAGACTCCAAAGTGCGTTCACCTGCCATTGATATAGAGGACGCCACCGCAAACACGCAGTGTAGTGTTTCACCAATCAGACTGCAATAGTCTATAATATGAGGAGAGTATATGTGTTGATCATTCAATGCCTCATACTTAGCTTGTAGTCTTGTTCAAACGTTCATTTAATACAATATTTTAGGTGAGCCAAGGGTGCAGAGCTCAGTCACGCACGTCCTTCCCCGCCGCCATTTTCCCAGAGGTACTACTACCAACTGATTTCTAAAATTGTATTGTCCAAGTGCTACTACTGGTGAAAGGTGCTGTAGTGTAAGAGTTAATGTGAGGTTAACTGTAGTTAATTGTACTGTACAAGTCTCCTAGTTCTATCATTATAAGCAACATATGCAAATCATATGCTTAAATAGAGTGCACCTTCACGAAGATAATAAAATCAATTCCCTAAACCCAGCTCCATCGCCCCTGCACCACCCTGCAGCTCCATCGCCCCTGCACCACCCTGCAGCTCCCCTTCACCGCCCCGCCCCGCCCCGCCCCTGCACCATCCTGCACCTCCCCTGCAGCTCCCCTGCACCTTCCTTCCCTGCACCGCCCCTGCATCGCCCCTTCACCGCCCCGCCCCTGCACCACCCTGCACCTCCCCTGCATCGCCCCTGCACCGCCCCTGCACCACCCTGCACCGCACCTGCACCATCCTGCACCTCCCCTGCACCGCCCCTGCACCACCCTGCACCTCCCCTGCACCGCCCCTGCATCGCCCTTTCACCGCCCCGCCCTGCCCCTGCACCACCCTGCACCTCCCCTGCACCTCCCCTGCACCGCCCCGCCCCTGCACCACCCTGCACCGCACCTGCACCATCCTGCACCTCCCCTGCACCGCCCCTGCACCACCCTGCACCTCCCCTGCACCGCCCCTGCATCGCCCTTTCACCGCCCCGCCCTGCCCCTGCACCACCCTGCAGCTCCCCTGCACCTCCCCTGTATCGCCTCTTCACCACCCTGCACCTCCCCTGCACCACCCTGCACCACCCTGCACCGCCCCTGCACCTCCCCTGCACCGCCCCTGCACCTCCCCTGCACCACCCCCGCCCCTCCCCTGCACCGCCCCTGCACCACCCTGCACCCTGCAATAGAATACATCCACCTGACGCTGCTCAGAGCTCTCCTCCTCACTCTCTACTCACCTGCTCTGTCCTCCAGAGAGAGGACATGCTCTCACACGCACACACGCACACACGCACACACACACACACACACAAGCCCACACACACACACACACGCACGCGTGCATGCACACACACACGCGCACGCACGCACACACACACACACACACACACACACACACACACACACAAGCACGCACACCTCTGTTTCCTGTAGAGCCGGCGGTATGCCTCAATCTGACGGTCTTGCACGGCGTTGCTCTGTTATTTGTGACATGGTGTCTTACAGCCTGCCCTAACCCTAACCCTAACCCCAACCCTAACCCACACAAGGCCACATCAGTCATACTGCTGCAGGTCACTTCTACAGCTGGGTTAACGCAGCAGCTCTGGGGCAGTTTGGATTTGGGGCTAGACCGTAGACATTGGCGACTACATTGGCGACTACATTGGCGACTACATTGGCGATGCCTATGGTTGAAAACATAGCATGTAGTCATGCTTTTAAGAAATGCAAATCATAGCAATCAATTTCTCCTAAAACATTATTTGAGCATGACTTTTAGTGCAGCAATTTACACAGGAAGTCCAGCTTACTTCCTTTCCAATTTTGGAGGGAAATTGTTGCACACTGTAGGAGACTGATATGAGATGGTCATTGTGTTAGCATCAGATAAGGCCCATGCTGCAGTATGTAATGAGGACGCTAATGGAAGGAGCGAGCCATGGGAAAGGCAGGTACTCATAAACACCTCAATGTGACAAAAAAGTACGTATAAAAACAAATATCCATCTATCCATCCATCTTCTGCCGCTTTATCCAGGGCCGGGTCGCGGGGGCAGCAGTCTGAGCAGGGACTCCCAGACTTCCTCTTCCCAGATACTTCCTCTAACTCCTCCGGGGGGATCCCGAGGCGTTCCCAGGCCAGCCGAGAGACATAGTCTCTCCAGCGTGTCCTGGGTCTTCCCCGGGGCCTCTTCCCGGTGGGACATGCCTGAAAAACCTCCCGAGGGAGGCGCCCAGGAGGCATCCGGAACAGATGCCCGAGCCACCTCAGCTGGCTCCTCTCGACGTGGAGGAGCAGCGGCTCTACTCCAAGCTCCCCCCGTGTGGCCGAGCTCCTCACCTTATCTCTAAGGGAGCGCCCAGCCACATGGCGGAGGAAACTCATTTCGACCGCTTGTATCCGCGATCTTGTTCTTTCGGTCACTACCCAAAGCTCATGACCATAGGTGAGGGTAGGAACGTAGACCGACCGGTAAATAGAGAGCTTTGCCTTTCGGCTCAGCTCCCTCTTTACCACAACGGTCCGATGCAGCGACTGCATCACTGCAGCCGCTGCACCGATCCGCCTGTCGATCTCACGCTCCATCCTTCCCTCACTCGTGAACAAGACCCCGAGATACTTGAACTCCTCCACTTGGGGCAAGGACACCCCACCCACCTGGAGAGGGCAAGCCACCTTTTTCCGGTCGAGAACCATGGCCTCGGATTTGGAGGTGCTGATTCTCATCCCAGCCGCTTCACACTCGGCTGCAAACCGTCCCAGTGCATGTTGCAGGTCCGGGTTTGATGGAGCCATCAGGACAACATCGTCTGCAAACAGCAGAGATGAGATCCTGTGGTCCCCAAACCGGACACCCTCCGACCCCTGACTGCGCCTAGAAATTCTGTCCATAAAAATTATGAACAGAACCGGTGACACAGGGCAGCCCTGGCGGAGTCCAACATGCACTGGGAACAGGTCTGACTTACTGCCGGCAATGCGAACACAGCTCCTGCTCCGGTCATACAGGGACCGGAAAGCCCTGAGCAAAGGGCCCCGGACCCCGTACTCCTGGAGCACCCCCCAAAGGACACCCCGAGGGACACGGTCGAAAGCCTTCTCCAGATCCACAAAGCACATGTGGACTGGTTGGGCAAACTCCCATGAACCCTCGAGCACCCGATGGAGGGTATAGAGCTGGTCCAGTGTTCCACGACCGGGACAAAAACCACTCTGCTCCTCCTGAATCCGAGGTTCGACTATCGGTCGGATTCTCCTCTCCAGTACCTTGGAATAGACCTTACCCGGGAGGCTGAGGAGTGTGATCCCTCTGTAGTTGGAACACACCCTCCGGTCCCCCTTCTTGAACAGAGGGACCACCACCCCGGTCTGCCAGTCCAGAGGCACGGTCCCCGAACGCCACGCGATGTTGCAGAGACGTGTCAACCAAGACAGTCCTACAACATCCAGATACTTTAGGTACTCAGAGCGGATCTCATCCACCCCCGGAGCCCTGCCACCGAGGAGTTTGCGAACAACCTCAGTGACTTCAGCTTGGGTGATGGATGAGCCAGCCTCCGATTCCCCGGTCTCTACTTCCTCTTCGGAAGACGTGACTGAGGGATTAAGGAGATCCTCAAAGTATTCCTTCCACCGTCCGACGACATCCCCAGTCGAGGTCAGCAGGCCTCCACCCGCACCGTAAACGGTGTTGGTGAGACACTGCTTCCCCCTCCTGAGGCGCCGGACGGTTTGCCAGAATTTCTTTGGTGCCGACCGATAGTCCTCCTCCATGGCCTCCCCGAACTCCTCCCAGGCCCGGGTTTTTGCCTCTGCGACAGCACGAGCCGCGGCTCGCTTGGCCTGCCGATACCCGTCGATGACCTCCGGAGACCTACAAGCCAGAGTGGCCTGATAGGCCTCCTTCTTCAGTCTGACGGCATCCCTTACTTCCGGTGTCCACCACCGGGTTCGGGGGTTGCCGCCACGACAGGCACCGGAGACCTTGCGACCACAGCTCCGAGCAGCCGCATCAACAATGGAGGCGGAGAACATGGTCCACTCGGACTCAATGTCCCCAGCCTCCCCCGGGACATGGGAGAAGCTCTCCCGGAGGTGCGAGTTGAATACCCTACTGACAGAGGGCTCCACTAGACGTTCCCAACAGACCCTCACAATGCGCTTGGGTCTGCCAAGTCTGTCCGGCTTCCTCCTCCGCCAGCGGATCCAACTCACCACCAGGTGGTGATCGGTTGACAACTCTGCCCCTCTCTTCACCCGAGTGTCCAAGACACGCGGCCGGAGGTCTGATGACACGACAACAAAGTCGATCATTGACCTCCGGCCTAGGGTGTCCTGGTGCCATGTGCACTGATGGACACCCTTGTGCTTGAACATGGTGTTCGTTATGGACAATCCGTGGCGAGCACAGAAGTCCAATAACTGAACACCGCTCGGGTTCAGATCGGGGAAGCCGTTCTTCCCGATCACCCCTCTCCAGGTGTCACTGTCATTGCCCACGTGGGCGTTGAAGTCCCCCAGTAGAACAACGGAGTCCCCGTTCGGTGCACTGTCCAGTACCCCTCCCAAGGACTCCAAGAAGGCCGGGTACTCTGCACTGCTGTTCGGCCCGTAGGCCGCCACAACAGTGAGAGACCTGTCCCCCACCCGAAGGCGGAGGGACGCCACCCTCTCGTTCACCGGGGTAAACTCCAACACGTGGCGGCTGAGCTGAGGAGCTATCAGCAAGCCCACACCAGCTCGCCGCCTCTCCCCGCGGGCAACACCAGAGAAGTGGAGCGTCCAGCCCCTCTCGAGGAGATGGGTTCCAGAGCCCAAACTGTGCGTGGAGGTGAGGCCGACTATATCTAGTCGGTATCGCTCAACCTCCCGCACAAGCTCAGGCTCTTTCCCCCCCAGCGAGGTGACATTCCATGTCCCCAGAGTTAGTCTCTGTGTCTGGAGATCTGGTCGCCGAGGCCCCTGCCGTCGACTGCCGCCCGGATCTCTCTGCACCGGCCCCTTATGGATCCTCCTGTGGGTGGTGAGCCCACAGGAGGACGGCCCCACGTCGCTTTTTCGGGCTGTGCCCGGCCGGGCCCCGTGGGGTAAGACCCAGCCACCAGGCGCTCGCCATGGAGCACCCATCCCAGGCCTGGCTCCAGGATGGGGCCCCGGTGACGCCAATCCGGGCGACGTGAACTGCCTTGTTTGTGTTGTCATCATAGGGGGCTTCTGAACCGATCTTTGTCCTAGGACCTGTTTGCCTTGGGAGACCCTACCAGGGGCATGACGCCCCCGACAACATAGCCCCGGGATCATTCGGGCACTCAAACCCCTCCACCATGTTAAGGTGTCGGTTCAAAGAGAGGCAAATAGAAACAAATAAATGGAACAAAACACAAAACGGCCAGAGAGTACATATCAAAAGAAAGACAAGGTATATAAATATGTATTGTAACATTTGTAGCACAATTCATACACAAGGCAATTCATAAAACAGTTTAAGACATAAAAGAGAAAAGTGCAAAGACAATTCTTTCAGTCATTATGCACAGCTAAACAAAGCTGTTTTTAGCTTTAGATTTGAAAGGCAAAGGCAAAGCTGCTTTAAAGTATCTTCCCTGAGCCACAGGGGGCAGTGCAGAGACCTGAGAACAAGACTAATGTGATGGTACTTCCTGGTTCTAGTCAGGACCCGAGCAGCAGCGTTCTGGATGTACTGCAGCTGTTTTACAACTCGTTTGGAGAGGCCAGTGAGCAGCCGTTACAGTCTAATCTACTGGAGACAAACGCATGGATAAGTCTCTCCAAATCTGGTTTAGACACTGGTCCATATTCACCTGTTGTCAGTGAACCATAGATCTGAGCGTCGTCTGTATAAATGTGATAAGACACATTTCTTGCAGCGTATCAACTGACTTAACGGCAGCATGTAGAGGTCGGACAGAAGGGGACCCAGGCGTCAAAAAGCAGAACTCAGATCCAATAGAAACCGGCTTTGCCCGTGTCAGTGTTCAGGCGGATGTCATTTGTCACCTTGACAACAGCAGTCTCAGTGCTGTGATGAAGTCTAAAACCTGACTGAAAAACATCAAATTAGTTGTTTATTAAGAGGAAATCTGTGAGCTGTTGGTAGACAACTTTTTCAAGGATTTTGCCCCAAAATGTCAGATTAGAGTTGGGCCGGTAATGACTCAGTACTGCAGCATCAAGACTGCTCCTCTTTAGGAGAGGCTTTATGATCACTCCCACTGACCCCTGCTCTCCTTTAGGAGAGGCTTTATGACCACACTTTTCAAAGACTTTGGGAATGTTCCAGATTGAAGCGACATGTTAACTATGTGAGTGAGTGGTGCTAATAAACTGTTCAGCACTGACTTTAGAAATCTGGAGGGTCACACATGGAGGCAGCTGTAGATGAACTCAGACTGGTGATGATCTCCTGGACAGTTTTGTCAGTTACAGGTGCAAAGTGAGTCAGCTCTAAGTGTCTAGGTGGTTTTAGGGTTGTTATTTGCATTGTGGGATTGATAGCATTTTTAATGCCCTTAACATTGTCATTAAAGAATAATGCAAATTCATTACACTTGGATGTGGAAATGAATTCTAACGACAGCTGAGCTGGAGGCTTTGTTCATCTGTTACTGTGGCAACAGGACACGCCAGTTGTTACTGCAGCTTCCAATTATTTCAGAAAAATATATTTCCCTTGTTCTACAAACAATTAGTTTGTACATGTTCAGCTTCTCTCTGTAACTCTCTTTTTGAACCTGGAGCTTTGACTTGTACCATTTCCGTTTGGCCCCCTGACCAAATCATAATTTCTCCATCGCGCCTTCTGCTTATTTTTAACCATTTTAGCCATCATAGGGGCAATGGTGTCCAGAACATTCAAAACACTAGATGTAACAGAGTTCAACAATTATTTACATTAGAACATGAGACATTTTCAAAGTTTATCATTTCCATAAACAGTGCACCTGTGCCATCATTTATGTGTCTCCTCTGAACAACTTCAGGACCAGCCTCTGAACAGCTGCAGGACCAGCCTTTGAACAGCTGCAGGACCAGCCGGTGGTTTGGGAAAAACAGACATGTCAAAGAAGACACAGAAATGATCAGACTCAACCACATTGACATTTGAAATATTTACCCCCTTTGTAATTATGAGAGTGTGCCCTCTGCTGTGGGTGGGTCAACTCTGCTGTGGGTGGGGCCACTCACATGCTGAGTAAGACCAAAGGTTTCAAAGACAGCATCAAGCTCTTTAGCATTTCTGTCACAAATATTATCAACATGCACATTGAAATCATCTGTAATGACCAAACTATCAAAGTCTGTACGACTGAAACAGCTCAGTAAAATCATCAATTAAACTTTGGCAGTGCTGGAGAGGCTTGTATAAAACAATGAAGAGAATGGATGGAGACGGTTTTAGCTCCATTTTAAAGGAGACAATCTCAAATGATGAAAACACCCTGTTGGTTCTAATTACTGAGAATAACAAGACAAGATTCTGGTCGTTATAATAAAAGTATATATTCCCTACGATTACAAAACTAACAGATTAAAACGCATGTCATGTCCCTCAAGTTCCCATCAGACATCTGTGCTCCTCATCTGGGGGCTTCTCACACACAGGACAAAGAATATGAATATTCATAAGAAGGTGGATCTTTTCTGGCACCTCTTGGTACCAGGCTGTACCAGGCTTTACCTTCCAGGACATCCTAATATGGTCGTGAGATGCGACCCTTGACCCAAACAGAGAAGTTGGGGGAGCAGAGACAGACACAACCAGACAGAGCAAAGAATGTGCAGTGTGTGTGTGTGTGTGCGCGTGCGCGTGCACGTGCGCGTGTGCGTGTGCGTGCGTGTGTGTGTGTCCAGTCTGCAATAACAATGATAGGTATATTAATGCATTACAATATTAAATGCTTATTAATTCCTTCAACCCCAAAAGACAACCTGCGGGTAATTATTTCATCTCTAAAGATAGCACAGACTCCACCCCCTTTTTGTTTTCTCGTGTTTCAGATTCAAACTTAAAGTTGGGTGGAGTCTATCAAAACTACATTTCCTGTGTTTTTGTCAAGCCATGTTTCAGTCGGTGTAATCCCTCATTCGTCCAGGCGTGTTCCATAGTAGAAAAAGCTTCAGTTGTAGTCATCTGGA
Organism: Eucyclogobius newberryi; assembly: GCF_026437365.1. NCBI lineage: Eukaryota > Metazoa > Chordata > Actinopteri > Gobiiformes > Gobiidae > Eucyclogobius > Eucyclogobius newberryi. Next base: position 13,681,402 of record NW_027316532.1, read on the forward strand.
CTCAGTTAGAAAAAATAAAATAGACGTTTCGACTCTCATCCAAGAGTCATTGTCAATAAAAGAATTTAGGTCGAGAACTCCGATATTTATACTATTCTGTGGTAAGTCCAGCCCATTGGGAGGAGCCATCCTGAAGAGGAAAGAGTTGTTTGTTACAACAGAAACTTACCCTCTTGGTATCTACCGAGCCTATTAAACCCTTTAATGGGCTATTAGTCTCCCCTTTGTCTTTGTGAGACCCTGGCTCACCCACCCTGAGTACCTGATTAACATCTAAATGTCCTGGTACTGGTCCTCTACCTCTCCAGGGGTTCAGGATCCCATTGCAGACTACAGGAAGATTGAACCTTAGACCTCCGTTTCTGTTTAAAGAAGGTTTTTCTTTTTTAACAAAAATAGCTTCCTTAACTCCTCTTTCAAACCATCTTTTCTCCCTGCTTAAAACCTTCACCTCACCGTCTTCAAACGAGTGATTAGAGGCTTCAAGATGGAGATGCACGGCGCTCTGTGGTCCTGAACTTGTATTTCTTCTGTGCTGATAGAGCCTCTTGTGTAGAGGCTGTTTAGTCTCACCTATGTAACGTTCTTTACAACTTTCTTCACTGCATTGGATAGAATAAACTACATTGCTCTGTTTTTGAGTCGGCAACTCGTCCTTAGGATGAACCAGTTTTTGTCTTAAAGTGTTTCCTGGTTTAAAATAAACAGGGACTTCGTGTTGTCTAAAAATTCTCTGCAGTTTTTCCGACAGGCCAGAGACATAAGGGATAGAAACACCCTTCCTTCTCTGTTCAGTTTCCCTTTTGTCCTGCTTCTTGGTTCTCTTCACTCTGTTGAGAGCCCAAGCGGGGTAACCACAGGCTGAGAGGGCATTACGGACATTTTTTTCCTCTTTCTTCTTGCCCTCTGAGCTGGTGGGCACACCTTGAGCTCTGTGTTGTAAGGCTCTGATCACACCCAGCTTGTGCTGTAGTGGGTGGTTGGAACCAAAGAGCAGATACTGGTCCGTGTGTGTAGGTTTCCTATATACTTCTATTTGGAGTTTCCCGTCCTCTCCTCTGATCATGGAACAATCAAGAAAGGCCTTAGCGTCTTCTCTTGTAAACCTGATATGTGGGTCCACTGCATTGATGTGCTCAGAGAAGGTTTCCAACTCTTGTTTCTTGATTGTTACAAAAGTATCATCGACATAGCGAAGCCACAGTTTTGGGGCTATGCCTGAGAAGGAGGCCAGTGCCTTCTTCTCAAAGTGCTCCATGTACAGGTTGGCCAGGCTCCTCCCAATGGGCTGGACTTACCACAGAATAGTATAAATATCGGAGTTCTCGACCTAAATTCTTTTATTGACAATGACTCTTGGATGAGAGTCGAAACGTCTATTTTATTTTTTCTAACTGAGTCCAGATGACTACAACTGAAGCTTTTTCTACTAAGCCATGTTTCAGTTAAAAACATAAAATCAAGATTATAATCAGTCAAGAATCAGTTGTTACATAAAGATCTGACATTTAGCACAGCAAGTTTCAGACTAGTTTCAGTGGGACTGGGCGTTATCTTTTCACACGGAATATGAATCAAATTTCTCAGATTGAGCAGCCTAACTCGCCGTTTGTTTTCCTATGTATGATGTGACTACAGAAATAGCACTATTTTGCACCTCTGCACCCTCACTCCACCTCTGCACCTCCGCACCCTCACTCCACCTCTGCACCCTCACTCCACCTCTGCACCCTCATTCCACCTCTACACCCTCACTCCACCTCTACACCCTCACTCCACCTCTGCACCCTCATTCCACCTCTGCACCCTCACTCCATCTCTACACCCTCATTCCACCTCTGCACCCTCACTCCACCTCTGCACCCTCACTTCACCTCTACATAGGTGGGGGCCTCTCGTTTCCAGAATAGATAGAAGTTCTCAACGTAGTGCAGTTCTCTAGGTGCACACTCTTTGGACCGCCATGTGTTGCTGAATAAATATTTCAGTCAAAAGGCTGCGATGGTAGTTATTCTCTTTGATTTCTTGATTATAATAACTCCTTATTATTTGTAAATACCTAAAAGGATTCTTTCAACTCCTCAAAGCTTTTCAAATGATTGAACCATTTGTCATCTGCCAGTAAGGCCTGTACAGGAACCCCCAGCACAACACCAATCTCAATAGTTTCCCATTGAGCTTCATATTCTGGGTCACACCAGCAATGCTCTGATTTGAGCTGAAACAAAGTAATTTTTCAAACAAGGTGAACAGCAGCCTGCTTTTTCTTTTGATAATTATAAAGTTTTAAATCCGGTACAGGTTTTTTTCCTTGCCATATAAATCTTGAGATTGTTTCATTCCACTCATTAAACAGCCGGTTGGGGATGGAAATAAGAAGAGTCTGGAACAGAGAGAGAAATCTGGGCAAACATTCAGTTTTATAGTTTCAATACTTTGACTTAGACTTAAGTAGGAGATTAGGTGTCATTTTTCAAGATCTTTTTTAATAGTAGTAAAAACAGGTGTATAATCTTTCTCTAATATTGTTGATAGGTCTCTATTAAGTACCACACCTAAATATCTAAGATATCACGTTTTCCATTTAAATGGGTAGGTCTTTCTAAAGGTCAGAGGGCGGCGCCAGAATGATTTCAGTTTTTTGTACATTTATTTTGTATCCGGAGATTGGACCAAAAAGAAAATGAATCACATTGGGTATGGAAATGTCTGGTTTGGTCAAATATAATAGAACATCATCCCATAGCAGGTAATTTTATGTTCCGTCCCATCGATTGTAACACCGTGAATTGTTTTTGATCGTCTAATAAATTGGGCAAATGGTTCTAAATACAAATACAAAGCAGGAGGAGAGACCTGGCACAGCCCTGCCTCACCCCCCTTTCCAGAGTCAGTGCATCTGTCAGATGACCATTTATCTTAATTCTTGATGTTGGGCCATCGTAAAGCCAAAATATTTTTTTACAATTAAAATACTGATTAAAAAATTTCTCAGCACTTTAAATAAATAAGGCCAGCTAAAAACCTTCTCAGCATCCAAAGTAATTATTACAGCAATGTTTTGCTGTTTTTATATATGTTTCGTTATCTGTCAGGATTGTCTTGTGTTATGTTGTCCTGCGTTTGTCCTTTGTTCATAAATCCATTTTTTCTCCCTCAAAAAAAGAGAGAACGATAACAACTGGCCAAGGCTCTCATTACTGCCAAGATCGGGCGATGGCCTTCTCAACAAAGTTATTTTTTAGATAGATAGATAGACGACAGATAGACTGAAACATAGTCACTGCTCTTCCTAGTCACCTTTGTGCCTCGGTCAAAGGTCTCAGTGCAGCTCAGCAAGAGGCTTGGTCAGGTAGTCAGCAGATTGTGTGTCAGGGTAGTTGTAAGAGAGTAACAGCCCTCAAGACAAAAGTTTGAATAATGGTAGAATAATAATAATTCAAAACCGATCTAGAGTCCATTCACCTTTACTCATTCTGACCATTTCAATGCTTTACCTTTGTTTTCTAGCTTGATATTTTAGCAGTTAGTGTTCATAAACTTATTTACACTGCCATGCACATTTTAATTCTGTAAAGTATATAGGTATGAGTTTTTTGTGTCAATGAGTTTGTGCAGTTATATCACTTTTCCTTGACATTTATGTGATTGTTTTTGTTTGTTCTAGACCACATAGAAGCTCTACACTTGAACCTGACTCAGGCCGAGCACCAGACAGAGTCCTGCTTCAGTTTGAAAGATGCAGCTGAGGCCCAGACCAAAGCCGCCGAGAGCCAGACCAAAGCCTGTCAGTCCAGCCAAGACTATCTACAGAAAAAACTGTGAGTCATGCTACTACACATACTGCTGCTACCACTGCTACTAATAAAGCTGCAACAACTACTACTACTTCTCTCAGCATCAGTTTGGAATCCATAAAGAAGTCAGTCATTCACAATTTGGGGGTTGGGACCCAAATTTGGGATTCTCAGAGTGTCCCCAGTTTTTTTTTAGAAAGATCTCCAGACTTCCGGGATGATGGATGCTTAGCTTAGTTGTGTCCGTTGGGCTGCGGCCGATTCAGTTGATTTATCAGTCGTTATTACGAGTTCACCAGAGAAGACTTGATATTTCTACGTGAAAGCAGACAAATAATGAGCTTGGACACTTATTTCTGGAACATTAAACCAAAGAACAATCGCACAGAGAAGCAGGTAAACAATGTTCCAACTTAGCTAGCAGGCCAGTGTGTTCCAACTTTAGTTTGTAAATACTCCGGGACCTTTTTTTTAACCTAGAAAATGTTTTTTCCTCCGTCTTGTGATCCCTTTTTGGATCGGTTTCTTGCATGTTTTTTTTTTTTTTGCATTTAGTTTGTTCCGTTGTGTTCTGTTGTTGTGGTTCCTGCGTTTGTGTGTTGTGTTCTAACAGAGAGTTGTGTAACAAAAGCAGATTTATAAGCATGATTTCAACATGGTTAATACAATGGCATCTGAAAAACTACAAATGGCATTTTTTTTAATGTTAATGGCATATTGGGCCCAATTAAGTGGTCAAAGAAACTTACAAAGAGGAGAACATTTAAAAAATAGAACCCACAACATAGAACATCAAAATTAACTAAATTTGGTTATAATAGACTTTACTGTTCCTCGCACAGTGGCAAACATAAAAAGGGTGTGGCCATATTGTTCTCAAGGAGAATCGCCTTTGAACAGAGTTTTGAACATGTCATGGTCAAAGGAACTATTAGTGGAAGTGTGTTACTTTGATAAATGTATTTGCTCCACCAGGAAGTGACCTCACTTTCTATACTAAAGTTATAGACCTGATTGCAAACCACTCTGAGGGAACCCTTGTCTGGGGTGGTGACTGGAATTTGCAAATCCAATCTCCCACATTTGGCACGATGAGTAGATGTTTTTAGTCACAGAGTTTAAGTACAAAAGCCTACAGCCAACGTCTAACCAGGGCCGGCCCAGCCTATAAGCGAACTAAGCAGCGTAGGGCCCCGAGGCGTTAATAGGGCCCCCAATCTGGCAACCCGTCTTATGAGAAGTGAAAGCGCAGCGTGCGCCACTAGTGTAGTAGCGCTGCTGGCGCGGCAGCGCACACAGCGGTAACATAACGCACAAACCGCATTTATTTGTAATGACAATCTGGCAACCAAAGCACCAAACCTGCGCTGATTGGGCAACTTCATTGTGCGCGAGCAGAACGAGAGCAAAACATAAACACAACAGAATGTGGTCATCATGTCCAGAAGAATATATCTCCTGGTGCCGAAAAACGAAAGAAGAAACTTCTTGATGATGTAAAGAAACTGCAAACTCAACAACACTCTCCAGGTATTGAACTTATCTTACAAAGAGACGGTTAATGCCGGGTTAATGCTGCTGTTTGAAACAACACGATTCTGTCACGTTTGTTTCGCTCAGGCTGGAGGCGACGAGAGCTCTGCACCGTGCACAATATGTCTGAATGAAAGATAATAAGCTTAACATTTACACCAGCCCGGTAGTGTTAGCAGCAGGTGAGGCCGGTGAGGTGGCGTCCATGCCCCGGGTCACTAAGAGGCGGAGATCCGGTCCGGACGAGCGCCGTCTCGTCCAGAACCTCTGACGTGAAACTTTGGAGTGAACAGCCCCTGTCCCGGGCCCCTGTCCCGGGCCCCTGTGCAGCCTCAGTTAGAGATGAGCGGGTTTGAGTTTGCGTCCCCTCTCTCTCACATCACCATGTGTGAGATCAATCGTGACTCGTGATGTCTGTTTTACTTTGACTTCTTAACGTGGAATGAGAGGAACGTAAAGGTTTATGCACGTAAGGTCCATCAGCCAATCACATCGCAGCATTGTTTAATGCAGAGGAGTCCAGTGTGTGGTGTTCTGATCAGAACAAACATTTATATTGTAATTAACTTTTAATAGAGCAATAAAACATTTCAATTTATTTAAAAAGCATCATTAGACGATTTGTTATAAATTATAATAAATTGATAGTGAAAAATAACCAGACATATTATGATTACGTCTGTTATAGAATAATACTATATATTTTTTATACAAAAGTGGCAAAGTTGCAGAAACCTAGTCTCTTCACTATAGCTAAGCTTGGACCTTCACTTCTAGTTCTGTTCATTCTCTGGGAATAACATGTTTGCACTGTTTTATCAGTGTTAATTGTTAATCAAGCAATGCTTATGCCATTTGTTAAATTTAATATAACTTGTTTTGTCACTTTGGCAAGAAGGAACAGTTGGGAGCTGTAAAAGATAAATTAGTAAGGATAACTATTACTTTTACATTTTCAGTTAAAATTAATCAATTTGACCATAATTATTTTTCATAGCCAATATTGTATTGAGTAATTAAGTACAATAATGTATTAATAACTGGCTTTAATCATCCTTTTATAGCATTACAACCTCAACATTTTACTCTTACTTTAGCTGGCTGGACCACATTAAAATGCAGCAGAAGACCCAAAAAAGGTCTGAAAATCTCTGGGGGAGAGCCCCCAGACCCCCCCTGTTCATTAATTTAAACTAATGTGCTAATGTGGCTGTAGACCCTTAACGCCCACAAATACGCCCAAAAACATATCTGGGACATGTGTTATTTGTACAGGGAGAAGAGGTGATGTCAGCAGAATACCAAGTTGCATTGTGGGATTTAAGTTATCAATATTTGAGCTTGTGAGGTGTTGAGAATAAACTAACTGGCAAACGGATGCCCTGGAGTTTTGGTGCGCTTTGTTTGCATTGAAGAAAGTTCCCGTATGTGAATTGTTTACTGACAATGGCAATAAAACTGATTCTGATGACGTGGCGAGGGGCCCCCAAAAATGTTTTTGCTTAGGGCCCCCTGAAGGCTTGGGCCGGCCCTGCATCTAATCCAAGTCTTATGTTTAGGGCTGGGCAAGTTAATGCGTTAGTATCGCATCAACTCATCACTTATTTATCAATTATTTTAACGCGCGTTAACGCAGATGGGATTCCCCTGGTCCGCACCAGTCCTAAAGCCAGTGTTGTACCTGAACGCGAGCTCCAGTTGTAGAGGCGATAGAACGCGGAGACAGAGATTTCGCGTGTCGCACCGCACCGCGCATGCGCATCAAAACAAAAAGCAGCACGGACGCGACCGCAGCGTATAGTCAACAGAGCAACGATTCGCCTGCTACGACCAGTTACGGGAGTTTTATGATAAGGTCGGTGAGGATGGGAACAATCTAACATTTATGTGCAAACATTGCCCAGCAAGTTTTCCCTCATGTTTTTGAGAATATACTGTGGGGCTGAAAGCTGCTACTGCTGCTAGTACTACTACTACTACTACTACTACTACTACTACTACTACTACTACTACTAGTACTACTACTACTACTACTACTGCTGCTAGTGTGGGCTGAATGGACAGCAACAAATGAGGGAAGTCTGTCCCTTCAATGTGAAAGTAAATCCTGGGGAAGGATTAAAAATTGGATATGAAGATGAAATCTGACACATAGTTTCAGCATTGAACTAATAAAATAATTGCTGCTGTGGTTGTATTTGGGCTGCGGAAATAATTTAGAACAATTATTGCATAATATTGAAAAAAATAACTGAACTAGTTCATTTTTTGGAGCTGTGAACTTAGTTCAAAATTTTGAATTATGAACTATTACACCCTACAAATGTGTTTTGAGTGTCTAATGTTTAATGAGATAACAATGTTTCTGACGTTACCTCTGAAGTGGCCTGTTCATCTTTAATGATTGTGGCTCATGATTTTGTGGCAAGTGAATTCTTTATATTTTATTTAACTGCTACTGAATAAAAATGCTGATGCACTTTACACTTCTTTTGAATTAATTTTGAATTTTGCACGTAAAAATGCAATTCATTGTGATTAATCTGGGAAATAATGCGATTAATCGCGATTAAAAATTGTAATCGTTGCCCAGCCCTACTTATGTTAAAAACAAATAAATCATGTCATCAGTCTCTTCAAATTAACAGAGATGTATCACCATGTGACCACAACCTGAACTCACATGCCCCATGCAGGTGGCTCCATCTCTCGTACTCTTCAGTTCTCTGTGTTTTGCATCTTCCTGAGGAGCACCTCTGCTTCTCCTGGTGATCTGAGGAGCACCTCTTCTTCTCCTGGTGTTCTGAGGTGCACCTCTGCTTCTCCTGGTTTTCTGAGGAGCACCTCTGCTTCTCCTGGTGATTGCGAACATTTGATAACATTTTAATATGAGGCATATGATGAAGTAACACCTCGTTGGTCTTTTCGTCTGTATTTTTCCACTCGCCGTGGTTTCACACACAGTTGTCCTTGAGCTCGTCTGCAGCTTCTCCTGCACAGGTGTCTTCCTTATCAGAGAGTGTCATAGAGGAACAATGGGATATGTGTTCGCTTGTGCGTGTAAGGCGTAAACCCTTCATAATTTCAGCATATATCAAAATATAGTTTAATACAATCTAGTAAAGTTGATATAGTTGGTAATACAATGTTGTCAAGTTAATATATTTGGTTTCCCCTTCAACTTGGATCCCATACTTAAGTCTAAGTCAAAGGACTGAAACTATAAAAATGTATGTTTTGCCAAGATTTCTCTATTTGTTCCGGACTCTCCCAATTTACATCCCCAACCGGCTGTTTGATGAGTGGAATAAAACAATCTCAAGGAGCCAACATTTAGAATGGCTTGTATAATTGAAAATATAACGGCATACAGTATGTACGTGAACAATGGGGGGAGAGCATCCAGCATGCTCCTCTCTCTGATCTGAATGGTCATTACCAAAAGACATGTCATGAATCAGTGCTACTGCAGCCAAAGGCCCTGGCAACCCGAGCTCGGTTGTGATTGTATTTAGACGTGGTTAGTACACAGTTAAACTGTGTTTGCTCAGTTACATTTAGTTCCGAAACTTTTTCAAGAAATGTTACTTCTCGTCATAAGTTTCAGAGCACATACTTATGCTCCTATTTTAAGTAATATTGTACAGTGCCTCTCCTTGAACCGACACCTTAACGTGGTGGAGGGGTTTGAGTGCCCGAATGATCCCGGGAGCTATGTTGTCGGGGGCTTCAAGCCCCTGGTAGGGTCTCCCAAGGCAAACAGGTCCTAGGTGACGGGTCAGACAAAGATCGGTTCAGAAGCCTCTTATGATGACTACAAGAACAAGGCCGTTTACGTCGCCCGGATCAGCGTCACCGGGGCCCCATCCTGGAGCCAGGCCTGGGATGGGTGCTCGATGGCGAGCGCCTGGTGGCCGGGTCTTACCCCACGGGGCCCGGCCGGGCACAGCCCGAAGGAGCGACGTGGGGCCGCCCTCCCGTGGGCCCACCACCCGCAGGAGGATCCATAAGGGGCCGGTGCAGAGAGATCCGGGCGGCAGTCGACGGCAGGGGCCTCGGCGACCAGATCTCCAGACACAGAAACTAACTCTGGGGACATGGAATGTCACCTCGCTGGGGGGGAAAGAGCCTGAGCTTGTGCGGGAGGTTGAGCGATACCGACTAGATATAGTCGGCCTCACCTCCACGCACAGTTTGGGCTCTGGAACCCATCTCCTCGAGAGGGGCTGGACGCTCCATTTCTCTGGTGTTGCCCGCGGGGAGAGGCGGCGGGCTGGTGTGGGCTTGCTTATAGCCCCTCAGCTCAGCCGCCACGTGTTGGAGTTTACCCCAGTGAACGAGAGGGTCGCGTCCCTCCGCCTTCGGGTGGGGGACAGGTCTCTCACTGTTGTGGCGGCCTACGGGCCGAACAGCAGTGCAGAGTACCAGGCCTTCTTGGAGTCCTTGGGAGGAGTGCTGGACAGTTGACCGACCGGGGACTCCGTTGTTCTACTGGGGGACTTCAACGCCCACGTGGGCAATGACAGGACACCTGGGGAGGGGTGATCGGGAAGAACGGCTTCCCCGATCTGAACCCGAGCGGTGTTCAGTTATTGGACTTCTGTGCTAGCCACGGATTGTCATAACGAACACCATGTTCAAGCACAAGGGTGTCCATCAGTGCACGTGGCACCAGGACACCCTAGGACGGAGGTCAATGATCGACTTTGTTGTTGTGTCATCTGACCTCCGGCCGCGTGTCTTGGACACTCGGGTGAAGAGAGGGGCAGAGTTGTCAACCGATCACCACCTGGTGGTGAGTTGGATCCGCTGGCGGAGGAGGAAGCCGGACAGACTTGGCAGACCCAAGCGCATTGTGAGGGTCTGTTGGGAACGTCTTGTGGAGCCCTCTGTCAGTAGGGTATTCAACTCGCACCTCCGGGAGAGCTTTTCCCATGTCCCGGGGGAGGTTGGGGACATTGACCATGTTCTCCGCCTCCTTTGTTGATATGGCTGCTCGGAGCTGTGGTCGCAAGGTCTCCGGTGCCTGTCGTGGCGGCAACCCCCGAACCCGGTGGTGGACACCGGAAGTAAGGGATGCCGTCAGACTGAAGAAGGAGGCCTCCGGAGGTCATCGACAGGTATCGGCAGGCCAAGCGAGCCGCGGCTTGTGCTGTCGCAGAGGCAAAAACCCGGGCCTGGGAGGAGTTCGGGGAGGCCATGGAGGAGGACTATCGGTCGGCAGAAAATAAATTCTGGCAAACCGTCCGGCGCCTCAGGAGGGGGAAGCAGTGCCTCACCAACACCGTTTACGGTGCGGGTGGAGGCCTGCTGACCTCGACTGGGGATGTCGTCGGACGGTGGAAGAAATACTTTGAGGATCTCCTTAATCCCTCAGTCACGTCTTCCGAAGAGGAAGTAGAGACTGGGGACTCAGAGGCTGGCTCATCCATCAACCAAGCTGAAGTCACTGAGGTTCTTCTCGGTGGCAGGGCTCCGGGGGTGGATGAGATCCGCCCTGAGTACCTAAAGTATCTGGATGTTGTAGGACTGTCTTGGTTGACACGTCTCTGCAACATCGCGTGGCGGTCGGGGACCGTGCCTCTGGACTGGCAGACCGGGGTGGTGGTCCCTCTGTTTAAGAAGGGGGACCGGAGGGTGTGTTCCAACTACAGAGGGATCACACTCTTCAGCCTCCCGGGTAAGGTCCATTCCAAGGTACTGGAGAGGAGAATCCGACCGATAGTCGAACCTCGGATTCAGGAGGAGCAGAGTGGTTTTCGTCCCGGTCGTGGAACACTGAACCAGCTCTATACCCTCCATCGGGTGCTCGAGGGTTCATGGGAGTTTGCCCAACCAGTCCACATGTGCTTTGTGGATCTGGAGAAGGCTTTCGACCGTGTCCCTCAGGGTGTCCTTTGGGGGGTGCTCCGGGAGTACGGGGTCCGGGGCCCTTTGCTCAGGGCTGTCCGGTCCCTGTATGACCGGAGCAGGAGCTGTGTTCGCATTGCCGACAGTAAGTCAGACCTGTTCCCAGTGCATGTTGGACTCCGCCAGGGCTGCCCTTTGTCACCGGTTCTGTTCTTAATTTTTATGGACAGAATTTCTAGGCGCAGTCAGGGGTCGGAGGGTGTCCGGTTTGGGGACCACAGGATTCCATCTCTGCTGTTTGCAGGCGATGTTGTCCTGATGGCTCCATCAAACCCGGACCTGCAGCATGCACTGGGACGGTTTGCAGCCGAGTGTGAAGCGGCTGGGATGAGAATCAGAACCTCCAAATCCGAGGCCATGGTTCTCGACCGGAAAAAGGTGTCATGCCCTCTCCAGATGGGTGGGAAGTCTTTGCCCCAAGTGGAGGAGTTCAAGTATCTCGGGGTCTTGTTCACGAGTGAGGGAAGGATGGAGCGTGAGATTGACAGTTGGATCGGTGCAGCGGCTGCAGTGATGCAGTCGCTGCATCGGACCATTGTGGTAAAGAGGGAGCTGAGCCGAAAGGCAAAGCTCTCTATTTACCGGTCGGTCTACGTTCCTACCCTCACCTATGGTCATGAGCTTTGGGTAGTGACCGAAAGAACAAGATCGCGGATACAAGCGGTCGAAATGAGTTTCCTCCGCCGTGTGGCTGGGCGCTCCCTTAGAGATAAGGTGAGGAGCTCGGCCACACGGGGGGAGCTCGGAATAGAGCCGCTGCTCCTCCATGTCGAGAGGAGCCAGCTGAGGTGGCTCGGGCATCTGCTCCGGATGCCTCCTGGGCGCCTCCCTCGGAAGGTGTTTCAGGCATGTCCCACCGGGAAGAGGCCCCGGGGAAGACCAAGGACACGCTGGAGAGACTATGTCTCTCGGCTGACCTGGGAACGCCTCGGGATCCCCCCGGAGGAGTTGGAGGAAGTATCTGGGGAGAAAGAAGTCTGGGAGTCCCTGCTCAGACTGTTGCCCCCGCGACCCAGCCCCGGATAAAGTGGTAGAAAAAGGATGGATGGATGTACAGTGTTATCGTCTCTTACTTAAGTAAATGTATTGATTACTCTTCTCGCTGTGAGTACATTTGCAAGTGCCAAATGCTTTATGTGGACAATATGAAATGATTTGAACATTTGTGTTTCTGGCACTGCTCCTTTTTATTCTTCTTGAGTACACATTTTGGTTCCTCTCTGAACCTTTGATTGTAGATCATTTTTAATACAGTAAGAAGGCAGACATGAATCTCCAGATATTTAATATATTTTGTGTTTTTCTATTTGTTTCCAGTCAGAAGTGTAAAGTGAGTGAGTCAGAGGGGCAGACCACTCCTCAGAAGAGCTCTGGTCCCACAGGATCTGGTTCTACAGGGTCTGGACCAGGACACAGAGCAAGTGGGATCCTGGTACTGGCTCTGCTCCTGCTTCCTACAGTCCACCTCATCTTGTGAGTAGCACTCTACACTATTCAGAGCAAAAGGTGAAAGTCTGGAAAAACATTAAATTCACATTTTTATCACTATTATTTGTACAATAATTGGTTATGTTCCTGATGTTTGCATTTTGACAGCTAAAGGTGCACTATGTAACTTTTCTGGTGAAGGCTGCTTACCTGGAATATTCCAGTTTTACAGTAAACTTATCCATCTTACATTTATTCAATTACTTGTGTTTTTATTGCTGTGAGTATGTTCACCTCTCCACAGATCTGACCCTCTGAGCATCATCATTAAGTATAATTCATATTTAAAATACTAGATACTTCTGATACTTCAGCACAACACATTGGTTTACCCTTTCCAAACAGCTGAACTCTGCCACAGTTCTCTTGAGTAATGGCTGCAGGAGAGCATTCTTTTGCAATAAAAAAGAACAAAATGTTAGCTGCTGTAATTAGAACCATGATCCACTAATCTGAAGGCTCACAAAGTGCATGCACACTGCTCTCTGCTGGGCAGGATGGCGCACTGCAGTTGCGGGGCATAAAAGACATTCCGGCACCTTTACAAAATTTGGTTCATATTTGGAAAAAAACTTGACTTAAATATCCCATAGCCCTCTTAGCCTATATTTAAGTATAGGATAAGATTCAATTTTTTCAAGATCTTTTTTATAGTTGTAAAACGAGGGGGATAATTTCTCTCCAAAATTGTCAATAGATCCCTATGGAGGACCACACCTAAATATCTAAGATTTATTTAGAAGATCAAAGGGGGTTACCAGAATGAGACGATTTATTTTTTTTTGTACATGAATTTTGTATCCAGACATTAGATGTCTGGTTTGGTCAAATATAATCATCTGCAGCAGGCAATGTTATGTTCCATCCCATCGAATGTAACACTGTGAATTGTTTTTGATTGTCTGATAAATTGGGCCAATGATTCCAAATACAAAGCAAACAGGAGGCACAGCCCTGTCCCACCCCTCTTTCCAGAGTCAGTGGATCTGTCATGTGACCATTGATTTTAATTCTCGATGTTGGACCATTGTAAAGAGCCCCAATATTTTTTATGATTAAATTGTCCGTTAGAAATTTGCCCAGCACTTTAAATAAATAAAGCTAGCTCATAAAATCAAAAGCCTTCTCAGCGTCCAGACTAATTATTACGGCTTTGTTTTGTTGTTTTTGTATTTGTCTCATTATGTGTAAGGATCGTCTTATGTTGTCTTGTGTTTGTCGTTTCTTAATAATTCCTCAATGAGAGGTTTTGGAGTATTTGTTCCATTCTTTTGGACATAATTGAAGTGCATAAACGATAGTCCACATTCAGAAAAGAAAGAGGTCTATATGAGGCGCAATCCAATCAGACCTTCCCTTCTTTAGGTAGTAGGGATATGATGGCCTCTTTCCAACACAGAGGGGTTTGACTTTTCTTAAGTTCCCAGTTAAAAGTTGTTAAGAGTAAAGAAGTAAGGGTCTTTAGAGCTTTATACCACTCTGAGGTGTGTCTTTAGAGCTTTATACCACTCTGAGGTGTGTCTTTAGAGCTTTACACCACTCTGAGGTGTGTCTTTAGAGCTTTATACCACTCTGAGGTGTGTCTTTAGAGCTTTATACCGCTCTGAGGTGTGTCTTTAGAGCTTTATACCGCTCTGAGGTGTGTTTTTAGAGCTTTATACCAATCTGAGGTGTGTCTTTAGAGCTTTATAACACTTTGAGGTGTGTCTTTAGCGCTTTATACCACTCTGAGGTGTGTCTTTAGAGCTTTATAACACTCTGAGGTGTGTCTTTAGAGCTTTATACCACACTGAGGTGTGTCTTTAGAGCTTTATACTACTCTGAGGTGTGTCTTTAGAGCTTTATACCACTCTGAGGTGTGTCTTTAGAGCTTTAGACCACTTTGAGGTGTGTCTTTAGAGCTTTATAACACTCTGAGGTGTGTCATTAGAGCTTTATACCACACTGAGGTGTGTCTTTAGAGCTTTATACCACACTGAGGTGTGTCTTTAGAGCTTTATACCACTCTGAGGTGTGTCATTAGAGCTTTATACCACTCTGAGGTGTGTCTTTAGAGCTTTTGACCACTTTGAGGTGAACCCATCGCTCCTGGAGATTTATTGTTCTTAAATCTTTTGATTGCACCTTGTATTTCCAAAAATATTATTTCTGCTCCTAATTTTTTTTATTTTGTTCTTCTGACACAACAGGCAAATTGAGGATGTCCAGAAAGGAATTTATATAATCTTCTTTATCTCCTGTAATTCAAATGTTGATTGAATTTGGTCTTGTTTGGTTAAGATTACATCATTTTGCCTGTCCTGCATTTTAAGAACATTTTCTTTCAGCTTGTTGTTTTCTAACTAAGATAGTAATTCAGAACATTTTGATCCACTCTCATGATATCTTTGTTTGTTAAAGAGTTATACGGAGGTCTGCTTACTTCCGTTGTTGTCATTGCTTTCAATGGCAGGGTTAGGGTTAGGGTTAGAGTTAATTGGTTAGGGTTAGGGTCAATGGCGTCCAGCAGCCGTGCATCGACTGGATTGAGCGTGGACAGGAGACCAGCGACGCCCCTACCTCCATTTATTTACTCTGATTACTCTGATTCTCCAGATGGAGATTTCCTTGACTCTGACTCCCATTTAGCCTTAGGGTTAGCCTTAGGGTTAGCTTTAGAGCCTTTAGCGCGTTTTCTATTTCTGTCATTCAAGCGATTTAGTTCCAAGGAATCTTCAGCTTTAGCAATGATCCTGATCCTTTCAGTTCTTTTGAGTTTGAGCAGCTCAGTTCATAACATCCACCACAAAGATCCTTTCTGTCCACAACCAAGGTATTCTCAGTAACCCCCACACTTGGAACCCCCACACTTGGAACTTTCTCACTTGGAACCCCCACACTTGGAACCTACACACTTGGAACCCCCACACTTGGACCCCCCACACTTGGAACCCCCACATTTGGAACCCCTTGGAACCTTCCCACTTGGAACCTTCCCACTTGGAACCTTCCCACTTGGAACCTTCCCACTTGGAACCTTCACTCTTGGAACCTTCTCACTTGGAACCTTCACACTTGGGAACAACAATGGCTTCTCTCACTGTATCTACTTTCACCTCTTGACACTTTCTTGACTACATCCACATAAACTTCCTATAATCTGTTATCTGTCTTTTTCCTCTGTATCTACTGCGTTGTATCAATGAAATGTCCCCATGTGTGGACAATAAAGGATTATCTTATCTTATTTTACCTTAAGACACTTTAACTTTTTGCTCTTCAGCAGATGTTTAAGTGAGGTCTTCTTCTTCTTCGTCTTCGTCTTCGTCTTCGTCGTCTTCGTCTTCGTCTTTATTATTATAGAAACATGTTTTTTGGACCGTTTCACTGGTCGCATTTCTTGTCTGATTTTTGTCATTCAAGGTTTTTTTCGTAGATATTTTTGTGTGATTCCTGCTAGAACGTTTGGTATTCCTCAGTCTTAAAGTGCATTTTGTCCTATCTTTTAGAGTGGTGGTTACAGGCAAATGATTACATAAACCCTCACACATCATGTTCAAACACTAACCCGTCATGTTCAACTTTCTTATGTGTAAAATAAATGGCACATTTTTCACAGTTGTTCATTTTGATTCCAGGATTTGACTTCTGCATCTGGTGAAAAGAAGCCAAACTTACAACTGCAGTACACTTCCTGTTTTTGTTCTCGTAACCATGGAAACACCGCATCCCTGGCCTCTGATTGGACAAACACTTTGCATACTGGACACTTCAATATTTTCTGTTGCTTTTTGATGTTTTTATTTCAGACGTTACTAAACAGCTTCTGCTGCAACTTTTCACTGCTGACTTTGAATCATTTTTACATTATTATTTTGGTTTGCTTTTTGGTTACATTTGTATGTACATTTCTTTCCAAGCTAAATTATCTTGAATTAATTATCTTGAATGAACAAATCAACACACAAATCACAGATCTAAACTAATACTCCAAATCAAATTGAACTTTTTACAGCATAACTGATTCATGATTTTCTTGTTCACTACTTTTACAGTAATGTATGAACCTGTTTGCTTATAAACTAAAACATGGTAAATTTTACTGTTTTCTCAAGTGTCAGTGGAACATAATGTGATGTGATGTAGGAACTGGGATTAACCTCAGAATGTTATAGTAAACGCCTCAGATACATTTGTGTGATATCAGAGCTGCTTTAAACACATTTAACGTTGGATTTTACTGCATTTACTGGAGACTTAATAGCACATTATGACACACTTAACATTTTTGAGGATTTTTAGCTTTTACAGGACAAATACACTGACTAACCCAAAATGTTGAGCAAATAGTTTTTATAATCCAATCTAATTGTACTTTTTGTGAATCTCAAATGCAATATTGAGGCTGTAAACTGTATTTTCTCATCTATAGTAATGATAAGAAAAGTAACTGACACATATATCCAGTAAAATGGAAATAATACTTTATTTTAAAATCATTAGCATCTGTTGTCAGCTTATATGTTATGCTCTCCTTCACTTCTATAGATCTATAGATGTTTTACCATTTCATGACATAAAAATTGTAATGCAATTTAATACATTCAATATAGTGTAATATTTTAGTGTGTCCCTCTGTAGTTGGAAAATACCCCTCTGGTCCCACCACCCTGGTCTGCCAGTCCAGAGGCACTGTCCCCGACTGCCACCGGCATTAGGCATTAGGGTTAGTGCCTTGACGGTAGAAAAGCGATATATAAATGTGACCATTTAAGACAGCCTCCGAGTTCTCTGTTTCTGCTTCCACTTCAGAATATGTGACAGCGGAGCTACAGGCCCCTGAGTCTTTGCGACCACAGCTCCGAGCAGCCGCATTGACGATGGAGGTAGAGAAAATAGTCCACTCGGACTCAATGTCCCCAGCCTCCCCCAGGATCAGGGAGAAGCAGGTGTGAGTTGAAGACCATGCTGACAGAGGGCTCCGCAAGACGTTCCCAACAGACCTTCACAATGCGCTTGGGTCTGCCAAGTCTGTCCGGCTTCCTCCTCCGCCAGCGGATCCAACTCACCACCAGGTGGTGATCGGTTAACAGCTTCAAGACACAGGCCAGAGGTCAGATGACACGACAACAAAGTCGACCATTGACCTCCGGCCTAGGGTGTCCTGGTGCCATGTGCACTGATGGACACCCTTGTGCTTGAACATAGTGTTTGTTATGGACAATCCGTGGCAAGCACAGAATAACTAATAACTGAACACCGCTCGGGTTCAGATCGGGGAAGCCGTTCTTCCCAATCACCCCTCTTCAAGGGAGGACAGCCCCATATCACACCTTCGGGCTGTGCCCGTGCCAGACCCCATGGGGAAAGACCCAGCCACCAGACACTCGCTGTTGAGCACCCACCCTAGGCCTGGCTCCAGGGTGGGACCCCGGTAACGGTTAAGGTTAACCCAAACCACTACATCACATTAAGGTTCAACGAGAGGTGTACATAAACATTGTAACAGAAATGGAAAATATATTTCTTTTTTTAATTAGATTTTATTCTTTTATTGCATTGTTGATGACTTCTGTAAAACTGTCTGCTCATTGTTTTGATATTGCAGAAATGATCGCGTACTGCTGGAAGTTAATCTTTAGAAAACAAGGATATATTTCTTCTTATATTTTTAAATGACCTGTTGTTTTATGTTGATGAAGACACACACTGTGGTAAAGGTGAAAGTGTTTTCTCTGACACTGGCTTGTGCTTTGCTCAAAGGCAGATTTGAACCACAAAAACTGCACCTGTTTTGAAGTTTGTTTTTTGACTTTCTTTCTTTTTTTTAAGGAAATAAATAAACCAGACTTTACAGAAACTCATGAGCAGTTGTGTCCCTTGAGCATAAAAAATATATATTTTATAACACTATGTCACTAAGTGTATGTTTATAACACTAAGTTTTAATTAAATGTATTAACACCCTCAAAGAGTGACAATCAAAATAGATTAAAGATTAGATTAGTAATTACATTAGATCAAAAAAATGCTCATAAGAATTTAGCAATGATCTTTACCTCAGATGTTAAAGTTAGAAGTTAGGGGTTAGGGTTTAGGGTTTGGGGTTTAGGGTTAGGGTTAGGGTCAGGTTAGGTTTAGGTTTAGGGTTGGGTTTAGGGTTAGGGTTAAGTTTAGGGTTAGGGTTAGCTTGTTTGTTTGTATGGGTTAGGGTTAGGGTTGGGTTTGGGTTAGGGTTTAGTGGTTAGGGTTAGATTATTTGTTTGTATGTTTGTCCATTCTGAGATGGACAATGCACGGGCCTCCACTGCCCGGTCACGTCCCCTCGCCTCTAGCTTCCCCCGTGTGACAATTAGGCTTAGGCGTAGACCCCCCACAGGTTAGGGTAAGGTAAGTATGGTAAATAGGTGTAGAGTTAAGTTTAGGCTATGGTTAAGTTAAGGCGTGGACCCCCCACAGGTTAGGGTTAGGGTCTGGGGCTAGGTTTAAGTTTTTATGCTGCGTGAATGTGCTTGCTAGAGTGTGTTTGTTAGTTTGTTCGTCATTTGTGCGCTATTGTGATCATGTGATCCTGCTGAGAATAGTTTTAGTCCCAGTATAAGTGATCAATTTGTCAACTTGACCATGAATTCTCTGAAGTCTGCTCTTGACGTTGTAGCGCCGTTAAAACAGAAGGTCATTAGGCCAAAGCGCGCCTCCCCATGGTACAACCAAGAACTGCGTTCACATAAGCAAAGAGTTAGAAAGTTAGAGGGATTATTTCGTCGCTCTCACACAGAAGAATCCCTAAAAGCATGGAAAAGTTGCCTGCTGTCCTATAAGCAGGCTCTGCGTAAGGCCCAAACCAGATATTATTCAAATCTAATAGAAGTCAACAAAAGTAACACTAAATTCCTTTTCAGCACTATAGCTAGGCTAACAAACTGTCACAGCGCAGTAGAGCCCTCAATCCCAGCTACACTCAGCTCTGATGATTTCCTCCTATTTTTTAACAATAAAATAAAAACAATCAGAGATAAATTAGATAAAATTACCCCCGCTATTAGCCCTGAACTAGCCAAAGCTGTAAATCTAACGTCCCATATAAATCCACCTGTAAACTTAGAAAGGTTCACAGCTGTTGATCAAGCAGAGAACTTCAGCCATTATGTCCTCTAAAAGCTCAACTTGTGTCCTAGACCCCATTCCAAGCAGACTCCTCAAAGACATTCTCCCCCTAATTATAGACCCTATTCTTAATATAATAAATACTAAATATAATAAAAAGTGGCTATGTTCCACAGTCCTTCAAACATGCAGTCATTAAACCTCTTCTGAAAAAGCCTAATCTAGATCCCGACCTATTGGTAAACTACAGACCTATTTCAAATCTTCCCTTCGTCTCTAAAATCCTTGAAAAAGTTGTATTAAAACAGCTTTGTCGCCACCTGCAGGACAATAACTTATTTGAAGTTTTCCAGTCAGGGTTCAGAGCCCACCACAGCACTGAAACTGCACTAGTTAAAGTCACAAATGATTTGTTATTAGCCGCTGACGATGGACTGGTCTCAATCCTGGTTCTGTTGGACCTCAGCGCAGCGTTTGACACCATTGACCACAACATTCTACTGCAGAGGTTAGAATGTGATGTAGGTGTTGGAGGAACAGCCCTCAGCTGGTTTAAATCCTATTTATCTGATAGGTACCAATTTGTTAATGTAAACAAGAGCTCCTCACCGTGCTCTAAAGTAATTTACGGTGTGCCACAGGGTTCGGTACTCGGTCCAATTCTGTTTACTCTTTATATGCTGCCATTAGGCAACATCATCAGAAAGCATGGCATTAACTTCCACTGCTATGCAGATGACACTCAGCTGTATTTATCAATGAAACCTGATCAGAGCGATCAAGTAGACAGACTTAGTGCTTGTGTGAAGGAGATAAAAACCTGGATGACACTAAACTACCTGCTTCTTAACCCTGAAAAAACCGAGGTCATTGTGCTTGGCCCTAAGCATCTACGAGACAATCTATCTGAGCAGATAGTCACACTGGACAATGTTAGTGTAGCCTCTAGTTCTACTGTAAGAAATCTTGGAGTCTTATTTGACCAGGAGCTCTCATTTAAAGCTCATATAAATCAAGCTTGTAAAACAGCCTATTTCCATTTGCGCAACATTGCCAAAATCGGAAGAATCCTGCCTAAAAGTGATGCCGAAAAACTTATCCATGCATTTGTAACGACTAGATTAGACTGCTGTAACTCCCTGCTTGCAGCGTGTCCTAAAAGCTCCATAAAAAGCTTTCAACTGGTTCAAAATGCAGCAGCAAGATTACTAACAGGAACAAAAAGAAGAGAGCACATTACGCCGGTGCTGAAGTCTCTTCACTGGCTCCCCGTCCAGTTTAGAATCAAATTTAAAATTCTACTCTTGACCTACAAAGCCATAAATGACATGGCCCCATCCTACCTCAAAGATGCTATAGAACCATATCATCCAAACAGAGCTCTTCACTCTCAGAATGCTGGCCTTCTGGTGGTCCCAAGAGTCTCTAAAAGTACTGTAGGAGGTAGAGCGTTTAGCTACCAAGCTCCTGTGTTATGGAATCAGCTCCCGACCCATGTTAAATATGCTGACACAGTCTCTTCATTTAAGTCCAGGCTTAAAACGTTCCTCTTCGAAATCGCTTATGGTCAGACTAGTTAGGAACAGAAACATAAACCCACAGCTTTAGCTACGCTGCCCTAGGAGTAACTATTCTGGGGGAAGTATGACAGCTTGAGCACTATCCTCTTCTTCTGACTACTTATGCTATCAAACAATATTTATTTTTTAATTCCACTTGCAAACTGTTCACCGCCTTCTTTTTCTTTCTCTCACTCCTGAGGACCTGTGGACCCAGATGCCCCTCTCCTGGAGAAGTGGTCCCTGCCCTGTGTGGACGGTCCCTCATCTGCCTGAAGAGTGGGTCCAGCTCGCCTCCGACGGTCCCTCATCTGCCTGAAGAGTGGGTCCAGCACGCCTCCGACGGTCCCTCATCTGCCTGAGGAGTGGGTCCAGCTCGCCTCCGACGGTCCCTCATCTGCCTGAAGAGTGGGTCCAGCTCGCCTCCGACGGTCCCTCATCTGCCTGAAGAGTGGGTCCAGCTCGACTCCGACGGTCCCTCATCTGCCTGAAGAGTGGGTCCAGTTCGCCTCAGTCGGTCCCTCATCTGCTTGAAGAGTGGGTCCAGTTCGCCTCAGTCGGTCCCTCATCTGCATGAAGAGTGGGTCCAGCTCCAGTCTCCCTCGTGTCCGTCTGTCCGTCTGTGAGAGTCGGATCTCTCTTTCACTGGAACTCCTCCAGGTTTCTACGCTTTTTTCCCAAAGAGGTTTTTTTTTGTAGTTTTTCCTGGCCGAGAAGGAGAGTCTAAGGACAGAGGACCCTGGGACATCGTCCCTCGCCACCACAGACATTGTCTGACTCCCTTGCCACCACAGACATTGTTGATTCATTTCTCCCTGTGGCCCTCAGAGGCAACTGTTGTTGTGATTTTGGGCCTTACAAAAATAAATTGATTTGATTTGATTGTGCGTTTGTCGCAGCTTGAGGCTTTGACTGTTGGTGTATCGTCGCGACGTTTCGGATTAAATTCTCCTTCATCAGGCTTGATACACTTTTTCTGCGGCTTGAAGCCGTTTGTGCGCTATTGTGCGCGCTATGACTGGTTGTCATGCGTTGGTCTAGGCTTGAGGCTTCGACTGAGGAACAAACGGAATAAACTTCTTCAAACAAGACTGAGTGTTGTGTTTTCTGCTTTGTGTTATGCGTTGAGTTTTGTGTGTAATGTTTTCTAATTTGATTCCCCTTTGTTGGGGTAATCTGTTATCGTTGTTATTGTAGGGGTTGCCAATCAGCTCGGCTCTTTTGAGAGGCAGTGAGAGTCTAACCACATCTGCGTAGGGTGGCATCTGTGGTCTCTCTTTGCGGATAGTGCTGGCTAAGTGGGGCACTGGCTGAGTTAAATTGTTTGTTTGTTTGTCCATTCTGAGATGGACAATGCACGTCCCCTCACCTCTAGCTTCCCCCGTGTGACCATTAAGTTTAGGCGTAAACCCCCCACAGGTTAGGGTTAGGTAAGTATGGTAAATAGGTGTAGAGTTAAGTTTAGGCTAGGGTTAAGTTAAGGCGTGGCCCCCCCACAGGTTAGGGTTAGGGTCTGGGGCTAGGTTTAAGTTTAAATGCTGATGTGCAGGTCATTTTAGGGAAGAGTCTGAATGGTCAAGAAACTCATACGGCTCATGATAATAATTTATTGTCAAGAAATTAGACATACACCAATGCTATTCCTTAACACACAGAGAACACAATTCAACTTAGAATATGAAACGACACAGAAATATCAGACATTTGTATGGCAAGCTTGGGAGAAAACGCCGGGACTGCGTCAGCCAGGCTGTTGTAAGCAGCCTGGTGACCCTCCTGCGTCTCACCCCGTTTTTTCCCATGCTGGTTAGTTTTATTAGATTGGTTAGTTTGGTTAGATTAGTTTTATTAGACTGGTTAGTTTTATTAGATTAGATCAGATTGGAATAGGCGGGTCACATTTCTCATTGGTCAGCTTCACATCAAGGCACTTGTTTTATAGCTGGTATTTTTTCTAGAGATCCAGCCTTGGGTAAACATTACCCAAACTCCTCTGGGCTGTCACCCCCCCTGGGGCAACATTCTTTACGACACCTTCACAAACAAATGCTGTCACACACCCATTTTTCTCTGAGACTAATGATGCAGATAATATATCACTATTATGCAGATAAAATACATCACAGAAATATAATCATATATTCACATTTTATCACATATATTCACAGTCACTGAGTCGACAGATGAACCTGTACTTCAAACTGTACTTCAAACTGTACTTCAAACTGTACTGCAAACTGTACTTCAAACTGTACTTCAAACTGTATTACAAACTGTACTTCAAACTCTACTTCAAACTCTACTTCAAACTACTGCAAACTGTACTTCAAACTGTACTTCAAACTGTAGTTCAAACTACTTCTAACTGTCCCAATTTGCCGGAAAAGTCTTGATCCTCTCAGACACAAACTTTACCATCGCAGCCTTTTCAATAAAGTCTTTAAGAAGTCATTAAAAGCCCGTGAGTTTCCACTTGCTCTTTTGTAGTTTGACCACAGGAGTGCTGTATATAATGCTCCTGAGGAGATGCTCCAGCGACACTGAAGGACGGGTCAAACGCAGAGACACATTTCCCTACGGGGACAATAAGCATACCTTAACCTTAAAACTCATCCACAAAAAATTACCACTAATTATATTATAAGCCCTGTTTATTTTGTGAACATTGCTACACATTTTGTATTATTTTGTAC
The DNA here is from genome assembly GCF_026437365.1 of Eucyclogobius newberryi. NCBI lineage: Eukaryota > Metazoa > Chordata > Actinopteri > Gobiiformes > Gobiidae > Eucyclogobius > Eucyclogobius newberryi. The sequence continues at coordinate 13,705,468 of NW_027316532.1, forward strand.
TCAATACTTTCTTTTACTTGAGACAGTTCCTATTACTTTAGTTACTTTGATTTAAGTAACTAAACTAAGTACTTACTTCTTCCACCACGTACAGCTGTAAGTCTGCTCACTATAATGCTTTTGTTGTTTGTCCACAGCTGCAGTGGGACGTGCCCCCATGGCCAGTGAAGTACGTTCTGTCTGGAGAGGGAGAGGGCACCATCTTTACCCTGGACGAGAACAAAGCAAAGCTCTACGTGACGCACCCCCTGGACCGAGAACAGAAGTCCTCATACGTCCTCCAGTTCAACAGTCGATAAGACCACGGGCGTCAGGCTGAGACCGGAGACCGAGGTTAGGATCAATGTAATCAACATCAACGACAACGAGCCAACTTTCAGCAAAGAGGTGTACACGGGCAGCGTGCCGGAGCGGGCAGAGATCGGTACGAGAATGTTCCACTCATAATATATATATATATATATATATATATATATATATATATATTATGAGTGGAACATTCTCGTACCGATCTCTGCCCGGAGCGGGCAGAGATCGGTGTTAGCCTGATCACAGCAGAACTACATCCATAGTTTTGGATGGTCCAGTAATGGACCAGGACCACCTCAAATAGTTACAAATGTGGGACAGGTCATGGGACATGGTGAGACAGACACGGTGTGATATAATAACTCACTTAAGATCAAATGTAAGCCTATTCACTTTATTTTGCCCCGCCCACTTCCGTCGTAATGGCACTTCCGGTGGAGCCTGACCCTCTCACTAAACTGTATGTCCTCTGTGTGGGTTCCCCAGGCACGTCGGTGATCCAGGTCACAGCCACAGATGCAGACGACGGCAACAACGCCAAACTGGTGTACAGCATCAGCCAGGGGCACCCGTACTTCTCTGTGGACCCCAACACTGGTAAGAAGCTGCTCTTCAAGCGGCGTTTCATGTCCTTTCCACTCGCCCGACTCCAAAGGTCAGAGTTTAGTTTGTTCAGTTTGCTCCTGTTTGAGGATTTATCTATTTTCTCATTTTTCTTTTGATGTTTTAAACATTTAATCAGAGCAGACCGAAAAAAAAAGATACATTAGTGCAATGAATCATTAATAGAACAAATATGAGGTGCTCAGACCACGTCCAATGAAGAATAGGATGGATTTATTTGAGTAAATGTCACCGGCTGATGGAGGTGAAGAGGAGGAGAGGCTGAAGAGGTTGAGGAGGCTGAGGAGGCTGAGGAGGATGAGGGTGCTGAGGGGGTTCTGATGGTTCTGGTGCTGCGGTGACTTAAATGGAGGGAAAGAGAGTGCATTTATGTCGGTTGTAGAGTTTCAATACTCATACCCTCAACCAGAAAAGTGACTGAATTATAAAACATTGACATCGTTGCCGTGGCTGTGCAGATGAAGCATCTCTGGAGTCCTAATATCAAATGTTCTTAACCTTCCTTTTTTGTACGTATCATTCTGTTTCTGACTTTCCCTTAAACGCCTGATTAAACTCCTCTCATTTCAAACTGAAGCTGCTCCTGAAGCCTTTGGAGCACAAACAAACTAGGTCTTCTCTTCTCCTCTGCACATGCTCAGTTAGGTCTTCTCTTCGCGTCTGCACATGCTCAGTTAGGTCGTCTCTTCTCCTCTGCACATGCTCAGTTAGGTCTTCTCTTCACCTCTGCATATGCTCAGTTAGGTCTTCACTTCTCCTTTGCACATGCTCAGTAAGGGCTTCACTTATTATCTGCACATGCTCAGTCACAGGTTTATACAGTGTGGTTTGAGCATAGATCTGGAGGCTGCAGCAAAATAAGAATCATGGTTCCTGTGCAGTACTGCTCAGCGGCCTGTAGAGGCCACTAAAAGACTGACTGCTGCCAAGCTTCAGCAGCAGAAGTGAAGGGAAAATGGATACGGTACTTTTCAGACTTAAAGCCGTGTAAGTGGTGGATCTCTAACAGCAGACGTTGTGTTTGTTGTGTCTCAGGAGTGATCTGCACAGCTCTGGGCCCCGAGGACATGGACCGTGAGCAGCGGGAGCACTACCAGGTGGTCATCGAGGCCAAAGACATGGCGGGGCAGACAGGAGGCCTGACCGGGAGCACCATCGTCAACATCACCCTGACCGACGTCAACGACAACCCGCCGCGCTTCAATCAGAGTAAGACCACAGAGGGGCCGGACCACAGAGGGGCCGGACCACAGAGGATAACTAAAGTTATGTGCTTATTGTGGAGTTATTAAAGCACGTTCCAGCTGAGAGTATAAAATACATGCGTAAAAATAACTAGATTGCTCCTGTTGAGTAATTGTATTTCACCCTGGAGAGACTCAGACACAGGACACAGAAGAGAATGATTAGCGAGCTTTATTACGGAGTTTATTTGGCGCTCAGACCCGGGTGGAAGACAGTGATCATGGGCACTCCATAATCTAATTGAATTAGATGTCTCCCCCGGAGCCTGGAGACTGGTGGTGGTAGATATGAAGAGAAGGTAGCGGATGAGGGGAATGCAGAGGAGGAGGAGGAGGGGAGGAGGTGGGTCGCAGTACGGTTTGAGTGGCCGAGCCATCTGCCTGCGGGCTTAAATGCGACCGCATGGGCGCTGATTGGGAGCGGGGAGGAGTCACTGAGAGCGTTGATTGGGGATGAGAAGCAGGTGCGAGGGCCATGACGCAGACGCCCCCTGTCCTTTCACCCTCCTTCTTGGCCGGGAAAAACTGCATAACCTCTTTGGGATAAGCGCAGAAACCTGGAAGAGTCCATGGTGAAGTGAGGGATCTGACTCTCACAGACGGACAGGCGGACGCCACTTGAGTGCGATGATGGCGCTGGGGAGAGGGTTCCTTCCATGGTGGCCGACGCCGATTTAAGTTAGGTCTTAGGTGAATTTACGCAGGCTTCATTTGTGCTTTTACTGATCAAAATGAAGCACTTCTTCACCGCTGCATAAGAGTCGTTTGTTGAGACTTTCCCTCAGTGATAACATCTCTCTCTTGCATCTATCAGTTCCGAGTGTCCGAGTCCTTTAAGTACGGCTCTGTTGTGGGCCGCGTCCGGGCCACAGACCGAGACATCGACAGAACGCTGAGATGTTCTTCAGCATCGTGGGCGGAGACGGCATGGACGTGTTCCAGATCTCCACTGACAAGGAAATGCAGGAGGGCATCATCACGGTCAGAGAGGTGAGCCAGAGCGCCAGGGAAACGTCCAACTACAGCTCCAGGAAAACAGTCATCGCCTGGGTGATTTATAACAAGAAATATGTGATCTGAAACCTGGAGTCCTGAAAAAGTGTTTTATTTGTACAGTGCGCCACGGACACTGCAGCATTTGAGGTCAGCATTGTTTTTGGGCGGAGACAAATGTGAAATGAACAAAACGAACATACTGCTATTACTGCATAAATTAATCATCTATAAATGATAAAATGCTTTTAAAATAGAGCTTCTCCAACTGAAGAAGCTACTTGGATGAGGGAAGTTTACAGTATTTTTTTCTTTGTGCTATTTATAATATACTTTCCTATAATAAATGTGTGTAGCCTGTATTTTGTATTGTAAAATATTTGATTGGAATGTTTGATATATCGAATTTATGAAAACAAATAATTGTAAAACAGTGTATTTTTAAAAATAAGCCGTCTGTTAAGCTCAGCTAATGTGGATGCTAATAATAAACTAAACTAGACCCTGTCACACTGAGCAAACAGAAGTACAGCTGCTGACCGCTGCTCTCCTCCTCAGCCCCTGGACTTCGAGCGTAAGCAGTTGTACACGCTGAAGATCCAGGTGGAGAACACACACGTGGACGAGCGCTTCCCCTCAGCGGACACGGCGACGGTCCAGATCAGCGTGGAGGACGTGGACGAGGAGCCCCCGCAGTTTGATGAATCCTGGTACATGATGGAGGTGAAGGAGGACGCTGTGGTTGGGGCCGCGGTGGGGGCCGTGAGCGCCGTGGACCCCGACGGATCACGCAGCCCGATCAAGTAAGACATGTGTACTCACCGCTCGTGTGTGTTCAGAACATATATTTAAAGGCACTGCACCTGGTTTTTACCACATTAAATAAAACTAGTTAATTGAAAACTCTTTTCAGAGATCCAGACTTACACTTCAACTTTCACCCCACCCAAAGTTTATATTATTATCAGCTGCAGATGGAACACAGCACATCTGTACATCTGAACTGAGGCAAAACTGATTGTACTTTATTACATGAAATAAATCGTGTACTGCAAACGTGAGTAAAAATCATTTGTTAGGGGAAGTATAGTTAATGTGCCCATGACTGTTTGGATAATATATATATATATATATATATATATAATATATATATATATATATATATATATATATATATATATATAAATGCTGATTTGACTTTTTGAGATTTTAAAATGGATTCCTCAAAAACACAGCTGGAGTTTAATTTAGCTGCTTCTTCTCTGAGCCTCACAAATGACTCAGTTTCATTTTTTCCCCTTTTTGATCCTTGGGCCTTCCCGTTTTTAAGTCCATAAATCATCACCAGACTTGTTCTGTGATCACATTGTGTTCATATGCTGTATTAGTGTAGCATTAGGGCTTCTTTTACTTGTTTATATCGTTGATTCTCACTACTGACAGCAGAGGGCATCTTTATGGTCTGAGTTACAATGTCCCATATGAATTGAAAATGTTTCGACTGTAACTACGGTTCTATGAATCCCTGATGACCGCCAGAGGCGGTGCAGAAAGCACAGGATAATCATCCTTCTGCATCCACAGCTCGAGAATTAATAACAAAAAAGTCACCTTTGAGCTCCCGGTAGCTCACTTAAGAGTCTTATAGTCTGGATTCAAATATGGCCCTCGGAGGAAAATAATTGCCCACCCCTGATATAGACTCTAAGTGAGCCACCGGGAGGTCAAAGGTGACTTTTTGTTAATTCTCAACCTGTGTTTGCACAAGGATGATCATCCAGTGCTTTATGCACCGCCTCTGGTGGTCAGTAGGGATGAAATAGAACCATCTAACACCTTTAGGTGCAGATTGAGCGGACCAGAAACGACAAAAGAAACAAAGTGTAGTGTCTTGCCTCAAATTTACTATCAATTTGACAGGATCCGCGCTTCTAACTCCATAACCCTGGCCTCCAAAACAACCACTACACTGCACTTCACGCACCCATCATCAGAGAAAGAGCCAGGATTCTGACTCGACATATGACAACTTAAACAGGTAAAGGTAAATCCAGCCATGACGCTAGCGGCTAGGTTACGCTAGGCTAGTTCAGGCTGGAGCTAGACAGTGAGGAGGGCTTTTAATCCACAAAATACTGAAAAGTGAGCGGTTTGAGGCTCCGGATTGTTTGCGGAGTAATCAAACTTTCACTTTTGTGTATATGATGCGAAAATAGTGTGTATAATTCGTGGATTAATCGATAAAAAGCTATAAGGACAAACAGCTCTGAAAACACGATACACTCACCGGAAGTGACGTCACCGGACTTTTTCAATAATCAGGTACAGAATATTTAAACTGCTCCAACACAACACAATTAAATTAGACAAATCCTGTAAAGTAACCACCTCAGCAGCTGTAGACCATCGATTAAAGGCATTTGACAAATCTCTAACTCTCTTACTCTGAATTAGGCTGTGAATTTCCTGTAACGAAAAAGTTGACGATAAGCTTCTGGAACGAGCTCATAGACTTACTTTGAGGACTGCTGCTTTATCAGTAGCATAAACTTTGCTATCTGCTACACTTAGTGCTTAAAAAGCTTCCAGTGCTTTCCCTGCAAGTACACACTGTAACAAAGTAGTCCTATCTACATCTGACCAGGCCCTATCTGGATCCGATTCATCAAATTTAGGTAGTAACCGAAGATTTTGTGAAACATCAAACTGAGGCTCCCTTTCAACCACTGGTCTAATGCCACTTCTTAATCTCTCCACTAGCTCTAGCTGCATTTGCAACAGCTGCCTCTGCTGCTCAAAAGTTGAGCCGGGCTCCTCCCAGCCGGTGGGAGGAGCCGGAGGACCCGGAGAGAACCCATGGTAACATGGGGAGAACAGATGGCTGCCACTGCCTGAGCAGGTCTAACATCTGTCTACATCAAACAGTAATTTTAAACTAATCCGTCAAAATCTTCGCGCTACATGAGGCATTTTTTACTACTGAAGGATATTAAATCTATCCTATGTGTGTTTGTGCATCGAGGAGAGAAGCACCAGGAATCAGGAAGTTAAAGTAAAAGTATTTATTCCTTGACCAGTACAATTCTCAGAGCAGATCTGGGTTCCTGAGTCCCTTCGCACACATCTCTATGCGTGTCTTAGTCAAGGGTACAAACCAAGAACAACGCATTTCCTCAGAAACCCAGTATATCAAACACAGATACATGAATATGCAAATGAAGGTTGATCTGTCTTGTCTTCTTGGAGCCAAACCTCCTTGCACTTCATAGACTTACTTTGAGTAAGACATAAGACTCATCTCGCCCACGCTGTCTGCTAAGCACAGAACTTCCACTGACTCTATTTTGTATAACACAGTATAATGCCGCCATTTTAGGTTTCCAATTGACTCTGTCCAGATTATGTTTTATGCTGTTTCCTTTTAGCAGTTTAGTTTAATAAATGATTATTCTTTATTCCAGCATAGTTTAATACATTATTATTCTTTATTGGTGTGTGACATATCTGGCAGGGAGAATCTTGCAGATTGTCGGCTAGTATGAGACGGCTCCACCTTTGGCACTGCATCAGGATATTGGGCTGCAGGACCAGGTTCCAGCTGATGAACAGAAGGGAATGAAACTGGTGGCAATGGGTGATCATTGACTGCAGGCTGAATCCCTGTGACGGTCTGGCCAAGCAGAGATATCACCCTGTTCAAAACTATGGTAAAATTCTAACCAGTTACTTTAGCAACTTTTTGCAACTCTGACAAAAAACTTTTGGTTTTTAATCTCCCAACCTCTTCTGCCCACACATAAGTAACCTCTTCTACATAAGTATGTGGTAAAATACCACACAAGTTAAGCAAACTCGCTCCCGAGGTATACTCAACAAAGATTGACTCATGGAAAATAAAATGAAATAATTTTGGTTTTAGAAACTGAACCATAACATTTCAAAAAAATCTACAACGTCATTATGTGTCGCGTACTGTATCAAAACTGAATTTGGAATCTGGATGCCTCGTTTCACAAATATGTCCGTTGTCATTTAATCGATACAGATAATACACCAGAATTATGTCCAGCTCTCTATACTCTGCTCCTGACTAGCTCGCCAAAAATATGTAGCATATGTGTCACTTAAGGTAGATGATGCATGGACAGTGGATGGCGCATGTTTACGTGAGACGGTATTGTAAGGGCCCTCCTCTCCAATATAGCAGAAGCGAGGCAAAGATAAACGCCACTGTTGCCTGTCTCATTATTTCCCTGTGTTTTACAGGTTAGTAACTAAGTAAAAACCACATAAAATGGTTCGCAAATCATAATTAACAAACACAGCTAACTGTGAAGAGGTTTAGCAGTTGGTTAATACTGTATTTTTGTTGTGTTCAAGGCCAAGCTATCGGCGCCATTTTGAGTTTATCAGGGATTTGGTTTAAGCTCTTTATTTTTGTAAAGTATGTTCCACATGATGCTCTGACATTGTTCAAATTGTGAATATGTAAAATGTATGTTTATGCGTTCATAAAGTGTAAAAAAGTCTCAAGCTAAAGCAAAATGCCAGTCTGAAATTTATGAGCCGTTCAGCTAACAGAGCTATACTAAAACATAGGTAATATTTAAAAGGTATTTTGGTTTAGAAAATATGAAAATTAAAGAACAATGGGTAATTTTAGACAATAATATTGTATTGAAAAGTAGCAAAACTGATGTGAAATTGTACACTGTACATGATTCATGATTGTATATGTAAGGGAGTGACCACTAGATGGTGCACTCGTACTTTGTTTTCGTTGTGAGATCGCTATCAGGTGTTTTTGGCCCTTTCATGCCGCCCTAGGACGGAAGCGGAGCAGAGAGGCTGCGCAGTACGGCGCTTCTTCCTCTTTGTCCCGCCTTTGCTTCGAAAGGTACGCGTGGCCACTTGCTCTTGATATATCTGTAAATTGATTTGTTTTTACTCGTCATTCATATGTTTAATGCACCAAATAGTCTGTCTAAGCTATTGTTCTTTAGTTTTGGCCCTGTTTTGGTCAGCCAGCATTTGTATTGTGAAACTTAAATGTACATTAGGTCAAGTGGTTCTGATTTATGTTACATACAACCTGTGCTGTATTAGTTGATTAATTGTTTTTTTAATGTTTGCTCTTTGTCCCGCCTTTGCTCCGAAAGGTTCCAAGAGCCAGTGAAACACCTTTAAACGGAAAACCTCAAAATAAATGTGCCGGTCTCTCACTGCTCGGTCCACAATCAAAAATAACTATCTTGTCTGCTGTGCTCCTCCTCTCTGCACCACACCTAACCACCCCTACATCACCTCAACACAGCGCAGAGTCCTGACGCTGGGTGTGCGGAGACTACTGGGACCACACGTAGAGACAGTCTAAGAGGGTTACATATAAATAAATATGGCAGCAGCGAGGCAAAGAGAAACGTTACTGTTGCCTGTCTCATTATTTCCCCGTGTTTTACAGGAACATTTAATCTGTCCAACAAGCCCAGAACCTGGGTGTGTTACAGATTCTTGGTGGCCCGTACGGGGATTGGTCCCTCATAATGGAGCTGATCCTCACTCAAAAAACCTGCTGAAGAGTTGATTGGGAGAGCAGATCCTGCTGAGAGTGACCCATCGCAGAGTACTGGAGGAGACATCATGGCAAACACTGAGAGGAAGCACCTGGTGTGGGACATCCGGAAAGTTCTGTTCGCACTGTCGCCTGAACTCTTCCAAATTGCTTCAAATGTGGGTGCTGGACCAGGCAAGGATCCTTCAGAACTGTCAAGTGGAGATGCAGAAGGATGCTTTGAGTACATGAACTCCTTCATGTATAGTAAGACATTGTTGGAATCTGAGGACAGTGGGATGGGAGAGTTGTTGGCTTTAAAGGACATTGTAGATGACCTACATCCGCCTAGTGGTCAGATGGTAGTCGTTGAGACAACTGTTGAAGCGTCACAACAAGTTCCTGCCTCACCCCCATCCCAAGAGAGCCATGAGCTAGGCGCTGTTCAACCATCCATGAACAATAGCAGTACAGTACATTAGCTTGTCACAAGATGATGTCCTCAAGATTATTTCAGACTATGAGCAGGTTACTAAAACGTTGCAGGGTTTAGTGACAAATCCTACAGTGCAATTTACTCAAAGAGCACACATTCCACAAGGCAATGCAAGACCTCCCTGTAGTTTCCCTCCGAGATTTACCCTACCTGCCAAGGCGTGAGTTTAAGGTTCAGGGAGGTCAGATCGGAGATTACACTTCTGATATTAACTACAACAGTGTTTGCAGACAGATCTGCAGGTCTTCCTTCATACAGTCTTATCAGGGACTAGGACACAAGGACAATGACATTAGAAGAGAACTCAAGCCTTTACTCGTTGATCAGACTGTCACTGATGAGACAATTCTAAAACATGTAATGAGAGTGACAAGTGAAGAAGGTGAGCGTCATCGCAGAATAGGTTCTACACAATGACAGAAACATGCCACTGCCCATGTTGCGCATGTGGATGAAGCAAAAGCAAAGCAGACAAAGAAATAGACTATAGGCCAAAACCCCAAAACAGACTCTGTCAAAGAACTTATAGAGAAGATTGACGCTCTCACAAAAATTGTAGATTCACTCGCAGAAACAGTGCAGAGAGGAGTGTTTTGATATTCGCCAAACTGTGGGCCCTTTTCCCTGGTTGTTCTTGCCCTTTTGGGGGCAGGCACATGCCTAGACCTAGCCCAGAAATTATAGCTTTGATACAGGTCAGACTTTAGGGGCTCTGGCCTGGTCCTTTTGGCTCTTTTGAAGGAAGGTGAGTGCCAAAATTTAGCCTAAAAAGGAGGGCTTTGATATGGGCTAGACTTTTTTGAGGCTTTTTTCTGGCCTGGTCCTTAGCCTTTTGGGGGTAAGAAGGGGCCCATACTTAGACCAGAAAGGAGGGTTTTTATATGGGTTCAGGGTTGACTCTGTGGGCTCTAGCCTTGTCCTTTCGGCCCTTTTGAGGGCAGGCAGGTGACTGGACTTAGCCCAGAGAGGACGGCTTTGATATTGGCTAGAGTCTGGGCCATTTTTTCTGGTTTTTCTTTCCCTTTTTGTGGAAGGCTGGTGCCCAGAGTTAACCAAGAAAGAATAGCTTTGATAAAGTTAGGCTTTGGGGGCTGTGTCCTGGTCCTTTTGGCCCTTTTTGGCCAGGCAGGTGTCCAGACTCAGCCCAGAAAGGAGGGTCTTGATATGGGCTAATCTTTGAGGGCTCTGGCCTGGTTCTTTTGGCCCTTATGGGGGCAGGCAGGTGCCAAAACTTAGCCCAGAGAGGAATGCTTTGATACTGGCTAGACTTTGGGGGCTCTGGCCTTGTCCTTTTGGCCCTTTTGGAGAAAGGCTTGTGCCCAAACCTAGCCCAGAAAGTATAGATTTGATTTTGGCTGACTTTTGGGGCTCTAGCCTGGTCCTTTTGGCCCTTTGTGGGCGCAGGCTGGTGCAAAGACCTGGCCCAGAGACGAGGGCTTTGATACAGGTTAGACTGAGGGGCCATCTCCCTGGTCCGTTTGGACATTTTGGACCCAAGTTTGCACACTTGGGTGCCTAAAGTGTGAGAACAGGGGTTCCCAGAAGGCGGCCCGCGGGCCAGGGCCGGACACCGAAGCAATTTGGTCCGGCCCACGACCAAGTTTCCCATAATCATTTTGAAATTTGAATTAGAATTTTTTTGAGGTGCTTTTTGCGGTGCTTTTTGCGGTGCTTTTTGCGGTGCTTTTTGCGGTGCTTTGCCGCTGGTCTCGGTGGGTCAGAGAGCCCCGGTTCATCTGAAACACTGTTCTGTCAAAGCAACCGTGTGCTAACAGTAAATAACAGCTTCATTGATGATTTGGTGTAAATGTGCTGTGTGCTCTGCGTGTTTGGAAGTCTGCACAACTCCATTATCCAAAATCCATTATGCTCTAATAACTTCATACATCCAACCAACTGATCCAAATAGTCTGCACGACTTCCAAACACCGGAGGACACCGTGTTTTTCCGGGCTTTGTCGTTGGATTGAAAGGCCTGCGTGAATGCAAGGTAGGTCAAACAGCTGTGCTTGATGTGGGGTTGACCCACAGGTCAGGTTATGAAACGTAGACTGCAGTTTTGCCCCGGGATGTGTGCACTTTTGCTTTAGGTGTGTCTAAGTTCATAAGCTCATTTATCCATGAATACGGTATATGTAAGATTTTTATAAAACACAAATCATTTTACAGTTGATCATAGATAAAAATACACAATTTCTCAGGTGGAGATCCATTGTCACCAGTTTAGTGTTTTCAGGAACTTTTTCCAATTGTCCATTTCATTACGTTGCATATGTTTCAATTACTCAGTTTTGACCTGCTTTAGTTCTGCTTTAGTCTTGCTTTAATCCTGTGTTAGTCCTGCTTTAGTCCCAATTAATCCTGCTTTAGTTCAACTTTAGACTTGTTTTATTCCTGGTTTAGTCCTATATTAGTCCTGTTTTAGTCCTGCTTTAGTCCTATTTTAGTCCTGTTTTAGACCTGCTTTAGGCCAAGAAGAAGTTTCCGGTGACCCGACCGACCTGGATTTTGAAATAAAGAAAACCTGACTTTAAACATATTATTGCATATTTACTGGCCGTAAGTTTTGAAAATGTCAAATTGTGAGAGCGAATCCAAAAGCTGCGTGAAAAAAATCATCCGTGGAGATCGTAATATATGAAAATCGCCGCATCCATGTTTTGCGCGGATATAATTATAACGCCTTTCTCTAGACAAACTTTTCAAGAAAAGTTTGACATTGTAAGGAGAGGTCGTCCGACACTGACGCTGCAAAGCCAGAGCAAGTGATCCATTTGGCCAACGAGACTCCAAAGTACGACTGGGCACTTACAAGCAATGGTGCTTTGGAAAACCTTTGGGGACGAGTGGATCTACAGCTCATCGAACACGCGTGCAGGGCAACAGCGCGGACCACGGCGCGGACGTGCCGACTACAGCGTGGACCACGGCATGGGGGCCGCAACAGAGCGGTAATTACCAAAAAGTTATCTGCTAATGGCTCTTTTCCTGTGGTTGGACTAGTATATAGATGTAGAGAACTATTTTATTCAATATCTGCATACCAATAAGCTTCAATGTGAACTTCAATGCGAAGCACTCACTTCTGAGAAAAGAAAACTGTCTGCAAAACCTGTGCAAGGATTTAAAAAAAAATATATATATATATATATATATATATATATATATATATATATATATATATTGAAAATAAAATCCAGATAGGTATTTTTTTTTATATATTATATAAAAAAAAATACCTATCTGGATTTTATTTTCAATGTTACCGGAAACATTGACGGTGTCGGTTCTCCTCCTTGAACCGACACCTTAACGTGGTGGAGGGGTTTGAGTGCCCGAATGATCCCGGGAGCTATGTTGTCGGGGGCTTCATGCCCCTGGTAGGGTCTCCCAAGGCAAACAGGTCCTAGGTGACGGGTCAGACAAAGATCGGTTCAGAAGCCTCTTATGACGACGACACAATCAAGGCAGTTCACGTCGCCCGGATCGGCGTCACCGGGGCCCCATCCTGGAGCCAGGCCTGGGATGGGTGCTCCATGGCGAGCGCCTGGTGGCCGGGTCTTACCCCACGGGGCCCGGCCGGGCACAGCCCGAAAGAGCGACGTGGGGCCGCCCTCCCGTGGGCCCACCACCCGCAGGAGGATCCATAAGGGGCCGGTGCAGAGAGATCTGGGCGGCAGTCGACGGCAGGGGCCTCGGCGACCAGATCTCCAGACACAGAGACTAACTCTGGGGACATGGAATGTCACCTCGCTGGGGGGGAAAGAGCCTGAGCTTGTGCGGGAGGTTGAGCGATACCGACTAGATATAGTCGGCCTCACCTCCACGCACAGTTTGGGCTCTGGAACCCATCTCCTCGAGAGGGGCTGGACGCTCCACTTCTCTGGTGTTGCCCGCGGGGAGAGGCGGCGGGCTGGTGTGGGCTTGCTGATAGCCCCTCAGCTCAGCCGCCACGTGTTGGAGTTTACCCCGGTGAACGAGAGGGTCGCGTCCCTCCGCCTTCGGGTGGGGGACAGGTCTCTCACTGTTGTGGCGGCCTACGGGCCGAACAGCAGTGCAGAGTACCCGGCCTTCTTGGAGTCCTTGGGAGGGGTACTGGACAGTGCACCGACCGGGGACTCCGTTGTTCTACTGGGGGACTTCAACGCCCACGTGGGCAATGACAGTGACACCTGGAGAGGGGTGATCGGGAAGAACGGCTTCCCCGATCTGAACCCGAGCGGTGTTCAGTTATTGGACTTCTGTGCTAGCCACGGATTGTCCATAACGAACACCATGTTCAAGCACAAGGGTGTCCATCAGTGCACGTGGCACCAGGACACCCTAGGCCGGAGGTCAATGATCGACTTAGTTGTCGTGTCATCAGACCTCCGGCCGCGTGTCTTGGACACTCGGGTGAAGAGAGGGGCAGAGTTGTCAACCGATCACCACCTGGTGGTGAGTTGGATCCGCTGGCGGAGGAGGAAGCCGGACAGACTTGGCAGACCCAAGCGCATTGTGAGGGTCTGTTGGGAACGTCTAGTGGAGCCCTCTGTCAGTAGGGTATTCAACTCGCACCTCCGGGAGAGCTTCTCCCATGTCCCGGGGGAGGCTGGGGACATTGAGTCCGAGTGGACCATGTTCTCCGCCTCCATTGTTGATGCGGCTGCTCGGAGCTGTGGTCGCAAGGTCTCCGGTGCCTGTCGTGGCGGCAACCCCCGAACCCGGTGGTGGACACCGGAAGTAAGGGATGCCGTCAGACTAAAGAAGGAGGCCTATCAGGCCACTCTGGCTTGTAGGTCTCCGGAGGTCATCGACGGGTATCGGCAGGCCAAGCGAGCCGCGGCTCGTGCTGTCGCAGAGGCAAAAACCCGGGCCTGGGAGGAGTTCGGGGAGGCCATGGAGGAGGACTATCGGTCGGCACCAAAGAAATTCTGGCAAACCGTCCGGCGCCTCAGGAAGGGGAAGCAGTGTCTCACAAACACCGTTTACGGTGCGGGTGGAGGCCTGCTGACCTCGACTGGGGATGTCGTCGGACGGTGGAAGGAATACTTTGAGGATCTCCTTAATCCCTCAGTCACGTCTTCTGAAGAGGAAGTAGAGACCGGGGACTCGGAGGCTGGCTCATCCATCACCCAAGCTGAAGTCACTGAGGTTGTCCGCAAACTCCTCGGTGGCAGGGCTCCGGGGGTGGATGAGATCCGCCCTGAGTACCTAAAGTATCTGGATGTTGTAGGACTGTCTTGGTTGACACGTCTCTGCAACATCGCGTGGCGTTCGGGGACCGTGCCTCTGGACTGGCAGACCGGGGTGGTGGTCCCTCTGTTCAAGAAGGGGGACCGGAGGGTGTGTTCCAACTACAGAGGGATCACACTCCTCAGCCTCCCGGGTAAGGTCTATTCCAAGGTACTGGAGAGGAGAATCCGACCGATAGTCGAACCTCGGATTCAGGAGGAGCAGAGTGGTTTTCGTCCCGGTCGTGGAACACTGGACCAGCTCTATACCCTCCATCGGGTGCTCGAGGGTTCATGGGAGTTTGCCCAACCAGTCCACATGTGCTTTGTGGATCTGGAGAAGGCTTTTGACCGTGTCCCTCGGGGTGTCCTTTGGGGGGTGCTCCGGGAGTACGGGGTCCGGGGCCCTTTGCTCAGGGCTGTCCGGTCCCTGTATGACCGGAGCAGGAGCTGTGTTCGCATTGCCGGCAGTAAGTCAGACCTGTTCCCGGTGCATGTTGGACTCCGCCAGGGCTGCCCTGTGTCACCGGTTCTGTTCATAATTTTTATGGACAGAATTTCTAGGCGCAGTCAGGGGTCGGAGGGGGTCCGGTTTGGGGACCACAGGATCTCATCTCTGCTGTTTGCAGACGATGTTGTCCTGATGGCTCCATCAAACCCGGACCTGCAACATGCACTGGGACGGTTTGCAGCCGAGTGTGAAGCGGCTGGGATGAGAATCAGCACCTCCAAATCCGAGGCCATGGTTCTCGACCGGAAAAAGGTGGCTTGCCCTCTCCAGGTGGGTGGGGTGTCCTTGCCCCAAGTGGAGGAGTTCAAGTATCTCGGGGTCTTGTTCACGAGTGAGGGAAGGATGGAGCGTGAGATCGACAGGCGGATCGGTGCAGCGGCTGCAGTGATGCAGTCGCTGCATCGGACCGTTGTGGTAAGGAGGGAGCTGAGCCGAAAGGCAAAGCTCTCTATTTACCGGTCGGTCTACGTTCCTACCCTCACCTATGGTCATGAGCTTTGGGTAGTGACCGAAAGAACAAGATCCCGGATACAAGCGGTCGAAATGAGTTTCCTCCGCCGGGTGGCTGGGCGCTCCCTTAGAGATAAGGTGAGGAGCTCGGCCACACGGGGGGAGCTCGGAGTAGAGCCGCTGCTCCTCCACGTCGAGAGGAGCCAGCTGAGGTGGCTCAGGCATCTGTTCCGGATGCCTCCTGGGCGCCTCCCTCGGGAGGTGTTTCAGGCATGTCCCACCGGGAAGAGGCCCCGGGGAAGACCCAGGACACGCTGGAGAGACTATGTCTCTCGGCTGGCCTGGGAACGCCTCGGGATCCCCCCGGAGGAGTTGGAGGAAGTGTCTGGGGAGAAGGAAGTCTGGGAGTCCCTGCTCAGACTGCTGCCCCCGCGACCCGGCCCCGGATAAAGCGGCAGAGGATGGATGGATGGATGGTTACCGGAAACACACAATTACACACAATAGTCCTGCTTTAGTCCTGCTATTATCCTGTGTTAGTCCTGTTTTAGTCCTGCTTTATAGTTTATCCATATTTTTCTTATAGATTTGATTTGTTTAGTCTTGGTTTAAACCTGGTCTTGGTCCAGGTCTGCTTTGCACTAGTCAAGTCAGATTTCTGGTAAACACTGTGTTTGCATTGCCTGGGTTGTAGCGCTTTTGTTCTGTTTTTAATCATCTAATATTGTTATGATATTTTGACTATTTTGAAGTCCTATGTTGATTTATGTTGTTGAATTGTGCCACTGTGAGTTGTTTGTGGATCTTATAGAGATAAAACCTAACATTGTGGTGTGATTTTGCTGTCTGCCCCCCGGACCTTAACCCTCCGAAAAATCTGGCCCACTGGAAAATATAATTGGAGACCCCTGGGTTAGAATATGGAGTTTTTGTTTCAATATCTCATCACCTGCTGCCATCTGTTGTACCTTTGTAGAGAACTGTGGACAAAAAAGTTATATTAAAATCAATCTGAAATACTGGCAATCATGGACTATTAATATACTACACCCATGGATCAAGCCCCCAGGACCAAAGATGGCGGTCCATTCAAGTCAACGGCAGTTACTCAGTGGCGCATGTTGCCAGTTAGCCTTTAGCTCTTCGAGGACTGTGGCCTCGCTCTCTCTCTCTCTCTCTGAAAATACTGCAAACAATAATATAATATAAGAATAAATCGAATAATTAAGAATACAAGAACATATAGTGTCTGAGTCATTACTCAATTAAAGCCGCGGCGATGATGGCTCTCGCCACCCGCGCGACCGCCTTCCCACACGACTGCCTTTTGATTGCGATTGCCCGACTTAGACTTTATTCTTTAGACTTTATTCTTTAGACCCCCTCCTCCCTGTACCCCCGTCACCTAGCAACAGAGACCCTCCGCTAATGCTGATGCTAACGCTAATGCTAAGACCACGGCACGAGAGGAAATGTTCCATCAAAATAAAAGAGGAAGAGGAAGTGAAGTAAGTAAGTAAGTAAGTACATTTTATTTGTATAGCACCTTTCACAGACAGAAGTCACAAAGTGCTTCACAAAACACAGAGTAAAACGATAAAAACACAAAAAGTTAACAGTGAGCAATACATATACAACAATATACAGTAAAATCAGCCGCTAAAACAAATGCAATTAAAAGGCTTGACTAAATAAAAAGGTTTTAAGCTGACCCTTAAAAGCAATAACTGAGTCCAGTGACCGCAGGGAGAGCGGAAGATCGTTCCAGAGTTTGGGGGCAACTGCCTGGAAGGATCTGTCTCTTCTGGTCCGAAAACGGGTGCGAGGCACCAATAACAGTTTCTGATCCAAGGACCTTAGTGAGCGAGAGGGAGTGTACGGTTTAATCAGATCGATAATGTACGATGGGACCTGACCATTTAAAGCTCTAAAAGTCAGAACAAGAATTTTAAACTGTATCCGGTAGGAGACCGGCAGCCAGTGGAAGGGCTTTGAGAATGGGTAAAATGTGGGCCCTTCTATTTGTGCGAGTCAAGATCCTCGCTGCAGAGTTCTGGACCAGCTGAAGACGAGAGAGCTCCTTCTTGTTAAGACAGGAAAACAAACTGTTACAATAATCTAAACGTGAAGACACAAATGCATGAATTATAAGTTCCAGATCATTTTGAGACACCATTTTCCTGAGCTTAGAGATTTTCCTCAACTGAAAGAAACAGTTCCTCGTCAACAGCTTGGAGTGGTGCTCTAAAGACATGTCTTTGTCAAAGACAACACCCAAGTTTCTAAGACTTGGTTTAGCAGTCTGGCCTAAAACACCCAAGTACTGGTTTATCCCTGGAATGGCATCATCAGGGGCAATAATCAGAGTTTCTGTTTTGTCAGCATTTAGCTGCAAGGAGTTTTTGCTCAGCCATTGTTTTATTTGCACTAAACAACTGACCAAGGAGTTCAGCTTCTGGATCTCAGAAGGTTTAAAAGAGCAATATAGCTGAATATCGTCAGCGAACAGGTGGTAGGACACATCACTAAACTCTTTAATGTTCATTCCCAGGGGGATTATATAAAGCAGAAATAGGACAGGACCCAAAACGGAGCCCTGAGGAACTCCACACAACAGATCAGCTGAGTCGGACATTATTTGGTTTGCAGCAACACTAAAGCTCCGACCGGATAAATATGAGGAAAACCAATGAAGAACTGACTCCGATAGTCCAATCAGGTCCCTCAATCTGTTTAACAGGATATGATGGTCGACGGTGTCAAAGGCTGCAGACAGATCCAACAGAACTAAAACAGTCCATTTTCCAGAATCAGCAGACATCATAATGTTACTGGACACTTTTAGCAATGCGGTTTCCGTAGAATGATGTTTGTGGAAACCAGATTGAAAAGAGTCGTGAATGTTTGACTGATCAAGGAAATTGGACAATTGTTCAGAGACCACCTTCTCAAGGATTTTGGACATCAAGTTTGTCTTTTTGAGTAAAGGCTCAACTATGGCATGTTTAAATGGACCAGGAAACACACCGGTAGAAAGAGAGAGATTTACCATTTTGGTAACCCAGGGGCCAATAACATCAAACACTTTGAGGAAAAGCCTGCAGGGAAGGGCATCTGATGAACAAGAGGAGGGTTTCATCTTGGTCACCAGAGCTGAGATGTCTTCTAGAATGACTTAAAAGAAGACCAACTTTGGGAAACAGGCTCCACAGAAACAGAGTTAACACAAAAGGAGTGGGATTTGGTCTTTGATCATCTTGATCTTATCGATAAAGAACCTGAGGAATTCATTGCTGTCAGCTTTGCAGAAAACAGGAGTCACTGCAGCTGAAGGACAAACAATAGAATTTTTAGTGTCAAACAACACTTTAGGGTTTTTCTTGTTAGATGTTATAGCTGGCGGAAGTAATCAGCTCTCAGAGGTGTAACCTATGGACCTTAAGACTGGAGGTTTTCCACAGACGCTCAGTTTTCCGACATAGTCTCTTTAGATTTAGGATACCTTAATTTATCCAAGGACAAGCTTTTTTTCTGTGATGACAAAGTGGATTTTACAGGTGCCACCTGATCTAAAATGGATAAACAGTGGCTGCTAAAGGAATGAATGAAACTGTCCACATCAAGACAATTCATAAACAAAATATGAATCAAATATAGCAGAAAATTGGACGGCTGTATTTGCAGTGATAATGCGCCTCTGAGACCTTGTGTTTGAGGGCACAGGCTCATGAGAAAAGTTAATTTCAATTTATGATTGCTCATATGGACATCCTCCACACAGAGGTTAGCAACACGCCAAGTGAAAACACCAGGTCTAAAGTGTGTCCCTTTTGGTGAGTGGGACCTGAGACATGCTGCTCAAAGTTAAATGTTTCAGTCAAGGTTAAAAGATCCTTTGCAGGGCATGATGAGCCATCGACCCAAATGTTAAAATCTCCAAGAATTAAAACATTTTCTAGCTTTATAATAGAAGATAAAAAGTCACTAAAGTCCTTTAAAAAGACAGCAGCAGGACCAGGGGGCCGGTAGACTAAAACACAGTAAAAAGGACTTGAAGAACCAACCTTGATCATCTGTGATTCAAAGGAAGTGAAAGTTTGTGAATCGATGACTTTACACATGTAACGGTCCTGGGACACAACTGCCAGACCTCCTCCACGTCGACCAGGGCGAGGCATCGCAAAAACGGAGCAGCCAGGTGGGCAGAGTTCATTTAGATGAATAAACTCACCCTCTCTCTGCCATGTCTCCGTAAGACACATGAAATCAAGGTTTTTTCTTGTAAAAAGTTCATTCAAAGAAAACCCTTTGTTGGCAATTGAACGGGCATTCAACAAGCCGAGCCGGCCCGTGGATGACGTCACGTCCATCGGTTCAGCTGAGCACAGCGGGACCTGTCAAAGGCACGCGTTACGGTCACGTGATTCCCATCTGTTTCGCCGGTAAGCCGACGAAAACAAGGAAGTGGACGGTGACGGTGGCGGAAAGGCTTGTTTGTACCTGTCCCATATGTCGAAAAGCGACTCCATCGACGCTTTGATGCGGAAAAGTGCGCCACGGTCATAAACCCGTACAGCAGACACACAACAGACTAATGTCTGGGCTGATAAAACTGCATAAATTGTAACGATCGTCACAAATAAGCGGCATAACAAGAGTCGAGCAGTGGCATGGCCGAACACAGGCGCCATCTTGGATCTCTCAGGGGGGCAATGAATAAAGTCTAAGATGAAAGCATTCATTGCGCCACTGCTGGCCAATTGTGAAAATACACAATATCTGCAATGCACTTTTTTCATGGCGTCTTGAGGAGAATATAATCCATGAGTGTCAAAGAAATCAGACAATGTTGAGTTTTTCACACAATGGGTAGGGGGTGCAATAGAGTAAATTTATTACATGGTATTAATTATTTCCAATCAGACCATGAAAACGCATTAGTGAGTGAAATATGAGCTCCGTAGATCAATTCCATTAGGGGTGACTTGTCCTTGAAAAAACAGGAAATTAAGCCTTTTTTGAGGGCGTGTTACGCAGAGACCGTAAGGAATATCAACATTCTTTTGAATATTTATTCAATTTCAATGTCTTTAGATGCAAAAAGCGTTGTTTTGAGCTCGATCGGACAAAAAACCTAGGACACAATTTTGAAAAAAAAAAGTCAAACGTGGCGGTGCCACTTTGATTCGACATGGCTGACTTCCTATTTATCACAGAATGATGCTGCCAGGTGTGTTTTACTCGTCAAAGGTAGCTCTATCAATGTTCCAAGTTTCATGTGCCTAGGCCGAAGATTAAGAGTTTCATGTTTTTTTCTTTTTTAAACTAGTCGGCACTGTTGCGACGGCCGTTCTCGCAAGCTCTATTTTATTCGAGTTTGGGCCGAGCCGATCGCGTCTATGTCCTCATGTGTGACATTCATCAATGTTCAGGGGGTCAAAAATGCCCGAGCTGTGGCAAAATGACCATGCAAGAACTATAATAACTAGAATCTGCAATGGGTGAAGCCATTGCTAGAGTGTCTGCATTCTTGCTAAATTGCTGAATTTGTGTAAAAGTATTTTTTTGTGTAAAAGTACTTTTTGTGTAAAAGTACTTTTTTATGTTAAAGTACTTTTTTGTGTAAAAGTATTTTTTTTGAGTAAAAGTACTTTTTGTGTAAAAGTATTGTTTTGTGTAAAAGTATTTTTATGTGTAAAAGTACTTTTTTGTGTAAAAGTATATTTTTGTGTAAAAGTATATTTTTGTGTAAAAGTACTTTTTTGTGTAAAAGTACTGCATGTGTGTAAGAGTACTGAATGTATGGAAGAGTACTATGTGTGTAAGTATTAGTTTGTTGAAGTGTGAAATGGTGTAAAGTAGTTTAATAGTGTAAAATTGCTGAATTTGTGGAAAAAGTACTTTTTTGTGTAAAAGTACTGCAGGTGTGTAAAAGTACTACATATGTGTAACAGTACTACATGTGTGTAAGTACTAATGTGCTGAATTCTGAATGTGTTGAAAGTGTTTGGAAGTGTGGAAGGGTTAACATTTGTTGAAAAACTGAATTGTGTTCAATGCCCCATTCATTTCAATGGGAGAAAGTACTTTTGTAAATACTGCAAAAAGTACAAGTAGTACAAATGTCAAAAGTAATAGCAATAATGAGACAGTGAAAACGACCGTAATGAGGTATAACTTGTTGAAATCAGTGAAAGTGATAAGTGTACTTTTTGTGTAAAAGTACTTTTTTTTGTGTAAAAGTACTTTTTTGTGTAAAAGTACTTTTTGTGTAAAAGTATTTTTTGTGTAAAAGTATTTTTTTGTGTAAAAGTTTTTTTTTGTGTAAAAGTACTTTTTGTGTAAAAGAACTTTTTGCGTAAAAGTACTGCATGTGTGTAAGAGTACTACATGTGTGTAAGAGTACTACGTGTGTAAGTATTAATTTGTTGAAGTGTGAAATGGTGTAAAGTAGTTTAGTTGTGTAAAGAAGTGTAATGTGCAAAATGTGTGTAAAAAGTACTTTTGTGTGTAAAAGTACTTTTGTGTGTAAAAATACTGCATGTGTGTAAAAGTACTACATGTGTGTAAGAGTACTACATGTGTTGAAGAGTACTATTTGTTGAAGTGTGAAGGTGCGTAAAGTAGATTAATTGTGTCAAATTGCTGAATTTGTGGAAAAGTACTTTTTTGTGTAAAAGTACTGCATGTGTGTAAGAGTACTACGTGTGTAAGTATTCATTTGTTGAAGTGTGAAATGGTGTAAAGTAGTTTAATTGTGTAAAATTGCTGAATTTGTGGAAAAAGTACTTTTTGTGTAAAAGTACTGCATGTGTGTAAAAGTACTACATATGTGTTAAAGTACTACATGTGTGTAAATACTAATGTGTTGAATTCTGAATGTGTTGTAAGTGTTTGGAAGTGTGGAAGGGTTAATATTTGTTGAAAAACTGAATTGTGTTCAATGCCACATTCATTACAATGGGATAAAGTACTTTTGTAAATACTGCAAAAAGTACAAGTAGTACAAATGTCAAAAGTGATAGCACATGTAAGACTGTGAAAGCGATCGTAATGAGGTATAACTTGTTGAAATCGGTGAAAGTGTTAAGGAGTTGAAACTTACCGAAGGTCGAAAAGTGTCAAAATACTGATACTTTTGCAAATACTGCAAAAAGTACAAGTAGTACAAATGTCAAAAGTAATAGCAATAATGAGACAGTGAAAACGATCGTAATGAGGTATAGCTTGTTGAAATCGGTTAAAGCGTTAAGGAGTTGAAACGCGCCGAAGGTCAGGAAAAAACTGGAAAATATAATACTAGATTTTGCAATGGCTGAAGTGTCTGTATTTGTGTAAGTACAAATTTGTTGAAGTGTGAAGTTGTTTGAAGTTGTTTAATTGTGTAAAATTGCCGAATTTGTGTAAAAGTACTTTTTTGTGTAAAAGTACTTTTTTGTGTAAAAGTGTTTTATGTGTAAAAGCACTTTTTGTGTAAAAGCATTTTTTTGTGTAAAAGTACTTTTTGTGTGAAAGCATTTTTTGTGTTAAAGTTCTTTTTTGTGTAAAAGTACTTTTTGTGTAAAAGTATTTTATGTGTAGAAGTACGTTTTGTGTTAAAGTACTTTTTTGTGTAAAAGTATTTTTTTGTGTAAAAGTACTTTTTGTGTAAAAGTAAATTTTGTGTAAAAGTATTTTGTGTTTAAAAGTACGTTTCGTGTAAAAGTATTTTATGTGTAAAAGTACTATTTTTGTGTAAAATTATTTTTTGTGTTGAAGTACTTTTTGTGTTAAAATTATTTTTTTGTGTAAAAGTACTTTTTTGTAAAAGTACTTTTTTGTGTAAAATTACTTTTTGTGTAAAATTACTTTTTGTGTAAAAGTATTTTTTGTGTAAAAGTATTTTTTGTGTAAAAGTATTTTTTTGTGTAAAAGTACTTTTTTGGTAAAAGTACTTTTTTGTGTAAAAGTACTTTTTGTGTAAAAGTACTTTTTGTGTAAAAGTACTTTTTGTGTAAAAGTACTTTTTGTGTAAAAGTATTTTTTGTGAAAAGTATTTTTTGTGTAAAAGTATTTTTTGTGAAAAGTATTTTTTGTGTAAAAGTATTTTTTTGTGTAAAAGTACTTTTGTGTGTACAAATACTGCATGTGTGTAAAAGTAGTACATGTGTGTAAGAGTACTACATGTGTGTAAGTACTAATTTGTTGAAATCTGAAGTTGTGTAAAGTAGTTTAGTTGTGTGAAGAAGTGTAATGTGCAAAATGTGTGTAAAAAGTACTTTTGTGCGTAAAATTACTTTTGTGTAAAAATACTGCATGTGTGTAAAAGTACTACATGTGTGTAAAAGTACTACATGTGTTTAAATACTAATGTGTTGAATTCTGGATGTGTTGAAAGTGTTTGGAAGTGTGAAAGGGTTAATATTTGTTCAAAACATGAATTGCGTTCAATGCCACATTTATTACAATGGGATAAAGTACTTTTGTAAATACTGCAAAAAGTACAAATGTCAAAA
Source organism: Eucyclogobius newberryi (assembly GCF_026437365.1). Taxonomy (NCBI): domain Eukaryota; kingdom Metazoa; phylum Chordata; class Actinopteri; order Gobiiformes; family Gobiidae; genus Eucyclogobius; species Eucyclogobius newberryi. The sequence continues at coordinate 13,729,354 of NW_027316532.1, forward strand.
GTAATAGCACACGTAAGACTGTGAAAGCAATCGTAATGAGGTATAACTTGTTGAAATCGGTGAAAGTGTTAAGGAGTTGAAACTTACCGAAGGTGGAAACGTGTCAAAATAAGATAAGATATTCCTTTATTGTCCCACATGGGGAAATTTCATTGGTGCAACGCAGGTAGATACAGAGGTAGATACAGAAGAACAGATCACTTATAGGAAGTCTGAAAAACACTTTCAGTAGAAGATCTCCTATAAATAAATAAAAAACTCCCATAGACAAATAAATAAATAAATAAATACATAAATACCATTGCATGTGATCACGACAGTAATTGCACATGAATATGTGTCACGACAGCACATAGATTGCACATGAATTTCACAGTAATTGCACATGAATTGCACATGAATTCCAACAGCAATTGCACATATGACAGAATTGCACATGGTTAGGTCAGTATTGCGAGTGTTCAGTACTAACAATGTTTGTTATAAAGTCTGACAGCAGCAGGAAGGAAAGACCTGCGAAACCTTTCCTTCACACAGCGAGGGTGGATCAGTCTCTCACTGAAGCTGCTCTCCAGAGCGGACAGAGTGTCCTGCATGGGGTGACACTCATGGTCCAGCATAGATGTGAATCTAGCCAGGACCCTCCTGTCCCCCACCTCCTGCACCGAGTCCAGAGCACAGCCCAGGACGGAGCTGGACTTCTTGATGACTCTGTCCAGCCTCTTCCTCTCCCTCTCTGTGATGCTGCTGCTCCAGCAGGCCACACCGTACAGGAGGGCTGATGCCACCACAGAATCATAGAAGGTCTTCAGGAGTGGCCCTGTCACTCCAAAAGACCTGAATCTCCTCAGGAGGTAGAGCCGACTCTGGCTCTTCCTGTACAGTGCGTCTGTGTTATGAGTCCAGTCCAGTTTGTTGTTCAGATCACCCAGGTACTTGTATGAGTCCACTCTCTCAATGTCCCGTCCCTGGATGTTCACTGGTGAGGGGGCAGTGGGGTGGCGTCTGCGGAAATCCACCACCATCTCCCTGGTCTTCCCTGCGTTGATGAGGAGGTGGTTCCGCTGACACCAGTCCACAAAGTCCTGCGCCAGTCCTCTGTACTCCGCGTCATCGTCGTCCGTGATGAGTCCGATGATGGCAGAGTCATCAGAGAACTTCTGCAGGACACAGCTGTCCGTGTCATGTCTGAAGTCTGCAGTGTAAAGGGTGAAGAGAAAGGGCGCGAGGACAGTGCCCTGGGGCGCCCCCACACTGCAGGTCCGAGTGTCAGACACACAGTTCCGGGCTCTCACAAACTGGGGTCGGTCTGTGAGGTAGTCCAGGATCCACTCTGCCCGGTCATACTCCACACCAGCCGTCTCCAGCTTGTCCCTCAGGAGCAGCGGCTGGATGGTGTTGAAGGCGCTGGAAAGATTGAAGAACAGAATCCTCACAGAGCTGCCAGGCTTTTCCAGGTGAGAGAGAGAGCGGTGCAGCAGGGAGATGACGCCGTCCTCCACTCCGATGCCAGGCCGATATGTAAACTGCAGCGGGTCCATGGCTGAGCTCACGGTGGAGCGGAGGTGGTCCAGGACTAGCCGCTCCAGTGTCTTCATCAGGTGGGACGTGAGAGCCACTGGCCTGAAGCTGTTGAGGTCTTTGGGGCGCGGTGTCTTAGGCACAGGTACCAGACAGGAGGTCTTCCAGACCTGTGGTACCACCCTCAGCTTCAGGCTCATGTTGAAGACATGCTCCATAACTCCACACAGTTCATCTGCGCAGGACTTAAGGAGCCTGGGGCTGATGCCGTCAGGGCCTGCTGCCTTCCTCACTTTAATCCTCTTCAGCTCACTCCTCACCTGTGCTGCTGTGACAGTCAGTGGTTGGCAGGGGGACTGTGTGCTAGGGGGTCGGGTGAGTCCAGGCGAAGTGGGGAGCTGATGGTCCGGGGCAGATAAGCGAAGAGGAACAGATGCAGGGCATTGTCCAGCTGTGGAAGAGGGAGCATGCAGCTGTGCAGGGGGAGGGGCGGGTGACCGATCAAACCTCAAGAAGTGAGCATTTAAATCATTCACCCACTGTAGATCCCCCTCTGTCTGGGCAGGGGGGATTTTGAAGCCCGAGATGGTTTTCAGGCTCCTCCACACTCCCTGAATGATCTTCTGCTGCAGCTGCTCCTCCATCCTCCTCTTGTAGCCGGCTTCAGCCTGCCTGATCTTCCTCCTCAGCTCCTTCTGCACAGTCCTCAGCTCCTCCTTGTTCCCTGACCTGAAGGCTCTCTTCTTCTCCTTCAGCAGAGCCTTCAGTTCACGGTTAATCCATGGCTTGTTGTTTGGAAAACACCGCACCGTCCGGGAGGGAACAATGTTCTCAAAACAGAAGTTGATGTAGTCCGTGATGCACTCTGTGATGGTGTTGATGTCCTCCCCATGTGGGTCATAAAGCTCAGTCCAGACAGTGGTGCTGAAGCAGTCCCTCAGAGCCTCCTCGCTCTCAGCAGACCACATCCTCACCTCACGGGGCACCACAGGCTGCCTGCGCACAATGGGTTCATACACAGGCCTCAGATGTACAAGGTTGTGGTCCGAGCTGCCCAGGGGAGGGAGGGGGGAAGAGGAATAAGCCTCCTTGGTGTTGGCAAAAAACAAGTCCAATGTTCTATTGTTCCTGGTGGGGCAGGTAACATACTGGGTGTATGTTGGTAGAACAGAAGAGGGAGAAGCGTGGTTAAAGTCACCAGAGACGAGGAAGAGAGCCTGTGGGTGCTGTGTTTCCAGCCTACAAGTGCAGGAGAGCAGTGCTTCACAAGCATCTTCAGCATTGGCAGACGGGGCCACATAGACTGCGATCAAAATCACATGTGAGAACTCCCGGGGAAGATAATATGGCCTCATGCCAATAGCCAATAGTTCAATATCCCTGTTACATAGCTGCTCCTTCACTGTGCAGTGTTCGGGTTTGGACAAAATACTGATACTTTTGCAAATACTGCAAAAAGTACAAGTAGTACAAATGTCAAAAGTAATAGCAATAATGAGACAGTGAAAACGATCATAATGAGGTATAACTTGTTGAAATCGGTGAAAGTGTTAAGGAGTTGAAACTTACCGAAGGTCGAAAAGTGTCAAAATACTGATACTTTTGCAAATACTGCAAAAAGTACAAGTAGTACAAATGTCAAAAGTAATAACAATAATGAGACAATGAAAACGATCGTAATGAGGTATAACTTGTTGAAATCGGTTAAAGCGTTAAGGAGTTGAAACGTGCCGAAGGTCAGGAAAAAACTGGAAAATATAATATGAATAAAAAAAACACTGGAACATATAGTGTCTGCGTGACATCACGCAGACACTCAACTAGAATCTTTTGCAATGGCTGAAGCCATTGCGGTGACTGCAGAAAGTTTGGAAAAAATGTACTGAAAACTATTCAAAGTATGTAAATTTGGGATTTTTAAAAAAAAAATTGGAAAATTACTTTTTTGAACATTGTGGAAACATTTTGGAAAAAAAAAATTAACATTTGGAAAAACAAAATCTACATTTAGAAAAAAAATGGAACATTTTGAAAAAAAGAAAAAAATAGAAAAAAAATGGAAAATTTTGAAATTAAATAGAAAATTATTATGCAAAAATTTGAAAGCTGCTTGTAAATTACTGAAAACATTGGGAAAATACTTGAAAAAGCTCAAAACTGTTTGAAATTTGTTTTATTTTGAAAACCTCAAACATCATTTGAAAGTAGTTTGTATTTGAAATCCCTAAAAAGTTCTTTGTAAGTGGTTACAAACCCTACGACAGAGTTTGACAGTGGTTTTAATCTTTAAAACCCAAATTAGTTCTTTTCTGTGCTTTTATTTTGAAGGTAGTACTCTATGTACCTCTAATGTATTACTGCAAGAGCCTATAGTAGACTGGAACCCCCAAAAACTCATTTGATAGCATTTATACTGTTAAAACGCAAATGCGTAGTTTTTTCGGGCTTTTATTTTGAAGGAAGTACTCCATGTACCTTTACTGCGTTACTGCAATAGCCCATAGTAGCACTGTGAGAGACTGGAACCCCCAAAACCAACATTTGACAGTGTTTTTTTAGTTAAAACCCAAATGCGTAGTTTTGCCGGGCTTTTATTTGGAAGGAAGTACTCCATGTACCTTTACTGCGTTACTGCAATAGCACTCTGAGGGACTTGAACCGCCAAAACCAACATTTGACAGAGTTTTTTTAGTTAAAACCCAAATGCGTAATTTTGCCGGACTTTTATTTTGAAGGAAGTACTCCATGTACTTTTACTGTAACACTACAATAGCCCATAGTAGCACTCTGAGGGACTGAAACCCCCAAATTCTTCATTTGAAAGTGTTTTTACTGTTAAAACCCAAATGTGTGGTTCTTTCGGGCTTTTATTTTGAAGGAAGTACTCCATGTACTTTCACTGCGTGACTGCAATAGCCTATAGTAACACTCTATGGGACTTGAACCGCCAATACCTTCATTTGACAGTGTTTTTACTGTTAAAACACCAATGCGTAGTTTTCCCGGGCTTTTATTTTTACGGTAGTACTCCATGTACTTGTACTGCATCACTGCAATAGTCCGTAGTAGTTGTGAAAGTGTTGAAAGTGTTTTGAGGTGTGGAAACTATCAAATTCTTGGAAAAACTACAGACATTTTAACATCCCATTGTAAAGAATAGGGAAAAAGTACAAATACTTCTTCAAAATACTTCAAAAAGTACAAGAAGTATACGTGTCAAAAGTAATAGAAAGCATTAGCCAACTGAGAAGCTTTGAAAAATCTGAAAATATCTGAAATATTTGAAAAGTTGTGACCTCTGAAAACTGTACAACTGAAGGTACTTTATATGTGTAAAAGTACTGCATGTGTATACAAGTACTGCAAGTGTGTAAGAGTACAAAACTTTTGTAAGTACTAGTTTTGTAAATGCTGCAACTGTTGAAAGTGTTTATAAGTTTAAAAACTTTAAAAATATTTGAAACAATTGAGAAATGTGAAAACCCCATTGTAAAGAATAGGGAAAAAGTACAAATACTTATTTGAAGAAGTACACATCAAAAGTAATAGTGTCATGGAATCAGACATTACACCACTGCTTTTCCTTAACACATCGAGAACACAATTCAACTTAGAATATGAAACGACACAGAAATATCAGACATTTGTATGGCAAGCTTGGGAGACAACGCGGGGACTGATCACGCAAGCTGTTGTACGCAGCCTGCGTGATCCTCCCGCGTCTCACCCCGTTTTTTCCCATGCTGGTTGGTTTTATTAGATATTCTGGAATAGGCGGGTCACATTTCTCATTGGTCAGCCTCACATCAAGGCACTTGGTATTTTTCCGTAGAGATCAAGCCTTGGGTAAACATTACTCAAACTCCTCTGGGCTGTCACCCCCCCCCGGGTAAACATCATTTGGCCCATCTTTACGACCCCTTCACAAATGCAGTTTGTCACCCACCCGTTTTTCTCTCAGACTAATGATGCAGATAAAATATCACTATTATGCAGATAAAATACATCACAGAAATATAATCATATATTCACATTTTATCACAAATAGTGTAGTTGGAGATGTAATCGCTAACTTAGATTCGGGAGCAGGACCACACCTCCACTCTTTAACCACGCCTCTTATTACCCAGAAGGCCTATATATGCAAAGGCCAATCCCAGCATCTCTTGTTGTCTCTGCTCTCTCGACAGAGAGACACTCAGTACAGCGCGTTCATTCAAACCAACCATGAGCCATTTCCTCAGATTCTGATCCGTTCCCAATCCAAACAATTCAGTCTGAAACATTCAGTCGGTCAGTTCCCCCGAGGACTCACCCAGCGTGATTCAACAGTTCCAAACACATCAGCTCCTCCGCACCTGCGTCTCTCACGGACCCCTCCTCAGGACGTCCACACAGAACACCGACCTCCACTCCACAGCAACGGCCTGGACCCACGCGCTCTCCTTCTCGCTCTCTGCCCCTCATTTTAACCGGGCGCTATCCAAGCTTCCGGAGCGTCACTCCGTGTGCTGCGCCCAGGCGCGCGTCTCCACTCAGGTGGACACCAGAGACCGTACCGCAGCGTGCGCACCGGGCCGAAGCCGGTGGACATTTCTTTCAGACGCTACGTCAATAAATATCCATGTTTTCGTCAGCCTCACTTCCTGGTTCCACGTCCGTCCGGAGGCGCGCAGTCGATGACGTCACCATTGCTCTACGGGCTGCAGCTCGACCTCTCAGCTCCCCCTGGTGGCGGGAGCCAGGTTGTACAACTCAATTTAAAGCAAGATTAAACAATGTTCATAGGGACTCGGCAATGTCCCAGCTTGTCTTAACAATGTTGAGTTCAAACGCTCCCTCTTTTCTCAATCTTTCATCAATTCTCATCACCTTTGCTGCAGCTGCACTCAACGCACTCAACTCCCTCAACATGCTTTCCTCTATCCCTCCTCTGTACCTACATTCCACTGCATGTACCATCAACGTACCATCTTCTACGTGCTGGCTCTTTACCATCCACCATCATTCTGTCTTAAGCTAATCTTTCTTTCGCCCTCTGTTCATGCTGTTTATCGTTCCTACTCTTCGCACGTGAACTCTCAAGCTTCCTTTTCTTTTCTCATGCAACCTTCGCACCTCGTAGGCTCACAATTCATGCTTCCACTAAATTACTTTCATGTCACATTCAGCTGTCTGGCTTCGCCGCCACATGTTAGCCACAGGTATCTTCAAGATTCTGTTTCTAGCATTCCGGCAGGTTCTCATCTTCTCATTCACATATTACCTAAGTCTTTTCCGAGCTCTTGCTTTTCATGCTACCTCATATTACCATGTTTGCCTTGCAGCTCAACGCGCAGCTCCGCAGCTCAACGCTACTCGCATCTCTCAGCTCAACGCACAGCTCACCGCTCAATAGCTCAAATCACAGCTACAGCTCACAGCTCAATAGCTCAACTCACAGCTCAATAGCTCAACTCACAGCTACAGCTCACAGCTCAATAGCTCAACTCACAGCTACAGCTCACAGCTCAATAGCTCAACTCGGTTACAGCTCACAGCTCAATAGCTCAACTCTCAGCTACAGCTCACAGCTCAATAAGCTCAGCTCACAGCTCAATAGCTCAACTCACAGCTACAGCTCAATAGCTCAACTTACAGCTCACAGCTCAATAGCTCAACTTACAGCTACAGCTCAATAGCTCAACTTACAGCTACAGCTCACAGCTCAATAGCTCGACTCACAGCTACAACTCAATAAGCTCGACTCACAGCTACAGCTCAATAAGCTCAACTCACAGCTACAGCTCAATAAGCTCAACTCACAGCTACAGCTCAATAAGCTCAACTCACAGCTACAGCTCAATAGCTCAACTTACAGCTCACAGCTCAATAGCTCAACTTACAGCTACAGCTCACAGCGCAATAGCTCAACTCACAGCTACAGCTCAATAGCTCAACTCATAGCTACGGCTCAATAGCGCAACTCACAGCTACGGCTCACAGCTCAACTTACAGCTACGGCTCACAGCTCAACTTACAGCTCAACAGCTCAGTTACAGCTCCGAGCTACTACTCTCAGCTACAGCCCTCAGCCAACCCACATGGCACAACTTACAGCTCACAGTTACAATTACAACTACAGCTCACTCAGAACCCGCCGGCAGCCACGCTCGCTCCAGAGCTTCCACGCTCGCCCCAGAGCATCCACGCTCGCCCCAGAGCATCCACGCTCGCCCCAGAGTATCCACGCTCGCCCCAGAGCAGCCTTGCTCGCCCCAGAGCAGCCATTCATCCCTCCCTTCATCACTCATCCCGCTCTATTCCCCCCCCCTCCCCTTCCCCATTCATCCAAACCATTCCACCCCTTCCCCATTCATCCCACATCCCACTCAAGCTTTTCCGCGTCCTCAGAGCCCCGCCCGCAGCCACACGCTCGCTCAGAGCCCCGCCCGCAGCCACACGCTCGCTCAGAACCCCGCCGCAGCCACATGCTCGCTCAGAGCCCCGCCGGCAACATGTTCACTCCAAGCACAAATCTCACCAGCAGCCGCGCTCGCCCCAACCCACGGCAGCGTCCTCATGCTCGCCCCAATCCACGTATTCATTTCCCAGAGCCGCTCTCTGAGCCACCGGGCACAGGGACGCCTACCATAGAGCCACCGGGATACGCCCCTCTGGTTCTCAACAGTCTCTCCTTCGACCCTCTTCTCGCACAGAGTCCGTTCTCCACTCGATCTTTCGACTCTTCATTCATCCCTCCCTTAATCACTCATCCCGCTCACTCCCCCCCCCCTCCCCTTCCCCATTCATCCAAACCATTCGACCCCTTCCCCATTCATCCCACATCCCACTCAAGCTTTTCTGCGTCCTCACCAGGGTCTCATCGGGCACCGGGATGCAGTCTCTCTCCGAAACAGTCACCGGGCACCGGGATGCAGTCTCTCTCCGGAACAGTCTCCGGAACAGTCACCGGGCACCGGGCTGATCCTCCATCTCACGTTCCCTCCTTCTTTTCAGAAGAAACATCTCTCAACCTGGGGGTTTGATCAGTCGGAAGGCTTATTCAACACCTCTCTAGTAGATCAATAAGGGATATCTTACTATGTGCAACTCATAATACGTCCCAAATCTGACGCTCTACGATCGCTTCAATTCCTACTCCTCAATACTACTACCCTCATATATTTCATTCCTCTCATTCTCAATCTCATTCAGCTCAACTAAGTTCCCTCATTCATCGCTCATATTGACTTCTTTGCTACCCACAGCTCGTCAACTCCTAAATCCATGCAAACATTTCGCTCTCCACTCCGGAGCAAGGAGACTCCACCATAAATCCAGTTCTATCGACTGCTTGTCCAATCCTATCACTCTTGCATCTTATTCTCCATCTACTTCCGTCGACGACCACAAACGCTAAAACACTATTCAAACGTACCAGAATTAACCCTCGTCTCAGTAACGGACGGACTGCTTTCGATTTCATCCAGCTACTCCTCAAGAGTGCTTGGCTTTCCAGCTCCTCTTCCCCCATGCCACTTGTAACATTATTTTCAGCCAGGCTTACGTCAAGATCCAGATCAACTTCCTTCATTTTAAATCATTTTGGGGGTTCTGAATCGGCTGGGCTGATTACCCGAGACAGAGCCCCCATCCTGAGTCTCTACCCAGCTATCTCATCGCTTTCTCTCTCATCTCATCGAGCTCTCTCATCGAGCTCTCTCATCGAGCTCTCTCATCGAGCTCTCTCATCAATCTCCCTCATCGATCCCTCTCATCGATCTCTCTCATATCGATCTCTCTCATATCGATCTCTCTCATATCAATCTCTCTCATATTGATCTCTCTCATCGATCTCTCTCATATCGATCTCTCTCATATCGATCCCTCTCATATCGATCTCTCATCGATCTCTCATCGATCTCTCTCATATCGATCTCTCATCGATCTCTCATCGACCCATCATGACTCATCAATAAACATTCTTTTGTATTTCATTGTTGTGGCGTGGTCCTTGCTAGTGAAGTGTAGTTGGAGATGTAATCGCTAACTTAGATTCGGGAGCAGGACCACGCCTCAACCTCTTACTTCCCCAGCAACCACACCTCCACTCTTTAACCATGCCTCTTATTACCCAGAAAGCCTATATATGCAAAGGCCAATCCCAGCATCTCTTGTTGTCTCTGCCCTCTCGACCCCACCCTCCGACCCCATGTCTCTATCATCATCACCTTAACACATAACCATCCATGGAGGGGGGGTTCTGAATCGGCTGGGCTGATTACCCGAGACAGAGCCCCCATCCTGAGTCTCTACCCAGCCATCTCATCGATCTCTCTCTCATCTCATCGAGCTCTCTCATCGAGCTCTCTCATCGATCTCCCTCATCGATCTCTCTCACATCGATCTCCCTCATCGATCTCTCTCATATCGATCTCTCTCATCGATCTCTCTCGTATCGATCTCTCTCATATCGATCTCTCTCATATCGATCTCTCTCATATCGATCTCTCATCGATCTCTCTCATATCGATCTCTCATCGATCTCTCATCGACCCATCATGACTCATCAATAAACATTCTTTCGTATTTCATTGTTGTTGCGTGGTCCTTGCTAGTGAAGATAGCATTAGACAACTGAGAAGCTTTGAAACATTGGAAAATATTTGAAATATTTGAAAAGTTGTGACCTCTGAAAACTGTACAACTGAAGATACTTTATATGTGTAAAAGTACTGCATGTGTATACAAGTACTGCAAGTGTGTAAGAGTACAAAACTTTTGTAAGTACTAGTTTTGTAAATGCTGCAACTGTTGAATGTGTTTATAAGTTTAAAACTTTAAAAATATTTGAAAAATTTGAACTTTAAAAATGTCCCCATTGTAAGTCAATGGGAAAAAATACTTAGTTGATTAATACTTAATACAGATCACACATTGGAAATGGTTTAAAAACTTTAAAAAGTTTTGAAACATTCTAAAAGGTTTGAACTGTGGAAACGACCAAAAACAGGGATTAAGATGGAAAATATAATAATGATAAAAAACACGGTGGCAAAGGCGGTTAGCGCTCTTGCCTCCCAAGAAGGAGATCATGGGTTCGATTCCCGGACCAGACCAACATAACATGATCTCTCTGGGTGGAGTCTGCATGTTCTCCCCGTGTTACCGTGGGTTCTCTCCGGGTTCTCCGGCTTCCTCCCACCATCCAAAGACATGCATGTGTTAGGTAAAAATTGGTAACTCTAAATTGGCCCTAGTGAATGAATGTGAGAGTGAACTGTCTGTAATGTCTATGTCTCTGTGTTGGCCCTGCGACAAGTTGGCCACTGTCCAGGGTGTACCCCGCCTAAGGCCCGAAGTCACTGGGATAGGCTCCAGTCACCCGCGACCCCGAAAGGGAACAAGCGGTAGAAAATGGATGGATGGATGGATAAAAAACACAAGAACATATGGTGCCTGCAGATACATCTGCAGTCACCCAATAATAAAAACACAAGAACATATGGTGACTGCAGAAACATCTGCAGTCACCCAAATAGTGTCTGCGTGACATCACGCAGACACTCAATAAGAACCATGGCAAGAACAATGTCTGGCTCGAGCCAATAAACAACTTGTACCCTATTTGTTAAAACGGCTCCATGAGAGTCATCCTGGCCCTTTAAGGGGCGGAGCCTAAAGCACAGATGAGCGGAGCGAGAGAAGAACGTTTTGTGCGTTGGCGCTCGCCATCTAAGTTTATAGTTTAAAGCAGTTCGTTTGCCTCCCCAGTCTAGCAGTGTGTGCGTTATACAAGAACACACACCCACATAATGTGAGACGCGAGACCATGGATCTATAATATAATAGATCCATGGTTTCGCGTCTCACTTTTAATTTCCTCATCTGACAGCATTTCCGTGTCCGTGTACGACTTCTTCCGCCTACAGCCAATCTTGCACTGCACGCCCCCTAGCTAACTCCAAAGAAGTGTCTCAAAAAAAGGAACGGTGAATAGGGCAATTTATAGCGGCTTTTTACAACGTCAAAATATCAATACTTGACAAGAACGCATCGAGAATCAATCGCGGGAGTAAATATCGCAATATATTGCCATATCGATATCTTGGCGCACCCTATTGCGTACCATGTGATCGTGCTGACCAATCAGAGCAAGAGTTATTAGAGCTGCGCAAAGCCCAGTGTGAGATAAAACAAAATATTAAACAACTGTTTTTTGAACCGTAAAAAAGTAAATGACCTGATAAAAGGCGTAATGTTAGTAGCTCCATGATGCGCACGGGGTGAGGAGTGAGCCAGCTGCCATTGTATAATCATAAAATCAAGCCGGTTCACTCATGGATCTATTAAAATATCGGGTTCACCTTAAAGTCTAGCTCATGGTCTGGCCTAATGCTGTTGTGCCGCTCTTTTACTTTGACAACATTAACAATACGTCAGAACATTTGCTTATTAATGCAATTTGGTTTTCATATGTTAATTTGATTATTAAATTGTCATTTTGTATATGTATTTACCAAATTGTATTTATTGTCATGGCTCTATCAGTCAGTATTTTTATTATTCAGTGTTTTGTGGTGTATCGCAAATAAAATATAAAACCATCGACAAATGTCTAGTTTGCAAACTTTTTTACTTTGTACTGATTAAGTACATGGAATGTATTATCTTAATTTTTTAAAATTAAATTACAGATTTAATCTGCCAAATGTCTATCATTCTGAAACATGTCAAATGTATTCAGATGACATGTTTATCTACATGAAAAAACATTCTGAAAGTCAGTTTTTAGGCTACTTGAATGGGTATTACAGGTAACAGCACTGATGGGCATGAAACGTAACATTGCTTATTTTATACCTGGCAAAACATTCCATTTCCTTGCTTTCCTTCTGTAGCATTTCTTACGTTCTTTAGTTTTTCAGGCATAAACATTTCAAGACAACGCTTCTGAGTAGTAGATCCACGGCCCTCAGATCCATGGTGGTCATTAGATTGATTATCTGTTCTGTTACCATGGATCCATAGTTTTACGGCTGCGGCTCGTTCATGGCACTTCGGCTTGTTCCCGGCAGCTGCATGAGCTGGGTTCTCTTTCAACATTAATTTCGGTATCTCAATGGGACAGCTCTCTACGCTGCTCCCTAGAAGCCTTATAACGCTACGCCAGTCACAGACTGGCTAGGAGACGCGACGCGGAGGAGGCGGAGCCTATTCCTCCTGCTATATAGTGTGACGGAGGCATCACCGCTTCTGTCTTTCAACTCTTCTCGCTCTGAGAAGCCTTCCCTCAGACGGTGGGTGGTTTACTGACTAGCTAAACTGTTTATAGAGAGAGCTATTCACTCTGCCGCCAAATGCTAATGTGTTACCGCTTCGTTGTCGTGAGTTTTGTGTCCCCAAACTCACTCGCTCTTACTTTTAATACAGAGCACAGTACCAACCTCTCCTCTCCATGGAAAAGAACATACCGCCAAGAGCTTGCACGTGTGGCAATAAGATTTCTGGGGCAGACAGTTACTCTGTCTGTGCCTCGGACTGCCACATGCAGCATCCCAGGTGTCGTGTGAACACTGTGCTCGCCTCTCAGAAAACCCGCCGTCGGAGACTAGCGCGCCACACAAACCTGACAGAGCATGGGAGTAATGGTGACACAGGAGAGGGCCAGGTGGCTCAACCTCTCCAGCCTCTCCCAAAGGGAAAAGACTCAGCTCCTTGTGGACACCAAGGGCCTGTTTGGGTCTGCCGTCACTGCTATGCAACAATGGTGCGAAGCGAAAAAGCGAGAAGGCGAGGCTCTACAGGTGTGTCTTCCCAGGAAAGAGCCCCTCTCCTCCGCCACGGCACCGAGACAGGCATTTACAATGACCAGACCGGCATATTGGATCCCTAAACGCCAGCTGCACCCTCAGGCCCAAGGTGACAAGCCACTGGAGATGAAAAGTACAAGTTGACGCCCGGAACCCAACAGGGCCAGCCTGCCACTCACGGTGCACAGAAAAAGAAACGGGCTGCCTGAAAGGGCCACTGGAGGGAAACGGACCGGGTCAGACGTTTCTTCTCGTACAAAAGCCCAGTTCAATGTTCAAAAATGTTCAGGACTCATTCAGACATGTTCCACACCCGTGAAGAGACAGTTGGAAGCTCACATTGCGCTCCACAACACCCACGGACCAAAAAGGAGGAGAATCTTTCCTGTGGAGAGCTCGGTGGAGCCACAGCAGCACTTTCAAACAAACTACTGTCTAGCTCTTCCACTTAGTTCAATAAAAATGTGTTCTTACAAAGAAATAAAAGTGTGTTCCTTAGTGCATCCAGGCCCCAGGCCGAGCACACAAATACCCATGTTGCAAAGCATAAAAAACGTGAATACAAATACAAGAATATTGAACATTTCCATGTTGAAAAACACAAAACATACAACAACACTGAAAACACAGGAGCAGGCGCTGCAAAGCCTGCTGTGTCCACTAGAGAGAGCCATTTCCCCACTGATGGAACAGCAAGCGTTTGCCCGATCAGTTTTTGTTACATTGCGCTCTGAGGGAAAAAAAGCTTTCTGGGCCACGTAATTTTTTTTTGCTGCAGTACCAGTGAACTGGCCACTGGGGCCGTATGCGACATGCTGCGGCCAGCCATACTCTACCCAGATATATAATAGATCCACGAGAATCACCCAGTTGTGCGTAGCCACGTCATCACTTTAACGTGGACGGGAAGTGCGCCTGTCACTTCCGCGTTCGGATTTACTAAATGTCAACAAACAAAGCACACACAACTAGAGTCAGGACTAAAGCGACGTGGGTCGTTTGTCAAACATTCTGCTGGGATTTCTAACTTTATTCGCTTCTATTTGCGCCCAAAATGTCACTTTACAGACTTGTCACGACCCTCGTTCTTTCTGTATGTTGCTGGATGTTGGTCTTACCGGCTGAGGACCCCACTCCGAAACTGCCCGTGAGCGCCACAGCTGTGAAGCTGGGGGGCAAGAACAGCAGCAGCCTGGCCGGCAACTCCACTGACAGCGGCGGGAGACAGAGAGGCCTGGGCGGCTTTAGCGTGGACAGCTCCATGATCCAGCGGGCCCTGTATGTCCTGATAGGCATCACCCTCACCGGGTTGCTCTACTTCCTCATCCGAGCTGTTAGGTGAGAGGGAGCCCGCCGAACTATTATTATTTTATTATTTTGTGCGAGAATGAGACATTTTACCTACGGGGGTGGGAGGGTCAAGGCATGTCCAGATGGGAAATGATCATGTCACGATGTGATCTGTAAACACATCATGCGCCACCATCAGGCAAAAGGCATGTGCATGAAATGCTTTTTTCCTTTGCAGATTCAACAAGAACAAAGCTGACGCCAGTCAAACTTGTGTGTGACATGATAAAGATAAATATGCTGGCAATTGATACGTGTGTGGGTGTTGGAAGGTGAGAGAAATGGTTTCATAGTGGGGTTGTAGTAAGGTGACATTAGGTGCGGAAAGTTTCTAATTCGTGTTCTCAAATTACTATTTAGTTCCCACCAAATAACCAAAACGTTCCCACGATTTAGCCAAAACATTTCCACGATTTAGCCAAAACATTCCCACGATTTAGCCAAAACATTCCCACAATTTAGCCAAAACATTCCCACGATTTAGCCAAAACATTCCCACGATTTAGCCAAAACATTCCCACAATTTAGCCCAAATATTCCTATGAGTTAGCCAAATCGTTACCATGATAGCAGCAAAAAACAGGCTATTTATGCCGACACGTTATAGGGTTGCCTTAAATTAACTATTTATTTTATATTATATTTAGAAAGACAACATTCAGTCATACCATGCCTAATTAGCATATAATTTGTTTATAAGTTGTGTGATGAGCAGCAGTTGGCCAATATAGCGGCCCGACGCACATAAGCATCAGACTGAAACAATTGTTTTCAGGCCTACTTCCCAGGAGTTTGCATGCATATCAGTAGGGAAGAAATCAAAATCCAGAAATGAAAAGTTGGCCAGACCGATGTAATGCAAGCACATCTACTCCTCGGTCTTTGGACCCGCTGAGATAAAATTGCAGGTCAGATTCTGAATAATGCGCTCTTGTTCCCATCATCAAACATGTCCTATAGTCACATGACCCACGTCTGTGCGTAACAGAGCAGTGACACCGTATCAACATCACCGCAAGCTCGAAATGCAATCTGTCAGACTGCGGCAGGATTAAAAATTGTCCAGAGGTGAATTGCTACGCAACACACATAGTGCCGTGAGCCAATCTTCTCCTTGTAAACTTGTGATCCAAAACCGGAGTATGCAAAATTAATCCTCTTGGTTTCTAACAGCAGTTATATACGCCCATACACAAGCTTCTCCATCTGTCTGCAGATCGCTCTGTACCACGTTTCACGCAACAACTACTGAATCATCCACTGACTGTGCCCCACCTGAAGCCAGTCAGCATATGTGTGTGCGGGATGATCTGAACACTACATGGAAAAACACAAAAGTGTGTGTCAGATGTCAACGTCTCGGTGCTTATAAGGGACTGTCAAAAAGTTCACTGCTGTCCAGACCGTATTATAATTCAACAATACATTACACTCGCTGTACAAATGATAACTAGTTAGTTAGATAAATAATTAGTTTCACGTTGGACGTTGGCCCACAAGTTTGTGTTATCTGGATCCAACTAATAAATATCCAACTAATTTATGAATAAGGGAAGATTAATTTTAAATCATATTAGTTCTTTAGGTATGACGCACACATTTTGGTTTCTTAAGTCAACCCTTTATAGAATTTTATGGAATATTTTCTTAAAAAATGAAAAAAAGATAAAAATTCCAGAAATAATTAAACCAAGACCAAAAAGTGTACATGCTACCTTTTTTTTTTCATAAAAGGGTTTGATATTTTTCCAGATAAAACATTGTTAAACAAATGCCAGCCACTACAACAGTAATTTAGAGTAATATAGACCCTAATTGGTGTACCAGTGGCACTTCAGAACCCATCGCAATGCTACAGCGCACGGGCCACAAGAAGGGAAAGCTACCGCTGTAGTTGTGGGGGCTTATGTACTGCGTCCAATATGAAACTAACTTCACTGCAATCATCCTTTGTACAACGCGGAGAATTGTGTTGCAATGATGCATTATGATGCATTATAATGCGGCCCGGCCAGCTGCGAACTTTGTTGACAGCCTGATCATCTCCACAGGGACACACACACATGCTAACTGGCAGCAGGTGATACAGTTAGTGGAAGATTCTGCAGTTGTTGCATGAAACTAAACTTCACCGTGATCCCTCGCCGAGGTCAAGGAGATGGCACTGGGACTGAGTGAGCCGCAGACGGATGGAGAGGCCTGGGTGTGGGTGTATATACAATGGTGTGAAAAAATGTTTTTTTCCCCCGTCCTGATTTATTTTTTTCTAATTTAAAGATTAGTTAAATACAACACCAGGAAACACAAAATGTAGTTTTTAAATCAAGGTATTTATTGTTAAGTGAAAAAAAAATCCAAACCTACACGGACTGTGGATCCACACAGCCTGGTGCCGCGCTGTGGATCCGGCAAACACCGGGCTCTTTCGCAGCACGTCCTCCCTGGAGGGCTGTGGAGCCACAGTATAGTCACAGGTCTAACTCCAGGTCTGTGCGTAACAGCGCAGCGGCGAAGTTTCAACACCACTGCAAGCTCGAAATAAAAACTTGAGGTAGAGTCACATGATTTTGTCACATGGTGCCCAGCCATAAATGAACCAGTTAACCAATCAACGACAAATATATTGTCTTTTATGAATGTTTTAAATCAAATTTGGAGAGTGTGCTAGAGAGCCATTTTATTAGCTAGCCACTACGTTTGCATATCATTAAATTCAGCTTGGAAATCTTCACAAACGCTCCAGTAACATTTTCCTTTTAAAAAATATTTAAGAAATGTGGATTTTTGTTTTTTTCCCAAAATTTTAATTTTGTTTAAAATTTACTCCGACCACACTTGAAGGTCAGCTTCAAACTGATAATGTTTCATTGCACATGGGTTTTGTGGGCAACTTTGAAGTGTTTCTGATGAAAACTGTAGGGGGAGATGCCGAGGTGAACCACTGAATCAGTGGCGTGTTCGATCCAATATGGCCGACTTGCGGTATGATTTAGGGCGGTGTCATAATATAATTTTTTACATGTCCTCACATGATTTTTTTTTCTTAGTGAGCATCATATTTTTACTGCGACTTTTTTGGCGTCAGGCTCACATTGGCCCTATGTTAACACATTTTTGAAGTGGCGCTACCGGGCTTTAAACCTTTCTTTCTCTCTGATACCTTATTTTTCCTAAACTCTTTTTTTTTCAATTTTACTCTATGTTTTTACTTCAACTCCATTTTGGGGACAATAAACTTTTCTGGTGGTCCAACACCTGCTTGTCCTGGAATGATACAAGGATTTGAGGCCTAGTTACAGCAAAAATGTATGCTAATTTATTTAGCAACAAAAACAACGGTAATTAGGGCTGTGCAGTTGATCACATTTAAATTGAGATCAAGATTCAGTCATTTCTAATAATAATAATGATATAATCAACTCAAGTTTTTTTAATGGATAGGTCCACAGCCAATCATTTACAGATTTCAGACTTTAGAGGAAGGAATGTTAAGTGTTTTGTTGAATGACAATTTTAGCTATATTTGAGGATTTATGTGGAAATTTGGAAACAGACTTGAATCTCTGCGTATGGGCTATAGACTCCCCCCTCCCTCATTGCTCCTCCAGAGTGAACGCTCACCAAATGCTGTGAGAGAAAGATGACGTCAGCATAAGCACGTAGAAGAATTAAATGGCTGAAGGATGCCAAAGCGCGGTAAGCGCTGGAAAGCGCCGAAGTGCGCGCTGTGTAATGCAGAGGAAGGAGAGAGGAAGTTCTGGTTAAGCTCAACCTTCTATCATTAGCGTAGTTGTGGTCAGTATATTTTATTTTCAAAATACTCAGCTGTATTAAATGGTCTAGTTAAATATCAGATTTTCTCCCTCCTTTTATATTGCACATTTGTATATGATAAACAATATTAGGCTATTAATGAAAGCCTACATTGTTTCTATAGCCTAATTATGGTCAAACAAAAATAAAAACCTGTTTAATACTGACAATAGAAATAATACTAAATTATACAATAATTTAGATGTATAGGTTGATCTTTGGCTTTGTCGAATATAAAAGTAGCTTGTGAGCCGAAAATGTGTGGGCACCCCTGCCCTATACCATCTTTAAGTCAGTATTGTTTGTGTTCAGGAAATTAATATGGAAAAAGCTGTTTTGATCTGTTTTTAATTAGACAAAACAAAAATCTCTCATATTCATCATATCTTCCTGCCCTATTTATTATGTATGGCTCACGGTATATTTGTGTCTCAGACTGAAGAAGCCGGTGCCTAAGAAGAAGTACGGTCTGCTGTCCAACTACGATGACTCAGTGGAGATGGAGGGAGTGGAAAGTGAAGAGGACGATACGCTTTACGAGGCCCGCAGCCTGCGCAGGTGAAACCAGCTCAAACACACTCATACATAGACCAAGGACCCAAGCACCCCATTAGGGCCCAAGCGCGACGTGCATTACGCTATTGCAGGGGTGTCAAACATGCGACACGAGGCCAAAACATTTCTAATTTATCTTTATTAATATCTGATCAATAGATCGTCATGTCCCACAATCCTTTGCAGCGCCCTTCCCCGCGCCGCTAAGTGCTGCTGAAGTTTCTCGTGCTGTGCTGAGTGCCGACGTACACAACAATTTACATATGTGACTCGCCGCGGTAAAACCAGCAACAATTTGGCGCAGACGGAACAGAGAAAAACAGTTTTAGCTTTCCCCCCCCAATTTAGTGATTTTTGTTTTTTTGCAGAATGTGAAAGTTGAAGTTATGAAGGAGCCACTCCATGTTTCAGATAACATTATTCGTTACCTTAAAAAGTATACATTTAAGGGTTGTATTTGCTTAGTTTTCCTGCTTCTGTCTCGTGCGCTGGGGGGTGTCACCTTATTTCCATGCAGCGCTCTTGTTATTGTTTTCGACCAATGCACTGCGAGCCACATGGCTACTTAAGCGTCATAGCTTCATAGCGGTACTCCGTGATAACATTAAAGATGGCTAAAGAAAGAAAGAAAAAGATCCACGAAAAGAAAGTGCCTGGTGTAAGTTGTCACAAGATTTTATGGTGTTTTATGATGGTTTGGCGTTATTTTTCGTGATTTTATTGTCACTTTCGCCAGGTTTTCGTTGCCTCCTGTTTGCTCCTTAGCTCCGGAGGCTAGTGCAATGTTATTGGCCTCTCTGCGGCTTATTTTTCGGCGTTGTTTTGTATTTCTTGACCCGTTGGTTGTGTGGGTCGTGCGGGGTGTGTTTTATGGTGGTTTGGTGTTAGTTTTTGTGATTTTATTGTCACTTTCGCCAGGTTTTCGTGGCTTTTGCCGTTCTGAATACCAAAAACAGTGTGTCAGTGTGACAGTGTGAGGAGGGGAGGGCTTATCTTAATGAGATGCAAATGAGCACAATTGTCCTACCTTGTGAGCCCAGGTTAGGAAAGTTTGAGCCCTGTTTTCATCAAAAAAGGATTTCAGAGGTGTATACATTCAAATGACCACAACTTACTCAAATATTATCAGATCTACATGAGTGAGACATCATTGGATAGCTTCTGTGAATAACTCAAAATGTATCTGGGGAGACTTGGTCCTGGTTTTAAGATGGCTGGTCACATATGCTCAAATCCAGACACTTCCTCCAGCTCATCCGGGGGGATCTCGAGGCGTCCGTAGGTCCGAGTCCCTCCGGCGTGTCTTGGGTCTTCCCCTGGGCCTTGTTGGACATGCCCGGAATACCTCCCCAGGGAGGCGTCTAGGAACCATCCGGAACAGATGCCCAAGCCACCTTCAGCTGGCACCTCTCGACATGGAGGAGCAGCTGTTCTACTCTGAGCTCCTCCCGTGTGACTGAGCTCCTGACCCTATATTCAAGGGTGCACCCAGCCACCCTGCGGAGGAAACTAATTTCGACCGCTTGTAACCACAATCTTGTCCTTTCGGTCATTACCCAAAGCTCATGACCATAGATGAGGGTAGGAACGTTGATTGACTGGTAAATTGAGAGCTTTGCCTTTCGGCTCCTTCTTTACCACAACAGTCCAATACAGCAACTGCATCACTACAGATTGAAAAAAAAAATTCAGTTGTAGTCATCTGGACTCTGTTTTTTTTTTTCTTCGACTCTCATCCAAGAGTCATTCTCAATTTGCGAATCAGGACCGGGACCTCCTAATGAAAAGGTGTTATTGGTTTCACCAGAAACTAAACCTCTTTGTTTTCTATCAAACTAGCCTCTTTGTTTACTATCAGTCTTTAATGGGCTATAAGCCTCCTATTGTCTCTGGTTCACTCTCTCTCTCCTCCCTTTGTAACTGATTAGCATCCGAATGCCCTGGGCGTCTACCTCTCCAAGGATTCAAAATTCCGTTATAAACAACCGGCAAGGCTGTTTATAACGGAATTGCGGTCGCGCAAGCAAGGCAACCGGGAGCCACCATCAACCGGCTTTCTCAGGTTGCCACGGTAACATGCTTGCAGATAGAGGTATTCCATCCTTGGCTTTTTCGATCAGAATGTTAAGAAGAATTTCTGCGTAAAAATTTAATTTGTCTTTGTCTAAGTACATTTTTTGACTGCATTCAAATGTTCAAGGTACAGCCTTTCAAAAATATGGCCATATATGGTCAATTTACACAAAACCTGTATTAAGGCCGGACAATAGGACATCTCATGCCAGAGATGCCCAAGTTTTAAAACTTTAAAAAAATGCCAATTTTTGTTAACGAGCTTGCCACGACCACATTTGGAATGTTATAAAATATCAAAAGAATTACCTCTAATCACACATGGGTGTATTGACACATTTCCAAGCCGTTTGACTGAAAACCCAAAGTAGAAAAAAATAAAGTATGAGGTGTAAAATTATGAAGAAATGTAGTGTCACCCACAGTGGCTGACTCCCTGAGAGGTTTAGGGTGGGGTCATAGTATAATTTATTACTCGTCCTGACATGAGGTACTTTTGTACCAATTTTCAGAAATCTGCGATGAAAAAGGCCTGTCATTGCCGTAATGTATTTTGAAATTTGAGATGGCGCCAGTGAGTCATTTTGCGTAAGGCAAGTTTATTTGTAGAGCACATTTCATACACAAGGCAATTCTGTGCTTTACACAGCAGGAAAAATGCATTAAAATCACAAAGAAGTTATAGAAATACAATAAAATTAACTAATTAAAAATAATTTAATTCATAAAAGAGAAGAGTGCAAATAAAAATCCTTTCAGTCATATGCACAGCTAAACAAAACTGTTATTAGCTTAGATTTGAACATTGTAAGAGTAGAACCTGTCTCACCTGTTCAGGAAGACTGTTCCAGATTTTAGCTGCATAAAACTGAAACGCAGATTCCCCATGTTTAGTCCTGACTCGTAATAATTGATTTCTTAAAGGCGCAATGGACAATTTTTCGGCGATTTGAGAACGCAGGCGGAGGTGCGCATGCGCACTCCCCCGTACAGACTGATACAACACACACGTGCGTTTGTTTATTAGCGCAACGGAGCGCATCGCATCTCTCGTCTCCCGTAGATTTCTGTCCACTTCTGCGTCAGCTCGAACTGTCTTTCTCCGTCTTCATTTTGCCCCGTACACTATATTATGATAGATCCATGCGCTTAGGCACGCGGAAACGTGGGGATGAACCGCACGCGGTTGCAGGTGAGCGATAGGTGCGTTTTATGATTGATACGTGGCAGGACAAATGATTGATCCACGCCACGAGGAAATATGATAAAAATGTGCTGAAAAAAATCGTCCATTCCACCTTTAAGACACCAAAATATATATTTTTTTCACAAATCCTGAAGAAAGTTTTTGTTAACGTTCAGGGGGTCAGAATTGGGGTGGTTTGTGGGAGGAAAATAATAATACAAATTTAATAACGGAATTTAATAACTCTTTTTTTCTGTCATTTTTTTCCACTATAAAAACTTGAGTTAGAGTCACGTGATTTTGTCGCATTGTGGCTGGTCACAAATAAATCTGTTATAAATATGTTCATTTTTCTATGAAAAATAAATAGTTTTTTATGAATTTTCTAAAATAAAATTTGGTGAGGGCGCTAGAGATCAATTTTATTAGCTAGCCACTACATTTACATATCATTGCGTTCAGTTTGGATATCTTCACAAACGCTTCAGTAAAATTTTCAACCAAAATGTTTTTAAAGAAACGTAGATTTTTTGGGAAATCTTCCAAAAATGTAATTCACAATGACAATACCTGAGGGTGTATCAGCTTCAGTTTGATAACATTTAATTGCTCATGGGTTTTGTGTCTTGTGGCCATATTGAAGTGTTTTTGATGAAAAATGTATGGGAAGATTCCAAAAGGACGTTTGAGGTGCACTTTTGTCAGCGCCATGTTTGATCCAATATGGTCAACTTCCTATATGATTTAGGGCAGGGTCATAATATATTTTTTTCCATGTCCTCACATGAACTATGTTTTGAAGTGAGCGTCATATTTTTACAGCAACTTTTTTTGGCATCGGGCTCCCATTGGCCTCATTTTAATGAGGTGGCGCTACTCAGCCTTTTCTCACTAGGGTCTTCACTCCAAATTAGAACAGAGTTCTCACAGAGTTCTAATTATTGATATCACTCAGTAGCATATCTGTCTTTGTTCACTACTCGACTTTTGCGTTTCCAGCCCCCGGATACAATTTTAATAAGCCTAATAATAAGAAGAAGAAACCAGCGAATAACAATGGCTCTTGCCATTTTATGGCTCGTGTCAATTAATACCAATGAACTTTTTTTAGCTTTTGTTTATGCATTTACCAAAATCTATGTATTGTCATGGCTCTATCAGTCAATATTTTACTGTTATTATTCAGTGTTTTGTGGTGTATTGCAAATAAAATATAAAACCATAAACAAATCACTAGTTTGTAAACTTTTTAAAAACATGCTAAAAGTCTTTTTTTCCGCCCTCAAAAAAGTCCAGATGACTACTACTGAATCTTTTTCTACAATGCTAAAAGTCATCAAAAGTATTTATTGTCTACATACTATTAGTAATACAGGTAACAACACTGATGAACACTAAACGTAAACATAAATCATTTTATACTTGGCTGGCAATACATTCCATTTCCTTGCTTTCCTTCCGTAGCATTTCTCTGGTTCTTGATTTTTCAGGCATATACACATATGAATGCTTTCGAGGCGCTTCTCAGTCGTAGATTCATGATTTGTTCTGTTAATAAAACTATGAATCCATAGTTTTATCCCTGCCTCGTTCATGGCACTTCCAATCACCTGCATGCGCTGATTGGTCTGGACGGATGCCGATCCGACCAATAGTTTAAATATATGCTTAAAGTGTGTTTTAAAGACAACTGAAGAGGTTTAAACTGAGAAAAAGTTAATGATCTGAAAAAAGGTACACATTTCTGCTATATCCAACCTTTTTTAAAGCTGTAGTTTACCAGTCCAGCTGAACATGAGCAGTTTTATGTTACATTGCGCTCTATGGAAAACGTTCTTTCTGGGTCGCAGAGGATTGTTTTCGCTGTAATACCTGTAAATTGGCCACTGGGGCTGCTAGACATGTTCAAGCTAGCAGTTACCCTATCCAGATATTTCAATAAATCCATGAATAGAAAGCCTCCCCCCTCCCTCCATGACATGAAAACGTATCGTTTTTTGTGTATTTGTTTGTGTTTAGAAACATAAATAGTAAAACATAAAAACTAGCACAAGTGTTAACACAAATAATTATCAAACGTATTCCTCCAAAGTCTCACTTCTGGGTTTGGGTTATTATGTTTTACCTTTTTTTTATGTACAGAGGTTTGACTGTGGACTCTCAATTCAAATACCCTTCCCAAATAATTGACGATTTCACATGACTCGTTCTGTGGATCTTTTGATTAATAGTTCAACCAGACCTAGTTACATTTTAGCTATCCACTCCTATTCTATTGACCTATTTTTGCTGTTGTCTTTTCTAGATGAGTGTCCTGCCTCCTGATTGGATGAGCCACCGTTCCAGAATTAGTTCACCAGTGTTTGGACCTATGGGAGCGCTGGAGAAGAGCAGACGATTGATAAAATGCCAAAATGTGTCTTAAAACGTTTATTGTGGACCAAGGACTGTGGAAATTTTCTATCAACTTTGTTTTTTTGTAATCCATTTTCACGTTGTGCTTGAGCTACTTAAACTGACACCAGATTGGTGGGGCTAATCAGCAGCAGTGCAACAACCCAGACAAAAACGCAACAAAATGTAACTTTCCAATCACCTGCTTGTCTCCACGGAGCGTAATACCATTTTAAACTTTCTAGACGAAGCAATAGAATCTTCATTGAGATAAGCTTGCATTTCAGTCACATTCAGTCACATTTCAGTCATCCTGCATTTTAAATCAGTGCATGGATGAAAATGTTCTGTTCTTCCTTGTGATGTCATGCGGTGGTAACCTGTGACCGGTGTTTCATTTCATTCAACATCACTCATGGCTCAATTAGCCATATACTATGTAGTAAAGCGATTGTAACATAATATTTTGAAAACAAACTTGAGAGCTACAGTTTGATTTGAAAATAAAAACTATTATTTGTTGTAATATTTTATTATTATTATTATTATTAGCTATTACTGCCAAAACTTAAATCTCTTTCCGCTTTCCAAACCAGTTATATTACACAATTATTGTGCATTAATTCTGCTTTGGTGGACCAAAATCTTGTTACTAAGAAGAAAAAGTAATTTATTTTCCTTTTAGCTATTGCCCTGCTGCTGATTGAGTGAAGACGCTTGTATAATCTGGGAGTCTAGTGTTTGTGTTTATAATAAATGTATTTTTGACAATATTTGTGAATGGATTCTATTTTTGACAGATTTTAACATAATAATAATATGGGGGATACTTCTTGGGTGAATTTTGTGCCACTGCATGACAGTCACATTACCAATAGGAGATGTATATTTTACATTTTGATCTGAAAGGGCAAATTGTTAAGTTTTACATTCTCTAACTATTTGAAAATTCACAATTTAAAACCTCAATAATTTAATTCCAGATTATTAATGTTCAGGCCATTTTTTGAAACTTCAAATGTATTCACTGCCTGGGACCCTTTAGACTGCGTAACATTCATAGATTGCTAAACCTTAATCAAGCAGGTTTCAAATGTTTTTTGCAAAAAACTAGTGTCTCCATACAAAAATGTAAGTCCTATCACCTTCGGCGGAGCCAGGGCCTGGCTTTGGGGCTTGAGTCACGGATCTTTTTGTGTCTTAAAAACGCATTATGACATCACTAAGTGGTTAGTACAACAGGTAGAGCCTCAGTGGCCAGCCGTGTATAGTGGGCAAAGAGCATAAAGGAAAAACCTATCAGAATGCAGAGATTTGTGTTTGTTCAAAAATTAATCTCAAGAGACCCGAGTTCACATCCTGTTGCGCTCAGGAGAAGAGGAATGTTTCAAAGGATCAAAACTTTAAATGTATGAAGTTTTATGAGTTGGGTTTGTCAAATCATAAGGACTCACATCCAACTGCTGGGACTGATTTGCAATATTAATACAATGTAGTCGTCTTGTTTTTTTTAACTACAAAGGCTCATTCAGTAAAGTGCAGGTCACAAATAGTGATATCTGCATCACCTTAAGCGATTTACCCATGTCCCACCTTCTGATTGCGTAAATATAATTGGAGTGGGTCAGAAACTAGTCAGAAAATTCAGAGGTTTTGTTTGCAGGGGTCAAGAACAAAGAGGTGACACTATCACATCTCCAAACTCTGCAGCACTGAATTGTACACTATTGTGTTCAGTTTATGTTCTGTAGATAAATAAAACCATTTTCTCATATTATTTATTGTATGATATCTCAATCATTTATAGAATATTGTTGTATTATTATATTGGAAAGAAAACACAAAAAACATACATTTAGGAATATTCATTGACAGGGAAAATACCAGAAATATTTAGTTTAATTTATTTACGCTTCAGACAGCATTCATTTACGTGACAGTAGTATTAACATTAAAAATATAGATATACAGTATACAGTCTGGGGAAGTATGTGTGGATGTGAGGACTGTGCGGGGCCTGCTTCAGCTCCAGTTTGCAGAACCTGCACGTTCTACCTGGGGCAGATGACTCCTCTCTTTTCCTCTTCTGCTGCTTCCTTTCCTCCACTCTACAGCTTTTCCGCGGTGATGTTGAGTGAAGGCGGTTAGCGCACTTGCCTCCCAAGAAGGACATCATGGGTTCGATTCCCGGACCAGACTAACATCGCATGATCTCTCTGGGTGGAGTCTGCATGTCCTCCCCGTGTTACCGTGGGTTCTCTCCGGGTTCTCTGGCTCCTCCCACCATCCAAAATTGGTGACTCTAAATTGGCCCTAGTGAATGAATGTGAGAGTGAATGGTTGTCTGTTATGTCTATGTGTTGGCCCTGCGACGAGTTGGCCACTGTCCAGTATGTACCCCGCCTAAGGCCCGAAGTCACTGGGATAGGCTCCAGTCACTCGCGACCCCGAAAGGGAACAAGCGGTAGAAAATGGATGGATAGATTTTTTTTTTTTTTTTTTTCAATCCATCTATTATTTATTTCAAGCCTGCACATAGTTCACATAACCTTACAGACAAAAATGCATGGTTTGAAAATTGCCTTAGTGTTGTGGTTTTCGTTTTGGAACTCTGCCGTTCTGGCCATTTGTGCCCAGTGTCTTTCTCGTGGTGGAGTCATGAACACTGCACTGTGCAAGTGAGGGCTGCAGTACTTTGGATTTTGTTGTGGACTCTTTTTTTTTTTTTGAAATATTTTGTTTATTTTATTTTACATATACTGTACAACAAAGACAATAAACAGGAACAGTAACAATAACAACAATAACAAGAAAAACAAGAAAAAAAAACAAAAAAACAATACATGAATGAAAGAAACACACACACACACACACACACACATATGACATAAATAAATAACAAAATAAAAATACAATAAACAAGAGTGGACTGAGTGGCTCGTCATTGCTGCACCGTGTGGTGATGTTCCCATGGGGTGGTGTGTGGCAAGAAGAAGTCGCGGACACTAACTCTGTACTTTCAAAGTTAGTTTATTACAGAAATCGCAGTGCCAGATTACAGGACAGCAAAACAGCCCTGGGTGCCCCAGAAGAATCAGAAGACAACCCCGTTTTAGCCTTTGGGGTGGATTTTTATACCTCCACACACAAAGACCTCTATTTCATACATGACAGGCATAAGCTCATCCATGTACCAACGGTTTAGTCAATGAGAGAACAAGATGTAAAGAATATCCATATTTGGGTAGAACCAGGGGAGAAGTTACAGATGAGATCATGAGAAAACACAGATGTATACGAAGCATCTCAAGGCCTCGCTTGGTCTGTTCTCGGCCCCTTACGTTCCGTGGAATAGACATTTTGGTAGAAACACACACATTCCTAAAAGCCAGCCTCAGAAGGAGGCCTAACCTTGCATGGGCCTAGTTTTAATACACTTCAACCGCTCTCTCTCTCACCTGGAAAAGCCTGGCAGCTCTGTGAGGATCCTGTTCTTCGATCTTTCCAGCACCTTCAACACCATTCAGCCGCTGCTCCTGAGGGACAAGCTGGAGACTGCTGGTGTGGAGTATGACCGGGCAGAGTGGATCCTGGACTACCTCACAGACCGACCCCAGTTTGTGAGAGCACGGGACTGTGTGTCTGACACTCGGACGGGCAGTGTGGGGGCGCCCCAGGGCACTGTCCTCGCGCCCTTTCTCTTCACCCTTTACACTGCAGACTTCAGACATGACACGGACAGCTGTGTCCTGCAGAAGTTCTCTGACGACTCTGCCATCATCGGACTCATCACGGACGACGATGACGCGGAGTACAGAGGACTGGCGCAGGACTTTGTGGACTGGTGTCAGCGGAACCACCTCCTCATCAACGCAGGGAAGACCAGGGAGATGGTGGTGGATTTCCGCAGACGCCACCCCACTGCCCCTTCACCAGTGAACATCCAGGGACGGGACATTGAGAGAGTGGACTCATACAAGTACCTGGGTGTTCATCTGAACAACAAACTGGACTGGACTCATAACACAGACGCACTGTACAGGAAGAGCCAGAGTCGGCTCTACCTCCTGAGGAGACTCAGGTCTTTTGGAGTGACAGGGCCACTCCTGAAGACCTTCTATGATTCTGTGGTGGCATCAGCCCTCCTGTACGGTGTGGCCTGCTGGAGCAGCAGCATCACAGAGAGGGAGAGGAAGAGGCTGGACAGAGTCATCAAGAAGTCCAGCTCCGTCCTGGGCTGTGCTCTGGACTCGGTGCAGGAGGTGAGGGACAGGAGGGTCCTGGCTAGATTCACATCTATGCTGGACCATGAGTGTCACAAAATGCAGGACACTCTGTCCGCTCTGGAGAGCAGCTTCAGTGAGAGACTGATCCACCCTCGCTGTGTGAAGGAAAGGTTTCGCAGGTCTTTCCTTCCTGCTGCTGTCAGACTTTATAACAAACACTGTTAGTACTGAACACTCGCAATACTGACCTAACCATGTGCAATTCTGTCATATGTGCAATTACTGTCGTGATTCACGTGCAATTACTGTGAAGTTCATGTGCAATCCATGTGCCGTCGTAAGACATATTCATGTGCAATTACTGTTGTGATCACATGCAATGGTATTTATGTATGTAAAGGTCAATTTGACACATTTATGTTTTATGGTAAGGTTTTGCTTTATTTTGGTAACTTCCTGTGTAACCGGAAGTGATGGTAAAACGGAAGTCTACTTGACACACTGGAAAAGACGAAAAGTAAATTGAACAACGGAAAACGGACAAAACACGGACAAAACACGGATAAACTCAAGGATCTAGCTACAGTCCACAGGGGAACAAGGTCTGTAGTGGAAAACGATTGTATTTATGATATATTTGAAATGTTTTATGGATGTATATGTTGTGAAAATATAGTATCATGAGTTAGAAATACGGGGATTTACGTCCAAAATGTAATTGTCTTTTTATTTTATTCTGTCTAGCTCTTACGTTGGTTGAATGACACGGAAAGGAATCATTAAAAGACATTTAACCATCAGTTCTGGCCTTCTCAATTCGTATTTATTTATTTATTTTTATCTTTATTATTTTTCCCCTCCATCCCTTGTTGGGAAATGGGAGGTTTTGTCTATGGGAGTATTTGTTTATAGGAGATCTTCTACTGTGTTTTTCAAACTTCCTATAAGTTATCTGTTCTTTTCTTCTGTATCTACCTCTGTATCTACCTGAGTTGCATCAATGAAATTTCCCCATGTGGGACAATAAAGGAATATCTTATCTTATCTTATCTTATATCAGGATATATTCCCATCAGTTTGATTTTCTTTCAATAGTGCCATGATTTGACTCAGAGAGTCTGAGTGGTTACTTTGGTCACTGTGGTCACTGCCCAGATCTTGCAGAACAGAAGCTGCTTGTTCCATAGAGATAAGTTCCAGAAAGTCCTTCTGCCAGTTAACTATATTAAAACAATTTGGTTTTATTAAGATTAGCCGTTTTGCTGAAAGGAAGGCGAGGTCTAGTCAAAATTTAATTTTTTGTTGTTGTGATGATTTATGTATTGAGAAATGTGTAGTTTTGTGGTCGGGTGTAGCATGCCGTTGGGATTGGCTCAAGCAGGGGCAGTCGGGGGGTAGGAGGCCTGTTGATGGCGGTTGCGGGCTGAACTGGAAGCTGCACTGGAGAGGGCCTAGTGAACAAAACAGATGAATGTTTTAGTGATAAGCATTCACAACATGTATGCACATAAAATGCAGTATATGACACCAATTCTGAACCACTGCACTGGCTATCAAACTACAATTAGCATGAAGCATTAATCTGTACACTCTGTAATTGTTTTACTGTGACAAACACTGAGACACAGAACACTCATGGAGCTTACTCACTTTGGGTTCTCTCTTCACCAGGAGCATCAGATGCAGAATATGTGGGTTAAGCTGCATCTGAAACAACCAAAATAGAAAAATGTATGTTTGTTTGGATCATTCTATTAAAATGTCTATTAAATGTGTCACAATATCAGACCTGGAGCTAAAGTACTTCCAGACTCGGGCAGAACAAACATCAGCTCCTGTTGAAGTGACACTGGAGGCTTAAGGGGTGGGGCAGCTGCAGCAGCTGAAGAGAGCAGAAATGTATGATACATTTGACCAACTTTGATCTTACAGTAAATAATCTCTTACCATCCTGTGATTCCTCCAGAACAGGCTGTTTGGACTGTGCAGCTGCATGTAATATTTAGCTATGTCAGTAACACACTCCAGAGTCTCCAGAGCGGACAGAGTGTCCTGCAGGGGGTGGCACTCATGGTCCAGCATAGATGTGAATCTAGCCAGGACCCTTCTGTCCCCCACCTCCTGCACCAAGTCCAGAGCGCAGCCCAGGACGGAGCTGGACTTCTTGATGACTTTGTCCTTCCTCTCCCTCTCTGTGATGCTGCTGATCCAGCAGGCCACACCGTACAGGAGGGCTGATGCCACCACAGAGTCATAGAAGGTCTTCAGGAGTGGCCCTGTCACTCCAAAAGACCTGAGTCTCCTCAGGAGGTAGATCCGACTCTGGCTCTTCCTGTACAGTGCGTCTGTGTTATGAGTCCAGTCCAGTTTGTGGTTCAGATGAACACCCAGGTACCTGTATGAGTCCACTCTCTCAATGTCCCGTCCCTGGATGTTCACTGGTGAGGGGGCAGTGGGGTGACGTCTGCGGAAATCCACCACCATCTCCTTGGTCTTCCCCGCGTTGATGAGGAGGTGGTTCCGCTGACACCAGTCCACAAAGTCCTGCGCCAGTCCTCTGTACTCCGCATCATCGTCGTCCGTGATGAGTCCGACGATGGCAGAGTCATCAAAGAACTTCTGCAGGACACAGCTGTCCATGTCATGTCTGAAGTCTGCAGTGTAAAGGGTGAAGAGAAAGGGCGCGAGGACAGTGCCCTGGGGCGCCCCCACACAGTAGGTCCGAGTGTCAGACACACAGTCCCGGGCTCTCACAAACTGGGGGCGGTCCGTGAGGTAGTCCAGGATCCACTCTGCCCGGTCATACTCCACACCAGCCGTCTCCAGCTTGTCCCTCAGGAGCAGCGGCTGGATGGTGTTGAAGGCGCTGGAAAGATCGAAGAACAGGATCCTCACAGAGCTGCCAGGCTTTTCCAGGTGAGAGAGAGAGCGGTGCAGCAGGGAGATGACGGCGTCCTCCACTCCAATGCCAGGCCGATATGCAAACTACAGCGGGTCCATGGCTGAGCTCACGGTGGAGCGGAGGTGATCCAGGACCAGCCGCTCCAGTGTCTTCATCAGGTGGAACGTGAGAGCCACCAGCCTGAAGCTGTAGAAGTCTTTGGCGCGCGGTGTCTTGGGCACAGGTACCAGACAGGAGGTCTTCCAGACCTGTGGTACCACCCTCAGCTTCAGGCTCATGTCTAAGACATGCTCCATAACTCCACACAGTTCATCTGCGCAGGACTTAAGGAGCCTGGGGCTGATGCCGTCAGGTCCTGCTGCCTTCCTCACTTTAATCCTCTTCAGCTCACTCCTCACCTGTGCTGCTGTGACAGTCAGTGGTTGGCAGGGGGACTGTGTGCTGGGGGGATGGGTGAGTCCAGGCGAAGTGGGGAGCTGATGGTCCGGGGCAGAGAAATGAAGAGGAACAGATGCAGGACATTGTCCAGCTGTGGAAGACGGAGCATGCAGCTGTGCAGGGGGAGGGGCGAGTGACCGATCAAATCTCAAGAAGTGAGCATTTAAATCATTCACCCACTGTAGATCCCCCTCTGTCTGGGCAGGGGGGATTTTGAAGCCTGAGATGGTTTTCAGGCTTCTCCTCTTGTAGCCGGCCTCGGCCTGCCTGATCTTCCTTCTCAGCTCCTTCTGCACAGTCCTCAGCTCCTCCTTGTTCCCTGACTTGAAGGCTCTCTTCTTCTCCTTCAGCAGAGCCTTCAGTTCACGGTTAATCCATGGCTTGTTGTTTGGAAAACACTGCACCGTCCGGGAGGGAACAATGTCTCAAAACAGAAGTTGATGTAGTCCGTGATGCACTCTGTGATGGTGTTGATGTCCTTCCCATGTGGGCCATAGAGCTCAGTCCAGACAGTGGTGCGGAAGCAGTCCCTCAGAGTACTCATTAGTACACTTTACAGTACACTTTATAGGACACAAAGATACAGTAAACACACATTTTATGCACGTATAAGAGACAACACGTAGATCACGTTATTATTGCACCGTATATGCATGCCAAGTCTTGCCACAAAATGCGAGTGTTCAGAGGCAGTAAAATGTCCAAAAGATGCCAAAAACAGGAGCGCAGATCTACTTACTGTGTGGTGGTGGGGTTGTCCTGGCACCAACTTGGCACCAAAAGGACCACTAAACAGGCCCAAGAGTTTAGCTTGAAACAAAGCCCTCCTTTTTGGGCTAAGTCTTTAACCCATCCTGGTGCCAAAAGGGCCAAAAGAACCCAAAAGGACCAGGCCTGAGGCCCTACATTCTAGCCTGAATAAAAGCCCTTGGCTAGGTCTTAGCAACAGCCTGCCCCCAAAAGGGCCAAAAGGACCAGGCCAGAGCCTTTTTGGTCTAGCCTGTATCAAAGCCCTCCTTTCTGGGCTAAGATTTGGCATCTGTCTTTCCCCAAAAGGACCAGGCCAGAGCTCCCTGAGACTAGTCTGAATCAAGCCCTCTTTTCTGGTCTGAGTCTTGGAACCAGCCTGACCCCAAAAGGAACAAAAGGACCGGGCCAGAGCCCCTAGAGTCGAGCCAGTTCTAGCCATTATCAAAACCCTCCTTTCTGGGCTAAGACTTGGCACCTGCTTTTCCCCAAGAGGGCCAAAAAGACCAGGCCAGAGCTCCCAGAGTCTACCTTGAATGTAATCCCTCCTTTCTGGGCAAGCCCGAGTCCTAAGAGTCGAGCCGGTTCTTGCCTGTATAAAAGGCCTCCTTTCTGGGCAAAGAATTGGTGACAGCCTGGACTCAAAAGGCTCAAAAGGACTCGGCCAGTGCACCCGCAATTCAGCCTAAATCAAAGCCCTCCGTTCTGGGCTAGGTTGGCAAATGCCTGGCCCCAAAAGGGTCAAAAGGACCAAGCCAAAGTCTCAAGAGTCCAGCCAGTTCTAGCCTGTATCAAAGGCCTCCTTTCTGGGCTAAGAATTGGCACCATTCTGTCCCCAAAAGGGCCAAAAGGACCGGGTCGGAGCCTAAATCAAAGCCCCCCGTTCCGGGCGAGGTTGGACACAGCCTGGCCCAAAAAGTGTCAAAAGGACCAAGCCAGAGCCCCCAGAGTAGAGCCAGTTCTAGCCTAAATCAAATCCCTCCCTTCTGGGCTAAGTCCTGGAACCAGCATTCCGCCAAAAAGGCCAAAAGGACGAAGGAACTAGTCCCAGGCTGGACTCGGGGACATTAAATACATTAAAGCCCCCCTTTCTGGACCCCCCGTGTGGCCGAGCTCCTCACCTTATCTCTAAGGGAGCGCCCAGCCACACGGCGGAGGAAACTCATTTCGACCGCTTGTATCCGCGATCTTGTTGTTTCGGTCACTACCCAAAGCTCATGACCATAGGTGAGGGTAGGAACGTACACCGACCGGTAAATAGAGAGCTTTACCTTTCGGCTCAGCTCCATCTTTACCACAACGGTCCGATGCAGCGACTGCATCACTGTAGCCGCTGCACCGATCCGCCTGTCGATCTCACGCTCCATCCTTCCCTCACTCGTGAACAAGACCCCGAGATACTTGAACTCCTCCACTTGGGGCAAGGACACCCCACCCACCTGAAGAGGGCAAACCACCTTTTTCCGGTCGAGAACCATGGCCTCGGATTTGGAGGTGCTGATTCTCATCCCAGCCGCTTCACACTCGGCTGCAAACCGTCCCAGTGCATGTTGCAGGTCCGGGTTTGATGGAGCCAGGACAACATCGTCTGCAAACAGCAGAGATGGAATCCTGTGGTCCCCAAACCGGACACCCTCCGACCCCTGACTGCGCCTAGAAATTCTGTCCGTGAAAATTATGAACAGAACCGGTGACAAAGGGCAGCCCTGGCGGAGTCCAACATGCACTGGGAACAGGTCTGACTTACTGCCGGCAATGCGAACACAGCTCCTGCTCCGGTCATACAGGGACCGGACAGCCCTGAGCAAAGGGCCCCGGACCCCGTACTCCCGGAGCACCCCCCAAAGGACACCCCGAGGGACACGGTCGAAAGCCTTCTCCAGATCCACAAAGCACATGTGGACTGGTTGCGGCTGCTCGGAGCTGTGGTCGCAAGGTCTCCGGTGCCTGTCGTGGCGGCAACCCCCGAACCCGGTGGTGGACACCGGAAGTAAGGGATGCCGTCAGACTGAAGAAGGAGGCCTATCAGGCCACTCCGGCTTGTGGGTCTCCGGAGGTCATCGACAGGTATCGGCAGGCCAAGCGAGCCACGGCTCGTGCTGTCGCAGAGGCAAAAACCCGGGCCTGGGAGGAGTTCGGGGAGGCCATGGAGGAGGACTATCGGTCGGCAGAAGAGAAATTCTGGCAAACCGTCCGGCGCCTCAGGAGGGGGAAGCAGTGCCTCACCAACACTGTTTAC
The DNA here is from genome assembly GCF_026437365.1 of Eucyclogobius newberryi. Classification (NCBI taxonomy): domain Eukaryota; kingdom Metazoa; phylum Chordata; class Actinopteri; order Gobiiformes; family Gobiidae; genus Eucyclogobius; species Eucyclogobius newberryi. Next base: position 13,764,593 of record NW_027316532.1, read on the forward strand.
GGTGCGGGTGGAGGCCTGCTGACCTCGACTGGGGATGTCGTCGGACGGTGGAAGAAATACTTTGAGGATCTCCTTAATCCCTCAGTCACGTCTTCCGAAGAGGAAGTAGAGACCGGGGACTCAGAGGCTGGCTCTTCCATCACCCAAGCTGAAGTCACTGAGGTTGTTCGCAAACTTCTCGGTGGCAGGGCTCCGGGGGTGGATGAGATCCGCCCTGAGTACCTAAAGTATCTGGATGTTGTAGGACTGTCTTGGTTGACACGTCTCTGCAACATCGCGTGGCGGTCGGGGACCGTGCCTCTGGACTGGCAGACCGGGGTGGTGGTCCCTCTGTTTAAGAACGGGGACCGGAGGGTGTGTTCCAACTACAGAGGGATCACACTCCTCAGCCTCCCGGGTAAGGTCTATTCCAAGGTACTGGAGAGGAGAATCCGACTGATAGTCGAACCTCGGATTCAGGAGGAGCAGAGTGGTTTTCGTCCCGGTCGTGGAACACTGGACCAGCTCTATACCCTCCATCGGGTGCTCGAGGGTTCATGGGAGTTTGCCCAACCAGTCCACATGTTCTTTGTGGATCTGGAGAAGGCTTTCGACCGTGTCCCTCGGGGTGTCCTTTGGGGGGTGCTCCGGGAGTACGGGGTCCGGGGCCCGGGGCCCTTTGCTCAGGGCTGTCCGGTCCCTGTATGACCGGAGCAGGAGCTGTGTTCGCATTGCCGGTAGTAAGTCAGACCTGTTCCCAGTGCATGTTGGACTCCGCCAGGGCTGCCCTTTGTCACCGGTTCTGTTCATAATTTTCACGGACAGAATTTCTAGGCGCAGTCAGGGGTCGGAGGGTGTCCGGTTTGGGGACCAAAGGATTCCATCTCTGCTGTTTGCAGACGATGTTGTCCTGATGGCTCCATCAAACCCGGACCTGCAACATGCACTGGGACGGTTTGCAGCCGAGTGTGAAGCGGCTGGGATGAGAATCAGCACCTCCAAATCCGAGGCCATGGTTCTCGACCGGAAAAAGGTGGCTTGCCCTCTTCAGGTGGGTGGGGTGTCCTTGCCCCAAGTGGAAGAGTTCAAGTATCTCGGGGTCTTGAAAGTTTGAACCTATCTTATTGCATTTTTGAGTTATAGCAGTTTTTACTGTTTTATTGCTCCAAAAGCCTTTTCAGCCCATGAACAGTTGTTTGTGAGTTTTGAAAAAAGTGCAAGAGCTATTCAAACCCTTTTTGCTGGGCAAGTAGGACCTGTGAATCTACACAATATATAGTTTAAAGTTTGAGTCTATCATATTAGGTTTTGGATTTATAGCTGTTTTTGTGTCTATTGCTTCAAAAGCATTTTCACATAATTTGTGTTTTCTGAAGAAACTGCAAGAGATATCTAACCCATACTTTCTGTGCAAGAGGGGCTTGTACATCTGCACAACATGTCTTTTAAAGTTTGAACCTATCTTATTGCATTTTTGAGTTATAGCAGTTTTTACTGTTTTATTGCTCCAAAAGCCTTTTCAGCCCATGAACAGTTGTTTGTGAGTTTTGAAAAAAGTGCAAGAGCTATTCAAACCCTTTTTGCTGGGCAAGTAGGACCTGTAAATCTACATAATATATAGTTTAAAATTTGAGTCTATCATATTAGGTTTTGGATTTATAGCTGTTTTTGTTTCTATTGCTTCAAAAGCATTTTCACATATTTTGTGTTTTCTGAAGAAACTGCAAGAGATATCTAACCCATACTTTCTGTGCAAGAGGGGCTTGTACATCTGCGCAACATGTCTTTTAAAGTTTGAACCTATCTTATTGCATTTTTGAGTTATAGCAGTTTTTACTGTTTTATTGCTCCAAAAGCCTTTTCAGCCCATGAACAGTTGTTTGTGAGTTTTGAAAAAAGTGCAAGAGTTATTCAAACCCTTTTTGCTGGGCAAGTAGGACCTGTAAATCTACACAATATATAGTTTAAAGTTTGAGTCTATCATATTAGGTTTTGGATTTATAGCTGTTTTTGTGTCTATTGCTTCAAAAGCATTTTCACATAATTTGTGTTTTCTGAAGAAACTGCAAGAGATATCTAACCCATACTTTCTGTGCAAAAGGGGCTTGTACATCTGCGCAACATGTCTTTTAAAGTTTGAACCTATCTTATTGCATTTTTGAGTTATAGCATTTCTTACTGTTTTATTGCTCCAAAAGCCTTTTCAGCCCATGAACAGTTGTTTGTGAGTTTTGAAAAAAGTGCAAGAGCTATTCAATCCCTTTTTGCTGGGCAAGTAGGACCTGTAAATCTACATAATATATAGTTTAAAATTTGAGTCTATCATATTAGGTTTTAGATTTATAGCTGTTTTTGTGTCTATTGCTTCAAAAGCATTTTCACATAATTTGTGTTTTCTGAAGAAACTGCAAGACATATCTAACCCATACTTTCTGTGCAAGAGGGGCTTGTACATCTGCGCAACATGTCTTTTAAAGTTTGAACCTATCTTATTGCATTTTTGAGTTATAGCAGTTTTTACTGTTTTATTGCTCCAAAAGCCTTTTCAGCCCATGAACAGTTGTTTGTGTGTTTTGAAAAAAGTGCAAGAGCTATTCAAACCCTTTTTGCTGGGCAAGTAGGATCTGTGAATCCACACAATATATAGTTTAAAGTTTGAGTCTATCATATTAGGTTTTGGATTTATAGCTGTTTTTGTGTCTATTGCTTCAAAAGCATTTTCACATAATTTGTGTTTTCTGAAGAAACTGCAAGAGATATCTAACCCATACTTTCTGTGCAAGAGGGGCTTGTACATCTGCACAACATTTCTTTTCAAGTTTGAACCTATCTTATTGCATTTTTGAGTTATAGCAGTTTTTACTGTTTTATTGCTCCAAAAGCCTTTTCAGCCCATGAACAGTTGTTTCTGAGTTTTGAAAAAAGTGCAAGAGCTATTCAAACCCTTTTTGCTGGGCAAGTAGGACCTGTGAATCTACACAATATATAGTTTAAAGTTTGAGTCTATCATATTAGGTTTTGGATTTATAGCTGTTTTTGTGTCTATTGCTTCAAAAGCATTTTCACATAATTTGTGTTATCTGAAGAAACTGCAAGAGATATCTAACCCATACTTTCTGTGCAAGAGGGGCTTGTACATCTGCACAACATGTCTTTTAAAGTTTGAACATATCTTATTGCATTTTTGAGTTATAGCAGGTTTTACTGTTTTATTGCTCCAAAAGCCTTTTCAGCCCATGAACAGTTGTTTGTGAGTTTTGAAAAAAGTGCAAGAGCTATTCAAACCCTTTTTGCTGGGCAAGTAGGACCTGTGAATCCACACAATATATAGTTTAAAGTTTGAGTCTATCATATTAGGTTTTGGATTTATAGCTGTTTTTGTGTCTATTGCTTCAAAAGCATTTTCACATAATTTGTGTTTTCTGAAGAAACTGCAAGAGATATCTAACCCATACTTTCTGTGCAAGAGGGGCTTGTACATCTGCGCAACATGTCTTTTAAAGTTTGAACCTATCTTATTGTATTTTTGAGTTATAGCAGTTTTTACTGTTTTATTGCTCCAAAAGCCTTTTCAGCCCATGAACAGTTGTTTGTGAGTTTTGAAAAAAGTGCAAGAGCTATTCAAACCCTTTTTGCTGGGCAAGTAGGACCTGTAAATCTACATAATATATAGTTTAAAATTTGAGTCTATCATATTAGGTTTTGGATTTATAGCTGTTTTTGTTTCTATTGCTTCAAAAGCATTTTCACATATTTTGTGTTTTCTGAAGAAACTGCAAGAGATATCTAACCCATACTTTCTGTGCAAGAGGGGCTTGTACATCTGCGCAACATGTCTTTTAAAGTTTGAACCTATCTTATTGTATTTTGAGTTATAGCAGTTTTTACTGTTTTATTGCTCCAAAAGGCTTTTCAGCCCATGAACAGTTGTTTGTGAGTTTTGAAAAAAGTGCAAGAGCTATTCAAACCCTTTTTGCTGGGCAAGTAGGACCTGTAACTCTACACAATATAGAGTTAAAAGTTTGAGTCTATCATATTAGGTTTTTGATTTATAGCTGTTTTTGTGTCTATTGCTTCAAAAGCATTTTCACATAATTTGTGTTTTCTGAAGAAACTGCAAAAGATATCTAACCCATACTTTCTGTGCAAGAGGGGCTTGTACATCTGCACAACATGTCTTTTAAAGTTTGAACATATCTTATTGCATTTTTGAGTTATAGCAGGTTTTACTGTTTTATTGCTCCAAAAGCCTTTTCAGCCCATGAACAGTTGTTTGTGAGTTTTGAAAAAAGTGCAAGAGCTATTCAAACCCTTTTTGCTGGGCAAGTAGGACCTGTGAATCCACACAATATATAGTTTAAAGTTTGAGTCTATCATATTAGGTTTTGGATTTATAGCTGTTTTTGTGTCTATTGCTTCAAAAGCATTTTCACATAATTTGTGTTTTCTGAAGAAACTGCAAGAGATATCTAACCCATACTTTCTGTGCAAGAGGGGCTTGTACATCTGCGCAACATGTCTTTTAAAGTTTGAACCTATCTTATTGTATTTTTGAGTTATAGCAGTTTTTACTGTTTTATTGCTCCAAAAGCCTTTTCAGCCCATGAACAGTTGTTTGTGAGTTTTGAAAAAAGTGCAAGAGCTATTCAAACCCTTTTTGCTGGGCAAGTAGGACCTGTAAATCTACATAATATATAGTTTAAAATTTGAGTCTATCATATTAGGTTTTGGATTTATAGCTGTTTTTGTTTCTATTGCTTCAAAAGCATTTTCACATATTTTGTGTTTTCTGAAGAAACTGCAAGAGATATCTAACCCATACTTTCTGTGCAAGAGGGGCTTGTACATCTGCGCAACATGTCTTTTAAAGTTTGAACCTATCTTATTGTATTTTGAGTTATAGCAGTTTTTACTGTTTTATTGCTCCAAAAGGCTTTTCAGCCCATGAACAGTTGTTTGTGAGTTTTGAAAAAAGTGCAAGAGCTATTCAAACCCTTTTTGCTGGGCAAGTAGGACCTGTAACTCTACACAATATAGAGTTAAAAGTTTGAGTCTATCATATTAGGTTTTTGATTTATAGCTGTTTTTGTGTCTATTGCTTCAAAAGCATTTTCACATAATTTGTGTTTTCTGAAGAAACTGCAAGAGATATCTAACCCATACTTTCTGTGCAAGAGGGGCTTGTACATCTGCGCAACATGTCTTTTAAAGTTTGAACCTATCTTATTGTATTTTTGAGTTATAGCAGTTTTTACTGTTTTATTGCTCCAAAAGCCTTTTCAGCCCATGAACAGTTGTTTGTGAGTTTTGAAAAAAGTGCAAGAGCTATTCAAACCCTTTTTGCTGGGCAAGTAGGACCTGTAAATCTACATAATATATAGTTTAAAATTTGAGTTTATCATATTAGGTTTTGGATTTATAGCTGTTTTTGTTTCTATTGCTTCAAAAGCATTTTCACATATTTTGTGTTTTCTGAAGAAACTGCAAGAGATATCTAACCCATACTTTCTGTGCAAGAGGGGCTTGTACATCTGCGCAACATGTCTTTTAAAGTTTGAACCTATCTTATTGTATTTTGAGTTATAGCAGTTTTTACTGTTTTATTGCTCCAAAAGGCTTTTCAGCCCATGAACAGTTGTTTGTGAGTTTTGAAAAAAGTGCAAGAGCTATTCAAACCCTTTTTGCTGGGCAAGTAGGACCTGTAACTCTACACAATATAGAGTTAAAAGTTTGAGTCTATCATATTAGGTTTTTGATTTATAGCTGTTTTTGTGTCTATTGCTTCAAAAGCATTTTCACATAATTTGTGTTTTCTGAAGAAACTGCAAAAGATATCTAACCCATACTTTCTGTGCAAGAGGGGCTTGTACATCTGCACAACATGTCTTTTAAAGTTTGAACCTATCTTATTGTATTTTTGAGTTATAGCAGTTTTTACTGTTTTATTGCTCCAAAAGCCTTTTCAGCCCATGAACAGTTGTTTGTGAGTTTTGAAAAAAGTGCAAGAGCTATTCAAACCCTTTTTGCTGGGCAAGTAGGACCTGTGAATCTGCACAATATATAGTTTAAAGTTTGAGTCTATCATATTAGGTTTTGGATTTATAGCTGTTTTTGTGTCTATTGCTTCAAAAGCATTTTCACATAATTTGTGTTTTCTGAAGAAACTGCAAGAGATATCTAACCCATACTTTCTGTGCAAGAGGGGCTTGTACATCTGCACAACATGTCTTTTAAAGTTTGAACCTATCTTATTGCATTTTTGAGTTATAGCAGTTTTTACTGTTTTATTGCTCCAAAAGCCTTTTCAGCCCATGAACAGTTGTTTGTGAGTTTTGAAAAAAGTGCAAGAGCTATTCAAACCCTTTTTGCTGGGCAAGTAGGACCTGTAAATCTAGATAATATATAGTTTAAAATTTGAGTCTATCATATTAGGTTTTGGATTTATAGCTGTTTTTGTTTCTATTGCTTCAAAAGCATTTTCACATATTTTGTGTTTTCTGAAGAAACTGCAAGAGATATCTAACCCATACTTTCTGTGCAAGAGGGGCTTGTACATCTGCGCAACATGTCCTTTAAAGTTTGAACCTATCTTATTGTATTTTGAGTTATAGCAGTTTTTACTGTTTTATTGCTCCAAAAGCCTTTTCAGCCCATGAACAGTTGTTTGTGAGTTTTGAAAAAAGTGCAAGAGTTATTCAAACCCTTTTTGCTGGGCAAGTAGGACCTGTAAATCTACACAATATATAGTTTAAAGTTTGAGTCTATCATATTAGGTTTTGGATTTATAGCTGTTTTTGTGTCTATTGCTTCAAAAGCATTTTCACATAATTTGTGTTTTCTGAAGAAACTGCAAGAGATATCTAACCCATACTTTCTGTGCAAAAGGGGCTTGTACATCTGCGCAACATGTCTTTTAAAGTTTGAACCTATCTTATTGCATTTTTGAGTTATAGCAGTTTTTACTGTTTTATTGCTCCAAAAGCCTTTTCAGCCCATGAACAGTTGTTTGTGAGTTTTGAAAAAAGTGCAAGAGCTATTCAATCCCTTTTTGCTGGGCAAGTAGGACCTGTAAATCTACATAATATATAGTTTAAAATTTGAGTCTATCATATTAGGTTTTGGATTTATAGCATTTTGTGTGTCTATTGCTTCAAAAGCATTTTCACATAATTTGTGTTTTCTGAAGAAACTGCAAGACATATCTAACCCATACTTTCTGTGCAAGAGGGGCTTGTACATCTGCGCAACATGTCTTTTAAAGTTTGAACCTATCTTATTGCATTTTTGAGTTATAGCAGTTTTTACTGTTTTATTGCTCCAAAAGCCTTTTCAGCCCATGAACAGTTGTTTGTGTGTTTTGAAAAAAGTGCAAGAGCTATTCAAACCCTTTTTGCTGGGCAAGTAGGACCTGTAAATCTAGATAATATATAGTTTAAAATTTGAGTCTATCATATTAGGTTTTGGATTTATAGCTGTTTTTGTTTCTATTGCTTCAAAAGCATTTTCACATATTTTGTGTTTTCTGAAGAAACTGCAAGAGATATCTAACCCATACTTTCTGTGCAAGAGGGGCTTGTACATCTGCGCAACATGTCCTTTAAAGTTTGAACCTATCTTATTGTATTTTGAGTTATAGCAGTTTTTACTGTTTTATTGCTCCAAAAGCCTTTTCAGCCCATGAACAGTTGTTTGTGAGTTTTGAAAAAAGTGCAAGAGTTATTCAAACCCTTTTTGCTGGGCAAGTAGGACCTGTAAATCTACACAATATATAGTTTAAAGTTTGAGTCTATCATATTAGGTTTTGGATTTATAGCTGTTTTTGTGTCTATTGCTTCAAAAGCATTTTCACATAATTTGTGTTTTCTGAAGAAACTGCAAGAGATATCTAACCCATACTTTCTGTGCAAAAGTTGCTTGTACATCTGCGCAACATGTCTTTTAAAGTTTGAACCTATCTTATTGCATTTTTGAGTTATAGCAGTTTTTACTGTTTTATTGCTCCAAAAGCCTTTTCAGCCCATGAACAGTTGTTTGTGAGTTTTGAAAAAAGTGCAAGAGCTATTCAATCCCTTTTTGCTGGGCAAGTAGGACCTGTAAATCTACATAATATATAGTTTAAAATTTGAGTCTATCATATTAGGTTTTAGATTTATAGCATTTTGTGTGTCTATTGCTTCAAAAGCATTTTCACATAATTTGTGTTTTCTGAAGAACCTGCAAGACATATCTAACCCATACTTTCTGTGCAAGAGGGGCTTGTACATCTGCGCAACATGTCTTTTAAAGTTTGAACCTATCTTATTGCATTTTTGAGTTATAGCAGTTTTTACTGTTTTATTGCTCCAAAAGCCTTTTCAGCCCATGAACAGTTGTTTGTGTGTTTTGAAAAAAGTGCAAGAGCTATTCAAACCCTTTTTGCTGGGCAAGTAGGATCTGTGAATCCACACAATATATAGTTTAAAGTTTGAGTCTATCATATTAGGTTTTGGATTTATAGCTGTTTTTGTGTCTATTGCTTCAAAAGCATTTTCACATAATTTGTGTTTTCTGAAGAAACTGCAAGAGATATCTTACCCATACTTTCTGTGCAAGAGGGGCTTGTACATCAGCACAACATGTCTTTTAAAGTTTGAACATATCTTATTGCATTCTTGAGTTATAGCAATTTTTACTGTTTTATTGCTCCAAAAGCCTTTTCAGCCCATGAACAGTTGTTTGTGAGTTTTGAAAAAAGTGCAAGAGCTATTCAAACCCTTTTTGCTGGGCAAGTAGGACCTGTAAATCTACATAATATATAGTTTAAAGTTTGAGTCTATCATATAAAGCATTTTCACATAATTTGTGTTTTCTGAAGAAACTGCAAGAGATATCTAACCCATACTTTCTGTGCAAGAGGGGCTTGTACATCTGCGCAACATGTCTGTTAAAGTTTGAACCTATCTTATTGTATTTTTGAGTTATAGCAGTTTTTACTGTTTTATTGCTCCAAAAGCCTTTTCAGCCCATGAACAGTTGTTTGTGAGTTTTGAAAAAAGTGCAAGAGCTATTCAAACCCTTTTTGCTGGGCAAGTAGGACCTGTAAATCTACACAATATATAGTTTAAAGTTTGAGTCTATCATATTAGGTTTTGGATTTATAGCTGTTTTTGTGTCTATTGCTTCAAAAGCATTTTCACATAATTTGTGTTTTCTGAAGAAACTGCAAGAGATATCTAACCCATACTTTCTGTGCAAGAGGGGCTTGTACATCTGCACAACATGTCTTTTAAAGTTTGAACCTATCTTATTGCATTTTTGAGTTATAGCAGTTTTTACTGTTTTATTGCTCCAAAAGCCTTTTCAGCCTATGAACAGTTCTTTGTGAGTTTTGAAAAAAGTGCAAGAGATATTCAACCCCTTTTTGCTGGGCAAGTAGGACCTGTGAATCTACACAATATATAGTTTAAAGTTTGAGTCTATCATATTAGGTTTTGGATTTATAGCTGTTTTTGTGTCTATTGCTTCAAAAGCATTTTCACATAATTTGCGTTTTCTGAAGAAACTGCAAGACATATCTAACCCATACTTTCTGTGCAAGAGGGGCTTGTACATCTGCGCAACATGTCTTTTAAAGTTTGAACCTATCTTATTGCATTTTTGAGTTATAGCAGTTTTTACTGTTTTATTGCTCCAAAAGCCTTTTCAGCCCATGAACAGTTGTTTGTGTGTTTTGAAAAAAGTGCAAGAGCTATTCAAACCCTTTTTGCTGGGCAAGTAGGATCTGTGAATCCACACAATATATAGTTTAAAGTTTGAGTCTATCATATTAGGTTTTGGATTTATAGCTGTTTTTGTTTCTATTGCTTCAAAAGCATTTTCACATATTTTGTGTTTTCTGAAGAAACTGCAAGAGATATCTAACCCATACTTTCTGTGCAAGAGGGGCTTGTACATCTGCACAACATGTCTTTTAAAGTTTGAACATATCTTATTGCATTTTTGAGTTATAGCAGGTTTTACTGTTTTATTGCTCCAAAAGCCTTTTCAGCCCATGAACAGTTGTTTGTGAGTTTTGAAAAAAGTGCAAGAGCTATTCAAACCCTTTTTGCTGGGCAAGTAGGACCTGTGAATCCACACAATATATAGTTTAAAGTTTGAGTCTATCATATTAGGTTTTGGATTTATAGCTGTTTTTGTGTCTATTGCTTCAAAAGCATTTTCACATAATTTGTGTTTTCTGAAGAAACTGCAAGAGATATCTAACCCATACTTTCTGTGCAAGAGGGGCTTGTACATCTGCGCAACATGTCTTTTAAAGTTTGAACCTATCTTATTGTATTTTTGAGTTATAGCAGTTTTTACTGTTTTATTGCTCCAAAAGCCTTTTCAGCCCATGAACAGTTGTTTGTGAGTTTTGAAAAAAGTGCAAGAGCTATTCAAACCCTTTTTGCTGGGCAAGTAGGACCTGTGAATCTACACAATATATAGTTTAAAGTTTGAGTCTATCATATTAGGTTTTGGATTTATAGCTGTTTTTGTGTCTATTGCTTCAAAAGCATTTTCACATAATTTGTGTTTTCTGAAGAAACTGCAAGAGATATCTAACCCATACTTTCTGTGCAAAAGGGGCTTGTACATCTGCGCAACATGTCTTTTAAAGTTTGAACCTATCTTATTGCATTTTTGAGTTATAGCAGTTTTTACTGTTTTATTGCTCCAAAAGCCTTTTCAGCCCATGAACAGTTGTTTGTGAGTTTTGAAAAAAGTGCAAGAGCTATTCAAACCCTTTTTGCTGGGCAAGTAGGACCTGTAAATCTACACAATATATAGTTTAAAGTTTGAGTCTATCATATTAGGTTTTGGATTTATAGCTGTTTTTGTGTCTATTGCTTCAAAAGCATTTTCACATAATTTGTGTTTTCTGAAGAAACTGCAAGAGATATCTAACCCATACTTTCTGTGCAAAAGGGGCTTGTACATCTGCGCAACATGTCTTTTAAAGTTTGAACCTATCTTATTGCATTTTTGAGTTATAGCAGTTTTTACTGTTTTATTGCTCCAAAAGCCTTTTCAGCCCATGAACAGTTGTTTGTGAGTTTTGAAAAAAGTGCAAGAGCTATTCAATCCCTTTTTGCTGGGCAAGTAGGACCTGTAAATCTACATAATATATAGTTTAAAATTTGAGTCTATCATATTAGGTTTTGGATTTATAGCATTTTGTGTGTCTATTGCTTCAAAAGCATTTTCACATAATTTGTGTTTTCTGAAGAAACTGCAAGACATATCTAACCCATACTTTCTGTGCAAGAGGGGCTTGTACATCTGCGCAACATGTCTTTTAAAGTTTGAACCTATCTTATTGCATTTTTGAGTTATAGCAGTTTTTACTGTTTTATTGCTCCAAAAGCCTTTTCAGCCCATGAACAGTTGTTTGTGTGTTTTGAAAAAAGTGCAAGAGCTATTCAAACCCTTTTTGCTGGGCAAGTAGGACCTGTAAATCTAGATAATATATAGTTTAAAATTTGAGTCTATCATATTAGGTTTTGGATTTATAGCTGTTTTTGTTTCTATTGCTTCAAAAGCATTTTCACATATTTTGTGTTTTCTGAAGAAACTGCAAGAGATATCTAACCCATACTTTCTGTGCAAGAGGGGCTTGTACATCTGCGCAACATGTCCTTTAAAGTTTGAACCTATCTTATTGTATTTTGAGTTATAGCAGTTTTTACTGTTTTATTGCTCCAAAAGCCTTTTCAGCCCATGAACAGTTGTTTGTGAGTTTTGAAAAAAGTGCAAGAGTTATTCAAACCCTTTTTGCTGGGCAAGTAGGACCTGTAAATCTACACAATATATAGTTTAAAGTTTGAGTCTATCATATTAGGTTTTGGATTTATAGCTGTTTTTGTGTCTATTGCTTCAAAAGCATTTTCACATAATTTGTGTTTTCTGAAGAAACTGCAAGAGATATCTAACCCATACTTTCTGTGCAAAAGGGGCTTGTACATCTGCGCAACATGTCTTTTAAAGTTTGAACCTATCTTATTGCATTTTTGAGTTATAGCAGTTTTTACTGTTTTATTGCTCCAAAAGCCTTTTCAGCCCATGAACAGTTGTTTGTGAGTTTTGAAAAAAGTGCAAGAGCTATTCAATCCCTTTTTGCTGGGCAAGTAGGACCTGTAAATCTACATAATATATAGTTTAAAATTTGAGTCTATCATATTAGGTTTTAGATTTATAGCATTTTGTGTGTCTATTGCTTCAAAAGCATTTTCACATAATTTGTGTTTTCTGAAGAACCTGCAAGACATATCTAACCCATACTTTCTGTGCAAGAGGGGCTTGTACATCTGCGCAACATGTCTTTTAAAGTTTGAACCTATCTTATTGCATTTTTGAGTTATAGCAGTTTTTACTGTTTTATTGCTCCAAAAGCCTTTTCAGCCCATGAACAGTTGTTTGTGTGTTTTGAAAAAAGTGCAAGAGCTATTCAAACCCTTTTTGCTGGGCAAGTAGGATCTGTGAATCCACACAATATATAGTTTAAAGTTTGAGTCTATCATATTAGGTTTTGGATTCATAGCTGTTTTTGTGTCTATTGCTTCAAAAGCATTTTCACATAATTTGTGTTTTCTGAAGAAACTGCAAGAGATATCTTACCCATACTTTCTGTGCAAGAGGGGCTTGTACATCAGCACAACATGTCTTTTAAAGTTTGAACATATCTTATTGCATTCTTGAGTTATAGCAATTTTTACTGTTTTATTGCTCCAAAAGCCTTTTCAGCCCATGAACAGTTGTTTGTGAGTTTTGAAAAAAGTGCAAGAGCTATTCAAACCCTTTTTGCTGGGCAAGTAGGACCTGTAAATCTACATAATATATAGTTTAAAGTTTGAGTCTATCTTATAAAGCATTTTCACATAATTTGTGTTTTCTGAAGAAACTGCAAGAGATATCTAACCCATACTTTCTGTGCAAGAGGGGCTTGTACATCTGCGCAACATGTCTGTTAAAGTTTGAACCTATCTTATTGTATTTTTGAGTTATAGCAGTTTTTACTGTTTTATTGCTCCAAAAGCCTTTTCAGCCCATGAACAGTTGTTTGTGAGTTTTGAAAAAAGTGCAAGAGCTATTCAAACCCTTTTTGCTGGGCAAGTAGGACCTGTAAATCTACACAATATATAGTTTAAAGTTTGAGTCTATCATATTAGGTTTTGGATTTATAGCTGTTTTTGTGTCTATTGCTTCAAAAGCATTTTCACATAATTTGTGTTTTCTGAAGAAACTGCAAGAGATATCTAACCCATACTTTCTGTGCAAGAGGGGCTTGTACATCTGCACAACATGTCTTTTAAAGTTTGAACCTATCTTATTGCATTTTTGAGTTATAGCAGTTTTTACTGTTTTATTGCTCCAAAAGCCTTTTCAGCCTATGAACAGTTCTTTGTGAGTTTTGAAAAAAGTGCAAGAGATATTCAACCCCTTTTTGCTGGGCAAGTAGGACCTGTGAATCTACACAATATATAGTTTAAAGTTTGAGTCTATCATATTAGGTTTTGGATTTATAGCTGTTTTTGTGTCTATTGCTTCAAAAGCATTTTCACATAATTTGCGTTTTCTGAAGAAACTGCAAGACATATCTAACCCATACTTTCTGTGCAAGAGGGGCTTGTACATCTGCGCAACATGTCTTTTAAAGTTTGAACCTATCTTATTGCATTTTTGAGTTATAGCAGTTTTTACTGTTTTATTGCTCCAAAAGCCTTTTCAGCCCATGAACAGTTGTTTGTGTGTTTTGAAAAAAGTGCAAGAGCTATTCAAACCCTTTTTGCTGGGCAAGTAGGATCTGTGAATCCACACAATATATAGTTTAAAGTTTGAGTCTATCATATTAGGTTTTGGATTTATAGCTGTTTTTGTTTCTATTGCTTCAAAAGCATTTTCACATATTTTGTGTTTTCTGAAGAAACTGCAAGAGATATCTAACCCATACTTTCTGTGCAAGAGGGGCTTGTACATCTGCACAACATGTCTTTTAAAGTTTGAACATATCTTATTGCATTTTTGAGTTATAGCAGGTTTTACTGTTTTATTGCTCCAAAAGCCTTTTCAGCCCATGAACAGTTGTTTGTGAGTTTTGAAAAAAGTGCAAGAGCTATTCAAACCCTTTTTGCTGGGCAAGTAGGACCTGTGAATCCACACAATATATAGTTTAAAGTTTGAGTCTATCATATTAGGTTTTGGATTTATAGCTGTTTTTGTGTCTATTGCTTCAAAAGCATTTTCACATAATTTGTGTTTTCTGAAGAAACTGCAAGAGATATCTAACCCATACTTTCTGTGCAAGAGGGGCTTGTACATCTGCGCAACATGTCTTTTAAAGTTTGAACCTATCTTATTGTATTTTTGAGTTATAGCAGTTTTTACTGTTTTATTGCTCCAAAAGCCTTTTCAGCCCATGAACAGTTGTTTGTGAGTTTTGAAAAAAGTGCAAGAGCTATTCAAACCCTTTTTGCTGGGCAAGTAGGACCTGTGAATCTACACAATATATAGTTTAAAGTTTGAGTCTATCATATTAGGTTTTGGATTTATAGCTGTTTTTGTGTCTATTGCTTCAAAAGCATTTTCACATAATTTGTGTTTTCTGAAGAAACTGCAAGAGATATCTAACCCATACTTTCTGTGCAAGAGGGGCTTGTACATCTGCACAACATGTCTTTTAAAGTTTGAACCTATCTTATTGCATTTTTGAGTTATAGCAGTTTTTACTGTTTTATTGCTCCAAAAGCCTTTTCAGCCCATGAACAGTTGTTTGTGAGTTTTGAAAAAAGTGCAAGAGCTATTCAAACCCTTTTTGCTGGGCAAGTAGGACCTGTAAATCTAGATAATATATAGTTTAAAATTTGAGTCTATCATATTAGGTTTTGGATTTATAGCTGTTTTTGTTTCTATTGCTTCAAAAGCATTTTCACATATTTTGTGTTTTCTGAAGAAACTGCAAGAGATATCTAACCCATACTTTCTGTGCAAGAGGGGCTTGTACATCTGCGCAACATGTCCTTTAAAGTTTGAACCTATCTTATTGTATTTTGAGTTATAGCAGTTTTTACTGTTTTATTGCTCCAAAAGCCTTTTCAGCCCATGAACAGTTGTTTGTGAGTTTTGAAAAAAGTGCAAGAGTTATTCAAACCCTTTTTGCTGGGCAAGTAGGACCTGTAAATCTACACAATATATAGTTTAAAGTTTGAGTCTATCATATTAGGTTTTGGATTTATAGCTGTTTTTGTGTCCATTGCTTCAAAAGCATTTTCACATAATTTGTGTTTTCTGAAGAAACTGCAAGAGATATCTAACCCATACTTTCTGTGCAAAAGGGGCTTGTACATCTGCGCAACATGTCTTTTAAAGTTTGAACCTATCTTATTGCATTTTTGAGTTATAGCAGTTTTTACTGTTTTATTGCTCCAAAAGCCTTTTCAGCCCATGAACAGTTGTTTGTGAGTTTTGAAAAAAGTGCAAGAGCTATTCAATCCCTTTTTGCTGGGCAAGTAGGACCTGTAAATCTACATAATATATAGTTTAAAATTTGAGTCTATCATATTAGGTTTTAGATTTATAGCATTTTGTGTGTCTATTGCTTCAAAAGCATTTTCACATAATTTGTGTTTTCTGAAGAAACTGCAAGACATATCTAACCCATACTTTCTGTGCAAGAGGGGCTTGTACATCTGCGCAACATGTCTTTTAAAGTTTGAACCTATCTTATTGCATTTTTGAGTTATAGCAGTTTTTACTGTTTTATTGCTCCAAAAGCCTTTTCAGCCCATGAACAGTTGTTTGTGTGTTTTGAAAAAAGTGCAAGAGCTATTCAAACCCTTTTTGCTGGGCAAGTAGGATCTGTGAATCCACACAATATATAGTTTAAAGTTTGAGTCTATCATATTAGGTTTTGGATTTATAGCTGTTTTTGTGTCTATTGCTTCAAAAGCATTTTCACATAATTTGTGTTTTCTGAAGAAACTGCAAGAGATATCTTACCCATACTTTCTGTGCAAGAGGGGCTTGTACATCTGCACAACATGTCTGTTAAAGTTTGAACCTATCTTATTGTATTTTTGAGTTATAGCAGTTTTTACTGTTTTATTGCTCCAAAAGCCTTTTCAGCCCATGAACAGTTGTTTGTGAGTTTTGAAAAAAGTGCAAGAGCTATTCAAACCCTTTTTGCTGGGCAAGTAGGACCTGTAAATCTACACAATATATAGTTTAAAGTTTGAGTCTATCATATTAGGTTTTGGATTTATAGCTGTTTTTGTGTCTATTGCTTCAAAAGCATTTTCACATAATTTGTGTTTTCTGAAGAAACTGCAAGAGATATCTAACCCATACTTTCTGTGCAAGAGGGGCTTGTACATCTGCACAACATGTCTTTTAAAGTTTGAACCTATCTTATTGCATTTTTGAGTTATAGCAGTTTTTACTGTTTTATTGCTCCAAAAGCCTTTTCAGCCCATGAACAGTTCTTTGTGAGTTTTGAAAAAAGTGCAAGAGATATTCAACCCCTTTTTGCTGGGCAAGTAGGACCTGTGAATCTACACAATATATAGTTTAAAGTTTGAGTCTATCATATTAGGTTTTGGATTTATAGCTGTTTTTGTGTCTATTGCTTCAAAAGCATTTTCACATAATTTGCGTTTTCTGAAGAAACTGCAAGACATATCTAACCCATACTTTCTGTGCAAGAGGGGCTTGTACATCTGCGCAACATGTCTTTTAAAGTTTGAACCTATCTTATTGCATTTTTGAGTTATAGCAGTTTTTACTGTTTTATTGCTCCAAAAGCCTTTTCAGCCCATGAACAGTTGTTTGTGTGTTTTGAAAAAAGTGCAAGAGCTATTCAAACCCTTTTTGCTGGGCAAGTAGGATCTGTGAATCCACACAATATATAGTTTAAAGTTTGAGTCTATCATATTAGGTTTTGGATTTATAGCTGTTTTTGTGTCTATTGCTTCAAAAGTATTTTCACATAATTTGTGTTTTCTGAAGAAACTGCAAGAGATATCTAACCCATACTTTCTGTGCAAGAGGGGCTTGTACATCTGCACAACATGTCTTTTAAAGTTTGAACCTATCTTATTGCATTTTTGAGTTATAGCAGTTTTTACTGTTTTATTGCTCCAAAAGCCTTTTCAGCCCATGAACAGTTGTTTGTGAGTTTTGAAAAAAGTGCAAGAGCTATTCAAACCCTTTTTGCTGGGCAAGTAGGACCTGTAAATCTACATAATATATAGTTTAAAATTTGAGTCTATCATATTAGGTTTTGGATTTATAGCTGTTTTTGTTTCTATTGCTTCAAAAGCATTTTCACATATTTTGTGTTTTCTGAAGAAACTGCAAGAGATATCTAACCCATACTTTCTGTGCAAGAGGGGCTTGTACATCTGCGCAACATGTCCTTTAAAGTTTGAACCTATCTTATTGTATTTTGAGTTATAGCAGTTTTTACTGTTTTATTGCTCCAAAAGCCTTTTCAGCCCATGAACAGTTGTTTGTGAGTTTTGAAAAAAGTGCAAGAGTTATTCAAACCCTTTTTGCTGGGCAAGTAGGACCTGTAAATCTACACAATATATAGTTTAAAGTTTGAGTCTATCATATTAGGTTTTGGATTTATAGCTGTTTTTGTGTCTATTGCTTCAAAAGCATTTTCACATAATTTGTGTTTTCTGAAGAAACTGCAAGAGATATCTAACCCATACTTTCTGTGCAAAAGGGGCTTGTACATCTGCGCAACATGTCTTTTAAAGTTTGAACCTATCTTATTGCATTTTTGAGTTATAGCAGTTTTTACTGTTTTATTGCTCCAAAAGCCTTTTCAGCCCATGAACAGTTGTTTGTGAGTTTTGAAAAAAGTGCAAGAGCTATTCAATCCCTTTTTGCTGGGCAAGTAGGACCTGTAAATCTACATAATATATAGTTTAAAATTTGAGTCTATCATATTAGGTTTTGGATTTATAGCATTTTGTGTGTCTATTGCTTCAAAAGCATTTTCACATAATTTGTGTTTTCTGAAGAAACTGCAAGACATATCTAACCCATACTTTCTGTGCAAGAGGGGCTTGTACATCTGCGCAACATGTCTTTTAAAGTTTGAACCTATCTTATTGCATTTTTGAGTTATAGCAGTTTTTACTGTTTTATTGCTCCAAAAGCCTTTTCAGCCCATGAACAGTTGTTTGTGTGTTTTGAAAAAAGTGCAAGAGCTATTCAAACCCTTTTTGCTGGGCAAGTAGGACCTGTAAATCTAGATAATATATAGTTTAAAATTTGAGTCTATCATATTAGGTTTTGGATTTATAGCTGTTTTTGTTTCTATTGCTTCAAAAGCATTTTCACATATTTTGTGTTTTCTGAAGAAACTGCAAGAGATATCTAACCCATACTTTCTGTGCAAGAGGGGCTTGTACATCTGCGCAACATGTCCTTTAAAGTTTGAACCTATCTTATTGTATTTTGAGTTATAGCAGTTTTTACTGTTTTATTGCTCCAAAAGCCTTTTCAGCCCATGAACAGTTGTTTGTGAGTTTTGAAAAAAGTGCAAGAGTTATTCAAACCCTTTTTGCTGGGCAAGTAGGACCTGTAAATCTACACAATATATAGTTTAAAGTTTGAGTCTATCATATTAGGTTTTGGATTTATAGCTGTTTTTGTGTCTATTGCTTCAAAAGCATTTTCACATAATTTGTGTTTTCTGAAGAAACTGCAAGAGATATCTAACCCATACTTTCTGTGCAAAAGGGGCTTGTACATCTGCGCAACATGTCTTTTAAAGTTTGAACCTATCTTATTGCATTTTTGAGTTATAGCAGTTTTTACTGTTTTATTGCTCCAAAAGCCTTTTCAGCCCATGAACAGTTGTTTGTGAGTTTTGAAAAAAGTGCAAGAGCTATTCAATCCCTTTTTGCTGGGCAAGTAGGACCTGTAAATCTACATAATATATAGTTTAAAATTTGAGTCTATCATATTAGGTTTTAGATTTATAGCATTTTGTGTGTCTATTGCTTCAAAAGCATTTTCACATAATTTGTGTTTTCTGAAGAACCTGCAAGACATATCTAACCCATACTTTCTGTGCAAGAGGGGCTTGTACATCTGCGCAACATGTCTTTTAAAGTTTGAACCTATCTTATTGCATTTTTGAGTTATAGCAGTTTTTACTGTTTTATTGCTCCAAAAGCCTTTTCAGCCCATGAACAGTTGTTTGTGTGTTTTGAAAAAAGTGCAAGAGCTATTCAAACCCTTTTTGCTGGGCAAGTAGGATCTGTGAATCCACACAATATATAGTTTAAAGTTTGAGTCTATCATATTAGGTTTTGGATTTATAGCTGTTTTTGTGTCTATTGCTTCAAAAGCATTTTCACATAATTTGTGTTTTCTGAAGAAACTGCAAGAGATATCTTACCCATACTTTCTGTGCAAGAGGGGCTTGTACATCAGCACAACATGTCTTTTAAAGTTTGAACATATCTTATTGCATTCTTGAGTTATAGCAATTTTTACTGTTTTATTGCTCCAAAAGCCTTTTCAGCCCATGAACAGTTGTTTGTGAGTTTTGAAAAAAGTGCAAGAGCTATTCAAACCCTTTTTGCTGGGCAAGTAGGACCTGTAAATCTACATAATATATAGTTTAAAGTTTGAGTCTATCATATTAGGTTTTGGATTTATAGCTGTTTTTGTGTCTATTGCTTCAAAAGCATTTTCACATAATTTGTGTTTTCTGAAGAAACTGCAAGAGATATCTAACCCATACTTTCTGTGCAAGAGGGGCTTGTACATCTGCGCAACATGTCTGTTAAAGTTTGAACCTATCTTATTGTATTTTTGAGTTATAGCAGTTTTTACTGTTTTATTGCTCCAAAAGCCTTTTCAGCCCATGAACAGTTGTTTGTGAGTTTTGAAAAAAGTGCAAGAGCTATTCAAACCCTTTTTGCTGGGCAAGTAGGACCTGTAAATCTACACAATATATAGTTTAAAGTTTGAGTCTATCATATTAGGTTTTGGATTTATAGCTGTTTTTGTGTCTATTGCTTCAAAAGCATTTTCACATAATTTGTGTTTTCTGAAGAAACTGCAAGAGATATCTAACCCATACTTTCTGTGCAAGAGGGGCTTGTACATCTGCACAACATGTCTTTTAAAGTTTGAACCTATCTTATTGCATTTTTGAGTTATAGCAGTTTTTACTGTTTTATTGCTCCAAAAGCCTTTTCAGCCCATGAACAGTTGTTTGTGAGTTTTGAAAAAAGTGCAAGAGCTATTCAAACCCTTTTTGCTGGGCAAGTAGGACCTGTAAATCTACACAATATATAGTTTAAAGTTTGAGTATATCATATTAGGTTTTGGATTTATAGCTGTTTTTGTGTCTATTGCTTCAAAAGCATTTTCACATAATTTGTGTATTCTGAAGAAACTGCAAGAGATATCTAACCCATACTTTTTGTGCAAGAGGGGCTTGTACATCTGCACAACATGTCTTTTAAAGTTTGAACCTATCTTTTTTCATTTTTGAGTTATAGCAGTTTTTACTGTTTTATTGCTCCAAAAGCCTTTTCAGCCCATGAACAGTTGTTTGTAAGTTTTGAAAAAAGTGCAAGAGCTATTCAAACCCTTTTTGCTGGGCAAGTAGGACCTGTAAATCTACACAATATATAGTTTAAAGTTTGAGTCTATCATATTAGGTTTTAGATTTATAGCTGTTTTTGTGTCTATTGCTTCAAAAGCATTTTCACATAATTTGTGTTTTCTGAAGAAACTGCAAGAGATATCTAACCCATACTTTCTGTGCAAGAGGGGCTTGTACATCTGCACAACATGTCTTTTAAAGTTTGAACCTATCTTATTGCATTTTTGAGTTATAGCAGTTTTTACTGTTTTATTGCTCCAAAAGCCTTTTCAGCCCATGAACAGTTGTTTGTGAGTTTTGAAAAAAGTGCAAGAGCTATTCAAACCCTTTTTGCTGGGCAAGTAGGACCTGTAAATCTACACAATATATAGTTTAAAGTTTGAGTATATCATATTAGGTTTTGGATTTATAGCTGTTTTTGTGTCTATTGCTTCAAAAGCATTTTCACATAATTTGTGTTTTCTGAAGAAACTGCAAGAGATATCTAACCCATACTTTCTGTGCAAGAGGGGCTTGTACATCAGCACAACATGTCTTTTAAAGTTTGAACATATCTTATTGCATTTTTGAGTTATAGCAGTTTTTACTGTTTTATTGCTCCAAAAGCCTTTTCAGCCCATGAACAGTTGTTTGTGAGTTTTGAAAAAAGTGCAAGAGCTATTCAAACCCTTTTTGCTGGGCAAGTAGGACCTGTAAATCTACATAATATATAGTTTAAAGTTTGAGTCTATCATATTAGGTTTTAGATTTATAGCTGTTTTTGTGTCTATTGCTTCAAAAGCATTTTCACATAATTTTTGTTTTCTGAAGAAACTGCAAGAGATATCTAACCCATACTTTCTGTGCAAGAGGGGCTTGTACATCAGCACAACATGTCTTTTAAAGTTTGAACATATCTTATTGCATTTTTGAGTTATAGCAGTTTTTACTGTTTTATTGCTCCAAAAGCCTTTTCAGCCCATGAACAGTTGTTTGTGAGTTTTGAAAAAAGTGCAAGAGCTATTCAAACCCTTTTTGCTGGGCAAGTAGGACCTGTGAATCTACACAATATATAGTTTAAAGTTTGAGTCTATCATATTAGGTTTTGGATTTATAGCTGTTTTTTTGTCTATTGCTTCAAAAGCATTTTCACATAATTTGTGTTTTCTGAAGAAACTGCAAGAGATATCTAACCCATACTTTCTGTGCAAGAGGGGCTTGTACATCAGCACAACATGTCTTTTAAAGTTTGAACCTATCTTATTGCATTTTTGAGTTATAGCAGTTTTTACTGTTTTATTGCTCCAAAAGCCTTTTCAGCCCATGAACAGTTGTTTGTGAGTTTTGAAAAAAGTGCAAGAGCTATTCAAACCCTTTTTGCTGGGCAAGTAGGACCTGTAAATCTACATAATATATAGTTTAAAGTTTGAGTCTATCATATTAGGTTTTAGATTTATAGCTGTTTTTGTGTCTATTGCTTCAAAAGCATTTTCACATAATTTGTGTTTTCTGAAGAAACTGCAAGAGATATCTAACCCATACTTTCTGTGCAAGAGGGGCTTGTACATCTGCACAACATGTCTTTTAAAGTTTGAACCTATCTTATTGCATTTTTGAGTTATAGCAGTTTTTACTGTTTTATTGCTCCAAAAGCCTTTTCAGCCCATGAACAGTTGTTTGTGAGTTTTGAAAAAAGTGCAAGAGCTATTCAAACCCTTTTTGCTGGGCAAGTAGGACCTGTAAATCTACACAATATATAGTTTAAAGTTTGAGTATATCATATTAGGTTTTGGATTTATAGCTGTTTTTGTGTCTATTGCTTCAAAAGCATTTTCACATAATTTGTGTATTCTGAAGAAACTGCAAGAGATATCTAACCCATACTTTTTGTGCAAGAGGGGCTTGTACATCTGCACAACATGTCTTTTAAAGTTTGAACCTATCTTTTTTCATTTTTGAGTTATAGCAGTTTTTACTGTTTTATTGCTCCAAAAGCCTTTTCAGCTCATGAACAGTTGTTTGTGAGTTTTGAAAAAAGTGCAAGAGCTATTCAAACCCTTTTTGCTGGGCAAGTAGGACCTGTAAATCTACACAATATATAGTTTAAAGTTTGAGTCTATCATATTAGGTTTTGGATTTATAGCTGTTTTTGTGTCTATTGCTTCAAAAGCATTTTCACATAATTTGTGTTTTCTGAAGAAACTGCAAGAGATATCTAACCCATACTTTCTGTGCAAGAGGGGCTTGTACATCTGCACAACATGTCTTTTAAAGTTTGAACTTATCGTATTGCATTTTTGAGTTATAGCAGTTTTTACTGTTTTATTGCTCCAAAAGCCTTTTCAGCCCATGAACAGTTGTTTGTGAGTTTTGAAAAAAGTGCAAGAGCTATTCACACCCTTTTTTCTGGGCAAGTAGGACCTGTAAATCTACACAATATATAGTTTAAAGTTTGAGTATATCATATTAGGTTTTGGATTTATAGCTGTTTTTTGTGTCTATTGCTTCAAAAGCATTTTCACATAATTTGTGTATTCTGAAGAAACTGCAAGAGATATCTAACCCATACTTTCTGTGCAAGAGGGGCTTGTACATCTGCACAACATGTCTTTTAAAGTTTGAACTTATCTTATTGCATTTTTGAGTTGTAGCAGTTTTTACTGTTTTATTGCTCCAAAAGCCTTTTCAGCCCATGAACAGTTGTTTGTGAGTTTTGAAAAAAGTGCAAGAGCTATTCAAACCCTTTTTGCTGGGCAAGTATGACCTGTAAATCTACACAATATATAGTTTAAAGTTTGAGTCTATCATATTAGGTTTTGGATTTATAGCTGTTTTTGTGTCTATTGCTTCAAAAGCATTTTCACATAATTTGTGTTTTCTGAAGAAACTGCAAGAGATATCTAACCCATACTTTCTGTGCAAGAGGGGCTTGTACATCTGCACAACATGTCTTTTAAAGTTTGAACCTATCTTATTGCATTTTTGAGTTATAGCAGTTTTTACTGTTTTATTGCTCCAAAAGCCTTTTCAGCCCATGAACAGTTGTTTGTGAGTTTTGAAAAAAGTGCAAGAGCTATTCAAACCCTTTTTGCTGGGCAAGTAGGACCTGTAAATCTACACAATATATAGTTTAAAGTTTGAGTATATCATATTAGGTTTTGGATTTATAGCTGTTTTTGTGTCTATTGCTTCAAAAGCATTTTCACATAATTTGTGTATTCTGAAGAAACTGCAAGAGATATCTAACCCATACTTTTTGTGCAAGAGGGGCTTGTACATCTGCACAACATGTCTTTTAAAGTTTGAACCTATCTTTTTTCATTTTTGAGTTATAGCAGTTTTTACTGTTTTATTGCTCCAAAAGCCTTTTCAGCCCATGAACAGTTGTTTGTGAGTTTTGAAAAAAGTGCAAGAGCTATTCAAACCCTTTTTGCTGGGCAAGTAGGACCTGTAAATCTACACAATATATAGTTTAAAGTTTGAGTCTATCATATTAGGTTTTGGATTTATAGCTGTTTTTGTGTCTATTGCTTCAAAAGCATTTTCACATAATTTGTGTTTTCTGAAGAAACTGCAAGAGATATCTAACCCATACTTTCTGTGCAAGAGGGGCTTGTACATCTGCACAACATGTCTTTTAAAGTTTGAACTTATCGTATTGCATTTTTGAGTTATAGCAGTTTTTACTGTTTTATTGCTCCAAAAGCCTTTTCAGCCCATGAACAGTTGTTTGTGAGTTTTGAAAAAAGTGCAAGAGCTATTCACACCCTTTTTTCTGGGCAAGTAGGACCTGTAAATCTACACAATATATAGTTTAACGTTTGAGTATATCATATTAGGTTTTGGATTTATAGCTGTTTTTTGTGTCTATTGCTTCAAAAGCATTTTCACATAATTTGTGTATTCTGAAGAAACTGCAAGAGATATCTAACCCATACTTTCTGTGCAAGAGGGGCTTGTACATCTGCACAACATGTCTTTTAAAGTTTGAACTTATCTTATTGCATTTTTGAGTTGTAGCAGTTTTTACTGTTTTATTGCTCCAAAAGCCTTTTCAGCCCATGAACAGTTGTTTGTGAGTTTTGAAAAAAGTGCAAGAGCTATTCAAACCCTTTTTGCTGGGCAAGTATGACCTGTAAATCTACACAATATATAGTTTAAAGTTTGAGTCTATCATATTAGGTTTTGGATTTATAGCTGTTTTTGTGTCTATTGCTTCAAAAGCATTTTCACATAATTTGTGTTTTCTGAAGAAACTCCAATAGATATCTAACCCATACTTTCTGTGCAAGAGGGGCTTGTACATCTGCACAACATGTCTTTTAAAGTTTGAACCTATCTTATTGCATTTTTGAGTTATAGCAGTTTTTACTGTTTTATTGCTCCAAAAGCCTTTTCAGCCCATGAACAGTTGTTTGTGAGTTTTGAAAAAAGTGCAAGAGCTATTCAAACCCTTTTTGCTGGGCAAGTAGGACCTGTAAATCTACACAATATATAGTTTAAAGTTTGAGTCTATCATATTAGGTTTTGGATTTATAGCTGTTTTTGTGTCTATTGCTTCAAAAGCATTTTCACATAATTTGTGTTTTCTGAAGAAACTGCAAGAGATATTTAACCCATACTTTCTGTGCAAGAGGGGCTTGTACATCTGCACAACATGTCTTTTAAAGTTTGAACCTATCTTATTGCATTTTTGAATTATAGCAGTTTTTACTGTGTTATTGCTCCAAAAGCCTTTTCAGCCCATGAACAGTTGCTTGTGAGTTTTGAAAAAAGTGCAAGAGCAATTCAAACCCTTTTTGCTGGGCAAATAGGACCTGTAAATCTACACAGTATATAGTTTAAAGTTTGAGTATATCATATTAGGTTTTGGATTTATAGCTGTTTTTGTGTCTATTGCTTCAAAAGCATTTTCACATAATTTGTGTTTTCTGAAGAAACTGCAAGAGATATCTAACCCATACTTTCTGTGCAAGAGGGGCTTGTACATGTGCACAACATGTCTTTTAAAGTTTGAACTTATCTTATTGCATTTTTGAGTTATAGCAGTTTTTACTGTTTTATTGCTCCAAAAGCCTTTTCAGCCCATGAACAGTTGTTTGTGAGTTTTGAAAAAAGTGCAAGAGCTATTCAAACCCTTTTTGCTGGGCAAGTAGGACCTGTAATCTACACAATATATAGTTTAAAGTTTGAGTCTATCATATTAGGTTTTGGATTTATAGCTGTTTTTGTGTCTATTGCTTCAAAAGCATTTTCACATAATTTGTGTTTTCTGAAGAAACTGCAAGAGATATCTAACCCATACTTTCTGTGCAAGAGGGGCTTGTACATTTGCACAACATGTATTTTAAAGTTTGAACCTATCTTATTGCATTTTTGAGTTATAGCAGTTTTTATTGTTTTATTGCTCCAAAAGCCTTTTCAGCCCATGAACAGTTGTTTGTGAGTTTTGAAAAAAGTGCAAGAGCTATTCAAACCCTTTTTGCTGGGCAAGTAGGACCTGTGAATCTACACAATATATAGTTTAAAGTTTGAGTCTATCATATTAGGTTTTGGATTTATAGCTGTTTTTGTGTCTATTGCTTCAAAAGCATTTTCACATAATTTGTGTTTTCTGAAGAAACTGCAAGAGATATCTAACCCATACTTTCTGTGCAAGAGGGGCTTGTACATCTGCACAACATGTCTTTTAAAGTTTGAACCTATCTTATTGCATTTTTGAGTTATAGCAGTTTTTACTGTTTTATTGCTCCAAAAGCCTTTTCAGCCCATGAACAGTTGTTTGTGAGTTTTGAAAAAAGTGCAAGAGCTATTCAAACCCTTTTTGCTGGGCAAGTAGGACCTGTAAATCTACACAATATATAGTTTAAAGTTTGAGTCTATCATATTAGGTTTTGGATTTATAGCTGTTTTTGTGTCTATTGCTTCAAAAGCATTTTCACATAATTTGTGTTTTCTGAAGAAACTGCAAGAGATATTTAACCCATACTTTCTGTGCAAGAGGGGCTTGTACATCTGCACAACATGTCTTTTAAAGTTTGAACCTATCTTATTGCATTTTTGAATTATAGCAGTTTTTACTGTGTTATTGCTCCAAAAGCCTTTTCAGCCCATGAACAGTTGTTTGTGAGTTTTGAAAAAAGTGCAAGAGCAATTCAAACCCTTTTTGCTGGGCAAATAGGACCTGTAAATCTACACAGTATATAGTTTAAAGTTTGAGTATATCATATTAGGTTTTGGATTTATAGCTGTTTTTGTGTCTATTGCTTCAAAAGCATTTTCACATAATTTGTGTTTTCTGAAGAAACTGCAAGAGATATCTAACCCATACTTTCTGTGCAAGAGGGGCTTGTACATGTGCACAACATGTCTTTTAAAGTTTGAACTTATCTTATTGCATTTTTGAGTTATAGCAGTTTTTACTGTTTTATTGCTCCAAAAGCCTTTTCAGCCCATGAACAGTTGTTTGTGAGTTTTGAAAAAAGTGCAAGAGCTATTCAAACCCTTTTTGCTGGGCAAGTAGGACCTGTAATCTACACAATATATAGTTTAAAGTTTGAGTCTATCATATTAGGTTTTGGATTTATAGCTGTTTTTGTGTCTATTGCTTCAAAAGCATTTTCACATAATTTGTGTTTTCTGAAGAAACTGCAAGAGATATCTAACCCATACTTTCTGTGCAAGAGGGGCTTGTACATTTGCACAACATGTATTTTAAAGTTTGAACCTATCTTATTGCATTTTTGAGTTATAGCAGTTTTTATTGTTTTATTGCTCCAAAAGCCTTTTCAGCCCATGAACAGTTGTTTGTGAGTTTTGAAAAAAGTGCAAGAGCTATTCAAACCCTTTTTGCTGGGCAAGTAGGACCTGTGAATCTACACAATATATAGTTTAAAGTTTGAGTCTATCATATTAGGTTTTGGATTTATAGCTGTTTTTGTGTCTATTGCTTCAAAAGCATTTTCACATAATTTGTGTTTTCTGAAGAAACTGCAAGAGATATCTAACCCATACTTTCTGTGCAAGAGGGGCTTGTACATCTGCACAACATTTCTTTTCAAGTTTGAACCTATCTTATTGCATTTTTGAGTTATAGCAGTTTTTATTGTTTTATTGCTCCAAAAGCCTTTTCAGCCCATGAACAGTTGTTTGTGAGTTTTGAAAAAAGTGCAAGAGCTATTCAAACCCTTTTTGCTGGGCAAGTAGGACCTGTGAATCTACACAATATATAGTTTAAAGTTTGAGTCTATCATATTAGGTTTTGGATTTATAGCTGTTTTTGTGTCTATTGCTTCAAAAGCATTTTCACATAATTTGTGTTTTCTGAAGAAACTGTAAGAGATATCTAACCCATACTTTCTGTGCAAGAGGGGCTTGTACATCAGCACAACATGTCTTTTAAAGTTTGAACATATCTTATTGCATTTTTGAGTTATAGCAGTTTTTACTGTTTTATTGCTCCAAAAGCCTTTTCAGCCCATGAACAGTTGTTTGTGAGTTTTGAAAAAAGTGCAAGAGCTATTCAAACCCTTTTTGCTGGGAAAGTAGGACCTGTAAATCTACATAATTTATAGTTTAAAGTTTGAGTCTATCATATTAGGTTTTAGATTTATAGCTGTTTTTGTGTCTATTGCTTCAAAAGCATTTTCACATAATTTGTGTTTTCTGAAGAAACTGCAAGAGATATCTAACCCATACTTTCTGTGCAAGAGGGGCTTGTACATCTGCACAACATGTCTTTTAAAGTTTGAACCTATCTTATTGCATTTTTGAATTATAGCAGTTTTTACTGTGTTATTGCTCCAAAAGCCTTTTCAGCCCATGAACAGTTGTTTGTGAGTTTTGAAAAAAGTGCAAGAGATATTCAAACCCTTTTTACTGGGCAAGTAGGACCTGTAAAACTACACAATATTTAGTTTAAAGTTTGAGTATATCATATTAGGTTTTGGATTTATAGCTGTTTTTGTGTCTATTGCTTCAAAAGGATTTTCACATAATTTGTGTATTCTGAAGAAACTGCAAGAGATATCTAACCCATATTTTCTGTGCAAGAGGGGCTTGTACATCTGCACAACATGTTTTTTAAAGTTTGAACCTATCTTATTTCATTTTTGAGTTATAGCAGTTTTTACTGTTTTATTGCTCCAAAAGCCTTTTCAGCCCATGAACAGTTGTTTGTGAGTTTTGAAAAAAGCGCAAGAGCTATTCAAACCCTTTTTGCTGGGCAAGTAGGACCTGTAAATCTACACAATATATAGTTTAAAGTTTGAGTATATCATATTAGGTTTTGGATTTATAGCTGTTTTTGTGTCTATTGCTTCAAAAGCATTTTCACATAATTTGTGTATTCTGAAGAAACTGCAAGAGATATCTAACCCATACTTTTTGTGCAAGAGGGGCTTGTACATCTGCACAACATGTCTTTTAAAGTTTGAACCTATCTTTTTTCATTTTTGAGTTATAGCAGTTTTTACTGTTTTATTGCTCCAAAAGCCTTTTCAGCCCATGAACAGTTGTTTGTGAGTTTTGAAAAAAGTGCAAGAGCTATTCAAACCCTTTTTGCTGGGCAAGTAGGACCTGTAAATCTACACAATATATAGTTTAAAGTTTGAGTCTATCATATTAGGTTTTGGATTTATAGCTGTTTTTGTGTCTATTGCTTCAAAAGCATTTTCACATAATTTGTGTTTTCTGAAGAAACTGCAAGAGATATCTAACCCATACTTTCTGTGCAAGAGGGGCTTGTACATCTGCACAACATGTCTTTTAAAGTTTGAACTTATCTTATTGCATTTTTGAGTTATAGCAGTTTTTACTGTTTTATTGCTCCAAAAGCCTTTTCAGCCCATGAACAGTTGTTTGTGAGTTTTGAAAAAAGTGCAAGAGCTATTTAAACCCTTTTTGCTGGGCAAGTAGGACCTGTAAATCTACACAATATATAGTTTAAAGTTTGAGTCTATCATATTAGGTTTTGGATTTATAGCTGTTTTTGTGTCTATTGCTTCAAAAGCATTTTCACATAATTTGTGTTTTCTGAAGAAACTGCAAGAGATATCTAACCCATTCTTTCTGTGCAAGAGGGGCTTGTACATCTGCACAACATGTCTTTTAAAGTTTGAACCTATCTTATTGCATTTTTGAGTAATAGCAGTTTTTACTGTTTTATTGCTCCAAAAGCCTTTTCAGCCCATGAACAGTTGTTTGTGAGTTTTGAAAAAAGTGCAAGAGCTATTCAAACCCTTTTTGCTGGGCAAGTAGGACCTGTAAATCTACACAATATATAGTTTAAAGTTTGAATCTATCATATTAGGTTTTGGATTTATAGCTGTTTTTGTGTCTATTGCTTCAAAAGCATTTTCACATAATTTGTGTTTTCTGAAGAAACTGCAAGAGATATCTAACCCATACTTTCTGTGCAAGAGGGGCTTGTACATTTGCACAACATGTATTTTAAAGTTTGAACCTATCTTATTTCATTTTTGAGTTATAGCAGTTTTTACTGTTTTATTGCTCCAAAAGCCTTTTCAGCCCATGAACAGTTGTTTGTGAGTTTTGAAAAAAGTGCAAGATCTATTCAAACCCTTTTTGCTGGGCAAGTAGGACCTGTAAATCTACATAATATATAGTTTAAAGTTTGAGTCTATCATATTAGGTTTTAGATTTATAGCTGTTTTTGTGTCTATTGCTTCAAAAGCATTTTCACATAATTTGTGTTTTCTGAAGAAACTGCAAGAGATATCTAACCCATACTTTCTGTGCAAGAGGGGCTTGTACATTTGCACAACATGTATTTTAAAGTTTGAACCTATCTTATTGCATTTTTGAGTTATAGCAGTTTTTACTGTTTTATTGCTCCAAAAGCCTTTTCAGCCCATGAACAGTTGTTTGTGAGTTTTGAAAAAAGTGCAAGAGCTATTCAAACCCTTTTCGCTGGGCAAGTAGGACCTGTAAATCTACATAATATATAGTTTAAAGTTTGAGTCTATCATATTAGGTTTTGGATTTATAGCTGTTTTTGTGTCTATTGCTTCAAAAGCATTTTCACATAATTTGTGTTTTCTGAAGAAACTGCAAGAGATATCTAACCCATACTTTCTGTGCAAGAGGGGCTTGTACATCAGCACAACATGTCTTTTAAAGTTTGAACTTATCTTATTTCATTTTTGAGTTATAGCAGTTTTTACTGTTTTATTGCTCCAAAAGCCTTTTCAGCCCATGAACAGTTGTTTGTGAGTTTTGAAAAAAGTGCAAGAGCTATTCAAACCCTTTTTGCTGGGCAAGTAGGACCTGTAAATCTACACAATATATAGTTTAAAGTTTGAGTATATCATATTAGGTTTTGGATTTATAGCTGTTTTTGTGTCTATTGCTTCAAAAGCATTTTCACATAATTTGTGTATTCTGAAGAAACTGCAAGAGATATCTAACCCATACTTTTTGTGCAAGAGGGGCTTGTACATCTGCACAACATGTCTTTTAAAGTTTGAACCTATCTTTTTTCATTTTTGAGTTATAGCAGTTTTTACTGTTTTATTGCTCCAAAAGCCTTTTCAGCCCATGAACAGTTGTTTGTGAGTTTTGAAAAAAGTGCAAGAGCTATTCAAACCCTTTTTGCTGGGCAAGTAGGACCTGTAAATCTACACAATATATAGTTTAAAGTTTGAGTCTATCATATTAGGTTTTGGATTTATAGCTGTTTTTGTGTCTATTGCTTCAAAAGCATTTTCACATAATTTGTGTTTTCTGAAGAAACTGCAAGAGATATCTAACCCATACTTTCTGTGCAAGAGGGGCTTGTACATCTGCACAACATGTCTTTTAAAGTTTGAACTTATCTTATTGCATTTTTGAGTTATAGCAGTTTTTACTGTTTTATTGCTCCAAAAGCCTTTTCAGCCCATGAACAGTTGTTTGTGAGTTTTGAAAAAAGTGCAAGAGCTATTTAAACCCTTTTTGCTGGGCAAGTAGGACCTGTAAATCTACACAATATATAGTTTAAAGTTTGAGTCTATCATATTAGGTTTTGGATTTATAGCTGTTTTTGTGTCTATTGCTTCAAAAGCATTTTCACATAATTTGTGTTTTCTGAAGAAACTGCAAGAGATATCTAACCCATTCTTTCTGTGCAAGAGGGGCTTGTACATCTGCACAACATGTCTTTTAAAGTTTGAACCTATCTTATTGCATTTTTGAGTTATAGCAGTTTTTACTGTTTTATTGCTCCAAAAGCCTTTTCAGCCCATGAACAGTTGTTTGTGAGTTTTGAAAAAAGTGCAAGAGCTATTCAAACCCTTTTTGCTGGGCAAGTAGGACCTGTAAATCTACACAATATATAGTTTAAAGTTTGAATCTATCATATTAGGTTTTGGATTTATAGCTGTTTTTGTGTCTATTGCTTCAAAAGCATTTTCACATAATTTGTGTTTTCTGAAGAAACTGCAAGAGATATCTAACCCATACTTTCTGTGCAAGAGGGGCTTGTACATTTGCACAACATGTATTTTAAAGTTTGAACCTATCTTATTGCATTTTTGAGTTATAGCAGTTTTTACTGTTTTATTGCTCCAAAAGCCTTTTCAGCCCATGAACAGTTGTTTGTGAGTTTTGAAAAAAGTGCAAGATCTATTCAAACCCTTTTTGCTGGGCAAGTAGGACCTGTAAATCTACCTAATATATAGTTTAAAGTTTGAGTCTATCATATTAGGTTTTAGATTTATAGCTGTTTTTGTGTCTATTGCTTCAAAAGCATTTTCACATAATTTGTGTTTTCTGAAGAAACTGCAAGAGATATCTAACCCATACTTTCTGTGCAAGAGGGGCTTGTACATTTGCACAACATGTCTTTTAAAGTTTGAACCTATCTTATTGCATTTTTGAGTTATAGCAGTTTTTACTATTTTATTGCTCCAAAAGCCTTTTCAGCCCATGAACAGTTGTTTGTGAGTTTTGAAAAAAGTGCAAGAGCTATTCAAACCCTTTTTGCTGGGCAAGTAGGACCTGTGAATCTACATAATATATAGTTTAAAGTTTGAGTCTATCATATTAGGTTTTGGATTTATAGCTGTTTTTGTGTCTATTGCTTCAAAAGCATTTTCACATAATTTGTGTTTTCTGAAGAAACTGCAAGAGATATCTAACCCATACTTTCTGTGCAAGAGGGGCTTGTACATCCGCACAACATGTCTTTTAAAGTTTGAACTTATCTTATTACATTTTTGAGTTATAGCAGTTTTTACTGTTTTATTGCTCCAAAAGCCTTTTCAGCCCATGAACAGTTTATTGTGAGTTTTGAAAAAAGTTCAAGAGCTATTCAAACCCTTTTTGCTGGGCAAGTATGACCTGTAAATGTACACAATATATAGTTTAAAGTTTGAGTCTATCATATTAGGTTTTGGATTTATAGCTGTTTTTGTGTCGATTGCTTCAAAAGCATTTTCACATAATTTGGGTTTTCTGTAGAAACTGCAAGAGATATCTAACCCATACTTTCTGTGCAAGAGGGGCTTGTACATCTGCACAACATGTCTTTTAAAGTTTGAACCTATCTTATTGCATTTTTGAGTTATAGCAGTTTTTACTGTTTTATTGCTCCAAAAGCCTTTTCAGCCCATGAAACAGTTGTTTGTGAGTTTTGAAAAAAGTGCAAAAGCTATTCAAACCCTTTTTGCTGGGCAAGTAGGACCTATGAATCTACACAATATATAGTTTAAAGTCTGAGTCTATCATATTAGGTTGTGGATTTATAGCTGTTTTTGTGTCTATTGCTTCAAAAGCATTTTCACATAATTTGTGTTTTCTGAAGAAACTGCAAGAGATATCTAGCCCATACTTTCTGTGCAAGAGGGGCTTGTACATCTGCACAACATGTCTTTTAAAGTTTGAACTTATCTTATTGCATTTTTGAGTTATAGCAGTTTTTACTGTTTTATTGCTCCAAAAGCCTTTTCAGCCCATGAACAGTTGTTTGTGAGTTTTGAAAAAAGTGCAAGATCTATTCAAACCCTTTTTGCTGGGCAAGTAGGACCTGTAAATCTACATAATATATAGTTTAAAGTTTGAGTCTATCATATTAGGTTTTAGATTTATAGCTGTTTTTGTGTCTATTGCTTCAAAAGCATTTTCACATAATTTGTGTTTTCTGAAGAAACTGCAAGAGATATCTAACCCATACTTTTTGTGCAAGAGGGGCTTGTACATCTGCACAACATGTCTTTTAAAGTTTGAACCTATCTTTTTTCATTTTTGAGTTATAGCAGTTTTTACTGTTTTATTGCTCCAAAAGCCTTTTCAGCCCATGAACAGTTGTTTGTGAGTTTTGAAAAAAGTGCAAGAGCTATTCAAACCCTTTTTGCTGGGCAAGTAGGACCTGTAAATCTACACAATATATAGTTTAAAGTTTGAGTCTATCATATTAGGTTTTGGATTTATAGCTGTTTTTGTGTCTATTGCTTCAAAAGCATTTTCACATAATTTGTGTTTTCTGAAGAAACTGCAAGAGATATCTAACCCATACTTTCTGTGCAAGAGGGGCTTGTACATCTGCACAACATGTCTTTTAAAGTTTGAACTTATCTTATTGCATTTTTGAGTTATAGCAGTTTTTACTGTTTTATTGCTCCAAAAGCCTTTTCAGCCCATGAACAGTTGTTTGTGAGTTTTGAAAAAAGTGCAAGAGCTATTTAAACCCTTTTTGCTGGGCAAGTAGGACCTGTAAATCTACACAATATATAGTTTAAAGTTTGAGTCTATCATATTAGGTTTTGGATTTATAGCTGTTTTTGTGTCTATTGCTTCAAAAGCATTTTCACATAATTTGTGTTTTCTGAAGAAACTGCAAGAGATATCTAACCCATTCTTTCTGTGCAAGAGGGGCTTGTACATCTGCACAACATGTCTTTTAAAGTTTGAACCTATCTTATTGCATTTTTGAGTAATAGCAGTTTTTACTGTTTTATTGCTCCAAAAGCCTTTTCAGCCCATGAACAGTTGTTTGTGAGTTTTGAAAAAAGTGCAAGAGCTATTCAAACCCTTTTTGCTGGGCAAGTAGGACCTGTAAATCTACACAATATATAGTTTAAAGTTTGAATCTATCATATTAGGTTTTGGATTTATAGCTGTTTTTGTGTCTATTGCTTCAAAAGCATTTTCACATAATTTGTGTTTTCTGAAGAAACTGCAAGAGATATCTAACCCATACTTTCTGTGCAAGAGGGGCTTGTACATTTGCACATGTATTTTAAAGTTTGAACCTATCTTATTGCATTTTTGAGTTATAGCAGTTTTTACTGTTTTATTGCTCCAAATGCCTTTTCAGCCCATGAACAGTTGTTTGTGAGTTTTGAAAAAAGTGCAAGATCTATTCAAACCCTTTTTGCTGGGCAAGTAGGACCTGTAAATCTACCTAATATATAGTTTAAAGTTTGAGTCTATCATATTAGGTTTTAGATTTATAGCTGTTTTTGTGTCTATTGCTTCAAAAGCATTTTCACATAATTTGTGTTTTCTGAAGAAACTGCAAGAGATATCTAACCCATACTTTCTGTGCAAGAGGGGCTTGTACATTTGCACAACATGTCTTTTAAAGTTTGAACCTATCTTATTGCATTTTTGAGTTATAGCAGTTTTTACTGTTTTATTGCTCCAAAAGCCTTTTCAGCCCATGAACAGTTGTTTGTGAGTTTTGAAAAAAGTGCAAGAGCTATTCAAACCCTTTTTGCTGGGCAAGTAGGACCTGTGAATCTACATAATATATAGTTTAAAGTTTGAGTCTATCATATTAGGTTTTGGATTTATAGCTGTTTTTGTGTCTATTGCTTCAAAAGCATTTTCACATAATTTGTGTTTTCTGAAGAAACTGCAAGAGATATCTAACCCATACTTTCTGTGCAAGAGGGGCTTGTACATCCGCACAACATGTCTTTTAAAGTTTGAACTTATCTTATTACATTTTTGAGTTATAGCAGTTTTTACTGTTTTATTGCTCCAAAAGCCTTTTCAGCCCATGAACAGTTTATTGTGAGTTTTGAAAAAAGTTCAAGAGCTATTCAAACCCTTTTTGCTGGGCAAGTATGACCTGTAAATGTACACAATATATAGTTTAAAGTTTGAGTCTATCATATTAGGTTTTGGATTTATAGCTGTTTTTGTGTCGATTGCTTCAAAAGCATTTTCACATAATTTGGGTTTTCTGTAGAAACTGCAAGAGATATCTAACCCATACTTTCTGTGCAAGAGGGGCTTGTACATCTGCACAACATGTCTTTTAAAGTTTGAACCTATCTTATTGCATTTTTGAGTTATAGCAGTTTTTACTGTTTTATTGCTCCAAAAGCCTTTTCAGCCCATGAAACAGTTGTTTGTGAGTTTTGAAAAAAGTGCAAAAGCTATTCAAACCCTTTTTGCTGGGCAAGTAGGACCTATGAATCTACACAATATATAGTTTAAAGTCTGAGTCTATCATATTAGGTTGTGGATTTATAGCTGTTTTTGTGTCTATTGCTTCAAAAGCATTTTCACATAATTTGTGTTTTCTGAAGAAACTGCAAGAGATATCTAGCCCATACTTTCTGTGCAAGAGGGGCTTGTACATCTGCACAACATGTCTTTTAAAGTTTGAACTTATCTTATTGCATTTTTGAGTTATAGCAGTTTTTACTGTTTTATTGCTCCAAAAGCCTTTTCAGACCATGAACAGTTGTTTGTGAGTTTTGAAAAATGTGCAAGAGCTATTCAAACCCTTTTTGCTGGGCAAGTATGACCTGTGAATCTACATAATATATAGTTTAAAGTTTGAGTCTATCATATTAGGTTTTGGATTTATAGCTGTTTTTGTGTCTATTGCTTCAAAAGCATTTTCACATAATTTGTGTTTTCTGAAGAAACTGCAAGAGATATCTAACCCATACTTTCTGTGCAAGAGGGGCTTGTACATCTGCACAACATGTCTTTTAAAGTTTGAACCTATCTTATTGCATTTTTGAGTTATAGCAGTTTTTACTGTTTTATTGCTCCAAAAGCCTTTTCAGCCCATGAACAGTTGTTTGTGAGTTTTGAAAAAAGTGCAAGAGCTATTAAAACCCTTTTTGCTGGGCAAGTAGGACCTGTAAATCTACACAATATATAGTTTAAAGTTTGAGTCTATCATATTAGGTTTTGGATTTATAGCTGTTTTTGTGTCTATTGCTTCAAAAGCATTTTCACATAATTTGTGTTTTCTGAAGAAACTGCAAGAGATATCTAACCCATACTTTCTGTGCAAAAGGGGCTTGTACATCTGCACAACATGTCTTTTAAAGTTTGAACCTATCTTATTGCATTTTTGAGTTATAGCAGTTTTTACTGTTTTATTGCTCCAAAAGCCTTTTCAGCCCATGAACAGTTGTTTGTGAGTTTTGAAAAAAGTGCAAGAGCTATTAAAACCCTTTTTGCTGGGCAAGTAGGACCTGTAAATCTACACAATATATAGTTTAAAGTTTGAGTCTATCATATTAGGTTTTGGATTTATAGCTGTTTTTGTGTCTATTGCTTCAAAAGCATTTTCACATAATTTGTGTTTTCTGAAGAAACTGCAAGAGATATCTAACCCATACTTTCTGTGCAAGAGGGGCTTGTACATCTGCACAACATGTCTTTTAAAGTTTGAACCTATCTTATTGCATTTTTGAGTTATAGCAGTTTTTACTGTTTTATTGCTCCAAAAGCATTTTCAGCCCATGAACAGTTTATTGTGAGTTTTGAAAAAAGTGCAAGAGCTATTCAAACCCTTTTTGCTGGGCAAGTATGACCTGTAAATCTACATAATATATAGTTTAAAGTTTGAGTCTATCATATTAGGTTGTGGATTTATAGCTGTTTTTGTGTCTATTGCTTCAAAAGCATTTTCACATAATTTGTGTTTTCTGAAGAAACTGCAAGAGATATCTAACCCATTCTTTCTGTGCAAGAGGGGCTTGTACATCTGCACAACATGTCTTTTAAAGTTTGAACCTATCTTATTGCATTTTTGAGTTATAGCAGTTTTTACTGTTTTATTGCTCCAAAAGCCTTTTCAGCCCATGAACAGTTGTTTGTGAGTTTTGAAAAAAGTGCAAGAGCTATTCAAACCCTTTTTGCTGGGCAAGTAGGACCTGTGAATCTACATAATATATAGTTTAAAGTTTGAGTCTATCATATTAGGTTTTGGATTTATAGCTGTTTTTGTGTCTATTGCTTCAAAAGCATTTTCACATAATTTGTGTTTTCTGAAGAAACTGCAAGAGATATCTAACCCATACTTTCTGTGCAAGAGGGGCTTGTACATCCGCACAACATGTCTTTTAAAGTTTGAACTTATCTTATTACATTTTTGAGTTATAGCAGTTTTTACTGTTTTATTGCTCCAAAAGCCTTTTCAGCCCATGAACAGTTTATTGTGAGTTTTGAAAAAAGTTCAAGAGCTATTCAAACCCTTTTTGCTGGGCAAGTATGACCTGTAAATGTACACAATATATAGTTTAAAGTTTGAGTCTATCATATTAGGTTTTGGATTTATAGCTGTTTTTGTGTCGATTGCTTCAAAAGCATTTTCACATAATTTGGGTTTTCTGTAGAAACTGCAAGAGATATCTAACCCATACTTTCTGTGCAAGAGGGGCTTGTACATCTGCACAACATGTCTTTTAAAGTTTGAACCTATCTTATTGCATTTTTGAGTTATAGCAGTTTTTACTGTTTTATTGCTCCAAAAGCCTTTTCAGCCCATGAAACAGTTGTTTGTGAGTTTTGAAAAAAGTGCAAAAGCTATTCAAACCCTTTTTGCTGGGCAAGTAGGACCTATGAATCTACACAATATATAGTTTAAAGTCTGAGTCTATCATATTAGGTTGTGGATTTATAGCTGTTTTTGTGTCTATTGCTTCAAAAGCATTTTCACATAATTTGTGTTTTCTGAAGAAACTGCAAGAGATATCTAGCCCATACTTTCTGTGCAAGAGGGGCTTGTACATCTGCACAACATGTCTTTTAAAGTTTGAACTTATCTTATTGCATTTTTGAGTTATAGCAGTTTTTACTGTTTTATTGCTCCAAAAGCCTTTTCAGACCATGAACAGTTGTTTGTGAGTTTTGAAAAATGTGCAAGAGCTATTCAAACCCTTTTTGCTGGGCAAGTATGACCTGTGAATCTACATAATATATAGTTTAAAGTTTGAGTCTATCATATTAGGTTTTGGATTTATAGCTGTTTTTGTGTCTATTGCTTCAAAAGCATTTTCACATAATTTGTGTTTTCTGAAGAAACTGCAAGAGATATCTAACCCATACTTTCTGTGCAAGAGGGGCTTGTACATCTGCACAACATGTCTTTTAAAGTTTGAACCTATCTTATTGCATTTTTGAGTTATAGCAGTTTTTACTGTTTTATTGCTCCAAAAGCCTTTTCAGCCCATGAACAGTTGTTTGTGAGTTTTGAAAAAAGTGCAAGAGCTATTAAAACCCTTTTTGCTGGGCAAGTAGGACCTGTAAATCTACACAATATATAGTTTAAAGTTTGAGTCTATCATATTAGGTTTTGGATTTATAGCTGTTTTTGTGTCTATTGCTTCAAAAGCATTTTCACATAATTTGTGTTTTCTGAAGAAACTGCAAGAGATATCTAACCCATACTTTCTGTGCAAAAGGGGCTTGTACATCTGCACAACATGTCTTTTAAAGTTTGAACCTATCTTATTGCATTTTTGAGTTATAGCAGTTTTTACTGTTTTATTGCTCCAAAAGCCTTTTCAGCCCATGAACAGTTGTTTGTGAGTTTTGAAAAAAGTGCAAGAGCTATTAAAACCCTTTTTGCTGGGCAAGTAGGACCTGTAAATCTACACAATATATAGTTTAAAGTTTGAGTCTATCATATTAGGTTTTGGATTTATAGCTGTTTTTGTGTCTATTGCTTCAAAAGCATTTTCACATAATTTGTGTTTTCTGAAGAAACTGCAAGAGATATCTAACCCATACTTTCTGTGCAAAAGGGGCTTGTACATCTGCACAACATGTCTTTTAAAGTTTGAACCTATCTTATTGCATTTTTGAGTTATAGCAGTTTTTACTGTTTTATTGCTCCAAAAGCATTTTCAGCCCATGAACAGTTTATTGTGAGTTTTGAAAAAAGTGCAAGAGCTATTCAAACCCTTTTTGCTGGGCAAGTATGACCTGTAAATCTACATAATATATAGTTTAAAGTTTGAGTCTATCATATTAGGTTGTGGATTTATAGCTGTTTTTGTGTCTATTGCTTCAAAAGCATTTTCACATAATTTGTGTTTTCTGAAGAAACTGCAAGAGATATCTAACCCATACTTTCTGTGCAAGAGGGGCTTGTACATCTGCACAACATGTCTTTTAAAGTTTGAACTTATCTTATTGCATTTTTGAGTTATAGCAGTTTTTACTGTTTTATTGCCCCAAAAGCCTTTTCAGCCCATGAACAGTTGTTTGTGAGTTTTGAAAAATGTGCAAGAGCTATTCAAACCCTTTTTGCTGGGAAAGTATGACCTGTGAATCTACATAATATATAGTTTAAAGTTTAAGTCTATCATATTAGGTTTTGGATTTATAGCTGTTTTTGTGTCTATTGCTTCAAAAGCATTTTCACATAATTTGTGTTTTCTGAAGAAACTGCAAGAGATATCTAACCCATACTTTCTGTGCAAGAGGGGCTTGTACATCTGCACAACATGTCTTTTAATGTTTGAACCTATCTTATTGCATTTTTGAGTTATAGCAGTTTTTACTGTTTTATTGCTCCAAAAGCCTTTTCAGCCCATGAAACAGTTGTTTGTGAGTTTTGAAAAAAGTGCAAAAGCTATTCAAACCCTTTTTGCTGGGCAAGTAGGACCTATGAATCTACACAATATATAGTTTAAAGTCTGAGTCTATCATATTAGGTTGTGGATTTATAGCTGTTTTTGTGTCTATTGCTTCAAAAGCATTTTCACATAATTTGTGTTTTCTGAAGAAACTGCAAGAGATATCTAGCCCATACTTTCTGTGCAAGAGGGGCTTGTACATCTGCACAACATGTCTTTTAAAGTTTGAACTTATCTTATTGCATTTTTGAGTTATAGCAGTTTTTACTGTTTTATTGCTCCAAAAGCCTTTTCAGACCATGAACAGTTGTTTGTGAGTTTTGAAAAATGTGCAAGAGCTATTCAAACCCTTTTTGCTGGGCAAGTATGACCTGTGAATCTACATAATATATAGTTTAAAGTTTGAGTCTATCATATTAGGTTTTGGATTTATAGCTGTTTTTGTGTCTATTGCTTCAAAAGCATTTTCACATAATTTGTGTTTTCTGAAGAAACTGCAAGAGATATCTAACCCATACTTTCTGTGCAAGAGGGGCTTGTACATCTGCACAACATGTCTTTTAAAGTTTGAACCTATCTTATTGCATTTTTGAGTTATAGCAGTTTTTACTGTTTTATTGCTCCAAAAGCCTTTTCAGCCCATGAACAGTTGTTTGTGAGTTTTGAAAAAAGTGCAAGAGCTATTAAAACCCTTTTTGCTGGGCAAGTAGGACCTGTGAATCTACATAATATATAGTTTAAAGTTTGAGTCTATCATATTAGGTTTTGGATTTATAGCTGTTTTTGTGTCTATTGCTTCAAAAGCATTTTCACATAATTTGTGTTTTCTGAAGAAACTGCAAGAGATATCTAACCCATACTTTCTGTGCAAGAGGGGCTTGTACATCCGCACAACATGTCTTTTAAAGTTTGAACTTATCTTATTACATTTTTGAGTTATAGCAGTTTTTA
This sequence comes from Eucyclogobius newberryi, assembly GCF_026437365.1. Lineage (NCBI taxonomy): Eukaryota > Metazoa > Chordata > Actinopteri > Gobiiformes > Gobiidae > Eucyclogobius > Eucyclogobius newberryi. The sequence continues at coordinate 13,805,990 of NW_027316532.1, forward strand.
CTGTTTTATTGCTCCAAAAGCCTTTTCAGCCCATGAACAGTTTATTGTGACTTTTGAAAAAAGTTCAAGAGCTATTCAAACCCTTTTTGCTGGGCAAGTATGACCTGTAAATGTACACAATATATAGTTTAAAGTTTGAGTCTATCATATTAGGTTTTGGATTTATAGCTGTTTTTGTGTCGATTGCTTCAAAAGCATTTTCACATAATTTGGGTTTTCTGTAGAAACTGCAAGAGATATCTAACCCATACTTTCTGTGCAAGAGGGGCTTGTACATCTGCACAACATGTCTTTTAAAGTTTGAACCTATCTTATTGCATTTTTGAGTTATAGCAGTTTTTACTGTTTTATTGCTCCAAAAGCCTTTTCAGCCCATGAAACAGTTGTTTGTGAGTTTTGAAAAAAGTGCAAAAGCTATTCAAACCCTTTTTGCTGGGCAAGTAGGACCTATGAATCTACACAATATATAGTTTAAAGTCTGAGTCTATCATATTAGGTTGTGGATTTATAGCTGTTTTTGTGTCTATTGCTTCAAAAGCATTTTCACATAATTTGTGTTTTCTGAAGAAACTGCAAGAGATATCTAGCCCATACTTTCTGTGCAAGAGGGGCTTGTACATCTGCACAACATGTCTTTTAAAGTTTGAACTTATCTTATTGCATTTTTGAGTTATAGCAGTTTTTACTGTTTTATTGCTCCAAAAGCCTTTTCAGACCATGAACAGTTGTTTGTGAGTTTTGAAAAATGTGCAAGAGCTATTCAAACCCTTTTTGCTGGGCAAGTATGACCTGTGAATCTACATAATATATAGTTTAAAGTTTGAGTCTATCATATTAGGTTTTGGATTTATAGCTGTTTTTGTGTCTATTGCTTCAAAAGCATTTTCACATAATTTGTGTTTTCTGAAGAAACTGCAAGAGATATCTAACCCATACTTTCTGTGCAAGAGGGGCTTGTACATCTGCACAACATGTCTTTTAAAGTTTGAACCTATCTTATTGCATTTTTGAGTTATAGCAGTTTTTACTGTTTTATTGCTCCAAAAGCCTTTTCAGCCCATGAACAGTTGTTTGTGAGTTTTGAAAAAAGTGCAAGAGCTATTAAAACCCTTTTTGCTGGGCAAGTAGGACCTGTGAATCTACATAATATATAGTTTAAAGTTTGAGTCTATCATATTAGGTTTTGGATTTATAGCTGTTTTTGTGTCTATTGCTTCAAAAGCATTTTCACATAATTTGTGTTTTCTGAAGAAACTGCAAGAGATATCTAACCCATACTTTCTGTGCAAGAGGGGCTTGTACATCCGCACAACATGTCTTTTAAAGTTTGAACTTATCTTATTACATTTTTGAGTTATAGCAGTTTTTACTGTTTTATTGCTCCAAAAGCCTTTTCAGCCCATGAACAGTTTATTGTGAGTTTTGAAAAAAGTTCAAGAGCTATTCAAACCCTTTTTGCTGGGCAAGTATGACCTGTAAATGTACACAATATATAGTTTAAAGTTTGAGTCTATCATATTAGGTTTTGGATTTATAGCTGTTTTTGTGTCGATTGCTTCAAAAGCATTTTCACATAATTTGGGTTTTCTGTAGAAACTGCAAGAGATATCTAACCCATACTTTCTGTGCAAGAGGGGCTTGTACATCTGCACAACATGTCTTTTAAAGTTTGAACCTATCTTATTGCATTTTTGAGTTATAGCAGTTTTTACTGTTTTATTGCTCCAAAAGCCTTTTCAGCCCATGAAACAGTTGTTTGTGAGTTTTGAAAAAAGTGCAAAAGCTATTCAAACCCTTTTTGCTGGGCAAGTAGGACCTATGAATCTACACAATATATAGTTTAAAGTCTGAGTCTATCATATTAGGTTGTGGATTTATAGCTGTTTTTGTGTCTATTGCTTCAAAAGCATTTTCACATAATTTGTGTTTTCTGAAGAAACTGCAAGAGATATCTAGCCCATACTTTCTGTGCAAGAGGGGCTTGTACATCTGCACAACATGTCTTTTAAAGTTTGAACTTATCTTATTGCATTTTTGAGTTATAGCAGTTTTTACTGTTTTATTGCTCCAAAAGCCTTTTCAGACCATGAACAGTTGTTTGTGAGTTTTGAAAAATGTGCAAGAGCTATTCAAACCCTTTTTGCTGGGCAAGTATGACCTGTGAATCTACATAATATATAGTTTAAAGTTTGAGTCTATCATATTAGGTTTTGGATTTATAGCTGTTTTTGTGTCTATTGCTTCAAAAGCATTTTCACATAATTTGTGTTTTCTGAAGAAACTGCAAGAGATATCTAACCCATACTTTCTGTGCAAGAGGGGCTTGTACATCTGCACAACATGTCTTTTAAAGTTTGAACCTATCTTATTGCATTTCTGAGTTATAGCAGTTTTTACTGTTTTATTGCTCCAAAAGCCTTTTCAGCCCATGAACAGTTGTTTGTGAGTTTTGAAAAAAGTGCAAGAGCTATTAAAACCCTTTTTGCTGGGCAAGTAGGACCTGTAAATCTACACAATATATAGTTTAAAGTTTGAGTCTATCATATTAGGTTTTGGATTTATAGCTGTTTTTGTGTCTATTGCTTCAAAAGCATTTTCACATAATTTGTGTTTTCTGAAGAAACTGCAAGAGATATCTAACCCATACTTTCTGTGCAAAAGGGGCTTGTACATCTGCACAACATGTCTTTTAAAGTTTGAACCTATCTTATTGCATTTTTGAGTTATAGCAGTTTTTACTGTTTTATTGCTCCAAAAGCCTTTTCAGCCCATGAACAGTTGTTTGTGAGTTTTGAAAAAAGTGCAAGAGCTATTAAAACCCTTTTTGCTGGGCAAGTAGGACCTGTAAATCTACACAATATATAGTTTAAAGTTTGAGTCTATCATATTAGGTTTTGGATTTATAGCTGTTTTTGTGTCTATTGCTTCAAAAGCATTTTCACATAATTTGTGTTTTCTGAAGAAACTGCAAGAGATATCTAACCCATACTTTCTGTGCAAAAGGGGCTTGTACATCTGCACAACATGTCTTTTAAAGTTTGAACCTATCTTATTGCATTTTTGAGTTATAGCAGTTTTTACTGTTTTATTGCTCCAAAAGCATTTTCAGCCCATGAACAGTTTATTGTGAGTTTTGAAAAAAGTGCAAGAGCTATTCAAACCCTTTTTGCTGGGCAAGTATGACCTGTAAATCTACATAATATATAGTTTAAAGTTTGAGTCTATCATATTAGGTTGTGGATTTATAGCTGTTTTTGTGTCTATTGCTTCAAAAGCATTTTCACATAATTTGTGTTTTCTGAAGAAACTGCAAGAGATATCTAACCCATACTTTCTGTGCAAGAGGGGCTTGTACATCTGCACAACATGTCTTTTAAAGTTTGAACTTATCTTATTGCATTTTTGAGTTATAGCAGTTTTTACTGTTTTATTGCCCCAAAAGCCTTTTCAGCCCATGAACAGTTGTTTGTGAGTTTTGAAAAATGTGCAAGAGCTATTCAAACCCTTTTTGCTGGGAAAGTATGACCTGTGAATCTACATAATATATAGTTTAAAGTTTAAGTCTATCATATTAGGTTTTGGATTTATAGCTGTTTTTGTGTCTATTGCTTCAAAAGCATTTTCACATAATTTGTGTTTTCTGAAGAAACTGCAAGAGATATCTAACCCATACTTTCTGTGCAAGAGGGGCTTGTACATCTGCACAACATGTCTTTTAATGTTTGAACCTATCTTATTGCATTTTTGAGTTATAGCAGTTTTTACTGTTTTATTGCTCCAAAAGCCTTTTCAGCCCATGAACAGTTGTTTGTGAGTTTTGAAAAATGTGCAAGAGCTATTCAAACCCTTTTTGCTGGGCAAGTAGGACCTGTGAATCTACATAATATATAGTTTAAAGTTTGAGTCTATCATATTAGGTTTTGGATTTATAGCTGTTTTTGTGTCTATTGCTTCAAAAGCATTTTCACATAATTTGTGTTTTCTGAAGAAACTGCAAGAGATATCTAACCCATACTTTCTGTGCAAGAGGGGCTTGTACATCTGCACAACATGTCTTTTAAAGTTTGAACCTATCTTATTGCATTTTTGAGTTATAGCAGTTTTTACTGTTTTATTGCTCCAAAAGCCTTTTCAGCCCATGAACAGTTGTTTGTGAGTTTTGAAAAAAGTGCAAGAGCTATTAAAACCCTTTTTGCTGGGCAAGTAGGACCTGTGAATCTACATAATATATAGTTTAAAGTTTGAGTCTATCATATTAGGTTTTGGATTTATAGCTGTTTTTGTGTCTATTGCTTCAAAAGCATTTTCACATAATTTGTGTTTTCTGAAGAAACTGCAAGAGATATCTAACCCATACTTTCTGTGCAAGAGGGGCTTGTACATCCGCACAACATGTCTTTTAAAGTTTGAACTTATCTTATTACATTTTTGAGTTATAGCAGTTTTTACTGTTTTATTGCTCCAAAAGCCTTTTCAGCCCATGAACAGTTTATTGTGAGTTTTGAAAAAAGTTCAAGAGCTATTCAAACCCTTTTTGCTGGGCAAGTATGACCTGTAAATGTACACAATATATAGTTTAAAGTTTGAGTCTATCATATTAGGTTTTGGATTTATAGCTGTTTTTGTGTCGATTGCTTCAAAAGCATTTTCACATAATTTGGGTTTTCTGTAGAAACTGCAAGAGATATCTAACCCATACTTTCTGTGCAAGAGGGGCTTGTACATCTGCACAACATGTCTTTTAAAGTTTGAACCTATCTTATTGCATTTTTGAGTTATAGCAGTTTTTACTGTTTTATTGCTCCAAAAGCCTTTTCAGCCCATGAAACAGTTGTTTGTGAGTTTTGAAAAAAGTGCAAAAGCTATTCAAACCCTTTTTGCTGGGCAAGTATGACCTGTGAATCTACATAATATATAGTTTAAAGTTTGAGTCTATCATATTAGGTTTTGGATTTATAGCTGTTTTTGTGTCTATTGCTTCAAAAGCATTTTCACATAATTTGTGTTTTCTGAAGAAACTGCAAGAGATATCTAACCCATACTTTCTGTGCAAGAGGGGCTTGTACATCTGCACAACATGTCTTTTAAAGTTTGAACCTATCTTATTGCATTTCTGAGTTATAGCAGTTTTTACTGTTTTATTGCTCCAAAAGCCTTTTCAGCCCATGAACAGTTGTTTGTGAGTTTTGAAAAAAGTGCAAGAGCTATTAAAACCCTTTTTGCTGGGCAAGTAGGACCTGTAAATCTACACAATATATAGTTTAAAGTTTGAGTCTATCATATTAGGTTTTGGATTTATAGCTGTTTTTGTGTCTATTGCTTCAAAAGCATTTTCACATAATTTGTGTTTTCTGAAGAAACTGCAAGAGATATCTAACCCATACTTTCTGTGCAAAAGGGGCTTGTACATCTGCACAACATGTCTTTTAAAGTTTGAACCTATCTTATTGCATTTTTGAGTTATAGCAGTTTTTACTGTTTTATTGCTCCAAAAGCCTTTTCAGCCCATGAACAGTTGTTTGTGAGTTTTGAAAAAAGTGCAAGAGCTATTAAAACCCTTTTTGCTGGGCAAGTAGGACCTGTAAATCTACACAATATATAGTTTAAAGTTTGAGTCTATCATATTAGGTTTTGGATTTATAGCTGTTTTTGTGTCTATTGCTTCAAAAGCATTTTCACATAATTTGTGTTTTCTGAAGAAACTGCAAGAGATATCTAACCCATACTTTCTGTGCAAAAGGGGCTTGTACATCTGCACAACATGTCTTTTAAAGTTTGAACCTATCTTATTGCATTTTTGAGTTATAGCAGTTTTTACTGTTTTATTGCTCCAAAAGCATTTTCAGCCCATGAACAGTTTATTGTGAGTTTTGAAAAAAGTGCAAGAGCTATTCAAACCCTTTTTGCTGGGCAAGTATGACCTGTAAATCTACATAATATATAGTTTAAAGTTTGAGTCTATCATATTAGGTTGTGGATTTATAGCTGTTTTTGTGTCTATTGCTTCAAAAGCATTTTCACATAATTTGTGTTTTCTGAAGAAACTGCAAGAGATATCTAACCCATACTTTCTGTGCAAGAGGGGCTTGTACATCTGCACAACATGTCTTTTAAAGTTTGAACTTATCTTATTGCATTTTTGAGTTATAGCAGTTTTTACTGTTTTATTGCCCCAAAAGCCTTTTCAGCCCATGAACAGTTGTTTGTGAGTTTTGAAAAATGTGCAAGAGCTATTCAAACCCTTTTTGCTGGGAAAGTATGACCTGTGAATCTACATAATATATAGTTTAAAGTTTAAGTCTATCATATTAGGTTTTGGATTTATAGCTGTTTTTGTGTCTATTGCTTCAAAAGCATTTTCACATAATTTGTGTTTTCTGAAGAAACTGCAAGAGATATCTAACCCATACTTTCTGTGCAAGAGGGGCTTGTACATCTGCACAACATGTCTTTTAAAGTTTGAACCTATCTTATTGCATTTTTGAGTTATAGCAGTTTTTACTGTTTTATTGCTCCAAAAGCCTTTTCAGCCCATGAAACAGTTGTTTGTGAGTTTTGAAAAAAGTGCAAAAGCTATTCAAACCCTTTTTGCTGGGCAAGTAGGACCTATGAATCTACACAATATATAGTTTAAAGTCTGAGTCTATCATATTAGGTTGTGGATTTATAGCTGTTTTTGTGTCTATTGCTTCAAAAGCATTTTCACATAATTTGTGTTTTCTGAAGAAACTGCAAGAGATATCTAGCCCATACTTTCTGTGCAAGAGGGGCTTGTACATCTGCACAACATGTCTTTTAAAGTTTGAACTTATCTTATTGCATTTTTGAGTTATAGCAGTTTTTACTGTTTTATTGCTCCAAAAGCCTTTTCAGCCCATGAACAGTTGTTTGTGAGTTTTGAAAAAAGTGCAAGAGCTATTAAAACCCTTTTTGCTGGGCAAGTAGGACCTGTAAATCTACACAATATATAGTTTAAAGTTTGAGTCTATCATATTAGGTTTTGGATTTATAGCTGTTTTTGTGTCTATTGCTTCAAAAGCATTTTCACATAATTTGTGTTTTCTGAAGAAACTGCAAGAGATATCTAACCCATACTTTCTGCGCAAAAGGGGCTTGTACATCTGCACAACATGTCTTTTAAAGTTTGAACCTATCTTATTGCATTTTTGAGTTATAGCAGTTTTTACTGTTTTATTGCTCCAAAAGCCTTTTCAGCCCATGAACAGTTGTTTGTGAGTTTTGAAAAAAGTGCAAGAGCTATTAAAACCCTTTTTGCTGGGCAAGTAGGACCTGTAAATCTACACAATATATAGTTTAAAGTTTGAGTCTATCATATTAGGTTTTGGATTTATAGCTGTTTTTGTGTCTATTGCTTCAAAAGCATTTTCACATAATTTGTGTTTTCTGAAGAAACTGCAAGAGATATCTAACCCATACTTTCTGTGCAAAAGGGGCTTGTACATCTGCACAACATGTCTTTTAAAGTTTGAACCTATCTTATTGCATTTTTGAGTTATAGCAGTTTTTACTGTTTTATTGCTCCAAAAGCATTTTCAGCCCATGAACAGTTTATTGTGAGTTTTGAAAAAAGTGCAAGAGCTATTCAAACCCTTTTTGCTGGGCAAGTATGACCTGTAAATCTACCTAATATATAGTTTAAAGTTTGAGTCTATCATATTAGGTTGTGGATTTATAGCTGTTTTTGTGTCTATTGCTTCAAAAGCATTTTCACATAATTTGTGTTTTCTGAAGAAACTGCAAGAGATATCTAACCCATACTTTCTGTGCAAGAGGGGCTTGTACATCTGCACAACATGTCTTTTAAAGTTTGAACTTATCATATTGCATTTTTGAGTTATAGCAGTTTTTACTGTTTTATTGCCCCAAAAGCCTTTTCAGCCCATGAACAGTTGTTTGTGAGTTTTGAAAAATGTGCAAGAGCTATTCAAACCCTTTTTGCTGGGAAAGTATGACCTGTGAATCTACATAATATATAGTTTAAAGTTTAAGTCTATCATATTAGGTTTTGGATTTATAGCTGTTTTTGTGTCTATTGCTTCAAAAGCATTTTCACATAATTTGTGTTTTCTGAAGAAACTGCAAGAGATATCTAACCCATACTTTCTGTGCAAGAGGGGCTTGTACATCTGCACAACATGTCTTTTAATGTTTGAACCTATCTTATTGCATTTTTGAGTTATAGCAGTTTTTACTGTTTTATTGCTCCAAAAGCCTTTTCAGCCCATGAACAGTTGTTTGTGAGTTTTGAAAAAAGTGCAAGAGCTATTAAAACCCTTTTTGCTGGGCAAGTAGGACCTGTAAATCTACACAATATATAGTTTAAAGTTTGAGTCTATCATATTAGGTTTTGGATTTATAGCTGTTTTTGTGTCTATTGCTTCAAAAGCATTTTCACATAATTTGTGTTTTCTGAAGAAACTGCAAGAGATATCTAACCCATACTTTCTGTACAAGAGGGGCTTGTACATCTGCACAACATGTCTTTTAAAGTTTGAACCTATCTTATTGCATTTCTGAGTTATAGCAGTTTTTACTGTTTTATTGCTCCAAAAGCCTTTTCAGCCCATGAACAGTTTATTGTGAGTTTTGAAAAAAGTGCAAGAGCTATTCAAACCCTTTTTGCTGGGCAAGTATGACCTGTAAATCTACATAATATATAGTTTAAAGTTTGAGTCTATCATATTAGGTTTTGGATTTATAGCTGTTTTTGTGTCTATTGCTTCAAAAGCATTTTCACATAATTTGTGTTTTCTGAAGAAACTGCAAGAGATATCTGACCCATACTTTCTGTGCAAGAGGGGCTTGTACATCTGCACAACATGTCTTTTAAAGTTTGAACCTATCTTATTGCATTTTTGAGTTATAGCAGTTTTTACTGTTTTATTGCTCCAAAAGCCTTTTCAGCCCATGAAAAGTTGTTTGTGAGTTTTGAAAAAAAGTTCAAGAGCTATTCAAACCCTTTTTGCTGGGCAAGTAGGACCTGTAAATCTACACAATATATAGTTTAAAGTTTGAGTCTATCATATTAGGTTTTGGATTTATAGCTGTTTTTGTGTCTATTGCTTCAAAAGCATTTTCACATAATTTGTGTTTTCTGAAGAAACTGCAAGAGATATCTAACCCATACTTTCTGTGCAAGAGGGGCTTGTACATCTGCACAAAATGTCTTTTAAAGTTTGAACTTATCTTATTACATTTTTGAGTTATAGCAGTTTTTACTGTTTTATTGCTCCAAAAGCCTTTTCAGCCCATGAACAGTTGTTTGTGAGTTTTGAAAAAAGTGCAAGAGCTATTCAAACCCTTTTTGCTGGGCAAGTATGACCTGTAAATGTACACAATATATAGTTTGAAGTTTGAGTCTATCATATTAGGTTTTGGATTTATAGCTGTTTTTGTGTCTATTGCTTCAAAAGCATTTTCACATAATTTGTGTTTTCTGAAGAAACTGCAAGAGATATCTAACCCATACTTTCTGTGCAAGAGGGGCTTGTACATCTGCACAAAATGTCTTTTAAAGTTTGAAGTTATCTTATTACATTTTTGAGTTATAGCAGTTTTTACTGTTTTATTGCTCCAAAAGCCTTTTCAGCCCATGAACAGTTTATTGTGAGTTTTGAAAAAAGTTCAAGAGCTATTCAAACCCTTTTTGCTGGGCAAGTATGACCTGTAAATGTACACAATATATAGTTTGAAGTTTCAGTCTATCATATTAGGTTTTGGATTTATAGCTGTTTTTGTGTCTATTGCTTCAAAAGCATTTTCACATAATTTGTGTTTTCTGAAGAAACTGCAAGAGATATCTAACCCATACTTTCTATGCAAGAGGGGCTTGTACATTTGCACAACATGTCTTTTAAAGTTTGAACCTATCTTATTGCATTTTTGAGTTATAGCAGTTTTTACTGTTTTATTGCTCCAAAATCCTTTTCAGCCCATGAACAGTTTATTGTGAGTTTTGAAAAAAGTGCAAGATCTATTCAAACCCTTTTTGCTGGGCAAGTAGGACCTGTGAATCTACACAATATATAGTTTAAAGTTTGAGTCTATCATATTAGGTTTTGGATTTATAGCTGTTTTTGTGTCTATTGCTTCAAAAGCATTTTCACATAATTTGTGTTTTCTGAAGAAACTGCAAGAGATATCTAACCCATACTTTCTGTGCAAAAGGGGCTTGTACATCTGCACAACATGTCTTTTAAAGTTTGAACCTATCTTATTGCATTTTTGAGTTATAGCAGTTTTTACTGTTTTATTGCTCCAAAATCCTTTTCAGCCCATGAACAGTTGTTTGTGAGTTTTGAAAAAAGTGCAAGATCTATTCAAACCCTTTTTGCTGGGCAAGTAGGAACTGTGAATCTACATAATATATAGTTTAAAGTTTGAGTCTATCATATTAGGTTTTGGATTTATAGCTGTTTTTGTGTCTATTGCTTCAAAAGCATTTTCACATAATTTGTGTTTTCTGAAGAAACTGCAAGAGATATCTAACCCATACTTTCTGTGCAAGAGGGGCTTGTACATCTGCACAAAATGTCTTTTAAAGTTTGAACTTATCTTATTACATTTTTGAGTTATAGCAGTTTTTACTGTTTTATTGCTCCAAAAGCCTTTTCAGCCCATGAACAGTTTATTGTGAGTTTTGAAAAAAGTTCAAGAGCTATTCAAACCCTTTTTGCTGGGCAAGTATGACCTGTAAATGTACACAATATATAGTTTGAAGTTTGAGTCTATCATATTAGGTTTTGGATTTATAGCTGTTTTTGTGTCTATTGCTTCAAAAGCATTTTCACATAATTTGGGTTTTCTGAAGAAACTGCAAGAGATATCTAACCCATACTTTCTGTGCAAGAGGGGCTTGTACATCTGCACAACATGTCTTTTAAAGTTTGAACCTATCTTATTGCATTTTTGAGTTATAGCAGTTTTTACTGTTTTATTGCTCCAAAAGCCTTTTCAGCCCATGAAAAGTTGTTTGTGAGTTTTGAAAAAAAGTTCAAGAGCTATTCAAACCCTTTTTGCTGGGCAAGTAGGACCTGTAAATCTACACAATATATAGTTTAAAGTTTGAGTCTATCATATTAGGTTTTGGATTTATAGCTGTTTTTGTGTCTATTGCTTCAAAAGCATTTTCACATAATTTGGGTTTTCTGAAGAAACTGCAAGAGATATCTAACCCATACTTTCTGTGCAAGAGGGGCTTGTACATTTGCACAACATGTCTTTTAAAGTTTGAACCTATCTTATTGCATTTTTGAGTTATAGCAGTTTTTACTGTTTTATTGCTCCAAAAGCCTTTTCAGCCCATGAACAGTTGTTTGTGAGTTTTGAAAAAAGTGCAAGATCTATTCAAACCCTTTTTGCTGGGCAAGTAGGACCTGTGAATCTACATAATATATAGTTTAAAGTTTGAGTCTATCATATTAGGTTTTGGATTTATAGCTGTTTTTGTGTCTATTGCTTCAAAAGCATTTTCACATAATTTGTGTTTTCTGAAGAAACTGCAAGAGATATCTAACCCATACTTTCTGTGCAAGAGGGGCTTGTACATGTGCACAACATGTCTTTTAAAGTTTGAACTTATCTTATTACATTTTTGAGTTATAGCAGTTTTTACTGTTTTATTGCTCCAAAAGCCTTTTCAGCCCATGAACAGTTGTTTGTGAGTTTTGAAAAAAGTGCAAGAGCTATTCAAACCCTTTTTGCTGGGCAAGTATGACCTGTAAATGTACACAATATATAGTTTGAAGTTTGAGTCTATCATATTAGGTTTTGGATTTATAGCTGTTTTTGTGTCTATTGCTTCAAAAGCATTTTCACATAATTTGTGTTTTCTGAAGAAACTGCAAGAGATATCTAACCCATACTTTCTGTGCAAGAGGGGCTTGTACATCTGCACAAAATGTCTTTTAAAGTTTGAAGTTATCTTATTACATTTTTGAGTTATAGCAGTTTTTACTGTTTTATTGCTCCAAAAGCCTTTTCAGCCCATGAACAGTTTATTGTGAGTTTTGAAAAAAGTTCAAGAGCTATTCAAACCCTTTTTGCTGGGCAAGTATGACCTGTAAATGTACACAATATATAGTTTGAAGTTTGAGTCTATCATATTAGGTTTTGGATTTATAGCTGTTTTTGTGTCTATTGCTTCAAAAGCATTTTCACATAATTTGTGTTTTCTGAAGAAACTGCAAGAGATATCTAACCCATACTTTCTGTGCAAGAGGGGCTTGTACATTTGCACAACATGTCTTTTAAAGTTTGAACCTATCTTATTGCATTTTTGAGTTATAGCAGTTTTTACTGTTTTATTGCTCCAAAATCCTTTTCAGCCCATGAACAGTTGTTTGTGAGTTTTGAAAAAAGTGCAAGATCTATTCAAACCCTTTTTGCTGGGCAAGTAGGAACTGTGAATCTACATAATATATAGTTTAAAGTTTGAGTCTATCATATTAGGTTTTGGATTTATAGCTGTTTTTGTGTCTATTGCTTCAAAAGCATTTTCACATAATTTGTGTTTTCTGAAGAAACTGCAAGAGATATCTAACCCATACTTTCTGTGCAAGAGGGGCTTGTACATCTGCACAAAATGTCTTTTAAAGTTTGAACTTATCTTATTACATTTTTGAGTTATAGCAGTTTTTACTGTTTTATTGCTCCAAAAGCCTTTTCAGCCCATGAACAGTTTATTGTGAGTTTTGAAAAAAGTGCAAGAGCTATTCAAACCCTTTTTGCTGGGCAAGTATGACCTGTAAATGTACACAATATATAGTTTGAAGTTTGAGTCTATCATATTAGGTTTTGGATTTATAGCTGTTTTTGTGTCTATTGCTTCAAAAGCATTTTCACATAATTTGGGTTTTCTGAAGAAACTGCAAGAGATATCTAACCCATACTTTCTGTGCAAGAGGGGCTTGTACATCTGCACAACATGTCTTTTAAAGTTTGAACCTATCTTATTGCATTTTTGAGTTATAGCAGTTTTTACTGTTTTATTGCTCCAAAAGCCTTTTCAGCCCATGAACGGTTTATTGTGAGTTTTGAAAAAAGTTCAAGAGCTATTCAAACCCTTTTTGCTGGGCAAGTAGGACCTGTGAATCTACATAATATATAGTTTAAAGTTTGAGTCTATCATATTAGGTTTTGGATTTATAGCTGTTTTTGTGTCTATTGCTTCAAAAGCATTTTCACATAATTTGTGTTTTCTGAAGAAACTGCAAGAGTTATCCAACCCATACTTTCTGTGCAAGAGGGGCTTGTACATCTGCACAACGTGTCTTTTAAAGTTTGAACCTATCTTATTGCATTTTTGAGTTATAGCAGTTTTTACTGTTTTATTGCTCCAAAAGCCTTTTCAGCCCATGAAAAGTTGTTTGTGAGTTTTGAAAAAAAGTTCAAGAGCTATTCAAACCCTTTTTGCTGGGCAAGTAGGACCTGTAAATCTACACAATATATAGTTTAAAGTTTGAGTCTATCATATTAGGTTTTGGATTTATAGCTGTTTTTGTGTCTATTGCTTCAAAAGCATTTTCACATAATTTGTGTTTTCTGAAGAAACTGCAAGAGATATCTAACCCATACTTTCTGTGCAAGAGGGGCTTGTACATCTGCACAACATGTCTTTTAAAGTTTGAACCTATCTTATTGTATTTTTGAGTTATAGCAGTTTTTACTGTTTTATTGCTCCAAAAGCCTTTTCAGCCCATGAACAGTTGTTTGTGAGTTTTGAAAAAAGTGCAAGAGCTATTCAAACCCTTTTTGCTGGGCAAGTAGGACCTGTGAATCTACACAATATATAGTTTAAAGTTTGAGTCTATCATATTAGGTTTTGGATTTATAGCTGTTTTTGTGTCTATTGCTTCAAAAGCATTTTCACATAATTTGTGTTTTCTGAAGAAACTGCAAGAGATATCTAACCCATACTTTCTGTGCAAGAGGGGCTTGTACATCTGCACAACATGTCTTTTAAAGTTTGAACCTATCTTATTGCATTTTTGAGTTATAGCAGTTTTTACTGTTTTATTGCTCCAAAAGCCTTTTCAGCCCATGAACAGTTTATTGTGAGTTTTGAAAAAAGTGCAAGAGCTATTCAAACCCTTTTTGCTGGGCAAGTATGACCTGTAAATCTACATAATATATAGTTTAAAGTTTGAGTCTATCATATTAGGTTTTGGATTTATAGCTGTTTTTGTGTCTATTGCTTCAAAAGCATTTTCACATAATTTGTGTTTTCTGAAGAAACTGCAAGAGATATCTAACCCATACTTTATGTGCAAGAGGGGCTTGTACATCTGCACAAAATGTCTTTTAAAGTTTGAACTTATCTTATTACATTTTTGAGTTATAGCAGTTTTTACTGTTTTATTGCTCCAAAAGCCTTTTCAGCCCATGAACAGTTTATTGTGAGTTTTGAAAAAAGTTCAAGAGCTATTCAAACCCTTTTTGCTGGGCAAGTATGACCTGTAAATGTACACAATATATAGTTTGAAGTTTGAGTCTATCATATTAGGTTTTGGATTTATAGCTGTTTTTGTGTCTATTGCTTCAAAAGCATTTTCACATAATTTGTGTTTTCTGAAGAAACTGCAAGAGATATCTAACCCATACTTTCTGTGCAAGAGGGGCTTGTACATCTGCACAAAATGTCTTTTAAAGTTTGAAGTTATCTTATTACATTTTTGAGTTATAGCAGTTTTTACTGTTTTATTGCTCCAAAAGCCTTTTCAGCCCATGAACAGTTTATTGTGAGTTTTGAAAAAAGTTCAAGAGCTATTCAAACCCTTTTTGCTGGGCAAGTATGACCTGTAAATGTACACAATATATAGTTTGAAGTTTGAGTCTATCATATTAGGTTTTGGATTTATAGCTGTTTTTGTGTCTATTGCTTCAAAAGCATTTTCACATAATTTGTGTTTTCTGAAGAAACTGCAAGAGATATCTAACCCATACTTTCTGTGCAAGAGGGGCTTGTACATTTGCACAACATGTCTTTTAAAGTTTGAACCTATCTTATTGCATTTTTGAGTTATAGCAGTTTTTACTGTTTTATTGCTCCAAAATCCTTTTCAGCCCATGAACAGTTGTTTGTGAGTTTTGAAAAAAGTGCAAGATCTATTCAAACCCTTTTTGCTGGGCAAGTAGGACCTGTGAATCTACATAATATATAGTTTAAAGTTTGAGTCTATCATATTAGGTTTTGGATTTATAGCTGTTTTTGTGTCTATTGCTTCAAAAGCATTTTCACATAATTTGTGTTTTCTGAAGAAACTGCAAGAGATATCTAACCCATACTTTCTGTGCAAGAGGGGCTTGTACATCTGCACAACATGTCTTTTAAAGTTTGAACCTATCTTATTGCATTTTTGAGTTATAGCAGTTTTTACTGTTTTATTGCTCCAAAAGCCTTTTCAGCCCATGAACAGTTTATTGTGAGTTTTGAGAAAAGTGCAAGAGCTATTCAAACCCTTTTTGCTGGGCAAGTATGACCTGTAAATCTACATAATATATAGTTTAAAGTTTGAGTCCATCATATTAGGTTTTGGATTTATAGCTGTTTTTGTGTCTATTGCTTCAAAAGCATTTTCACATAATTTGTGTTTTCTGAAGAAACTGCAAGAGATATCTAACCCATACTTTCTGTGCAAGAGGGGCTTGTACATCTGCACAACATGTCTTTTAAAGTTTGAACTTATCTTATTGCATTTATGAGTTATAGCAGTTTTTACTGTTTTATTGCTCCAAAAGCCTTTTCAGCCCATGAAAAGTTGTTTGTGAGTTTTGAAAAAAAGTTCAAGAGCTATTCAAACCCTTTTTGCTGGGCAAGTAGGACCTGTAAATCTACACAATATATAGTTTAAAGTTTGAGTCTATCATATTAGGTTTTGGATTTATAGCTGTGTTTGTGTCTATTGCTTCAAAAGCATTTTCACATAATTTGTGTTTTCTGAAGAAACTGCAAGAGATATCTAACCCATACTTTCTGTGCAAGAGGGGCTTGTACATTTGCACAACATGTCTTTTAAAGTTTGAACCTATCTTATTGCATTTTTGAGTTATAGCAGTTTTTACTGTTTTATTGCTCCAAAATCCTTTTCAGCCCATGAACAGTTGTTTGTGAGTTTTGAAAAAAGTGCAAGATCTATTCAAACCCTTTTTGCTGGGCAAGTAGGACCTGTGAATCTACATAATATATAGTTTAAAGTTTGAGTCTATCATATTAGGTTTTGGATTTATAGCTGTTTTTGTGTCTATTGCTTCAAAAGCATTTTCACATAATTTGTGTTTTCTGAAGAAACTGCAAGAGATATCTAACCCATACTTTCTGTGCAAGAGGGGCTTGTACATCTGCACAACATGTCTTTTAAAGTTTGAACCTATCTTATTGCATTTTTGAGTTATAGCAGTTTTTACTGTTTTATTGCTCCAAAAGCCTTTTCAGCCCATGAACAGTTTATTGTGAGTTTTGAGAAAAGTGCAAGAGCTATTCAAACCCTTTTTGCTGGGCAAGTATGACCTGTAAATCTACATAATATATAGTTTAAAGTTTGAGTCCATCATATTAGGTTTTGGATTTATAGCTGTTTTTGTGTCTATTGCTTCAAAAGCATTTTCACATAATTTGTGTTTTCTGAAGAAACTGCAAGAGATATCTAACCCATACTTTCTGTGCAAGAGGGGCTTGTACATCTGCACAACATGTCTTTTAAAGTTTGAACTTATCTTATTGCATTTATGAGTTATAGCAGTTTTTACTGTTTTATTGCTCCAAAAGCCTTTTCAGCCCATGAAAAGTTGTTTGTGAGTTTTGAAAAAAAGTTCAAGAGCTATTCAAACCCTTTTTGCTGGGCAAGTAGGACCTGTAAATCTACACAATATATAGTTTAAAGTTTGAGTCTATCATATTAGGTTTTGGATTTATAGCTGTTTTTGTGTCTATTGCTTCAAAAGCATTTTCACATAATTTGTGTTTTCTGAAGAAACTGCAAGAGATATCTAACCCATACTTTCTGTGCAAGAGGGGCTTGTACATTTGCACAACATGTCTTTTAAAGTTTGAACCTATCTTATTGCATTTTTGAGTTATAGCAGTTTTTACTGTTTTATTGCTCCAAAATCCTTTTCAGCCCATGAACAGTTGTTTGTGAGTTTTGAAAAAAGTGCAAGATCTATTCAAACCCTTTTTGCTGGGCAAGTAGGACCTGTGAATCTACATAATATATAGTTTAAAGTTTGAGTCTATCATATTAGGTTTTGGATTTATAGCTGTTTTTGTGTCTATTGCTTCAAAAGCATTTTCACATAATTTGTGTTTTCTGAAGAAACTGCAAGAGATATCTAACCCATACTTTCTGTGCAAGAGGGGCTTGTACATCTGCACAACATGTCTTTTAAAGTTTGAACCTATCTTATTGCATTTTTGAGTTATAGCAGTTTTTACTGTTTTATTGCTCCAAAAGCCTTTTCAGCCCATGAACAGTTTATTGTGAGTTTTGAGAAAAGTGCAAGAGCTATTCAAACCCTTTTTGCTGGGCAAGTATGACCTGTAAATCTACATAATATATAGTTTAAAGTTTGAGTCCATCATATTAGGTTTTGGATTTATAGCTGTTTTTGTGTCTATTGCTTCAAAAGCATTTTCACATAATTTGTGTTTTCTGAAGAAACTGCAAGAGATATCTAACCCATACTTTCTGTGCAAGAGGGGCTTGTACATCTGCACAACATGTCTTTTAAAGTTTGAACTTATCTTATTGCATTTATGAGTTATAGCAGTTTTTACTGTTTTATTGCTCCAAAAGCCTTTTCAGCCCATGAAAAGTTGTTTGTGAGTTTTGAAAAAAAGTTCAAGAGCTATTCAAACCCTTTTTGCTGGGCAAGTATGACCTGTAAATCTACACAATATATAGTTTAAAGTTTGAGTCTATCATATTAGGTTTTGGATTTATAGCTGTTTTTGTGTCTATTGCTTCAAAAGCATTTTCACATAATTTGTGTTTTCTGAAGAAACTGCAAGAGATATCTAACCCATACTTTCTGTGCAAGAGGGGCTTGTACATTTGCACAACATGTCTTTTAAAGTTTGAACCTATCTTATTGCATTTTTGAGTTATAGCAGTTTTTACTGTTTTATTGCTCCAAAAGCCTTTTCAGCCCATGAACAGTTGTTTGTGAGTTTTGAAAAAAGTGCAAGAGCTATTAAAACCCTTTTTGCTGGGCAAGTAGGACCTGTAAATCTACACAATATATAGTTTAAAGTTTGAGTCTATCATATTAGGTTTTGGATTTATAGCAGTTTTTGTGTCTATTGCTTCAAAAGCATTTTCACATAATTTGTGTTTTCTGAAGAAACTGCAAGAGATATCTAACCCATACTTTCTGTGCAAAAGGGGCTTGTACATCTGCACAACATGTCTTTTAAAGTTTGAACCTATCTTATTGCATTTTTGAGTTATAGCAGTTTTTACTGTTTTATTGCTCCAAAAGCCTTTTCAGCCCATGAACAGTTTATTATGAGTTTTGAAAAAAGTGCAAGAGCTATTCAAACCCTTTTTGCTGGGCAAGTATGACCTGTAAATCTACACAATATATAGTTTAAAGTTTGAGTCTATCATATTAGGTTTTGGATTTATAGCAGTTTTTGTGTCTATTGCTTCAAAAGCATTTTCACATAATTTGTGTTTTCTGAAGAAACTGCAAGAGATATCTAACCCATACTTTCTGTGCAAAAGGGGCTTGTACATCTGCACAACATGTCTTTTAAAGTTTGAACCTATCTTATTGCATTTTTGAGTTATAGCAGTTTTTACTGTTTTATTGCTCCAAAAGCCTTTTCAGCCCATGAACAGTTTATTGTGACTTTTGAAAAAAGTGCAAGAGCTATTCAAACCCTTTTTGCTGGGCAAGTATGACCTGTAAATCTACACAATATATAGTTTAAAGTTTGAGTCTATCATATTAGGTTTTGGATTTATAGCAGTTTTTGTGTCTATTGCTTCAAAAGCATTTTCACATAATTTGTGTTTTCTGAAGAAACTGCAAGAGATATCTAACCCATACTTTCTGTGCAAAAGGGGCTTGTACATCTGCACAACATGTCTTTTAAAGTTTGAACCTATCTTATTGCATTTTTGAGTTATAGCAGTTTTTACTGTTTTATTGCTCCAAAAGCCTTTTCAGCCCATGAAAAGTTGTTTGTGAGTTTTGAAAAAAAGTTCAAGAGCTTTTCAAACCCTTTTTGCTGGGCAAATAGGACCTGTAAATCTACACAATATATAGTTTAAAGTTTGAGTCTATCATATTAGGTTTTGGATTTATAGCTGTTTTTGTGTCTATTGCTTCAAAAGCATTTTCACATACTTTGTGTTTTCTGAAGAAACTGCAAGAGATATCTAACCCATACTTTCTGTGCAAGAGGGGCTTGTACATCTGCACAAAATGTCTTTTAAAGTTTGAACCTATCTTATTGCATTTTTGAGTTATAGCAGTTTTTACTGTTTTATTGCTCCAAAAGCCTTTTCAGCCCATGAACAGTTTATTGTGAGTTTTGAAAAAAGTGCAAGAGCTATTCAAACCCTTTTTGCTGGGCAAGTAGGACCTGTGAATCTACATAATATATAGTTCAAAGTTTGAGTCTATCATATTAGGTTTTGGATTTATAGCTGTTTTTGTGTCTATTGCTTCAAAAGCATTTTCACATAATTTGTGTTTTCTGAAGAAACTGCAAGAGATATCTAACCCATACTTTCTGTGCAAGAGGGGCTTGTACATCTGCACAACATGTCTTTTAAAGTTTGAACCTATCTTATTGCATTTTTGAGTTATAGCAGTTTTTACTGTTTTATTGCTCCAAAAGCCTTTTCAGCCCATGAACAGTTTATTGTGAGTTTTGAAAAAAGTGCAAGAGCTATTCAAACCCTTTTTGCTGGGCAAGTATGACCTGTAAATCTACATAATATATAGTTTAAAGTTTGAGTCCATCATATTAGGTTTTGGATTTATAGCTGTTTTTGTGTCTATTGCTTCAAAAGCATTTTCACATAATTTGTGTTTTCTGAAGAAACTGCAAGAGATATCTAACCCATACTTTCTGTGCAAGAGGGGCTTGTACATCTGCACAACGTGTCTTTTAAAGTTTGAACCTATCTTATTGCATTTTTGAGTTATAGCAGTTTTTACTGTTTTATTGCTCCAAAAGCCTTTTCAGCCCATGAAAAGTTGTTTGTGAGTTTTGAAAAAAAGTTCAAGAGCTATTCAAACCCTTTTTGCTGGGCAAGTAGGACCTGTAAATCTACACAATATATAGTTTAAAGTTTGAGTCTATCATATTAGGTTTTGGATTTATAGCTGTTTTTGTGTCTATTGCTTCAAAAGCATTTTCACATAATTTGTGTTTTCTGAAGAAACTGCAAGAGATATCTAACCCATACTTTCTGTGCAAGAGGGGCTTGTACATTTGCACAACATGTCTTTTAAAGTTTGAACCTATCTTATTGCATTTTTGAGTTATAGCAGTTTTTACTGTTTTATTGCTCCAAAAGCCTTTTCAGCCCATGAACAGTTGTTTGTGAGTTTTGAAAAAAGTGCAAGATCTATTCAAACCCTTTTTGCTGGGCAAGTAGGACCTGTGAATCTACATAATATATAGTTTAAAGTTTGAGTCTATCATATTAGGTTTTGGATTTATAGCTGTTTTTGTGTCTATTGCTTCAAAAGCATTTTCACATAATTGTTGTTTTCTGAAGAAACTGCAAGAGATATCTAACCCATACTTTCTGTGCAAGAGGGGCTTGTACATCTGCACAACATGTCTTTTAAAGTTTGAACTTATCTTATTACATTTTTGAGTTATAGCAGTTTTTACTGTTTTATTGCTCCAAAAGCCTTTTCAGCCCATGAACAGTTTATTGTGAGTTTTGAAAAAAGTTCAAGAGCTATTCAAACCCTTTTTGCTGGGCAAGTATGACCTGTAAATGTACACAATATATAGTTTAAAGTTTGAGTCTATCATAATAGGTTTTGGATTTATAGCTGTTTTTGTGTCTATTGCTTCAAAAGCATTTTCACATAATTTGTGTTTTCTGAAGAAACTGCAAGAGATATCTAACCCATACTTTCTGTGCAAGAGGGGCTTGTACATATGCACAACATGTCTTTTAAAGTTTGAACCTATCTTATTGCATTTTTGAGTTATAGCAGTTTTTACTGTTTTATTGCTCCAAAAGCCTTTTCAGCCCATGAACAGTTGTTTGTGAGTTTTGAAAAAAGTGCAAGAGCTATTCAAACCCTTTTTGCTGGGCAAGTAGGACCTGTGAATCTACACAATATATAGTTTAAAGTTTGAGTCTATCATATTAGGTTTTGGATTTATAGCTGTTTTTGTGTCTATTGCTTCAAAAGCATTTTCACATAATTTGGGTTTTCTGAAGAAACTGCAAGAGATATCTAACCCATACTTTCTGTGCAAGAGGGGCTTGTACATCTGCACAACATGTCTTTTAAAGTTTGAACCTATCTTATTGCATTTTTGAGTTATAGCAGTTTTTACTGTTTAATTGCTCCAAAAGCCTTTTCAGCCCATGAAAAGTTGTTTGTGAGCTTTGAAAAAAAGTTCAAGAGCTATTCAAACCCTTTTTGCTAGGCAAGTAGGATCTGTAAATCTACACAATATATAGTTTAAAGTTTGAGTCTATCATATTAAGTTTTGGATTTATAGCTGTTTTTGTGTCTATTGGTTCAAAAGCATTTTCACATAATTTGTGTTTTCTGAAGAAACTGCAAGATATATCTAACCCATACTTTCTGTGCAAGAGGGGCTTGTGCGTCTGCACAACATGCTTTTTAAAGTTTGAACCTATCTTATTGCATTTTTGAATTATAGCAGTTTTTACTGTTTTATTGCTCCAAAAGCCTTTTCAGCCCATGAACAGTTGTTTGTGAGTTTTGAAAAAAGTGCAAGAGCTATTCAAACCCTTTTTGCTGGGCAAGTATGACCTGTAAATCTACATAATATATAGTTTAAAGTTTGAGTCTATCATATTAGGTTTTGGATTTATAGCTGTTTTTGTGTCTATTGCTTCAAAAGCATTTTCACATAATTTGTGTTTTCTGAAGAAACTGCAAGAGATTTCTAACACATACTTTCTGTGCAAGAGGGGCTTGTACATCTGCACAATGTGTCTTTTAAAGTTTGAACCTATCTTATTGCATTTTTGAGTTATAGCAGTTTTTACTGTTTTATTGCTCCAAAAGCCTTTTCAGCCCATGAAAAGTTGTTTGTGAGTTTTGAAAAAAAGTTCAAGAGCTATTCAAACCCTTTTTGCTGGGCAAGTAGGACCTGTAAATCTACACAATATATAGTTTAAAGTCTGAGTCTATCATATTAGGTTTTGGATTTATAGCTGTTTTTGTGTCTATTGCTTCAAAAACATTTTCACATAATTTGTGTTTTCTGAAGAAACTGCAAGAGTTATCCAACCCATACTTTCTGTGCAAGAGGGGCTTGTACATTTGCACAACATGTCTTTTAAAGTTTGAACCTATCTTATTGCATTTTTGAGTTATAGCAGTTTTTACTGTTTTATTGCTCCAAAAGCCTTTTCAGCCCATGAACAGTTGTCTGTGAGTTTTGAAAAAAGTGCAAGATCTATTCAAACCCTTTTTGCTGGGCAAGTAGGACCTGTGAATCTACATAATATATAGTTTAAAGTTTGAGTCTATCATATTAGGTTTTGGATTTATAGCTGTTTTTGTGTCTATTGCTTCAAAAGCATTTTCACATAATTTGTGTTTTCTGAAGAAACTGCAAGAGATATCTAACCCATACTTTCTGTGCAAGAGGGGCTTGTACATATGCACAACATGTCTTTTAAAGTTTGAACCTATCTTATTGCATTTTTGAGTTATAGCAGTTTTTACTGTTTTATTGCTCCAAAAGCCTTTTCAGCCCATGAACAGTTGTTTGTGAGTTTTGAAAAAAGTGCAAGAGCTATTCAAACCCTTTTTGCTGGGCAAGTAGGACCTGTGAATCTACACAATATATAGTTTAAAGTTTGAGTCTATCATATTAGGTTTTGGATTTATAGCTGTTTTTGTGTCTATTGCTTCAAAAGCATTTTCACATAATTTGGGTTTTCTGAAGAAACTGCAAGAGATATCTAACCCATACTTTCTGTGCAAGAGGGGCTTGTACATCTGCACAACATGTCTTTTAAAGTTTGAACCTATCTTATTGCATTTTTGAGTTATAGCAGTTTTTACTGTTTAATTGCTCCAAAAGCCTTTTCAGCCCATGAAAAGTTGTTTGTGAGCTTTGAAAAAAAGTTCAAGAGCTATTCAAACCCTTTTTGCTGGGCAAGTAGGATCTGTAAATCTACACAATATATAGTTTAAAGTTTGAGTCTATCATATTAAGTTTTGGATTTATAGCTGTTTTTGTGTCTATTGGTTCAAAAGCATTTTCACATAATTTGTGTTTTCTGAAGAAACTGCAAGATATATCTAACCCATACTTTCTGTGCAAGAGGGGCTTGTGCGTCTGCACAACATGCTTTTTAAAGTTTGAACCTATCTTATTGCATTTTTGAATTATAGCAGTTTTTACTGTTTTATTGCTCCAAAAGCCTTTTCAGCCCATGAACAGTTGTTTGTGAGTTTTGAAAAAAGTGCAAGAGCTATTCAAACCCTTTTTGCTGGGCAAGTATGACCTGTAAATCTACATAATATATAGTTTAAAGTTTGAGTCTATCATATTAGGTTTTGGATTTATAGCTGTTTTTGTGTCTATTGCTTCAAAAGCATTTTCACATAATTTGTGTTTTCTGAAGAAACTGCAAGAGATTTCTAACACATACTTTCTGTGCAAGAGGGGCTTGTACATCTGCACAATGTGTCTTTTAAAGTTTGAACCTATCTTATTGCATTTTTGAGTTATAGCAGTTTTTACTGTTTTATTGCTCCAAAAGCCTTTTCAGCCCATGAAAAGTTGTTTGTGAGTTTTGAAAAAAAGTTCAAGAGCTATTCAAACCCTTTTTGCTGGGCAAGTAGGACCTGTAAATCTACACAATATATAGTTTAAAGTCTGAGTCTATCATATTAGGTTTTGGATTTATAGCTGTTTTTGTGTCTATTGCTTCAAAAGCATTTTCACATAATTTGTGTTTTCTGAAGAAACTGCAAGAGTTATCCAACCCATACTTTCTGTGCAAGAGGGGCTTGTACATTTGCACAACATGTCTTTTAAAGTTTGAACCTATCTTATTGCATTTTTGAGTTATAGCAGTTTTTACTGTTTTATTGCTCCAAAAGCCTTTTCAGCCCATGAACAGTTGTCTGTGAGTTTTGAAAAAAGTGCAAGATCTATTCAAACCCTTTTTGCTGGGCAAGTAGGACCTGTGAATCTACATAATATATAGTTTAAAGTTTGAGTCTATCATATTAGGTTTTGGATTTATAGCTGTTTTTGTGTCTA
This sequence comes from Eucyclogobius newberryi, assembly GCF_026437365.1. Classification (NCBI taxonomy): domain Eukaryota; kingdom Metazoa; phylum Chordata; class Actinopteri; order Gobiiformes; family Gobiidae; genus Eucyclogobius; species Eucyclogobius newberryi. The sequence goes on from NW_027316532.1 coordinate 13,830,471, forward strand.
TTGCTTCAAAAGCATTTTCACATAATTTGTGTTTTCTGAAGAAACTGCAAGAGATATCTAACCCATACTTTCTGTGCAAGAGGGGCTTGTACATCCGCACAACATGTCTATTAAAGTTTGAACTTATCTTATTACATTTTTGAGTTATAGCAGTTTTTACTGTTTTATTGCTCCAAAAGCCTTTTCAGCCCATGAACAGTTTATTGTGAGTTTTGAAAAAAGTTCAAGAGCTATTCAAACCCTTTTTGCTGGGCAAGTATGACCTGTAAATGTACACAATATATAGTTTAAAGTTTGAGTCTATCATATTAGGTTTTGGATTTATAGCTGTTTTTGTGTCTATTGCTTCAAAAGCATTTTCACATAATTTGGGTTTTCTGAAGAAACTGCAAGAGATATCTAACCCATACTTTCTGTGCAAGAGGGGCTTGTACATCTGCACAACATGTCTTTTAAAGTTTGAACCTATCTTATTGCATTTTTGAGTTATAGCAGTTTTTACTGTTTTATTGCTCCAAAAGCCTTTTCAGCCCATGAAACAGTTGTTTGTTAGTTTTGAAAAATGTGCAAGAGCTATTCAAACCCTTTTTGCTGGGCAAGTATGACCTGTGAATCTACATAATATATAGTTTAAAGTTTGAGTCTATCATATTAGGTTTTGGATTTATAGCTGTTTTTGTGTCTATTGCTTCAAAAGCATTTTCACATAATTTGTGTTTTCTGAAGAAACTGCAAGAGATATCTAACCCATACTTTCTGTGCAAGAGGGGCTTGTACATCTGCACAACATGTCTTTTAAAGTTTGAACCTATCTTATTGTATTTTTGAGTTATAGCAGTTTTTACTGTTTTATTGCTCCAAAAGCCTTTTCAGCCCATGAACAGTTGTTTGTGAGTTTTGAAAAAAGTGCAAGAGCTATTAAAACCCTTTTTGCTGGGCAAGTAGGACCTGTAAATCTACACAATATATAGTTTAAAGTTTGAGTCTATCATATTAGGTTTTGGATTTATAGCTGTTTTTGTGTCTATTGCTTCAAAAGCATTTTCACATAATTTGTGTTTTATGAAGAAACTGCAAGAGATATCTAACCCATACTTTCTGTGCAAGAGGGGCTTGTACATCTGCACAACATGTCTTTTAAAGTTTGAACCTATCTTATTGCATTTTTGAGTTATAGCAGTTTTTACTGTTTAATTGCTCCAAAAGCCTTTTCAGCCCATGAAAAGTTGTTTGTGAGCTTTGAAAAAAAGTTCAAGAGCTATTCAAACCCTTTTTGCTGGGCAAGTAGGATCTGTAAATCTACACAATATATAGTTTAAAGTTTGAGTCTATCATATTAAGTTTTGGATTTATAGCTGTTTTTGTGTCTATTGCTTCAAAAGCATTTTCACATAATTTGTGTTTTCTGAAGAAACTGCAAGAGATATCTAACCCATACTTTCTGTGCAAGAGGGGCTTGTGCGTCTGCACAACATGCTTTTTAAAGTTTGAACCTATCTTATTGCATTTTTGAATTATAGCAGTTTTTACTGTTGTATTGCTCCAAAAGCCTTTTCAGCCCATGAACAGTTGTTTGTGAGTTTTGAAAAAAGTGCAAGAGCTATTCAAACCCTTTTTGCTGGGCAAGTATGACCTGTAAATCTACATAATATATAGTTTAAAGTTTGAGTCTATCATATTAGGTTTTGGATTTATAGCTGTTTTTGTGTCTATTGCTTCAAAAGCATTTTCACATAATTTGTGTTTTCTGAAGAAACTGCAAGAGATTTCTAACCCATACTTTCTGTGCAAGAGGGGCTTGTACATCTGCACAACGTGTCTTTTAAAGTTTGAACCTATCTTATTGCATTTTTGAGTTATAGCAGTTTTTACTGTTTTATTGCTCCAAAAGCCTTTTCAGCCCATGAAAAGTTGTTTGTGAGTTTTGAAAAAAAGTTCAAGAGCTATTCAAACCCTTTTTGCTGGGCAAGTAGGACCTGTAAATCTACACAATATATAGTTTAAAGTCTGAGTCTATCATATTAGGTTTTGGATTTATAGCTGTTTTTGTGTCTATTGCTTCAAAAGCATTTTCACATAATTTGTGTTTTCTGAAGAAACTGCAAGAGTTATCCAACCCATACTTTCTGTGCAAGAGGGGCTTGTACATTTGCACAACATGTCTTTTAAAGTTTGAACCTATCTTATTGCATTTTTGAGTTATAGCAGTTTTTACTGTTTTATTGCTCCAAAAGCCTTTTCAGCCCATGAACAGTTGTCTGTGAGTTTTGAAAAAAGTGCAAGATCTATTCAAACCCTTTTTGCTGGGCAAGTAGGACCTGTGAATCTACATAATATATAGTTTAAAGTTTGAGTCTATCATATTAGGTTTTGGATTTATAGCTGTTTTTGTGTCTATTGCTTCAAAAGCATTTTCACATAATTTGTGTTTTCTGAAGAAACTGCAAGAGATATCTAACCCATACTTTCTGTGCAAGAGGGGCTTGTACATCCGCACAACATGTCTTTTAAAGTTTGAACTTATCTTATTACATTTTTGAGTTATAGCAGTTTTTACTGTTTTATTGCTCCAAAAGCCTTTTCAGCCCATGAACAGTTTATTGTGAGTTTTGAAAAAAGTTCAAGAGCTATTCAAACCCTTTTTGCTGGGCAAGTATGACCTGTAAATGTACACAATATATAGTTTAAAGTTTGAGTCTATCATATTAGGTTTTGGATTTATAGCTGTTTTTGTGTCTATTGCTTCAAAAGCATTTTCACATAATTTGTGTTTTCTGAAGAAACTGCAAGAGATATCTAACCCATACTTTCTGTGCAAGAGGGGCTTGTACATCTGCACAACATGTCTTTTAAAGTTTGAACCTATCTTATTGCATTTTTGAGTTATAGCAGTTTTTACTGTTTTATTGCTCCAAAAGCCTTTTCAGCCCATGAACAGTTGTTTGTGAGTTTTGAAAAAAGTGCAAGAGCTATTAAAACCCTTTTTGCTGGGCAAGTAGGACCTGTAAATCTACACAATATATAGTTTAAAGTTTGAGTCTATCATATTAGGTTTTGGATTTATAGCTGTTTTTGTGTCTATTGCTTCAAAAGCATTTTCACATAATTTGTGTTTTATGAAGCAACTGCAAGAGATATCTAACCCATACTTTCTGTGCAAAAGGGGCTTGTACATCTGCACAACATGTCTTTTAAAGTTTGAACCTATCTTATTGCATTTTTGAGTTATAGCAGTTTTGACTGTTTTATTGCTCCAAAAGCCTTTTCAGCCCATGGACAGTTGTTTGTGAGTTTTGAAAAAAGTGCAAGAGCTATTCAAACCCTTTTTGCTGGGCAAGTATGACCTGTAAATCTACATAATATATAGTTTAAAGTTTGAGTCTATCATATTAGGTTTTGGATTTATAGCTGTTTTTGTGTCTATTGCTTCAAAAGCATTTTCACATAATTTGTGTTTTCTGAAGAAACTGCAAGAGATATCTGACCCATACTTTCTGTGCAAGAGGGGCTTGTACATCTGCACAACATGTCTTTTAAAGTTTGAACCTATCTTATTGCATTTTTGAGTTATAGCAGTTTTTACTGTTTTATTGCTCCAAAAGCCTTTTCAGCCCATGAACAGTTGTTTGTGAGTTTTGAAAAAAAGTTCAAGAGCTATTCAAACCCTTTTTGCTGGGCAAGTATGACCTGTAAATCTACACAATATATAGTTTAAAGTTTGAATCTATCATATTAGGTTTTGGACTTATAGCTGTTTTTGTGTCTATTGCTTCAAAAGCATTTTCACATAATTTGTGTATTCTGAAGAAACTGCAAGAGATATCTAACCCATACTTTCTGTGCAAGAGGGGCTTGTACATCTGCACAACATGTCTTTTAAAGTTTGAACTTATCTTATTGCATTTTTGAGTTATAGCAGTTTTTACTGTTTTATTGCTCCAAAAGCCTTTTCAGCCCATGAACAGTTGTTTGTGAGTTTTGAAAAAAAGTTCAAGAGCTATTCAAACCCTTTTTGCTGGGCAAGTATGACCTGTAAATCTACACAATATATAGTTTAAAGTTTGAGTCTATCATATTAGGTTTTGGATTTATAGCTGTTTTTGTGTCTATTGCTTCAAAAGCATTTTCACATAATTTGTGTATTCTGAAGAAACTGCAAGAGATATCTAACCCATACTTTCTTCGCAAGAGGGGCTTGTACATCTGCACAACATGTCTTTTAAAGTTTGAACCTATCTTATTGCATTTTTGAGTTATAGCAGTTTTTACTGTTTTATTGCTCCAAAAGCCTTTTCAGCCCATGAACAGTTGTTTGTGAGTTTTGAAAAAAAGTTCAAGAGCTATTCAAACCCTTTTTGCTGGGCAAGTAGGACCTGTAAATCTACACAATATATAGTTTAAAGTTTGAGTCTATCATATTAGGTTTTGGATTTATAGCTGTTTTTGTGTCTATTGCTTCAAAAGCATTTTCACAAAATTTGTGTTTTCTGAAGAAACTGCAAGAGATATCTAACCCATACTTTCTGTGCAAGAGGGGCTTGTACATCTGCACAACATGTCTTTTAAAGTTTGAACCTATCTTATTGCATTTTTGAGTTATAGCAGTTTTTACTGTTTTATTGCTCCAAAAGCCTTTTCAGCCCATGAACAGTTTATTGTGAGTTTTGAAAAAAGTGCAAGAGCTATTCAAACCCTTTTTGCTGGGCAAGTAGGACCTGTAATTCTACACAATATATAGTTTAAAGTTTGAGTCTATCATATTAGGTTTTGGATTTATAGCTGTTTTTGTGTCTATTGCTTCAAAAGCATTTTCACATAATTTGTGTATTCTGAAGAAACTGCAAGAGATATCTAACCCATACTTTTTGTGCAAGAGGGGCTTGTACATCTGCACAACATGTCTTTTAAAGTTTGAACCTATCTTTTTTCATTTTTGAGTTATAGCAGTTTTTACTGTTTTATTGCTCCAAAAGCCTTTTCAGCCCATGAACAGTTGTTTGTGAGTTTTGAAAAAAGTGCAAGAGCTATTCAAACCCTTTTTGCTGGGCAAGTAGGACCTGTAAATCTACACAATATATAGTTTAAAGTTTGAGTCTATCATATTAGGTTTTGGATTTATAGCTGTTTTTGTGTCTATTGCTTCAAAAGCATTTTCACATAATTTGTGTTTTCTGAAGAAACTGCAAGAGATATCTAACCCATACTTTCTGTGCAAGAGGGGCTTGTACATCTGCACAACATGTCTTTTAAAGTTTGAACTTATCTTATTGCATTTTTGAGTTATAGCAGTTTTTACTGTTTTATTGCTCCAAAAGCCTTTTCAGCCCATGAACAGTTGTTTGTGAGTTTTGAAAAAAGTGCAAGAGCTATTTAAACCCTTTTTGCTGGGCAAGTAGGACCTGTAAATCTACACAATATATAGTTTAAAGTTTGAGTCCATCATATTAGGTTTTGGATTTATAGCTGTTTTTGTGTCTATTGCTTCAAAAGCATTTTCACATAATTTGTGTTTTCTGAAGAAACTGCAAGAGATATCTAACCCATTCTTTCTGTGCAAGAGGGGCTTGTACATCTGCACAACATGTCTTTTAAAGTTTGAACCTATCTTATTGCATTTTTGAGTTATAGCAGTTTTTACTGTTTTATTGCTCCAAAAGCCTTTTCAGCCCATGAACAGTTGTTTGTGAGTTTTGAAAAAAGTGCAAGAGCTATTCAAACCCTTTTTGCTGGGCAAATAGGACCTGTAAATCTACACAATATATAGTTTAAAGTTTGAATCTATCATATTAGGTTTTGGATTTATAGCTGTTTTTGTGTCTATTGCTTCAAAAGCATTTTCACATAATTTGTGTTTTCTGAAGAAACTGCAAGAGATATCTAACCCATACTTTCTGTGCAAGAGGGGCTTGTACATTTGCACAACATGTCTTTTAAAGTTTGAACCTATCTTATTGCATTTTTGAGTTATAGCAGTTTTTACTGTTTTATTGCTCCAAAAGCCTTTTCAGCCCATGAACAGTTGTTTGTGAGTTTTGAAAAAAGTGCAAGAGCTATTAAAACCCTTTTTGCTGGGCAAGTAGGACCTGTAAATCTACACAATATATAGTTTAAAGTTTGAGTCTATCATATTAGGTTTTGGATTTATAGCTGTTTTTGTGTCTATTGCTTCAAAAGCATTTTCACATAATTTGTGTTTTCTGAAGAAACTGCAAGAGATATCTAACCCATACTTTCTGTGCAAAAGGGGCTTGTACATCTGCACAACATGTCTTTTAAAGTTTGAACCTATCTTATTGCATTTTTGAGTTATAGCAGTTTTTACTGTTTTATTGCTCCAAAAGCCTTTTCAGCCCATGAACAGTTGTTTGTGAGTTTTGAAAAAAGTGCAAGAGCTATTAAAACCCTTTTTGCTGGGCAAGTAGGACCTGTAAATCTACACAATATATAGTTTAAAGTTTGAGTCTATCATATTAGGTTTTGGATTTATAGCTGTTTTTGTGTCTATTGCTTCAAAAGCATTTTCACATAATTTGTGTTTTCTGAAGAAACTGCAAGAGATATCTAACCCATACTTTCTGTGCAAAAGGGGCTTGTACATCTGCACAACATGTCTTTTAAAGTTTGAACCTATCTTATTGCATTTTTGAGTTATAGCAGTTTTTACTGTTTTATTGCTCCAAAAGCATTTTCAGCCCATGAACAGTTTATTGTGAGTTTTGAAAAAAGTGCAAGAGCTATTCAAACCCTTTTTGCTGGGCAAGTATGACCTGTAAATCTACATAATATATAGTTTAAAGTTTGAGTCTATCATATTAGGTTGTGGATTTATAGCTGTTTTTGTGTCTATTGCTTCAAAAGCATTTTCACATAATTTGTGTTTTCTGAAGAAACTGCAAGAGATATCTAACCCATTCTTTCTGTGCAAGAGGGGCTTGTACATCTGCACAACATGTCTTTTAAAGTTTGAACCTATCTTATTGCATTTTTGAGTTATAGCAGTTTTTACTGTTTTATTGCTCCAAAAGCCTTTTCAGCCCATGAACAGTTGTTCGTGAGTTTTGAAAAAAGTGCAAGAGCTATTCAAACCCTTTTTGCTGGACAAGTATGACCTGTAAATTTACACAATATATACAGTTTAAAGTTTGAGTCTATCATATTAGGTTTTGGATTTATAGCTGTTTTTGTGTCTATTGCTTCAAAAGCATTTTCACATAATTTGTGTTTTCTGAAGAAACTGCAAGAGATATCTAGGCCATACTTTCTGTGCAAGAGGGGCTTGTACATCTGCACAACATGTCTTTTAAAGTTTGAACCTATCTTATTGCATTTTTGAGTTATAGCAGTTTTTACTGTTTTATTGCTCCAAAAGCCTTTTCAGCCCATGAACAGTTGTTTGTGAGTTTTGAAAAAAGTGCAAGAGCTATTCAAACCCTTTTTGCTGGGCAAGTAGGACCTGTAAATCTACACAATATATAGTTTAAAGTTTGAGTCTATCATATTAGGTTTTGGATTTATAGCTGTTTTTGTGTCTATTGCTTCAAAAGCATTTTCACATAATTTGTGTTTTCTGAAGAAACTGCAAGAGATATCTAACCCATACTTTCTGTGCAAGAGGGGCATGTACATTTGCACAACATGTCTTTTAAAGTTTGAACCTATCTTATTGCATTTTTGAGTTATAGCAGTTTTTACTGTTTTATTGCTCCAAAAGCCTTTTCAGCCCATGAACAGTTGTTTGTGAGTTTTGAAAAAAGTGCAAGAGCTATTCAAACCCTTTTTGCTGGGCAAGTAGGACCTGTGAATCTACATAATATATAGTTTAAAGTTTGAGTCTATCATATTAGGTTTTGGATTTATAGCTGTTTTTGTGTCTATTGCTTCAAAAGCATTTTCACATAATTTGTGTTTTCTGAAGAAACTGCAAGAGATATCTAACCCATACTTTCTGTGCAAGAGGGGCTTGTACATCCGCACAACATGTCTTTTAAAGTTTGAACTTATCTTATTACATTTTTGAGTTATAGCAGTTTTTACTGTTTTATTGCTCCAAAAGCCTTTTCAGCCCATGAACAGTTTATTGTGAGTTTTGAAAAAAGTTCAAGAGCTATTCAAACCCTTTTTGCTGGGCAAGTATGACCTGTAAATGTACACAATATATAGTTTAAAGTTTGAGTCTATCATATTAGGTTTTGGATTTATAGCTGTTTTTGTGTCGATTGCTTCAAAAGCATTTTCACATAATTTGGGTTTTCTGTAGAAACTGCAAGAGATATCTAACCCATACTTTCTGTGCAAGAGGGGCTTGTACATCTGCACAACATGTCTTTTAAAGTTTGAACCTATCTTATTGCATTTTTGAGTTATAGCAGTTTTTACTGTTTTATTGCTCCAAAAGCCTTTTCAGCCCATGAAACAGTTGTTTGTGAGTTTTGAAAAAAGTGCAAAAGCTATTCAAACCCTTTTTGCTGGGCAAGTAGGACCTATGAATCTACACAATATATAGTTTAAAGTCTGAGTCTATCATATTAGGTTGTGGATTTATAGCTGTTTTTGTGTCTATTGCTTCAAAAGCATTTTCACATAATTTGTGTTTTCTGAAGAAACTGCAAGAGATATCTAGCCCATACTTTCTGTGCAAGAGGGGCTTGTACATCTGCACAACATGTCTTTTAAAGTTTGAACTTATCTTATTGCATTTTTGAGTTATAGCAGTTTTTACTGTTTTATTGCTCCAAAAGCCTTTTCAGACCATGAACAGTTGTTTGTGAGTTTTGAAAAATGTGCAAGAGCTATTCAAACCCTTTTTGCTGGGCAAGTATGACCTGTGAATCTACATAATATATAGTTTAAAGTTTGAGTCTATCATATTAGGTTTTGGATTTATAGCTGTTTTTGTGTCTATTGCTTCAAAAGCATTTTCACATAATTTGTGTTTTCTGAAGAAACTGCAAGAGATATCTAACCCATACTTTCTGTGCAAGAGGGGCTTGTACATCTGCACAACATGTCTTTTAATGTTTGAACCTATCTTATTGCATTTTTGAGTTATAGCAGTTTTTACTGTTTTATTGCTCCAAAAGCCTTTTCAGCCCATGAAACAGTTGTTTGTGAGTTTTGAAAAAAGTGCAAAAGCTATTCAAACCCTTTTTGCTGGGCAAGTAGGACCTATGAATCTACACAATATATAGTTTAAAGTCTGAGTCTATCATATTAGGTTGTGGATTTATAGCTGTTTTTGTGTCTATTGCTTCAAAAGCATTTTCACATAATTTGTGTTTTCTGAAGAAACTGCAAGAGATATCTAGCCCATACTTTCTGTGCAAGAGGGGCTTGTACATCTGCACAACATGTCTTTTAAAGTTTGAACTTATCTTATTGCATTTTTGAGTTATAGCAGTTTTTACTGTTTTATTGCTCCAAAAGCCTTTTCAGACCATGAACAGTTGTTTGTGAGTTTTGAAAAATGTGCAAGAGCTATTCAAACCCTTTTTGCTGGGCAAGTATGACCTGTGAATCTACATAATATATAGTTTAAAGTTTGAGTCTATCATATTAGGTTTTGGATTTATAGCTGTTTTTGTGTCTATTGCTTCAAAAGCATTTTCACATAATTTGTGTTTTCTGAAGAAACTGCAAGAGATATCTAACCCATACTTTCTGTGCAAGAGGGGCTTGTACATCTGCACAACATGTCTTTTAAAGTTTGAACCTATCTTATTGCATTTCTGAGTTATAGCAGTTTTTACTGTTTTATTGCTCCAAAAGCCTTTTCAGCCCATGAACAGTTGTTTGTGAGTTTTGAAAAAAGTGCAAGAGCTATTAAAACCCTTTTTGCTGGGCAAGTAGGACCTGTAAATCTACACAATATATAGTTTAAAGTTTGAGTCTATCATATTAGGTTTTGGATTTATAGCTGTTTTTGTGTCTATTGCTTCAAAAGCATTTTCACATAATTTGTGTTTTCTGAAGAAACTGCAAGAGATATCTAACCCATACTTTCTGTGCAAAAGGGGCTTGTACATCTGCACAACATGTCTTTTAAAGTTTGAACCTATCTTATTGCATTTTTGAGTTATAGCAGTTTTTACTGTTTTATTGCTCCAAAAGCCTTTTCAGCCCATGAACAGTTGTTTGTGAGTTTTGAAAAAAGTGCAAGAGCTATTAAAACCCTTTTTGCTGGGCAAGTAGGACCTGTAAATCTACACAATATATAGTTTAAAGTTTGAGTCTATCATATTAGGTTTTGGATTTATAGCTGTTTTTGTGTCTATTGCTTCAAAAGCATTTTCACATAATTTGTGTTTTCTGAAGAAACTGCAAGAGATATCTAACCCATACTTTCTGTGCAAAAGGGGCTTGTACATCTGCACAACATGTCTTTTAAAGTTTGAACCTATCTTATTGCATTTTTGAGTTATAGCAGTTTTTACTGTTTTATTGCTCCAAAAGCATTTTCAGCCCATGAACAGTTTATTGTGAGTTTTGAAAAAAGTGCAAGAGCTATTCAAACCCTTTTTGCTGGGCAAGTATGACCTGTAAATCTACATAATATATAGTTTAAAGTTTGAGTCTATCATATTAGGTTGTGGATTTATAGCTGTTTTTGTGTCTATTGCTTCAAAAGCATTTTCACATAATTTGTGTTTTCTGAAGAAACTGCAAGAGATATCTAACCCATACTTTCTGTGCAAGAGGGGCTTGTACATCTGCACAACATGTCTTTTAAAGTTTGAACTTATCTTATTGCATTTTTGAGTTATAGCAGTTTTTACTGTTTTATTGCTCCAAAAGCCTTTTCAGCCCATGAACAGTTGTTTGTGAGTTTTGAAAAATGTGCAAGAGCTATTCAAACCCTTTTTGCTGGGCAAGTAGGACCTGTGAATCTACATAATATATAGTTTAAAGTTTGAGTCTATCATATTAGGTTTTGGATTTATAGCTGTTTTTGTGTCTATTGCTTCAAAAGCATTTTCACATAATTTGTGTTTTCTGAAGAAACTGCAAGAGATATCTAACCCATACTTTCTGTGCAAGAGGGGCTTGTACATCTGCACAACATGTCTTTTAAAGTTTGAACCTATCTTATTGCATTTTTGAGTTATAGCAGTTTTTACTGTTTTATTGCTCCAAAAGCCTTTTCAGCCCATGAACAGTTGTTTGTGAGTTTTGAAAAAAGTGCAAGAGCTATTAAAACCCTTTTTGCTGGGCAAGTAGGACCTGTGAATCTACATAATATATAGTTTAAAGTTTGAGTCTATCATATTAGGTTTTGGATTTATAGCTGTTTTTGTGTCTATTGCTTCAAAAGCATTTTCACATAATTTGTGTTTTCTGAAGAAACTGCAAGAGATATCTAACCCATACTTTCTGTGCAAGAGGGGCTTGTACATCCGCACAACATGTCTTTTAAAGTTTGAACTTATCTTATTACATTTTTGAGTTATAGCAGTTTTTACTGTTTTATTGCTCCAAAAGCCTTTTCAGCCCATGAACAGTTTATTGTGAGTTTTGAAAAAAGTTCAAGAGCTATTCAAACCCTTTTTGCTGGGCAAGTATGACCTGTAAATGTACACAATATATAGTTTAAAGTTTGAGTCTATCATATTAGGTTTTGGATTTATAGCTGTTTTTGTGTCGATTGCTTCAAAAGCATTTTCACATAATTTGGGTTTTCTGTAGAAACTGCAAGAGATATCTAACCCATACTTTCTGTGCAAGAGGGGCTTGTACATCTGCACAACATGTCTTTTAAAGTTTGAACCTATCTTATTGCATTTTTGAGTTATAGCAGTTTTTACTGTTTTATTGCTCCAAAAGCCTTTTCAGCCCATGAAACAGTTGTTTGTGAGTTTTGAAAAAAGTGCAAAAGCTATTCAAACCCTTTTTGCTGGGCAAGTATGACCTGTGAATCTACATAATATATAGTTTAAAGTTTGAGTCTATCATATTAGGTTTTGGATTTATAGCTGTTTTTGTGTCTATTGCTTCAAAAGCATTTTCACATAATTTGTGTTTTCTGAAGAAACTGCAAGAGATATCTAACCCATACTTTCTGTGCAAGAGGGGCTTGTACATCTGCACAACATGTCTTTTAAAGTTTGAACCTATCTTATTGCATTTCTGAGTTATAGCAGTTTTTACTGTTTTATTGCTCCAAAAGCCTTTTCAGCCCATGAACAGTTGTTTGTGAGTTTTGAAAAAAGTGCAAGAGCTATTAAAACCCTTTTTGCTGGGCAAGTAGGACCTGTAAATCTACACAATATATAGTTTAAAGTTTGAGTCTATCATATTAGGTTTTGGATTTATAGCTGTTTTTGTGTCTATTGCTTCAAAAGCATTTTCACATAATTTGTGTTTTCTGAAGAAACTGCAAGAGATATCTAACCCATACTTTCTGTGCAAAAGGGGCTTGTACATCTGCACAACATGTCTTTTAAAGTTTGAACCTATCTTATTGCATTTTTGAGTTATAGCAGTTTTTACTGTTTTATTGCTCCAAAAGCCTTTTCAGCCCATGAACAGTTGTTTGTGAGTTTTGAAAAAAGTGCAAGAGCTATTAAAACCCTTTTTGCTGGGCAAGTAGGACCTGTAAATCTACACAATATATAGTTTAAAGTTTGAGTCTATCATATTAGGTTTTGGATTTATAGCTGTTTTTGTGTCTATTGCTTCAAAAGCATTTTCACATAATTTGTGTTTTCTGAAGAAACTGCAAGAGATATCTAACCCATACTTTCTGTGCAAAAGGGGCTTGTACATCTGCACAACATGTCTTTTAAAGTTTGAACCTATCTTATTGCATTTTTGAGTTATAGCAGTTTTTACTGTTTTATTGCTCCAAAAGCATTTTCAGCCCATGAACAGTTTATTGTGAGTTTTGAAAAAAGTGCAAGAGCTATTCAAACCCTTTTTGCTGGGCAAGTATGACCTGTAAATCTACATAATATATAGTTTAAAGTTTGAGTCTATCATATTAGGTTGTGGATTTATAGCTGTTTTTGTGTCTATTGCTTCAAAAGCATTTTCACATAATTTGTGTTTTCTGAAGAAACTGCAAGAGATATCTAACCCATACTTTCTGTGCAAGAGGGGCTTGTACATCTGCACAACATGTCTTTTAAAGTTTGAACTTATCTTATTGCATTTTTGAGTTATAGCAGTTTTTACTGTTTTATTGCCCCAAAAGCCTTTTCAGCCCATGAACAGTTGTTTGTGAGTTTTGAAAAATGTGCAAGAGCTATTCAAACCCTTTTTGCTGGGAAAGTATGACCTGTGAATCTACATAATATATAGTTTAAAGTTTAAGTCTATCATATTAGGTTTTGGATTTATAGCTGTTTTTGTGTCTATTGCTTCAAAAGCATTTTCACATAATTTGTGTTTTCTGAAGAAACTGCAAGAGATATCTAACCCATACTTTCTGTGCAAGAGGGGCTTGTACATCTGCACAACATGTCTTTTAATGTTTGAACCTATCTTATTGCATTTTTGAGTTATAGCAGTTTTTACTGTTTTATTGCTCCAAAAGCCTTTTCAGCCCATGAAACAGTTGTTTGTGAGTTTTGAAAAAAGTGCAAAAGCTATTCAAACCCTTTTTGCTGGGCAAGTAGGACCTATGAATCTACACAATATATAGTTTAAAGTCTGAGTCTATCATATTAGGTTGTGGATTTATAGCTGTTTTTGTGTCTATTGCTTCAAAAGCATTTTCACATAATTTGTGTTTTCTGAAGAAACTGCAAGAGATATCTAGCCCATACTTTCTGTGCAAGAGGGGCTTGTACATCTGCACAACATGTCTTTTAAAGTTTGAACTTATCTTATTGCATTTTTGAGTTATAGCAGTTTTTACTGTTTTATTGCTCCAAAAGCCTTTTCAGCCCATGAACAGTTGTTTGTGAGTTTTGAAAAAAGTGCAAGAGCTATTAAAACCCTTTTTGCTGGGCAAGTAGGACCTGTAAATCTACACAATATATAGTTTAAAGTTTGAGTCTATCATATTAGGTTTTGGATTTATAGCTGTTTTTGTGTCTATTGCTTCAAAAGCATTTTCACATAATTTGTGTTTTCTGAAGAAACTGCAAGAGATATCTAACCCATACTTTCTGTGCAAAAGGGGCTTGTACATCTGCACAACATGTCTTTTAAAGTTTGAACCTATCTTATTGCATTTTTGAGTTATAGCAGTTTTTACTGTTTTATTGCTCCAAAAGCCTTTTCAGCCCATGAACAGTTGTTTGTGAGTTTTGAAAAAAGTGCAAGAGCTATTAAAACCCTTTTTGCTGGGCAAGTAGGACCTGTAAATCTACACAATATATAGTTTAAAGTTTGAGTCTATCATATTAGGTTTTGGATTTATAGCTGTTTTTGTGTCTATTGCTTCAAAAGCATTTTCACATAATTTGTGTTTTCTGAAGAAACTGCAAGAGATATCTAACCCATACTTTCTGTGCAAAAGGGGCTTGTACATCTGCACAACATGTCTTTTAAAGTTTGAACCTATCTTATTGCATTTTTGAGTTATAGCAGTTTTTACTGTTTTATTGCTCCAAAAGCATTTTCAGCCCATGAACAGTTTATTGTGAGTTTTGAAAAAAGTGCAAGAGCTATTCAAACCCTTTTTGCTGGGCAAGTATGACCTGTAAATCTACCTAATATATAGTTTAAAGTTTGAGTCTATCATATTAGGTTGTGGATTTATAGCTGTTTTTGTGTCTATTGCTTCAAAAGCATTTTCACATAATTTGTGTTTTCTGAAGAAACTGCAAGAGATATCTAACCCATACTTTCTGTGCAAGAGGGGCTTGTACATCTGCACAACATGTCTTTTAAAGTTTGAACTTATCATATTGCATTTTTGAGTTATAGCAGTTTTTACTGTTTTATTGCCCCAAAAGCCTTTTCAGCCCATGAACAGTTGTTTGTGAGTTTTGAAAAATGTGCAAGAGCTATTCAAACCCTTTTTGCTGGGAAAGTATGACCTGTGAATCTACATAATATATAGTTTAAAGTTTAAGTCTATCATATTAGGTTTTGGATTTATAGCTGTTTTTGTGTCTATTGCTTCAAAAGCATTTTCACATAATTTGTGTTTTCTGAAGAAACTGCAAGAGATATCTAACCCATACTTTCTGTGCAAGAGGGGCTTGTACATCTGCACAACATGTCTTTTAATGTTTGAACCTATCTTATTGCATTTTTGAGTTATAGCAGTTTTTACTGTTTTATTGCTCCAAAAGCCTTTTCAGCCCATGAACAGTTGTTTGTGAGTTTTGAAAAAAGTGCAAGAGCTATTAAAACCCTTTTTGCTGGGCAAGTAGGACCTGTAAATCTACACAATATATAGTTTAAAGTTTGAGTCTATCATATTAGGTTTTGGATTTATAGCTGTTTTTGTGTCTATTGCTTCAAAAGCATTTTCACATAATTTGTGTTTTCTGAAGAAACTGCAAGAGATATCTAACCCATACTTTCTGTACAAGAGGGGCTTGTACATCTGCACAACATGTCTTTTAAAGTTTGAACCTATCTTATTGCATTTCTGAGTTATAGCAGTTTTTACTGTTTTATTGCTCCAAAAGCCTTTTCAGCCCATGAACAGTTTATTGTGAGTTTTGAAAAAAGTGCAAGAGCTATTCAAACCCTTTTTGCTGGGCAAGTATGACCTGTAAATCTACATAATATATAGTTTAAAGTTTGAGTCTATCATATTAGGTTTTGGATTTATAGCTGTTTTTGTGTCTATTGCTTCAAAAGCATTTTCACATAATTTGTGTTTTCTGAAGAAACTGCAAGAGATATCTGACCCATACTTTCTGTGCAAGAGGGGCTTGTACATCTGCACAACATGTCTTTTAAAGTTTGAACCTATCTTATTGCATTTTTGAGTTATAGCAGTTTTTACTGTTTTATTGCTCCAAAAGCCTTTTCAGCCCATGAAAAGTTGTTTGTGAGTTTTGAAAAAAAGTTCAAGAGCTATTCAAACCCTTTTTGCTGGGCAAGTAGGACCTGTAAATCTACACAATATATAGTTTAAAGTTTGAGTCTATCATATTAGGTTTTGGATTTATAGCTGTTTTTGTGTCTATTGCTTCAAAAGCATTTTCACATAATTTGTGTTTTCTGAAGAAACTGCAAGAGATATCTAACCCATACTTTCTGTGCAAGAGGGGCTTGTACATCTGCACAAAATGTCTTTTAAAGTTTGAACTTATCTTATTACATTTTTGAGTTATAGCAGTTTTTACTGTTTTATTGCTCCAAAAGCCTTTTCAGCCCATGAACAGTTGTTTGTGAGTTTTGAAAAAAGTGCAAGAGCTATTCAAACCCTTTTTGCTGGGCAAGTATGACCTGTAAATGTACACAATATATAGTTTGAAGTTTGAGTCTATCATATTAGGTTTTGGATTTATAGCAGTTTTTGTGTCTATTGCTTCAAAAGCATTTTCACATAATTTGTGTTTTCTGAAGAAACTGCAAGAGATATCTAACCCATACTTTCTGTGCAAGAGGGGCTTGTACATCTGCACAAAATGTCTTTTAAAGTTTGAAGTTATCTTATTACATTTTTGAGTTATAGCAGTTTTTACTGTTTTATTGCTCCAAAAGCCTTTTCAGCCCATGAACAGTTTATTGTGAGTTTTGAAAAAAGTTCAAGAGCTATTCAAACCCTTTTTGCTGGGCAAGTATGACCTGTAAATGTACACAATATATAGTTTGAAGTTTCAGTCTATCATATTAGGTTTTGGATTTATAGCTGTTTTTGTGTCTATTGCTTCAAAAGCATTTTCACATAATTTGTGTTTTCTGAAGAAACTGCAAGAGATATCTAACCCATACTTTCTGTGCAAGAGGGGCTTGTACATTTGCACAACATGTCTTTTAAAGTTTGAACCTATCTTATTGCATTTTTGAGTTATAGCAGTTTTTACTGTTTTATTGCTCCAAAATCCTTTTCAGCCCATGAACAGTTGTTTGTGAGTTTTGAAAAAAGTGCAAGATCTATTCAAACCCTTTTTGCTGGGCAAGTAGGACCTGTGAATCTACACAATATATAGTTTAAAGTTTGAGTCTATCATATTAGGTTTTGGATTTATAGCTGTTTTTGTGTCTATTGCTTCAAAAGCATTTTCACATAATTTGTGTTTTCTGAAGAAACTGCAAGAGATATCTAACCCATACTTTCTGTGCAAAAGGGGCTTGTACATCTGCACAACATGTCTTTTAAAGTTTGAACCTATCTTATTGCATTTTTGAGTTATAGCAGTTTTTACTGTTTTATTGCTCCAAAAGCCTTTTCAGCCCATGAACAGTTGTTTGTGAGTTTTGAAAAAAGTGCAAGATCTATTCAAACCCTTTTTGCTGGGCAAGTAGGAACTGTGAATCTACATAATATATAGTTTAAAGTTTGAGTCTATCATATTAGGTTTTGGATTTATAGCTGTTTTTGTGTCTATTGCTTCAAAAGCATTTTCACATAATTTGTGTTTTCTGAAGAAACTGCAAGAGATATCTAACCCATACTTTCTGTGCAAGAGGGGCTTGTACATCTGCACAAAATGTCTTTTAAAGTTTGAACTTATCTTATTGCATTTTTGAGTTATAGCAGTTTTTACTGTTTTATTGCTCCAAAAGCATTTTCAGCCCATGAACAGTTTATTGTGAGTTTTGAAAAAAGTGCAAGAGCTATTCAAACCCTTTTTGCTGGGCAAGTATGACCTGTAAATCTACCTAATATATAGTTTAAAGTTTGAGTCTATCATATTAGGTTGTGGATTTATAGCTGTTTTTGTGTCTATTGCTTCAAAAGCATTTTCACATAATTTGTGTTTTCTGAAGAAACTGCAAGAGATATCTAACCCATACTTTCTGTGCAAGAGGGGCTTGTACATCTGCACAACATGTCTTTTAAAGTTTGAACTTATCATATTGCATTTTTGAGTTATAGCAGTTTTTACTGTTTTATTGCCCCAAAAGCCTTTTCAGCCCATGAACAGTTGTTTGTGAGTTTTGAAAAATGTGCAAGAGCTATTCAAACCCTTTTTGCTGGGAAAGTATGACCTGTGAATCTACATAATATATAGTTTAAAGTTTAAGTCTATCATATTAGGTTTTGGATTTATAGCTGTTTTTGTGTCTATTGCTTCAAAAGCATTTTCACATAATTTGTGTTTTCTGAAGAAACTGCAAGAGATATCTAACCCATACTTTCTGTGCAAGAGGGGCTTGTACATCTGCACAACATGTCTTTTAATGTTTGAACCTATCTTATTGCATTTTTGAGTTATAGCAGTTTTTACTGTTTTATTGCTCCAAAAGCCTTTTCAGCCCATGAACAGTTGTTTGTGAGTTTTGAAAAAAGTGCAAGAGCTATTAAAACCCTTTTTGCTGGGCAAGTAGGACCTGTAAATCTACACAATATATAGTTTAAAGTTTGAGTCTATCATATTAGGTTTTGGATTTATAGCTGTTTTTGTGTCTATTGCTTCAAAAGCATTTTCACATAATTTGTGTTTTCTGAAGAAACTGCAAGAGATATCTAACCCATACTTTCTGTACAAGAGGGGCTTGTACATCTGCACAACATGTCTTTTAAAGTTTGAACCTATCTTATTGCATTTCTGAGTTATAGCAGTTTTTACTGTTTTATTGCTCCAAAAGCCTTTTCAGCCCATGAACAGTTTATTGTGAGTTTTGAAAAAAGTGCAAGAGCTATTCAAACCCTTTTTGCTGGGCAAGTATGACCTGTAAATCTACATAATATATAGTTTAAAGTTTGAGTCTATCATATTAGGTTTTGGATTTATAGCTGTTTTTGTGTCTATTGCTTCAAAAGCATTTTCACATAATTTGTGTTTTCTGAAGAAACTGCAAGAGATATCTGACCCATACTTTCTGTGCAAGAGGGGCTTGTACATCTGCACAACATGTCTTTTAAAGTTTGAACCTATCTTATTGCATTTTTGAGTTATAGCAGTTTTTACTGTTTTATTGCTCCAAAAGCCTTTTCAGCCCATGAAAAGTTGTTTGTGAGTTTTGAAAAAAAGTTCAAGAGCTATTCAAACCCTTTTTGCTGGGCAAGTAGGACCTGTAAATCTACACAATATATAGTTTAAAGTTTGAGTCTATCATATTAGGTTTTGGATTTATAGCTGTTTTTGTGTCTATTGCTTCAAAAGCATTTTCACATAATTTGTGTTTTCTGAAGAAACTGCAAGAGATATCTAACCCATACTTTCTGTGCAAGAGGGGCTTGTACATCTGCACAAAATGTCTTTTAAAGTTTGAACTTATCTTATTACATTTTTGAGTTATAGCAGTTTTTACTGTTTTATTGCTCCAAAAGCCTTTTCAGCCCATGAACAGTTGTTTGTGAGTTTTGAAAAAAGTGCAAGAGCTATTCAAACCCTTTTTGCTGGGCAAGTATGACCTGTAAATGTACACAATATATAGTTTGAAGTTTGAGTCTATCATATTAGGTTTTGGATTTATAGCTGTTTTTGTGTCTATTGCTTCAAAAGCATTTTCACATAATTTGTGTTTTCTGAAGAAACTGCAAGAGATATCTAACCCATACTTTCTGTGCAAGAGGGGCTTGTACATCTGCACAAAATGTCTTTTAAAGTTTGAAGTTATCTTATTACATTTTTGAGTTATAGCAGTTTTTACTGTTTTATTGCTCCAAAAGCCTTTTCAGCCCATGAACAGTTTATTGTGAGTTTTGAAAAAAGTTCAAGAGCTATTCAAACCCTTTTTGCTGGGCAAGTATGACCTGTAAATGTACACAATATATAGTTTGAAGTTTCAGTCTATCATATTAGGTTTTGGATTTATAGCTGTTTTTGTGTCTATTGCTTCAAAAGCATTTTCACATAATTTGTGTTTTCTGAAGAAACTGCAAGAGATATCTAACCCATACTTTCTGTGCAAGAGGGGCTTGTACATTTGCACAACATGTCTTTTAAAGTTTGAACCTATCTTATTGCATTTTTGAGTTATAGCAGTTTTTACTGTTTTATTGCTCCAAAATCCTTTTCAGCCCATGAACAGTTGTTTGTGAGTTTTGAAAAAAGTGCAAGATCTATTCAAACCCTTTTTGCTGGGCAAGTAGGACCTGTGAATCTACACAATATATAGTTTAAAGTTTGAGTCTATCATATTAGGTTTTGGATTTATAGCTGTTTTTGTGTCTATTGCTTCAAAAGCATTTTCACATAATTTGTGTTTTCTGAAGAAACTGCAAGAGATATCTAACCCATACTTTCTGTGCAAAAGGGGCTTTTACATCTGCACAACATGTCTTTTAAAGTTTGAACCTATCTTATTGCATTTTTGAGTTATAGCAGTTTTTACTGTTTTATTGCTCCAAAAGCCTTTTCAGCCCATGAACAGTTGTTTGTGAGTTTTGAAAAAAGTGCAAGATCTATTCAAACCCTTTTTGCTGGGCAAGTAGGAACTGTGAATCTACATAATATATAGTTTAAAGTTTGAGTCTATCATATTAGGTTTTGGATTTATAGCTGTTTTTGTGTCTATTGCTTCAAAAGCATTTTCACATAATTTGTGTTTTCTGAAGAAACTGCAAGAGATATCTAACCCATACTTTCTGTGCAAGAGGGGCTTGTACATCTGCACAAAATGTCTTTTAAAGTTTGAACTTATCTTATTGCATTTTTGAGTTATAGCAGTTTTTACTGTTTTATTGCTCCAAAATCCTTTTCAGCCCATGAACAGTTGTTTGTGAGTTTTGAAAAAAGTTCAAGAGCTATTCAAACCCTTTTTGCTTGGCAAGTATGACCTGTAAATGTACACAATATATAGTTTGAAGTTTGAGTCTATCATATTAGGTTTTGGATTTATAGCTGTTTTTGTGTCTATTGCTTCAAAAGCATTTTCACATAATTTGGGTTTTCTGAAGAAACTGCAAGAGATATCTAACCCATACTTTCTGTGCAAGAGGGGCTTGTACATCTGCACAACATGTCTTTTAAAGTTTGAACCTATCTTATTGCATTTTTGAGTTATAGCAGTTTTTACTGTTTTATTGCTCCAAAAGCCTTTTCAGCCCATGAACAGTTTATTGTGAGTTTTGAAAAAAGTGCAAGAGCTATTCAAACCCTTTTTGCTGGGCAAGTATGACCTGTAAATGTACACAATATATAGTTTGAAGTTTGAGTCTATCATATTAGGTTTTGGATTTATAGCTGTTTTTGTGTCTATTGCTTCAAAAGCATTTTCACATAATTTGGGTTTTCTGAAGAAACTGCAAGAGATATCTAACCCATACTTTCTGTGCAAGAGGGGCTTGTACATCTGCACAACATGTCTTTTAAAGTTTGAACCTATCTTATTGCATTTTTGAGTTATAGCAGTTTTTACTGTTTTATTGCTCCAAAAGCCTTTTCAGCCCATGAACGGTTTATTGTGAGTTTTGAAAAAAGTTCAAGAGCTATTCAAACCCTTTTTGCTGGGCAAGTATGACCTGTGAATCTACATAATATATAGTTTAAAGTTTGAGTCTATCATATTAGGTTTTGGATTTATAGCTGTTTTTGTGTCTATTGCTTCAAAAGCATTTTCACATAATTTGTGTTTTCTGAAGAAACTGCAAGAGTTATCCAACCCATACTTTCTGTGCAAGAGGGGCTTGTACATCTGCACAACGTGTCTTTTAAAGTTTGAACCTATCTTATTGCATTTTTGAGTTATAGCAGTTTTTACTGTTTTATTGCTCCAAAAGCCTTTTCAGCCCATGAACAGTTGTTTGTGAGTTTTGAAAAAAGTGCAAGAGCTATTCAAACCCTTTTTGCTGGGCAAGTAGGACCTGTGAATCTACACAATATATAGTTTAAAGTTTGAGTCTATCATATTAGGTTTTGGATTTATAGCTGTTTTTGTGTCTATTGCTTCAAAAGCATTTTCACATAATTTGTGTTTTCTGAAGAAACTGCAAGAGATATCTAACCCATACTTTCTGTGCAAGAGGGGCTTGTACATCTGCACAACATGTCTTTTAAAGTTTGAACCTATCTTATTGCATTTTTGAGTTATAGCAGTTTTTACTGTTTTATTGCTCCAAAAGCCTTTTCAGCCTATGAACAGTTGTTTGTGAGTTTTGAAAAAAGTGCAAGATCTATTCAAACCCTTTTTGCTGGGCAAGTAGGACCTGTGAATCTACATAATATATAGTTTAAAGTTTGAGTCTATCATATTAGGTTTTGGATTTATAGCTGTTTTTGTGTCTATTGCTTCAAAAGCATTTTCACATAATTTGTTTTTTCTGAAGAAACTGCAAGAGATATCTAACCCAAACTTTCTGTGCAAGAGGGGCTTGTACATCTGCACAACATGTCTTTTAAAGTTTGAACCTATCTTATTGCATTTTTGAGTTATAGCAGTTTTTACTGTTTTATTGCTCCAAAAGCCTTTTCAGCCCATGAACAGTTTATTGTGAGTTTTGAAAAAAGTGCAAGAGCTATTCAAACCCTTTTTGCTGGGCAAGTATGACCTGTAAATCTACATAATATATAGTTTAAAGTTTGAGTCTATCATATTAGGTTTTGGATTTATAGCTGTTTTTGTGTCTATTGCTTCAAAAGCATTTTCACATAATTTGTGTTTTCTGAAGAAACTGCAAGAGATATCTAACCCATACTTTATGTGCAAGAGGGGCTTGTACATCTGCACAAAATGTCTTTTAAAGTTTGAACTTATCTTATTACATTTTTGAGTTATAGCAGTTTTTACTGTTTTATTGCTCCAAAAGCCTTTTCAGCCCATGAACAGTTTATTGTGAGTTTTGAAAAAAGTGCAAGAGCTATTCAAACCCTTTTTGCTGGGCAAGTATGACCTGTAAATGTACACAATATATAGTTTGAAGTTTGAGTCTATCATATTAGGTTTTGGATTTATAGCTGTTTTTGTGTCTATTGCTTCAAAAGCATTTTCACATAATTTGTGTTTTCTGAAGAAACTGCAAGAGATATCTAACCCATACTTTCTGTGCAAGAGGGGCTTGTACATCTGCACAAAATGTCTTTTAAAGTTTGAAGTTATCTTATTACATTTTTGAGTTATAGCAGTTTTTACTGTTTTATTGCTCCAAAAGCCTTTTCAGCCCATGAACAGTTTATTGTGAGTTTTGAAAAAAGTTCAAGAGCTATTCAAACCTTTTTTGCTGGGCAAGTATGACCTGTAAATGTACACAATATATAGTTTGAAGTTTGAGTCTATCATATTAGGTTTTGGATTTATAGCTGTTTTTGTGTCTATTGCTTCAAAAGCATTTTCACATAATTTGTGTTTTCTGAAGAAACTGCAAGAGATATCTAACCCATACTTTCTGTGCAAGAGGGGCTTGTACATTTGCACAACATGTCTTTTAAAGTTTGAACCTATCTTATTGCATTTTTGAGTTATAGCAGTTTTTACTGTTTTATTGCTCCAAAATCCTTTTCAGCCCATGAACAGTTGTTTGTGAGTTTTGAAAAAAGTGCAAGATCTATTCAAACCCTTTTTGCTGGGCAAGTAGGACCTGTGAATCTACATAATATATAGTTTAAAGTTTGAGTCTATCATATTAGGTTTTGGATTTATAGCTGTTTTTGTGTCTATTGCTTCAAAAGCATTTTCACATAATTTGTGTTTTCTGAAGAAACTGCAAGAGATATCTAACCCATACTTTCTGTGCAAGAGGGGCTTGTACATCTGCACAACATGTCTTTTAAAGTTTGAACCTATCTTATTGCATTTTTGAGTTATAGCAGTTTTTACTGTTTTATTGCTCCAAAAGCCTTTTCAGCCCATGAACAGTTTATTGTGAGTTTTGAGAAAAGTGCAAGAGCTATTCAAACCCTTTTTGCTGGGCAAGTATGACCTGTAAATCTACATAATATATAGTTTAAAGTTTGAGTCCATCATATTAGGTTTTGGATTTATAGCTGTTTTTGTGTCTATTGCTTCAAAAGCATTTTCACATAATTTGTGTTTTCTGAAGAAACTGCAAGAGATATCTAACCCATACTTTCTGTGCAAGAGGGGCTTGTACATCTGCACAACATGTCTTTTAAAGTTTGAACTTATCTTATTGCATTTATGAGTTATAGCAGTTTTTACTGTTTTATTGCTCCAAAAGCCTTTTCAGCCCATGAAAAGTTGTTTGTGAGTTTTGAAAAAAAGTTCAAGAGCTATTCAAACCCTTTTTGCTGGGCAAGTAGGACCTGTAAATCTACACAATATATAGTTTAAAGTTTGAGTCTATCATATTAGGTTTTGGATTTATAGCTGTTTTTGTGTCTATTGCTTCAAAAGCATTTTCACATAATTTGTGTTTTCTGAAGAAACTGCAAGAGATATCTAACCCATACTTTCTGTGCAAGAGGGGCTTGTACATTTGCACAACATGTCTTTTAAAGTTTGAACCTATCTTATTGCATTTTTGAGTTATAGCAGTTTTTACTGTTTTATTGCTCCAAAATCCTTTTCAGCCCATGAACAGTTGTTTGTGAGTTTTGAAAAAAGTGCAAGATCTATTCAAACCCTTTTTGCTGGGCAAGTAGGACCTGTGAATCTACATAATATATAGTTTAAAGTTTGAGTCTATCATATTAGGTTTTGGATTTATAGCAGTTTTTGTGTCTATTGCTTCAAAAGCATTTTCACATAATTTGTGTTTTCTGAAGAAACTGCAAGAGATATCTAACCCAAACTTTCTGTGCAAGAGGGGCTTGTACATCTGCACAACATGTCTTTTAAAGTTTGAACCTATCTTATTGCATTTTTGAGTTATAGCAGTTTTTACTGTTTTATTGCTCCAAAAGCCTTTTCAGCCCATGAACAGTTTATTGTGAGTTTTGAGAAAAGTGCAAGAGCTATTCAAACCCTTTTTGCTGGGCAAGTATGACCTGTAAATCTACATAATATATAGTTTAAAGTTTGAGTCCATCATATTAGGTTTTGGATTTATAGCTGTTTTTGTGTCTATTGCTTCAAAAGCATTTTCACATAATTTGTGTTTTCTGAAGAAACTGCAAGAGATATCTAACCCATACTTTCTGTGCAAGAGGGGCTTGTACATCTGCACAACATGTCTTTTAAAGTTTGAACCTATCTTATTGCATTTTTGAGTTATAGCAGTTTTTACTGTTTTATTGCTCCAAAAGCCTTTTCAGCCCATGAAAAGTTGTTTGTGAGTTTTGAAAAAAAGTTCAAGAGCTATTCAAACCCTTTTTGCTGGGCAAGTAGGACCTGTAAATCTACACAATATATAGTTTAAAGTTTGAGTCTATCATATTAGGTTTTGGATTTATAGCTGTTTTTGTGTCTATTGCTTCAAAAGCATTTTCACATAATTTGTGTTTTCTGAAGAAACTGCAAGAGATATCTAACCCATACTTTCTGTGCAAGAGGGGCTTGTACATTTGCACAACATGTCTTTTAAAGTTTGAACCTATCTTATTGCATTTTTGAGTTATAGCAGTTTTTACTGTTTTATTGCTCCAAAAGCCTTTTCAGCCCATGAACAGTTGTTTGTGAGTTTTGAAAAAAGTGCAAGAGCTATTAAAACCCTTTTTGCTGGGCAAGTAGGACCTGTAAATCTACACAATATATAGTTTAAAGTTTGAGTCTATCATATTAGGTTTTGGATTTATAGCAGTTTTTGTGTCTATTGCTTCAAAAGCATTTTCACATAATTTGTGTTTTCTGAAGAAACTGCAAGAGATATCTAACCCATACTTTCTGTGCAAAAGGGGCTTGTACATCTGCACAACATGTCTTTTAAAGTTTGAACCTATCTTATTGCATTTTTGAGTTATAGCAGTTTTTACTGTTTTATTGCTCCAAAAGCCTTTTCAGCCCATGAACAGTTTATTGTGAGTTTTGAAAAAAGTGCAAGAGCTATTCAAACCCTTTTTGCTGGGCAAGTATGACCTGTAAATCTACACAATATATAGTTTAAAGTTTGAGTCTATCATATTAGGTTTTGGATTTATAGCAGTTTTTGTGTCTATTGCTTCAAAAGCATTTTCACATAATTTGTGTTTTCTGAAGAAACTGCAAGAGATATCTAACCCATACTTTCTGTGCAAAAGGGGCTTGTACATCTGCACAACATGTCTTTTAAAGTTTGAACCTATCTTATTGCATTTTTGAGTTATAGCAGTTTTTACTGTTTTATTGCTCCAAAAGCCTTTTCAGCCCATGAACAGTTTATTGTGAGTTTTGAAAAAAGTGCAAGAGCTATTCAAACCCTTTTTGCTGGGCAAGTATGACCTGTAAATCTACACAATATATAGTTTAAAGTTTGAGTCTATCATATTAGGTTTTGGATTTATAGCAGTTTTTGTGTCTATTGCTTCAAAAGCATTTTCACATAATTTGTGTTTTCTGAAGAAACTGCAAGAGATATCTAACCCATACTTTCTGTGCAAAAGGGGCTTGTACATCTGCACAACATTTCTTTTAAAGTTTGAACCTATCTTATTGCATTTTTGAGTTATAGCAGTTTTTACTGTTTTATTGCTCCAAAAGCCTTTTCAGCCCATGAAAAGTTGTTTGTGAGTTTTGAAAAAAAGTTCAAGAGCTTTTCAAACCCTTTTTGCTGGGCAAATAGGACCTGTAAATCTACACAATATATAGTTTAAAGTTTGAGTCTATCATATTAGGTTTTGGATTTATAGCTGTTTTTGTGTCTATTGCTTCAAAAGCATTTTCACATACTTTGTGTTTTCTGAAGAAACTGCAAGAGATATCTAACCCATACTTTCTGTGCAAGAGGGGCTTGTACATCTGCACAAAATGTCTTTTAAAGTTTGAACCTATCTTATTGCATTTTTGAGTTATAGCAGTTTTTACTGTTTTATTGCTCCAAAAGCCTTTTCAGCCCATGAACAGTTTATTGTGAGTTTTGAAAAAAGTGCAAGAGCTATTCAAACCCTTTTTGCTGGGCAAGTAGGACCTGTGAATCTACATAATATATAGTTCAAAGTTTGAGTCTATCATATTAGGTTTTGGATTTATAGCTGTTTTTGTGTCTATTGCTTCAAAAGCATTTTCACATAATTTGTGTTTTCTGAAGAAACTGCAAGAGATATCTAACCCATACTTTCTGTGCAAGAGGGGCTTGTACATCTGCACAACATGTCTTTTAAAGTTTGAACCTATCTTATTGCATTTTTGAGTTATAGCAGTTTTTACTGTTTTATTGCTCCAAAAGCCTTTTCAGCCCATGAACAGTTTATTGTGAGTTTTGAAAAAAGTGCAAGAGCTATTCAAACCCTTTTTGCTGGGCAAGTATGACCTGTAAATCTACATAATATATAGTTTAAAGTTTGAGTCCATCATATTAGGTTTTGGATTTATAGCTGTTTTTGTGTCTATTGCTTCAAAAGCATTTTCACATAATTTGTGTTTTCTGAAGAAACTGCAAGAGATATCTAACCCATACTTTCTGTGCAAGAGGGGCTTGTACATCTGCACAACGTGTCTTTTAAAGTTTGAACCTATCTTATTGCATTTTTGAGTTATAGCAGTTTTTACTGTTTTATTGCTCCAAAAGCCTTTTCAGCCCATGAAAAGTTGTTTGTGAGTTTTGAAAAAAAGTTCAAGAGCTATTCAAACCCTTTTTGCTGGGCAAGTAGGACCTGTAAATCTACACAATATATAGTTTAAAGTTTGAGTCTATCATATTAGGTTTTGGATTTATAGCTGTTTTTGTGTCTATTGCTTCAAAAGCATTTTCACATAATTTGTGTTTTCTGAAGAAACTGCAAGAGATATCTAACCCATACTTTCTGTGCAAGAGGGGCTTGTACATATGCACAACATGTCTTTTAAAGTTTGAACCTATCTTATTGCATTTTTGAGTTATAGCAGTTTTTACTGTTTTATTGCTCCAAAAGCCTTTTCAGCCCATGAACAGTTGTTTGTGAGTTTTGAAAAAAGTGCAAGAGCTATTCAAACCCTTTTTGCTGGGCAAGTAGGACCTGTGAATCTACACAATATATAGTTTAAAGTTTGAGTCTATCATATTAGGTTTTGGATTTATAGCTGTTTTTGTGTCTATTGCTTCAAAAGCATTTTCACATAATTTGGGTTTTCTGAAGAAACTGCAAGAGATATCTAACCCATACTTTCTGTGCAAGAGGGGCTTGTACATCTGCACAACATGTCTTTTAAAGTTTGAACCTATCTTATTGGATTTTTGAGTTATAGCAGTTTTTACTGTTTAATTGCTCCAAAAGCCTTTTCAGCCCATG
The DNA here is from genome assembly GCF_026437365.1 of Eucyclogobius newberryi. Classification (NCBI taxonomy): domain Eukaryota; kingdom Metazoa; phylum Chordata; class Actinopteri; order Gobiiformes; family Gobiidae; genus Eucyclogobius; species Eucyclogobius newberryi. The sequence goes on from NW_027316532.1 coordinate 13,858,727, forward strand.
AAAAGTTGTTTGTGAGCTTTGAAAAAAAGTTCAAGAGCTATTCAAACCCTTTTTGCTGGGCAAGTAGGATCTGTAAATCTACACAATATATAGTTTAAAGTTTGAGTCTATCATATTAAGTTTTGGATTTATAGCTGTTTTTGTGTCTATTGGTTCAAAAGCATTTTCACATAATTTGTGTTTTCTGAAGAAACTGCAAGATATATCTAACCCATACTTTCTGTGCAAGAGGGGCTTGTGCGTCTGCACAACATGCTTTTTAAAGTTTGAACCTATCTTATTGCATTTTTGAATTATAGCAGTTTTTACTGTTTTATTGCTCCAAAAGCCTTTTCAGCCCATGAACAGTTGTTTGTGAGTTTTGAAAAAAGTGCAAGAGCTATTCAAACCCTTTTTGCTGGGCAAGTATGACCTGTAAATCTACATAATATATAGTTTAAAGTTTGAGTCTATCATATTAGGTTTTGGATTTATAGCTGTTTTTGTGTCTATTGCTTCAAAAGCATTTTCACATAATTTGTGTTTTCTGAAGAAACTGCAAGAGATTTCTAACACATACTTTCTGTGCAAGAGGGGCTTGTACATCTGCACAATGTGTCTTTTAAAGTTTGAACCTATCTTATTGCATTTTTGAGTTATAGCAGTTTTTACTGTTTTATTGCTCCAAAAGCCTTTTCAGCCCATGAAAAGTTGTTTGTGAGTTTTGAAAAAAAGTTCAAGAGCTATTCAAACCCTTTTTGCTGGGCAAGTAGGACCTGTAAATCTACACAATATATAGTTTAAAGTCTGAGTCTATCATATTAGGTTTTGGATTTATAGCTGTTTTTGTGTCTATTGCTTCAAAAGCATTTTCACATAATTTGTGTTTTCTGAAGAAACTGCAAGAGTTATCCAACCCATACTTTCTGTGCAAGAGGGGCTTGTACATTTGCACAACATGTCTTTTAAAGTTTGAACCTATCTTATTGCATTTTTGAGTTATAGCAGTTTTTACTGTTTTATTGCTCCAAAAGCCTTTTCAGCCCATGAACAGTTGTCTGTGAGTTTTGAAAAAAGTGCAAGATCTATTCAAACCCTTTTTGCTGGGCAAGTAGGACCTGTGAATCTACATAATATATAGTTTAAAGTTTGAGTCTATCATATTAGGTTTTGGATTTATAGCTGTTTTTGTGTCTATTGCTTCAAAAGCATTTTCACATAATTTGTGTTTTCTGAAGAAACTGCAAGAGATATCTAACCCATACTTTCTGTGCAAGAGGGGCTTGTACATCCGCACAACATGTCTTTTAAAGTTTGAACTTATCTTATTACATTTTTGAGTTATAGCAGTTTTTACTGTTTTATTGCTCCAAAAGCCTTTTCAGCCCATGAACAGTTTATTGTGAGTTTTGAAAAAAGTTCAAGAGCTATTCAAACCCTTTTTGCTGGGCAAGTATGACCTGTAAATGTACACAATATATAGTTTAAAGTTTGAGTCTATCATATTAGGTTTTGGATTTATAGCTGTTTTTGTGTCTATTGCTTCAAAAGCATTTTCACATAATTTGGGTTTTCTGAAGAAACTGCAAGAGATATCTAACCCATACTTTCTGTGCAAGAGGGGCTTGTACATCTGCACAACATGTCTTTTAAAGTTTGAACCTATCTTATTGCATTTTTGAGTTATAGCAGTTTTTACTGTTTTATTGCTCCAAAAGCCTTTTCAGCCCATGAAACAGTTGTTTGTTAGTTTTGAAAAATGTGCAAGAGCTATTCAAACCCTTTTTGCTGGGCAAGTATGACCTGTGAATCTACATAATATATAGTTTAAAGTTTGAGTCTATCATATTAGGTTTTGGATTTATAGCTGTTTTTGTGTCTATTGCTTCAAAAGCATTTTCACATAATTTGTGTTTTCTGAAGAAACTGCAAGAGATATCTAACCCATACTTTCTGTGCAAGAGGGGCTTGTACATCTGCACAACATGTCTTTTAAAGTTTGAACCTATCTTATTGCATTTTTGAGTTATAGCAGTTTTTACTGTTTTATTGCTCCAAAAGCCTTTTCAGCCCATGAACAGTTGTTTGTGAGTTTTGAAAAAAGTGCAAGAGCTATTAAAACCCTTTTTGCTGGGCAAGTAGGACCTGTAAATCTACACAATATATAGTTTAAAGTTTGAGTCTATCATATTAGGTTTTGGATTTATAGCTGTTTTTGTGTCTATTGCTTCAAAAGCATTTTCACATAATTTGTGTTTTATGAAGAAACTGCAAGAGATATCTAACCCATACTTTCTGTGCAAGAGGGGCTTGTACATCTGCACAACATGTCTTTTAAAGTTTGAACCTATCTTATTGCATTTTTGAGTTATAGCAGTTTTTACTGTTTAATTGCTCCAAAAGCCTTTTCAGCCCATGAAAAGTTGTTTGTGAGCTTTGAAAAAAAGTTCAAGAGCTATTCAAACCCTTTTTGCTGGGCAAGTAGGATCTGTAAATCTACACAATATATAGTTTAAAGTTTGAGTCTATCATATTAAGTTTTGGATTTATAGCTGTTTTTGTGTCTATTGCTTCAAAAGCATTTTCACATAATTTGTGTTTTCTGAAGAAACTGCAAGATATATCTAACCCATACTTTCTGTGCAAGAGGGGCTTGTGCGTCTGCACAACATGCTTTTTAAAGTTTGAACCTATCTTATTGCATTTTTGAATTATAGCAGTTTTTACTGTTGTATTGCTCCAAAAGCCTTTTCAGCCCATGAACAGTTGTTTGTGAGTTTTGAAAAAAGTGCAAGAGCTATTCAAACCCTTTTTGCTGGGCAAGTATGACCTGTAAATCTACATAATATATAGTTTAAAGTTTGAGTCTATCATATTAGGTTTTGGATTTATAGCTGTTTTTGTGTCTATTGCTTCAAAAGCATTTTCACATAATTTGTGTTTTCTGAAGAAACTGCAAGAGATTTCTAACCCATACTTTCTGTGCAAGAGGGGCTTGTACATCTGCACAACGTGTCTTTTAAAGTTTGAACCTATCTTATTGCATTTTTGAGTTATAGCAGTTTTTACTGTTTTATTGCTCCAAAAGCCTTTTCAGCCCATGAAAAGTTGTTTGTGAGTTTTGAAAAAAAGTTCAAGAGCTATTCAAACCCTTTTTGCTGGGCAAGTAGGACCTGTAAATCTACACAATATATAGTTTAAAGTCTGAGTCTATCATATTAGGTTTTGGATTTATAGCTGTTTTTGTGTCTATTGCTTCAAAAGCATTTTCACATAATTTGTGTTTTCTGAAGAAACTGCAAGAGTTATCCAACCCATACTTTCTGTGCAAGAGGGGCTTGTACATTTGCACAACATGTCTTTTAAAGTTTGAACCTATCTTATTGCATTTTTGAGTTATAGCAGTTTTTACTGTTTTATTGCTCCAAAAGCCTTTTCAGCCCATGAACAGTTGTCTGTGAGTTTTGAAAAAAGTGCAAGATCTATTCAAACCCTTTTTGCTGGGCAAGTAGGACCTGTGAATCTACATAATATATAGTTTAAAGTTTGAGTCTATCATATTAGGTTTTGGATTTATAGCTGTTTTTGTGTCTATTGCTTCAAAAGCATTTTCACATAATTTGTGTTTTCTGAAGAAACTGCAAGAGATATCTAACCCATACTTTCTGTGCAAGAGGGGCTTGTACATCCGCACAACATGTCTTTTAAAGTTTGAACTTATCTTATTACATTTTTGAGTTATAGCAGTTTTTACTGTTTTATTGCTCCAAAAGCCTTTTCAGCCCATGAACAGTTTATTGTGAGTTTTGAAAAAAGTTCAAGAGCTATTCAAACCCTTTTTGCTGGGCAAGTATGACCTGTAAATGTACACAATATATAGTTTAAAGTTTGAGTCTATCATATTAGGTTTTGGATTTATAGCTGTTTTTGTGTCTATTGCTTCAAAAGCATTTTCACATAATTTGTGTTTTCTGAAGAAACTGCAAGAGATATCTAACCCATACTTTCTGTGCAAGAGGGGCTTGTACATCTGCACAACATGTCTTTTAAAGTTTGAACCTATCTTATTGCATTTTTGAGTTATAGCAGTTTTTACTGTTTTATTGCTCCAAAAGCCTTTTCAGCCCATGAACAGTTGTTTGTGAGTTTTGAAAAAAGTGCAAGAGCTATTAAAACCCTTTTTGCTGGGCAAGTAGGACCTGTAAATCTACACAATATATAGTTTAAAGTTTGAGTCTATCATATTAGGTTTTGGATTTATAGCTGTTTTTGTGTCTATTGCTTCAAAAGCATTTTCACATAATTTGTGTTTTATGAAGCAACTGCAAGAGATATCTAACCCATACTTTCTGTGCAAAAGGGGCTTGTACATCTGCACAACATGTCTTTTAAAGTTTGAACCTATCTTATTGCATTTTTGAGTTATAGCAGTTTTGACTTTTTTATTGCTCCAAAAGCCTTTTCAGCCCATGGACAGTTGTTTGTGAGTTTTGAAAAAAGTGCAAGAGCTATTCAAACCCTTTTTGCTGGGCAAGTATGACCTGTAAATCTACATAATATATAGTTTAAAGTTTGAGTCTATCATATTAGGTTTTGGATTTATAGCTGTTTTTGTGTCTATTGCTTCAAAAGCATTTTCACATAATTTGTGTTTTCTGAAGAAACTGCAAGAGATATCTGACCCATACTTTCTGTGCAAGAGGGGCTTGTACATCTGCACAACATGTCTTTTAAAGTTTGAACCTATCTTATTGCATTTTTGAGTTATAGCAGTTTTTACTGTTTTATTGCTCCAAAAGCCTTTTCAGCCCATGAACAGTTGTTTGTGAGTTTTGAAAAAAAGTTCAAGAGCTATTCAAACCCTTTTTGCTGGGCAAGTATGACCTGTAAATCTACACAATATATAGTTTAAAGTTTGAATCTATCATATTAGGTTTTGGACTTATAGCTGTTTTTGTGTCTATTGCTTCAAAAGCATTTTCACATAATTTGTGTATTCTGAAGAAACTGCAAGAGATATCTAACCCATACTTTCTGTGCAAGAGGGGCTTGTACATCTGCACAACATGTCTTTTAAAGTTTGAACTTATCTTATTGCATTTTTGAGTTATAGCAGTTTTTACTGTTTTATTGCTCCAAAAGCCTTTTCAGCCCATGAACAGTTGTTTGTGAGTTTTGAAAAAAAGTTCAAGAGCTATTCAAACCCTTTTTGCTGGGCAAGTATGACCTGTAAATCTACACAATATATAGTTTAAAGTTTGAGTCTATCATATTAGGTTTTGGATTTATAGCTGTTTTTGTGTCTATTGCTTCAAAAGCATTTTCACATAATTTGTGTATTCTGAAGAAACTGCAAGAGATATCTAACCCATACTTTCTTCGCAAGAGGGGCTTGTACATCTGCACAACATGTCTTTTAAAGTTTGAACCTATCTTATTGCATTTTTGAGTTATAGCAGTTTTTACTGTTTTATTGCTCCAAAAGCCTTTTCAGCCCATGAACAGTTGTTTGTGAGTTTTGAAAAAAAGTTCAAGAGCTATTCAAACCCTTTTTGCTGGGCAAGTAGGACCTGTAAATCTACACAATATATAGTTTAAAGTTTGAGTCTATCATATTAGGTTTTGGATTTATAGCTGTTTTTGTGTCTATTGCTTCAAAAGCATTTTCACAAAATTTGTGTTTTCTGAAGAAACTGCAAGAGATATCTAACCCATACTTTCTGTGCAAGAGGGGCTTGTACATCTGCACAACATGTCTTTTAAAGTTTGAACCTATCTTATTGCATTTTTGAGTTATAGCAGTTTTTACTGTTTTATTGCTCCAAAAGCCTTTTCAGCCCATGAACAGTTTATTGTGAGTTTTGAAAAAAGTGCAAGAGCTATTCAAACCCTTTTTGCTGGGCAAGTAGGACCTGTAATTCTACACAATATATAGTTTAAAGTTTGAGTCTATCATATTAGGTTTTGGATTTATAGCTGTTTTTGTGTCTATTGCTTCAAAAGCATTTTCACATAATTTGTGTATTCTGAAGAAACTGCAAGAGATATCTAACCCATACTTTCTGTGCAAGAGGGGCTTGTACATCTGCACAACATGTCTTTTAAAGTTTGAACCTATCTTATTGCATTTTTGAGTTATAGCAGTTTTTACTGTTTTATTGCTCCAAAAGCCTTTTCAGCCCATGAACAGTTTTTTGTGAGTTTTGAAAAAAAGTGCAAGAGCTATTCAAACCCTTTTTGCTGGGCAAGTATGAACTGTAAATCTACACTATACATAGTTTAAAGTTTGAGTCTATCATATTAGGTTTTGGATTTATAGCTGTTTTTGTGTCTATTGCTTCAAAAGCATTTTCACAAAATTTGTGTTTTCTGAAGAAACTGCAAGAGATATCTAACCCATACTTTCTGTGCAAGAGGGGCTTGTACATCTGCACAACACGTCTTGTAAAGTTTGAACCTATCTTATTGCATTTTTGAGTTATAGCAGTTTTTACTGTTTTATTGCTCCAAAAGCCTTTTCAGCCCACGAACAGTTGTTTGTGAGTTTTGAAAAAAAGTGCAAGAGCTATTCAAACCCTTTTTGCTGGGCAAGTATGACCTGTAAATCTACACAATATATAGTTTAAAGTTTGAGTCTATCATATTAGGTTTTGGATTTATAGCTGTTTTTGTGTCTATTGCTTCAAAAGCATTTTCACATAATTTGTGTTTTCTGAAGAAACTGCAAGAGATATCTAACCCATACTTTCTGTGCAAGAGGGGCTTGTACATCTGCACAACATGTCTTTTAAAGTTTGAACCTATCTCATTGCATTTTTGAGTTATAGCAGTTTTTACTGTTTTAATGCTCCAAAAGCCTTTTCAGTCCATGAACAGTTGTTTGTGAGTTTTGAAAAAAAGTGCAAGATCTATTCAAACCCTTTTTGCTGGGCAAGTATGACCTGTAAATCTACACAATATATAGTTTAAAGTTTGAGTCTATCATATTAGGTTTTGGATTTATAGCTGTTTTTGTGTCTATTGCTTCAAAAGCATTTTCACATAATTTGTGTTTTCTGAAGAAACTGCAAGAGATATCTAGCCCATACTTTCTGTGCAAGAGGGGCTTGTACATCTGCACAACATGCTTTTTAAAGTTTGAACTTATCTTATTGCATTTTTGAGTTATACCAGTTTTTACTGTTTTATTGCTCCAAAAGCCTTTTCAGCCCATGAACAGTTGTTTGTGAGTTTTGAAAAAAGTGCAAGAGCTTTTCAAACCCTTTTTGCTGGGCAAGTAGGACCTGTGAATCTACATAATATATAGTTTAAAGTTTGAGTCTATCATATTAAGTTTTGGATTTATAGCTGTTTTTGTGTCTATTGCTTCAAAAGCATTTTCACATAATTTGTGTTTTCTGAAGAAACTGCAAGAGATATCTAACCAATACTTTCTGTGCAAGAGGGGCTTGTACATCTGCACAACATGTCTTTTAAAGTTTGAACCTATCTTATTGCATTTTTGAGTTATAGCAGTTTTTACTGTTTTATTGCTCCAAAAGCCTTTTCACCCCATGAACAGTTGTTTGTGAGTTTTGAAAAAAGTGCAAGATCTATTCAAACCCTTTTTGCTGGGCAAGTAGGACCTGTGAATCTACATAATATATAGTTTAAAGTTTGAGTCTATCATATTAGGTTTTGGATTTATAGCTGTTTTTGTGTCTATGCTTAAAAAGCATTTTCACATAATTTGTGTTTTCTGAAGAAACTGCAAGAGATATCTAACCCATACTTTCTGTGCAAGAGGGGCTTGTACATCTGCACAAAATGTCTTTTAAAGTTTGAACTTATCTTATTACATTTTTGAGTTATAGCAGTTTTTACTGTTTTATTGCTCCAAAAGCCTTTTCAGCCCATGAACAGTTTATTGTGAGTTTTGAAAAAAGTTCAAGAGCTATTCAAACCATTTTTGCTGGGCAAGTATGACCTGTAAATGTACACAATATATAGTTTGAAGTTTGAGTCTATCATATTAGGTTTTGGATTTATAGCTGTTTTTGTGTCTATTGCTTCAAAAGCATTTTCACATAATTTGGGTTTTCTGAAGAAACTGCAAGAGATATCTAACCCATACTTTCTGTGCAAGAGGGGCTTGTACATCTGCACAACATGTCTTTTAAAGTTTGAACCTATCTTATTGCATTTTTGAGTTATAGCAGTTTTTACTGTTTTATTGCTCCAAAAGCCTTTTCAGCCCATGAAACAGTTGTTTGTGAGTTTTGAAAAAAAGTGCAAAAGCTATTCAAACCCTTTTTGCTGGGCAAGTATGACCTGTGAATCTACATAATATATAGTTTAAAGTTTGAGTCTATCATATTAGGTTTTGGATTTATAGCTGTTTTTGTGTCTATTGCTTCAAAAGCATTTTCACATAATTTGTGTTTTCTGAAGAAACTGCAAGAGATATCTAACCCATACTTTCTGTGCAAGAGGGGCTTGTACATCTGCACAACATGTCTTTTAAAGTTTGAACCTATCTTATTGCATTTTTGAGTTATAGCAGTTTTTACTGTTTTATTGCTCCAAAAGCCTTTTCAGCCCATGAACAGTTTATTGTGAGTTTTGAAAAAAGTGCAAGAGCTATTCAAACCCTTTTTGCTGGGCAAGTATGACCTGTAAATCTACATAATATATAGTTTAAAGTTTGAGTCTATCATATTAGGTTTTGGATTTATAGCTGTTTTTGTGTCTATTGCTTCAAAAGCATTTTCACATAATTTGTGTTTTCTGAAGAAACTGCAAGAGATATCTGACCCATACTTTCTGTGCAAGAGGGGCTTGTACATCTGCACAACATGTCTTTTAAAGTTTGAACCTATCTTATTGCATTTTTGAGTTATAGCAGTTTTTACTGTTTTATTGCTCCAAAAGCCTTTTCAGCCCATGAAAAGTTGTTTGTGAGTTTTGAAAAAAAGTTCAAGAGCTATTCAAACCCTTTTTGCTGGGCAAGTAGGACCTGTAAATCTACACAATATATAGTTTAAAGTTTGAGTCTATCATATTAGGTTTTGGATTTATAGCTGTTTTTGTGTCTATTGCTTCAAAAGCATTTTCACATAATTTGTGTTTTCTGAAGAAACTGCAAGAGATATCTAACCCATACTTTCTGTGCAAGAGGGGCTTGTACATTTGCACAACATGTCTTTTAAAGTTTGAACCTATCTTATTGCATTTTTGAGTTATAGCAGTTTTTACTGTTTTATTGCTCCAAAAGCCTTTTCAGCCCATGAACAGTTTATTGTGAGTTTTGAAAAAAGTTCAAGAGCTATTCAAACCCTTTTTGCTGGGCAAGTAGGACCTGTAATTCTACACAATATATAGTTTGAAGTTTGAGTCTATCATATTAGGTTTTGGATTTATAGCTGTTTTTGTGTCTATTGCTTCAAAAGCATTTTCACATAATTTGTGTTTTCTGAAGAAACTGCAAGAGATATCTAACCCATACTTTCTGTGCAAGAGGGGCTTGTACATCTGCACAACATGTCTTTTAAAGTTTGAACCTATCTTATTGCATTTTTGAGTTATAGCAGTTTTTACTGTTTTATTGCTCCAAAAGCCTTTTCAGCCCATGAACAGTTGTTTGTGAGTTTTGAAAAAAGTGCAAGAGCTATTAAAACCCTTTTTGCTGGGCAAGTAGGACCTGTAAATCTACACAATATATAGTTTAAAGTTTGAGTCTATCATATTAGGTTTTGGATTTATAGCTGTTTTTGTGTCTATTGCTTCAAAAGCATTTTCACATAATTTGTGTTTTATGAAGAAACTGCAAGAGATATCTAACCCATACTTTCTGTGCAAGAGGGGCTTGTACATCTGCACAACATGTCTTTTAAAGTTTGAACCTATCTTATTGCATTTTTGAGTTATAGCAGTTTTTACTGTTTAATTGCTCCAAAAGCCTTTTCAGCCCATGAAAAGTTGTTTGTGAGCTTTGAAAAAAAGTTCAAGAGCTATTCAAACCCTTTTTGCTGGGCAAGTAGGATCTGTAAATCTACACAATATATAGTTTAAAGTTTGAGTCTATCATATTAAGTTTTGGATTTATAGCTGTTTTTGTGTCTATTGCTTCAAAAGCATTTTCACATAATTTGTGTTTTCTGAAGAAACTGCAAGATATATCTAACCCATACTTTCTGTGCAAGAGGGGCTTGTGCGTCTGCACAACATGCTTTTTAAAGTTTGAACCTATCTTATTGCATTTTTGAATTATAGCAGTTTTTACTGTTTTATTGCTCCAAAAGCCTTTTCAGCCCATGAACAGTTGTTTGTGAGTTTTGAAAAAAGTGCAAGAGCTATTCAAACCCTTTTTGCTGGGCAAGTATGACCTGTAAATGTACACAATATATAGTTTAAAGTTTGAGTCCATCATATTAGGTTTTGGATTTATAGCTGTTTTTGTGTCTATTGCTTCAAAAGCATTTTCACATAATTTGTGTTTTCTGAAGAAACTGCAAGAGATTTCTAACCCATACTTTCTGTGCAAGAGGGGCTAGCACATCTGCACAACGTGTCTTTTAAAGTTTGAACCTATCTTATTGCATTTTTGAGTTATAGCAGTTTTTACTGTTTTATTGCTCCAAAAGCCTTTTCAGCCCATGAAAAGTTGTTTGTGAGTTTTGAAAAAAAGTTCAAGAGCTATTCAAACCCTTTTTGCTGGGCAAGTAGGACCTGTAAATCTACACAATATATAGTTTAAAGTCTGAGTCTATCATATTAGGTTTTGGATTTATAGCTGTTTTTGTGTCTATTGCTTCAAAAGCATTTTCACATAATTTGTGTTTTCTGAAGAAACTGCAAGAGTTATCCAACCCATACTTTCTGTGCAAGAGGGGCTTGTACATTTGCACAACATGTCTTTTAAAGTTTGAACCTATCTTATTGCATTTTTGAGTTATAGCAGTTTTTACTGTTTTATTGCTCCAAAAGCCTTTTCAGCCCATGAACAGTTGTCTGTGAGTTTTGAAAAAAGTGCAAGATCTATTCAAACCCTTTTTGCTGGGCAAGTAGGACCTGTGAATCTACATAATATATAGTTTAAAGTTTGAGTCTATCATATTAGGTTTTGGATTTATAGCTGTTTTTGTGTCTATTGCTTCAAAAGCATTTTCACATAATTTGTGTTTTCTGAAGAAACTGCAAGAGATATCTAACCCATACTTTCTGTGCAAGAGGGGCTTGTACATCCGCACAACATGTCTTTTAAAGTTTGAACTTATCTTATTACATTTTTGAGTTATAGCAGTTTTTACTGTTTTATTGCTCCAAAAGCCTTTTCAGCCCATGAACAGTTTATTGTGAGTTTTGAAAAAAGTTCAAGAGCTATTCAAACCCTTTTTGCTGGGCAAGTATGACCTGTAAATGTACACAATATATAGTTTAAAGTTTGAGTCTATCATATTAGGTTTTGGATTTATAGCTGTTTTTGTGTCTATTGCTTCAAAAGCATTTTCACATAATTTGGGTTTTCTGAAGAAACTGCAAGAGATATCTAACCCATACTTTCTGTGCAAGAGGGGCTTGTACATCTGCACAACATGTCTTTTAAAGTTTGAACCTATCTTATTGCATTTTTGAGTTATAGCAGTTTTTACTGTTTTATTGCTCCAAAAGCCTTTTCAGCCCATGAAACAGTTGTTTGTTAGTTTTGAAAAATGTGCAAGAGCTATTCAAACCCTTTTTGCTGGGCAAGTATGACCTGTGAATCTACATAATATATAGTTTAAAGTTTGAGTCTATCATATTAGGTTTTGGATTTATAGCTGTTTTTGTGTCTATTGCTTCAAAAGCATTTTCACATAATTTGTGTTTTCTGAAGAAACTGCAAGAGATATCTAACCCATACTTTCTGTGCAAGAGGGGCTTGTACATCTGCACAACATGTCTTTTAAAGTTTGAACCTATCTTATTGCATTTTTGAGTTATAGCAGTTTTTACTGTTTTATTGCTCCAAAAGCCTTTTCAGCCCATGAACAGTTGTTTGTGAGTTTTGAAAAAAAGTTCAAGAGCTATTCAAACCCTTTTTGCTGGGCAAGTATGACCTGTAAATCTACACAATATATAGTTTAAAGTTTGAATCTATCATATTAGGTTTTGGACTTATAGCTGTTTTTGTGTCTATTGCTTCAAAAGCATTTTCACATAATTTGTGTATTCTGAAGAAACTGCAAGAGATATCTAACCCATACTTTCTGTGCAAGAGGGGCTTGTACATCTGCACAACATGTCTTTTAAAGTTTGAACTTATCTTATTGCATTTTTGAGTTATAGCAGTTTTTACTGTTTTATTGCTCCAAAAGCCTTTTCAGCCCATGAACAGTTGTTTGTGAGTTTTGAAAAAAAGTTCAAGAGCTATTCAAACCCTTTTTGCTGGGCAAGTATGACCTGTAAATCTACACAATATATAGTTTAAAGTTTGAGTCTATCATATTAGGTTTTGGATTTATAGCTGTTTTTGTGTCTATTGCTTCAAAAGCATTTTCACATAATTTGTGTATTCTGAAGAAACTGCAAGAGATATCTAACCCATACTTTCTTCGCAAGAGGGGCTTGTACATCTGCACAACATGTCTTTTAAAGTTTGAACCTATCTTATTGCATTTTTGAGTTATAGCAGTTTTTACTGTTTTATTGCTCCAAAAGCCTTTTCAGCCCATGAACAGTTGTTTGTGAGTTTTGAAAAAAAGTTCAAGAGCTATTCAAACCCTTTTTGCTGGGCAAGTAGGACCTGTAAATCTACACAATATATAGTTTAAAGTTTGAGTCTATCATATTAGGTTTTGGATTTATAGCTGTTTTTGTGTCTATTGCTTCAAAAGCATTTTCACAAAATTTGTGTTTTCTGAAGAAACTGCAAGAGATATCTAACCCATACTTTCTGTGCAAGAGGGGCTTGTACATCTGCACAACATGTCTTTTAAAGTTTGAACCTATCTTATTGCATTTTTGAGTTATAGCAGTTTTTACTGTTTTATTGCTCCAAAAGCCTTTTCAGCCCATGAACAGTTTATTGTGAGTTTTGAAAAAAGTGCAAGAGCTATTCAAACCCTTTTTGCTGGGCAAGTAGGACCTGTAATTCTACACAATATATAGTTTAAAGTTTGAGTCTATCATATTAGGTTTTGGATTTATAGCTGTTTTTGTGTCTATTGCTTCAAAAGCATTTTCACATAATTTGTGTATTCTGAAGAAACTGCAAGAGATATCTAACCCATACTTTCTGTGCAAGAGGGGCTTGTACATCTGCACAACATGTCTTTTAAAGTTTGAACCTATCTTATTGCATTTTTGAGTTATACCAGTTTTTACTGTTTTATTGCTCCAAAAGCCTTTTCAGCCCATGAACAGTTGTTTGTGAGTTTTGAAAAAAGTGCAAGAGCTTTTCAAACCCTTTTTGCTGGGCAAGTAGGACCTGTGAATCTACATAATATATAGTTTAAAGTTTGAGTCTATCATATTAAGTTTTGGATTTATAGCTGTTTTTGTGTCTATTGCTTCAAAAGCATTTTCACATAATTTGTGTTTTCTGAAGAAACTGCAAGAGATATCTAACCAATACTTTCTGTGCAAGAGGGGCTTGTACATCTGCACAACATGTCTTTTAAAGTTTGAACCTATCTTATTGCATTTTTGAGTTATAGCAGTTTTTACTGTTTTATTGCTCCAAAAGCCTTTTCACCCCATGAACAGTTGTTTGTGAGTTTTGAAAAAAGTGCAAGATCTATTCAAACCCTTTTTGCTGGGCAAGTAGGACCTGTGAATCTACATAATATATAGTTTAAAGTTTGAGTCTATCATATTAGGTTTTGGATTTATAGCTGTTTTTGTGTCTATGCTTAAAAAGCATTTTCACATAATTTGTGTTTTCTGAAGAAACTGCAAGAGATATCTAACCCATACTTTCTGTGCAAGAGGGGCTTGTACATCTGCACAAAATGTCTTTTAAAGTTTGAACTTATCTTATTACATTTTTGAGTTATAGCAGTTTTTACTGTTTTATTGCTCCAAAAGCCTTTTCAGCCCATGAACAGTTTATTGTGAGTTTTGAAAAAAGTTCAAGAGCTATTCAAACCCTTTTTGCTGGGCAAGTATGACCTGTAAATGTACACAATATATAGTTTGAAGTTTGAGTCTATCATATTAGGTTTTGGATTTATAGCTGTTTTTGTGTCTATTGCTTCAAAAGCATTTTCACATAATTTGGGTTTTCTGAAGAAACTGCAAGAGATATCTAACCCATACTTTCTGTGCAAGAGGGGCTTGTACATCTGCACAACATGTCTTTTAAAGTTTGAACCTATCTTATTGCATTTTTGAGTTATAGCAGTTTTTACTGTTTTATTGCTCCAAAAGCCTTTTCAGCCCATGAAACAGTTGTTTGTGAGTTTTGAAAAAAAGTGCAAAAGCTATTCAAACCCTTTTTGCTGGGCAAGTATGACCTGTGAATCTACATAATATATAGTTTAAAGTTTGAGTCTATCATATTAGGTTTTGGATTTATAGCTGTTTTTGTGTCTATTGCTTCAAAAGCATTTTCACATAATTTGTGTTTTCTGAAGAAACTGCAAGAGATATCCGACCCATACTTTCTGTGCAAGAGGGGCTTGTACATCTGCACAACATGTCTTTTAAAGTTTGAACCTATCTTATTGCATTTTTGAGTTATAGCAGTTTTTACTGTTTTATTGCTCCAAAAGCCTTTTCAGCCCATGAAAAGTTGTTTGTGAGTTTTGAAAAAAAGTTCAAGAGCTATTCAAACCCTTTTTGCTGGGCAAGTAGGACCTGTAAATCTACACAATATATAGTTTAAAGTTTGAGTCTATCATATTAGGTTTTGGATTTATAGCTGTTTTTGTGTCTATTGCTTCAAAAGCATTTTCACATAATTTGTGTTTTCTGAAGAAACTGCAAGAGATATCTAACCCATACTTTCTGTGCAAGAGGGGCTTGTACATTTGCACAACATGTCTTTTAAAGTTTGAACCTATCTTATTGCATTTTTGAGTTATAGCAGTTTTTACTGTTTTATTGCTCCAAAAGCCTTTTCAGCCCATGAACAGTTTATTGTGAGTTTTGAAAAAAGTTCAAGAGCTATTCAAACCCTTTTTGCTGGGCAAGTAGGACCTGTAATTCTACACAATATATAGTTTGAAGTTTGAGTCTATCATATTAGGTTTTGGATTTATAGCTGTTTTTGTGTCTATTGCTTCAAAAGCATTTTCACATAATTTGTGTTTTCTGAAGAAACTGCAAGAGATATCTAACCCATACTTTCTGTGCAAGAGGGGCTTGTACATCTGCACAAAATGTCTTTTAAAGTTTGAACTTATCTTATTACATTTTTGAGTTATAGCAGTTTTTACTGTTTTATTGCTCCAAAAGCCTTTTCAGCCCATGAACAGTTTATTGTGAGTTTTGAAAAAAGTTCAAGAGCTATTCAAACCCTTTTTGCTGGGCAAGTATGACCTGTAAATCTACACAATATATAGTTTAAAGTTTGAGTCTATCATATTAGGTTTTGGATTTATAGCTGTTTTTGTGTCTATTGCTTCAAAAGCATTTTCACATAATTTGTGTTTTCTGAAGAAACTGCAAGAGATATCTAGCCCATACTTTCTGTGCAAGAGGGGCTTGTACATCTGCACAACATGCTTTTTAAAGTTTGAACTTATCTTATTGCATTTTTGAGTTATACCAGTTTTTACTGTTTTATTGCTCCAAAAGCCTTTTCAGCCCATAAAAGTTGTTTGTGAGTTTTGAAAAGTGCAAGAGCTTTTCAAACCCTTTTTGCTGGGCAAGTAGGACCTGTGAATCTACATAATATATAGTTTAAAGTTTGAGTCTATCATATTAGGTTTTGGATTTATAGCTGTTTTTGTGTCTATGCTTAAAAAGCATTTTCACATAATTTGTGTTTTCTGAAGAAACTGCAAGAGATATCTAACCCATACTTTCTGTGCAAGAGGGGCTTGTACATCTGCACAAAATGTCTTTTAAAGTTTGAACTTATCTTATTACATTTTTGAGTTATAGCAGTTTTTACTGTTTTATTGCTCCAAAAGCCTTTTCAGCCCATGAACAGTTTATTGTGAGTTTTGAAAAAAGTTCAAGAGCTATTCAAACCCTTTTTGCTGGGCAAGTATGACCTGTAAATGTACACAATATATAGTTTGAAGTTTGAGTCTATCATATTAGGTTTTGGATTTATAGCTGTTTTTATGTCTATTGCTTCAAAAGCATTTTCACATAATTTGGGTTTTCTGAAGAAACTACAAGAGATATCTAACCCATACTTTCTGTGCAAGAGGGGCTTGTACATCTGCACAACATGTCTTTTAAAGTTTGAACCTATCTTATTGCATTTTTGAGTTATAGCAGTTTTTACTGTTTTATTGCTCCAAAAGCCTTTTCAGCCCATGAAACAGTTGTTTGTGAGTTTTGAAAAAAGTGCAAAAGCTATTCAAACCCTTTTTGCTGGGCAAGTATGACCTGTGAATCTACATAATATATAGTTTAAAGTTTGAGTCTATCATATTAGGTTTTGGATTTATAGCTGTTTTTGTGTCTATTGCTTCAAAAGCATTTTCACATAATTTGTGTTTTCTGAAGAAACTGCAAGAGATATCTGACCCATACTTTCTGTGCAAGAGGGGCTTGTACATCTGCACAACATGTCTTTTAAAGTTTGAACCTATCTTATTGCATTTTTGAGTTATAGCAGTTTTTACTGTTTTATTGCTCCAAAAGCCTTTTCAGCCCATGAACAGTTTATTGTGAGTTTTGAAAAAAGTTCAAGAGCTATTCAAACCCTTTTTGCTGGGCAAGTATGACCTGTAAATGTACACAATATATAGTTTGAAGTTTGAGTCTATCATATTAGGTTTTGGATTTATAGCTGTTTTTGTGTCTATTGCTTCAAAAGCATTTTCACATAATTTGTGTTTTCTGAAGAAACTGCAAGAGATATCTAACCCATACTTTCTGTGCAAGAGGGGCTTGTACATCTGCACAAAATGTCTTTTAAAGTTTGAACTTATCTTATTACATTTTTGAGTTATAGCAGTTTTTACTGTTTTATTGCTCCAAAAGCCTTTTCAGCCCATGAACAGTTTATTGTGAGTTTTGAAAAAAGTTCAAGAGCTATTCAAACCCTTTTTGCTGGGCAAGTAGGACCTGTAAATCTACACAATATATAGTTTGAAGTTCTAGTCTATCATATTAGGTTTTGGATTTATAGCTGTTTTTGTGTCTATTGCTTCAAAAGCATTTTCACATAATTTGTGTTTTCTGAAGAAACTGCAAGAGATATCTAACCCATACTTTCTGTGCAAGAGGGGCTTGTACATTTGCACAACATGTCTTTTAAAGTTTGAACCTATCTTATTGCATTTTTGAGTTATAGCAGTTTTTACTGTTTTATTGCTCCAAAAGCCTTTTCAGCCCATGAACAGTTGTTTGTGAGTTTTGAAAAAAGTGCAAGATCTATTCAAACCCTTTTTGCTGGGCAAGTAGGACCTGTGAATCTACATAATATATAGTTTAAAGTTTGAGTCTATCATATTAGGTTTTGGATTTATAGCTGTTTTTGTGTCTATTGCTTCAAAAGCATTTTCACATAATTTGGGTTTTCTGAAGAAACTGCAAGAGATATCTAACCCATACTTTCTGTGCAAGAGGGGCTTGTACATCAGCACAACATGTCTTTTAAAGTTTGAACATATCTTATTGCATTTTTGAGTTATAGCAGTTTTTACTGTTTTATTGCTCCAAAAGCCTTTTCAGCCCATGAACAGTTTATTGTGAGTTTTGAAAAAAGTTCAAGAGCTATTCAAACCCTTTTTGCTGGGCAAGTATGACCTGTAAATGTACACAATATATAGTTTGAAGTTTGAGTCTATCATATTAGGTTTTGGATTTATAGCTGTTTTTGTGTCTATTGCTTCAAAAGCATTTTCACATAATTTGTGTTTTCTGAAGAAACTGCAAGAGATATCTAACCCATACTTTCTGTGCAAGAGGGGCTTGTACATCTGCACAAAATGTCTTTTAAAGTTTGAACTTATCTTATTACATTTTTGAGTTATAGCAGTTTTTACTGTTTTATTGCTCCAAAAGCCTTTTCAGCCCATGAACAGTTTATTGTGAGTTTTGAAAAAAGTGCAAGAGCTATTCAAACCCTTTTTGCTGGGCAAGTAGGACCTGTAAATCTACACAATATATAGTTTGAAGTTCTAGTCTATCATATTAGGTTTTGGATTTATAGCTGTTTTTGTGTCTATTGCTTCAAAAGCATTTTCACATAATTTGTGTTTTCTGAAGAAACTGCAAGAGATATCTAACCCATACTTTCTGTGCAAGAGGGGCTTGTACATTTGCACAACATGTCTTTTAAAGTTTGAACCTATCTTATTGCATTTTTGAGTTATAGCAGTTTTTACTGTTTTATTGCTCCAAAAGCCTTTTCAGCCCATGAACAGTTGTTTGTGAGTTTTGAAAAAAGTGCAAGATCTATTCAAACCCTTTTTGCTGGGCAAGTAGGACCTGTGAATCTACATAATATATAGTTTAAAGTTTGAGTCTATCATATTAGGTTTTGGATTTATAGCTGTTTTTGTGTCTATTGCTTAAAAAGCATTTTCACATAATTTGTGTTTTCTGAAGAAACTGCAAGAGATATCTAACCCATACTTTCTGTGCAAGAGGGGCTTGTACATCTGCACAAAATGTCTTTTAAAGTTTGAACTTATCTTATTACATTTTTGAGTTATAGCAGTTTTTACTGTTTTATTGCTCCAAAAGCCTTTTCAGCCCATGAACAGTTTATTGTGAGTTTTGAAAAAAGTTCAAGAGCTATTCAAACCCTTTTTGCTGGGCAAGTAGGACCTGTAAATGTACACAATATATAGTTTGAAGTTTGAGTCTATCATATTAGGTTTTGGATTTATAGCTGTTTTTGTGTCTATTGCTTCAAAAGCATTTTCACATAATTTGGGTTTTCTGAAGAAACTGCAAGAGATATCTAACCCATACTCTCTGTGCAAGAGGGGCTTGTACATCTGCACAACATGTCTTTTAAAGTTTGAACCTATCTTATTGCATTTTTGAGTTATAGCAGTTTTTACTGTTTTATTGCTCCAAAAGCCTTTTCAGCCCATGAAACAGTTGTTTGTGAGTTTTGAAAAAAGTGCAAAAGCTATTCAAACCCTTTTTGCTGGGCAAGTATGACCTGTGAATCTACATAATATATAGTTTAAAGTTTGAGTCTATCATATTAGGTTTTGGATTTATAGCTGTTTTTGTGTCTATTGCTTCAAAAGCATTTTCACATAATTTGTGTTTTCTGAAGAAACTGCAAGAGATATCTAACCCATACTTTCTGTGCAAGAGGGGCTTGTACATCTGCACAACATGTCTTTTAAAGTTTGAACCTATCTTATTGCATTTTTGAGTTATAGCAGTTTTTACTGTTTTATTGCTCCAAAAGCCTTTTCAGCCCATGAACAGTTTATTGTGAGTTTTGAAAAAAGTTCAAGAGCTATTCAAACCCTTTTTGCTGGGCAAGTATGACCTGTAAATGTACACAATATATAGTTTAAAGTTTGAGTCTATCATATTAGGTTTTGGATTTATAGCTGTTTTTGTGTCTATTGCTTCAAAAGCATTTTCACATAATTTGTGTTTTCTGAAGAAACTGCAAGAGATATCTAACCCATACTTTCTGTGCAAGAGGGGCTTGTACATCTGCACAACATGTCTTTTAAAGTTTGAACCTATCTTATTGCATTTTTGAGCTATAGCAGTTTTTACTGTTTTATTGCTCCAAAAGCCTTTTCAGCCCATGAACAGTTTATTGTGAGTTTTGAAAAAAGTGCAAGAGCTATTCAAACCCTTTTTGCTGGGCAAGTATGACCTGTAAATCTACATAATATATAGTTTAAAGTTTGAGTCCATCATATTAGGTTTTGGATTTATAGCTGTTTTTGTGTCTATTGCTTCAAAAGCATTTTCACATAATTTGTGTTTTCTGAAGAAACTGCAAGAGATATCTAACCCATACTTTCTGTGCAAGAGGGGCTTGTACATCTGCACAACGTGTCTTTTAAAGTTTGAACCTATCTTATTGCATTTTTGAGTTATAGCAGTTTTTACTGTTTTATTGCTCCAAAAGCCTTTTCAGCCCATGAAAAGTTGTTTGTGAGTTTTGAAAAAAAGTTCAAGAGCTATTCAAACCCTTTTTGCTGGGCAAGTAGGACCTGTGAATCTACATAATATATAGTTCAAAGTTTGAGTCTATCATATTAGGTTTTGGATTTATAGCTGTTTTTGTGTCTATTGCTTCAAAAGCATTTTCACATAATTTGTGTTTTCTGAAGAAACTGCAAGAGATATCTAACCCATACTTTCTGTGCAAGAGGGGCTTGTACATCTGCACAACATGTCTTTTAAAGTTTGAACCTATCTTATTGCATTTTTGAGCTATAGCAGTTTTTACTGTTTTATTGCTCCAAAAGCCTTTTCAGCCCATGAACAGTTTATTGTGAGTTTTGAAAAAAGTGCAAGAGCTATTCAAACCCTTTTTGCTGGGCAAGTAGGACCTGTAAATCTACACAATATATAGTTTAAAGTTTGAGTCCATCATATTAGGTTTTGGATTTATAGCTGTTTTTGTGTCTATTGCTTCAAAAGCATTTTCACATAATTTGTGTTTTCTGAAGAAACTGCAAGAGATATCTAACCCATACTTTCTGTGCAAGAGGGGCTTGTACATTTGCACAACATGTCTTTTAAAGTTTGAACCTATCTTATTGCATTTTTGAGTTATAGCAGTTTTTACTGTTTTATTGCTCCAAAAGCCTTTTCAGCCCATGAACAGTTGTTTGTGAGTTTTGAAAAAAGTGCAAGAGCTATACAAACCCTTTTTGCTGGGCAAGTAGGACCTGTAAATCTACACAATATATAGTTTAAAGTTTGAGTCTATCATATTAGGTTTTGGATTTATAGCTGTTTTTGTGTCTATTGCTTCAAAAGCATTTTCACATAATTTGGGTTTTCTGAAGAAACTGCAAGAGATATCTAACCCAAACTTTCTGTGCAAGAGGGGCTTGTACATCTGCACAACATGTCTTTTAAAGTTTGAACCTATCTTATTGCATTTTTGAGTTATAGCAGTTTTTACTGTTTAATTGCTCCAAAAGCCTTTTCAGACCATGAAAAGTTGTTTGTGAGTTTTGAAAAAAAGTTCAAGAGCTATTCAAACCCTTTTTGCTGGGCAAGTAGGATCTGTGAATCTACATAATATATAGTTTAAAGTTTGAGTCTATCATATTAGGTTTTGGATTTATAGCTGTTTTTGTGTCTATTGCTTCAAAAGCATTTTCACATAATTTGTGTTTTCTGAAGAAACTGCAAGAGATATCTAACCCATACTTTCTGTGCAAGAGGGGCTTGTACATCTGCACAACATGTCTTTTAAAGTTTGAACCTATCTTATTGCATTTTTGAGTTATAGCAGTTTTTACTGTTTTATTGCTCCAAAAGCCTTTTCAGCCCATGAACAGTTTATTGTGAGTTTTGAAAAAAGTTCAAGAGCTATTCAAACCCTTTTTGCTGGGCAAGTATGACCTGTAAATGTACACAATATATAGTTTAAAGTTTGAGTCTATCATATTAGGTTTTGGATTTATAGCTGTTTTTGTGTCTATTGCTTCAAAAGCATTTTCACATAATTTGTGTTTTCTGAAGAAACTGCAAGAGATATCTAACCCATACTTTCTGTGCAAGAGGGGCTTGTACATCTGCACAACATGTCTTTTAAAGTTTGAACCTATCTTATTGCATTTTTGAGCTATAGCAGTTTTTACTGTTTTATTGCTCCAAAAGCCTTTTCAGCCCATGAACAGTTTATTGTGAGTTTTGAAAAAAGTGCAAGAGCTATTCAAACCCTTTTTGCTGGGCAAGTATGACCTGTAAATCTACATAATATATAGTTTAAAGTTTGAGTCCATCATATTAGGTTTTGGATTTATAGCTGTTTTTGTGTCTATTGCTTCAAAAGCATTTTCACATAATTTGTGTTTTCTGAAGAAACTGCAAGAGATATCTAACCCATACTTTCTGTGCAAGAGGGGCTTGTACATCTGCACAACGTGTCTTTTAAAGTTTGAACCTATCTTATTGCATTTTTGAGTTATAGCAGTTTTTACTGTTTTATTGCTCCAAAAGCCTTTTCAGCCCATGAAAAGTTGTTTGTGAGTTTTGAAAAAAAGTTCAAGAGCTATTCAAACCCTTTTTGCTGGGCAAGTAGGACCTGTGAATCTACATAATATATAGTTCAAAGTTTGAGTCTATCATATTAGGTTTTGGATTTATAGCTGTTTTTGTGTCTATTGCTTCAAAAGCATTTTCACATAATTTGTGTTTTCTGAAGAAACTGCAAGAGATATCTAACCCATACTTTCTGTGCAAGAGGGGCTTGTACATCTGCACAACATGTCTTTTAAAGTTTGAACCTATCTTATTGCATTTTTGAGCTATAGCAGTTTTTACTGTTTTATTGCTCCAAAAGCCTTTTCAGCCCATGAACAGTTTATTGTGAGTTTTGAAAAAAGTGCAAGAGCTATTCAAACCCTTTTTGCTGGGCAAGTAGGACCTGTAAATCTACACAATATATAGTTTAAAGTTTGAGTCCATCATATTAGGTTTTGGATTTATAGCTGTTTTTGTGTCTATTGCTTCAAAAGCATTTTCACATAATTTGTGTTTTCTGAAGAAACTGCAAGAGATATCTAACCCATACTTTCTGTGCAAGAGGGGTTTGTACATTTGCACAACATGTCTTTTAAAGTTTGAACCTATCTTATTGCATTTTTGAGTTATAGCAGTTTTTACTGTTTTATTGCTCCAAAAGCCTTTTCAGCCCATGAACAGTTGTTTGTGAGTTTTGAAAAAAGTGCAAGAGCTATACAAACCCTTTTTGCTGGGCAAGTAGGACCTGTAAATCTACACAATATATAGTTTAAAGTTTGAGTCTATCATATTAGGTTTTGGATTTATAGCTGTTTTTGTGTCTATTGCTTCAAAAGCATTTTCACATAATTTGGGTTTTCTGAAGAAACTGCAAGAGATATCTAACCCAAACTTTCTGTGCAAGAGGGGCTTGTACATCTGCACAACATGTCTTTTAAAGTTTGAACCTATCTTATTGCATTTTTGAGTTATAGCAGTTTTTACTGTTTAATTGCTCCAAAAGCCTTTTCAGACCATGAAAAGTTGTTTGTGAGTTTTGAAAAAAAGTTCAAGAGCTATTCAAACCCTTTTTGCTGGGCAAGTAGGATCTGTAAATCTACACAATATATAGTTTAAAGTTTGAGTCTATCATATTAGGTTTTGGATTTATAGCTGTTTTTGTGTCTATTGCTTCAAAAGCATTTTCACATAATTTGGGTTTTCTGAAGAAACTGCAAGAGATATCTAACCCAAACTTTCTGTGCAAGAGGGGCTTGTGCATCTGCACAACATGCTTTTTAAAGTTTGAACTTATCTTATTGCATTTTTGAATTATAGCAGTTTTTACTGTTTTATTGCTCCAAAAGCCTTTTCAGCCCATGAACAGTTGTTTGTGAGTTTTGAAAAAAAGTTCAAGAGCTATTCAAACCCTTTTTGCTGGGCAAGTAGGACCTGTAAATCTACACAATATATAGTTTAAAGTTTGAGTCTATCATATTAGATTTTGGATTTATAGCTGTTTTTGTGTCTATTGCTTCAAAAGCATTTTCACATAATTTGTGTTTTCTGAAGAAACTGCAAGAGTTATCCAACCCATACTTTCTGTGCAAGAGGGGCTTGTACATTTGCACAACATGTCTTTTAAAGTTTGAACCTATCTTATTGCATTTTTGAGTTATAGCAGTTTTTACTGTTTTATTGCTCCAAAAGCCTTTTCAGCCCATGAACAGTTGTTTGTGAGTTTTGAAAAAAGTGCAAGATCTATTCAAACCCTTTTTGCTGGGCAAGTAGGACCTGTGAATCTACATAATATATAGTTTAAAGTTTGAGTCTATCATATTAGGTTTTGGATTTATAGCTGTTTTTGTGTCTATTGCTTCAAAAGCATTTTCACATCATTTGGGTTTTATGAAGAAACTGCAAGAGATATCTAACCCATACTTTCTGTGCAAGAGGGGCTTGTACATCTGCACAACATGTCTTTTAAAGTTTGAACCTATCTTATTGCATTTTTGAGTTATAGCAGTTTTTACTGTTTTATTGCTCCAAAAGCCTTTTCAGCCCATGAAACAGTTGTTTGTGAGTTTTGAAAAAAGTGCAAGAGCTATTAAAACCCTTTTTGCTGGGCAAGTAGGACCTGTAAATCTACACAATATATAGTTTAAAGTTTGAGTCTATCATATTAGGTTTTGGATTTATAGCTGTGTTTGTGTCTATTGCTTCAAAAGCATTTTCACATAATTTGTGTTTTATGAAGAAACTGCAAGAGATATCTAACCCATACTTTCTGTGCAAAAGGGGCTTGTACATCTGCACAACATGTCTTTTAAAGTTTGAACCTATCTTATTGCATTTTTGAGTTATAGCAGTTTTGACTGTTTTATTGCTCCAAAAGCCTTTTCAGCCCATGAAAAGTTGTTTGTGAGTTTTGAAAAAAAGTTCAAGAGCTATTCAAACCCTTTTTGCTGGGCAAGTATGACCTGTAAATGTACACAATATATAATTTAAAGTTTGAGTCTATCATATTAGGTTTTGGATTTATAGCTGTTTTTGTGTCTATTGCTTCAAAAGCATTTTCACATAATTTGGGTTTTCTGAAGAAACTGCAAGAGATATCTAACCCATACTTTCTGTGCAAGAGGGGCTTGTACATCTGCACAACATGTCTTTTAAAGTTTGAACCTATCTTATTGCATTTTTGAGTTATAGCAGTTTTTACTGTGTTATTACTCCAAAAGCCTTTTCAGCCCATGAAAAGTTGTTTGTGAGTTTTGAAAAAAAGTTCAAGAGCTATTCAAACCCTTTTTGCTGGGCAAGTAGGACCTGTAAATCTACACAATATATAGTTTAAAGTTTGAGTCTATCATATTAGGTTTTGGATTTATAGCTGTTTTTGTGTCTATTGCTTCAAAAGCATTTTCACATAATTTGTGTTTTCTGAAGAAACTGCAAGAGATATCTAACCCATACTTTCTGTGCAAGAGGGGCTTGTACATTTGCACAACATGTCTTTTAAAGTTTGAACCTATCTTATTGCATTTTTGAGTTATAGCAGTTTTTACTGTTTTATTGCTCCAAAAGCCTTTTCAGCCCATGAACAGTTGTTTGTGAGTTTTGAAAAAAGTGCAAGATCTATTCAAACCCTTTTTGCTGGGCAAGTAGGACCTGTGAATCTACATAATATATAGTTTAAAGTTTGAGTCTATCATATTAGGTTTTGGATTTATAGCTGTTTTTGTGTCTATTGCTTCAAAAGCATTTTCACATAATTTGTGTTTTCTGAAGAAACTGCAAGAGATATCTAACCCATACTTTCTGTGCAAGAGGGGCTTGTACATCCGCACAACATGTCTTTTAAAGTTTGAACTTATCTTATTACATTTTTGAGTTATAGCAGTTTTTACTGTTTTATTGCTCCAAAAGCCTTTTCAGCCCATGAACAGTTTATTGTGAGTTTTGAAAAAAGTTCAAGAGCTATTCAAACCCTTTTTGCTGGGCAAGTATGACCTGTAAATGTACACAATATATAGTTTAAAGTTTGAGTCTATCATATTAGGTTTTGGATTTATAGCTGTTTTTGTGTCTATTGCTTCAAAAGCATTTTCACATAATTTGGGTTTTCTGAAGAAACTGCAAGAGATATCTAACCCATACTTTCTGTGCAAGAGGGGCTTGTACATCTGCACAACATGTCTTTTAAAGTTTGAACCTATCTTATTGCATTTTTGAGTTATAGCAGTTTTTACTGTTTTATTGCTCCAAAAGCCTTTTCAGCCCATGAAACAGTTGTTTGTGAGTTTTGAAAAAAGTGCAAGAGCTATTAAAACCCTTTTTGCTGGGCAAGTAGGACCTGTAAATCTACACAATATATAGTTTAAAGTTTGAGTCTATCATATTAGGTTTTGGATTTATAGCTGTTTTTGTGTCTATTGCTTCAAAAGCATTTTCACATAATTTGTGTTTTCTGAAGAAACTGCAAGAGATATCTAATCCATACTTTCTGTGCAAGAGGGGCTTGTACATTTGCACAACATGTCTTTTAAAGTTTGAACCTATCTTATTGCATTTTTGAGTTATAGCAGTTTTTACTGTTTTATTGCTCCAAAAGCCTTTTCAGCCCATGAACAGTTGTTTGTGAGTTTTGAAAAAAGTGCAAGATCTATTCAAACCCTTTTTGCTGGGCAAGTAGGACCTGTGAATCTACATAATATATAGTTTAAAGTTTGAGTCTATCATATTAGGTTTTGGATTTATAGCTGTTTTTGTGTCTATTGCTTCAAAAGCATTTTCACATAATTTGTGTTTTCTGAAGAAACTGCAAGAGATATCTAACCCATACTTTCTGTGCAAGAGGGGCTTGTACATCTGCACAACATGTCTTTTAAAGTTTGAACTTATCTTATTACATTTTTGAGTTATAGCAGTTTTTACTGTTTTATTGCTCCAAAAGCCTTTTCAGCCCATGAACAGTTTATTGTGAGTTTTGAAAAAAGTTCAAGAGCTATTCAAACCCTTTTTGCTGGGCAAGTATGACCTGTAAATCTACACAATATATAGTTTAAAGTTTGAGTCTATCATATTAGGTTTTGGATTTATAGCTGTTTTTGTGTTTATTGCTTCAAAAGCATTTTCACATAATTTGTGTTTTCTGAAGAAACTGCAAGAGAAATCTAACCCATACTTTCTGTGCAAGAGGGGCTTGTACATCTGCACAACATGTCTTTTAAAGTTTGAACCTATCTTATTGCATTTTTGAGTTATAGCAGTTTTTACTGTTTTATTGCTCCAAAAGCCTTTTCAGCCCATGAACAGTTGTTTGTGAGTTTTGAAAAAAGTGCAAGAGCTATTCAAACCCTTTTTGCTGGGCAAGTAGGACCTGTAAATCTACACAATATATAGTTTAAAGTTTGAGTCTATCATATTAGGTTTTGGATTTATAGCTGTTTTTGTGTCTATTGCTTCAAAAGCATTTTCACATAATTTGTGTATTCTGAAGAAACTGCTAGAGATATCTAACCCATACTTTCTGTGCAAGAGGGGCTTGTACATCTGCACAACATGTCTTTTAAAGTTTGAACCTATCTTATTGCATTTTTGAGTTATAGCAGTTTTTACTGTTTTATTGCTCCAAAATCCTTTTCAGCCCATGAACAGTTTATTGTGAGTTTTTAAAAAAGTGCAAGAGCTATTCAAACCCTTTTTGCTGGGCAAGTATGACCTGTAAATCTACACAATATATAGTTTAAAGTTTGAGTCCATCATATTAGGTTTTGGATTTATATCTGTTTTTGTGTTTATTGCTTCAAAAGCATTTTCACATAATTTGTGTTTTCTGAAGAAACTGCAAGAGATATCTAACCCATACTTTCTGTGCAAGAGGGGCTTGTACATCTGCACAACATGTGTTTTAAAGTTTGAACCTATCTTATTGCATTTTTGAGTTATAGCAGTTTTTACTGTTTTATTGCTCCAAAAGCCTTTTCAGCCCATGAACAGTTTATTGTGAGTTTTGAAAAAAGTGCAAGAGCTATTCAAAGCCTTTTTGCTGGGCAAGTAGGACCTGTGAATCTACACAATATATAGTTTAAAGTTTGAGTCTATCATATTAGGTTTTGGATTTATAGCTGTTTTTGTGTCTATTGCTTCAAAAGCATTTTCACATAATGTGTGTATTCTGAAGAAACTGCAAGAGATATCTAACCCATACTTTCTGTGCAAGAGGGGCTTGTACATCTGCACAACATGTCTTTTAAAGTTTGAACCTATCTTATTGCATTTTTGAGTTATAGCAGTTTTTACTGTTTTATTGCTCCAAAAGCCTTTTCAGCCCATGAACAGTTGTTTGTGAGTTTTGAAAAAAAATTCAAGAGCTATTCAAACCCTTTTTGCTGGGCAAGTATGACCTGTAAATCTACACAATATATAGTTTAAAGTTTGAATCTATCATATTAGGTTTTGGACTTATAGCTGTTTTTGTGTCTATTGCTTCAAAAGCATTTTCACATAATTTGTGTATTCTGAAGAAACTGCAAGAGATATCTAACCCATACTTTCTGTGCAAGAGGGGCTTGTACATCTGCACAACATGTATTTTAAAGTTTGAACTTATCTTATTGCATTTTTGAGTTATAGCAGTTTTTACTGTTTTATTGCTCCAAAAGCCTTTTCAGCCCATGAACAGTTGTTTGTGAGTTTTGAAAAAAAGTTCAAGAGCTATTCAAACCCTTTTTGCTGGGCAAGTAGGACCTGTAAATCTACACAATATATAGTTTAAAGTTTGAGTCTATCATATTAGGTTTTGGATTTATAGCTGTTTTTGTGTCTATTGCTTCAAAAGCATTTTCACAAAATTTGTGTTTTCTGAAGAAACTGCAAGAGATATCTAACCCATACTTTCTGTGCAAGAGGGGCTTGTACATCTGCACAACATGTCTTTTAAAGTTTGAACCTATCTTATTGCATTTTTGAGTTATAGCAGTTTTTACTGTTTTATTGCTCCAAAAGCCTTTTCAGCCCATGAACAGTTGTTTGTGAGTTTTGAAAAAAAGTTCAAGAGCTATTCAAACCCTTTTTGCTGGGCAAGTATGACCTGTAAATCTACACAATTTATAGTTTAAAGTTTGAGTCTATCATATTAGGTTTTGGATTTATAGCTGTTTTTGTGTCTATTGCTTCAAAAGCATTTTCACATAATTTGTGTATTCTGAAGAAACTGCAAGAGATATCTAACCCATACTTTCTTCGCAAGAGGGGCTTGTACATCTGCACAACATGTCTTTTAAAGTTTGAACCTATCTTATTGCATTTTTGAGTTATAGCAGTTTTTACTGTTTTATTGCTCCAAAAGCCTTTTCAGCCCATGAACAGTTGTTTGTGAGTTTTGAAAAAAAGTTCAAGAGCTATTCAAACCCTTTTTGCTGGGCAAGTAGGACCTGTAAATCTACACAATATATAGTTTAAAGTTTGAGTCTATCATATTAGGTTTTGGATTTATAGCTGTTTTTGTGTCTATTGCTTCAAAAGCATTTTCACATAATTTGTGTATTCTGAAGAAACTGCTAGAGATATCTAACCCATACTTTCTGTGCAAGAGGGGCTTGTACATCTGCACAACATGTCTTTTAAAGTTTGAACCTATCTTATTGCATTTTTGAGTTATAGCAGTTTTTACTGTTTTATTGCTCCAAAATCCTTTTCAGCCCATGAACAGTTTATTGTGAGTTTTTAAAAAAGTGCAAGAGCTATTCAAACCCTTTTTGCTGGGCAAGTATGACCTGTAAATCTACACAATATATAGTTTAAAGTTTGAGTCCATCATATTAGGTTTTGGATTTATATCTGTTTTTGTGTTTATTGCTTCAAAAGCATTTTCACATAATTTGTGTTTTCTGAAGAAACTGCAAGAGATATCTAACCCATACTTTCTGTGCAAGAGGGGCTTGTACATCTGCACAACATGTGTTTTAAAGTTTGAACCTATCTTATTGCATTTTTGAGTTATAGCAGTTTTTACTGTTTTATTGCTCCAAAAGCCTTTTCAGCCCATGAACAGTTTATTGTGAGTTTTGAAAAAAGTGCAAGAGCTATTCAAAGCCTTTTTGCTGGGCAAGTAGGACCTGTGAATCTACACAATATATAGTTTAAAGTTTGAGTCTATCATATTAGGTTTTGGATTTATAGCTGTTTTTGTGTCTATTGCTTCAAAAGCATTTTCACATAATGTGTGTATTCTGAAGAAACTGCAAGAGATATCTAACCCATACTTTCTGTGCAAGAGGGGCTTGTACATCTGCACAACATGTCTTTTAAAGTTTGAACCTATCTTATTGCATTTTTGAGTTATAGCAGTTTTTACTGTTTTATTGCTCCAAAAGCCTTTTCAGCCCATGAACAGTTGTTTGTGAGTTTTGAAAAAAAATTCAAGAGCTATTCAAACCCTTTTTGCTGGGCAAGTATGACCTGTAAATCTACACAATATATAGTTTAAAGTTTGAATCTATCATATTAGGTTTTGGACTTATAGCTGTTTTTGTGTCTATTGCTTCAAAAGCATTTTCACATAATTTGTGTATTCTGAAGAAACTGCAAGAGATATCTAACCCATACTTTCTGTGCAAGAGGGGCTTGTACATCTGCACAACATGTATTTTAAAGTTTGAACTTATCTTATTGCATTTTTGAGTTATAGCAGTTTTTACTGTTTTATTGCTCCAAAAGCCTTTTCAGCCCATGAACAGTTGTTTGTGAGTTTTGAAAAAAAGTTCAAGAGCTATTCAAACCCTTTTTGCTGGGCAAGTAGGACCTGTAAATCTACACAATATATAGTTTAAAGTTTGAGTCTATCATATTAGGTTTTGGATTTATAGCTGTTTTTGTGTCTATTGCTTCAAAAGCATTTTCACAAAATTTGTGTTTTCTGAAGAAACTGCAAGAGATATCTAACCCATACTTTCTGTGCAAGAGGGGCTTGTACATCTGCACAACATGTCTTTTAAAGTTTGAACCTATCTTATTGCATTTTTGAGTTATAGCAGTTTTTACTGTTTTATTGCTCCAAAAGCCTTTTCAGCCCATGAACAGTTGTTTGTGAGTTTTGAAAAAAAGTTCAAGAGCTATTCAAACCCTTTTTGCTGGGCAAGTATGACCTGTAAATCTACACAATTTATAGTTTAAAGTTTGAGTCTATCATATTAGGTTTTGGATTTATAGCTGTTTTTGTGTCTATTGCTTCAAAAGCATTTTCACATAATTTGTGTATTCTGAAGAAACTGCAAGAGATATCTAACCCATACTTTCTTCGCAAGAGGGGCTTGTACATCTGCACAACATGTCTTTTAAAGTTTGAACCTATCTTATTGCATTTTTGAGTTATAGCAGTTTTTACTGTTTTATTGCTCCAAAAGCCTTTTCAGCCCATGAACAGTTGTTTGTGAGTTTTGAAAAAAAGTTCAAGAGCTATTCAAACCCTTTTTGCTGGGCAAGTAGGACCTGTAAATCTACACAATATATAGTTTAAAGTTTGAGTCTATCATATTAGGTTTTGGATTTATAGCTGTTTTTGTGTCTATTGCTTCAAAAGCATTTTCACAAAATTTGTGTTTTCTGAAGAAACTGCAAGAGATATCTAACCCATACTTTCTGTGCAAGAGGGGCTTGTACATCTGCACAACATGTCTTTTAAAGTTTGAACCTATCTTATTGCATTTTTGAGTTATAGCAGTTTTTACTGTTTTATTGCTCCAAAAGCTTTTTCAGCCCATGAACAGTTGTTTGTGAGTTTTGAAAAAAGTGCAAGAGCTTTTCAAACCCTTTTTGCTGGGCAAGTAGGACCTGTGAATCTACATAATATATAGTTTAAAGTTTGAGTCTATCATATTAGGTTTTGGATTTATAGCTGTTTTTGTGTCTATTGCTTCAAAAGCATTTTCACATAATTTGTGTTTTCTGAAGAAACTGCAAGAGATATCTAACCCATACTTTCTGTGCAAGAGGGGCTTGTACATCTGCACAACATGTCTTTTAAAGTTTGAACTTATCTTATTACATTTTTGAGTTATAGCAGTTTTTACTGTTTTATTGCTCCAAAAGCCTTTTCAGCCCATGAACAGTTGTTTGTGAGTTTCGAAAAAAGTTCAAGAGCTATTCAAACCCTTTTTGCTGGGCAAGTATGA
Source organism: Eucyclogobius newberryi (assembly GCF_026437365.1). Taxonomy (NCBI): domain Eukaryota; kingdom Metazoa; phylum Chordata; class Actinopteri; order Gobiiformes; family Gobiidae; genus Eucyclogobius; species Eucyclogobius newberryi. The sequence continues at coordinate 13,890,637 of NW_027316532.1, forward strand.
CCTGTAAATGTACACAATATATAGTTTGAAGTTTGAGTCTATCATATTAGGTTTTGGATTTATAGCTGTTTTTGTGTCTATTGCTTCAAAAGCATTTTCACATAATTTGGGTTTTCTGAAGAAACTGCAAGAGATATCTAACCCATACTTTCTGTGCAAGAGGGGCTTGTACATCTGCACAACATGTCTTTTAAAGTTTGAACTTATCTTATTACATTTTTGAGTTATAGCAGTTTTTACTGTTTTATTGCTCCAAAAGCCTTTTCAGCCCATGAAACAGTTGTTTGTGAGTTTTGAAAAAAGTTCAAGAGCTATTCAAACCCTTTTTGCTGGGCAAGTATGACCTGTAAATGTACACAATATATAGTTTGAAGTTTGAGTCTATCATATTAGGTTTTGGATTTATAGCTGTTTTTGTGTCTATTGCTTCAAAAGCATTTTCACATAATTTGGGTTTTCTGAAGAAACTGCAAGAGATATCTAACCCATACTTTCTGTGCAAGAGGGGCTTGTACATCTGCACAACATGTCTTTTAAAGTTTGAACCTATCTTATTGCATTTTTGAGTTATAGCAGTTTTTACTGTTTTATTGCTCCAAAAGCCTTTTCAGCCCATGAAACAGTTTATTGTGAGTTTTGAAAAAAGTTCAAGAGCTATTCAAACCCTTTTTGCTGGGCAAGTAGGACCTGTGAATCTACATAATATATAGTTTAAAGTTTGAGTCTATCATATTAGGTTTTGGATTTATAGCTGTTTTTGTGTCTATTGCTTCAAAAGCATTTTCACATAATTTGTGTTTTCTGAAGAAACTGCAAGAGATATCTAACCCATACTTTCTGTGCAAGAGGGGCTTGTACATCTGCACAACATGTCTTTTAAAGTTTGAACTTATCTTATTACATTTTTGAGTTATAGCAGTTTTTACTGTTTTATTGCTCCAAAAGCCTTTTCAGCCCATGAACAGTTGTTTGTGAGTTTCGAAAAAAGTTCAAGAGCTATTCAAACCCTTTTTGCTGGGCAAGTATGACCTGTAAATGTACACAATATATAGTTTGAAGTTTGAGTCTATCATATTAGGTTTTGGATTTATAGCTGTTTTTGTGTCTATTGCTTCAAAAGCATTTTCACATAATTTGGGTTTTCTGAAGAAACTGCAAGAGATATCTAACCCATACTTTCTGTGCAAGAGGGGCTTGTACATCTGCACAACATGTCTTTTAAAGTTTGAACCTATCTTATTGCATTTTTGAGTTATAGCAGTTTTTACTGTTTTATTGCTCCAAAAGCCTTTTCAGCCCATGAAACAGTTGTTTGTGAGTTTTGAAAAAAGTGCAAAAGCTATTCAAACCCTTTTTGCTGGGCAAGTTTGACCTGTGAATCTACATAATATATAGTTTAAAGTTTGAGTCTATCATATTAGGTTTTGGATTTATAGCTGTTTTTGTGTCTATTGCTTCAAAAGCATTTTCACATAATTTGTGTTTTCTGAAGAAACTGCAAGAGATATCTAACCCATACTTTCTGTGCAAGAGGGGCTTGTACATCTGCACAACTTGTCTTTTAAAGTTTGAACCTATCTTATTGCATTTTTGAGTTATAGCAGTTTTTACTGTTTTATTGCTCCAAAAGCCTTTTCAGCCCATGAACAGTTTATTGTGAGTTTTGAAAAAAGTTCAAGAGCTATTCAAACCCTTTTTGCTGGGCAAGTATGACCTGTAAATGTACACAATATATAGTTTAAAGTTTGAGTCTATCATATTAGGTTTTGGATTTATAGCTGTTTTTGTGTCTATTGCTTCAAAAGCATTTTCACATAATTTGTGTTTTCTGAAGAAACTGCAAGATATATCTAACCCATACTTTCTGTGCAAGAGGGGCTTGTACATCTGCACAACATGTCTTTTAAAGTTTGAACTTATCTTATTGCATTTTTGAGTTATAGCAGTGTTTACTGTTTTATTGCTCCAAAAGCCTTTTCAGGCCATGAACAGTTGTTTGTGAGTTTTGAAAAAAGTGCAAGAGCTATTCAAACCCTTTTTGCTGGGCAAGTAGGACCTGTGAATCTACATAATATATAGTTCAAAGTTTGAGTCTATCATATTAGGTTTTGGATTTATAGCTGTTTTTGTGTCTATTGCTTCAAAAGCATTTTCACATAATTTGTGTTTTCTGAAGAAACTGCAAGAGATATCTAACCCATACTTTCTGTGCAAGAGGGGCTTGTACATCTGCACAACATGTCTTTTAAAGTTTGAACCTATCTTATTGCATTTTTGAGTTATAGCAGTTTTTACTGTTTTATTGCTCCAAAAGCCTTTTCAGCCCATGAACAGTTTATTGTGAGTTTTGAAAAAAGTGCAAGAGCTATTCAAACCCTTTTTGCTGGGATAGTATGACCTGTAAATCTACATAATATATAGTTTAAAGTTTGAGTCCATCATATTAGGTTTTGGATTTATAGCTGTTTTTGTGTCTATTGCTTCAAAAGCATTTTCACATAATTTGTGTTTTCTGAAGAAACTGCAAGAGAAATCTAACCCATACTTTCTGTGCAAGAGGGGCTTGTACATCTGCACAACGTGTCTTTTAAAGTTTGAACCTATCTTATTGCATTTTTGAGTTATAGCAGTTTTTACTGTTTTATTGCTCCAAAAGCCTTTTCAGCCCATGAAAAGTTGTTTGTGAGTTTTGAAAAAAAGTTCAAGAGCTATTCAAACCCTTTTTGCTGGGCAAGTAGGACCTGTAAATCTACACAATATATAGTTTAAAGTTTGAGTCTATCATATTAGGTTTTGGATTTATAGCTGTTTTTGTGTCTATTGCTTCAAAAGCATTTTCACATAATTTGTGTTTTCTGAAGAAACTGCAAGAGATATCTAACCCATACTTTCTGTGCAAGAGGGGCTTGTACATTTGCACAACATGTCTTTTAAAGTTTGAACCTATCTTATTGCATTTTTGAGTTATAGCAGTTTTTACTGTTTTATTGCTCCAAAAGCCTTTTCAGCCCATGAACAGTTGTTTGTGAGTTTTGAAAAAAGTGCAAGATCTATTCAAACCCTTTTTGCTGGGCAAGTAGGACCTGTGAATCTACATAATATATAGTTTAAAGTTTGAGTCTATCATATTAGGTTTTGGATTTATAGCTGTTTTTGTGTCTATTGCTTCAAAAGCATTTTCACATAATTTGTGTTTTCTGAAGAAACTGCAAGAGATATCTAACCCATACTTTCTGTGCAAGAGGGGCTTGTACATCTGCACAACATGTCTTTTAAAGTTTGAACCTATCTTATTGCATTTTTGAGTTATAGCAGTTTTTACTGTTTTATTGCTCCAAAAGCCTTTTCAGCCCATGAACAGTTGTTTGTGAGTTTTGAAAAAAGTGCAAGAGCTATTAAAACCCTTTTTGCTGGGCAAGTAGGACCTGTAAATCTACACAATATATAGTTTAAAGTTTGAGTCTATCATATTAGGTTTTGGATTTATAGCTGTTTTTGTGTCTATTGCTTCAAAAGCATTTTCACATAATTTGTGTTTTCTGAAGAAACTGCAAGAGATATCTAGCCCATACTTTCTGTGCAAGAGGGGCTTGTACATCTGCACAACATGTCTTTTAAAGTTTGAACCTATCTTATTGCATTTTTGAGTTATAGCAGTTTTTACTGTTTTATTGCTCCAAAAGCCTTTTCAGCCCATGAACAGTTGTTTGTGAGTTTTGAAAAAAGTGCAAGAGCTATTCAAACCCTTTTTGCTGGGCAAGTAGGACCTGTAAATCTACACAATATATAGTTTAAAGTTTGAGTCTATCATATTAGGTTTTGGATTTATAGCTGTTTTTGTGTCTATTGCTTCAAAAGCATTTTCACATAATTTGTGTTTTCTGAAGAAACTGCAAGAGATATCTAACCCATACTTTCTGTGCAAGAGGGGCTTGTACATCTGCACAACATGTCTTTTAAAGTTTGAACTTATCTTATTGAATTTTTGAGTTATAGCAGTTTTTACTGTTTTATTGCTCCAAAAGCCTTTTCAGCCCATGAAAAGTTGTTTGTGAACTTTGAAAAAAAGTTCAAGAGCTATTCAAACCCTTTTTGCTGGGCAAGTATGACCTGTAAATGTACACAATATATAGTTTAAAGTTTGAGTCTATCATATTAGGTTTTGGATTTATAGCTGTTTTTGTGTCTATTGCTTCAAAAGCATTTTCACATAATTTGGGTTTTCTGAAGAAACTGCAAGAGATATCTAACCCATACTTTCTGTGCAAGAGGGGCTTGTACATCTGCACAACATGTCTTTTAAAGTTTGAACTTATCTTATTACATTTTTGAGTTATAGCAGTTTTTACTGTTTTATTGCTCCAAAAGCCTTTTCAGCCCATGAACAGTTTATTGTGAGTTTTGAAAAAAGTTCAAGAGCTATTCAAACCCTTTTTGCTGGGCAAGTATGACCTGTAAATCTACACAATATATAGTTTAAAGTTTGAGTCTATCATATTAGGTTTTGGATTTATAGCTGTTTTTGTGTTTATTGCTTCAAAAGCATTTTCACATAATTTGTGTTTTCTGAAGAAACTGCAAGAGAAATCTAACCCATACTTTCTGTGCAAGAGGGGCTTGTACATCTGCACAACATGTCTTTTAAAGTTTGAACCTATCTTATTGCATTTTTTAGTTATAGCAGTTTTTACTGTTTTATTGCTCCAAAAGCCTTTTCAGCCCATGAACAGTTGTTTGTGAGTTTTGAAAAAAGTGCAAGAGCTATTCAAACCCTTTTTGCTGGGCAAGTATGACCTGTAAATGTACACAATATATAGTTTAAAGTTTGAGTCCATCATATTAGGTTTTGGATTTATAGCTGTTTTTGTGTTTATTGCTTCAAAAGCATTTTCACATAATTTGTGTTTTCTGAAGAAACTGCAAGAGATATCTAACCCATACTTTCTGTGCAAGAGGGGCTTGTACATCTGCACAACATGTCTTTTAAAGTTTGAGCCTATCTTATTGCATTTTTGAGTTATAGCAGTTTTTACTGTTTTATTGCTCCAAAAGCCTTTTAAGCCCATGAACAGTTGTTTGTGAGTTTTGAAAAAAAATTCAAGAGCTATTCAAACCCTTTTTGCTGGGCAAGTATGACCTGTAAATCTACACAATATATAGTTTAAAGTTTGAATCTATCATATTAGGTTTTGGACTTATAGCTGTTTTTGTGTCTATTGCTTCAAAAGCATTTTCACATAATTTGTGTTTTCTGAAGAAACTGCAAGAGATATCTAACCCATACTTTCTGTGCAAGAGGGGCTTGTACATCTGCACAACATGTCTTTTAAAGTTTGAACTTATCTTATTGCATTTTTGAGTTATAGCAGTTTTTACTGTTTTATTGCTCCAAAAGCCTTTTCAGCCCATGAACAGTTGTTTGTGAGTTTTGAAAAAAAGTTCAAGAGCTATTCAAACCCTTTTTGCTGGGCAAGTATGACCTGCAAATCTACACAATATATAGTTTAAAGTTTGAGTCTATCATATTAGGTTTTGGATTTATAGCTGTTTTTGTGTCTATTGCTTCAAAAGCATTTTCACATAATTTGTGTATTCTGAAGAAACTGCAAGAGATATCTAACCCATACTTTCTTCGCAAGAGGGGCTTGTACATCTGCACAACATGTCTTTTAAAGTTTGAACCTATCTTATTGCATTTTTGAGTTATAGCAGTTTTTACTGTTTTATTGCTCCAAAAGCCTTTTCAGCCCATGAACAGTTGTTTGTGAGTTTTGAAAAAAAGTTCAAGAGCTATTCAAACCCTTTTTGCTGGGCAAGTATGACCTGTAAATCTACACAATACATAGTTTAAAGTTTGAGTCTATCATATTAGGTTTTGGATTTATAGCTGTTTTTGTGTCTATTGCTTCAAAAGCATTTTCACAAAATTTGTGTTTTCTGAAGAAACTGCAAGAGATATCTAACCCATACTTTCTGTGCAAGAGGGGCTTGTACATCTGCACAACATGTCTTTTAAAGTTTGAACCTATCTTATTGCATTTTTGAGTTATAGCAGTTTTTACTGTTTTATTGCTCCAAAAGCCTTTTCAGCCCATGAACAGTTGTTTGTGAGTTTTGAAAAAAAGTGCAAGAGCTATTCAAACCCTTTTTGCTGGGCAAGTAGGACCTGTAAATCTACACAATATATAGTTTAAAGTTTGAGTCTATCATATTAGGTTTTGGATTTATAGTTGTTTTTGTGTCTATTGCTTCAAAAGCATTTTCACAAAATTTGTGTTTTCTGAAGAAACTGCAAGAGATATCTAAGCCATACTTTCTGTGCAAGAGGGGCTTGTACATCTGCACAACATGTCTTTTAAAGTTTGAACCTATCTTATTGCATTTTTGAGTTATAGCAGTTTTTACTGTTTTATTGCTCCAAAAGCCTTTTCAGCAAATGAACAGTTTATTGTGAGTTTTGAAAAAAGTGCAAGAGCTATTCAAACCCTTTTTGCTGGGCAAGTAGGACCTGTAAATCTACACAATATATTTTAAAGTTTGAGTCTATCATATTAGGTTTTGGATTTATAGCTGTTTTTTGTCTATTGCTTCAAAAGCATTTTCACATAATTTGTGTTTTCTGAAGAAACTGCAAGAGATATCTAACCCATACTTTCTGTGCAAGAGGGGCTTGTACATCTGCACAACATGTCTTTTAAAGTTTGAGCCTATCTTATTGCATTTTTGAGTTATAGCAGTTTTTACTGTTTTATTGCTCCAAAAGCCTTTTCAGCCCATGAACAGTTGTTTGTGAGTTTTGAAAAAAGTGCAAGAGCTATTAAAACCCTTTTTGCTGGGCAAGTAGGACCTGTAAATCTACACAATATATAGTTTAAAGTTTGAGTCTATCATATTAGGTTTTGGATTTATAGCTGTTTTTGTGTCTATTGCTTCAAAAGCATTTTCACATAATTTGTGTTTTCAGAAGAAACTGCAAGAGATATCTGACCCATACTTTCTGTGCAAGAGGGGCTTGTACATCTGCACAACATGTCTTTTAAAGTTTGAACCTATCTTATTGCATTTTTGAGTTATAGCAGTTTTTACTGTTTTATTGCTCCAAAAGCCTTTTCAGCCCATGAACAGTTGTTTGTGAGTTTTGAAAAAAGTGCAAGAGCTATTAAAACCCTTTTTGCTGGGCAAGTAGGACCTGTAAATCTACACAATATATAGTTTAAAGTTTGAGTCTATCATATTAGGTTTTGGATTTATAGCTGTTTTTGTGTCTATTGCTTCAAAAGCATTTTCACATAATTTGTGTTTTCTGAAGAAACTGCAAGAGATATCTAGCCCATACTTTCTGTGCAAGAGGGGCTTGTACATCTGCACAACATGTCTTTTAAAGTTTGAACCTATCTTATTGCATTTTTGAGTTATAGCAGTTTTTACTGTTTTATTGCTCCAAAAGCCTTTTCAGCCCATGAACAGTTGTTTGTGAGTTTTGAAAAAAGTGCAAGAGCTATTCAAACCCTTTTTGCTGGGCAAGTAGGACCTGTAAATCTACACAATATATAGTTTAAAGTTTGAGTCTATCATATTAGGTTTTGGATTTATAGCTGTTTTTGTGTCTATTGCTTCAAAAGCATTTTCACATAATTTGTGTTTTCTGAAGAAACTGCAAGAGATATCTAACCCATACTTTCTGTGCAAGAGGGGCTTGTACATCTGCACAACATGTCTTTTAAAGTTTGAACTTATCTTATTGAATTTTTGAGTTATAGCAGTTTTTACTGTTTTATTGCTCCAAAAGCCTTTTCAGCCCATGAAAAGTTGTTTGTGAACTTTGAAAAAAAGTTCAAGAGCTATTCAAACCCTTTTTGCTGGGCAAGTATGACCTGTAAATGTACACAATATATAGTTTAAAGTTTGAGTCTATCATATTAGGTTTTGGATTTATAGCTGTTTTTGTGTCTATTGCTTCAAAAGCATTTTCACATAATTTGGGTTTTCTGAAGAAACTGCAAGAGATATCTAACCCATACTTTCTGTGCAAGAGGGGCTTGTACATCTGCACAACATGTCTTTTAAAGTTTGAACTTATCTTATTACATTTTTGAGTTATAGCAGTTTTTACTGTTTTATTGCTCCAAAAGCCTTTTCAGCCCATGAACAGTTTATTGTGAGTTTTGAAAAAAGTTCAAGAGCTATTCAAACCCTTTTTGCTGGGCAAGTATGACCTGTAAATCTACACAATATATAGTTTAAAGTTTGAGTCTATCATATTAGGTTTTGGATTTATAGCTGTTTTTGTGTTTATTGCTTCAAAAGCATTTTCACATAATTTGTGTTTTCTGAAGAAACTGCAAGAGAAATCTAACCCATACTTTCTGTGCAAGAGGGGCTTGTACATCTGCACAACATGTCTTTTAAAGTTTGAACCTATCTTATTGCATTTTTTAGTTATAGCAGTTTTTACTGTTTTATTGCTCCAAAAGCCTTTTCAGCCCATGAACAGTTGTTTGTGAGTTTTGAAAAAAGTGCAAGAGCTATTCAAACCCTTTTTGCTGGGCAAGTATGACCTGTAAATGTACACAATATATAGTTTAAAGTTTGAGTCCATCATATTAGGTTTTGGATTTATAGCTGTTTTTGTGTTTATTGCTTCAAAAGCATTTTCACATAATTTGTGTTTTCTGAAGAAACTGCAAGAGATATCTAACCCATACTTTCTGTGCAAGAGGGGCTTGTACATCTGCACAACATGTCTTTTAAAGTTTGAGCCTATCTTATTGCATTTTTGAGTTATAGCAGTTTTTACTGTTTTATTGCTCCAAAAGCCTTTTAAGCCCATGAACAGTTGTTTGTGAGTTTTGAAAAAAAATTCAAGAGCTATTCAAACCCTTTTTGCTGGGCAAGTATGACCTGTAAATCTACACAATATATAGTTTAAAGTTTGAATCTATCATATTAGGTTTTGGACTTATAGCTGTTTTTGTGTCTATTGCTTCAAAAGCATTTTCACATAATTTGTGTTTTCTGAAGAAACTGCAAGAGATATCTAACCCATACTTTCTGTGCAAGAGGGGCTTGTACATCTGCACAACATGTCTTTTAAAGTTTGAACTTATCTTATTGCATTTTTGAGTTATAGCAGTTTTTACTGTTTTATTGCTCCAAAAGCCTTTTCAGCCCATGAACAGTTGTTTGTGAGTTTTGAAAAAAAGTTCAAGAGCTATTCAAACCCTTTTTGCTGGGCAAGTAGGACCTGTAAATCTACACAATATATTTTAAAGTTTGAGTCTATCATATTAGGTTTTGGATTTATAGCTGTTTTTGTGTCTATTGCTTCAAAAGCATTTTCACATAATTTGTGTATTCTGAAGAAACTGCAAGAGATATCTAACCCATACTTTCTGTGCAAGAGGGGCTTGTACATCTGCACAACATGTCTTTTAAAGTTTGAGCCTATCTTATTGCATTTTTGAGTTATAGCAGTTTTTACTGTTTTATTGCTCCAAAAGCCTTTTCAGCCCATGAACAGTTGTTTGTGAGTTTTGAAAAAAGTGCAAGAGCTATTAAAACCCTTTTTGCTGGGCAAGTAGGACCTGTAAATCTACACAATATATAGTTTAAAGTTTGAGTCTATCATATTAGGTTTTGGATTTATAGCTGTTTTTGTGTCTATTGCTTCAAAAGCATTTTCACAAAATTTGTGTTTTCAGAAGAAACTGCAAGAGATATCTGACCCATACTTTCTGTGCAAGAGGGGCTTGTACATCTGCACAACATGTCTTTTAAAGTTTGAACCTATCTTATTGCATTTTTGAGTTATAGCAGTTTTTACTGTTTTATTGCTCCAAAAGCCTTTTCAGCCCATGAACAGTTGTTTGTGAGTTTTGAAAAAAAGTGCAAGAGCTATTCAAACCCTTTTTGCTGGGCAAGTATGAACTGTAAATCTACACTATACATAGTTTAAAGTTTGAGTCTATCATATTAGGTTTTGGATTTATAGTTGTTTTTGTGTCTATTGCTTCAAAAGCATTTTCACAAAATTTGTGTTTTCTGAAGAAACTGCAAGAGATATCTAACCCATACTTTCTGTGCAAGAGGGGCTTGTACATCTGCACAACATGTCTTTTAAAGTTTGAACCTATCTTATTGCATTTTTGAGTTATAGCAGTTTTTACTGTTTTATTGCTCCAAAAGCCTTTTCAGCAAATGAACAGTTTATTGTGAGTTTTGAAAAAAGTGCAAGAGCTATTCAAACCCTTTTTGCTGGGCAAGTAGGACCTGTAAATCTACACAATATATTTTAAAGTTTGAGTCTATCATATTAGGTTTTGGATTTATAGCTGTTTTTTTGTCTATTGCTTCAAAAGCATTTTCACATAATTTGTGTTTTCTGAAGAAACTGCAAGAGATATCTAACCCATACTTTCTGTGCAAGAGGGGCTTGTACATCTGCACAACATGTCTTTTAAAGTTTGAGCCTATCTTATTGCATTTTTGAGTTATAGCAGTTTTTACTGTTTTATTGCTCCAAAAGCCTTTTCAGCCCATGAACAGTTGTTTGTGAGTTTTGAAAAAAAGTTCAAGAGCTATTCAAACCCTTTTTGCTGGGCAAGTAGGACCTGTAAATCTACACAATATATAGTTTAAAGTTTGAGTCTATCATATTAGGTTTTGGATTTATAGCTGTTTTTGTGTCTATTGCTTCAAAAGCATTTTCACAAAATTTGTGTTTTCTGAAGAAACTGCAAGAGATATCTAACCCATACTTTCTGTGCAAGAGGGGCTTGTACATCTGCACAACATGTCTTTTAAAGTTTGAACCTATCTTATTGCATTTTTGAGTTATAGCAGTTTTTACTGTTTTATTGCTCCAAAAGCCTTTTCAGCCCATGAACAGTTGTTTGTGAGTTTTGAAAAAAAGTGCAAGAGCTATTCAAACCCTTTTTGCTGGGCAAGTATGAACTGTAAATCTACACTATACATAGTTTAAAGTTTGAGTCTATCATATTAGGTTTTGGATTTATAGTTGTTTTTGTGTCTATTGCTTCAAAAGCATTTTCACAAAATTTGTGTTTTCTGAAGAAACTGCAAGAGATATCTAACCCATACTTTCTGTGCAAGAGGGGCTTGTACATCTGCACAACATGTCTTTTAAAGTTTGAACCTATCTTATTGCATTTTTGAGTTATAGCAGTTTTTACTGTTTTATTGCTCCAAAAGCCTTTTCAGCAAATGAACAGTTTATTGTGAGTTTTGAAAAAAGTGCAAGAGCTATTCAAACCCTTTTTGCTGGGCAAGTAGGACCTGTAAATCTACACAATATATTTTAAAGTTTGAGTCTATCATATTAGGTTTTGGATTTATAGCTGTTTTTTTGTCTATTGCTTCAAAAGCATTTTCACATAATTTGTGTTTTCTGAAGAAACTGCAAGAGATATCTAACCCATACTTTCTGTGCAAGAGGGGCTTGTACATCTGCACAACATGTCTTTTAAAGTTTGAGCCTATCTTATTGCATTTTTGAGTTATAGCAGTTTTTACTGTTTTATTGCTCCAAAAGCCTTTTCAGCCCATGAACAGTTGTTTGTGAGTTTTGAAAAAAAGTTCAAGAGCTATTCAAACCCTTTTTGCTGGGCAAGTATGACCTGTAAATCTACACAATATATAGTTTAAAGTTTGAGTCTATCATATTAGATTTTGGATTTATAGCTGTTTTTGTGTCTATTGCTTCAAAAGCATTTTCACATAATTTTTGTATTCTGAAGAAACTGCAAGAGATATCTAACCCATACTTTCTTCGCAAGAGGGGCTTGTACATCTGCACAACATGTATTTTAAAGTTTGAACCTATCTTATTGCATTTTTGAGTTATAGCAGTTTTTACTGTTTTATTGCTCCAAAAGCCTTTTCAGCAAATGAACAGTTTATTGTGAGTTTTGAAAAAAGTGCAAGAGCTATTCAAACCCTTTTTGCTGGGCAAGTAGGACCTGTAAATCTACACAATATATTTTAAAGTTTGAGTCTATCATATTAGGTTTTGGATTTATAGCTGTTTTTTTGTCTATTGCTTCAAAAGCATTTTCACATAATTTGTGTTTTCTGAAGAAACTGCAAGAGATATCTAACCCATACTTTCTGTGCAAGAGGGGCTTGTACATCTGCACAACATGTCTTTTAAAGTTTGAGCCTATCTTATTGCATTTTTGAGTTATAGCAGTTTTTACTGTTTTATTGCTCCAAAAGCCTTTTCAGCCCATGAACAGTTGTTTGTGAGTTTTGAAAAAAAGTTCAAGAGCTATTCAAACCCTTTTTGCTGGGCAAGTATGACCTGTAAATCTACACAATATATAGTTTAAAGTTTGAGTCTATCATATTAGGTTTTGGATTTATAGCTGTTTTTGTGTCTATTGCTTCAAAAGCATTTTCACAAAATTTGTGTTTTCTGAAGAAACTGCAAGAGATATCTAACCCATACTTTCTGTGCAAGAGGGGCTTGTACATCTGCACAACATGTCTTTTAAAGTTTGAACCTATCTTATTGCATTTTTTAGTTATAGCAGTTTTTACTGTTTTATTGCTCCAAAAGCCTTTTCAGCCCATGAACAGTTGTTTGTGAGTTTTGAAAAAAGTGCAAGAGCTATTCAAACCCTTTTTGCTGGGCAAGTAGGACCTGTAAATCTACACAATATATAGTTTAAAGTTTGAGTCTATCATATTAGGTTTTGGATTTATAGCTGTTTTTGTGTCTATTGCTTCAAAAGCATTTTCACATAATTTGTGTATTCTGAAGAAACTGCTAGAGATATCTAACCCATACTTTCTGTGCAAGAGGGGCTTGTACATCTGCACAACATGTCTTTTAAAGTTTGAACCTATCTTATTGCATTTTTGAGTTATAGCAGTTTTTACTGTTTTATTGCTCCAAAATCCTTTTCAGCCCATGAACAGTTGTTTGTGAGTTTTGAAAAAAAGTTCAAGAGCTCTTCAAACCCTTTTTGCTGGGCAAGTATGAAGTGTAAATCTACACTATACATAGTTTAAAGTTTGAGTCTATCATATTAGGTTTTGGATTTATAGCTGTTTTTGTGTCTATTGCTTCAAAAGCATTTTCACAAAATTTGTGTTTTCTGAAGAAACTGCAAGAGATATCTAATCCATACTTTCTGTGCAAGAGGGGCTTGTACATCTGCACAACACGTCTTTTAAAGTTTGAACCTATCTTATTGCATTTTTGAGTTATAGCAGTTTTTACTGTTTTATTGCTCCAAAAGCCTTTTCAGCCCACGAACAGTTGTTTGTGAGTTTTGAAAAAAAGTGCAAGAGCTATTCAAACCCTTTTTGCTGGGCAAGTATGACCTGTAAATCTACACAATATATAGTTTAAAGTTTGAGTCTATCATATTAGATTTTGGATTTATAGCTGTTTTTGTGTCTATTGCTTCAAAAGCATTTTCACATAATTTGTGTTTTCTGAAGAAACTGCAAGAGATATCTAACCCATACTTTCTGTGCAAGAGGGGCTTGTACATCTGCACAACATGTCTTTTAAAGTTTGAACTTATCTTATTGCATTTTTGAGTTATAGCAGTTTTTACTGTTTTATTGCTCCAAAAGCCTTTTCAGCGCATGAACAGTTTATTGTGAGTTTTGAAAAAAGTGCAAGAGCTATTCAAACCCTTTTTGCTGGGCAAGTAGGACCTGTGAATCTACACAATATATAGTTTAAAGTTTGAGTCTATCATATTAGGTTTTGGATTTATAGCTGTTTTTGTGTCTTTTGCTTCAAAAGCATTTTCACATAATTTGTGTTTTCTGAAGAAACTGCAAGAGATATCTAACCCATACTTTCTGTGCAAGAGGGGCTTGTACATCTGCACAACATGTCTTTTAAAGTTTGAGCCTATCTTTTTGTATTTTTGAGTTATAGCAGTTTTTACTGTTTTATTGCTCCAAAAGCCTTTTAAGCCCATGAACAGTTGTTTGTGAGTTTTGAAAAAAAATTCAAGAGCTATTCAAACCCTTTTTGCTGGGCAAGTATGACCTGTAAATCTACACAATATATAGTTTAAAGTTTGAATCTATCATATTAGGTTTTGGACTTATAGCTGTTTTTGTGTCTATTGCTTCAAAAGCATTTTCACATAATTTGTGTTTTCTGAAGAAACTGCAAGAGATATCTAACCCATACTTTCTGTGCAAGAGGGGCTTGTACATCTGCACAACATGTCTTTTAAAGTTTGAACTTATCTTATTGCATTTTTGAGTTATAGCAGTTTTTACTGTTTTATTGCTCCAAAAGCCTTTTCAGCCCATGAACAGTTGTTTGTGAGTTTTGAAAAAAAGTTCAAGAGCTATTCAAACCCTTTTTGCTGGGCAAGTATGACCTGCAAATCTACACAATATATAGTTTAAAGTTTGAGTCTATCATATTAGGTTTTGGATTTATAGCTGTTTTTGTGTCTATTGCTTCAAAAGCATTTTCACATAATTTGTGTATTCTGAAGAAACTGCAAGAGATATCTAACCCATACTTTCTTCGCAAGAGGGGCTTGTACATCTGCACAACATGTCTTTTAAAGTTTGAACCTATCTTAATGCATTTTTGAGTTATAGCAGTTTTTACTGTTTTATTGCTCCAAAAGCCTTTTCAGCCCATGAACAGTTGTTTGTGAGTTTTGAAAAAAAGTTCAAGAGCTATTCAAACCCTTTTTGCTGGGCAAGTAGGACCTGTAAATCTACACAATATATAGTTTAAAGTTTGAGTCTATCATATTAGGTTTTGGATTTATAGCTGTTTTTGTGTCTATTGCTTCAAAAGCATTTTCACAAAATTTGTGTTTTCTGAAGAAACTGCAAGAGATATCTAACCCATACTTTCTGTGCAAGAGGGGCTTGTACATCTGCACAACACGTCTTTTAAAGTTTGAACCTATCTTATTGCATTTTTGAGTTATAGCAGTTTTTACTGTTTTATTGCTCCAAAAGCCTTTTCAGCCCACGAACAGTTGTTTGTGAGTTTTGAAAAAAAGTGCAAGAGCTATTCAAACCCTTTTTGCTGGGCAAGTATGACCTGTAAATCTACACAATATATAGTTTAAAGTTTGAGTCTATCATATTAGGTTTTGGATTTATAGCTGTTTTTGTGTCTATTGCTTCAAAAGCATTTTCACATAATTTGTGTATTCTGAAGAAACTGCAAGAGATATCTAACCCATACTTTCTTCGCAAGAGGGGCTTGTACATCTGCACAACATGTCTTTTAAAGTTTGAACCTATCTTATTGCATTTTTGAGTTATAGCAGTTTTTACTGTTTTATTGCTCCAAAAGCCTTTTCAGCCCATGAACAGTTGTTTGTGAGTTTTGAAAAAAAATTCAAGAGCTATTCAAACCCTTTTTGCTGGGCAAGTATGACCTGTAAATCTACACAATATATAGTTTAAAGTTTGAATCTATCATATTAGGTTTTGGACTTATAGCTGTTTTTGTGTCTATTGCTTCAAAAGCATTTTCACATAATTTGTGTTTTCTGAAGAAACTGCAAGAGATATCTAACCCATACTTTCTGTGCAAGAGGGGCTTGTACATCTGCACAACATGTCTTTTAAAGTTTGAACTTATCTTATTGCATTTTTGAGTTATAGCAGTTTTTACTGTTTTATTGCTCCAAAAGCCTTTTCAGCCCATGAACAGTTGTTTGTGAGTTTTGAAAAAAAGTTCAAGAGCTATTCAAACCCTTTTTGCTGGGCAAGTATGACCTGCAAATCTACACAATATATAGTTTAAAGTTTGAGTCTATCATATTAGGTTTTGGATTTATAGCTGTTTTTGTGTCTATTGCTTCAAAAGCATTTTCACATAATTTGTGTATTCTGAAGAAACTGCAAGAGATATCTAACCCATACTTTCTTCGCAAGAGGGGCTTATACATCTGCACAACATGTCTTTTAAAGTTTGAACCTATCTTATTGCATTTTTGAGTTATAGCAGTTTTTACTGTTTTATTGCTCCAAAAGCCTTTTCAGCCCATGAACAGTTGTTTGTGAGTTTTGAAAAAAAGTTCAAGAGCTATTCAAACCCTTTTTGCTGGGCAAGTATGAACTGTAAATCTACACTATACATAGTTTAAAGTTTGAGTCTATCATATTAGGTTTTGGATTTATAGTTGTTTTTGTGTCTATTGCTTCAAAAGCATTTTCACAAAATTTGTGTTTTCTGAAGAAACTGCAAGAGATATCTAACCCATACTTTCTGTGCAAGAGGGGCTTGTACATCTGCACAACATGTCTTTTAAAGTTTGAACCTATCTTATTGCATTTTTGAGTTATAGCAGTTTTTACTGTTTTATTGCTCCAAAAGCCTTTTCAGCAAATGAACAGTTTATTGTGAGTTTTGAAAAAAGTGCAAGAGCTATTCAAACCCTTTTTGCTGGGCAAGTAGGACCTGTAAATCTACACAATATATAGTTTAAAGTTTGAGTCTATCATATTAGGTTTTGGATTTATAGCTGTTTTTGTGTCTATTGCTTCAAAAGCATTTTCACATAATTTGTGTATTCTGAAGAAACTGCTAGAGATATCTAACCCATACTTTCTGTGCAAGAGGGGCTTGTACATCTGCACAACATGTCTTTTAAAGTTTGAACCTATCTTATTGCATTTTTGAGTTATAGCAGTTTTTACTGTTTTATTGCTCCAAAATCCTTTTCAGCCCATGAACAGTTGTTTGTGAGTTTTGAAAAAAAGTTCAAGAGCTCTTCAAACCCTTTTTGCTGGGCAAGTAGGACCTGTAAATCTACACAATATATAGTTTAAAGTTTGAGTCTATCATATTAGGTTTTGGATTTATAGCTGTTTTTGTGTCTATTGCTTCAAAAGCATTTTCACAAAATTTGTGTTTTCTGAAGAAACTGCAAGAGATATCTAACCCATACTTTCTGTGCAAGAGGGGCTTGTACATCTGCACAACATGTCTTTTAAAGTTTGAACCTATCTTATTGCATTTTTGAGTTATAGCAGTTTTTACTGTTTTATTGCTCCAAAAGCCTTTTCAGCCCATGAACAGTTGTTTGTGAGTTTTGAAAAAAAGTGCAAGAGCTATTCAAACCCTTTTTGCTGGGCAAGTATGAAGTGTAAATCTACACTATACATAGTTTAAAGTTTGAGTCTATCATATTAGGTTTTGGATTTATAGCTGTTTTTGTGTCTATTGCTTCAAAAGCATTTTCACATAATTTGTGTATTCTGAAGAAACTGCTAGAGATATCTAACCCATACTTTCTGTGCAAGAGGGGCTTGTACATCTGCACAACATG
Source organism: Eucyclogobius newberryi (assembly GCF_026437365.1). Lineage (NCBI taxonomy): Eukaryota > Metazoa > Chordata > Actinopteri > Gobiiformes > Gobiidae > Eucyclogobius > Eucyclogobius newberryi. The sequence continues at coordinate 13,907,940 of NW_027316532.1, forward strand.
TCTTTTAAAGTTTGAACCTATCTTATTGCATTTTTGAGTTATAGCAGTTTTTACTGTTTTATTGCTCCAAAATCCTTTTCAGCCCATTAACAGTTTATTGTGAGTTTTTAAAAAAGTGCAAGAGCTATTCAAACCCTTTTTGCTGAGCAAGTATGACCTGTAAATCTACACAATATATAGTTTAAAGTTTGAGTCCATCATATTAGGTTTTGGATTTATAGCTGTTTTTGTGTTTATTGCTTCAAAAGCATTTTCACATAATTTGTGTTTTCTGAAGAAACTGCAAGAGATATCTAACCCATACTTTCTGTGCAAGAGGGGCTTGTACATCTGCACAACATGTCTTTTAAAGTTTGAACCTATCTTATTGCATTTTTGAGTTATAGCAGTTTTTACTGTTTTATTGCTCCAAAAGCCTTTTCAGCCCATGAACAGTTTATTGTGAGTTTTGAAAAAAGTGCAAGAGCTATTCAAACCCTTTTTGCTGGGCAAGTATGACCTGTAATTCTACACAATATATAGTTTAAAGTTTGAGTCTATCATATTAGGTTTTGGATTTATAGCTGTTTTTGTGTCTATTGCTTCAAAAGCATTTTCACATAATTTGTGTATTCTGAAGAAACTGCTAGAGATATCTAACCCATACTTTCTGTGCAAGAGGGGCTTGTACATCTGCACAACATGTCTTTTAAAGTTTGAACTTATCTTATTGCATTTTTGAGTTATAGCAGTTTTTACTGTTTTATTGCTCCAAAAGCCTTTTCAGCCCATGAACAGTTGTTTGTGAGTTTTGAAAAAAAGTTCAAGAGCTATTCAAACCCTTTTTGCTGGGCAAGTATGACCTGTAAATCTACACAATATATAGTTTAAAGTTTGAGTCTATCATATTAGGTTTTGGATTTATAGCTGTTTTTGTGTCTATTGCTTCAAAAGCATTTTCACAAAATTTGTGTTTTCTGAAGAAACTGCAAGAGATATCTAACCCATACTTTCTGTGCAAGAGGGGCTTGTACATCTGCACAACATGTCTTTTAAAGTTTGAACCTATCTTATTGCATTTTTTAGTTATAGCAGTTTTTACTGTTTTATTGCTCCAAAAGCCTTTTCAGCCCATGAACAGTTGTTTGTGAGTTTTGAAAAAAGTGCAAGAGCTATTCAAACCCTTTTTGCTGGGCAAGTAGGACCTGTAAATCTACACAATATATAGTTTAAAGTTTGAGTCTATCATATTAGGTTTTGGATTTATAGCTGTTTTTGTGTCTATTGCTTCAAAAGCATTTTCACATAATTTGTGTATTCTGAAGAAACTGCTAGAGATATCTAACCCATACTTTCTGTGCAAGAGGGGCTTGTACATCTGCACAACATGTCTTTTAAAGTTTGAACCTATCTTATTGCATTTTTGAGTTATAGCAGTTTTTACTGTTTTATTGCTCCAAAATCCTTTTCAGCCCATGAACAGTTGTTTGTGAGTTTTGAAAAAAAGTTCAAGAGCTCTTCAAACCCTTTTTGCTGGGCAAGTAGGACCTGTAAATCTACACAATATATAGTTTAAAGTTTGAGTCTATCATATTAGGTTTTGGATTTATAGCTGTTTTTGTGTCTATTGCTTCAAAAGCATTTTCACAAAATTTGTGTTTTCTGAAGAAACTGCAAGAGATATCTAACCCATACTTTCTGTGCAAGAGGGGCTTGTACATCTGCACAACATGTCTTTTAAAGTTTGAACCTATCTTATTGCATTTTTGAGTTATAGCAGTTTTTACTGTTTTATTGCTCCAAAAGCCTTTTCAGCCCATGAACAGTTGTTTGTGAGTTTTGAAAAAAAGTGCAAGAGCTATTCAAACCCTTTTTGCTGGGCAAGTATGAAGTGTAAATCTACACTATACATAGTTTAAAGTTTGAGTCTATCATATTAGGTTTTGGATTTATAGCTGTTTTTGTGTCTATTGCTTCAAAAGCATTTTCACATAATTTGTGTATTCTGAAGAAACTGCTAGAGATATCTAACCCATACTTTCTGTGCAAGAGGGGCTTGTACATCTGCACAACATGTCTTTTAAAGTTTGAACCTATCTTATTGCATTTTTGAGTTATAGCAGTTTTTACTGTTTTATTGCTCCAAAATCCTTTTCAGCCCATTAACAGTTTATTGTGAGTTTTTAAAAAAGTGCAAGAGCTATTCAAACCCTTTTTGCTGAGCAAGTATGACCTGTAAATCTACACAATATATAGTTTAAAGTTTGAGTCCATCATATTAGGTTTTGGATTTATAGCTGTTTTTGTGTTTATTGCTTCAAAAGCATTTTCACATAATTTGTGTTTTCTGAAGAAACTGCAAGAGATATCTAACCCATACTTTCTGTGCAAGAGGGGCTTGTACATCTGCACAACATGTCTTTTAAAGTTTGAACCTATCTTATTGCATTTTTGAGTTATAGCAGTTTTTACTGTTTTATTGCTCCAAAAGCCTTTTCAGCCCATGAACAGTTTATTGTGAGTTTTGAAAAAAGTGCAAGAGCTATTCAAACCCTTTTTGCTGGGCAAGTATGACCTGTAATTCTACACAATATATAGTTTAAAGTTTGAGTCTATCATATTAGGTTTTGGATTTATAGCTGTTTTTGTGTCTATTGCTTCAAAAGCATTTTCACATAATTTGTGTATTCTGAAGAAACTGCTAGAGATATCTAACCCATACTTTCTGTGCAAGAGGGGCTTGTACATCTGCACAACATGTCTTTTAAAGTTTGAACTTATCTTATTGCATTTTTGAGTTATAGCAGTTTTTACTGTTTTATTGCTCCAAAAGCCTTTTCAGTCCATGAACAGTTGTTTGTGAGTTTTGAAAAAAGTACAAGAGCTATTCAAACCCTTTTTGCTGGGCAAGTAGGACCTGTAAATCTACACAATATATAGTTTAAAGTTTGAGTCTATCATATTAGGTTTTGGATTTATAGCTGTTTTTGTGTCTATTGCTTCAAAAGCATTTTCACATAATTTGTGTATTCTGAAGAAACTGCTAGAGATATCTAACCCATACTTTCTGTGCAAGAGGGGCTTGTACATCTGCACAACATGTCTTTTAAAGTTTGAACCTATCTTATTGCATTTTTGAGTTATAGCAGTTTTTACTGTTTTATTGCTCCAAAATCCTTTTCAGCCCATGAACAGTTGTTTGTGAGTTTTGAAAAAAAGTTCAAGAGCTCTTCAAACCCTTTTTGCTGGGCAAGTAGGACCTGTAAATCTACACAATATATAGTTTAAAGTTTGAGTCTATCATATTAGGTTTTGGATTTATAGCTGTATTTGTGTCTATTGCTTCAAAAGCATTTTCACAAAATTTGTGTTTTCTGAAGAAACTGCAAGAGATATCTAACCCATACTTTCTGTGCAAGAGGGGCTTGTACATCTGCACAACATGTCTTTTAAAGTTTGAACCTATCTTATTGCATTTTTGAGTTATAGCAGTTTTTACTGTTTTATTGCTCCAAAAGCCTTTTCAGCCCATGAACAGTTGTTTGTGAGTTTTGAAAAAAAGTGCAAGAGCTATTCAAACCCTTTTTGCTGGGCAAGTATGAAGTGTAAATCTACACTATACATAGTTTAAAGTTTGAGTCTATCATATTAGGTTTTGGATTTATAGCTGTTTTTGTGTCTATTGCTTCAAAAGCATTTTCACATAATTTGTGTATTCTGAAGAAACTGCTAGAGATATCTAACCCATACTTTCTGTGCAAGAGGGGCTTGTACATCTGCACAACATGTCTTTTAAAGTTTGAACCTATCTTATTGCATTTTTGAGTTATAGCAGTTTTTACTGTTTTATTGCTCCAAAATCCTTTTCAGCCCATTAACAGTTTATTGTGAGTTTTTAAAAAAGTGCAAGAGCTATTCAAACCCTTTTTGCTGAGCAAGTATGACCTGTAAATCTACACAATATATAGTTTAAAGTTTGAGTCCATCATATTAGGTTTTGGATTTATAGCTGTTTTTGTGTTTATTGCTTCAAAAGCATTTTCACATAATTTGTGTTTTCTGAAGAAACTGCAAGAGATATCTAACCCATACTTTCTGTGCAAGAGGGGCTTGTACATCTGCACAACATGTCTTTTAAAGTTTGAACCTATCTTATTGCATTTTTGAGTTATAGCAGTTTTTACTGTTTTATTGCTCCAAAAGCCTTTTCAGCCCATGAACAGTTGTTTGTGAGTTTTGAAAAAAGTGCAAGAGCTATTCAAACCCTTTTTGCTGGGCAAGTAGGACCTGTAAATCTACACAATATATAGTTTAAAGTTTGAGTCTATCATATTAGGTTTTGGATTTATAGCTGTTTTTGTGTCTATTGCTTCAAAAGCATTTTCACATAATTTGTGTATTCTGAAGAAACTGCTAGAGATATCTAACCCATACTTTCTGTGCAAGAGGGGCTTGTACATCTGCACAACATGTCTTTTAAAGTTTGAACCTATCTTATTGCATTTTTGAGTTATAGCAGTTTTTACTGTTTTATTGCTCCAAAATCCTTTTCAGCCCATTAACAGTTTATTGTGAGTTTTTAAAAAAGTGCAAGAGCTATTCAAACCCTTTTTGCTGAGCAAGTATGACCTGTAAATCTACACAATATATAGTTTAAAGTTTGAGTCCATCATATTAGGTTTTGGATTTATAGCTGTTTTTGTGTTTATTGCTTCAAAAGCATTTTCACATAATTTGTGTTTTCTGAAGAAACTGCAAGAGATATCTAACCCATACTTTCTGTGCAAGAGGGGCTTGTACATCTGCACAACATGTCTTTTAAAGTTTGAACCTATCTTATTGCATTTTTTAGTTATAGCAGTTTTTACTGTTTTATTGCTCCAAAAGCCTTTTCAGCCCATGAACAGTTGTTTGTGAGTTTTGAAAAAAGTGCAAGAGCTATTCAAACCCTTTTTGCTGGGCAAGTAGGACCTGTAAATCTACACAATATATAGTTTAAAGTTTGAGTCTATCATATTAGGTTTTGGATTTATAGCTGTTTTTGTGTCTATTGCTTCAAAAGCATTTTCACATAATTTGTGTATTCTGAAGAAACTGCTAGAGATATCTAACCCATACTTTCTGTGCAAGAGGGGCTTGTACATCTGCACAACATGTCTTTTAAAGTTTGAACCTATCTTATTGCATTTTTGAGTTATAGCAGTTTTTACTGTTTTATTGCTCCAAAATCCTTTTCAGCCCATGAACAGTTGTTTGTGAGTTTTGAAAAAAAGTTCAAGAGCTCTTCAAACCCTTTTTGCTGGGCAAGTAGGACCTGTAAATCTACACAATATATAGTTTAAAGTTTGAGTCTATCATATTAGGTTTTGGATTTATAGCTGTATTTGTGTCTATTGCTTCAAAAGCATTTTCACAAAATTTGTGTTTTCTGAAGAAACTGCAAGAGATATCTAACCCATACTTTCTGTGCAAGAGGGGCTTGTACATCTGCACAACATGTCTTTTAAAGTTTGAACCTATCTTATTGCATTTTTGAGTTATAGCAGTTTTTACTGTTTTATTGCTCCAAAAGCCTTTTCAGCCCATGAACAGTTGTTTGTGAGTTTTGAAAAAAAGTGCAAGAGCTATTCAAACCCTTTTTGCTGGGCAAGTATGAAGTGTAAATCTACACTATACATAGTTTAAAGTTTGAGTCTATCATATTAGGTTTTGGATTTATAGCTGTTTTTGTGTCCATTGCTTCAAAAGCATTTTCACATAATTTGTGTATTCTGAAGAAACTGCTAGAGATATCTAACCCATACTTTCTGTGCAAGAGGGGCTTGTACATCTGCACAACATGTCTTTTAAAGTTTGAACCTATCTTATTGCATTTTTGAGTTATAGCAGTTTTTACTGTTTTATTGCTCCAAAATCCTTTTCAGCCCATTAACAGTTTATTGTGAGTTTTTAAAAAAGTGCAAGAGCTATTCAAACCCTTTTTGCTGAGCAAGTATGACCTGTAAATCTACACAATATATAGTTTAAAGTTTGAGTCCATCATATTAGGTTTTGGATTTATAGCTGTTTTTGTGTTTATTGCTTCAAAAGCATTTTCACATAATTTGTGTTTTCTGAAGAAACTGCAAGATATATCTAACCCATACTTTCTGTGCAAGAGGGGCTTGTACATCTGCACAACATGTCTTTTAAAGTTTGAACCTATCTTATTGCATTTTTGAGTTATAGCAGTTTTTACTGTTTTATTGCTCCAAAAGCCTTTTCAGCCCATGAACAGTTTATTGTGAGTTTTGAAAAAAGTGCAAGAGCTATTCAAACCCTTTTTGCTGGGCAAGTATGACCTGTAATTCTACACAATATATAGTTTAAAGTTTGAGTCTATCATATTAGGTTTTGGATTTATAGCTGTTTTTGTGTCTATTGCTTCAAAAGCATTTTCACATAATTTGTGTATTCTGAAGAAACTGCTAGAGATATCTAACCCATACTTTCTGTGCAAGAGGGGCTTGTACATCTGCACAACATGTCTTTTAAAGTTTGAACTTATCTTATTGCATTTTTGAGTTATAGCAGTTTTTACTGTTTTATTGCTCCAAAAGCCTTTTCAGCCCATGAACAGTTGTTTGTGAGTTTTGAAAAAAAGTTCAAGAGCTATTAAAACCCTTTTTGCTGGGCAAGTAGGACCTGTAAATCTACACAATATATAGTTTAAAGTTTGAGTCTATCATATTAGGTTTTGGATTTATAGCTGTTTTTGTGTCTATTGCTTCAAAAGCATTTTCACATAATTTGTGTATTCTGAAGAAACTGCAAGAGATATCTAACCCATACTTTCTTCGCAAGAGGGTCTTGTACATCTGCACAACATGTCTTTTAAAGTTTGAACCTATCTTATTGCATTTTTGAGTTATAGCAGTTTTTACTGTTTTATTGCTCCAAAAGCCTTTTCAGCCCATGAACAGTTGTTTGTGAGTTTTGAAAAAAAGTTCAAGAGCTATTCAAACCCTTTTTGCTGGGCAAGTAGGACCTGTAAATCTACACAATATATAGTTTAAAGTTTGAGTCTATCATATTAGGTTTTGGATTTATAGCTGTTTTTGTGTCTATTGCTTCAAAAGCATTTTCACATAATTTGGGTTTTCTGAAGAAACTGCAAGAGATATCTAACCCATACTTTCTGTGCAAGAGGGGCTTGTACATCTGCACAACATGTCTTTTAAAGTTTGAACTTATCTTATTGCATTTTTGAGTTATAGCAGTTTTTACTGTTTTATTGCTCCAAAAGCCTTTTCAGCCCATGAACAGTTTATTGTGAGTTTTGAAAAAAGTGCAAGAGCTATTCAAACCCTTTTTGCTGGGCAAGTAGGACCTGTGAATCTACACAATATATAGTTTAAAGTTTGAGTCTATCATATTAGGTTTTGGATTTATAGCTGTTTTTGTGTCTTTTGCTTCAAAAGCATTTTCACATAATTTGTGTTTTCTGAAGAAACTGCAAGAGATATCTAACCCATACTTTCTGTGCAAGAGGGGCTTGTACATCTGCACAACATGTCTTTTAAAGTTTGAGCCTATCTTATTGCATTTTTGAGTTATAGCAGTTTTTACTGTTTTATTGCTCCAAAAGCCTTTTAAGCCCATGAACAGTTGTTTGTGAGTTTTGAAAAAAAATTCAAGAGCTATTCAAACCCTTTTTGCTGGGCAAGTATGACCTGTAAATCTACACAATATATAGTTTAAAGTTTGAATCTATCATATTAGGTTTTGGACTTATAGCTGTTTTTGTGTCTATTGCTTCAAAAGCATTTTCACATAATTTGTGTTTTCTGAAGAAACTGCAAGAGATATCTAACCCATACTTTCTGTGCAAGAGGGGCTTGTACATCTGCACAACATGTCTTTTAAAGTTTGAACTTATCTTATTGCATTTTTGAGTTATAGCAGTTTTTACTGTTTTATTGCTCCAAAAGCCTTTTCAGCAAATGAACAGTTTATTGTGAGTTTTGAAAAAAGTGCAAGAGCTATTCAAACCCTTTTTGCTGGGCAAGTAGGACCTGTAAATCTACACAATATATTTTAAAGTTTGAGTCTATCATATTAGGTTTTGGATTTATAGCTGTTTTTTTGTCTATTGCTTCAAAAGCATTTTCACATAATTTGTGTTTTCTGAAGAAACTGCAAGAAATATCTAACCCATACTTTCTGTGCAAGAGGGGCTTGTACATCTGCACAACATGTCTTTTAAAGTTTGAGCCTATCTTATTGCATTTTTGAGTTATAGCAGTTTTTACTGTTTTATTGCTCCAAAAGCCTTTTCAGCCCATGAACAGTTGTTTGTGAGTTTTGAAAAAAAGTTCAAGAGCTCTTCAAACCCTTTTTGCTGGGCAAGTAGGACCTGTAAATCTACACAATATATAGTTTAAAGTTTGAGTCTATCATATTAGGTTTTGGATTTATAGCTGTATTTGTGTCTATTGCTTCAAAAGCATTTTCACAAAATTTGTGTTTTCTGAAGAAACCGCAAGAGATATCTAACCCATACTTTCTGTGCAAGAGGGGCTTGTACATCTGCACAACATGTCTTTTAAAGTTTGAACCTATCTTATTGCATTTTTGAGTTATAGCAGTTTTTACTGTTTTATTGCTCCAAAATCCTTTTCAGCCCATTAACAGTTTATTGTGAGTTTTTAAAAAAGTGCAAGAGCTATTCAAACCCTTTTTGCTGAGCAAGTATGACCTGTAAATCTACACAATATATAGTTTAAAGTTTGAGTCCATCATATTAGGTTTTGGATTTATAGCTGTTTTTGTGTTTATTGCTTCAAAAGCATTTTCACATAATTTGTGTTTTCTGAAGAAACTGCAAGAGATATCTAACCCATACTTTCTGTGCAAGAGGGGCTTGTACATCTGCACAACATGTCTTTTAAAGTTTGAACCTATCTTATTGCATTTTTGAGTTATAGCAGTTTTTACTGTTTTATTGCTCCAAAAGCCTTTTCAGCCCATGAACAGTTTATTGTGAGTTTTGAAAAAAGTGCAAGAGCTATTCAAACCCTTTTTGCTGGGCAAGTATGACCTGTAATTCTACACAATATATAGTTTAAAGTTTGAGTCTATCATATTAGGTTTTGGATTTATAGCTGTTTTTGTGTCTATTGCTTCAAAAGCATTTTCACATAATTTGTGTATTCTGAAGAAACTGCTAGAGATATCTAACCCATACTTTCTGTGCAAGAGGGGCTTGTACATCTGCACAACATGTCTTTTAAAGTTTGAACTTATCTTATTGCATTTTTGAGTTATAGCAGTTTTTACTGTTTTATTGCTCCAAAAGCCTTTTCAGCCCATGAACAGTTGTTTGTGAGTTTTGAAAAAAAGTTCAAGAGCTATTCAAACCCTTTTTGCTGGGCAAGTATGACCTGTAAATCTACACAATATATAGTTTAAAGTTTGAGTCTATCATATTAGGTTTTGGATTTATAGCTGTTTTTGTGTCTATTGCTTCAAAAGCATTTTCACAAAATTTGTGTTTTCTGAAGAAACTGCAAGAGATATCTAACCCATACTTTCTGTGCAAGAGGGGCTTGTACATCTGCACAACATGTCTTTTAAAGTTTGAACCTATCTTATTGCATTTTTTAGTTATAGCAGTTTTTACTGTTTTATTGCTCCAAAAGCCTTTTCAGCCCATGAACAGTTGTTTGTGAGTTTTGAAAAAAGTGCAAGAGCTATTCAAACCCTTTTTGCTGGGCAAGTAGGACCTGTAAATCTACACAATATATAGTTTAAAGTTTGAGTCTATCATATTAGGTTTTGGATTTATAGCTGTTTTTGTGTCTATTGCTTCAAAAGCATTTTCACATAATTTGTGTATTCTGAAGAAACTGCTAGAGATATCTAACCCATACTTTCTGTGCAAGAGGGGCTTGTACATCTGCACAACATGTCTTTTAAAGTTTGAACCTATCTTATTGCATTTTTGAGTTATAGCAGTTTTTACTGTTTTATTGCTCCAAAATCCTTTTCAGCCCATGAACAGTTGTTTGTGAGTTTTGAAAAAAAGTTCAAGAGCTCTTCAAACCCTTTTTGCTGGGCAAGTAGGACCTGTAAATCTACACAATATATAGTTTAAAGTTTGAGTCTATCATATTAGGTTTTGGATTTATAGCTGTTTTTGTGTCTATTGCTTCAAAAGCATTTTCACAAAATTTGTGTTTTCTGAAGAAACTGCAAGAGATATCTAACCCATACTTTCTGTGCAAGAGGGGCTTGTACATCTGCACAACATGTCTTTTAAAGTTTGAACCTATCTTATTGCATTTTTGAGTTATAGCAGTTTTTACTGTTTTATTGCTCCAAAAGCCTTTTCAGCCCATGAACAGTTGTTTGTGAGTTTTGAAAAAAAGTGCAAGAGCTATTCAAACCCTTTTTGCTGGGCAAGTATGAAGTGTAAATCTACACTATACATAGTTTAAAGTTTGAGTCTATCATATTAGGTTTTGGATTTATAGCTGTTTTTGTGTCTATTGCTTCAAAAGCATTTTCACATAATTTGTGTATTCTGAAGAAACTGCTAGAGATATCTAACCCATACTTTCTGTGCAAGAGGGGCTTGTACATCTGCACAACATGTCTTTTAAAGTTTGAACCTATCTTATTGCATTTTTGAGTTATAGCAGTTTTTACTGTTTTATTGCTCCAAAATCCTTTTCAGCCCATTAACAGTTTATTGTGAGTTTTTAAAAAAGTGCAAGAGCTATTCAAACCCTTTTTGCTGAGCAAGTATGACCTGTAAATCTACACAATATATAGTTTAAAGTTTGAGTCCATCATATTAGGTTTTGGATTTATAGCTGTTTTTGTGTTTATTGCTTCAAAAGCATTTTCACATAATTTGTGTTTTCTGAAGAAACTGCAAGAGATATCTAACCCATACTTTCTGTGCAAGAGGGGCTTGTACATCTGCACAACATGTCTTTTAAAGTTTGAACCTATCTTATTGCATTTTTGAGTTATAGCAGTTTTTACTGTTTTATTGCTCCAAAAGCCTTTTCAGCCCATGAACAGTTTATTGTGAGTTTTGAAAAAAGTGCAAGAGCTATTCAAACCCTTTTTGCTGGGCAAGTATGACCTGTAAATCTACACAATATATTTTAAAGTTTGAGTCTATCATATTAGGTTTTGGATTTATAGCTGTTTTTTTGTCTATTGCTTCAAAAGCATTTTCACATAATTTGTGTTTTCTGAAGAAACTGCAAGAGATATCTAACCCATACTTTCTGTGCAAGAGGGGCTTGTACATCTGCACAACATGTCTTTTAAAGTTTGAGCCTATCTTATTGCATTTTTGAGTTATAGCAGTTTTTACTGTTTTATTGCTCCAAAAGCCTTTTCAGCCCATGAACAGTTGTTTGTGAGTTTTGAAAAAAAGTTCAAGAGCTATTCAAACCCTTTTTGCTGGGCAAGTATGACCTGTAAATCTACACAATATATAGTTTAAAGTTTGAGTCTATCATATTAGATTTTGGATTTATAGCTGTTTTTGTGTCTATTGCTTCAAAAGCATTTTCACATAATTTGTGTTTTCTGAAGAAACTGCATGAGATATCTAACCCATACTTTCTGTGCAAGAGGGGCTTGTACATCTGCACAACATGTCTTTTAAAGTTTGAACCTATCTTATTGCATTTTTTAGTTATAGCAGTTTTTACTGTTTTATTGCTCCAAAAGCCTTTTCAGCCCATGAACAGTTGTTTGTGAGTTTTGAAAAAAGTGCAAGAGCTATTCAAACCCTTTTTGCTGGGCAAGTAGGACCTGTAAATCTACACAATATATAGTTTAAAGTTTGAGTCTATCATATTAGGTTTTGGATTTATAGCTGTTTTTGTGTCTATTGCTTCAAAAGCATTTTCACATAATTTGTGTATTCTGAAGAAACTGCTAGAGATATCTAACCCATACTTTCTGTGCAAGAGGGGCTTGTACATCTGCACAACATGTCTTTTAAAGTTTGAACCTATCTTATTGCATTTTTGAGTTATAGCAGTTTTTACTGTTTTATTGCTCCAAAATCCTTTTCAGCCCATGAACAGTTGTTTGTGAGTTTTGAAAAAAAGTTCAAGAGCTCTTCAAACCCTTTTTGCTGGGCAAGTAGGACCTGTAAATCTACACAATATATAGTTTAAAGTTTGAGTCTATCATATTAGGTTTTGGATTTATAGCTGTTTTTGTGTCTATTGCTTCAAAAGCATTTTCACAAAATTTGTGTTTTCTGAAGAAACTGCAAGAGATATCTAACCCATACTTTCTGTGCAAGAGGGGCTTGTACATCTGCACAACATGTCTTTTAAAGTTTGAACCTATCTTATTGCATTTTTGAGTTATAGCAGTTTTTACTGTTTTATTGCTCCAAAAGCCTTTTCAGCCCATGAACAGTTGTTTGTGAGTTTTGAAAAAAAGTGCAAGAGCTATTCAAACCCTTTTTGCTGGGCAAGTATGAAGTGTAAATCTACACTATACATAGTTTAAAGTTTGAGTCTATCATATTAGGTTTTGGATTTATAGCTGTTTTTGTGTCTATTGCTTCAAAAGCATTTTCACAAAATTTGTGTTTTCTGAAGAAACTGCAAGAGATATCTAACCCATACTTTCTGTGCAAGAGGGGCTTGTACATCTGCACAACATGTCTTTTAAAGTTTGAACCTATCTTATTGCATTTTTGAGTTATAGCAGTTTTTACTGTTTTATTGCTCCAAAAGCCTTTTCAGCCCATGAACAGTTGTTTGTGAGTTTTGAAAAAAGTGCAAGAGATATTCAAACCCTTTTTGCTGGGCAAGTAGGACCTGTAAAACTACACAATATTTAGTTTAAAGTTTGAGTATATCATATTAGGTTTTGGATTTATAGCTGTTTTTGTGTCTATTGCTTCAAAAGCATTTTCACATAATTTGTGTTTTCTGAAGAAACTGCAAGAGATATCTAACCCATACTTTCTGTGCAAGAGGGGCTTGTACATCTGCACAACATTGCTTTTAAAGTTTGAACATATCTTTTTTCATTTTTGAGTTATAGCAGTTTTTACTGTTTTATTGCTCCAAAAGCCTTTTCAGCCCATGAACAGTTGTTTGTGAGTTTTGAAAAAAGTGCAAGAGCTATTCAAACCCTTTTTGCTGGGCAAGTAGGACCTGTAAATCTACACAATATATAGTTTAAAGTTTGAGTCTATCATATTAGGTTTTGGATTTATAGCTGTTTTTGTGTCTATTGCTTCAAAAGCATTTTCACATAATTTGTGTTTTCTGAAGAAACTGCAAGATATATCTAACCCATACTTTCTGTGCAAGAGGGGCTTGTACATCTGCACAACATTTCTTTTCAAGTTTGAACCTATCTTATTGCATTTTTGAGTTATAGCAGTTTTTACTGTTTTATTGCTCCAAAAGCCTTTTCAGCCCATGAACAGTTGTTTGTGAGTTTTGAAAAAAGTGCAAGAGCTATTCAAACCCTTTTTGCTGGGCAAGTAGGACCTGTAATCTACACAATATATAGTTTAAAGTTTGAGTCTATCATATTAGGTTTTGGATTTATAGCTGTTTTTGTGTCTATTGCTTCAAAAGCATTTTCACATAATTTGTGTTTTCTGAAGAAACTGCAAGAGATATCTAACCCATACTTTCTGTGCAAGAGGGGCTTGTACATCTGCACAACATTTCTTTTCAAGTTTGAACCTATCTTATTGCATTTTTGAGTTATAGCAGTTTTTACTGTTTTATTGCTCCAAAAGCCTTTTCAGCCCATGAACAGTTGTTTGTGAGTTTTGAAAAAAGTGCAAGAGCTATTCAAACCCTTTTTGCTGGGCAAGTAGGACCTGTAAATCTACACAATATATAGTTTAAAGTTTGAGTCTATCATATTAGGTTTTGGATTTATAGCTGTTTTTGTGTCTATTGCTTCAAAAGCATTTTCACATAATTTGTGTTTTCTGAAGAAACTGCAAGAGATGTCTAACCCATACTTTCTGTGCAAGAGGGGCTTGTACATCTGCGCAACATGTCTTTTAAAGTTTGAACCTATCTTATTGTATTTTTGAGTTATAGCAGTTTTTACTGTTTTATTGCTCCAAAAGCCTTTTCAGCCCATGAACAGTTGTTTGTGAGTTTTGAAAAAAGTGCAAGAGCTATTCAAACCCTTTTTGCTGGGCAAGTAGGACCTGTAAATCTACACAATATATAGTTTAAAGTTTGAGTCTATCATATTAGGTTTTGGATTTATAGCTGTTTTTGTGTCTATTGCTTCGAAAGCATTTTCACATAATTTGTGTTTTCTGAAGAAACTGCAAGAGATATCTAACCCATACTTTCTGTGCAAAAGGGGCTTGTACATCTGCGCAACATGTCTTTTAAAGTTTGAACCTATCTTATTGCATTTTTGAGTTATAGCAGTTTTTACTGTTTTATTGCTCCAAAAGCCTTTTCAGCCCATGAACAGTTGTTTGTGAGTTTTGAAAAAAGTGCAAGAGCTATTCAAACCCTTTTTGCTGGGCAAGTAGGACCTGTAATCTACACAATATATAGTTTAAAGTTTGAGTCTATCATGTTAGGTTTTGGATTTATAGCTGTTTTTGTGTCTATTGCTTCAAAAGCATTTTCACATAATTTGTGTTTTCTGAAGAAACTGCAAGAGATATCTAACCCATACTTTCTGTGCAAGAGGGGCTTGTACATTTGCACAACATGTATTTTAAAGTTTGAACCTATCTTATTGAATTTTTGAGTTATAGCAGTTTTTACTGTTTTATTGCTCCAAAAGCCTTTTCAGCCCATGAACAGTTGTTTGTGAGTTTTGAAAAAAGTGCAAGAGCTATTCAAACCCTTTTTGCTGGGCAAGTAGGACCTGTAAATCTACACAATATATAGTTTAAAGTTTGAGTCTATCATATTAGGTTTTGGATTTATAGCTGTTTTTGTGTCTATTGCTTCAAAAGCATTTTCACATAATTTGTGTTTTTTGAAGAAACTGCAAGAGATATCTAACCCATACTTTCTGTGCAAGAGGGGCTTGTACATCTGCACAACATGTATTTTAAAGTTTGAACCTATCTTATTGCATTTTTGAGTTATAGCAGTTTTTACTGTTTTATTGCTCCAAAAGCCTTTTCAGCCCATGAACATTTGTTTGTGAGTTTTGAAAAAAGTGCAAGAGATATTCAAACCCTTTTTGCTGGGCAAGTAGGACCTGTGAATCTACACAATATATAGTTTAAAGTTTGAGTCTATCATATTAGGTTTTGGATTTATAGCTGTTTTTGTGTTTATTGCTTCAAAAGCATTTTCACATAATTTGTGTTTTCTGAAGAAACTGCAAGAGATATCTAACCCATACTTTCTGTGCAAGAGGGGCTTGTACCTCTGCGCAACATGTCTTTTAAAGTTTGAACCTATCTTATTGCATTTTTGAGTTATAGCAGTTTTTACTGTTTTATTGCTCCAAAAGCCTTTTCAGCCCATGAACAGTTGTTTGTGAGCTTTGAAAAAAGTGCAAGAGCTATTCAAACCCTTTTTGCTGGGCAAGTAGGACCTGTAAATCTACACAATATATAGTTTAAAGTTTGAGTCTATCATATTAGGTTTTGGATTTATAGCTGTTTTTGTGTCTATTGCTTCAAAAGCATTTTCACATAATTTGTGTTTTTTGAAGAAACTGCAAGAGATATCTAACCCATACTTTCTGTGCAAGAGGGGCTTGTACATCTGCACAACATGTATTTTAAAGTTTGAACCTATCTTATTGCATTTTTGAGTTATAGCAGTTTTTACTGTTTTATTGCTCCAAAAGCCTTTTCAGCCCATGAACATTTGTTTGTGAGTTTTGAAAAAAGTGCAAGAGATATTCAAACCCTTTTTGCTGGGCAAGTAGGACCTGTGAATCTACACAATATATAGTTTAAAGTTTGAGTCTATCATATTAGGTTTTGGATTTATAGCTGTTTTTGTGTCTATTGCTTCAAAAGCATTTTCACATAATTTGTGTTTTCTGAAGAAACTGCAAGAGATATCTAACCCATACTTTCTGTGCAAGAGGGGCTTGTACCTCTGCGCAACATGTCTTTTAAAGTTTGAACCTATCTTATTGCATTTTTGAGTTATAGCAGTTTTTACTGTTTTATTGCTCCAAAAGCCTTTTCAGCCCATGAACAGTTGTTTGTGAGTTTTGAAAAAAATGCAAGAGCTATTCAAACCCTTTTTGCTGGGCAAGTAGGACCTGTAAATCTACATAATATATAGTTTAAAGTTTGAGTCTATCATATTAAGTTTTGGATTTATAGCTGTTTTTGTGTCTATTGCTTCAAAAGCATTTTCACATAATTTGTGTTTTCTGAAGAAACTGCAAGAGATATCTAACCCATACTTTCTGTGCAAGAGGGGCTTGTACATCTGCACAACATTTCTTTTCAAGTTTGAACCTATCTTATTGCATTTTTGAGTTATAGCAGTTTTTACTGTTTTATTGCTCCAAAAGCCTTTTCAGCCCATGAACAGTTGTTTGTGAGTTTTGAAAAAAGTGCAAGAGCTATTCAAACCCTTTTTGCTGGGCAAGTAGGACCTGTAAATCTACACAATATATAGTTTAAAGTTTGAGTCTATCATATTAGGTTTTGGATTTATAGCTGTTTTTGTGTCTATTGCTTCAAAAGCATTTTCACATAATTTGTGTTTTCTGAAGAAACTGCAAGAGATATCTAACCCATACTTTCTGTGCAAGAGGGGCTTGTACATCTGCACAATATGTCTTTTAAAGTTTGAACCTATCTTATTGCATTTTTGAGTTATAGCAGTTTTTACTGTTTTATTGCTCCAAAAGCCTTTTCAGCCCATGAACAGTTGTTTGTGAGTTTTGAAAAAAGTGCAAGAGATATTCAAACCCTTTTTGCTGGGCAAGTAGGACCTGTGAATCTACACAATATATAGTTTAAAGTTTGAGTCTATCATATTAGGTTTTGGATTTATAGCTGTTTTTGTGTTTATTGCTTCAAAAGCATTTTCACATAATTTGTGTTTTCTGAAGAAACTGCAAGAGATATCTAACCCATACTTTCTGTGCAAGAGGGGCTTGTACCTCTGCGCAACATGTCTTTTAAAGTTTGAACCTATCTTATTGCATTTTTGAGTTATAGCAGTTTTTACTGTTTTATTGCTCCAAAAGCCTTTTCAGCCCATGAACAGTTGTTTGTGAGCTTTGAAAAAAGTGCAAGAGCTATTCAAACCCTTTTTGCTGGGCAAGTAGGACCTGTAAATCTACACAATATATAGTTTAAAGTTTGAGTCTATCATATTAGGTTTTGGATTTATAGCTGTTTTTGTGTCTATTGCTTCAAAAGCATTTTCACATAATTTGTGTTTTTTGAAGAAACTGCAAGAGATATCTAACCCATACTTTCTGTGCAAGAGGGGCTTGTACATCTGCACAACATGTATTTTAAAGTTTGAACCTATCTTATTGCATTTTTGAGTTATAGCAGTTTTTACTGTTTTATTGCTCCAAAAGCCTTTTCAGCCCATGAACATTTGTTTGTGAGTTTTGAAAAAAGTGCAAGAGATATTCAAACCCTTTTTGCTGGGCAAGTAGGACCTGTGAATCTACACAATATATAGTTTAAAGTTTGAGTCTATCATATTAGGTTTTGGATTTATAGCTGTTTTTGTGTCTATTGCTTCAAAAGCATTTTCACATAATTTGTGTTTTCTGAAGAAACTGCAAGAGATATCTAACCCATACTTTCTGTGCAAGAGGGGCTTGTACCTCTGCGCAACATGTCTTTTAAAGTTTGAACCTATCTTATTGCATTTTTGAGTTATAGCAGTTTTTACTGTTTTATTGCTCCAAAAGCCTTTTCAGCCCATGAACAGTTGTTTGTGAGTTTTGAAAAAAATGCAAGAGCTATTCAAACCCTTTTTGCTGGGCAAGTAGGACCTGTAAATCTACATAATATATAGTTTAAAGTTTGAGTCTATCATATTAAGTTTTGGATTTATAGCTGTTTTTGTGTCTATTGCTTCAAAAGCATTTTCACATAATTTGTGTTTTCTGAAGAAACTGCAAGAGATATCTAACCCATACTTTCTGTGCAAGAGGGGCTTGTACATCTGCACAACATTTCTTTTCAAGTTTGAACCTATCTTATTGCATTTTTGAGTTATAGCAGTTTTTACTGTTTTATTGCTCCAAAAGCCTTTTCAGCCCATGAACAGTTGTTTGTGAGTTTTGAAAAAAGTGCAAGAGCTATTCAAACCCTTTTTGCTGGGCAAGTAGGACCTGTAAATCTACACAATATATAGTTTAAAGTTTGAGTCTATCATATTAGGTTTTGGATTTATAGCTGTTTTTGTGTCTATTGCTTCAAAAGCATTTTCACATAATTTGTGTTTTCTGAAGAAACTGCAAGAGATATCTAACCCATACTTTCTGTGCAAGAGGGGCTTGTACATCTGCACAACATGTCTTTTAAAGTTTGAACCTATCTTATTGCATTTTTGAGTTATAGCAGTTTTTACTGTTTTATTGCTCCAAAAGCCTTTTCAGCCCATGAACAGTTGTTTGTGAGTTTTGAAAAAAGTTCAAGAGATATTCAAACCCTTTTTGCTGGGCAAGTAGGACCTGTAAAACTACACAATATTTAGTTTAAAGTTTGAGTATATCATATTAGGTTTTGGATTTATAGCTGTTTTTGTGTCTATTGCTTCAAAAGCATTTTCACATAATTTGTGTTTTCTGAAGAAACTGCAAGAGATATCTAACCCATACTTTCTGTGCAAGAGGGGCTTGTACATCTGCACAACATGTCTTTTAAAGTTTGAACCTATCTTTTTTCATTTTTGAGTTATAGCAGTTTTTACTGTTTTATTGCTCCAAAAGCCTTTTCAGCCCATGAACAGTTGTTTGTGAGTTTTGAAAAAAGTGCAAGAGCTATTCAAACCCTTTTTGCTGGGCAAGTAGGACCTGTAAATCTACACAATATATAGTTTAAAGTTTGAGTCTATCATATTAGGTTTTGGATTTATAGCTGTTTTTGTGTCTATTGCTTCGAAAGCATTTTCACATAATTTGTGTTTTCTGAAGAAACTGCAAGAGATATCTAACCCATACTTTCTGTGCAAAAGGGGCTTGTACATCTGCGCAACATGTCTTTTAAAGTTTGAACCTATCTTATTGCATTTTTGAGTTATAGCAGTTTTTACTGTTTTATTGCTCCAAAAGCCTTTTCAGCCCATGAACAGTTGTTTGTGAGTTTTGAAAAAAGTGCAAGAGCTATTCAAACCCTTTTTGCTGGGCAAGTAGGACCTGTAAATCTACACAATATATAGTTTTTAGTTTGAGTCTATCATATTAGGTTTTGGATTTATAGCTGTTTTTGTGTCTATTGCTTCAAAAGCATTTTCACATAATTTGTGTTTTCTGAAGAAACTGCAAGATATATCTAACCCATACTTTCTGTGCAAGAGCGGCTTGTACATCTGCACAACATTTCTTTTCAAGTTTGAACCTATCTTATTGCATTTTTGAGTTATAGCAGTTTTTACTGTTTTATTGCTCCAAAAGCCTTTTCAGCCCATGAACAGTTGTTTGTGAGTTCTGAAAAAAGTGCAAGAGCTATTCAAACCCTTTTTGCTGGGCAAGTAGGACCTGTAATCTACACAATATATAGTTTAAAGTTTGAGTCTATCATATTAGGTTTTGGATTTATAGCTGTTTTTGTGTCTATTGCTTCAAAAGCATTTTCACATAATTTGTGTTTTCTGAAGAAACTGCAAGAGATATCTAACCCATACTTTCTGTGCAAGAGGGGCTTGTACATTTGCACAACATGTATTTTAAAGTTTGAACCTATCTTATTGCATTTTTGAGTTATAGCAGTTTTTACTGTTTTATTGCTCCAAAAGCCTTTTCAGCCCATGAACAGTTGTTTGTGAGTTTCGAAAAAAGTGCAAGAGCTATTCAAACCCTTTTTGCTGGGCAAGTAGGACCTGTAAATCTACACAATATATAGTTCAAAGTTTGAGTCTATCATATTAGGTTTTGGATTTATAGCTGTTTTTGTGTCTATTGCTTCAAAAGCATTTTCAGATAATTTGTGTGTTCTGAAGAAACTACAAGAGATATCTAAGCCATACTTTCTGTGCAAGAGGGGCGTGTACATCTGCACACCATGTCTCTTAAAGTTTGAACCTATATTAATGCATTTTTGAGTTATAGCAGTTTTTAAGTTTTTATTGCTACAAAAGTCTTTTCAGCCCATGAACAGTTGTTTGTGAGTTTTCGAAAAAAGTGCAAAAGCTATTCGAACCCTTTTTGCTGGGCAAGTAGGACCTGTAAATCTACACAATATATAGTTTAAAGTTTGAGTCTATCATATTAGGTTTTGGATTTATAGCTGTTTTTATGTCTATTGCTTCAAAAGCATTTTCAGATCATTTGTGTGTTCTGAAGAAACTACAAGAGATATCTAAGCCATACTTTCTGTGCAAGAGGGGCTTGTACATCTGCACAACATGTCTTTTAAAGTTTGAACTTATCTTATTGCATTTTTGAGTTATAGCAGTTTTTAAGTTTTTATTGCTCTAAAAGCCTTTTCAGCCCATGAACAGTTGTTTGTGAGTTTCGAAAAAAGTGCAAGAGCTATTCGAACCCTTTTTGCTGGGCAAGTAGGACCTGTAAATCTACACAATATATAGTTTAAAGTTTGAGTCTATCATATTAGGTTTTGGATTTATAGCTGTTTTTGTGTCTATTGCTTCAAAAGCATTTTCAGATCATTTGTATGTTCTGAAGAAACTACAAGAGATATCTAAGCCATACTTTCTGTGCAAGAGGGGCTTGTACATCTGCACAACATGTCTTTTAAAGTTTGAACACAGAAAGTATGGCTTAAATATCTCTTGTAGTTTCTTCAGAACACACAAATTATCTGAAAATGCTTTTGAAGCAATAGACACAAAAACGGCTATAAATCCAAAACCTAATATGATAGACTCAAACTTTAAACTATTTATTGTGTAGATTTACAGGTCCTACTTGCCCAGCAAAAAGGGTTCGAATAGCTCTTGCACTTTTTTCGAAACTCACAAACAACTGTTCGTGGGCTGAAAAGGCTTTTGGAGCAATAAAAACTTAAAAACTGCTATAACTCAAAAATGCAATAAGATAGGTTCAAACTTTAAAAGACATGTTGTGCAGATGTACAAGCCCCTCTTGCACAGAAAGTATGGCTTAGATATCTCTTGTAGTTTCTTCAGAACACACAAATGATCTGAAAATGCTTTTGAAGCAATAGACACAAAAACAGCTATAAATCCAAAACCTAATATGATAGACTCAAACTTTAAACTCTATATTGTGTAGATTTACAGGTCCTACTTGCCCAGCAAAAAGGGTTTGAAGAGCTCTTGCACTTTTTTCGAAACTCACAAACAACTGTTCATGGGGTGAAAAGGCTTTTGGAGCAATAAAAACTTAAAAACTGCTATAACTCAAAAATGCAATAAGATAAGTTCAAACTTTAAAAGACATGTTTTGCAGATGTACAAGCCCCTCTTGCACAGAAAGTATGGCTTAGATATCTCTTGTAGTTTCTTCAGAACACACAAATAATCTGAAAATGCTTTTGAAGCAATAGACACAAAAACAGCTATAAATCCAAAACCTAATATGATAGACTCAAACTTTAAACTATATATTGTGTAGATTTACAGGTCCTACTTGCCCAGCAAAAAGGGTTTGAAGAGCTTTTGCACTTTTTTCGAAACTCACAAACAACTGTTCATGGGCTGAAAAGGCTTTTGGAGCAATAAAAACTTAAAAACTGCTATAACTCAAAAATGCAATAAGATAAGTTCAAACTTTAAAAGACATGTTGTGCAGATGTACAAGCCCCTCTTGCACAGAAAGTATGGCTTAGATATCTCTTGTAGTTTCTTCAGAAAACACAAATTATCTGAAAATGCTTTTGAAGCAATAGACACAAAAACAGCTATAAATCCAAAACCTAATATGATAGACTCAAACTTTAAACTATATATTGTGTAGATTTACAGGTCCTACTTGCCCAGCAAAAAGGGTTTGAAGAGCTTTTGCACTTTTTTCGAAACTCACAAACAACTGTTCATGGGCTGAAAAGGCTTTTGGAGCAATAAAAACTTAAAAACTGCTATAACTCAAAAATGCAATAAGATAAGTTCAAACTTTAAAAGACATGTTGTGCAGATGTACAAGCCCCTCTTGCACAGAAAGTATGGCTTAGATATCTCTTGTAGTTTCTTCAGAACACACAAATTATCTGAAAATGCTTTTGAAGCAATAGACACAAAAACAGCTATAAATCCAAAACCTAATATGATAGACTCAAACTTTAAACTATATATTGTGTAGATTTACAGGTCCTACTTGCCCAGCAAAAAGGGTTTGAAGAGCTCTTGCACTTTTTTCGAAACTCACAAACAACTGTTCATGGGCTGAAAAGGCTTTTGGAGCAATAAAAACTTAAAAACTGCTATAACTCAAAAATGCAATAAGATAAGTTCAAACTTTAAAAGACATGTTGTGCAGATGTACAAGCCCCTCTTGCACAGAAAGTATGGCTTAGATATCTCTTGTAGTTTCTTCAGAACAAACAAATGATCTGAAAATGCTTTTGAAGCAATAGACACAAAAACAGCTATAAATCCAAAACCTAATATGATAAACTCAAACTTTAAACTATATATTGTGTAGATTTACAGGTCCTACTTGCCCAGCAAAAAGGGTTCGAATAGCTCTCGCACTTTTTTCGAAACTCACAAACAACTGTTCATGGGCTGAAAAGACTTTTGGAGCAATAAAAACTTAAAAACTGCCATAACTCAAAAATGCAATAAAATAGGTTCAAACTTTAAAAGACATGTTGTGCAGATGTACAAGCCCCTCTTGCACAGAAAGTATGGCTTAGATATCTCTTGTAGTTTCTTCAGAACACACAAATTATCTGAAAATACTTTTGAAGCAATAGACACAAAAACAGCTATAAATCCAAAACCTAATATGATAGACTCAAACTTTAAACTATATATTGTGTAGATTTACAGGTCCTACTTGCCCAGCAAAAAGGGTTCGAATAGCTCTTGCACTTTTTTCGAAACTCACAAACAACTGTTCATGGGCTGAAAAGACTTTTGGAGCAATAAAAACTTAAAAACTGCCATAACTCAAAAATGCAATAAGATAGGTTCAAACTTTAAAAGACATGTTGTGCAGATGTACAAGCCCCTCTTGCACAGAAAGTATGGCTTAGATATCTCTTATAGTTTCTTCAGAACACACAAATGATCTGAAAATGCTTTTGAAGCAATAGACACAAAAACAGCTATAAATCCAAAACCTAATATGATAGACTCAAACTTTAAACTATATATTGTGTAGATTTACAGGTCCTACTTGCCCAGCAAAAAGGGTTTGAAGAGCTCTTGCACTTTTTTCGAAACTCACAAACAACTGTTCATGGGCTGAAAAGGCTTTTGGAGCAATAAAAACTTAAAAACTGCTATAACTCAAAAATGCAATAAGATAGGTTCAAACTTTAAAAGACATGTTGTGCAGATGTACAAGCCCCTCTTGCACAGAAAGTATGGCTTAGATATCTCTTGTAGTTTTCTTCAGAACACACAAATTATCTGAAAATGCTTTTGAAGCAATAGACACAAAAACAGCTATAAATCCAAAACCTAATATGATAGACTCAAACTTTAAACTATGTATTGTGTAGATTTACAGGTCATACTTGCCCAGCAAAAAGGGTTTGAATATCTCTTGCACTTTTTTCGAAACTCACAAACAACTGTTCATGGGCTGAAAAGGCTTTTGGAGCAATAAAAACTTAAAAACTGCCATAACTCAAAAATGCAATAAGATAGGTTCAAACTTTAAAAGACATGTTGTGCAGATGTACAAGCCCCTCTTACACAAAAAGTATGGCTTAGATATCTCTTGTAGTTTCTTCAGAACACACAAATTATCTGAAAATGCTTTTGAAGCAATAGACACAAAAACAGCTATAAATCCAAAACCTAATATGATAGACTCAAACTTTAAACTATATATTGTGTAGATTTACAGGTCATACTTGCCCAGCAAAAAGGGTTCGAATAGCTCTTGCACTTTTTTCGAAACTCACAAACAACTGTTCATGGGCTGAAAAGGCTTTTGGAGCAATAAAAACTTAAAAACTGCTATAACTCAAAAATGCAATAAGATAGGTTCAAACTTTAAAAGACATGTTGTGCAGATGTACAAGCCCCTCTTGCACAGAAAGTATGGCTTAGATATCTCTTGTAGTTTCTTCAGAACACACAAATGATCTGAAAATGCTTTTGAAGCAATAGACACAAAAACAGCTATAAATCCAAAACCTAATATGATAGACTCAAACTTTAAACTATATATTGTGTAGATTTACAGGTCCTACTTGCCCAGCAAAAAGGGTTTGAAGAGCTTTTGCACTTTTTTCGAAACTCACAAACAACTGTTCATGGGCTGAAAAGGCTTTTGGAGCAATAAAAACTTAAAAACTGCTATAACTCAAAAATGCAATAAGATAGGTTCAAACTTTAAAAGACATGTTGTGCAGATGTACAAGCCCCTCTTGCACAGAAAGTATGGCTTAGATATCTCTTGTAGTTTTCTTCAGAACACACAAATTATCTGAAAATGCTTTTGAAGCAATAGACACAAAAACAGCTATAAATCCAAAACCTAATATGATAGACTCAAACTTTAAACTATGTATTGTGTAGATTTACAGGTCATACTTGCCCAGCAAAAAGGGTTTGAATATCTCTTGCACTTTTTTCGAAACTCACAAACAACTGTTCATGGGCTGAAAAGGCTTTTGGAGCAATAAAAACTTAAAAACTGCCATAACTCAAAAATGCAATAAGATAGGTTCAAACTTTAAAAGACATGTTGTGCAGATGTACAAGCCCCTCTTACACAAAAAGTATGGCTTAGATATCTCTTGTAGTTTCTTCAGAACACACAAATTATCTGAAAATGCTTTTGAAGCAATAGACACAAAAACAGCTATAAATCCAAAACCTAATATGATAGACTCAAACTTTAAACTATATATTGTGTAGATTTACAGGTCATACTTGCCCAGCAAAAAGGGTTCGAATAGCTCTTGCACTTTTTTCGAAACTCACAAACAACTGTTCATGGGCTGAAAAGGCTTTTGGAGCAATAAAAACTTAAAAACTGCTATAACTCAAAAATGCAATAAGATAGGTTCAAACTTTAAAAGACATGTTGTGCAGATGTACAAGCCCCTCTTGCACAGAAAGTATGGCTTAGATATCTCTTGTAGTTTCTTCAGAACACACAAATGATCTGAAAATGCTTTTGAAGCAATAGACACAAAAACAGCTATAAATCCAAAACCTAATATGATAGACTCAAACTTTAAACTATATATTGTGTAGATTTACAGGTCCTACTTGCCCAGCAAAAAGGGTTTGAAGAGCTTTTGCACTTTTTTCGAAACTCACAAACAACTGTTCATGGGCTGAAAAGGCTTTTGGAGCAATAAAAACTTAAAAACTGCTATAACTCAAAAATGCAATAAGATAAGTTCAAACTTTAAAAGACATGTTGTGCAGATGTACAAGCCCCTCTTGCACAGAAAGTATGGCTTAGATATCTCTTGTAGTTTCTTCAGAACACACAAATGATCTGAAAATGCTTTTGAAGCAATAGACACAAAAACAGCTATAAATCCAAAACCTAATATGATAGACTCAAACTTTAAACTCTATATTGTGTAGATTTACAGGTCCTACTTGCCCAGCAAAAAGGGTTTGAAGAGCTCTTGCACTTTTTTCGAAACTCACAAACAACTGTTCATGGGGTGAAAAGGCTTTTGGAGCAATAAAAACTTAAAAACTGCTATAACTCAAAAATGCAATAAGATAAGTTCAAACTTTAAAAGACATGTTTTGCAGATGTACAAGCCCCTCTTGCACAGAAAGTTTGGGTTAGATATCTCTTGTAGTTTCTTCAGAACACACAAATAATCTGAAAATGCTTTTGAAGCAATAGACACAAAAACAGCTATAAATCCAAAACCTAATATGATAGACTCAAACTTTAAACTATATATTGTGTAGATTTACAGGTCCTACTTGCCCAAAAAAAAGGGTTTGAAGAGCTTTTGCACTTTTTTCGAAACTCACAAACAACTGTTCATGGGCTGAAAAGGCTTTTGGAGCAATAAAAACTTAAAAACTGCTATAACTCAAAAATGCAATAAGATAAGTTCAAACTTTAAAAGACATGTTGTGCAGATGTACAAGCCCCTCTTGCACAGAAAGTATGGCTTAGATATCTCTTGTAGTTTCTTCAGAACACACAAATGATCTGAAAATGCTTTTGAAGCAATAGACACAAAAACAGCTATAAATCCAAAACCTAATATGATAGACTCAAACTTTAAACTATATATTGTGTAGATTTACAGGTCCTACTTGCCCAGCAAAAAGGGTTTGAATAGCTCTTGCACTTTTTTCGAAACTCACAAACAACTGTTCATGGGCTGAAAAGACTTTTGGAGCAATAAAAACTTAAAAACTGCCATAACTCAAAAATGCAATAAGATAAGTTCAAACTTTAAAAGACATGTTGTGCAGATGTACAAGCCCCTCTTGCACAGAAAGTATGGCTTAGATATCTCGTAGTTTCTTCAGAACACACAAATGATCTGAAAATGCTTTTGAAGCAATAGACACAAAAACAGCTATAAATCCAAAACCTAATATGATAGACTCAAACTTTAAACTATATATTGTGTAGATTTACAGGTCCTACTTGCCCAGCAAAAAGGGTTTGAAGAGCTCTTGCACTTTTTTCGAAACTCACAAACAACTGTTCATGGGCTGAAAAGGCTTTTGGAGCAATAAAAACTTAAAAACTGCTATAACTCAAAAATGCAATAAGATAGGTTCAAACTTTAAAAGACATGTTGTGCAGATGTACAAGCCCCTCTTGCACAGAAAGTATGGCTTAGATATCTCTTGTAGTTTTCTTCAGAACACACAAATTATCTGAAAATGCTTTTGAAGCAATAGACACAAAAACAGCTATAAATCCAAAACCTAATATGATAGACTCAAACTTTAAACTATTTATTGTGTAGATTTACAGGTCCTACTTGCCCAGCAAAAAGGGTTCGAATAGCTCTTGCACTTTTTTCGAAACTCACAAACAACTGTTCATGGGCTGAAAAGGCTTTTGGAGCAATAAAAACTTAAAAACTGCTATAACTCAAAAATGCAATATGATAGGTTCAAACTTTAAAAGACATGTTGTGCAGATGTACAAGCCCCTCTTGCACAGAAAGTATGGCTTAGATATCTCTTGTAGTTTCTTCAGAACACACAAATGATCTGAAAATGCTTTTGAAGCAATAGACACAAAAACAGCTATAAATCCAAAACCTAATATGATAGACTCAAACTTTAAACTATATATTGTGTAGATTTACAGGTCCTACTTGCCCAGCAAAAAGGGTTTGAAGAGCTTTTGCACTTTTTTCGAAACTCACAAACAACTGTTCATGGGCTGAAAAGGCTTTTGGAGCAATAAAAACTTAAAAACTGCTATAACTCAAAAATGCAATAAGATAAGTTCAAACTTTAAAAGACTTGTTGTGCAGATGTACAAGCCCCTCTTGCACAGAAAGTATGGCTTAGATATCTCTTGTAGTTTCTTCAGAACACACAAATAATCTGAAAATGCTTTTGAAGCAATAGACACAAAAACAGCTATAAATCCAAAACCTAATATGATAGACTCAAACTTTAAACTATATATTGTGTAGATTTACAGGTCCTACTTGCCCAGCAAAAAGGGTTTGAAGAGCTTTTGCACTTTTTTCGAAACTCACAAACAACTGTTCATGGGCTGAAAAGGCTTTTGGAGCAATAAAAACTTAAAAACTGCTATAACTCAAAAATGCAATAAGATAAGTTCAAACTTTAAAAGACATGTTGTGCAGATGTACAAGCCCCTCTTGCACAGAAAGTATGGCTTAGATATCTCTTGTAGTTTCTTCAGAACACACAAATTATCTGAAAATGCTTTTGAAGCAATAGACACAAAAACAGCTATAAATCCAAAACCTAATATGATAGACTCAAACTTTAAACTATATATTGTGTAGATTTACAGGTCCTACTTGCCCAGCAAAAAGGGTTTGAAGAGCTCTTGCACTTTTTTCGAAACTCACAAACAACTGTTCATGGGCTGAAAAGGCTTTTGGAGCAATAAAAACTTAAAAACTGCTATAACTCAAAAATGCAATAAGATAAGTTCAAACTTTAAAAGACATGTTGTGCAGATGTACAAGCCCCTCTTGCACAGAAAGTATGGCTTAGATATCTCTTGTAGTTTCTTCAGAACAAACAAATGATCTGAAAATGCTTTTGAAGCAATAGACACAAAAACAGCTATAAATCCAAAACCTAATATGATAAACTCAAACTTTAAACTATATATTGTGTAGATTTACAGGTCCTACTTGCCCAGCAAAAAGGGTTCGAATAGCTCTCGCACTTTTTTCGAAACTCACAAACAACTGTTCATGGGCTGAAAAGACTTTTGGAGCAATAAAAACTTAAAAACTGCCATAACTCAAAAATGCAATAAGATAGGTTCAAACTTTAAAAGACATGTTGTGCAGATGTACAAGCCCCTCTTGCACAGAAAGTATGGCTTAGATATCTCTTGTAGTTTCTTCAGAACACACAAATTATCTGAAAATACTTTTGAAGCAATAGACACAAAAACAGCTATAAATCCAAAACCTAATATGATAGACTCAAACTTTAAACTATATATTGTGTAGATTTACAGGTCCTACTTGCCCAGCAAAAAGGGTTTGAATAGCTCTTGCACTTTTTTCGAAACTCACAAACAACTGTTCATGGGCTGAAAAGACTTTTGGAGCAATAAAAACTTAAAAACTGCCATAACTCAAAAATGCAATAAGATAGGTTCAAACTTTAAAAGACATGTTGTGCAGATGTACAAGCCCCTCTTGCACAGAAAGTATGGCTTAGATATCTCTTGTAGTTTCTTCAGAACACACAAATGATCTGAAAATGCTTTTGAAGCAATAGACACAAAAACAGCTATAAATCCAAAACCTAATATGATAGACTCAAACTTTAAACTATATATTGTGTAGATTTACAGGTCCTACTTGCCCAGCAAAAAGGGTTCGAATAGCTCTTGCACTTTTTTCGAAACTCACAAACAACTGTTCATGGGCTGAAAAGACTTTTGGAGCAATAAAAACTTAAAAACTGCCATAACTCAAAAATGCAATAAGATAGGTTCAAACTTTAAAAGACATGTTGTGCAGATGTACAAGCCCCTCTTGCACAGAAAGTATGGCTTAGATATCTCTTATAGTTTCTTCAGAACACACAAATGATCTGAAAATGCTTTTGAAGCAATAGACACAAAAACAGCTATAAATCCAAAACCTAATATGATAGACTCAAACTTTAAACTATATATTGTGTAGATTTACAGGTCCTACTTGCCCAGCAAAAAGGGTTTGAAGAGCTCTTGCACTTTTTTCGAAACTCACAAACAACTGTTCATGGGGTGAAAAGGCTTTTGGAGCAATAAAAACTTAAAAACTGCTATAACTCAAAAATGCAATAAGATAAGTTCAAACTTTAAAAGACATGTTTTGCAGATGTACAAGCCCCTCTTGCACAGAAAGTTTGGGTTAGATATCTCTTGTAGTTTCTTCAGAACACACAAATAATCTGAAAATGCTTTTGAAGCAATAGACACAAAAACAGCTATAAATCCAAAACCTAATATGATAGACTCAAACTTTAAACTATATATTGTGTAGATTTACAGGTCCTACTTGCCCAGAAAAAAGGGTTTGAAGAGCTTTTGCACTTTTTTCGAAACTCACAAACAACTGTTCATGGGCTGAAAAGGCTTTTGGAGCAATAAAAACTTAAAAACTGCTATAACTCAAAAATGCAATAAGATAAGTTCAAACTTTAAAAGACATGTTGTGCAGATGTACAAGCCCCTCTTGCACAGAAAGTATGGCTTAGATATCTCTTGTAGTTTCTTCAGAACACACAAATGATCTGAAAATGCTTTTGAAGCAATAGACACAAAAACAGCTATAAATCCAAAACCTAATATGATAGACTCAAACTTTAAACTATATATTGTGTAGATTTACAGGTCCTACTTGCCCAGCAAAAAGGGTTTGAATAGCTCTTGCACTTTTTTCGAAACTCACAAACAACTGTTCATGGGCTGAAAAGACTTTTGGAGCAATAAAAACTTAAAAACTGCCATAACTCAAAAATGCAATAAGATAAGTTCAAACTTTAAAAGACATGTTGTGCAGATGTACAAGCCCCTCTTGCACAGAAAGTATGGCTTAGATATCTCTTGTAGTTTCTTCAGAACACACAAATGATCTGAAAATGCTTTTGAAGCAATAGACACAAAAACAGCTATAAATCCAAAACCTAATATGATAGACTCAAACTTTAAACTATATATTGTGTAGATTTACAGGTCCTACTTGCCCAGCAAAAAGGGTTTGAAGAGCTCTTGCACTTTTTTCGAAACTCACAAACAACTGTTCATGGGCTGAAAAGGCTTTTGGAGCAATAAAAACTTAAAAACTGCTATAACTCAAAAATGCAATAAGATAGGTTCAAACTTTAAAAGACATGTTGTGCAGATGTACAAGCCCCTCTTGCACAGAAAGTATGGCTTAGATATCTCTTGTAGTTTTCTTCAGAACACACAAATTATCTGAAAATGCTTTTGAAGCAATAGACACAAAAACAGCTATAAATCCAAAACCTAATATGATAGACTCAAACTTTAAACTATTTATTGTGTAGATTTACAGGTCCTACTTGCCCAGCAAAAAGGGTTCGAATAGCTCTTGCACTTTTTTCGAAACTCACAAACAACTGTTCATGGGCTGAAAAGGCTTTTGGAGCAATAAAAACTTAAAAACTGCTATAACTCAAAAATGCAATATGATAGGTTCAAACTTTAAAAGACATGTTGTGCAGATGTACAAGCCCCTCTTGCACAGAAAGTATGGCTTAGATATCTCTTGTAGTTTCTTCAGAACACACAAATGATCTGAAAATGCTTTTGAAGCAATAGACACAAAAACAGCTATAAATCCAAAACCTAATATGATAGACTCAAACTTTAAACTATATATTGTGTAGATTTACAGGTCCTACTTGCCCAGCAAAAAGGGTTTGAAGAGCTTTTGCACTTTTTTCGAAACTCACAAACAACTGTTCATGGGCTGAAAAGGCTTTTGGAGCAATAAAAACTTAAAAACTGCTATAACTCAAAAATGCAATATGATAGGTTCAAACTTTAAAAGACATGTTGTGCAGATGTACAAGCCCCTCTTGCACAGAAAGTATGGCTTAGATATCTCTTGTAGTTTCTTCAGAACACACAAATGATCTGAAAATGCTTTTGAAGCAATAGACACAAAAACAGCTATAAATCCAAAACCTAATATGATAGACTCAAACTTTAAACTATATATTGTGTAGATTTACAGGTCCTACTTGCCCAGCAAAAAGGGTTTGAAGAGCTTTTGCACTTTTTTCGAAACTCACAAACAACTGTTCATGGGCTGAAAAGGCTTTTGGAGCAATAAAAACTTAAAAACTGCTATAACTCAAAAATGCAATAAGATAAGTTCAAACTTTAAAAGACTTGTTGTGCAGATGTACAAGCCCCTCTTGCACAGAAAGTATGGCTTAGATATCTCTTGTAGTTTCTTCAGAACACACAAATAATCTGAAAATGCTTTTGAAGCAATAGACACAAAAACAGCTATAAATCCAAAACCTAATATGATAGACTCAAACTTTAAACTATATATTGTGTAGATTTACAGGTCCTACTTGCCCAGCAAAAAGGGTTTGAAGAGCTTTTGCACTTTTTTCGAAACTCACAAACAACTGTTCATGGGCTGAAAAGGCTTTTGGAGCAATAAAAACTTAAAAACTGCTATAACTCAAAAATGCAATAAGATAAGTTCAAACTTTAAAAGACATGTTGTGCAGATGTACAAGCCCCTCTTGCACAGAAAGTATGGCTTAGATATCTCTTGTAGTTTCTTCAGAACACACAAATTATCTGAAAATGCTTTTGAAGCAATAGACACAAAAA
The DNA here is from genome assembly GCF_026437365.1 of Eucyclogobius newberryi. Taxonomy (NCBI): domain Eukaryota; kingdom Metazoa; phylum Chordata; class Actinopteri; order Gobiiformes; family Gobiidae; genus Eucyclogobius; species Eucyclogobius newberryi. The sequence continues at coordinate 13,940,205 of NW_027316532.1, forward strand.
CAGCTATAAATCCAAAACCTAATATGATAGACTCAAACTTTAAACTATATATTGTGTAGATTTACAGGTCCTACTTGCCCAGCAAAAAGGGTTTGAAGAGCTCTTGCACTTTTTTCGAAACTCACAAACAACTGTTCATGGGCTGAAAAGGCTTTTGGAGCAATAAAAACTTAAAAACTGCTATAACTCAAAAATGCAATAAGATAAGTTCAAACTTTAAAAGACATGTTGTGCAGATGTACAAGCCCCTCTTGCACAGAAAGTATGGCTTAGATATCTCTTGTAGTTTCTTCAGAACAAACAAATGATCTGAAAATGCTTTTGAAGCAATAGACACAAAAACAGCTATAAATCCAAAACCTAATATGATAAACTCAAACTTTAAACTATATATTGTGTAGATTTACAGGTCCTACTTGCCCAGCAAAAAGGGTTCGAATAGCTCTCGCACTTTTTTCGAAACTCACAAACAACTGTTCATGGGCTGAAAAGACTTTTGGAGCAATAAAAACTTAAAAACTGCCATAACTCAAAAATGCAATAAGATAGGTTCAAACTTTAAAAGACATGTTGTGCAGATGTACAAGCCCCTCTTGCACAGAAAGTATGGCTTAGATATCTCTTGTAGTTTCTTCAGAACACACAAATTATCTGAAAATACTTTTGAAGCAATAGACACAAAAACAGCTATAAATCCAAAACCTAATATGATAGACTCAAACTTTAAACTATATATTGTGTAGATTTACAGGTCCTACTTGCCCAGCAAAAAGGGTTTGAATAGCTCTTGCACTTTTTTCGAAACTCACAAACAACTGTTCATGGGCTGAAAAGACTTTTGGAGCAATAAAAACTTAAAAACTGCCATAACTCAAAAATGCAATAAGATAGGTTCAAACTTTAAAAGACATGTTGTGCAGATGTACAAGCCCCTCTTGCACAGAAAGTATGGCTTAGATATCTCTTGTAGTTTCTTCAGAACACACAAATGATCTGAAAATGCTTTTGAAGCAATAGACACAAAAACAGCTATAAATCCAAAACCTAATATGATAGACTCAAACTTTAAACTATATATTGTGTAGATTTACAGGTCCTACTTGCCCAGCAAAAAGGGTTCGAATAGCTCTTGCACTTTTTTCGAAACTCACAAACAACTGTTCATGGGCTGAAAAGACTTTTGGAGCAATAAAAACTTAAAAACTGCCATAACTCAAAAATGCAATAAGATAGGTTCAAACTTTAAAAGACATGTTGTGCAGATGTACAAGCCCCTCTTGCACAGAAAGTATGGCTTAGATATCTCTTATAGTTTCTTCAGAACACACAAATGATCTGAAAATGCTTTTGAAGCAATAGACACAAAAACAGCTATAAATCCAAAACCTAATATGATAGACTCAAACTTTAAACTATATATTGTGTAGATTTACAGGTCCTACTTGCCCAGCAAAAAGGGTTTGAAGAGCTCTTGCACTTTTTTCGAAACTCACAAACAACTGTTCATGGGCTGAAAAGGCTTTTGGAGCAATAAAAACTTAAAAACTGCTATAACTCAAAAATCCAATAAGATAGGTTCAAACTTTAAAAGACATGTTGTGCAGATGTACAAGCCCCTCTTGCACAGAAAGTATGGGTTAGATATCTCTTGTAGTTTTCTTCAGAACACACAAATTATCTGAAAATGCTTTTGAAGCAATAGACACAAAAACAGCTATAAATCCAAAACCTAATATGATAGACTCAAACTTTAAACTATGTATTGTGTAGATTTACAGGTCATACTTGCCCAGCAAAAAGGGTTCGAATAGCTCTTGCACTTTTTTCGAAACTCACAAACAACTGTTCATGGGCTGAAAAGGCTTTTGGAGCAATAAAAACTTAAAAACTGCTATAACTCAAAAATGCAATAAGATAGGTTCAAACTTTAAAAGACATGTTGTGCAGATGTACAAGCCCCTCTTGCACAGAAAGTATGGCTTAGATATCTCTTGTAGTTTCTTCAGAACACACAAATGATCTGAAAATGCTTTTGAAGCAATAGACACAAAAACAGCTATAAATCCAAAACCTAATATGATAGACTCAAACTTTAAACTATATATTGTGTAGATTTACAGGTCCTACTTGCCCAGCAAAAAGGGTTCGAATAGCTCTTGCACTTTTTTCGAAACTCACAAACAACTGTTCATGGGCTGAAAAGGCTTTTGGAGCAATAAAAACTTAAAAACTGCTATAACTCAAAAATGCAATAAGATAAGTTCAAACTTTAAAAGACATGTTGTGCAGAATTAGAAGCCCCTCTTGCACAGAAAGTATGGCTTAGATATCTCTTGTAGTTTCTTCAGAACAAACAAATGATCTGAAAATGCTTTTGAAGCAATAGACACAAAAACAGCTATAAACCCAAAACCTAATATAATAGACTCAAACTTTAAACTATATATTGTGTAGATTTACAGGTCCTACTTGCCCAGCAAAAAGGGTTTGAAGAGCTCTTGCACTTTTTTCGAAACTCACAAACAACTGTTCATGGGCTGAAAAGGCTTTTGGAGCAATAAAAACTTAAAAACTGCTATAACTCAAAAATGCAATAAGATAGGTTCAAACTTTAAAAGACATGTTGTGCAGATGTACAAGCCCCTCTTGCACAGAAAGTTTGGGTTAGATATCTCTTGTAGTTTCTTCAGAACACACAAATTATCTGAAAATGCTTTTGAAGCAATAGACACAAAAACAGCTATAAATCCAAAACCTAATATGATAGACTCAAACTTTAAACTATATATTGTGTAGATTTACAGGTCCTACTTGCCCAGCAAAAAGGGTTTGAAGAGCTCTTGCACTTTTTTCGAAACTCACAAACAACTGTTCATGGGCTGAAAAGGCTTTTGGAGCAATAAAAACTTAAAAACTGCTATAACTCAAAAATGCAATAAGATAAGTTCAAACTTTAAAAGACATGTTGTGCAGATGTACAAGCCCCTCTTGCACAGAAAGTATGGCTTAGATATCTCTTGTAGTTTCTTCAGAACAAACAAATGATCTGAAAATGCTTTTGAAGCAATAGACACAAAAACAGCTATAAATCCAAAACCTAATATGATAGACTCAAACTTTAAACTATATATTGTGTAGATTTACAGGTCCTACTTGCCCAGCAAAAAGGGTTTGAATAGCTCTCGCACTTTTTTCGAAACTCACAAACAACTGTTCATGGGCTGAAAAGACTTTTGGAGCAATAAAAACTTAAAAACTGCCATAACTCAAAAATGCAATAAGATAGGTTCAAACTTTAAAAGAAATGTTGTGCAGATGTACAAGCCCCTCTTGCACAGAAAGTTTGGGTTAGATATCTCTTGTAGTTTCTTCAGAACACACAAATTATCTGAAAATGCTTTTGAAGCAATAGACACAAAAACAGCTATAAATCCAAAACCTAATATGATAGACTCAAACTTTAAACTATATATTGTGTAGATTTACAGGTCCTACTTGCCCAGCAAAAAGGGTTTGAAGAGCTCTTGCACTTTTTTCGAAACTCACAAACAACTGTTCATGGGCTGAAAAGGCTTTTGGAGCAATAAAAACTTAAAAACTGCTATAACTCAAAAATGCAATAAGATAAGTTCAAACTTTAATAGACATGTTGTGCAGATGTACAAGCCCCTCTTGCACAGAAAGTATGGCTTAGATATCTCTTGTAGTTTCTTCAGAACACACAAATTATCTGAAAATGCTTTTGAAGCAATAGACACAAAAACAGCTATAAACCCAAAACCTAATATGATAGACTCAAACTTTAAACTATATATTGTGTAGATTTACAGGTCCTACTTGCCCAGCAAAAAGGGTTCGAATAGCTCTTGCACTTTTTTCGAAACTCACAAACAACTGTTCATGGGCTGAAAAGGCTTTTGGAGCAATAAAAACTTAAAAACTGCTATAACTCAAAAATGCAATAAGATAGGTTCAAACTTTAAAAGACATGTTGTGCAGATGTACAAGCCCCTCTTGCACAGAAAGTATGGCTTAGATATCTCTTGTAGTTTCTTCAGAACACACAAATGATCTGAAAATGCTTTTGAAGCAATAGACACAAAAACAGCTATAAATCCAAAACCTAATATGATAGACTCAAACTTTAAACTATATATTGTGTAGATTTACAGGTCCTACTTGCCCAGCAAAAAGGGTTCGAATAGCTCTTGCACTTTTTTCGAAACTCACAAACAACTGTTCATGGGCTGAAAAGACTTTTGGAGCAATAAAAACTTAAAAACTGCCATAACTCAAAAATGCAATAAGATAGGTTCAAACTTTAAAAGACATGTTGTGCTGATGTACAAGCCCCTCTTGCACAGAAAGTATGGCTTAGATATCTCTTATAGTTTCTTCAGAACACACAAATGATCTGAAAATGCTTTTGAAGCAATAGACACAAAAACAGCTATAAATCCAAAACCTAATATGATAGACTCAAACTTTAAACTATATATTGTGTAGATTTACAGGTCCTACTTGCCCAGCAAAAAGGGTTCGAATAGCTCTTGCACTTTTTTCGAAACTCACAAACAACTGTTCATGGGCTGAAAAGGCTTTTGGAGCAATAAAAACTTAAAAACTGCTATAACTCAAAAATGCAATAAGATAGGTTCAAACTTTAAAAGACATGTTGTGCAGATGTACAAGCCCCTCTTGCACAGAAAGTATGGCTTAGATATCTCTTGTAGTTTCTTCAGAACACACAAATTATCTGAAAATGCTTTTGAAGCAATAGACACAAAAACAGCTATAAATCCAAAACCTAATATGATAGACTCAAACTTTAAACTATATATTGTGTAGATTTACAGGTCCTACTTGCCCAGCAAAAAGGGTTTGAAGAGCTCTTGCACTTTTTTCGAAACTCACAAACAACTGTTCATGGGCTGAAAAGGCTTTTGGAGCAATAAAAACTTAAAAACTGCTATAACTCAAAAATGCAATAAGATAAGTTCAAACTTTAAAAGAAATGTTGTGCAGATGTACAAGCCCCTCTTGCACAGAAAGTACGGCTTAGATATCTCTTGTAGTTTCTTCAGAACACACAAATTATCTGAAAATGCTTTTGAAGCAATAGACACAAAAACAGCTATAAATCCAAAACCTAATATGATAGACTCAAACTTTAAACTATATATTGTGTAGATTTACAGGTCCTACTTGCCCAGCAAAAAGGGTTTGAAGAGCTCTTGCACTTTTTTCGAAACTCACAAACAACTGTTCATGGGCTGAAAAGGCTTTTGGAGCAATAAAAACTTAAAAACTGCTATAACTCAAAAATGCAATAAGATAAGTTCAAACTTTAATAGACATGTTGTGCAGATGTACAAGCCCCTCTTGCACAGAAAGTATGGCTTAGATATCTCTTGTAGTTTCTTCAGAACACACAAATTATCTGAAAATGCTTTTGAAGCAATAGACACAAAAACAGCTATAAACCCAAAACCTAATATGATAGACTCAAACTTTAAACTATATATTGTGTAGATTTACAGGTCCTACTTGCCCAGCAAAAAGGGTTCGAATAGCTCTTGCACTTTTTTCGAAACTCACAAACAACTGTTCATGGGCTGAAAAGGCTTTTGGAGCAATAAAAACTTAAAAACTGCTATAACTCAAAAATGCAATAAGATAGGTTCAAACTTTAAAAGACATGTTGTGCAGATGTACAAGCCCCTCTTGCACAGAAAGTATGGCTTAGATATCTCTTGTAGTTTCTTCAGAACACACAAATGATCTGAAAATGCTTTTGAAGCAATAGACACAAAAACAGCTATAAATCCAAAACCTAATATGATAGACTCAAACTTTAAACTATATATTGTGTAGATTTACAGGTCCTACTTGCCCAGCAAAAAGGGTTCGAATAGCTCTTGCACTTTTTTCGAAACTCACAAACAACTGTTCATGGGCTGAAAAGACTTTTGGAGCAATAAAAACTTAAAAACTGCCATAACTCAAAAATGCAATAAGATAGGTTCAAACTTTAAAAGACATGTTGTGCAGATGTACAAGCCCCTCTTGCACAGAAAGTATGGCTTAGATATCTCTTATAGTTTCTTCAGAACACACAAATGATCTGAAAATGCTTTTGAAGCAATAGACACAAAAACAGCTATAAATCCAAAACCTAATATGATAGACTCAAACTTTAAACTATATATTGTGTAGATTTACAGGTCCTACTTGCCCAGCAAAAAGGGTTCGAATAGCTCTTGCACTTTTTTCGAAACTCACAAACAACTGTTCATGGGCTGAAAAGGCTTTTGGAGCAATAAAAACTTAAAAACTGCTATAACTCAAAAATGCAATAAGATAGGTTCAAACTTTAAAAGACATGTTGTGCAGATGTACAAGCCCCTCTTGCACAGAAAGTATGGCTTAGATATCTCTTGTAGTTTCTTCAGAACAAACAAATGATCTGAAAATGCTTTTGAAGCAATAGACACAAAAACAGCTATAAACCCAAAACCTAATATGATAGACTCAAACTTTAAACTATATATTGTGTAGATTTACAGGTCCTACTTGCCCAGCAAAAAGGGTTCGAATAGCTCTTGCACTTTTTTCGAAACTCACAAACAACTGTTCATGGGCTGAAAAGGCTTTTGGAGCAATAAAAACTTAAAAACTGCTATAACTCAAAAATGCAATAAGATAGGTTCAAACTTTAAAAGACATGTTGTGCAGATGTACAAGCCCCTCTTGCACAGAAAGTATGGCTTAGATATCTCTTGTAGTTTCTTCAGAACACACAAATTATCTGAAAATGCTTTTGAAGCAATAGACACAAAAACAGCTATAAATCCAAAACCTAATATGATAGACTCAAACTTTAAACTATATATTGTGTAGATTTACAGGTCCTACTTGCCCAGCAAAAAGGGTTTGAAGAGCTCTTGCACTTTTTTCGAAACTCACAAACAACTGTTCATGGGCTGAAAAGGCTTTTGGAGCAATAAAAACTTAAAAACTGCTATAACTCAAAAATGCAATAAGATAAGTTCAAACTTTAAAAGACATGTTGTGCAGATGTACAAGCCCCTCTTGCACAGAAAGTATGGCTTAGATATCTCTTGTAGTTTCTTCAGAACAAACAAATGATCTGAAAATGCTTTTGAAGCAATAGACACAAAAACAGCTATAAATCCAAAACCTAATATGATAAACTCAAACTTTAAACTATATATTGTGTAGATTTACAGGTCCTACTTGCCCAGCAAAAAGGGTTCGAATAGCTCTCGCACTTTTTTCGAAACTCACAAACAACTGTTCATGGGCTGAAAAGACTTTTGGAGCAATAAAAACTTAAAAACTGCCATAACTCAAAAATGCAATAAGATAGGTTCAAACTTTAAAAGAAATGTTGTGCAGATGTACAAGCCCCTCTTGCACAGAAAGTACGGCTTAGATATCTCTTGTAGTTTCTTCAGAACACACAAATTATCTGAAAATGCTTTTGAAGCAATAGACACAAAAACAGCTATAAATCCAAAACCTAATATGATAGACTCAAACTTTAAACTATATATTGTGTAGATTTACAGGTCCTACTTGCCCAGCAAAAAGGGTTTGAATAGCTCTTGCACTTTTTTCGAAACTCACAAACAACTGTTCATGGGCTGAAAAGGCTTTTGGAGCAATAAAAACTTAAAAACTGCTATAACTCAAAAATGCAATAAGATAAGTTCAAACTTTAATAGACATGTTGTGCAGATGTACAAGCCCCTCTTGCACAGAAAGTATGGCTTAGATATCTCTTGTAGTTTCTTCAGAACACACAAATTATCTGAAAATGCTTTTGAAGCAATAGACACAAAAACAGCTATAAACCCAAAACCTAATATGATAGACTCAAACTTTAAACTATATATTGTGTAGATTTACAGGTCCTACTTGCCCAGCAAAAAGGGTTCGAATAGCTCTTGCACTTTTTTCGAAACTCACAAACAACTGTTCATGGGCTGAAAAGGCTTTTGGAGCAATAAAAACTTAAAAACTGCTATAACTCAAAAATGCAATAAGATAGGTTCAAACTTTAAAAGACATGTTGTGCAGATGTACAAGCCCCTCTTGCACAGAAAGTATGGCTTAGATATCTCTTGTAGTTTCTTCAGAACACTCAAATTATCTGAAAATACTTTTGAAGCAATAGACACAAAAACAGCTATAAATCCAAAACCTAATATGATAGACTCAAACTTTAAACTATATATTGTGTAGATTTACAGGTCCTACTTGCCCAGCAAAAAGGGTTTGAATAGCTCTTGCACTTTTTTCGAAACTCACAAACAACTGTTCATGGGCTGAAAAGACTTTTGGAGCAATAAAAACTTAAAAACTGCCATAACTCAAAAATGCAATAAGATAGGTTCAAACTTTAAAAGACATGTTGTGCAGATCTACAAGCCCCTCTTGCACAGAAAGTTTGGGTTAGATATCTCTTGTAGTTTCTTCAGAACACACAAATTATCTGAAAATGCTTTTGAAGCAATAGACACAAAAACAGCTATAAATCCAAAACCTAATATGATAGACTCAAACTTTAAACTATGTATTGTGTAGATTTACAGGTCCTACTTGCCCAGCAAAAAGGGTTTGAATATCTCTTGCACTTTTTTCGAAACTCACAAACAACTGTTCATGGGCTGAAAAGGCTTTTGGAGCAATAAAAACTTAAAAACTGCTATAACTCAAAAATGCAATAAGATAAGTTCAAACTTTAAAAGACATGTTGTGCAGATGTACAAGCCCCTCTTGCACAGAAAGTATGGCTTAGATATCTCTTGTAGTTTCTTCAGAACAAACAAATGATCTGAAAATGCTTTTGAAGCAATAGACACAAAAACAGCTATAAATCCAAAACCTAATATGATAAACTCAAACTTTAAACTATATATTGTGTAGATTTACAGGTCCTACTTGCCCAGCAAAAAGGGTTCGAATAGCTCTCGCACTTTTTTCGAAACTCACAAACAACTGTTCATGGGCTGAAAAGACTTTTGGAGCAATAAAAACTTAAAAACTGCCATAACTCAAAAATGCAATAAGATAGGTTCAAACTTTAAAAGAAATGTTGTGCAGATGTACAAGCCCCTCTTGCACAGAAAGTACGGCTTAGATATCTCTTGTAGTTTCTTCAGAACACACAAATGATCTGAAAATGCTTTTGAAGCAATAGACACAAAAACAGCTATAAATCCAAAACCTAATATGATAGACTCAAACTTTAAACTATATATTGTGTAGATTTACAGGTCCTACTTGCCCAGCATAAAGGGTTTGAAGAGCTCTTGCACTTTTTTCGAAACTCACAAACAACTGTTCATGGGCTGAAAAGGCTTTTGGAGCAATAAAAACTTAAAAACTGCCATAACTCAAAAATGCAATAAGATAGGTTCAAACTTTAAAAGACATGTTGTGCAGATGTACAAGCCCCTCTTGCACAGAAAGTATGGCTTAGATATCTCTTGTAGTTTCTTCAGAACACACAAATGATCTGAAAATGCTTTTGAAGCAATAGACACAAAAACAGCTATAAATCCAAAACCTAATATGATAGACTCAAACTTTAAACTATATATTGTGTAGATTTACAGGTCCTACTTGCCCAGCAAAAAGGGTTCGAATAGCTCTTGCACTTTTTTCGAAACTCACAAACAACTGTTCATGGGCTGAAAAGGCTTTTGGAGCAATAAAAACTTAAAAACTGCTATAACTCAAAAATGCAATAAGATAGGTTCAAACTTTAAAAGACATGTTGTGCAGATGTACAAGCCCCTCTTGCACAGAAAGTATGGCTTAGATATCTCTTGTAGTTTCTTCAGAACACACAAATGATCTGAAAATGCTTTTGAAGCAATAGACACAAAAACAGCTATAAATCCAAAACCTAATATGATAGACTCAAACTTTAAACTATATATTGTGTAGATTTACAGGTCCTACTTGCCCAGCAAAAAGGGTTTGAATAGCTCTTGCACTTTTTTCGAAACTCACAAACAACTGTTCATGGGCTGAAAAGACTTTTGGAGCAATAAAAACTTAAAAACTGCCATAACTCAAAAATGCAATAAGATAGGTTCAAACTTTAAAAGACATGTTGTGCAGATGTACAAGCCCCTCTTGCACAAAAAGTATGGCTTAGATATCTCTTGTAGTTTCTTCAGAACACACAAATTATCTGAAAATGCTTTTGAAGCAATAGACACAAAAACAGCTATAAATCCAAAACCTAATATGATAGACTCAAACTTTAAACTATATATTGTGTAGATTTACAGGTCCTACTTGCCCAGCAAAAAGGGTTTGAATAGCTCTTGCACTTTTTTCGAAACTCACAAACAACTGTTCATGGGCTGAAAAGACTTTTGGAGCAATAAAAACTTAAAAACTGCCATAACTCAAAAATGCAATAAGATAGGTTCAAACTTTAAAAGACATGTTGTGCAGATGTACAAGCCCCTCTTGCACAAAAAGTATGGCTTAGATATCTCTTGTAGTTTCTTCAGAACACACAAATTATCTGAAAATGCTTTTGAAGCAATAGACACAAAAACAGCTATAAATCCAAAACCTAATATGATAGACTCAAACTTTAAACTATATATTGTGTAGATTTAAAGGTCATACTTGCCCAGCAAAAAGGGTTTGAATATCTCTTGCACTTTTTTCGAAACTCACAAACAACTGTTCATGGGCTGAAAAGGCTTTTGGAGCAATAAAAACTTAAAAACTGCTATAACTCAAAAATGCAATAAGATAGGTTCAAACTTTAAAAGACATGTTGTGCAGATGTACAAGCCCCTCTTGCACAGAAAGTATGGCTTAGATATCTCTTGTAGTTTCTTCAGAACACACAAATGATTTGAAAATGCTTTTGAAGCAATAGACACAAAAACAGCTATAAATCCAAAACCTAATATGATAGACTCAAACTTTAAACTATATATTGTGTAGATTTACAGGTCCTACTTGCCCAGCAAAAAGGGTTTGAATAGCTCTTGCACTTTTTTCGAAACTCACAAACAACTGTTCATGGGCTGAAAAGACTTTTGGAGCAATAAAAACTTAAAAACTGCCATAACTCAAAAATGCAATAAGATAGGTTCAAACTTTAAAAGACATGTTGTGCAGATGTACAAGCCCCTCTTGCACAAAAAGTATGGCTTAGATATCTCTTGTAGTTTCTTCAGAACACACAAATTATCTGAAAATGCTTTTGAAGCAATAGACACAAAAACAGCTATAAATCCAAAACCTAATATGATAGACTCAAACTTTAAACTATATATTGTGTAGATTTAAAGGTCATACTTGCCCAGCAAAAAGGGTTTGAATATCTCTTGCACTTTTTTCGAAACTCACAAACTGTTCATGGGCTGAAAAGGCTTTTGGAGCAATAAAAACTTAAAAACTGCCATAACTCAAAAATGAAATAAGATAGGTTCAAACTTTAAAAGACATGTTGTGCAGATGTACAAGCCCCTCTTGCACAAAAAGTATGGCTTAGATATCTCTTGTAGTTTCTTCAGAACACACAAATTATCTGAAAATGCTTTTGAAGCAATAGACACAAAAACAGCTATAAATCCAAAACCTAATATGATAGACTCAAACTTTAAACTATATATTGTGTAGATTTACAGGTCCTACTTGCCCAGCAAAAAGGGTTTGAATAGCTTTTGCACTTTTTTCGAAACTCACAAACAACTGTTCATGGGCTGAAAAGGCTTTTGGAGCAATAAAAACTTATAAACTGCTATAACTCAAAAATGCAATAAGATAAGTTCAAACTTTAAAAAACATGTTGTGCAGATGTACAAGCCCCTCTTGCACAGAAAGTATGGCTTAGATATCTCTTGTAGTTTCTTCAGAACACACAAATAATCTGAAAATGCTTTTGAAGCAATAGACACAAAAACAGCTATAAACCCAAAACCTAATATGATAGACTCAAACTTTAAACTATATATTGTGTAGATTTACAGGTCCTACTTAACCAGTAAAAAGGGTTCGAATAGCTCTTGCACTTTTTTCGAAACTCACAAACAACTGTTCATGGGCTGAAAAGGCTTTTGGAGCAATAAAAACTTAAAAACTGCTATAACTCAAAAATGCAATAAGATAAGTTCAAACTTTAAAAGACATGTTGTGCAGATGTACAAGCCCCTCTTGCACAGAAAGTATGGCTTAGATATCTCTTGTAGTTTCTTCAGAACACACAAATTATCTGAAAATGCTTTTGAAGCAATAGACACAAAAACAGCTATAAATCCAAAACCTAATATGATAGACTCAAACTTTAAACTATATATTGTGTAGATTTACAGGTCCTACTTGCCCAGCAAAAAGGGTTTGAATAGCTCTTGCACTTTTTTCGAAACTCACAAACAACTGTTCATGGGCTGAAAAGACTTTTGGAGCAATAAAAACTTAAAAACTGCCATAACTCAAAAATGCAATAAGATAGGTTCAAACTTTAAAAAACATGTTGTGCAGATGTACAAGCCCCTCTTGCACAGAAAGTATGGCTTAGATATCTCTTGTAGTTTCTCTTAAGAACACACAAATTATCTGAAAATGCTTTTGAAGCAATAGACACAAAAACAGCTATAAATCCAAAACCTAATATGATAGACTCAAACTTTAAACTATATATTGTGTAGGTTTACAGGTCCTACTTGCCCAGCAAAAAGGGTTTGAAGAGCTCTTGCACTTTTTTCGAAACTCACAAACAACTGTTCATGGGCTGAAAAGGCTTTTGGAGCAATAAAAACTTAAAAACTGCTATAACTCAAAAATGCAATAAGATAAGTTCAAACTTTAAAAGACATGTTGTGCAGATGTACAAGCCCCTCTTGCACAGAAAGTATGGCTTAGATATCTCTTGTAGTTTCTTCAGAACACACAAATTATCTGAAAATACTTTTGAAGCAATAGACACAAAAACAGCTATAAATCCAAAACCTAATATGATAGACTCAAACTTTAAACTATATATTGTGTAGATTTACAGGTCCTACTTGCCCAGCAAAAAGGGTTTGAAGAGCTCTTGCACTTTTTTCGAAACTCACAAACAACTGTTCATGGGCTGAAAAGGCTTTTGGAGCAATAAAAACTTAAAAACTGCCATAACTCAAAAATGCAATAAGATAGGTTCAAACTTTAAAAGACATGTTGTGCAGATGTACAAGCCCCTCTTGCACAGAAAGTATGGCTTAAATATCTCTTGTAGTTTCTTCAGAACACACAAATGATCTGAAAATGCTTTTGAAGCAATAGACACAAAAACAGCTATAAATCCAAAACCTAATATGATAGACTCAAACTTTAAACTATATATTGTGTAGATTTAAAGGTCATACTTGCCCAGCAAAAAGGGTTTGAATAGCTCTTGCACTTTTTTCGAAACTCACAAACAACTGTTCATGGGCTGAAAAGGCTTTTGGAGCAATAAAAACTTAAAAACTGCCATAACTCAAAAATGCAATAAGATAGGTTCAAACTTTAAAAGACATGTTGTGCAGATGTACAAGCCCCTCTTGCACAAAAAGTATGGCTTAGATATCTCTTGTAGTTTCTTCAGAACACACAAATTATCTGAAAATGCTTTTGAAGCAATAGACACAAAAACAGCTATAAATCCAAAACCTAATATGATAGACTCAAACTTTAAACTATATATTGTGTAGATTTACAGGTCCTACTTGCCCAGCAAAAAGGGTTCGAATAGCTCTTGCACTTTTTTCGAAACTCACAAACAACTGTTCATGGGCTGAAAAGGCTTTTGGAGCAATAAAAACTTAAAAACTGCTATAACTCAAAAATGCAATAAGATAAGTTCAAACTTTAAAAGACATGTTGTGCAGATGTACAAGCCCCTCTTGCACAGAAAGTATGGCTTAGATATCTCTTGTAGTTTCTTCAGAACACACAAATTATCTGAAAATGCTTTTGAAGCAATAGACACAAAAACAGCTATAAATCCAAAACCTAATATGATAGACTCAAACTTTAAACTATATATTGTGTAGATTTACAGGTCCTACTTGCCCAGCAAAAAGGGTTTGAAGAGCTCTTGCACTTTTTTCGAAACTCACAAACAACTGTTCATGGGCTGAAAAGGCTTTTGGAGCAATAAAAACTTAAAAACTGCTATAACTCAAAAATGCAATAAGATAGGTTCAAACTTTAAAAGACATGTTGTGCAGATGTACAAGCCCCTCTTGCACAGAAAGTATGGCTTAGATATCTCTTGTAGTTTCTTCAGAACACACAAATGATCTGAAAATGCTTTTGAAGCAATAGACACAAAAACAGCTATAAATCCAAAACCTAATATGATAGACTCAAACTTTAAACTATATATTGTGTAGATTTACAGGTCCTACTTGCCCAGCAAAAAGGGTTTGAATAGCTCTTGCACTTTTTTCGAAACTCACAAACAACTGTTCATGGGCTGAAAAGACTTTTGGAGCAATAAAAACTTAAAAACTGCCATAACTCAAAAATGCAATAAGATAGGTTCAAACTTTAAAATACATGTTGTGCAGATGTACAAGCCCCTCTTGCACAAAAAGTATGGGTTAGATATCTCTTGTAGTTTCTTCAGAACACACAAATTATCTGAAAATGCTTTTGAAGCAATAGACACAAAAACAGCTATAAATCCAAAACCTAATATGATAGACTCAAACTTTAAACTATATATTGTGTAGTTTTACAGGTCCTACTTGCCCAGCAAAAAGGGTTCGAATAGCTCTTGCACTTTTTTCGAAACTCACAAACAACTGTTCATGGGCTGAAAAGGCTTTTGGAGCAATAAAAACTTAAAAACTGCTATAACTCAAAAATGCAATAAGATAGGTTCAAACTTTAAAAGACATGTTGTGCAGATGTACAAGCCCCTCTTGCACAGAAAGTATGGGTTAGATATCTCTTGTAGTTTCTTCAGAACACACAAATGATCTGAAAATGCTTTTGAAGCAATAGACACAAAAACAGCTATAAATCCAAAACCTAATATGATAGACTCAAACTTTAAACTCTATATTGTGTAGATTTACAGGTCCTACTTGCCCAGCAAAAAGGGTTTGAAGAGCTCTTGCACTTTTTTCGAAACTCACAAACAACTGTTCATGGGCTGAAAAGACTTTTGGAGCAATAAAAACTTAAAAACTGCCATAACTCAAAAATGCAATAAGATAGGTTCAAACTTTAAAAGACATGTTGTGCAGATGTACAAGCCCCTCTTGCACAGAAAGTATGGCTTAAATATCTCTTGTAGTTTCTTCAGAACACACAAATGATCTGAAAATGCTTTTGAAGCAATAGACACAAAAACAGCTATAAATCCAAAACCTAATATGATAGACTCAAACTTTAAACTATATATTGTGTAGATTTAAAGGTCATACTTGCCCAGCAAAAAGGGTTTGAATAGCTCTTGCACTTTTTTCGAAACTCACAAACAACTGTTCATGGGCTGAAAAGGCTTTTGGAGCAATAAAAACTTAAAAACTGCCATAACTCAAAAATGCAATAAGATAGGTTCAAACTTTAAAAGACATGTTGTGCAGATGTACAAGCCCCTCTTGCACAAAAAGTATGGCTTAGATATCTCTTGTAGTTTCTTCAGAACACACAAATTATCTGAAAATGCTTTTGAAGCAATAGACACAAAAACAGCTATAAATCCAAAACCTAATATGATAGACTCAAACTTTAAACTATATATTGTGTAGATTTACAGGTCCTACTTGCCCAGCAAAAAGGGTTCGAATAGCTCTTGCACTTTTTTCGAAACTCACAAACAACTGTTCATGGGCTGAAAAGGCTTTTGGAGCAATAAAAACTTAAAAACTGCTATAACTCAAAAATGCAATAAGATAAGTTCAAACTTTAAAAGACATGTTGTGCAGATGTACAAGCCCCTCTTGCACAGAAAGTATGGCTTAGATATCTCTTGTAGTTTCTTCAGAACACACAAATTATCTGAAAATGCTTTTGAAGCAATAGACACAAAAACAGCTATAAATCCAAAACCTAATATGATAGACTCAAACTTTAAACTATATATTGTGTAGATTTACAGGTCCTACTTGCCCAGCAAAAAGGGTTTGAAGAGCTCTTGCACTTTTTTCGAAACTCACAAACAACTGTTCATGGGCTGAAAAGGCTTTTGGAGCAATAAAAACTTAAAAACTGCTATAACTCAAAAATGCAATAAGATAGGTTCAAACTTTAAAAGACATGTTGTGCAGATGTACAAGCCCCTCTTGCACAGAAAGTATGGCTTAGATATCTCTTGTAGTTTCTTCAGAACACACAAATGATCTGAAAATGCTTTTGAAGCAATAGACACAAAAACAGCTATAAATCCAAAACCTAATATGATAGACTCAAACTTTAAACTATATATTGTGTAGATTTACAGGTCCTACTTGCCCAGCAAAAAGGGTTTGAATAGCTCTTGCACTTTTTTCGAAACTCACAAACAACTGTTCATGGGCTGAAAAGACTTTTGGAGCAATAAAAACTTAAAAACTGCCATAACTCAAAAATGCAATAAGATAGGTTCAAACTTTAAAATACATGTTGTGCAGATGTACAAGCCCCTCTTGCACAAAAAGTATGGGTTAGATATCTCTTGTAGTTTCTTCAGAACACACAAATTATCTGAAAATGCTTTTGAAGCAATAGACACAAAAACAGCTATAAATCCAAAACCTAATATGATAGACTCAAACTTTAAACTATATATTGTGTAGTTTTACAGGTCCTACTTGCCCAGCAAAAAGGGTTCGAATAGCTCTTGCACTTTTTTCGAAACTCACAAACAACTGTTCATGGGCTGAAAAGGCTTTTGGAGCAATAAAAACTTAAAAACTGCTATAACTCAAAAATGCAATAAGATAGGTTCAAACTTTAAAAGACATGTTGTGCAGATGTACAAGCCCCTCTTGCACAGAAAGTATGGGTTAGATATCTCTTGTAGTTTCTTCAGAACACACAAATGATCTGAAAATGCTTTTGAAGCAATAGACACAAAAACAGCTATAAATCCAAAACCTAATATGATAGACTCAAACTTTAAACTCTATATTGTGTAGATTTACAGGTCCTACTTGCCCAGCAAAAAGGGTTTGAAGAGCTCTTGCACTTTTTTCGAAACTCACAAACAACTGTTCATGGGCTGAAAAGACTTTTGGAGCAATAAAAACTTAAAAACTGCCATAACTCAAAAATGCAATAAGATAGGTTCAAACTTTAAAAAACATGTTGTGCAGATGTACAAGCCCCTCTTGCACAGAAAGTATGGCTTAGATATCTCTTGTAGTTTCTTCAGAACACACAAATTATCTGAAAATGCTTTTGAAGCAATAGACACAAAAACAGCTATAAATCCAAAACCTAATATGATAGACTCAAACTTTAAACTATATATTGTGTAGATTTACAGGTCCTACTTGCCCAGCAAAAAGGGTTCGAATAGCTCTTGCACTTTTTTCGAAACTCACAAACAACTGTTCATGGGCTGAAAAGGCTTTTGGAGCAATAAAAACTTAAAAACTGCTATAACTCAAAAATGCAATAAGATAGGTTCAAACTTTAAAAGACATGTTGTGCAGATGTACAAGCCCCTCTTGCACAGAAAGTATGGCTTAGATATCTCTTGTAGTTTCTTCAGAACACACAAATGATCTGAAAATGCTTTTGAAGCAATAGACACAAAAACAGCTATAAATCCAAAACCTAATATGATAGACTCAAACTTTAAACTATATATTGTGTAGATTTACAGGTCCTACTTGCCCAGCAAAAAGGGTTTGAATAGCTCTTGCACTTTTTTCGAAACTCACAAACAACTGTTCATGGGCTGAAAAGACTTTTGGAGCAATAAAAACTTAAAAACTGCCATAACTCAAAAATGAAATAAGATAGGTTCAAACTTTAAAAGACATGTTGTGCAGATGTACAAGCCCCTCTTGCACAAAAAGTATGGCTTAGATATCTCTTGTAGTTTCTTCAGAACACACAAATTATCTGAAAATGCTTTTGAAGCAATAGACACAAAAACAGCTATAAATCCAAAACCTAATATGATAGACTCAAACTTTAAACTATATATTGTGTAGATTTACAGGTCCTACTTGCCCAGCAAAAAGGGTTCGAATAGCTCTTGCACTTTTTTCGAAACTCACAAACAACTGTTCATGGGCTGAAAAGGCTTTTGGAGCAATAAAAACTTAAAAACTGCTATAACTCAAAAATGCAATAAGATAGGTTCAAACTTTAAAAGACATGTTGTGCAGATGTACAAGCCCCTCTTGCACAGAAAGTATGGGTTAGATATCTCTTGTAGTTTCTTCAGAACACACAAATGATCTGAAAATGCTTTTGAAGCAATAGACACAAAAACAGCTATAAATCCAAAACCTAATATGATAGACTCAAACTTTAAACTCTATAATGTGTAGATTTACAGGTCCTACTTGCCCAGCAAAAAGGGTTTGAAGAGCTCTTGCACTTTTTTCGAAACTCACAAACAACTGTTCATGGGCTGAAAAGGCTTTTGGAGCAATAAAAACTTAAAAACTGCTATAACTCAAAAATGCAATAAGATAAGTTCAAACTTTAAAAAACATGTTGTGCAGATGTACAAGCCCCTCTTGCACAGAAAGTATGGCTTAGATATCTCTTGTAGTTTCTTCAGAACACACAAATAATCTGACAATGCTTTTGAAGCATAGACACAAAAACAGCTATAAATCCAAAACCTAATATGATAGACTAAAACTTTAAACTATATATTGTGTAGATTTACAGGTCCTACTTAACCAGTAAAAAGGGTTCGAATAGCTCTTGCACTTTTTTCGAAACTCACAAACAACTGTTCATGGGCTGAAAAGGCTTTTGGAGCAATAAAAACTTAAAAACTGCTATAACTCAAAAATGCAATAAGATAAGTTCAAACTTTAAAAGACATGTTGTGCAGATGTACAAGCCCCTCTTGCACAGAAAGTATGGCTTAGATATCTCTTGTATTTTCTTCAGAACACACAAATTATCTGAAAATGCTTTTGAAGCAATAGACACAAAAACAGCTATAAATCCAAAACCTAATATGATAGACTCAAACTTTAAACTATATATTGTGTAGATTTACAGGTCCTACTTGCCCAGCAAAAAGGGTTTGAATAGCTCTTGCACTTTTTTCGAAACTCACAAACAACTGTTCATGGGCTGAAAAGACTTTTGGAGCAATAAAAACTTAAAAACTGCCATAACTCAAAAATGCAATAAGATAGGTTCAAACTTTAAAAAACATGTTGTGCAGATGTACAAGCCCCTCTTGCACAGAAAGTATGGCTTAGATATCTCTTGTAGTTTCTTCAGAACACACAAATGATCTGAAAATGCTTTTGAAGCAATAGACACAAAAACAGCTATAAATCCAAAACCTAATATGATAGACTCAAACTTTAAACTATATATTGTGTAGATTTACAGGTCCTACTTGCCCAGCAAAAAGGGTTTGAAGAGCTCTTGCACTTTTTTCGAAACTCACAAACAACTGTTCATGGGCTGAAAAGGCTTTTGGAGCAATAAAAACTTAAAAACTGCCATAACTCAAAAATGCAATAAGATAGGTTCAAACTTTAAAAGACATGTTGTGCAGATGTACAAGCCCCTCTTGCACAGAAAGTATGGCTTAGATATCTCTTGTAGTTTCTTCAGAACACACAAATTATCTGAAAATGCTTTTGAAGCAATAGACACAAAAACAGCTATAAATCCAAAACCTAATATGATAGACTCAAACTTTAAACTATATATTGTGTAGATTTACAGGTCCTACTTGCCCAGCAAAAAGGGTTCGAATAGCTCTTGCACTTTTTTCGAAACTCACAAACAACTGTTCATGGGCTGAAAAGGCTTTTGGAGCAATAAAAACTTAAAAACTGCTATAACTCAAAAATGCAATAAGATAGGTTCAAACTTTAAAAGACATGTTGTGCAGATGTACAAGCCCCTCTTGCACAGAAAGTTTGGGTTAGATATCTCTTATAGTTTCTTCAGAACACACAAATTATCTGAAAATGCTTTTGAAGCAATAGACACAAAAACAGCTATAAATCCAAAACCTAATATGATAGACTCAAACTTTAAACTATGTATTGTGTAGATTTACAGGTCCTACTTGCCCAGCAAAAAGGGTTTGAAGAGCTCTTGCACTTTTTTCGAAACTCACAAACAACTGTTCATGGGCTGAAAAGGCTTTTGGAGCAATAAAAACTTAAAAACTGCTATAACTCAAAAATGCAATAAGATAGGTTCAAACTTTAAAAGACATGTTGTGCAGATCTACAAGCCCCTCTTGCACAGAAAGTATGGCTTAGATATCTCTTGTAGTTTTCTTCAGAACACACAAATTATCTGAAAATGCTTTTGAAGCAATAGACACAAAAACAGCTATAAATCCAAAACCTAATATGATAGACTCAAACTTTAAACTATGTATTGTGTAGATTTACAGGTCATACTTGCCCAGCAAAAAGGGTTTGAATATCTCTTGCACTTTTTTCGAAACTCACAAACAACTGTTCATGGGCTGAAAAGGCTTTTGGAGCAATAAAAACTTAAAAACTGCCATAACTCAAAAATGCAATAAGATAGGTTCAAACTTTAAAAGACATGTTGTGCAGATGTACAAGCCCCTCTTACACAAAAAGTATGGCTTAGATATCTCTTGTAGTTTCTTCAGAACACATAAATTATCTGAAAATGCTTTTGAAGCAATAGACACAAAAACAGCTATAAATCCAAAACCTAATATGATAGACTCAAACTTTAAACTATTTATTGTGTAGATTTACAGGCCCTACTTGCCCAGCAAAAAGGGTTCGAATAGCTCTTGCACTTTTTTCGAAACTCACAAACAACTGTTCATGGGCTGAAAAGGCTTTTGGAGCAATAAAAACTTAAAAACTGCTATAACTCAAAAATGCAATAAGATAGGTTCAAACTTTAAAAGACATGTTGTGCAGATGTACAAGCCCCTCTTGCACAGAAAGTTTGGGTTAGATATCTCTTATAGTTTCTTCAGAACACACAAATGATCTGAAAATGCTTTTGAAGCAATAGACACAAAAACAGCTATAAATCCAAAACCTAATATGATAGACTCAAACTTTAAACTATGTATTGTGTAGATTTACAGGTCATACTTGCCCAGCAAAAAGGGTTTGAATATCTCTTGCACTTTTTTCGAAACTCACAAACAACTGTTTCATGGGCTGAAAAGGCTTTTGGAGCAATAAAAACTTAAAAACTGCCATAACTCAAAAATGCAATAAGATAGGTTCAAACTTTAAAAGACATGTTGTGCAGATGTACAAGCCCCTCTTGCACAGAAAGTATGGCTTAGATATCTCTTATAGTTTCTTCAGAACACACAAATGATCTGAAAATGCTTTTGAAGCAATAGACACAAAAACAGCTATAAATCCAAAACCTAATATGATAGACTCAAACTTTAAACTATATATTGTGTAGATTTACAGGTCCTACTTGCCCAGCAAAAAGGGTTTGAAGAGCTCTTGCACTTTTTTCGAAACTCACAAACAACTGTTCATGGGCTGAAAAGGCTTTTGGAGCAATAAAAACTTAAAAACTGCTATAACTCAAAAATGCAATAAGATAGGTTCAAACTTTAAAAGACATGTTGTGCAGATGTACAAGCCCCTCTTGCACAGAAAGTATGGCTTAGATATCTCTTGTAGTTTTCTTCAGAACACACAAATTATCTGAAAATGCTTTTGAAGCAATAGACACAAAAACAGCTATAAATCCAAAACCTAATATGATAGACTCAAACTTTAAACTATGTATTGTGTAGATTTACAGGTCATACTTGCCCAGCAAAAAGGGTTTGAATATCTCTTGCACTTTTTTCGAAACTCACAAACAACTGTTCATGGGCTGAAAAGGCTTTTGGAGCAATAAAAACTTAAAAACTGCCATAACTCAAAAATGCAATAAGATAGGTTCAAACTTTAAAAGACATGTTGTGCAGATGTACAAGCCCCTCTTGCACAGAAAGTATGGCTTAGATATCTCTTGTAGTTTCTTCAGAACACACAAATTATCTGAAAATGCTTTTGAAGCAATAGA
Source organism: Eucyclogobius newberryi (assembly GCF_026437365.1). Lineage (NCBI taxonomy): Eukaryota > Metazoa > Chordata > Actinopteri > Gobiiformes > Gobiidae > Eucyclogobius > Eucyclogobius newberryi. The sequence continues at coordinate 13,962,429 of NW_027316532.1, forward strand.
CACAAAAACAGCTATAAATCCAAAACCTAATATGATAGACTCAAACTTTAAACTATTTATTGTGTAGATTTACAGGTCCTACTTGCCCAGCAAAAAGGGTTCGAATAGCTCTTGCACTTTTTTCGAAACTCACAAACAACTGTTCATGGGCTGAAAAGGCTTTTGGAGCAATAAAAACTTAAAAACTGCTATAACTCAAAAATGCAATAAGATAGGTTCAAACTTTAAAAGACATGTTGTGCAGATGTACAAGCCCCTCTTGCACAGAAAGTATGGCTTAGATATCTCTTGTAGTTTCTTCAGAACACACAAATGATCTGAAAATGCTTTTGAAGCAATAGACACAAAAACAGCTATAAATCCAAAACCTAATATGATAGACTCAAACTTTAAACTCTATATTGTGTAGATTTACAGGTCATACTTGCCCAGCAAAAAGGGTTTGAAGAGCTCTTGCACTTTTTTCGAAACTCACAAACAACTGTTCATGGGCTGAAAAGGCTTTTGGAGCAATAAAAACTTATAAACTGCTATAACTCAAAAATGCAATAAGATAAGTTCAAACTTTAAAAAACATGTTGTGCAGATGTACAAGCCCCTCTTGCACAGAAAGTATGGCTTAGATATCTCTTGTAGTTTCTTCAGAACACACAAATGATCTGAAAATGCTTTTGAAGCAATAGACACAAAAACAGCTATAAATCCAAAACCTAATATGATAGACTCAAACTTTAAACTATATATTGTGTAGATTTACAGGTCCTACTTGCCCAGCAAAAAGGGTTCGAATAGCTCTTGCACTTTTTTCGAAACTCACAAACAACTGTTCATGGGGTGAAAAGGCTTTTGGAGCAATAAAAACTTAAAAACTGCTATAACTCAAAAATGCAATAAGATAAGTTCAAACTTTAAAAGACATGTTTTGCAGATGTACAAGCCCCTCTTGCACAGAAAGTATGGCTTAGATATCTCTTGTAGTTTCTTCAGAACACACAAATTATCTGAAAATACTTTTGAAGCAATAGACACAAAAACAGCTATAAATCCAAAACCTAATATGATAGACTCAAACTTTAAACTATATATTGTGTAGATTTACAGGTCCTACTTGCCCAGCAAAAAGGGTTTGAAGAGCTTTTGCACTTTTTTCGAAACTCACAAACAACTGTTCATAGGCTGAAAAGGCTTTTGGAGCAATAAAAACTTAAAAACTGCTATAACTCAAAAATGCAATAAGATAAGTTCAAACTTTAAAAGACATGTTGTGCAGATGTACAAGCCCCTCTTGCACAGGAAGTATGGCTTAGATATCTCTTGTAGTTTCTTCAGAACACACAAATTATCTGAAAATGCTTTTGAAGCAATAGACACAAAAACAGCTATAAATCCAAAACCTAATATGATAGACTCAAACTTTAAACTATATATTGTGTAGATTTACAGGTCCTACTTGCCCAGCAAAAAGGGTTTGAAGAGCTCTTGCACTTTTTTCGAAACTCACAAACAACTGTTCATGGGCTGAAAAGACTTTTGGAGCAATAAAAACTTAAAAACTGCCATAACTCAAAAATGCAATAAGATAGGTTCAAACTTTAAAAGACATGTTGTGCAGATGTACAAGCCCCTCTTGCACAGAAAGTATGGCTTAGATATCTCTTGTAGTTTCTTCAGAACACACAAATTATCTGAAAATGCTTTTGAAGCAATAGACACAAAAACAGCTATAAACCCAAAACCTAATATGATAGACTCAAACTTTAAACTATATATTGTGTAGATTTACAGGTCCTACTTGCCCAGCAAAAAGGGTTCGAATAGCTCTTGCACTTTTTTCGTAACTCACAAACAACTGTTCATGGACTGAAAAGGCTTTTGGAGCAATAAAAACTTAAAAACTGCTATAACTCAAAAATGCAATAAGATAGGTTCAAACTTTAAAAGACATGTTGTGCAGATGTACAAGCCCCTCTTGCACAGAAAGTATGGCTTAGATATCTCTTGTAGTTTCTTCAGAACACACAAATTATCTGAAAATACTTTTGAAGCAATAGACACAAAAACAGCTATAAATCCAAAACCTAATATGATAGACTCAAACTTTAAACTATATATTGTGTAGATTTACAGGTCCTACTTGCCCAGCAAAAAGGGTTTGAATAGCTCTTGCACTTTTTTCGAAACTCACAAACAACTGTTCATGGGCTGAAAAGGCTTTTGGAGCAATAAAAACTTAAAAACTGCTATAACTCAAAAATGCAATAAGATAAGTTCAAACTTTAATAGACATGTTGTGCAGATGTACAAGCCCCTCTTGCACAGAAAGTATGGCTTAGATATCTCTTGTAGTTTCTTCAGAACACACAAATTATGTGAAAATGCTTTTGAAGCAATAGACACAAAAACAGCTATAAACCCAAAACCTAATATGATAGACTCAAACTTTAAACTATATATTGTGTAGATTTACAGGTCCTACTTGCCCAGCAAAAAGGGTTCGAATAGCTCTTGCACTTTTTTCGAAACTCACAAACAACTGTTCATGGGCTGAAAAGGCTTTTGGAGCAATAAAAACTTAAAAACTGCTATAACTCAAAAATGCAATAAGATAAGTTCAAACTTTAAAAGACATGTTGTGCAGATGTACAAGCCCCTCTTGCACAGAAAGTATGGCTTAGATATCTCTTGTAGTTTCTTCAGAACACACAAATGATCTGAAAATGCTTTTGAAGCAATAGACACAAAAACAGCTATAAATCCAAAACCTAATATGATAGACTCAAACTTTAAACTATATATTGTGTAGATTTACAGGTCCTACTTGCCCAGCAAAAAGGGTTCGAATAGCTCTCGCACTTTTTTCGAAACTCACAAACAACTATTCATGGGCTGAAAAGACTTTTGGAGCAATAAAAACTTAAAAACTGCCATAACTCAAAAATGCAATAAGATAGGTTCAAACTTTAAAAGACATGTTGTGCAGATGTACAAGCCCCTCTTGCACAGAAAGTATGGCTTAGATATCTCTTGTAGTTTCTTCAGAACACACAAATGATCTGAAAATGCTTTTGAAGCAATAGACACAAAAACAGCTATAAATCCAAAACCTAATATGATAGACTCAAACTTTAAACTATATATTGTGTAGATTTACAGGTCATACTTGCCCAGCAAAAAGGGTTTGAAGAGCTCTTGCACTTTTTTCGAAACTCACAAACAACTGTTCATGGGCTGAAAAGGCTTTTGGAGCAATAAAAACTTAAAAACTGCTATAACTCAAAAATGCAATAAGATAGGTTCAAACTTTAAAAGACATGTTGTGCAGATGTACAAGCCCCTCTTGCACAGAAAGTATGGCTTAGATATCTCTTGTAGTTTTCTTCAGAACACACAAATGATCTGAAAATGCTTTTGAAGCAATAGACACAAAAACAGCTATAAATCCAAAACCTAATATGAAAGACTCAAACTTTAAACTATTTATTGTGTAGATTTACAGGTCATACTTGCCCAGCAAAAAGGGTTTGAATATCTCTTGCACTTTTTTCGAAACTCACAAACAACTGTTCATGGGCTGAAAAGGCTTTTGGAGCAATAAAAACTTAAAAACTGCCATAACTCAAAAATGCAATAAGATAGGTTCAAACTTTAAAAGACATGTTGTGCAGATGTACAAGCCCCTCTTACACAAAAAGTATGGCTTAGATATCTCTTGTAGTTTCTTCAGAACACACAAATTATCTGAAAATGCTTTTGAAGCAATAGACACAAAAACAGCTATAAATCCAAAACCTAATATGATAGACTCAAACTTTAAACTATATATTGTGTAGATTTACAGGTCCTACTTGCCCAGCAAAAAGGGTTTGAATAGCTCTTGCACTTTTTTCGAAACTCACAAACAACTGTTCATGGGCTGAAAAGACTTTTGGAGCAATAAAAACTTAAAAACTGCCATAACTCAAAAATGCAATAAGATAGGTTCAAACTTTAAAAAACATGTTGTGCAGATGTACAAGCCCCTCTTGCACAGAAAGTATGGCTTAGATATCTCTTGTAGTTTCTTCAGAACACACAAATGATCTGAAAATGCTTTTGAAGCAATAGACACAAAAACAGCTATAAATCCAAAACCTAATATGATAGACTCAAACTTTAAACTATATATTGTGTAGATTTACAGGTCCTACTTGCCCAGCAAAAAGGGTTTGAATAGCTCTTGCACTTTTTTCGAAACTCACAAACAACTGTTCATGGGCTGAAAAGACTTTTGGAGCAATAAAAACTTAAAAACTGCTATAACTCAAAAATGCAATAAGATAAGTTCAAACTTTAAAAGACATGTTGTGCAGATGTACAAGCCCCTCTTGCACAGAAAGTATGGCTTAGATATCTCTTGTAGTTTCTTCAGAACACACAAATAATCTGAAAATGCTTTTGAAGCAATAGACACAAAAACAGCTATAAATCCAAAACCTAATATGATAGACTCAAACTTTAAACTATATATTGTGTAGATTTACAGGTCATACTTGCCCAGCAAAAAGGGTTCGAATAGCTCTTGCACTTTTTTCGAAACTCACAAACAACTGTTCATGGGCTGAAAAGGCTTTTGGAGCAATAAAAACTTAAAAACTGCTATAACTCAAAAATGCAATAAGATAAGTTCAAACTTTAAAAGACATGTTGTGCAGATGTACAAGCCCCTCTTGCACAGAAAGTATGGCTTAGATATCTCTTGTAGTTTCTTCAGAACACACAAATGATCTGAAAATGCTTTTGAAGCAATAGACACAAAAACAGCTATAAATCCAAAACCTAATATGATAGACTCAAACTTTAAACTATATATTGTGTAGATTTACAGGTCCTACTTGCCCAGCAAAAAGGGTTTGAAGAGCTCTTGCACTTTTTTCGAAACTCACAAACAACTGTTCATGGGCTGAAAAGACTTTTGGAGCAATAAAAACTTAAAAACTGCCATAACTCAAAAATGCAATAAGATAGGTTCAAACTTTAAAATACATGTTGTGCAGATGTACAAGCCCCTCTTGCACAAAAAGTATGGCTTAGATATCTCTTGTAGTTTCTTCAGAACACACAAATTATCTGAAAATGCTTTTGAAGCAATAGACACAAAAACAGCTATAAATCCAAAACCTAATATGATAGACTCAAACTTTGAACTATATATTGTGTAGATTTACAGGTCCTACTTGCCCAGCAAAAAGGGTTCGAATAGCTCTTGCACTTTTTTCGAAACTCACAAACAACTGTTCATGGGCTGAAAAGGCTTTTGGAGCAATAAAAACTTAAAAACTGCTATAACTCAAAAATGCAATAAGATAGGTTCAAACTTTAAAAGACATGTTGTGCAGATGTACAAGCCCCTCTTGCACAGAAAGTATGGCTTAGATATCTCTTGTAGTTTCTTCAGAACACACAAATGATCTGAAAATGCTTTTGAAGCAATAGACACAAAAACAGCTATAAATCCAAAACCTAATATGATAGACTCAAACTTTAAACTATATATTGTGTAGATTTACAGGTCCTACTTGCCCAGCATAAAGGGTTTGAAGAGCTCTTGCACTTTTTTCGAAACTCACAAACAACTGTTCATGGGCTGAAAAGGCTTTTGGAGCAATAAAAACTTAAAAACTGCCATAACTCAAAAATGCAATAAGATAGGTTCAAACTTTAAAAGACATGTTGTGCAGATGTACAAGCCCCTCTTGCACAGAAAGTATGGCTTAGATATCTCTTGTAGTTTCTTCAGAACACACAAATGATCTGAAAATGCTTTTGAAGCAATAGACACAAAAACAGCTATAAATCCAAAACCTAATATGATAGACTCAAACTTTAAACTATATATTGTGTAGATTTACAGGTCCTACTTGCCCAGCAAAAAGGGTTCGAATAGCTCTTGCACTTTTTTCGAAACTCACAAACAACTGTTCATGGGCTGAAAAGGCTTTTGGAGCAATAAAAACTTAAAAACTGCTATAACTCAAAAATGCAATAAGATAGGTTCAAACTTTAAAAGACATGTTGTGCAGATGTACAAGCCCCTCTTGCACAGAAAGTATGGCTTAGATATCTCTTGTAGTTTCTTCAGAACACACAAATGATCTGAAAATGCTTTTGAAGCAATAGACACAAAAACAGCTATAAATCCAAAACCTAATATGATAGACTCAAACTTTAAACTATATATTGTGTAAATTTACAGGTCCTACTTGCCCAGCAAAAAGGGTTTGAATAGCTCTTGCACTTTTTTCGAAACTCACAAACAACTGTTCATGGGCTGAAAAGACTTTTGGAGCAATAAAAACTTAAAAACTGCCATAACTCAAAAATGCAATAAGATAGGTTCAAACTTTAAAAGACATGTTGTGCAGATGTACAAGCCCCTCTTGCACAAAAAGTATGGCTTAGATATCTCTTGTAGTTTCTTCAGAACACACAAATTATCTGAAAATGCTTTTGAAGCAATAGACACAAAAACAGCTATAAATCCAAAACCTAATATGATAGACTCAAACTTTAAACTATATATTGTGTAGATTTACAGGTCATACTTGCCCAGCAAAAAGGGTTTGAATATCTCTTGCACTTTTTTCGAAACTCAAAAACAACTGTTCATGGGCTGAAAAGGCTTTTGGAGCAATAAAAACTTAAAAACTGCCATAACTCAAAAATGAAATAAGATAGGTTCAAACTTTAAAAGACATGTTGTGCAGATGTACAAGCCCCTCTTGCACAAAAAGTATGGCTTAGATATCTCTTGTAGTTTCTTCAGAACACACAAATTATCTGAAAATGCTTTTGAAGCAATAGACACAAAAACAGCTATAAATCCAAAACCTAATATGATAGACTCAAACTTTAAACTATATATTGTGTAGATTTACAGGTCCTACTTGCCCAGCAAAAAGGGTTCGAATAGCTTTTGCACTTTTTTCGAAAACTCACAAACAACTGTTCATGGGCTGAAAAGGCTTTTGGAGCAATAAAAACTTAAAAACTGCTATAACTCAAAAATGCAATAAGATAAGTTCAAACTTTAAAAAATATGTTGTGCAGATGTACAAGCCCCTCTTGCACAGAAAGTTTGGGTTAGATATCTCTTGTAGTTTCTTCAGAACACACAAATTATCTGAAAATGCTTTTGAAGCAATAGACACAAAAACAGCTATAAATCAAAAACCTAATATGATAGACTCAAACTTTGAACTATGTATTGTGTAGATTTACAGGTCCTACTTGCCCAGCAAAAAGGGTTTGAATAGCTCTTGCACTTTTTTCGAAACTCACAAACAACTGTTCATGGGCTGAAAAGGCTTTTGGAGCAATAAAAACGTAAAAACTGCTATAACTCAAAAATGCAATAAGATAAGTTCAAACTTTAAAAGACATTTTGTGCAGATGTACAAGCCCCTCTTGCACAGAAAGTTTGGGTTAGATATCTCTTGTAGTTTCTTCAGAACACACAAATTATCTGAAAATGCTTTTGAAGCAATAGACACAAAAACAGCTATAAATCCAAACCCTAATATGATAGACTCAAACTTTAAACTATGTATTGTGTAGATTTACAGGTCCTACTTGCCCAGCAAAAAGGGTTTGAATAGCTCTTGCACTTTTTTCGAAACGCACACAACTGTTCATGGGCTGAAAAGGCTTTTGGAGCAATAAAAACGTAAAAACTGCTATAACTCAAAAATTCAATAAGATAAGTTCAAACTTTAAAAGACATGTTGTGCAGATGTACAAGCCCCTCTTGCACAGAAAGTTTGGGTTAGATATCTCTTGTAGTTTCTTCAGAACACACAAATTATCTGAAAATGTTTTTGAAGCAATAGACACAAAAACAGCTATAAATCCAAAACCTAATATGATAGACTCAAACTTTAAACTATGTATTGTGTAGATTTACAGGTCCTACTTGCCTAGCAAAAAGGGTTTGAATAGCTCTTTCACTTTTTTTCGAAACGCACACAACTGTTCATGGGCTGAAAAGGCTTTTGGAGCAATAAAAACTTAAAACTGGCATAACTCAAAAATGCAATAAGATAAGTTCAAACTTTAAAAGACATGTTGTGCAGATGTACAAGCCCCTCTTGCACAGAAAGTTTGGGTTAGATATCTCTTGTAGTTTCTTCAGAACACACAAATTATCTGAAAATGCTTTTGAAGCAATAGACACAAAAACAGCTATAAATCCAAAACCTAATATGATAGACTCAAACTTTAAACTATATATTGTGTAGATTTACAGGTCCTACTTGCCCAGCAAAAAGGGTTTGAATAGCTCTTGCACTTTTTTCGAAACTCACAAACAACTGTTCATGGGCTGAAAAGGCTTTTGGAGCAATAAAAACGTTAAAACTGCTATAACTCAAAAATGCAATGAGATAAGTTCAAACTTTAAAAGCCATGTTGTGCAGATGTACAAGCCCCTCTTGCACAGAAAGTTTGGGTTAGATATCTCTTGTAGTTTCTTCAGAACACACAAATGATCTAAAAATGCTTTTGAAGCAATAGACACAAAAACAGCTATAAATCCAAAACCTAATATGATAGACTCCAACTTTGAACTATATATTGTGTAGATTTACAGGTCCTACTTGCCCAGCAAAAAGGGTTCGAATAGCTTTTGCACTTTTTTCGAAAACTCACAAACAACTGTTCATGGGCTGAAAAGGCTTTTGGAGCAATAAAAACTTAAAAACTGCTATAACTCAAAAATGCAATAAGATAAGTTCAAACTTTAAAAAATATGTTGTGCAGATGTACAAGCCCCTCTTGCACAGAAAGTTTGGGTTAGATATCTCTTGTAGTTTCTTCAGAACACACAAATTATCTGAAAATGCTTTTGAAGCAATAGACACAAAAACAGCTATAAATCAAAAACCTAATATGATAGACTCAAACTTTGAACTATGTATTGTGTAGATTTACAGGTCCTACTTGCCCAGCAAAAAGGGTTTGAATAGCTCTTGCACTTTTTTTCGAAACGCACACAACTGTTCATGGGCTGAAAAGGCTTTTGGAGCAATAAAAACTTAAAAACTGCTATAACTCAAAAATGCAATAAGATAAGTTCAAACTTTAAAAGACATGTTGTGCAAATGTACAAGCCCCTCTTGCACAGAAAGTTTGGGTTAGATATCTCTTGTAGTTTCTTCAGAACACACAAATTATCTGAAAATGTTTTTGAAGCAATAGACACAAAAACAGCTATAAATCCAAAACCTAATATGATAGACTCAAACTTTAAACTATTTATTGTGTAGATTTACAGGTCCTACTTGCCTAGTAAAAAGGGTTTGAATAGCTCTTTCACTTTTTTTCGAAACGCACACAACTGTTCATGGGCTGAAAAGGCTTTTGGAGCAATAAAAACGTTAAAACTGCTATAACTCAAAAATGCAATAAGATAAGTTCAAACTTTAAAAGACATGTTGTGCAGATGTACAAGCCCCTCTTGCACAGAAAGTTTGGGTTAGATATCTCTTGTAGTTTCTTCAGAACACACAAATGATCTAAAAATGCTTTTGAAGCAATAGACACAAAAACAGCTATAAATCCAAAACCTAATATGATAGACTCCAACTTTGAACTATATATTGTGTAGATTTACAGGTCCTACTTGCCCAGCAAAAAGGGTTCGAATAGCTTTTGCACTTTTTTCGAAAACTCACAAACAACTGTTCATGGGCTGAAAAGGCTTTTGGAGCAATAAAAACTTAAAAACTGCTATAACTCAAAAATGCAATAAGATAAGTTCAAACTTTAAAAAATATGTTGTGCAGATGTACAAGCCCCTCTTGCACAGAAAGTTTGGGTTAGATATCTCTTGTAGTTTCTTCAGAACACACAAATTATCTGAAAATGCTTTTGAAGCAATAGACACAAAAACAGCTATAAATCAAAAACCTAATATGATAGACTCAAACTTTAAACTATGTATTGTGTAGATTTATAGGTCCTACTTGCCCAGCAAAAAGGGTTTGAATAGCTCTTGCTCTTTTTTCGAAACGCACACAACTGTTCATGGGCTGAAAAGGCTTTTGGAGCAATAAAAACGTAAAAACTGCTATAACTCAAAAATTCAATAAGATAAGTTCAAACTTTAAAAGACATGTTGTGCAGATGTACAAGCCCCTCTTGCACAGAAAGTTTGGGTTAGATATCTCTTGTAGTTTCTTCAGAACACACAAAATATCTGAAAATGTTTTTGAAGCAATAGACACAAAAACAGCTATAAATCCAAAACCTAATATGATAGACTCAAACTTTAAACTATGTATTGTGTAGATTTACAGGTCCTACTTGCCTAGCAAAAAGGGTTTGAATAGCTCTTTCACTTTTTTTCGAAACGCACACAACTGTTCATGGGCTGAAAAGGCTTTTGGAGCAATAAAAACTTAAAAACTGCTATAACTCAAAAATGCAATAAGATAAGTTCAAACTTTAAAATACATGTTCTGCAGATGTACAAGCCCCTCTTGCACAGAAAGTTTGGGTTAGATATCTCTTGTAGTTTCTTCAGAACACACAAATTATCTGAAAATGCTTTTGAAGCAATAGACACAAAAACAGCTATAAATCCAAAACCTAATATGATAGACTCAAACTTTAAACTATGTATTGTGTAGATTTACAGGTCCTACTTGCCCTGCAAAAAGGGTTTGAATAGCTCTTGCACTTTTTTCGAAACGCACACAACTGTTCATGGGCTGAAAAGGCTTTTGGAGCAATAAAAACGTAAAAACTGCTATAACTCAAAAATTCAATAAGATAAGTTCAAACTTTAAAAGACATGTTGTGTAGATGTACAAGCCCCTCTTGCACAGAAAGTATGGGTTAGATATCTCTTGTAGTTTCTTGAGAACACACAAATTATCTGAAAATGCTTTTGAAGCAATAGACACAAAAACAGCTATAAATCCAAAACCTAATATGATAGACTCAAACTTTAAACTATATATTGTGTAGATTTACAGGTCCTACTTGCCCAGCAAAAAGGGTTCGAATAGCTTTTGCACTTTTTTCGAAAACTCACAAACAACTGTTCATGGGCTGAAAAGGCTTTTGGAGCAATAAAAACTTAAAAACTGCTATAACTCAAAAATGCAATAAGATAAGTTCAAACTTTAAAAAATATGTTGTGCAGATGTAAAAGCCCCTCTTGCACAGAAAGTTTGGGTTAGATATCTCTTGTAGTTTCTTCAGAACACACAAATTATCTGAAAATGCTTTTGAAGCAATAGACACAAAAACAGCTATAAATCAAAAACCTAATATGATAGACTCAAACTTTGAACTATGTATTGTGTAGATTTACAGGTCCTACTTGCCCAGCAAAAAGGGTTTGAATAGCTCTTGCACTTTTTTTCGAAACGCACACAACTGTTCATGGGCTGAAAAGGCTTTTGGAGCAATAAAAACTTAAAAACTGCTATAACTCAAAAATGCAATAAGATAAGTTCAAACTTTAAAAGACATGTTTTGCAGATGTACAAGCCCCTCTTGCACAGAAAGTTTGGGTTAGATATCTCTTGTAGTTTCTTCAGAACACACAAATTATCTGAAAATGCTTTTGAAGCAATAGACACAAAAACAGCTATAAATCCAAACCCTAATATGATAGACTCAAACTTTAAACTAGGTATTGTGTAGATTTACAGGTCCTACTTGCCTAGCAAAAAGGGTTTGAATAGCTCTTTCACTTTTTTTCGAAACGCACACAACTGTTCATGGGCTGAAAAGGCTTTTGGAGCAATAAAAACTTAAAACTGCCATAACTCAAAAATGCAATAAGATAAGTTCAAACTTTAAAAGACATGTTGTGCAGATGTACAAGCCCCTCTTGCACAGAAAGTTTGGGTTAGATATCTCTTGTAGTTTCTTCAGAACACACAAATTATCTGAAAATGCTTTTGAAGCAATAGACACAAAAACAGCTATAAATCCAAAACCTAATATGATAGACTCAAACTTTAAACTATATATTGTGTAGATTTACAGGTCCTACTTGCCCAGCAAAAAGGGTTTGAATAGCTCTTGCACTTTTTTCGAAACTCACAAACAACTGTTCATGGGCTGAAAAGGCTTTTGGAGCAATAAAAACGTTAAAACTGCTATAACTCAAAAATGCAATAAGATAAGTTCAAACTTTAAAAGCCATGTTGTGCAGATGTACAAGCCCCTCTTGCACAGAAAGTTTGGGTTAGATATCTCTTGTAGTTTCTTCAGAACACACAAATGATCTAAAAATGCTTTTGAAGCAATAGACACAAAAACAGCTATAAATCCAAAACCTAATATGATAGACTCCAACTTTGAACTATATATTGTGTAGATTTACAGGTCCTACTTGCCCAGCAAAAAGGGTTCGAATAGCTTTTGCACTTTTTTCGAAAACTCACAAACAACTGTTCATGGGCTGAAAAGGCTTTTGGAGCAATAAAAACTTAAAAACTGCTATAACTCAAAAATGCAATAAGATAAGTTCAAACTTTAAAAAATATGTTGTGCAGATGTACAAGCCCCTCTTGCACAGAAAGTTTGGGTTAGATATCTCTTGTAGTTTCTTCAGAACACACAAATTATCTGAAAATGCTTTTGAAGCAATAGACACAAAAACAGCTATAAATCAAAAACCTAATATGATAGACTCAAACTTTGAACTATGTATTGTGTAGATTTACAGGTCCTACTTGCCCAGCAAAAAGGGTTTGAATAGCTCTTTCACTTTTTTTCGAAACGCACACAACTGTTCATGGGCTGAAAAGGCTTTTGGAGCAATAAAAACTTAAAAACTGCTATAACTCAAAAATGCAATAAGATAAGTTCAAACTTTAAAAGACATGTTGTGCAGATGTACAAGCCCCTCTTGCACAGAAAGTTTGGGTTAGATATCTCTTGTAGTTTCTTCAGAACACACAAATTATCTGAAAATGTTTTTGAAGCAATAGACACAAAAACAGCTATAAATCCAAAACCTAATATGATAGACTCAAACTTTAAACTATTTATTGTGTAGATTTACAGGTCCTACTTGCCTAGCAAAAAGGGTTTGAATAGCTCTTTCACTTTTTTTCGAAACGCACACAACTGTTCATGGGCTGAAAAGGCTTTTGGAGCAATAAAAACTTAAAACTGCCATAACTCAAAAATGCAATAAGATAAGTTCAAACTTTAAAAGACATGTTCTGCAGAAGTACAAGCCCCTCTTGCACAGAAAGTTTGGGTTAGATATCTCTTGTAGTTTCTTCAGAACACACAAATTATCTGAAAATGCTTTTGAAGCAATAGACACAAAAACAGCTATAAATCCAAAACCTAATATGATAGACTCAAACTTTAAACTATATATTGTGTAGATTTACAGGTCCTACTTGCCCAGCAAAAAGGGTTTGAATAGCTCTTGCACTTTTTTCGAAACTCACAAACAACTGTTCATGGGCTGAAAAGGCTTTTGGAGCAATAAAAACGTTAAAACTGCTATAACTCAAAAATGCAATAAGATAAGTTCAAACTTTAAAAGACATGTTGTGCAGATGTACAAGCCCCTCTTGCACAGAAAGTTTGGGTTAGATATCTCTTGTAGTTTCTTCAGAACACACAAATGATCTAAAAATGCTTTTGAAGCAATAGACACAAAAACAGCTATAAATCCAAAACCTAATATGATAGACTCCAACTTTGAACTATATATTGTGTAGATTTACAGGTCCTACTTGCCCAGCAAAAAGGGTTCGAATAGCTTTTGCACTTTTTTCGAAAACTCACAAACAACTGTTCATGGGCTGAAAAGGCTTTTGGAGCAATAAAAACTTAAAAACTGCTATAACTCAAAAATGCAATAAGATAAGTTCAAACTTTAAAAAATATGTTGTGCAGATGTACAAGCCCCTCTTGCACAGAAAGTTTGGGTTAGATATCTCTTGTAGTTTCTTCAGAACACACAAATTATCTGAAAATGCTTTTGAAGCAATAGACACAAAAACAGCTATAAATCAAAAACCTAATATGATAGACTCAAACTTTAAACTATATATTGTGTAGATTTACAGGTCCTACTTGCCCAGCAAAAAGGGTTTGAATAGCTCTTGCTCTTTTTTCGAAACGCACACAACTGTTCATGGGCTGAAAAGGCTTTTGGAGCAATAAAAACGTAAAAACTGCTATAACTCAAAAATTCAATAAGATAAGTTCAAACTTTAAAAGACATGTTGTGCAGATGTACAAGCCCCTCTTGCACAGAAAGTTTGGGTTAGATATCTCTTGTAGTTTCTTCAGAACACACAAAATATCTGAAAATGTTTTTGAAGCAATAGACACAAAAACAGCTATAAATCCAAAACCTAATATGATAGACTCAAACTTTAAACTATATATTGTGTAGATTTACAGGTCCTACTTGCCCAGCAAAAAGAGTTCGAATAGCTTTTGCACTTTTTTCGAAAACTCACAAACAACTGTTCATGGGCTGAAAAGGCTTTTGGAGCAATAAAAACTTAAAAACTGCTATAACTCAAAAATGCAATAAGATAAGTTCAAACTTTAAAAGACATGTTGTGCAGATGTACAAGCCCCTCTTGCACAGAAAGTTTGGGTTAGATATCTCTTGTAGTTTCTTCAGAACACACAAATTATCTAAAAATGCTTTTGAAGCAATAGACACAAAAACAGCTATAAATCCAAAACCTAATATGATAGACTCAAACTTTAAACTATATATTGTGTAGATTTACAGGTCCTACTTGCCCAGCAAAAAGGGTTTGAATAGCTCTTGCACTTTTTTCGAAACTCACAAACAACTGTTCATGGGCTGAAAAGGCTTTTGGAGCAATAAAAACGTAAAAACTGCTATAACTCAAAAATGCAATAAGATAAGTTCAAACTTTAAAAGACATGTTGTGCAGATGTACAAGCCCCTCTTGCACAGAAAGTTTGGGTTAGATATCTTTTGTAGTTTCTTCAGAACACACAAATGATCTAAAAATGCTTTTGAAGCAATAGACACAAAAACAGCTATAAATCCAAAACCTAATATGATAGACTCAAACTTTAAACTATATATTGTGTAGATTTACAGGTCCTACTTGCCCAGCAAAAAGAGTTCGAATAGCTTTTGCACTTTTTTCGAAAACTCACAAACAACTGTTCATGGGCTGAAAAGGCTTTTGGAGCAATAAAAACTTAAAAACTGCTATAACTCAAAAATGCAATAAGATAAGTTCAAACTTTAAAAAATATGTTGTGCAGATGTACAAGCCCCTCTTGCACAGAAAGTTTGGGTTAGATATCTCTTGTAGTTTCTTCAGAACACACAAATTATCTGAAAATGCTTTTGAAGCAATAGACACAAAAACGGCTATAAATCAAAAACCTAATATGATAGACTCAAACTTTGAACTATGTATTGTGTAGATTTACAGGTCCTACTTGCCCAGCAAAAAGGGTTTGAATAGCTCTTGCACTTTTTTTCGAAACGCACACAACTGTTCATGGGCTGAAAAGGCTTTTGGAGCAATAAAAACTTAAAAACTGCTATAACTCAAAAATGCAATAAGATAAGTTCAAACTTTAAAAGACATGTTGTGCAGATGTACAAGCCCCTCTTGCACAGAAAGTTTGGGTTAGATATCTCTTGTAGTTTCTTCAGAACACACAAATTATCTGAAAATGCTTTTGAAGCAATAGACACAAAAACAGCTATAAATCCAAAACCTAATATGATAGACTCAAACTTTAAACTATATATTGTGTAGATTTACAGGTCCTACTTGCCCAGCAAAAAGGGTTTGAATAGCTCTTGCACTTTTTTCGAAACGCACACAACTGTTCATGGGCTGAAAAGGCTTTTGGAGCAATAAAAACGTAAAAACTGCTATAACTCAAAAATGCAATAAGATAAGTTCAAACTTTAAAAGACATTTTGTGCAGATGTACAAGCCCCTCTTGCACAGAAAGTTTGGGTTAGATATCTCTTGTAGTTTCTTCAGAACACACAAATTATCTGAAAATGCTTTTGAAGCAATAGACACAAAAACAGCTATAAATCCAAACACTAATATGATAGACTCAAACTTTAAACTATGTATTAGGTAGATTTACAGGTCCTACTTGCCCAGCAAAAAGGGTTTGAATAGCTCTTGCACTTTTTTCGAAACGCACACAACTGTTCATGGGCTGAAAAGGCTTTTGGAGCAATAAAAACGTTAAAACTGCTATAACTCAAAAATGCAATAAGATAAGTTCAATCTTTAAAAGACATGTTGTGCAGATGTACAAGCCCCTCTTGCACAGAAAGTTTGGGTTAGATATCTCTTGTAGTTTCTTCAGAACACACAAATTATCTGAAAATGCTTTTGAAGCAATAGACACAAAAACGGCTATAAATCAAAAACCTAATATGATAGACTCAAACTTTGAACTATGTATTGTGTAGATTTACAGGTCCTACTTGCCCAGCAAAAAGGGTTTGAATAGCTCTTGCACTTTTTTTCGAAACGCACACAACTGTTCATGGGCTGAAAAGGCTTTTGGAGCAATAAAAACTTAAAAACTGCTATAACTCAAAAATGCAATAAGATAAGTTCAAACTTTAAAAGACATGTTGTGCAGATGTACAAGCCCCTCTTGCACAGAAAGTTTGGGTTAGATATCTCTTGTAGTTTCTTCAGAACACACAAATTATCTGAAAATGCTTTTGAAGCAATAGACACAAAAACAGCTATAAATCCAAAACCTAATATGATAGACTCAAACTTTAAACTATATATTGTGTAGATTTACAGGTCCTACTTGCCCAGCAAAAAGGGTTTGAATAGCTCTTGCACTTTTTTCGAAACGCACACAACTGTTCATGGGCTGAAAAGGCTTTTGGAGCAATAAAAACGTAAAAACTGCTATAACTCAAAAATGCAATAAGATAAGTTCAAACTTTAAAAGACATTTTGTGCAGATGTACAAGCCCCTCTTGCACAGAAAGTTTGGGTTAGATATCTCTTGTAGTTTCTTCAGAACACACAAATTATCTGAAAATGCTTTTGAAGCAATAGACACAAAAACAGCTATAAATCCAAACACTAATATGATAGACTCAAACTTTAAACTATGTATTAGGTAGATTTACAGGTCCTACTTGCCCAGCAAAAAGGGTTTGAATAGCTCTTGCACTTTTTTCGAAACGCACACAACTGTTCATGGGCTGAAAAGGCTTTTGGAGCAATAAAAACGTTAAAACTGCTATAACTCAAAAATGCAATAAGATAAGTTCAATCTTTAAAAGACATGTTGTGCAGATGTACAAGCCCCTCTTGCACAGAAAGTTTGGGTTAGATATCTCTTGTAGTTTCTTCAGAACACACAAATTATCTGAAAATGCTTTTGAAGCAATAGACACAAAAACAGCTATAAATCCAAAACCTAATATGATAGACTCAAACTTTAAACTATATATTGTGTAGATTTACAGGTCCTACTTGCCCAGCAAAAAGGGTTTGAATAGCTCTTGCACTTTTTTCGAAACTCACAAACAACTGTTCATGGGCTGAAAAGGCTTTTGGAGCAATAAAAACGTTAAAACTGTTATAACTCAAAAATGCAATAAGATAAGTTCAAACTTTAAAAGACATGTTGTGCAGATGTACAAGCCCCTCTTGCACAGAAAGTTTGGGTTAGATATCTCTTGTAGTTTCTTCAGAACACACAAATTATCTGAAAATGCTTTTGAAGCAAAAGACACAAAAACAGCTATAAATCCAAAACCTAATATGATAGACTCAAACTTTAAACTATATATTGTGTAGATTTACAGGTCCTACTTGCCCAGCAAAAACGGTTCGAATAGCTTTTGCACTTTTTTCGAAAACTCACAAACAACTGTTCATGGGCTGAAAAGGCTTTTGGAGCAATAAAAACGTAAAAACTGCTATCACTCAAAAATGCAATAAGATAAGTTCAAACTTTAAAAGACATTTTGTGCAGATGTACAAGCTCCTCTTGCACAGAAAGTTTGGGTTAGATATCTCTTGTAGTTTCTTCAGAAAACACAAATTATCTAAAAATGCTTTTGAAGCAATAGACACAAAAACAGCTATAAATCCAAAACCTAATATGATAGACTCAAACTTTAAACTATATATTGTGTAGATTTACAGGTCCTACTTGCCCAGCAAAAAAGGTTTGAATAGCTCTTGCACTTTTTTCGAAACGCACACAACTGTTCATGGGCTGAAAAGGCTTTTGGAGCAATAAAAACGTAAAAACTGCTATAACTCAAAAATTCAATAAGATAAGTTCAAACTTTAAAATACATGTTGTGCAGATGTACAAGCCCCTCTTGCACAGAAAGTTTGGGTTAGATATCTCTTGTAGTTTCTTCAGAACACACAAATTATCTGAAAATACTTTTGAAGCAATAGACACAAAAACAGCTATAAATCCAAAACCTAATATGATAGACTCAAACTTTAAACTATATATTGTGTAAATTTACAGGTCCTACTTGCCTAGCAAAAAGGGTTTGAATAGCTCTTACACTTTTTTTCGAAACGCACAAAACTGTTCATGGGCTGAAAAGGCTTTTGGAGCAATAAAAACGTAAAAACTGCTATAACTCAAAAATTCAATAAGATAAGTTCAAACTTTAAAAGACATTTTGTGCAGATGTACAAGCTCCTCTTGCACAGAAAGTTTGGGTTAGATATCTCTTGTAGTTTCTTCAGAACACACAAATTATCTAAAAATGCTTTTGAAGCAATAGACACAAAAACAGCTATAAATCCAAAACCTAATATGATAGACTCAAACTTTAAACTATATATTGTGTAGATTTACAGGTCCTACTTGCCCAGCAAAAAGGGTTCGAATAACTTTTGCACTTTTTTCGAAAACTCACAAACAACTGTTCATGGGCTGAAAAGGCTTTTGGAGCAATAAAAACTTAAAAACTGCTATAACTCAAAAATGCAATAAGATAAGTTCAAACTTTAAAAGACATGTTGTGCAGATGTACAAGCCCCTCTTGCACATAAAGTTTGGGTTAGATATCTCTTGTAGTTTCTTCAGAACACACAAATTATCTGAAAATGCTTTTGAAGCAATAGACACAAAAACAGCTATAAATCCAAAACCTAATATGATAGACTCAAACTTTAAACTATATATTGTGTAAATTTACAGGTCCTACTTGCCTAGCAAAAAGGGTTTGAATAGCTCTTACACTTTTTTTCGAAACGCACAAAACTGTTCATGGGCTGAAAAGGCTTTTGGAGCAATAAAAACGTAAAAACTGCTATAACTCAAAAATTCAATAAGATAAGTTCAAACTTTAAAAGACATTTTGTGCAGATGTACAAGCTCCTCTTGCACAGAACGTTTGGGTTAGATATCTCTTGTAGTTTCTTCAGAACACACAAATTATCTGAAAATGCTTTTGAAGCAATAGACACAAAAACGGCTATAAATCAAAAACCTAATATGATAGACTCAAACTTTGAACTATGTATTGTGTAGATTTACAGGTCCTACTTGCCCAGCAAAAAGGGTTTGAATAGCTCTTGCACTTTTTTTCGAAACGCACACAACTGTTCATGGGCTGAAAAGGCTTTTGGAGCAATAAAAACTTAAAAACTGCTATAACTCAAAAATGCAATAAGATAAGTTCAAACTTTAAAAGACATGTTGTGCAGATGTACAAGCCCCTCTTGCACAGAAAGTTTGGGTTAGATATCTCTTGTAGTTTCTTCAGAACACACAAATTATCTAAAAATGCTTTTGAAGCAATAGACACAAAAACAGCTATAAATCCAAAACCTAATATGATAGACTCAAACTTTAAACTATATATTGTGTAGATTTACAGGTCCTACTTGCCCAGCAAAAAGGGTTTGAATAGCTCTTGCACTTTTTTCGAAACTCACAAACAACTGTTCATGGGCTGAAAAGGCTTTTGGAGCAATAAAAACGTAAAAACTGCTATAACTCAAAAATGCAATAAGATAAGTTCAAACTTTAAAAGACATGTTGTGCAGATGTACAAGCCCCTCTTGCACAGAAAGTTTGGGTTAGATATCTTTTGTAGTTTCTTCAGAACACACAAATGATCTAAAAATGCTTTTGAAGCAATAGACACAAAAACAGCTATAAATCCAAAACCTAATATGATAGACTCAAACTTTAAACTATATATTGTGTAGATTTACAGGTCCTACTTGCCCAGCAAAAAGAGTTCGAATAGCTTTTGCACTTTTTTCGAAAACTCACAAACAACTGTTCATGGGCTGAAAAGGCTTTTGGAGCAATAAAAACTTAAAAACTGCTATAACTCAAAAATGCAATAAGATAAGTTCAAACTTTAAAAAATATGTTGTGCAGATGTACAAGCCCCTCTTGCACAGAAAGTTTGGGTTAGATATCTCTTGTAGTTTCTTCAGAACACACAAATTATCTGAAAATGCTTTTGAAGCAATAGACACAAAAACGGCTATAAATCAAAAACCTAATATGATAGACTCAAACTTTGAACTATGTATTGTGTAGATTTACAGGTCCTACTTGCCCAGCAAAAAGGGTTTGAATAGCTCTTTCACTTTTTTTCGAAACGCACACAACTGTTCATGGGCTGAAAAGGCTTTTGGAGCAATAAAAACTTAAAAACTGCTATAACTCAAAAATGCAATAAGATAAGTTCAAACTTTAAAAGACATGTTGTGCAGATGTACAAGCCCCTCTTGCACAGAAAGTTTGGGTTAGATATCTCTTGTAGTTTCTTCAGAACACACAAATTATCTGAAAATGCTTTTGAAGCAATAGACACAAAAACAGCTATAAATCCAAAACCTAATATGATAGACTCAAACTTTAAACTATATATTGTGTAGATTTACAGGTCCTACTTGCCCAGCAAAAAGGGTTTGAATAGCTCTTGCACTTTTTTCGAAACGCACACAACTGTTCATGGGCTGAAAAGGCTTTTGGAGCAATAAAAACGTAAAAACTGCTATAACTCAAAAATGCAATAAGATAAGTTCAAACTTTAAAAGACATTTTGTGCAGATGTACAAGCCCCTCTTGCACAGAAAGTTTGGGTTAGATATCTCTTGTAGTTTCTTCAGAACACACAAATTATCTGAAAATGCTTTTGAAGCAATAGACACAAAAACAGCTATAAATCCAAACACTAATATGATAGACTCAAACTTTAAACTATGTATTAGGTAGATTTACAGGTCCTACTTGCCCAGCAAAAAGGGTTTGAATAGCTCTTGCACTTTTTTCGAAACGCACACAACTGTTCATGGGCTGAAAAGGCTTTTGGAGCAATAAAAACGTTAAAACTGCTATAACTCAAAAATGCAATAAGATAAGTTCAATCTTTAAAAGACATGTTGTGCAGATGTACAAGCCCCTCTTGCACAGAAAGTTTGGGTTAGATATCTCTTGTAGTTTCTTCAGAACACACAAATTATCTGAAAATGCTTTTGAAGCAATAGACACAAAAACAGCTATAAATCCAAAACCTAATATGATAGACTCAAACTTTAAACTATATATTGTGTAGATTTACAGGTCCTACTTGCCCAGCAAAAAGGGTTTGAATAGCTCTTGCACTTTTTTCGAAACTCACAAACAACTGTTCATGGGCTGAAAAGGCTTTTGGAGCAATAAAAACGTTAAAACTGTTATAACTCAAAAATGCAATAAGATAAGTTCAAACTTTAAAAGACATGTTGTGCAGATGTACAAGCCCCTCTTGCACAGAAAGTTTGGGTTAGATATCTCTTGTAGTTTCTTCAGAACACACAAATTATCTGAAAATGCTTTTGAAGCAAAAGACACAAAAACAGCTATAAATCCAAAACCTAATATGATAGACTCAAACTTTAAACTATATATTGTGTAGATTTACAGGTCCTACTTGCCCAGCAAAAACGGTTCGAATAGCTTTTGCACTTTTTTCGAAAACTCACAAACAACTGTTCATGGGCTGAAAAGGCTTTTGGAGCAATAAAAACGTAAAAACTGCTATCACTCAAAAATGCAATAAGATAAGTTCAAACTTTAAAAGACATTTTGTGCAGATGTACAAGCTCCTCTTGCACAGAAAGTTTGGGTTAGATATCTCTTGTAGTTTCTTCAGAAAACACAAATTATCTAAAAATGCTTTTGAAGCAATAGACACAAAAACAGCTATAAATCCAAAACCTAATATGATAGACTCAAACTTTAAACTATATATTGTGTAGATTTACAGGTCCTACTTGCCCAGCAAAAAAGGTTTGAATAGCTCTTGCACTTTTTTCGAAACGCACACAACTGTTCATGGGCTGAAAAGGCTTTTGGAGCAATAAAAACGTAAAAACTGCTATAACTCAAAAATTCAATAAGATAAGTTCAAACTTTAAAATACATGTTGTGCAGATGTACAAGCCCCTCTTGCACAGAAAGTTTGGGTTAGATATCTCTTGTAGTTTCTTCAGAACACACAAATTATCTGAAAATACTTTTGAAGCAATAGACACAAAAACAGCTATAAATCCAAAACCTAATATGATAGACTCAAACTTTAAACTATATATTGTGTAAATTTACAGGTCCTACTTGCCTAGCAAAAAGGGTTTGAATAGCTCTTACACTTTTTTTCGAAACGCACAAAACTGTTCATGGGCTGAAAAGGCTTTTGGAGCAATAAAAACGTAAAAACTGCTATAACTCAAAAATTCAATAAGATAAGTTCAAACTTTAAAAGACATTTTGTGCAGATGTACAAGCTCCTCTTGCACAGAAAGTTTGGGTTAGATATCTCTTGTAGTTTCTTCAGAACACACAAATTATCTAAAAATGCTTTTGAAGCAATAGACACAAAAACAGCTATAAATCCAAAACCTAATATGATAGACTCAAACTTTAAACTATATATTGTGTAGATTTACAGGTCCTACTTGCCCAGCAAAAAGGGTTCGAATAACTTTTGCACTTTTTTCGAAAACTCACAAACAACTGTTCATGGGCTGAAAAGGCTTTTGGAGCAATAAAAACTTAAAAACTGCTATAACTCAAAAATGCAATAAGATAAGTTCAAACTTTAAAAGACATGTTGTGCAGATGTACAAGCCCCTCTTGCACATAAAGTTTGGGTTAGATATCTCTTGTAGTTTCTTCAGAACACACAAATTATCTGAAAATGCTTTTGAAGCAATAGACACAAAAACAGCTATAAATCCAAAACCTAATATGATAGACTCAAACTTTAAACTATATATTGTGTAAATTTACAGGTCCTACTTGCCTAGCAAAAAGGGTTTGAATAGCTCTTACACTTTTTTTCGAAACGCACAAAACTGTTCATGGGCTGAAAAGGCTTTTGGAGCAATAAAAACGTAAAAACTGCTATAACTCAAAAATTCAATAAGATAAGTTCAAACTTTAAAAGACATTTTGTGCAGATGTACAAGCTCCTCTTGCACAGAACGTTTGGGTTAGATATCTCTTGTAGTTTCTTCAGAACACACAAATTATCTAAAAATGCTTTTGAAGCAATAGACACAAAAACAGCTATAAATCCAAAACCTAATATGATAGACTCAAACTTTAAACTATATATTGTGTAGATTTACAGGTCCTACTTGCCCAGCAAAAAGGGTTCGAATAGCTTTTGCACTTTTTTCGAAACTCACAAACAACTGTTCATGGGCTGAAAAGGCTTTTGGAGCAATAAAAACGTAAAAACTGCTATAACTCAAAAATGCAATAAGATAAGTTCAAACTTTAAAAGACATGTTGTGCAGATGTACAAGCCCCTCTTGCACAGAAAGTTTGGGTTAGATATCTTTTGTAGTTTCTTCAGAACACACAAATGATCTAAAAATGCTTTTGAAGCAATAGACACAAAAACAGCTATAAATCCAAAACCTAATATGATAGACTCAAACTTTAAACTATATATTGTGTAGATTTACAGGTCCTACTTGCCCAGCAAAAAGAGTTCGAATAGCTTTTGCACTTTTTTCGAAAACTCACAAACAACTGTTCATGGGCTGAAAAGGCTTTTGGAGCAATAAAAACTTAAAAACTGCTATAACTCAAAAATGCAATAAGATAAGTTCAAACTTTAAAAAATATGTTGTGCAGATGTACAAGCCCCTCTTGCACAGAAAGTTTGGGTTAGATATCTCTTGTAGTTTCTTCAGAACACACAAATTATCTGAAAATGCTTTTGAAGCAATAGACACAAAAACGGCTATAAATCAAAAACCTAATATGATAGACTCAAACTTTGAACTATGTATTGTGTAGATTTACAGGTCCTACTTGCCCAGCAAAAAGGGTTTGAATAGCTCTTGCACTTTTT
The DNA here is from genome assembly GCF_026437365.1 of Eucyclogobius newberryi. Classification (NCBI taxonomy): domain Eukaryota; kingdom Metazoa; phylum Chordata; class Actinopteri; order Gobiiformes; family Gobiidae; genus Eucyclogobius; species Eucyclogobius newberryi. The sequence continues at coordinate 13,986,805 of NW_027316532.1, forward strand.
TTCGAAACGCACACAACTGTTCATGGGCTGAAAAGGCTTTTGGAGCAATAAAAACTTAAAAACTGCTATAACTCAAAAATGCAATAAGATAAGTTCAAACTTTAAAAGACATGTTGTGCAGATGTACAAGCCCCTCTTGCACAGAAAGTTTGGGTTAGATATCTCTTGTAGTTTCTTCAGAACACACAAATTATCTGAAAATGCTTTTGAAGCAATAGACACAAAAACAGCTATAAATCCAAAACCTAATATGATAGACTCAAACTTTAAACTATATATTGTGTAGATTTACAGGTCCTACTTGCCCAGCAAAAAGGGTTTGAATAGCTCTTGCACTTTTTTCGAAACGCACACAACTGTTCATGGGCTGAAAAGGCTTTTGGAGCAATAAAAACGTAAAAACTGCTATAACTCAAAAATGCAATAAGATAAGTTCAAACTTTAAAAGACATTTTGTGCAGATGTACAAGCCCCTCTTGCACAGAAAGTTTGGGTTAGATATCTCTTGTAGTTTCTTCAGAACACACAAATTATCTGAAAATGCTTTTGAAGCAATAGACACAAAAACAGCTATAAATCCAAACACTAATATGATAGACTCAAACTTTAAACTATGTATTAGGTAGATTTACAGGTCCTACTTGCCCAGCAAAAAGGGTTTGAATAGCTCTTGCACTTTTTTCGAAACGCACACAACTGTTCATGGGCTGAAAAGGCTTTTGGAGCAATAAAAACGTTAAAACTGCTATAACTCAAAAATGCAATAAGATAAGTTCAATCTTTAAAAGACATGTTGTGCAGATGTACAAGCCCCTCTTGCACAGAAAGTTTGGGTTAGATATCTCTTGTAGTTTCTTCAGAACACACAAATTATCTGAAAATGCTTTTGAAGCAATAGACACAAAAACAGCTATAAATCCAAAACCTAATATGATAGACTCAAACTTTAAACTATATATTGTGTAGATTTACAGGTCCTACTTGCCCAGCAAAAAGGGTTTGAATAGCTCTTGCACTTTTTTCGAAACTCACAAACAACTGTTCATGGGCTGAAAAGGCTTTTGGAGCAATAAAAACGTTAAAACTGTTATAACTCAAAAATGCAATAAGATAAGTTCAAACTTTAAAAGACATGTTGTGCAGATGTACAAGCCCCTCTTGCACAGAAAGTTTGGGTTAGATATCTCTTGTAGTTTCTTCAGAACACACAAATTATCTGAAAATGCTTTTGAAGCAAAAGACACAAAAACAGCTATAAATCCAAAACCTAATATGATAGACTCAAACTTTAAACTATATATTGTGTAGATTTACAGGTCCTACTTGCCCAGCAAAAACGGTTCGAATAGCTTTTGCACTTTTTTCGAAAACTCACAAACAACTGTTCATGGGCTGAAAAGGCTTTTGGAGCAATAAAAACGTAAAAACTGCTATCACTCAAAAATGCAATAAGATAAGTTCAAACTTTAAAAGACATTTTGTGCAGATGTACAAGCTCCTCTTGCACAGAAAGTTTGGGTTAGATATCTCTTGTAGTTTCTTCAGAAAACACAAATTATCTAAAAATGCTTTTGAAGCAATAGACACAAAAACAGCTATAAATCCAAAACCTAATATGATAGACTCAAACTTTAAACTATATATTGTGTAGATTTACAGGTCCTACTTGCCCAGCAAAAAAGGTTTGAATAGCTCTTGCACTTTTTTCGAAACGCACACAACTGTTCATGGGCTGAAAAGGCTTTTGGAGCAATAAAAACGTAAAAACTGCTATAACTCAAAAATTCAATAAGATAAGTTCAAACTTTAAAATACATGTTGTGCAGATGTACAAGCCCCTCTTGCACAGAAAGTTTGGGTTAGATATCTCTTGTAGTTTCTTCAGAACACACAAATTATCTGAAAATACTTTTGAAGCAATAGACACAAAAACAGCTATAAATCCAAAACCTAATATGATAGACTCAAACTTTAAACTATATATTGTGTAAATTTACAGGTCCTACTTGCCTAGCAAAAAGGGTTTGAATAGCTCTTACACTTTTTTTCGAAACGCACAAAACTGTTCATGGGCTGAAAAGGCTTTTGGAGCAATAAAAACGTAAAAACTGCTATAACTCAAAAATTCAATAAGATAAGTTCAAACTTTAAAAGACATTTTGTGCAGATGTACAAGCTCCTCTTGCACAGAAAGTTTGGGTTAGATATCTCTTGTAGTTTCTTCAGAACACACAAATTATCTAAAAATGCTTTTGAAGCAATAGACACAAAAACAGCTATAAATCCAAAACCTAATATGATAGACTCAAACTTTAAACTATATATTGTGTAGATTTACAGGTCCTACTTGCCCAGCAAAAAGGGTTCGAATAACTTTTGCACTTTTTTCGAAAACTCACAAACAACTGTTCATGGGCTGAAAAGGCTTTTGGAGCAATAAAAACTTAAAAACTGCTATAACTCAAAAATGCAATAAGATAAGTTCAAACTTTAAAAGACATGTTGTGCAGATGTACAAGCCCCTCTTGCACATAAAGTTTGGGTTAGATATCTCTTGTAGTTTCTTCAGAACACACAAATTATCTGAAAATGCTTTTGAAGCAATAGACACAAAAACAGCTATAAATCCAAAACCTAATATGATAGACTCAAACTTTAAACTATATATTGTGTAAATTTACAGGTCCTACTTGCCTAGCAAAAAGGGTTTGAATAGCTCTTACACTTTTTTTCGAAACGCACAAAACTGTTCATGGGCTGAAAAGGCTTTTGGAGCAATAAAAACGTAAAAACTGCTATAACTCAAAAATTCAATAAGATAAGTTCAAACTTTAAAAGACATTTTGTGCAGATGTACAAGCTCCTCTTGCACAGAACGTTTGGGTTAGATATCTCTTGTAGTTTCTTCAGAACACACAAATTATCTAAAAATGCTTTTGAAGCAATAGACACAAAAACAGCTATAAATCCAAAACCTAATATGATAGACTCAAACTTTAAACTATATATTGTGTAGATTTACAGGTCCTACTTGCCCAGCAAAAAGGGTTCGAATAGCTTTTGCACTTTTTTCGAAACTCACAAACAACTGTTCATGGGCTGAAAAGGCTTTTGGAGCAATAAAAACTTAAAAACTGCTATAACTCAAAAATGCAATAAGATAAGTTCAAACTTTAAAAGACATGTTGTGCAGATGTACAAGCCCCTCTTGCACAGAAAGTTTGGGTTAGATATCTTTTGTAGTTTCTTCAGAACACACAAATTATCTAAAAATGCTTTTGAAGCAATAGACACAAAAACAGCTATAAATCCAAAACCTAATATGATAGACTCAAACTTTAAACTATATATTGTGTAGATTTACAGGTCCTACTTGCCCAGCAAAAAGGGTTCGAATAGCTTTTGCACTTTTTTCGAAAACTCACAAACAACTGTTCATGGGCTGAAAAGGCTTTTGGAGCAATAAAAACGTAAAAACTGCTATAACACAAAAATGCAATAAGATAAGTTCAAACTTTGAAAGACATTTTGTGCAGATGTACAAGCCCCTCTTGCACAGAAAGTTTGGGTTAGATATCTCTTGTAGTTTCTTCAGAACACACAAATTATCTAAAAATGCTTTTGAAGCAATAGACACAAAAACAGCTATAAATCCAAAACCTAATATGATAGACTCAAACTTTAAACTATATATTGTGTAGATTTACAGGTCCTACTTGCCTAGCAAAAAGGGTTTGAATAGCTCTTGCACTTTTTTCGAAACTCACAAACAACTGTTCATGGGCTGAAAAGGCTTTTGGAGCAATAAAAACGTAAAAACTGCTATAACTCACAAATGCAATAAGATAAGTTCAAACTTTAAAAGACATGTTGTGCAGATGTACAAGCCCCTCTTGCACAGAAAGTTTGGGTTAGATATCTTTTGTAGTTTCTTCAGAACACACAAATGATCTAAAAATGCTTTTGAAGCAATAGACACAAAAACAGCTATAAATCCAAAACCTAATATGATAGACTCAAACTTTAAACTATATATTGTGTAGATTTACAGGTCCTACTTGCCCAGCAAAAAGGGTTCGAATAGCTTTTGCACTTTTTTCGAAAACTCACAAACAACTGTTCATGGGCTGAAAAGGCTTTTGGAGCAATAAAAACTTAAAAACTGCTATAACTCAAAAATGCAATAAGATAAGTTCAAACTTTAAAAAATATGTTGTGCAGATGTACAAGCCCCTCTTGCACAGAAAGTTTGGGTTAGATATCTCTTGTAGTTTCTTCAGAACACACAAATTATCTGAAAATGCTTTTGAAGCAATAGACACAAAAACAGCTATAAATCAAAAACCTAATATGATAGACTCAAACTTTGAACTATGTATTGTGTAGATTTACAGGTCCTACTTGCCCAGCAAAAAGGGTTTGAATAGCTCTTGCACTTTTTTTCGAAACGCACACAACTGTTCATGGGCTGAAAAGGCTTTTGGAGCAATAAAAACTTAAAAACTGCTATAACTCAAAAATGCAATGAGATAGGTTCAAACTTTAAAAGACATGTTGTGCAGATGTACAAGCCCCTCTTGCACAGAAAGTTTGGGTTAGATATCTCTTGTAGTTTCTTCAGAACACACAAATTATCTGAAAATGCTTTTGAAGCAATAGACACAAAAACAGCTATAAATCCAAAACCTAATATGATAGACTCAAACTTTAAACTATATATTGTGTAGATTTACAGGTCCTACTTGCCCAGCAAAAAGGGTTTGAATAGCTTTTGCACTTTTTTCGAAACTCACAAACAACTGTTCATGGGCTGAAAAGGCTTTTGGAGCAATAAAAACGTTAAAACTGTTATAACTCAAAAATGCAATAAGATAAGTTCAAACTTTAAAAGACATGTTGTGCAGATGTACAAGCCCCTCTTGCACAGAAAGTTTGGGTTAGATATCTCTTGTAGTTTCTTCAGAACACACAAATTATCTGAAAATGCTTTTGAAGCAAAAGACACAAAAACAGCTATAAATCCAAAACCTAATATGATAGACTCAAACTTTAAACTATATATTGTGTAGATTTACAGGTCCTACTTGCCCAGCAAAAACGGTTCGAATAGCTTTTGCACTTTTTTCGAAAACTCACAAACAACTGTTCATGGGCTGAAAAGGCTTTTGGAGCAATAAAAACTTAAAAACTGCTATAACTCAAAAATGCAATAAGATAAGTTCAAACTTTAAAAGACATGTTGTGCAGATGTACAAGCCCCTCTTGCACATAAAGTTTGGGTTAGATATCTCTTGTAGTTTCTTCAGAACACACAAATTATCTGAAAATGCTTTTGAAGCAATAGACACAAAAACAGCTATAAATCCAAAACCTAATATGATAGACTCAAACTTTAAACTATATATTGTGTAAATTTACAGGTCCTACTTGCCTAGCAAAAAGGGTTTGAATAGCTCTTACACTTTTTTTCGAAACGCACAAAACTGTTCATGGGCTGAAAAGGCTTTTGGAGCAATAAAAACGTAAAAACTGCTATAACTCAAAAATTCAATAAGATAAGTTCAAACTTTAAAAGACATTTTGTGCAGATGTACAAGCTCCTCTTGCACAGAAAGTTTGGGTTAGATATCTCTTGTAGTTTCTTCAGAACACACAAATTATCTGAAAATGCTTTTGAAGCAATAGACACAAAAACAGCTATAAATCCAAAACCTAATATGATAGACTCAAACTTTAAACTATATATTGTGTAAATTTACAGGTCCTACTTGCCTAGCAAAAAGGGTTTGAATAGCTCTTACACTTTTTTTCGAAACGCACAAAACTGTTCATGGGCTGAAAAGGCTTTTGGAGCAATAAAAACGTAAAAACTGCTATAACTCAAAAATTCAATAAGATAAGTTCAAACTTTAAAAGACATTTTGTGCAGATGTACAAGCTCCTCTTGCACAGAACGTTTGGGTTAGATATCTCTTGTAGTTTCTTCAGAACACACAAATTATCTAAAAATGCTTTTGAAGCAATAGACACAAAAACAGCTATAAATCCAAAACCTAATATGATAGACTCAAACTTTAAACTATATATTGTGTAGATTTACAGGTCCTACTTGCCCAGCAAAAAGGGTTCGAATAGCTTTTGCACTTTTTTCGAAACTCACAAACAACTGTTCATGGGCTGAAAAGGCTTTTGGAGCAATAAAAACTTAAAAACTGCTATAACTCAAAAATGCAATAAGATAAGTTCAAACTTTAAAAGACATGTTGTGCAGATGTACAAGCCCCTCTTGCACAGAAAGTTTGGGTTAGATATCTTTTGTAGTTTCTTCAGAACACACAAATTATCTAAAAATGCTTTTGAAGCAATAGACACAAAAACAGCTATAAATCCAAAACCTAATATGATAGACTCAAACTTTAAACTATATATTGTGTAGATTTACAGGTCCTACTTGCCCAGCAAAAAGGGTTCGAATAGCTTTTGCACTTTTTTCGAAAACTCACAAACAACTGTTCATGGGCTGAAAAGGCTTTTGGAGCAATAAAAACGTAAAAACTGCTATAACACAAAAATGCAATAAGATAAGTTCAAACTTTGAAAGACATTTTGTGCAGATGTACAAGCCCCTCTTGCACAGAAAGTTTGGGTTAGATATCTCTTGTAGTTTCTTCAGAACACACAAATTATCTAAAAATGCTTTTGAAGCAATAGACACAAAAACAGCTATAAATCCAAAACCTAATATGATAGACTCAAACTTTAAACTATATATTGTGTAGATTTACAGGTCCTACTTGCCTAGCAAAAAGGGTTTGAATAGCTCTTGCACTTTTTTCGAAACTCACAAACAACTGTTCATGGGCTGAAAAGGCTTTTGGAGCAATAAAAACGTAAAAACTGCTATAACTCACAAATGCAATAAGATAAGTTCAAACTTTAAAAGACATGTTGTGCAGATGTACAAGCCCCTCTTGCACAGAAAGTTTGGGTTAGATATCTTTTGTAGTTTCTTCAGAACACACAAATGATCTAAAAATGCTTTTGAAGCAATAGACACAAAAACAGCTATAAATCCAAAACCTAATATGATAGACTCAAACTTTAAACTATATATTGTGTAGATTTACAGGTCCTACTTGCCCAGCAAAAAGGGTTCGAATAGCTTTTGCACTTTTTTCGAAAACTCACAAACAACTGTTCATGGGCTGAAAAGGCTTTTGGAGCAATAAAAACTTAAAAACTGCTATAACTCAAAAATGCAATAAGATAAGTTCAAACTTTAAAAAATATGTTGTGCAGATGTACAAGCCCCTCTTGCACAGAAAGTTTGGGTTAGATATCTCTTGTAGTTTCTTCAGAACACACAAATTATCTGAAAATGCTTTTGAAGCAATAGACACAAAAACAGCTATAAATCAAAAACCTAATATGATAGACTCAAACTTTGAACTATGTATTGTGTAGATTTACAGGTCCTACTTGCCCAGCAAAAAGGGTTTGAATAGCTCTTGCACTTTTTTTCGAAACGCACACAACTGTTCATGGGCTGAAAAGGCTTTTGGAGCAATAAAAACTTAAAAACTGCTATAACTCAAAAATGCAATAAGATAAGTTCAAACTTTAAAAGACATGTTGTGCAGATGTACAAGCCCCTCTTGCACAGAAAGTTTGGGTTAGATATCTCTTGTAGTTTCTTCAGAACACACAAATTATCTAAAAATGCTTTTGAAGCAATAGACACAAAAACAGCTATAAATCCAAAACCTAATATGATAGACTCAAACTTTAAACTATATATTGTGTAGATTTACAGGTCCTACTTGCCCAGCAAAAAGGGTTTGAATAGCTCTTGCACTTTTTTCGAAACTCACAAACAAATGTTCATGGGCTGAAAAGGCTTTTGGAGCAATAAAAACGTTAAAACTGCCATAACTCAAAAATGCAATAAGATAAGTTCAAACTTTAAAAGACATGTTGTGCAGATGTACAAGCCCCTCTTGCACAGAAAGTTTGGGTTAGATATCTCTTGTAGTTTCTTCAGAACACACAAATTATCTGAAAATGCTTTTGAAGCAATAGACACAAAAACAGCTATAAATCCAAAACCTAATATGATAGACTCAAACTTTAAACTATATATTGTGTAGATTTACAGGTCCTACTTGCCCAGCAAAAAGGGTTTGAATAGCTTTTGCACTTTTTTCGAAACTCACAAACAACTGTTCATGGGCTGAAAAGGCTTTTGGAGCAATAAAAACGTTAAAACTGTTATAACTCAAAAATGCAATAAGATAAGTTCAAACTTTAAAAGACATGTTGTGCAGATGTACAAGCCCCTCTTGCACATAAAGTTTGGGTTAGATATCTCTTGTAGTTTCTTCAGAACACACAAATTATCTGAAAATGCTTTTGAAGCAAAAGACACAAAAACAGCTATAAATCCAAAACCTAATATGATAGACTCAAACTTTAAACTATATATTGTGTAGATTTACAGGTCCTACTTGCCCAGCAAAAACGGTTCGAATAGCTTTTGCACTTTTTTCGAAAACTCACAAACAACTGTTCATGGGCTGAAAAGGCTTTTGGAGCAATAAAAACGTTAAAACTGCCATAACTCAAAAATGCAATAAGATAAGTTCAAACTTTAAAAGACATGTTGTGCAGATGTACAAGCCCCTCTTGCACAGAAAGTTTGGGTTAGATATCTCTTGTAGTTTCTTCAGAACACACAAATTATCTGAAAATGCTTTTGAAGCAATAGACACAAAAACAGCTATAAATCCAAAACCTAATATGATAGACTCAAACTTTAAACTATATATTGTGTAGATTTACAGGTCCTACTTGCCCAGCAAAAAGGGTTTGAATAGCTTTTGCACTTTTTTCGAAACTCACAAACAACTGTTCATGGGCTGAAAAGGCTTTTGGAGCAATAAAAACGTTAAAACTGTTATAACTCAAAAATGCAATAAGATAAGTTCAAACTTTAAAAGACATGTTGTGCAGATGTACAAGCCCCTCTTGCACATAAAGTTTGGGTTAGATATCTCTTGTAGTTTCTTCAGAACACACAAATTATCTGAAAATGCTTTTGAAGCAAAAGACACAAAAACAGCTATAAATCCAAAACCTAATATGATAGACTCAAACTTTAAACTATATATTGTGTAGATTTACAGGTCCTACTTGCCCAGCAAAAACGGTTCGAATAGCTTTTGCACTTTTTTCGAAAACTCACAAACAACTGTTCATGGGCTGAAAAGGCTTTTGGAGCAATAAAAACTTAAAAACTGCTATAACTCAAAAATGCAATAAGATAAGTTCAAACTTTAAAAGACATGTTGTGCAGATGTACAAGCCCCTCTTGCACATAAAGTTTGGGTTAGATATCTCTTGTAGTTTCTTCAGAACACACAAATTATCTGAAAATGCTTTTGAAGCAATAGACACAAAAACAGCTATAAATCCAAAACCTAATATGATAGACTCAAACTTTAAACTATATATTGTGTAAATTTACAGGTCCTACTTGCCTAGCAAAAAGGGTTTGAATAGCTCTTACACTTTTTTTCGAAACGCACAAAACTGTTCATGGGCTGAAAAGGCTTTTGGAGCAATAAAAACGTAAAAACTGCTATAACTCAAAAATTCAATAAGATAAGTTCAAACTTTAAAAGACATTTTGTGCAGATGTACAAGCTCCTCTTGCACAGAAAGTTTGGGTTAGATATCTCTTGTAGTTTCTTCAGAACACACAAATTATCTGAAAATGCTTTTGAAGCAATAGACACAAAAACAGCTATAAATCCAAAACCTAATATGATAGACTCAAACTTTAAACTATATATTGTGTAGATTTACAGGTCCTACTTGCCTAGCAAAAAGGGTTTGAATAGCTTTTGCACTTTTTTCGAAACTCACAAACAACTGTTCATGGGCTGAAAAGGCTTTTGGAGCAATAAAAACTTAAAAACTGCTATAACTCAAAAATGCAATAAGATAAGTTCAAACTTTGAAAGACATTTTGTGCAGATGTACAAGCCCCTCTTGCACAGAAAGTTTGGGTTAGATATCTCTTGTAGTTTCTTCAGAACACACAAATTATCTAAAAATGCTTTTGAAGCAATAGACACAAAAACAGCTATAAATCCAAAACCTAATATGATAGACTCAAACTTTAAACTATATATTGTGTAGATTTACAGGTCCTACTTGCCCAGCAAAAAGGGTTCGAATAGCTTTTGCACTTTTTTCGAAAACTCACAAACAACTGTTCATGGGCTGAAAAGGCTTTTGGAGCAATAAAAACTTAAAAACTGCTATAACTCAAAAATGCAATAAGATAAGTTCAAACTTTAAAAAATATGTTGTGCAGATGTACAAGCCCCTCTTGCACAGAAAGTTTGGGTTAGATATCTCTTGTAGTTTCTTCAGAACACACAAATTATCTGAAAATGCTTTTGAAGCAATAGACACAAAAACAGCTATAAATCAAAAACCTAATATGATAGACTCAAACTTTGAACTATGTATTGTGTAGATTTACAGGTCCTACTTGCCCAGCAAAAAGGGTTTGAATAGCTCTTGCACTTTTTTTCGAAACGCACACAACTGTTCATGGGCTGAAAAGGCTTTTGGAGCAATAAAAACTTAAAAACTGCTATAACTCAAAAATGCAATAAGATAGGTTCAAACTTTAAAAGACATGTTGTGCAGATGTACAAGCCCCTCTTGCACAGAAAGTTTGGGTTAGATATCTCTTGTAGTTTCTTCAGAACACACAAATTATCTGAAAATGCTTTTGAAGCAATAGACACAAAAACAGCTATAAATCCAAAACCTAATATGATAGACTCAAACTTTAAACTATATATTGTGTAGATTTACAGGTCCTACTTGCCCAGCAAAAAGGGTTTGAATAGCTTTTGCACTTTTTTCGAAACTCACAAACAACTGTTCATGGGCTGAAAAGGCTTTTGGAGCAATAAAAACGTTAAAACTGTTATAACTCAAAAATGCAATAAGATAAGTTCAAACTTTAAAAGACATGTTGTGCAGATGTACAAGCCCCTCTTGCACAGAAAGTTTGGGTTAGATATCTCTTGTAGTTTCTTCAGAACACACAAATTATCTGAAAATGCTTTTGAAGCAAAAGACACAAAAACAGCTATAAATCCAAAACCTAATATGATAGACTCAAACTTTAAACTATATATTGTGTAGATTTACAGGTCCTACTTGCCCAGCAAAAACGGTTCGAATAGCTTTTGCACTTTTTTCGAAAACTCACAAACAACTGTTCATGGGCTGAAAAGGCTTTTGGAGCAATAAAAACTTAAAAACTGCTATAACTCAAAAATGCAATAAGATAAGTTCAAACTTTAAAAGACATGTTGTGCAGATGTACAAGCCCCTCTTGCACATAAAGTTTGGGTTAGATATCTCTTGTAGTTTCTTCAGAACACACAAATTATCTGAAAATGCTTTTGAAGCAATAGACACAAAAACAGCTATAAATCCAAAACCTAATATGATAGACTCAAACTTTAAACTATATATTGTGTAAATTTACAGGTCCTACTTGCCTAGCAAAAAGGGTTTGAATAGCTCTTACACTTTTTTTCGAAACGCACAAAACTGTTCATGGGCTGAAAAGGCTTTTGGAGCAATAAAAACGTAAAAACTGCTATAACTCAAAAATTCAATAAGATAAGTTCAAACTTTAAAAGACATTTTGTGCAGATGTACAAGCTCCTCTTGCACAGAAAGTTTGGGTTAGATATCTCTTGTAGTTTCTTCAGAACACACAAATTATCTGAAAATGCTTTTGAAGCAATAGACACAAAAACAGCTATAAATCCAAAACCTAATATGATAGACTCAAACTTTAAACTATATATTGTGTAAATTTACAGGTCCTACTTGCCTAGCAAAAAGGGTTTGAATAGCTCTTACACTTTTTTTCGAAACGCACAAAACTGTTCATGGGCTGAAAAGGCTTTTGGAGCAATAAAAACGTAAAAACTGCTATAACACAAAAATGCAATAAGATAAGTTCAAACTTTGAAAGACATTTTGTGCAGATGTACAAGCCCCTCTTGCACAGAAAGTTTGGGTTAGATATCTCTTGTAGTTTCTTCAGAACACACAAATTATCTAAAAATGCTTTTGAAGCAATAGACACAAAAACAGCTATAAATCCAAAACCTAATATGATAGACTCAAACTTTAAACTATATATTGTGTAGATTTACAGGTCCTACTTGCCTAGCAAAAAGGGTTTGAATAGCTCTTGCACTTTTTTCGAAACTCACAAACAACTGTTCATGGGCTGAAAAGGCTTTTGGAGCAATAAAAACGTAAAAACTGCTATAACTCACAAATGCAATAAGATAAGTTCAAACTTTAAAAGACATGTTGTGCAGATGTACAAGCCCCTCTTGCACAGAAAGTTTGGGTTAGATATCTTTTGTAGTTTCTTCAGAACACACAAATGATCTAAAAATGCTTTTGAAGCAATAGACACAAAAACAGCTATAAATCCAAAACCTAATATGATAGACTCAAACTTTAAACTATATATTGTGTAGATTTACAGGTCCTACTTGCCCAGCAAAAAGGGTTCGAATAGCTTTTGCACTTTTTTCGAAAACTCACAAACAACTGTTCATGGGCTGAAAAGGCTTTTGGAGCAATAAAAACTTAAAAACTGCTATAACTCAAAAATGCAATAAGATAAGTTCAAACTTTAAAAAATATGTTGTGCAGATGTACAAGCCCCTCTTGCACAGAAAGTTTGGGTTAGATATCTCTTGTAGTTTCTTCAGAACACACAAATTATCTGAAAATGCTTTTGAAGCAATAGACACAAAAACAGCTATAAATCAAAAACCTAATATGATAGACTCAAACTTTGAACTATGTATTGTGTAGATTTACAGGTCCTACTTGCCCAGCAAAAAGGGTTTGAATAGCTCTTGCACTTTTTTTCGAAACGCACACAACTGTTCATGGGCTGAAAAGGCTTTTGGAGCAATAAAAACTTAAAAACTGCTATAACTCAAAAATGCAATAAGATAAGTTCAAACTTTAAAAGACATGTTGTGCAGATGTACAAGCCCCTCTTGCACAGAAAGTTTGGGTTAGATATCTCTTGTAGTTTCTTCAGAACACACAAATTATCTAAAAATGCTTTTGAAGCAATAGACACAAAAACAGCTATAAATCCAAAACCTAATATGATAGACTCAAACTTTAAACTATGTATTGTGTAGATTTACAGGTCCTACTTGCCCAGCAAAAAGGGTTTGAATAGCTTTTGCACTTTTTTCGAAACTCACAAACAACTGTTCATGGGCTGAAAAGGCTTTTGGAGCAATAAAAACGTTAAAACTGTTATAACTCAAAAATGCAATAAGATAAGTTCAAACTTTAAAAGACATGTTGTGCAGATGTACAAGCCCCTCTTGCACATAAAGTTTGGGTTAGATATCTCTTGTAGTTTCTTCAGAACACACAAATTATCTGAAAATGCTTTTGAAGCAAAAGACACAAAAACAGCTATAAATCCAAAACCTAATATGATAGACTCAAACTTTAAACTATATATTGTGTAGATTTACAGGTCCTACTTGCCCAGCAAAAACGGTTCGAATAGCTTTTGCACTTTTTTCGAAAACTCACAAACAACTGTTCATGGGCTGAAAAGGCTTTTGGAGCAATAAAAACTTAAAAACTGCTATAACTCAAAAATGCAATAAGATAAGTTCAAACTTTAAAAGACATGTTGTGCAGATGTACAAGCCCCTCTTGCACATAAAGTTTGGGTTAGATATCTCTTGTAGTTTCTTCAGAACACACAAATTATCTGAAAATGCTTTTGAAGCAATAGACACAAAAACAGCTATAAATCCAAAACCTAATATGATAGACTCAAACTTTAAACTATATATTGTGTAAATTTACAGGTCCTACTTGCCTAGCAAAAAGGGTTTGAATAGCTCTTACACTTTTTTTCGAAACGCACAAAACTGTTCATGGGCTGAAAAGGCTTTTGGAGCAATAAAAACGTAAAAACTGCTATAACTCAAAAATTCAATAAGATAAGTTCAAACTTTAAAAGACATTTTGTGCAGATGTACAAGCTCCTCTTGCACAGAAAGTTTGGGTTAGATATCTCTTGTAGTTTCTTCAGAACACACAAATTATCTGAAAATGCTTTTGAAGCAATAGACACAAAAACAGCTATAAATCCAAAACCTAATATGATAGACTCAAACTTTAAACTATATATTGTGTAGATTTACAGGTCCTACTTGCCTAGCAAAAAGGGTTTGAATAGCTTTTGCACTTTTTTCGAAACTCACAAACAACTGTTCATGGGCTGAAAAGGCTTTTGGAGCAATAAAAACTTAAAAACTGCTATAACTCAAAAATGCAATAAGATAAGTTCAAACTTTAAAAGACATGTTGTGCAGATGTACAAGCCCCTCTTGCACAGAAAGTTTGGGTTAGATATCTTTTGTAGTTTCTTCAGAACACACAAATTATCTAAAAATGCTTTTGAAGCAATAGACACAAAAACAGCTATAAATCCAAAACCTAATATGATAGACTCAAACTTTAAACTATATATTGTGTAGATTTACAGGTCCTACTTGCCCAGCAAAAAGGGTTCGAATAGCTTTTGCACTTTTTTTCGAAAACTCACAAACAACTGTTCATCGGCTGAAAAGGCTTTTGGAGCAATAAAAACGTAAAAACTGCTATAACACAAAAATGCAATAAGATAAGTTAAACTTTGAAAGACATTTTGTGCAGATGTACAAGCCCCTCTTGCACAGAAAGTTTGGGTTAGATATCTCTTGTAGTTTCTTCAGAACACACAAATTATCTAAAAATGCTTTTGAAGCAATAGACACAAAAACAGCTATAAATCCAAAACCTAATATGATAGACTCAAACTTTAAACTATATATTGTGTAGATTTACAGGTCCTACTTGCCCAGCAAAAAGGGTTTGAATAGCTCTTGCACTTTTTTCGAAACTCACAAACAACTGTTCATGGGCTGAAAAGGCTTTTGGAGCAATAAAAACGTAAAAACTGCTATAACTCACAAATGCAATAAGATAAGTTCAAACTTTAAAAGACATGTTGTGCAGATGTACAAGCCCCTCTTGCACAGAAAGTTTGGGTTAGATATCTTTTGTAGTTTCTTCAGAACACACAAATGATCTAAAAATGCTTTTGAAGCAATAGACACAAAAACAGCTATAAATCCAAAACCTAATATGATAGACTCAAACTTTAAACTATATATTGTGTAGATTTACAGGTCCTACTTGCCCAGCAAAAAGGGTTCGAATAGCTTTTGCACTTTTTTCGAAAACTCACAAACAACTGTTCATGGGCTGAAAAGGCTTTTGGAGCAATAAAAACTTAAAAACTGCTATAACTCAAAAATGCAATAAGATAAGTTCAAACTTTAAAAGACATGTTGTGCAGATGTACAAGCCCCTCTTGCACATAAAGTTTGGGTTAGATATCTCTTGTAGTTTCTTCAGAACACACAAATTATCTGAAAATGCTTTTGAAGCAATAGACACAAAAACAGCTATAAATCCAAAACCTAATATGATAGACTCAAACTTTAAACTATATATTGTGTAAATTTACAGGTCCTACTTGCCTAGCAAAAAGGGTTTGAATAGCTCTTACACTTTTTTTCGAAACGCACAAAACTGTTCATGGGCTGAAAAGGCTTTTGGAGCAATAAAAACGTAAAAACTGCTATAACTCAAAAATTCAATAAGATAAGTTCAAACTTTAAAAGACATTTTGTGCAGATGTACAAGCTCCTCTTGCACAGAAAGTTTGGGTTAGATATCTCTTGTAGTTTCTTCAGAACACACAAATTATCTAAAAATGCTTTTGAAGCAATAGACACAAAAACAGCTATAAATCCAAAACCTAATATGATAGACTCAAACTTTAAACTATATATTGTGTAGATTTACAGGTCCTACTTGCCCAGCAAAAAGGGTTCGAATAGCTTTTGCACTTTTTTCGAAACTCACAAACAACTGTTCATGGGCTGAAAAGGCTTTTGGAGCAATAAAAACTTAAAAACTGCTATAACTCAAAAATGCAATAAGATAAGTTCAAACTTTAAAAGACATGTTGTGCAGATGTACAAGCCCCTCTTGCACAGAAAGTTTGGGTTAGATATCTTTTGTAGTTTCTTCAGAACACACAAATTATCTAAAAATGCTTTTGAAGCAATAGACACAAAAACAGCTATAAATCCAAAACCTAATATGATAGACTCAAACTTTAAACTATATATTGTGTAGATTTACAGGTCCTACTTGCCCAGCAAAAAGGGTTCGAATAGCTTTTGCACTTTTTTCGAAAACTCACAAACAACTGTTCATGGGCTGAAAAGGCTTTTGGAGCAATAAAAACGTAAAAACTGCTATAACACAAAAATGCAATAAGATAAGTTCAAACTTTGAAAGACATTTTGTGCAGATGTACAAGCCCCTCTTGCACAGAAAGTTTGGGTTAGATATCTCTTGTAGTTTCTTCAGAACACACAAATTATCTAAAAATGCTTTTGAAGCAATAGACACAAAAACAGCTATAAATCCAAAACCTAATATGATAGACTCAAACTTTAAACTATATATTGTGTAGATTTACAGGTCCTACTTGCCCAGCAAAAAGGGTTTGAATAGCTCTTGCACTTTTTTCGAAACTCACAAACAACTGTTCATGGGCTGAAAAGGCTTTTGGAGCAATAAAAACGTAAAAACTGCTATAACTCACAAATGCAATAAGATAAGTTCAAACTTTAAAAGACATGTTGTGCAGATGTACAAGCCCCTCTTGCACAGAAAGTTTGGGTTAGATATCTTTTGTAGTTTCTTCAGAACACACAAATGATCTAAAAATGCTTTTGAAGCAATAGACACAAAAACAGCTATAAATCCAAAACCTAATATGATAGACTCAAACTTTAAACTATATATTGTGTAGATTTACAGGTCCTACTTGCCCAGCAAAAAGGGTTCGAATAGCTTTTGCACTTTTTTCGAAAACTCACAAACAACTGTTCATGGGCTGAAAAGGCTTTTGGAGCAATAAAAACTTAAAAACTGCTATAACTCAAAAATGCAATAAGATAAGTTCAAACTTTAAAAGACATGTTGTGCAGATGTACAAGCCCCTCTTGCACATAAAGTTTGGGTTAGATATCTCTTGTAGTTTCTTCAGAACACACAAATTATCTGAAAATGCTTTTGAAGCAATAGACACAAAAACAGCTATAAATCCAAAACCTAATATGATAGACTCAAACTTTAAACTATATATTGTGTAAATTTACAGGTCCTACTTGCCTAGCAAAAAGGGTTTGAATAGCTCTTACACTTTTTTTCGAAACGCACAAAACTGTTCATGGGCTGAAAAGGCTTTTGGAGCAATAAAAACGTAAAAACTGCTATAACTCAAAAATTCAATAAGATAAGTTCAAACTTTAAAAGACATTTTGTGCAGATGTACAAGCTCCTCTTGCACAGAAAGTTTGGGTTAGATATCTCTTGTAGTTTCTTCAGAACACACAAATTATCTAAAAATGCTTTTGAAGCAATAGACACAAAAACAGCTATAAATCCAAAACCTAATATGATAGACTCAAACTTTAAACTATATATTGTGTAGATTTACAGGTCCTACTTGCCCAGCAAAAAGGGTTCGAATAGCTTTTGCACTTTTTTCGAAACTCACAAACAACTGTTCATGGGCTGAAAAGGCTTTTGGAGCAATAAAAACTTAAAAACTGCTATAACTCAAAAATGCAATAAGATAAGTTCAAACTTTAAAAGACATGTTGTGCAGATGTACAAGCCCCTCTTCCACAGAAAGTTTGGGTTAGATATCTTTTGTAGTTTCTTCAGAACACACAAATTATCTAAAAATGCTTTTGAAGCAATAGACACAAAAACAGCTATAAATCCAAAACCTAATATGATAGACTCAAACTTTAAACTATATATTGTGTAGATTTACAGGTCCTACTTGCCCAGCAAAAAGGGTTCGAATAGCTTTTGCACTTTTTTCGAAAACTCACAAACAACTGTTCATGGGCTGAAAAGGCTTTTGGAGCAATAAAAACGTAAAAACTGCTATAACACAAAAATGCAATAAGATAAGTTCAAACTTTGAAAGACATTTTGTGCAGATGTACAAGCCCCTCTTGCACAGAAAGTTTGGGTTAGATATCTCTTGTAGTTTCTTCAGAACACACAAATTATCTAAAAATGCTTTTGAAGCAATAGACACAAAAACAGCTATAAATCCAAAACCTAATATGATAGACTCAAACTTTAAACTATATATTGTGTAGATTTACAGGTCCTACTTGCCCAGCAAAAAGGGTTTGAATAGCTCTTGCACTTTTTTCGAAACTCACAAACAACTGTTCATGGGCTGAAAAGGCTTTTGGAGCAATAAAAACGTAAAAACTGCTATAACTCACAAATGCAATAAGATAAGTTCAAACTTTAAAAGACATGTTGTGCAGATGTACAAGCCCCTCTTGCACAGAAAGTTTGGGTTAGATATCTTTTGTAGTTTCTTCAGAACACACAAATGATCTAAAAATGCTTTTGAAGCAATAGACACAAAAACAGCTATAAATCCAAAACCTAATATGATAGACTCAAACTTTAAACTATATATTGTGTAGATTTACAGGTCCTACTTGCCCAGCAAAAAGTGTTCGAATAGCTTTTGCACTTTTTTCGAAAACTCACAAACAACTGTTCATGGGCTGAAAAGGCTTTTGGAGCAATAAAAACTTAAAAACTGCTATAACTCAAAAATGCAATAAGATAAGTTCAAACTTTAAAAGACATGTTGTGCAGATGTACAAGCCCCTCTTGCACATAAAGTTTGGGTTAGATATCTCTTGTAGTTTCTTCAGAACACACAAATTATCTGAAAATGCTTTTGAAGCAATAGACACAAAAACAGCTATAAATCCAAAACCTAATATGATAGACTCAAACTTTAAACTATATATTGTGTAGATTTACAGGTCCTACTTGCCCAGCAAAAAAGGTTTGAATAGCTCTTGCACTTTTTTCGAAACGCAAACAACTGTTCATGGGCTGAAAAGGCTTTTGGAGCAATAAAAACGTAAAAACTGCTATAACTCAAAAATTCAATAAGATAAGTTCAAACTTTAAAAGACATGTTGTGCAGATGTACAAGCCCCTCTTGCACAGAAAGTTTGGGTTAGATATCTCTTGTAGTTTCTTCAGAACACACAAATTATCTAAAAATGCTTTTGAAGCAATAGACACAAAAACAGCTATAAATCCAAAACCTAATATGATAGACTCAAACTTTAAACTATATATTGTGTAGATTTACAGGTCCTACTTGCCCAGCAAAAAGGGTTCGAATAACTTTTGCACTTTTTTCGAAAACTCACAAACAACTGTTCATGGGCTGAAAAGGCTTTTGGAGCAATAAAAACTTAAAAACTGCTATAACTCAAAAATGCAATAAGATAAGTTCAAACTTTAAAAGACATGTTGTGCAGATGTACAAGCCCCTCTTGCACATAAAGTTTGGGTTAGATATCTCTTGTAGTTTCTTCAGAACACACAAATTATCTGAAAATGCTTTTGAAGCAATAGACACAAAAACAGCTATAAATCCAAAACCTAATATGATAGACTCAAACTTTAAACTATATATTGTGTAAATTTACAGGTCCTACTTGCCTAGCAAAAAGGGTTTGAATAGCTCTTACACTTTTTTTCGAAACGCACAAAACTGTTCATGGGCTGAAAAGGCTTTTGGAGCAATAAAAACGTAAAAACTGCTATAACTCAAAAATTCAATAAGATAAGTTCAAACTTTAAAAGACATGTTGTGCAGATGTACAAGCCCCTCTTGCACAGAAAGTTTGGGTTAGATATCTTTTGTAGTTTCTTCAGAACACACAAAGTATCTAAAAATGCTTTTGAAGCAATAGACACAAAAACAGCTATAAATCCAAAACCTAATATGATAGACTCAAACTTTAAACTATATATTGTGTAGATTTACAGGTCCTACTTGCCCAGCAAAAAGGGTTCGAATAGCTTTTGCACTTTTTTCGAAAACTCACAAACAACTGTTCATGGGCTGAAAAGGCTTTTGGAGCAATAAAAACGTAAAAACTGCTATAACACAAAAATGCAATAAGATAAGTTCAAACTTTGAAAGACATTTTGTGCAGATGTACAAGCCCCTCTTGCACAGAAAGTTTGGGTTAGATATCTCTTGTAGTTTCTTCAGAACACACAAATTATCTAAAAATGCTTTTGAAGCAATAGACACAAAAACAGCTATAAATCCAAAACCTAATATGATAGACTCAAACTTTAAACTATATATTGTGTAGATTTACAGGTCCTACTTGCCCAGCAAAAAGGGTTTGAATAGCTCTTGCACTTTTTTCGAAACTCACAAACAACTGTTCATGGGCTGAAAAGGCTTTTGGAGCAATAAAAACGTAAAAAACTGCTATAACTCACAAATGCAATAAGATAAGTTCAAACTTTAAAAGACATGTTGTGCAGATGTACAAGCCCCTCTTGCACAGAAAGTTTGGGTTAGATATCTTTTGTAGTTTCTTCAGAACACACAAATGATCTAAAAATGCTTTTGAAGCAATAGACACAAAAACAGCTATAAATCCAAAACCTAATATGATAGACTCAAACTTTAAACTATATATTGTGTAGATTTACAGGTCCTACTTGCCCAGCAAAAAGGGTTCGAATAGCTTTTGCACTTTTTTCGAAAACTCACAAACAACTGTTCATGGGCTGAAAAGGCTTTTGGAGCAATAAAAACTTAAAAACTGCTATAACTCAAAAATGCAATAAGATAAGTTCAAACTTTAAAAAATATGTTGTGCAGATGTACAAGCCCCTCTTGCACAGAAAGTTTGGGTTAGATATCTCTTGTAGTTTCTTCAGAACACACAAATTATCTGAAAATGCTTTTGAAGCAATAGACACAAAAACAGCTATAAATCAAAAACCTAATATGATAGACTCAAACTTTGAACTATGTATTGTGTAGATTTACAGGTCCTACTTGCCCAGCAAAAAGGGTTTGAATAGCTCTTGCACTTTTTTTCGAAACGCAGACAACTGTTCATGGGCTGAAAAGGCTTTTGGAGCAATAAAAACTTAAAAACTGCTATAACTCAAAAATGCAATAAGATAAGTTCAAACTTTAAAAGACATGTTGTGCAGATGTACAAGCCCCTCTTGCACAGAAAGTTTGGGTTAGATATCTCTTGTAGTTTCTTCAGAACACACAAATTATCTGAAAATGCTTTTGAAGCAATAGACACAAAAACAGCTATAAATCAAAAACCTAATATGATAGACTCAAACTTTGAACTATGTATTGTGTAGATTTACAGGTCCTACTTGCCCAGCAAAAAGGGTTTGAATAGCTCTTGCACTTTTTTTCGAAACGCACACAACTGTTCATGGGCTGAAAAGGCTTTTGGAGCAATAAAAACTTAAAAACTGCTATAACTCAAAAATGCAATAAGATAAGTTCAAACTTTAAAAGACATGTTGTGCAGATGTACAAGCCCCTCTTGCACAGAAAGTTTGGGTTAGATATCTCTTGTAGTTTCTTCAGAACACACAAATTATCTAAAAATGCTTTTGAAGCAATAGACACAAAAACAGCTATAAATCCAAAACCTAATATGATAGACTCAAACTTTAAACTATATATTGTGTAGATTTACAGGTCCTACTTGCCCAGCAAAAAGGGTTTGAATAGCTCTTGCACTTTTTTCGAAACTCACAAACAACTGTTCATGGGCTGAAAAGGCTTTTGGAGCAATAAAAACGTTAAAACTGCCATAACTCAAAAATGCAATAAGATAAGTTCAAACTTTAAAAGACATGTTGTGCAGATGTACAAGCCCCTCTTGCACAGAAAGTTTGGGTTAGATATCTCTTGTAGTTTCTTCAGAACACACAAATTATCTGAAAATGCTTTTGAAGCAATAGACACAAAAACAGCTATAAATCCAAAACCTAATATGATAGACTCAAACTTTAAACTATATATTGTGTAGATTTACAGGTCCTACTTGCCCAGCAAAAAGGGTTTGAATAGCTCTTGCACTTTTTTCGAAACTCACAAACAACTGTTCATGGGCTGAAAAGGCTTTTGGAGCAATAAAAACGTTAAAACTGTTATAACTCAAAAATGCAATAAGATAAGTTCAAACTTTAAAAGACATGTTGTGCAGATGTACAAGCCCCTCTTGCACAGAAAGTTTGGGTTAGATATCTCTTGTAGTTTCTTCAGAACACACAAATTATCTGAAAATGCTTTTGAAGCAAAAGACACAAAAACAGCTATAAATCCAAAACCTAATATGATAGACTCAAACTTTAAACTATATATTGTGTAGATTTACAGGTCCTACTTGCCCAGCAAAAACGGTTCGAATAGCTTTTGCACTTTTTTCGAAAACTCACAAACAACTGTTCATGGGCTGAAAAGGCTTTTGGAGCAATAAAAACTTAAAAACTGCTATAACTCAAAAATGCAATAAGATAAGTTCAAACTTTAAAAGACATGTTGTGCAGATGTACAAGCCCCTCTTGCACATAAAGTTTGGGTTAGATATCTCTTGTAGTTTCTTCAGAACACACAAATTATCTGAAAATGCTTTTGAAGCAATAGACACAAAAACAGCTATAAATCCAAAACCTAATATGATAGACTCAAACTTTAAACTATATATTGTGTAAATTTACAGGTCCTACTTGCCTAGCAAAAAGGGTTTGAATAGCTCTTACACTTTTTTTCGAAACGCACAAAACTGTTCATGGGCTGAAAAGGCTTTTGGAGCAATAAAAACGTAAAAACTGCTATAACTCAAAAATTCAATAAGATAAGTTCAAACTTTAAAAGACATTTTGTGCAGATGTACAAGCTCCTCTTGCACAGAAAGTTTGGGTTAGATATCTCTTGTAGTTTCTTCAGAACACACAAATTATCTAAAAATGCTTTTGAAGCAATAGACACAAAAACAGCTATAAATCCAAAACCTAATATGATAGACTCAAACTTTAAACTATATATTGTGTAGATTTACAGGTCCTACTTGCCCAGCAAAAAGGGTTCGAATAGCTTTTGCACTTTTTTCGAAACTCACAAACAACTGTTCATGGGCTGAAAAGGCTTTTGGAGCAATAAAAACTTAAAAACTGCTATAACTCAAAAATGCAATAAGATAAGTTCAAACTTTAAAAGACATGTTGTGCAGATGTACAAGCCCCTCTTGCACAGAAAGTTTGGGTTAGATATCTTTTGTAGTTTCTTCAGAACACACAAATTATCTAAAAATGCTTTTGAAGCAATAGACACAAAAACAGCTATAAATCCAAAACCTAATATGATAGACTCAAACTTTAAACTATATATTGTGTAGATTTACAGGTCCTACTTGCCCAGCAAAAAGGGTTCGAATAGCTTTTGCACTTTTTTCGAAAACTCACAAACAACTGTTCATGGGCTGAAAAGGCTTTTGGAGCAATAAAAACGTAAAAACTGCTATAACACAAAAATGCAATAAGATAAGTTCAAACTTTGAAAGACATTTTGTGCAGATGTACAAGCCCCTCTTGCACAGAAAGTTTGGGTTAGATATCTCTTGTAGTTTCTTCAGAACACACAAATGATCTAAAAATGCTTTTGAAGCAATAGACACAAAAACAGCTATAAATCCAAAACCTAATATGATAGACTCAAACTTTAAACTATATATTGTGTAGATTTACAGGTCCTACTTGCCCAGCAAAAAGGGTTTGAATAGCTCTTGCACTTTTTTCGAAACTCACAAACAACTGTTCATGGGCTGAAAAGGCTTTTGGAGCAATAAAAACGTAAAAACTGCTATAACTCACAAATGCAATAAGATAAGTTCAAACTTTAAAAAATATGTTGTGCAGATGTACAAGCCCCTCTTGCACAGAAAGTTTGGGTTAGATATCTCTTGTAGTTTCTTCAGAACACACAAATTATCTGAAAATGCTTTTGAAGCAATAGACACAAAAACAGCTATAAATCAAAAACCTAATATGATAGACTCAAACTTTGAACTATGTATTGTGTAGATTTACAGGTCCTACTTGCCCAGCAAAAAGGGTTTGAATAGCTCTTGCACTTTTTTTCGAAACGCACACAACTGTTCATGGGCTGAAAAGGCTTTTGGAGCAATAAAAACGTAAAAACTGCTATAACTCAAAAATGCAATAAGATAAGTTCAAACTTTAAAAGACATGTTGTGCAGATGTACAAGCCCCTCTTGCACATAAAGTTTGGGTTAGATATCTCTTGTAGTTTCTTCAGAACACACAAATTATCTGAAAATGCTTTTGAAGCAATAGACACAAAAACAGCTATAAATCCAAAACCTAATATGATAGACTCAAACTTTAAACTATATATTGTGTAAATTTACAGGTCCTACTTGCCTAGCAAAAAGGGTTTGAATAGCTCTTACACTTTTTTTCGAAACGCACAAAACTGTTCATGGGCTGAAAAGGCTTTTGGAGCAATAAAAACGTAAAAACTGCTATAACTCAAAAATTCAATAAGATAAGTTCAAACTTTAAAAGACATTTTGTGCAGATGTACAAGCCCCTCTTGCACATAAAGTTTGGGTTAGATATCTCTTGTAGTTTCTTCAGAACACACAAATTATCTGAAAATGCTTTTGAAGCAATAGACACAAAAACAGCTATAAATCCAAAACCTAATATGATAGACTCAAACTTTAAACTATATATTGTGTAAATTTACAGGTCCTACTTGCCTAGCAAAAAGGGTTTGAATAGCTCTTACACTTTTTTTCGAAACGCACAAAACTGTTCATGGGCTGAAAAGGCTTTTGGAGCAATAAAAACGTAAAAACTGCTATAACTCAAAAATTCAATAAGATAAGTTCAAACTTTAAAAGACATTTTGTGCAGATGTACAAGCTCCTCTTGCACAGAAAGTTTGGGTTAGATATCTCTTGTAGTTTCTTCAGAACACACAAATTATCTAAAAATGCTTTTGAAGCGATAGACACAAAAACAGCTATAAATCCAAAACCTAATATGATAGACTCAAACTTTAAACTATATATTGTGTAGATTTACAGGTCCTACTTGCCCAGCAAAAAGGGTTCGAATAGCTTTTGCACTTTTTTCGAAACTCACAAACAACTGTTCATGGGCTGAAAAGGCTTTTGGAGCAATAAAAACTTAAAAACTGCTATAACTCAAAAATGCAATAAGATAAGTTCAAACTTTAAAAGACATGTTGTGCAGATGTACAAGCCCCTCTTGCACAGAAAGTTTGGGTTAGATATCTTTTGTAGTTTCTTCAGAACACACAAATTATCTAAAAATGCTTTTGAAGCAATAGACACAAAAACAGCTATAAATCCAAAACCTAATATGATAGACTCAAACTTTAAACTATATATTGTGTAGATTTACAGGTCCTACTTGCCCAGCAAAAAGGGTTCGAATAGCTTTTGCACTTTTTTCGAAAACTCACAAACAACTGTTCATGGGCTGAAAAGGCTTTTGGAGCAATAAAAACTTAAAAACTGCTATAACACAAAAATGCAATAAGATAAGTTCAAACTTTGAAAGACATGTTGTGCAGATGTACAAGCCCCTCTTGCACAGAAAGTTTGGGTTAGATATCTTTTGTAGTTTCTTCAGAACACACAAATTATCTAAAAATGCTTTTGAAGCAATAGACACAAAAACAGCTATAAATCCAAAACCTAATATGATAGACTCAAACTTTAAACTATATATTGTGTAGATTTACAGGTCCTACTTGCCCAGCAAAAAGGGTTCGAATAGCTTTTGCACTTTTTTCGAAAACTCACAAACAACTGTTCATGGGCTGAAAAGGCTTTTGGAGCAATAAAAACTTAAAAACTGCTATAACTCAAAAATGCAATAAGATAAGTTCAAACTTTAAAAAATATGTTGTGCAGATGTACAAGCCCCTCTTGCACAGAAAGTTTGGGTTAGATATCTCTTGTAGTTTCTTCAGAACACACAAATTATCTGAAAATGCTTTTGAAGCAATAGACACAAAAACAGCTATAAATCAAAAACCTAATATGATAGACTCAAACTTTGAACTATGTATTGTGTAGATTTACAGGTCCTACTTGCCCAGCAAAAAGGGTTTGAATAGCTCTTGCACTTTTTTTCGAAACGCACACAACTGTTCATGGGCTGAAAAGGCTTTTGGAGCAATAAAAACGTAAAAACTGCTATAACTCAAAAATGCAATAAGATAAGTTCAAACTTTAAAAGACATGTTGTGCAGATGTACAAGCCCCTCTTGCACATAAAGTTTGGGTTAGATATCTCTTGTAGTTTCTTCAGAACACACAAATTATCTGAAAATGCTTTTGAAGCAATAGACACAAAAACAGCTATAAATCCAAAACCTAAAATGATAGACTCAAACTTTAAACTATATATTGTGTAAATTTACAGGTCCTACTTGCCTAGCAAAAAGGGTTTGAATAGCTCTTACACTTTTTTTCGAAACGCACAAAACTGTTCATGGGCTGAAAAGGCTTTTGGAGCAATAAAAACGTAAAAACTGCTATAACTCAAAAATTCAATAAGATAAGTTCAAACTTTAAAAGACATTTTGTGCAGATGTACAAGCTCCTCTTGCACAGAAAGTTTGGGTTAGATATCTCTTATAGTTTCTTCAGAACACACAAATTATCTAAAAATGCTTTTGAAGCAATAGACACAAAAACAGCTATAAATCCAAAACCTAATATGATAGACTCAAACTTTAAACTATATATTGTGTAGATTTACAGGTCCTACTTGCCCAGCAAAAAGGGTTCGAATAGCTTTTGCACTTTTTTCGAAACTCACAAACAACTGTTCATGGGCTGAAAAGGCTTTTGGAGCAATACAAACTTAAAAACTGCTATAACTCAAAAATGCAATAAGATAAGTTCAAACTTTAAAAGACATGTTGTGCAGATGTACAAGCCCCTCTTGCACAGAAAGTTTGGGTTAGATATCTTTTGTAGTTTCTTCAGAACACACAAATTATCTAAAAATGCTTTTGAAGCAATAGACACAAAAACAGCTATAAATCCAAAACCTAATATGATAGACTCAAACTTTAAACTATATATTGTGTAGATTTACAGGTCCTACTTGCCCAGCAAAAAGGGTTCGAATAGCTTTTGCACTTTTTTCGAAAACTCACAAACAACTGTTCATGGGCTGAAAAGGCTTTTGGAGCAATAAAAACGTAAAAACTGCTATAACACAAAAATGCAATAAGATAAGTTCAAACTTTGAAAGACATTTTGTGCAGATGTACAAGCCCCTCTTGCACAGAAAGTTTGGGTTAGATATCTCTTGTAGTTTCTTCAGAACACACAAATTATCTAAAAATGCTTTTGAAGCAATAGACACAAAAACAGCTATAAATCCAAAACCTAATATGATAGACTCAAACTTTAAACTATATATTGTGTAGATTTACAGGTCCTACTTGCCCAGCAAAAAGGGTTTGAATAGCTCTTGCACTTTTTTCGAAACTCACAAACAACTGTTCATGGGCTGAAAAGGCTTTTGGAGCAATAAAAACGTAAAAACTGCTATAACTCAAAAATGCAATAAGATAAGTTCAAACTTTAAAAGACATGTTGTGCAGATGTACAAGCCCCTCTTGCACAGAAAGTTTGGGTTAGATATCTTTTGTAGTTTCTTCAGAACACACAAATGATCTAAAAATGCTTTTGAAGCAATAGACACAAAAACAGCTATAAATCCAAAACCTAATATGATAGACTCAAACTTTAAAATATATATTGTGTAGATTTACAGGTCCTACTTGCCCAGCAAAAAGGGTTCGAATAGCTTTTGCACTTTTTTCGAAAACTCACAAACAACTGTTCATGGGCTGAAAAGGCTTTTGGAGCAATAAAAACTTAAAAACTGCTATAACTCAAAAATGCAATAAGATAAGTTCAAACTTTAAAAAATATGTTGTGCAGATGTACAAGCCCCTCTTGCACAGAAAGTTTGGGTTAGATATCTCTTGTAGTTTCTTCAGAACACACAAATTATCTGAAAATGCTTTTGAAGCAATAGACACAAAAACAGCTATAAATCAAAAACCTAATATGATAGACTCAAACTTTGAACTATGTATTGTGTAGATTTACAGGTCCTACTTGCCCAGCAAAAAGGGTTTGAATAGCTCTTGCACTTTTTTTCGAAACGCACACAACTGTTCATGGGCTGAAAAGGCTTTTGGAGCAATAAAAACTTAAAAACTGCTATAACTCAAAAATGCAATAAGATAAGTTCAAACTTTAAAAGACATGTTGTGCAGATGTACAAGCCCCTCTTGCACAGAAAGTTTGGGTTAGATATCTTTTGTAGTTTCTTCAGAACACACAAATTATCTAAAAATGCTTTTGAAGCAATAGACACAAAAACAGCTATAAATCCAAAACCTAATATGATAGACTCAAACTTTAAACTATATATTGTGTAGATTTACAGGTCCTACTTGCCCAGCAAAAAGGGTTCGAATAGCTTTTGCACTTTTTTCGAAAACTCACAAACAACTGTTCATGGGCTGAAAAGGCTTTTGGAGCAATAAAAACTTAAAAACTGCTATAACACAAAAATGCAATAAGATAAGTTCAAACTTTGAAAGACATGTTGTGCAGATGTACAAGCCCCTCTTGCACAGAAAGTTTGGGTTAGATATCTTTTGTAGTTTCTTCAGAACACACAAATTATCTAAAAATGCTTTTGAAGCAATAGACACAAAAACAGCTATAAATCCAAAACCTAATATGATAGACTCAAACTTTAAACTATATATTGTGTAGATTTACAGGTCCTACTTGCCCAGCAAAAAGGGTTCGAATAGCTTTTGCACTTTTTTCGAAAACTCACAAACAACTGTTCATGGGCTGAAAAGGCTTTTGGAGCAATAAAAACTTAAAAACTGCTATAACTCAAAAATGCAATAAGATAAGTTCAAACTTTAAAAAATATGTTGTGCAGATGTACAAGCCCCTCTTGCACAGAAAGTTTGGGTTAGATATCTCTTGTAGTTTCTTCAGAAAACACAAATTATCTGAAAATGCTTTTGAAGCAATAGACACAAAAACAGCTATAAATCAAAAACCTAATATGATAGACTCAAACTTTGAACTATGTATTGTGTAGATTTACAGGTCCTACTTGCCCAGCAAAAAGGGTTTGAATAGCTCTTGCACTTTTTTTCGAAACGCACACAACTGTTCATGGGCTGAAAAGGCTTTTGGAGCAATAAAAACGTAAAAACTGCTATAACTCAAAAATGCAATAAGATAAGTTCAAACTTTAAAAGACATGTTGTGCAGATGTACAAGCCCCTCTTGCACATAAAGTTTGGGTTAGATATCTCTTGTAGTTTCTTCAGAACACACAAATTATCTGAAAATGCTTTTGAAGCAATAGACACAAAAACAGCTATAAATCCAAAACCTAATATGATAGACTCAAACTTTAAACTATATATTGTGTAAATTTACAGGTCCTACTTGCCCAGCAAAAAGGGTTTGAATAGCTTTTGCACTTTTTTCGAAAACTCACAAACAACTGTTCATGGGCTGAAAAGGCTTTTGGAGCAATAAAAACGTAAAAACTGCTATAACACAAAAATGCAATAAGATAAGTTCAAACTTTGAAAGACATTTTGTGCAGATGTACAAGCCCCTCTTGCACAGAAAGTTTGGGTTAGATATCTCTTGTAGTTTCTTCAGAACACACAAATTATCTAAAAATGCTTTTGAAGCAATAGACACAAAAACAGCTATAAATCCAAAACCTAATATGATAGACTCAAACTTTAAACTATATATTGTGTAGATTTACAGGTCCTACTTGCCCAGCAAAAAGGGTTTGAATAGCTTTTGCACTTTTTTCGAAACTCACAAACAACTGTTCATGGGCTGAAAAGGCTTTTGGAGCAATAAAAACGTAAAAACTGCTATAACTCAAAAATGCAATAAGATAAGTTCAAACTTTAAAAGACATGTTGTGCAGATGTACAAGCCCCTCTTGCACAGAAAGTTTGGGTTAGATATCTTTTGTAGTTTCTTCAGAACACACAAATGATCTAAAAATGCTTTTGAAGCAATAGACACAAAAACAGCTATAAATCCAAAACCTAATATGATAGACTCAAACTTTAAACTATATATTGTGTAGATTTACAGGTCCTACTTGCCCAGCAAAAAGGGTTCGAATAGCTTTTGCACTTTTTTCGAAAACTCACAAACAACTGTTCATGGGCTGAAAAGGCTTTTGGAGCAATAAAAACTTAAAAACTGCTATAACTCAAAAATGCAATAAGATAAGTTCAAACTTTAAAAAATATGTTGTGCAGATGTACAAGCCCCTCTTGCACAGAAAGTTTGGGTTAGATATCTCTTGTAGTTTCTTCAGAACACACAAATTATCTGAAAATGCTTTTGAAGCAATAGACACAAAAACAGCTATAAATCAAAAACCTAATATGATAGACTCAAACTTTGAACTATGTATTGTGTAGATTTACAGGTCCTACTTGCCCAGCAAAAAGGGTTTGAATAGCTCTTGCACTTTTTTTCGAAACGCACACAACTGTTCATGGGCTGAAAAGGCTTTTGGAGCAATAAAAACTTAAAAACTGCTATAACTCAAAAATGCAATAAGATAAGTTCAAACTTTTAAAGACATGTTGTGCAGATGTACAAGCCCCTCTTGCACAGAAAGTTTGGGTTAGATATCTCTTGTAGTTTCTTCAGAACACACAAATTATCTAAAAATGCTTTTGAAGCAATAGACACAAAAACAGCTATAAATCCAAAACCTAATATGATAGACTCAAACTTTAAACTATATATTGTGTAAATTTACAGGTCCTACTTGCCCAGCAAAAAGGGTTTGAATAGCTCTTGCACTTTTTTCGAAAACTCACAAACAACTGTTCATGGGCTGAAAAGGCTTTTGGAGCAATAAAAACGTTAAAACTGCCATAACTCAAAAATGCAATAAGATAAGTTCAAACTTTGAAAGACATTTTGTGCAGATGTACAAGCCCCTCTTGCACAGAAAGTTTGGGTTAGATATCTATTGTAGTTTCTTCAGAACACACAAATTATCTAAAAATGCTTTTGAAGCAATAGACACAAAAACAGCTATAAATCCAAAACCTAATATGATAGACTCAAACTTTAAACTATATATTGTGTAGATTTACAGGTCCTACTTGCCCAGCAAAAAGGGTTTGAATAGCTCTTGCACTTTTTTCGAAACTCACAAACAACTGTTCATGGGCTGAAAAGGCTTTTGGAGCAATAAAAACGTAAAAACTGCTATAACTCACAAATGCAATAAGATAAGTTCAAACTTTAAAAGACATGTTGTGCAGATGTACAAGCCCCTCTTGCACAGAAAGTTTGGGTTAGATATCTTTTGTAGTTTCTTCAGAACACACAAATGATCTAAAAATGCTTTTGAAGCAATAGACACAAAAACAGCTATAAATCCAAAACCTAATATGATAGACTCAAACTTTAAACTATATATTGTGTAGATTTACAGGTCCTACTTGCCCAGCAAAAAGGGTTCGAATAGCTTTTGCACTTTTTTCGAAAACTCACAAACAACTGTTCATGGGCTGAAAAGGCTTTTGGAGCAATAAAAACTTAAAAACTGCTATAAATCAAAAATGCAATAAGATAAGTTCAAACTTTAAAAAATATGTTGTGCAGATGTACAAGCCCCTCTTGCACAGAAAGTTTGGGTTAGATATCTCTTGTAGTTTCTTCAGAACACACAAATTATCTGAAAATGCTTTTGAAGCAATAGACACAAAAACAGCTATAAATCAAAAACCTAATATGATAGACTCAAACTTTGAACTATGTATTGTGTAGATTTACAGGTCCTACTTGCCCAGCAAAAAGGGTTTGAATAGCTCTTGCACTTTTTTTCGAAACGCACACAACTGTTCATGGGCTGAAAAGGCTTTTGGAGCAATAAAAACTTAAAAACTGCTATAACTCAAAAATGCAATAAGATAAGTTCAAACTTTAAAAGACATGTTGTGCAGATGTACAAGCCCCTCTTGCACAGAAAGTTTGGGTTAGATATCTCTTGTAGTTTCTTCAGAACACACAAATTATCTAAAAATGCTTTTGAAGCAATAGACACAAAAACAGCTATAAATCCAAAACCTAATATGATAGACTCAAACTTTAAACTATATATTGTGTAGATTTACAGGTCCTACTTGCCCAGCAAAAAGGGTTTGAATAGCTCTTGCACTTTTTTCGAAACTCACAAACAACTGTTCATGGGCTGAAAAGGCTTTTGGAGCAATAAAAACGTTAAAACTGCCATAACTCAAAAATGCAATAAGATAAGTTCAAACTTTAAAAGACATGTTGTGCAGATGTACAAGCCCCTCTTGCACAGAAAGTTTGGGTTAGATATCTCTTGTAGTTTCTTCAGAACACACAAATTATCTAAAAATGCTTTTGAAGCAATAGACACAAAAACAGCTATAAATCCAAAACCTAATATGATAGACTCAAACTTTAAACTATATATTGTGTAGATTTACAGGTCCTACTTGCCCAGCAAAAAGGGTTTGAATAGCTCTTGCACTTTTTTCGAAACTCACAAACAACTGTTCATGGGCTGAAAAGGCTTTTGGAGCAATAAAAACGTAAAAACTGCTATAACTCAAAAATGCAATAAGATAAGTTCAAACTTTAAAAGACATTTTGTGCAGATGTACAAGCCCCTCTTGCACAGAAAGTTTGGGTTAGATATCTCTTGTAGTTTCTTCAGAACACACAAAATTATCTGAAAATGCTTTTGAAGCAATAGACACAAAAACAGCTATAAATCCAAAACCTAATATGATAGACTCAAACTTTAAACTATATATTGTGTAGATTTACAGGTCCTACTTGCCCAGCAAAAAGGGTTTGAATAGCTCTTGCACTTTTTTCGAAACTCACAAACAACTGTTCATGGGCTGAAAAGGCTTTTGGAGCAATAAAAACGTTAAAACTGCTATAACTCAAAAATGCAATAAGATAAGTTCAAACTTTAAAAGACATGTTGTGCAGATGTACAAGCCCCTCTTGCACAGAAAGTTTGGGTTAGATATCTCTTGTAGTTTCTTCAGAACACACAAATTATCTGAAAATGCTTTTGAAGCAATAGACACAAAAACAGCTATAAATCCAAAACCTAATATGATAGACTCAAACTTTAAACTATATATTGTGTAGATTTACAGGTCCTACTTGCCCAGCAAAAAGGGTTTGAATAGCTCTTGCACTTTTTTCGAAACTCACAAACAACTGTTCATGGGCTGAAAAGGCTTTTGGAGCAATAAAAACGTTAAAACTGTTATAACTCAAAAATGCAATAAGATAAGTTCAAACTTTAAAAGACATGTTCTGCAGATGTACAAGCCCCTCTTGCACAGAAAGTTTGGGTTAGATATCTCTTGTAGTTTCTTCAGAACACACAAATTATCTAAAAATGCTTTTGAAGCAATAGACACAAAAACAGCTATAAATCCAAAACCTAATATGATAGACTCAAACTTTAAACTATATATTGTGTAGATTTACAGGTCCTACTTGCCCAGCAAAAAGGGTTTGAATAGCTCTTGCACTTTTATCGAAACTCACAAACAACTGTTCATGAACTGAAAAGGCTTTTGGAGCAATAAAAACTTAAAAACTGCTATAACTCAAAAATGCAATAAGATAAGTTCAAACTTTAAAAGACATGTTGTGCAGATGTACAAGCCCCTCTTGCACAGAAAGTTTGGGTTAGATATCTCTTGTAGTTTCTTCAGAACACACAAATTATCTGAAAATGCTTTTGAAGCAATAGACACAAAAACAGCTATAAATCCAAAACCTAATATGATAGACTCAAACTTTAAACTATATATTGTGTAGATTTACAGGTCCTACTTGCCCAGCAAAAAAGGTTTGAATAGCTCTTGCACTTTTTTCGAAACGCACACAACTGTTCATGGGCTGAAAAGGCTTTTGGAGCAATAAAAACGTAAAAACTGCTATAACTCAAAAATGCAATAAGATAAGTTCAAACTTTAAAAGACATTTTGTGCAGATGTACAAGCCCCTCTTGCACAGAAAGTTTGGGTTAGATATCTCTTGTAGTTTCTTCAGAACACACAAATTATCTGAAAATGCTTTTGAAGCAATAGACACAAAAACAGCTATAAATCCAAACCCTAATATGATAGACTCAAACTTTAAACTATGTATTGTGTAGATTTACAGGTCCTACTTGCCCAGCAAAAAGGGTTTGAATAGCTCTTGCACTTTTTTCGAAACGCACACAACTGTTCATGGGCTGAAAAGGCTTTTGGAGCAATAAAAACGTAAAAACTGCTATAACTCAAAAATTCAATAAGATAAGTTCAAACTTTAAAAGACATGTTGTGCAGATGTACAAGCCCCTCTTGCACAGAAAGTTTGGGTTAGATATCTCTTGTAGTTTCTTCAGAACACACAAATTATCTGAAAATGCTTTTGAAGCAATAGACACAAAAACAGCTATAAATCCAAAACCTAATATGATAGACTCAAACTTTAAACTATATATTGTGTAGATTTACAGGTCCTACTTGCCCAGCAAAAAGGGTTTGAATAGCTCTTGCACTTTTTTCGAAACTCACAAACAACTGTTCATGGGCTGAAAAGGCTTTTGGAGCAATAAAAACGTTAAAACTGCTATAACTCAAAAATGCAATAAGATAAGTTCAAACTTTAAAAGACATGTTGTGCAGATGTACAAGCCCCTCTTGCACAGAAAGTTTGGGTTAGATATCTCTTGTAGTTTCTTCAGAACACACAAATTATCTGAAAATGCTTTTGAAGCAATAGACACAAAAACAGCTATAAATCCAAAACCTAATATGATAGACTCAAACTTTAAACTATATATTGTGTAGATTTACAGGTCCTACTTGCCCAGCAAAAAGGGTTTGAATAGCTCTTGCACTTTTTTCAAAACTCACAAACAACTGTTCATGGGCTGAAAAGGCTTTTGGAGCAATAAAAACGTTAAAACTGTTATAACTCAAAAATGCAATAAGATAAGTTCAAACTTTAAAAGACATGTTGTGCAGATGTACAAGCCCCTCTTGCACAGAAAGTTTGGGTTAGATATCTCTTGTAGTTTCTTCAGAACACACAAATTATCTGAAAATGCTTTTGAAGCAAAAGACACAAAAACAGCTATAAATCCAAAACCTAATATGATAGACTCAAACTTTAAACTATATATTGTGTAGATTTACAGGTCCTACTTGCCCAGCAAAAACGGTTCGAATAGCTTTTGCACTTTTTTCGAAAACTCACAAACAACTGTTCATGGGCTGAAAAGGCTTTTGGAGCAATAAAAACGTAAAAACTGCTATCACTCAAAAATGCAATAAGATAAGTTCAAACTTTAAAAGACATGTTGTGCAGATGTACAAGCCCCTCTTGCACAGAAAGTTTGGGTTAGATATCTCTTGTAGTTTCTTCAGAACACACAAATGATCTAAAAATGCTTTTGAAGCAATAGACACAAAAACAGCTATAAATCCAAAACCTAATATGATAGACTCCAACTTTAAACTATATATTGTGTAGATTTACAGGTCCTACTTGCCCAGCAAAAAGGGTTTGAATAGCTCTTGCACTTTTTTCGAAACTCACAAACAACTGTTCATGGGCTGAAAAGGCTTTTGGAGCAATAAAAACTTAAAAACTGCTATAACTCAAAAATGCAATAAGATAAGTTCAAACTTTTAAAGACATGTTGTGCAGATGTACAAGCCCCTCTTGCACAGAAAGTTTGGGTTAGATATCTCTTGTAGTTTCTTCAGAACACACAAATTATCTAAAAATGCTTTTGAAGCAATAGACACAAAAACAGCTATAAATCCAAAACCTAATATGATAGACTCAAACTTTAAACTATATATTGTGTAAATTTACAGGTCCTACTTGCCCAGCAAAAAGGGTTTGAATAGCTCTTGCACTTTTTTCGAAAACTCACAAACAACTGTTCATGGGCTGAAAAGGCTTTTGGAGCAATAAAAACGTTAAAACTGCCATAACTCAAAAATGCAATAAGATAAGTTCAAACTTTGAAAGACATTTTGTGCAGATGTACAAGCCCCTCTTGCACAGAAAGTTTGGGTTAGATATCTATTGTAGTTTCTTCAGAACACACAAATTATCTAAAAATGCTTTTGAAGCAATAGACACAAAAACAGCTATAAATCCAAAACCTAATATGATAGACTCAAACTTTAAACTATATATTGTGTAGATTTACAGGTCCTACTTGCCCAGCAAAAAGGGTTTGAATAGCTCTTGCACTTTTTTCGAAACTCACAAACAACTGTTCATGGGCTGAAAAGGCTTTTGGAGCAATAAAAACGTAAAAACTGCTATAACTCACAAATGCAATAAGATAAGTTCAAACTTTAAAAGACATGTTGTGCAGATGTACAAGCCCCTCTTGCACAGAAAGTTTGGGTTAGATATCTTTTGTAGTTTCTTCAGAACACACAAATGATCTAAAAATGCTTTTGAAGCAATAGACACAAAAACAGCTATAAATCCAAAACCTAATATGATAGACTCAAACTTTAAACTATATATTGTGTAGATTTACAGGTCCTACTTGCCCAGCAAAAAGGGTTCGAATAGCTTTTGCACTTTTTTCGAAAACTCACAAACAACTGTTCATGGGCTGAAAAGGCTTTTGGAGCAATAAAAACTTAAAAACTGCTATAAATCAAAAATGCAATAAGATAAGTTCAAACTTTAAAAAATATGTTGTGCAGATGTACAAGCCCCTCTTGCACAGAAAGTTTGGGTTAGATATCTCTTGTAGTTTCTTCAGAACACACAAATTATCTGAAAATGCTTTTGAAGCAATAGACACAAAAACAGCTATAAATCAAAAACCTAATATGATAGACTCAAACTTTGAACTATGTATTGTGTAGATTTACAGGTCCTACTTGCCCAGCAAAAAGGGTTTGAATAGCTCTTGCACTTTTTTTCGAAACGCACACAACTGTTCATGGGCTGAAAAGGCTTTTGGAGCAATAAAAACTTAAAAACTGCTATAACTCAAAAATGCAATAAGATAAGTTCAAACTTTAAAAGACATGTTGTGCAGATGTACAAGCCCCTCTTGCACAGAAAGTTTGGGTTAGATATCTCTTGTAGTTTCTTCAGAACACACAAATTATCTAAAAATGCTTTTGAAGCAATAGACACAAAAACAGCTATAAATCCAAAACCTAATATGATAGACTCAAACTTTAAACTATATATTGTGTAGATTTACAGGTCCTACTTGCCCAGCAAAAAGGGTTTGAATAGCTCTTGCACTTTTTTCGAAACTCACAAACAACTGTTCATGGGCTGAAAAGGCTTTTGGAGCAATAAAAACGTTAAAACTGCCATAACTCAAAAATGCAATAAGATAAGTTCAAACTTTAAAAGACATGTTGTGCAGATGTACAAGCCCCTCTTGCACAGAAAGTTTGGGTTAGATATCTCTTGTAGTTTCTTCAGAACACACAAATTATCTAAAAATGCTTTTGAAGCAATAGACACAAAAACAGCTATAAATCCAAAACCTAATATGATAGACTCAAACTTTAAACTATATATTGTGTAGATTTACAGGTCCTACTTGCCCAGCAAAAAGGGTTTGAATAGCTCTTGCACTTTTTTCGAAACTCACAAACAACTGTTCATGGGCTGAAAAGGCTTTTGGAGCAATAAAAACGTAAAAACTGCTATAACTCAAAAATGCAATAAGATAAGTTCAAACTTTAAAAGACATTTTGTGCAGATGTACAAGCCCCTCTTGCACAGAAAGTTTGGGTTAGATATCTCTTGTAGTTTCTTCAGAACACACAAAATTATCTGAAAATGCTTTTGAAGCAATAGACACAAAAACAGCTATAAATCCAAAACCTAATATGATAGACTCAAACTTTAAACTATATATTGTGTAGATTTACAGGTCCTACTTGCCCAGCAAAAAGGGTTTGAATAGCTCTTGCACTTTTTTCGAAACTCACAAACAACTGTTCATGGGCTGAAAAGGCTTTTGGAGCAATAAAAACGTTAAAACTGCTATAACTCAAAAATGCAATAAGATAAGTTCAAACTTTAAAAGACATGTTGTGCAGATGTACAAGCCCCTCTTGCACAGAAAGTTTGGGTTAGATATCTCTTGTAGTTTCTTCAGAACACACAAATTATCTGAAAATGCTTTTGAAGCAATAGACACAAAAACAGCTATAAATCCAAAACCTAATATGATAGACTCAAACTTTAAACTATATATTGTGTAGATTTACAGGTCCTACTTGCCCAGCAAAAAGGGTTTGAATAGCTCTTGCACTTTTTTCGAAACTCACAAACAACTGTTCATGGGCTGAAAAGGCTTTTGGAGCAATAAAAACGTTAAAACTGTTATAACTCAAAAATGCAATAAGATAAGTTCAAACTTTAAAAGACATGTTCTGCAGATGTACAAGCCCCTCTTGCACAGAAAGTTTGGGTTAGATATCTCTTGTAGTTTCTTCAGAACACACAAATTATCTAAAAATGCTTTTGAAGCAATAGACACAAAAACAGCTATAAATCCAAAACCTAATATGATAGACTCAAACTTTAAACTATATATTGTGTAGATTTACAGGTCCTACTTGCCCAGCAAAAAGGGTTTGAATAGCTCTTGCACTTTTATCGAAACTCACAAACAACTGTTCATGAACTGAAAAGGCTTTTGGAGCAATAAAAACTTAAAAACTGCTATAACTCAAAAATGCAATAAGATAAGTTCAAACTTTAAAAGACATGTTGTGCAGATGTACAAGCCCCTCTTGCACAGAAAGTTTGGGTTAGATATCTCTTGTAGTTTCTTCAGAACACACAAATTATCTGAAAATGCTTTTGAAGCAATAGACACAAAAACAGCTATAAATCCAAAACCTAATATGATAGACTCAAACTTTAAACTATATATTGTGTAGATTTACAGGTCCTACTTGCCCAGCAAAAAAGGTTTGAATAGCTCTTGCACTTTTTTCGAAACGCACACAACTGTTCATGGGCTGAAAAGGCTTTTGGAGCAATAAAAACGTAAAAACTGCTATAACTCAAAAATGCAATAAGATAAGTTCAAACTTTAAAAGACATTTTGTGCAGATGTACAAGCCCCTCTTGCACAGAAAGTTTGGGTTAGATATCTCTTGTAGTTTCTTCAGAACACACAAATTATCTGAAAATGCTTTTGAAGCAATAGACACAAAAACAGCTATAAATCCAAACCCTAATATGATAGACTCAAACTTTAAACTATGTATTGTGTAGATTTACAGGTCCTACTTGCCCAGCAAAAAGGGTTTGAATAGCTCTTGCACTTTTTTCGAAACGCACACAACTGTTCATGGGCTGAAAAGGCTTTTGGAGCAATAAAAACGTAAAAACTGCTATAACTCAAAAATTCAATAAGATAAGTTCAAACTTTAAAAGACATGTTGTGCAGATGTACAAGCCCCTCTTGCACAGAAAGTTTGGGTTAGATATCTCTTGTAGTTTCTTCAGAACACACAAATTATCTGAAAATGCTTTTGAAGCAATAGACACAAAAACAGCTATAAATCCAAAACCTAATATGATAGACTCAAACTTTAAACTATATATTGTGTAGATTTACAGGTCCTACTTGCCCAGCAAAAAGGGTTTGAATAGCTCTTGCACTTTTTTCGAAACTCACAAACAACTGTTCATGGGCTGAAAAGGCTTTTGGAGCAATAAAAACGTTAAAACTGCTATAACTCAAAAATGCAATAAGATAAGTTCAAACTTTAAAAGACATGTTGTGCAGATGTACAAGCCCCTCTTGCACAGAAAGTTTGGGTTAGATATCTCTTGTAGTTTCTTCAGAACACACAAATTATCTGAAAATGCTTTTGAAGCAATAGACACAAAAACAGCTATAAATCCAAAACCTAATATGATAGACTCAAACTTTAAACTATATATTGTGTAGATTTACAGGTCCTACTTGCCCAGCAAAAAGGGTTTGAATAGCTCTTGCACTTTTTTCAAAACTCACAAACAACTGTTCATGGGCTGAAAAGGCTTTTGGAGCAATAAAAACGTTAAAACTGTTATAACTCAAAAATGCAATAAGATAAGTTCAAACTTTAAAAGACATGTTGTGCAGATGTACAAGCCCCTCTTGCACAGAAAGTTTGGGTTAGATATCTCTTGTAGTTTCTTCAGAACACACAAATTATCTGAAAATGCTTTTGAAGCAAAAGACACAAAAACAGCTATAAATCCAAAACCTAATATGATAGACTCAAACTTTAAACTATATATTGTGTAGATTTACAGGTCCTACTTGCCCAGCAAAAACGGTTCGAATAGCTTTTGCACTTTTTTCGAAAACTCACAAACAACTGTTCATGGGCTGAAAAGGCTTTTGGAGCAATAAAAACGTAAAAACTGCTATCACTCAAAAATGCAATAAGATAAGTTCAAACTTTAAAAGACATGTTGTGCAGATGTACAAGCCCCTCTTGCACAGAAAGTTTGGGTTAGATATCTCTTGTAGTTTCTTCAGAACACACAAATGATCTAAAAATGCTTTTGAAGCAATAGACACAAAAACAGCTATAAATCCAAAACCTAATATGATAGACTCCAACTTTAAACTATATATTGTGTAGATTTACAGGTCCTACTTGCCCAGCAAAAAGGGTTTGAATAGCTCTTGCACTTTTTTCGAAACTCACAAACAACTGTTCATGGGCTGAAAAGGCTTTTGGAGCAATAAAAACAAAAAAACTGCTATAACTCAAAAATGCAATAAGATAAGTTCAAACTTTAAAAGACATGTTGTGCAGATGTACAAGCCCCTCTTGCACAGAAAGTTTGGGTTAGATATCTCTTGTAGTTTCTTCAGAACACACAAATTATCTGAAAAAGCTTTTGAAGCAATAGACACAAAAACAGCTATAAATCCAAAACCTAATATGATAGACTCAAACTTTAAACTATATATTGTGTAGATTTACAGGTCCTACTTGCCTAGCAAAAAGGGTTCGAATAGCTTTTGCACTTTTTTCGAAAACTCACAAACAACTGTTCATGGGCTGAAAAGGCTTTTGGAGCAATAAAAACTTAAAAACTGCTATAACTCAAAAATGCAATAAGATAAGTTCAAACTTTAAAAAACATGTTGTGCAGATGTACAAGCCCCTCTTGCAGAGAAAGTTTGGGTTAGATATCTCTTGTAGTTTCTTCAGAACACACAAATTATCTGAAAATGCTTTTGAAGCAATAGACACAAAAACAGCTATAAATCCAAAACCTAATATGATAGACTCAAACTTTAAACTATGTATTGTGTAGATTTACAGGTCCTACTTGCCTAGCAAAAAGGGTTTGAATAGCTCTTGCACTTTTTTCGAAACTCACAAACAACTGTTCATGGGCTGAAAAGGCTTTTGGAGCAAAAAAAACAAAAAAAACTGCTATAACTCAAAAATGCAATAAGATAAGTTCAAACTTTAAAAGACATGTTGTGCAGATGTACAAGCCCCTCTTGCACAGAAAGTTTGGGTTAGATATCTCTTGTAGTTTCTTCAGAACACACAAATTATCTGAAAATGCTTTTGAAGCAATATACACAAAAACAGCTATAAATCCAAAACCTAATATGATAGACTCAAACTTTAAACTATATATTGTGTAGATTTACAGGTCCTACTTGCCCAGCAAAAAGGGTTTGAATAGCTCTTGCACTTTTTTCGAACCTCACAAACAACTGTTCATGGGCTGAAAAGGCTTTTGGAGCAATAAAAACGTAAAAACTGCTATAACTCAAAAATGCAATAAGATAAGTTCAAACTTTAAAAGACATGTTGTGCAGATGTACAAGCCCCTCTTGCACAGAAAGTTTGGGTTAGATATCTCTTGTAGTTTCTTCAGAACACACAAATTATCTGAAAATGCTTTTGAAGCAATAGACACAAAAACAGCTATAAATCCCAAACCTAATATGATAGACTCAAACTTTAAACTATATATTGTGTAGATTTACAGGTCCTACTTGCCCAGCAAAAAGGGTTTGAATAGCTCTTGCACTTTTTTCGAAACTCACAAACAACTGTTCATGGGCTGAAAAGGCTTTTGGAGCAATAAAAACGTTAAAACTGTTATAACTCAAAAATGCAATAAGATAAGTTCAAACTTTAAAAGACATGTTGTGCAGATGTACAAGCCCCTCTTGCACAGAAAGTTTGGGTTAGATATCTCTTGTAGTTTCTTCAGAACACACAAATTATCTGAAAATGCTTTTGAAGCAAAAGACACAAAAACAGCTATAAATCCAAAACCTAATATGATAGACTCAAACTTTAAACTATATATTGTGTAGATTTACAGGTCCTACTTGCCCAGCAAAAAGGGTTCGAATAGCTTTTGCACTTTTTTCGAAAACTCACAAACAACTGTTCATGGGCTGAAAAGGCTTTTGGAGCAATAAAAACGTAAAAACTGCTATAACTCAAAAATGCAATAAGATAAGTTCAAACTTTAAAAGACATGTTGTGCAGATGTACAAGCCCCTCTTGCACAGAAAGTTTGGGTTAGATATCTCTTGTAGTTTCTTCAGAACACACAAATGATCTAAAAATGCTTTTGAAGCAATAGACACAAAAACAGCTATAAATCCAAAACCTAATATGATAGACTCCAACTTTAAACTATATATTGTGTAGATTTACAGGTCCTAC
This sequence comes from Eucyclogobius newberryi, assembly GCF_026437365.1. Lineage (NCBI taxonomy): Eukaryota > Metazoa > Chordata > Actinopteri > Gobiiformes > Gobiidae > Eucyclogobius > Eucyclogobius newberryi. Next base: position 14,029,856 of record NW_027316532.1, read on the forward strand.
TTGCCCAGCAAAAAGGGTTTGAATAGCTCTAGCACTTTTTTCGAAACTCACAAACAACTGTTCATGGGCTGAAAAGGCTTTTGGAGCAATAAAAACGTAAAAACTGCTATAACTCAAAAATGCAATAAGATAAGTTCAAACTTTAAAAGACATGTTGTGCAGATGTACAAGCCCCTCTTGCACAGAAAGTTTGGGTTAGATATCTCTTGTAGTTTCTTCAGAACACACAAATTATCTGAAAATGCTTTTGAAGCAATAGACACAAAAACAGCTATAAATCCAAAACCTAATATGATAGACTCAAACTTTAAACTATATATTGTGTAGATTTACAGGTCCTACTTGCCCAGCAAAAAGGGTTTGAATAGCTCTTGCACTTTTTTCGAAACTCACAAACAACTGTTCATGGGCTGAAAAGGCTTTTGGAGCAATAAAAACGTTAAAACTGTTATAACTCAAAAATGCAATAAGATAAGTTCAAACTTTAAAAGACATGTTGTGCAGATGTACAAGCCCCTCTTGCACAGAAAGTTTGGGTTAGATATCTCTTGTAGTTTCTTCAGAACACACAAATTATCTGAAAATGCTTTTGAAGCAAAAGACACAAAAACAGCTATAAATCCAAAACCTAATATGATAGACTCAAACTTTAAACTACGTATTGTGTAGATTTACAGGTCCTACTTGCCCAGCAAAAAAGGTTTGAATAGCTCTTGCACTTTTTTCGAAACGCACACAACTGTTCATGGGCTGAAAAGGCTTTTGGAGCAATAAAAACGTAAAAACTGCTATAACTCAAAAATTCAATAAGATAAGTTCAAACTTTAAAAGACATGTTGTGCAGATGTACAAGCCCCTCTTGCACAGAAAGTTTGGGTTAGATATCTCTTGTAGTTTCTTCAGAACACACAAATTATCTGAAAATACTTTTGAAGCAATAGACACAAAAACAGCTATAAATCCAAAACCTAATATGATACACTCAAACTTTAAACTATATATTGTGTAAATTTACAGGTCCTACTTGCCTAGCAAAAAGGGCTTGAATAGCTCTTGCACTTTTTTTCGAAACGCACAAAACTGTTCATGGGCTGAAAAGGCTTTTGGAGCAATAAAAACGTAAAAACTGCTATCACTCAAAAATTCAATAAGATAAGTTCAAACTTTAAAAGACATGTTGTGCAGATGTACAAGCCCCTCTTGCACAGAAAGTTTGGGTTAGATATCTCTTGTAGTTTCTTCAGAACACACAAATTATCTGAAAATGCTTTTGAAGCAATAGACACAAAAATAGCTATAAATCCAAAACCTAATATGATAAACTCAAACTTTAAACTATATATTGTGTAGATTTACAGGTCCTACTTGCCCAGCAAAAAGGGTTTGAATAGCTCTTGCACTTTTTTCGAAACTCACAAACAACTGTTCATGGGCTGAAAAGGCTTTTGGAGCAATAAAAACGTTAAAACTGTTATAACTCAAAAATGCAATAAGATAAGTTCAAACTTTAAAAGACATGTTGTGCAGATGTACAAGCCCCTCTTGCACAGAAAGTTTGGGTTAGATATCTCTTGTAGTTTCTTCAGAACACACAAATTATCTGAAAATACTTTTGAAGCAATAGACACAAAAACAGCTATAAATCCAAAACCTAATATGATACACTCAAACTTTAAACTATATATTGTGTAAATTTACAGGTCCTACTTGCCTAGCAAAAAGGGCTTGAATAGCTCTTGCACTTTTTTTCGAAACGCACAAAACTGTTCATGGGCTGAAAAGGCTTTTGGAGCAATAAAAACGTTAAAACTGTTATAACTCAAAAATGCAATAAGATAAGTTCAAACTTTAAAAGACATGTTGTGCAGATGTACAAGCCCCTCTTGCACAGAAAGTTTGGGTTAGATATCTCTTGTAGTTTCTTCAGAACACACAAATTATCTGAAAATGCTTTTGAAGCAATAGACACAAAAACAGCTATAAATCCAAAACCTAATATGATAGACTCAAACTTTAAACTATATATTGTGTAGATTTACAGGTCCTACTTGCCCAGCAAAAACGGTTCGAATAGCTTTTGCACTTTTTTCGAAAACTCACAAACAACTGTTCATGGGCTGAAAAGGCTTTTGGAGCAATAAAAACGTAAAAACTGCTATCACTCAAAAATGCAATAAGATAAGTTCAAACTTTAAAAGACATTTTGTGCAGATGTACAAGCTCCTCTTGCACAGAAAGTTTGGGTTAGATATCTCTTATAGTTTCTTCAGAACACACAAATTATCTAAAAATGCTTTTGAAGCAATAGACACAAAAACAGCTATAAATCCAAAACCTAATATGATAGACTCAAACTTTAAACTATATATTGTGTAGATTTACAGGTCCTACTTGCCCAGCAAAAAGGGTTTGAATAGCTCTTGCACTTTTTTCGAAACTCACAAACAACTGTTCATGGGCTGAAAAGGCTTTTGGAGCAATAAAAACGTAAAAACTGCTATAACTCAAAAATTCAATAAGATAAGTTCAAACTTTAAAAGACATTTTGTGTAGATGTACAAGCCCCTCTTGCACAGAAAGTTTGGGTTAGATATCTCTTGTAGTTTCTTCAGAACACACAAATTATCTGAAAATACTTTTGAAGCAATAGACACAAAAACAGCTATAAATCCAAAACCTAATATGATACACTCAAACTTTAAACTATATATTGTGTAAATTTACAGGTCCTACTTGCCTAGCAAAAAGGGCTTGAATAGCTCTTGCACTTTTTTTCGAAACGCACAAAACTGTTCATGGGCTGAAAAGGCTTTTGGAGCAATAAAAACGTAAAAACTGCTATAACTCAAAAATGCAATAAGATAAGTTCAAACTTTAAAAGACATGTTGTGCAGATGTACAAGCCCCTCTTGCACAGAAAGTTTGGGTTAGATATCTCTTGTAGTTTCTTCAGAACACACAAATTATCTGAAAATGCTTTTGAAGCAATAGACACAAAAACAGCTATAAATCCAAAACCTAATATGATAGACTCAAACTTTAAACTACGTATTGTGTAGATTTACAGGTCCTACTTGCCCAGCAAAAAAGGTTTGAATAGCTCTTGCACTTTTTTCGAAACGCACACAACTGTTCATGGGCTGAAAAGGCTTTGGAGCAATAAAAACGTAAAAACTGCTATAACTCAAAAATGCAATAAGATAAGTTCAAACTTTAAAAGACATGTTGTGCAGATGTACAAGCCCCTCTTGCACAGAAAGTTTGGGTTAGATATCTCTTGTAGTTTCTTCAGAACACACAAATTATCTGAAAATACTTTTGAAGCAATAGACACAAAAACAGCTATAAATCCAAAACCTAATATGATACACTCAAACTTTAAACTATATATTGTGTAAATTTACAGGTCCTACTTGCCTAGCAAAAAGGGCTTGAATAGCTCTTGCACTTTTTTTCGAAACGCACAAAACTGTTCATGGGCTGAAAAGGCTTTTGGAGCAATAAAAACGTAAAAACTGCTATAACTCAAAAATGCAATAAGATAAGTTCAAACTTTAAAAGACATGTTGTGCAGATGTACAAGCCCCTCTTGCACAGAAAGTTTGGGTTAGATATCTCTTGTAGTTTCTTCAGAACACACAAATTATTTATAAATGCTTTTGAATTATAGACACAAAAACAGCTATAAATCCAAAACCTAATATGATAGACTCAAACTTTAAACTATATATTGTGTAGATTTACAGGTCCTACTTGCCCAGCAAAAAGGGTTCGAATAGCTTTTGCACTTTTTTCGAAACTCACAAACAACTGTTCATGGGCTGAAAAGGCTTTTGGAGCAATAAAAACTTAAAAACTGCTATAACTCAAAAATGCAATAAGATAAGTTCAAACTTTAAAAGACATGTTGTGCAGATGTACAAGCCCCTCTTGCACAGAAAGTTTGGGTTAGATATCTCTTTTAGTTTCTTCAGAACACACAAATTATCTGAAAATGCTTTTGAAGCAAAAGACACAAAAACAGCTATAAATCCAAAACCTAATATGATAGACTCAAACTTTAAACTATATATTGTGTAAATTTACAGGTCCTACTTGCCCAGCAAAAAGGGTTTGAATAGCTCTTGCACTTTTTTCGAAACGCACACAACTGTTCATGGGCTGAAAAGGCTTTTGGAGCAATAAAAACTTAAAAACTGCTATAACTCAAAAATGCAATAAGATAAGTTCAAACTTTAAAAGACATGTTGTGCAGATGTACAAGCCCCTCTTGCACAGAAAGTTTGGGTTAGATATCTTTTGTAGTTTCTTCAGAACACACAAATTATCTAAAAATGCTTTTGAAGCAATAGACACAAAAACAGCTATAAATCCAAAACCTAATATGATAGACTCAAACTTTAAACTATATATTGTGTAGATTTACAGGTCCTACTTGCCCAGCAAAAAGGCTTCGAATAGCTTTTGCACTTTTTTCGAAAACTCACAAACAACTGTTCATGGGCTGAAAAGGCTTTTGGAGCAATAAAAACGTAAAAACTGCTATAACTCAAAAATGCAATAAGATAAGTTCAAACTTTAAAACACATTTTGTGGAGATGTACAAGCCCCTCTTGCACAGAAAGTTTGGGTTAGATATCTCTTGTAGTTTCTTCAGAACACACAAATTATCTAAAAATGCTTTTGAAGCAATAGACACAAAACAGCTATAAATCCAAAACCTAATATGATAGACTCAAACTTTAAACTATATATTGTGTAGATTTACAGGTCCTACTTGCCCAGCAAAAAGGGTTCGAATAGCTTTTGTACTTTTTTCGAAAACTCACAAACAACTGTTCATGGGCTGAAAAGGCTTTTGGAGCAATAAAAACGTAAAAACTGCTATAACTCAAAAATGCAATAAGATAAGTTCAAACTTTAAAAGACATGTTGTGCAGATGTACAAGCCCCTCTTGCACAGAAAGTTTGGGTTAGATATCTCTTGTAGTTTCTTCAGAACACACAAATTATCTGAAAATGCTTTTGAAGCAATAGACACAAAAACAGCTATAAATCCAAAACCTAATATGATAGACTCAAACTTTAAACTATATATTGTGTAGATTTACATGTCCTACTTGCCCAGCAAAAAGGGTTCGAATAGCTTTTGCACTTTTTTCGAAAACTCACAAACAACTGTTCATGGGCTGAAAAGGCTTTTGGAGCAATAAAAACGTAAAAACTGCTATAACTCAAAAATGCAATAAGATAAGTTCAAACTTTAAAATACATGTTGTGCAGATGTACAAGCCCCTCTTGCACAGAAAGTTTGGGTTAGATATCTCTTGTAGTTTCTTCAGAACACACAAATTATCTAAAAATGCTTTTGAAGCAATAGACACAAAAACAGCTATAAATCCAATACCTAATATGATAGACTCAAACTTTAAACTATATATTGTGTAGATTTACAGGTCCTACTTGCCCAGCAAAAAGGGTTTGAATAGCTCTTGCACTTTTTTCGAAACTCACAAACAACTGTTCATGGGCTGAAAAGGCTTTTGGAGCAATAAAAACGTTAAAACTGCTATAACTCAAAAATGCAATAAGATAAGTTCAAACTTTAAAAGACATGTTGTGCAGATGTACAAGCCCCTCTTGCACAGAAAGTTTGGGTTAGATATCTCTTGTAGTTTCTTCAGAACACACAAATTATCTGAAAATGCTTTTGAAGCAAAAGACACAAAAACAGCTATAAATCCAAAACCTAATATGATAGACTCAAACTTTAAACTATATATTGTGTAGATTTACAGGTCCTACTTGCCCAGCAAAAAGGGTTTGAATAGCTTTTGCACTTTTTTCGAAAACTCACAAACAACTGTTCATGGGCTGAAAAGGCTTTTGGAGCAATAAAAACGTAAAAACTGCTATCACTCAAAAATGCAATAAGATAAGTTCAAACTTTAAAAGACATGTTGTGCAGATGTACAAGCCCCTCTTGCACAGAAAGTTTGGGTTAGATATCTCTTGTAGTTTCTTCAGAACACACAAATGATCTAAAAATGCTTTTGAAGCAATAGACACAAAAACAGCTATAAATCCAAAACCTAATATGATAGACTCCAACTTTAAACTATATATTGTGTAGATTTACAGGTCCTACTTGCCCAGCAAAAAGGGTTTGAATAGCTCTTGCACTTTTTTCGAAACTCACAAACAACTGTTCATGGGCTGAAAAGGCTTTTGGAGCAATAAAAACAAAAAAACTGCTATAACTCAAAAATGCAATAAGATAAGTTCAAACTTTAAAAGACATGTTGTGCAGATGTACAAGCCCCTCTTGCACAGAAAGTTTGGGTTAGATATCTCTTGTAGTTTCTTCAGAACACACAAATTATCTGAAAAAGCTTTTGAAGCAATAGACACAAAAACAGCTATAAATCCAAAACCTAATATGATAGACTATAACTTTAAACTATATATTGTGTAGATTTACAGGTCCTACTTGCCTAGCAAAAAGGGTTCGAATAGCTTTTGCACTTTTTTCGAAAACTCACAAACAACTGTTCATGGGCTGAAAAGGCTTTTGGAGCAATAAAAACTTAAAAAATGCTATAACTCAAAAATGCAATAAGATAAGTTCAAACTTTAAAAGACATGTTGTGCAGATGTACAAGCCCCTCTTGCACAGAAAGTTTGGGTTAGATATCTCTTGTAGTTTCTTCAGAACACACAAATTATCTGAAAATGCTTTTGAAGCAATATACACAAAAACAGCTATAAATCCAAAACCTAATATGATAGACTCAAACTTTAAACTATATATTGTGTAGATTTACAGGTCCTACTTGCCCAGCAAAAAGGGTTTGAATAGCTCTTGCACTTTTTTCGAACCTCACAAACAACTGTTCATGGGCTGAAAAGGCTTTTGGAGCAATAAAAACGTAAAAACTGCTATAACTCAAAAATGCAATAAGATAAGTTCAAACTTTAAAAGACATGTTGTGCAGATGTACAAGCCCCTCTTGCACAGAAAGTTTGGGTTAGATATCTCTTGTAGTTTCTTCAGAACACACAAATTATCTGAAAATGCTTTTGAAGCAATAGACACAAAAACAGCTATAAATCCAAAACCTAATATGATAGACTCAAACTTTAAACTATATATTGTGTAGATTTACAGGTCCTACTTGCCCAGCAAAAAGGGTTTGAATAGCTCTTGCACTTTTTTCGAAACTCACAAACAACTGTTCATGGGCTGAAAAGGCTTTTGGAGCAATAAAAACGTTAAAACTGTTATAACTCAAAAATGCAATAAGATAAGTTCAAACTTTAAAAGACATGTTGTGCAGATGTACAAGCCCCTCTTGCACAGAAAGTTTGGGTTAGATATCTCTTGTAGTTTCTTCAGAACACACAAATTATCTGAAAATGCTTTTGAAGCAAAAGACACAAAAACAGCTATAAATCCAAAACCTAATATGATAGACTCAAACTTTAAACTACGTATTGTGTAGATTTACAGGTCCTACTTGCCCAGCAAAAAAGGTTTGAATAGCTCTTGCACTTTTTTCGAAACGCACACAACTGTTCATGGGCTGAAAAGGCTTTTGGAGCAATAAAAACGTAAAAACTGCTATAACTCAAAAATTCAATAAGATAAGTTCAAACTTTAAAAGACATGTTGTGCAGATGTACAAGCCCCTCTTGCACAGAAAGTTTGGGTTAGATATCTTTTGTAGTTTCTTCAGAACACACAAATTATCTGAAAATACTTTTGAAGCAATAGACACAAAAACAGCTATAAATCCAAAACCTAATATGATACACTCAAACTTTAAACTATATATTGTGTAAATTTACAGGTCCTACTTGCCTAGCAAAAAGGGCTTGAATAGCTCTTGCACTTTTTTTCGAAACGCACAAAACTGTTCATGGGCTGAAAAGGCTTTTGGAGCAATAAAAACGTAAAAACTGCTATCACTCAAAAATTCAATAAGATAAGTTCAAACTTTAAAAGACATGTTGTGCAGATGTACAAGCCCCTCTTGCACAGAAAGTTTGGGTTAGATATCTCTTGTAGTTTCTTCAGAACACACAAATTATCTGAAAATGCTTTTGAAGCAATAGACACAAAAATAGCTATAAATCCAAAACCTAATATGATAAACTCAAACTTTAAACTATATATTGTGTAGATTTACAGGTCCTACTTGCCCAGCAAAAAGGGTTTGAATAGCTCTTGCACTTTTTTCGAAACTCACAAACAACTGTTCATGGGCTGAAAAGGCTTTTGGAGCAATAAAAACGTTAAAACTGTTATAACTCAAAAATGCAATAAGATAAGTTCAAACTTTAAAAGACATGTTGTGCAGATGTACAAGCCCCTCTTGCACAGAAAGTTTGGGTTAGATATCTCTTGTAGTTTCTTCAGAACACACAAATTATCTGAAAATGCTTTTGAAGCAATAGACACAAAAACAGCTATAAATCCAAAACCTAATATGATAGACTCAAACTTTAAACTATATATTGTGTAGATTTACAGGTCCTACTTGCCCAGCAAAAACGGTTCGAATAGCTTTTGCACTTTTTTCGAAAACTCACAAACAACTGTTCATGGGCTGAAAAGGCTTTTGGAGCAATAAAAACGTAAAAACTGCTATCACTCAAAAATGCAATAAGATAAGTTCAAACTTTAAAAGACATTTTGTGCAGATGTACAAGCCCCTCTTGCACAGAAAGTTTGGGTTAGATATCTCTTGTAGTTTCTTCAGAACACACAAATTATTTATAAATGCTTTTGAATTATAGACACAAAAACAGCTATAAATCCAAAACCTAATATGATAGACTCAAACTTTAAACTACGTATTGTGTAGATTTACAGGTCCTACTTGCCCAGCAAAAAAGGTTTGAATAGCTCTTGCACTTTTTTCGAAACGCACACAACTGTTCATGGGCTGAAAAGGCTTTGGAGCAATAAAAACGTAAAAACTGCTATAACTCAAAAATGCAATAAGATAAGTTCAAACTTTAAAAGACATGTTGTGCAGATGTACAAGCCCCTCTTGCACAGAAAGTTTGGGTTAGATATCTCTTTTAGTTTCTTCAGAACACACGAATTATCTGAAAATGCTTTTGAAGCAAAAGACACAAAAACAGCTATAAATCCAAAACCTAATATGATAGACTCAAACTTTAAACTATATATTGTGTAAATTTACAGGTCCTACTTGCCCAGCAAAAAGGGTTTGAATAGCTCTTGCACTTTTTTCGAAACGCACACAACTGTTCATGGGCTGAAAAGGCTTTTGGAGCAATAAAAACGTAAAAACTGCTATAACTCAAAAATTCAATAAGATAAGTTCAAACTTTAAAAGACATGTTGTGCAGATGTACAAGCCCCTCTTGCACAGAAAGTTTGGGTTAGATATCTCTTGTAGTTTCTTCAGAACACACAAATTATCTGAAAATACTTTTGAAGCAATAGACACAAAAACAGCTATAAATCCAAAACCTAATATGATAGACTCAAACTTTAAACTATATATTGTGTAGATTTACAGGTCCTACTTGCCCAGCAAAAAGGGTTCGAATAGCTTTTGTACTTTTTTCGAAAACTCACAAACAACTGTTCATGGGCTGAAAAGGCTTTTGGAGCAATAAAAACGTAAAAACTGCTATAACTCAAAAATGCAATAAGATAAGTTCAAACTTTAAAAGACATGTTGTGCAGATGTACAAGCCCCTCTTGCACAGAAAGTTTGGGTTAGATATCTCTTGTAGTTTCTTCAGAACACACAAATTATCTGAAAATGCTTTTGAAGCAATAGACACAAAAACAGCTATAAATCCAAAACCTAATATGATAGACTCAAACTTTAAACTATATATTGTGTAGATTTACATGTCCTACTTGCCCAGCAAAAAGGGTTCGAATAGCTTTTGCACTTTTTTCGAAAACTCACAAACAACTGTTCATGGGCTGAAAAGGCTTTTGGAGCAATAAAAACGTAAAAACTGCTATAACTCAAAAATGCAATAAGATAAGTTCAAACTTTAAAAGACATGTTGTGCAGATGTACAAGCCCCTCTTGCACAGAAAGTTTGGGTTAGATATCTCTTGTAGTTTCTTCAGAACACACAAATTATCTAAAAATGCTTTTGAAGCAATAGACACAAAAACAGCTATAAATCCAAAACCTAATATGATAGACTCAAACTTTAAACTATATATTGTGTAGATTTACAGGTCCTACTTGCCCAGCAAAAAGGGTTTGAATAGCTCTTGCACTTTTTTCGAAACTCACAAACAACTGTTCATGGGCTGAAAAGGCTTTTGGAGCAATAAAAACGTTAAAACTGCTATAACTCAAAAATGCAATAAGATAAGTTCAAACTTTAAAAGACATGTTGTGCAGATGTACAAGCCCCTCTTGCACAGAAAGTTTGGGTTAGATATCTCTTGTAGTTTCTTCAGAACACACAAATTATCTGAAAATGCTTTTGAAGCAAAAGACACAAAAACAGCTATAAATCCAAAACCTAATATGATAGACTCAAACTTTAAACTATATATTGTGTAGATTTACAGGTCCTACTTGCCCAGCAAAAACGGTTCGAATAGCTTTTGCACTTTTTTCGAAAACTCACAAACAACTGTTCATGGGCTGAAAAGGCTTTTGGAGCAATAAAAACGTAAAAACTGCTATCACTCAAAAATGCAATAAGATAAGTTCAAACTTTAAAAGACATTTTGTGCAGATGTACAAGCTCCTCTTGCACAGAAAGTTTGGGTTAGATATCTCTTGTAATTTCTTCAGAACACACAAATTATCTAAAAATGCTTTTGAAGCAATAGACACAAAAACAGCTATAAATCCAAAACCTAATATGATAGACTCAAACTTTAAACTATATATTGTGTAGATTTACAGGTCCTACTTGCCCAGCAAAAAGGGTTTGAATAGCTCTTGCACTTTTTTCGAAACTCACAAACAACTGTTCATGGGCTGAAAAGGCTTTTGGAGCAATAAAAACGTTAAAACTGCTATAACTCAAAAATGCAATAAGATAAGTTCAAACTTTAAAAGACATGTTGTGCAGATGTACAAGCCCCTCTTGCACAGAAAGTTTGGGTTAGATATCTCTTGTAGTTTCTTCAGAACACACAAATTATCTGAAAATGCTTTTGAAGCAAAAGACACAAAAACAGCTATAAATCCAAAACCTAATATGATAGACTCAAACTTTAAACTATATATTGTGTAGATTTACAGGTCCTACTTGCCCAGCAAAAACGGTTCGAATAGCTTTTGCACTTTTTTCGAAAACTCACAAACAACTGTTCATGGGCTGAAAAGGCTTTTGGAGCAATAAAAACGTAAAAACTGCTATCACTCAAAAATGCAATAAGATAAGTTCAAACTTTAAAAGACATTTTGTGCAGATGTACAAGCTCCTCTTGCACAGAAAGTTTGGGTTAGATATCTCTTGTAGTTTCTTCAGAACACACAAATTATCTAAAAATGCTTTTGAAGCAATAGACACAAAAACAGCTATAAATCCAAAACCTAATATGATAGACTCAAACTTTAAACTATATATTGTGTAGATTTACAGGTCCTACTTGCCCAGCAAAAAGGGTTCGAATAGCTTTTGCACTTTTTTCGAAAACTCACAAACAACTGTTCATGGGCTGAAAAGGCTTTTGGAGCAATAAAAACTTAAAAACTGCTATAACTCAAAAATGCAATAAGATAAGTTCAAACTTTAAAAGACATGTTGTGCAGATGTACAAGCCCCTCTTGCACAGAAAGTTTGGGTTAGATATCTCTTGTAGTTTCTTCAGAACACACAAATTTTCTGAAAATGCTTTTGAAGCAATAGACACAAAAACAGCTATAAATCCAAAACCTAATATGATAGACTCAAACTTTAAACTATATATTGTGTAGATTTACAGGTCCTACTTGCCCAGCAAAAAAGGTTTGAATAGCTCTTGCACTTTTTTCGAAACGCACACAACTGTTCATGGGCTGAAAAGGCTTTTGGAGCAATAAAAACGTAAAAACTGCTATAACTCAAAAATGCAATAAGATAAGTTCAAACTTTAAAAGACATTTTGTGGAGATGTACAAGCCCCTCTTGCACAGAAAGTTTGGGTTAGATATCTCTTGTAGTTTCTTCAGAACACACAAATTATCTAAAAATGCTTTTGAAGCAATAGACACAAAAACAGCTATAAATCCAAAACCTAATATGATAGACTCAAACTTTAAACTATATATTGTGTAGATATACAGGTCCTACTTGCCCAGCAAAAAGGGTTTGAATAGCTCTTGCACTTTTTTCGAAACTCACAAACAACTGTTCATGGGCTGAAAAGGCTTTTGGAGCAATAAAAACGTAAAAACTGCTATAACTCAAAAATGCAATAAGATAAGTTCAAACTTTAAAAGACATTTTGTGCAGATGTACAAGCCCCTCTTGCACAGAAAGTTTGGGTTAGATATCTCTTGTAGTTTCTTCAGAACACACAAATTATCTGAAAATGCTTTTGAAGCAAAAGACACAAAAACAGCTATAAATCCAAAACCTAATATGATAGACTCAAACTTTAAACTATATATTGTGTAGATTTACAGGTCCTACTTGCCCAGCAAAAAGGGTTCGAATAGCTTTTGCACTTTTTTCGAAAACTCACAAACAACTGTTCATGGGCTGAAAAGGCTTTTGGAGCAATAAAAACGTAAAAACTGCTATAACTCAAAAATGCAATAAGATAAGTTCAAACTTTAAAAGACATTTTGTGCAGATGTACAAGCTCCTCTTGCACAGAAAGTTTGGGTTAGATATCTCTTGTAGTTTCTTCAGAACACACAAATGATCTGAAAATGCTTTTGAAGCAATAGACACAAAAACAGCTATAAATCCAAAACCTAATATGATAGACTCAAACTTTAAACTATATATTGTGTAGATTTACAGGTCCTACTTGCCCAGCAAAAAGGGTTTGAATAGCTCTTGCACTTTTTTCGAAACTCACAAACAACTGTTCATGGGCTGAAAAGGCTTTTGGAGCAATAAAAACGTAAAAACTGCTATAACTCAAAAATGCAATAAGATAAGTTCAAACTTTAAAAGACATGTTGTGCAGATGTACAAGCCCCTCTTGCACAGAAAGTTTGGGTTAGATATCTCTTGTAGTTTCTTCAGAACACACAAATTATCTGGAAATGCTTTTGAAGCAATAGACACAAAAACAGCTATAAATCCAAAACCTAATATGATAGACTCAAACTTTAAACTATATATTGTGTAGATTTACAGGTCCTACTTGCCTAGAAAAAAGGGTTCGAATAGCTTTTGCACTTTTTTCGAAAACTCACAAACAACTGTTCATGGGCTGAAAAGGCTTTTGGAGCAATAAAAACGTAAAAACTGCTATAACTCAAAAATTCAATAAGATAAGTTCAAACTTTAAAATACATGTTGTGCAGATGTACAAGCCCCTCTTGCACAGAAAGTTTGGGTTAGATATCTCTTGTAGTTTCTTCAGAACACACAAATTATCTGAAAATACTTTTGAAGCAATAGACACAAAAACAGCTATAAATCCAAAACCTAATATGATACACTCAAACTTTAAACTATATATTGTGTAAATTTACAGGTCCTACTTGCCTAGCAAAAAGGGCTTGAATAGCTCTTGCACTTTTTTTCGAAACGCACAAAACTGTTCATGGGCTGAAAAGGCTTTTGGAGCAATAAAAACGTAAAAACTGCTATCACTCAAAAATTCAATAAGATAAGTTCAAACTTTAAAAGACATGTTGTGCAGATGTACAAGCCCCTCTTGCACAGAAAGTTTGGGTTAGATATCTCTTGTAGTTTCTTCAGAACACACAAATTATCTGAAAATACTTTTGAAGCAATAGACACAAAAACAGCTATAAATCCAAAACCTAATATGATACACTCAAACTTTAAACTATATATTGTGTAAATTTACAGGTCCTACTTGCCCAGCAAAAAGGGTTTGAATAGCTCTTGCACTTTTTTTCGAAACGCACAAAACTGTTCATGGGCTGAAAAGGCTTTTGGAGCAATAAAAACGTAAAAACTGCTATAACTCAAAAATGCAATAAGATAAGTTCAAACTTTAAAAGACATGTTGTGCAGATGTACAAGCCCCTCTTGCACAGAAAGTTTGGGTTAGATATCTCTTGTAGTTTCTTCAGAACACACAAATTATCTGAAAATGCTTTTGAAGCAATAGACACAAAAATAGCTATAAATCCAAAACCTAATATGATAGACTCAAACTTTAAACTATATATTGTGTAGATTTACAGGTCCTACTTGCCCAGCAAAAAGGGTTTGAATAGCTCTTGCACTTTTTTCGAAACTCACAAACAACTGTTCATGGGCTGAAAAGGCTTTTGGAGCAATAAAAACGTTAAAACTGTTATAACTCAAAAATGCAATAAGATAAGTTCAAACTTTAAAAGACATGTTGTGCAGATGTACAAGCCCCTCTTGCACAGAAAGTTTGGGTTAGATATCTCTTGTAGTTTCTTCAGAACACACAAATTATCTGAAAATGCTTTTGAAGCAAAAGACACAAAAACAGCTATAAATCCAAAACCTAATATGATAGACTCAAACTTTAAACTATATATTGTGTAGATTTACAGGTCCTACTTGCCCAGCAAAAACGGTTCGAATAGCTTTTGCACTTTTTTCGAAAACTCACAAACAACTGTTCATGGGCTGAAAAGGCTTTTGGAGCAATAAAAACGTAAAAACTGCTATCACTCAAAAATGCAATAAGATAAGTTCAAACTTTAAAAGACATTTTGTGCAGATGTACAAGCTCCTCTTGCACAGAAAGTTTGGGTTAGATATCTCTTGTAGTTTCTTCAGAACACACAAATTATCTAAAAATGCTTTTGAAGCAATAGACACAAAAACAGCTATAAATCCAAAACCTAATATGATAGACTCAAACTTTAAACTATATATTGTGTAGATTTACAGGTCCTACTTGCCCAGCAAAAAGGGTTCGAATAGCTTTTGCACTTTTTTCGAAAACTCACAAACAACTGTTCATGGGCTGAAAAGGCTTTTGGAGCAATAAAAACTTAAAAACTGCTATAACTTGTAATGGCAGAAAATGGGTCATGTCATGTCATTCTAATGTTGTTTTAGGCCATGACATGTCACGGAATTAATATCTTTGTTGTTCTCCTGTGTGCAGATGGGATAAGAATATGAGGTCCTGATTATACTGAATATCTACTGTCCGGCGCCTCTTAATCATCAATTAATGCGTCAGGACCGGATTCAGTGTGGAAATGGTCTTTGATTAAACCTCTGAAGAGAGAGCTGGAACCGTCACGGACGTGATAGTCTGGTCTATCTCTTTTTGAGCTGATTTGGGTTGTGATTATGTTATGTTTGTTACCACCTATAAAAGGTGTACTTTGTAACTTGTAAAGTTAGGTAGGGACAGAACGAACTTGTCTTAGGGAAAGTGAGGGTGTTTATCCACTGTGCACGTGAATAAACTTCCACCTTTTGAGAGAGACCGAGAGACTCTGTTTCTGCTTCAAGTTATTGCCTGGTTACTCTTTACTTGATCATTGTTTACAGGAAACTGCCGTAACAAATTTGGCGTCACGAACAGGATCCTTCGGCGGCGGTCCATCTTTTCGGGGTTCGTGTGAAGCAGGGCTGGCCACCTGGAACACCACATTCCAGCCTCCACTCTCCACGGTTTGAGACGGGAGGCCTGCGTCACCGGCCCGGAGGAGGGGAGCGCCGACGTTCGGATTCGAAAACAACCACCGCGGTGAGTCTTTTTTTTGTCTCTCTCAACTAGGTCGAATCATAGGGTATTAATCTGTTTTTGTAAATTTTTTTTTTTGGTACTTTGTTTTACTCTCGGATCTGTTTTTGAATATTTCTTGTGATATTTTGCTAAAGTTACATTTACTGGTGTCTATAGGAGGACATTGTTTGTTTTTATAACACACTCGAGATAACCATAATCAGTCGGCAGAAGGCCACTGCAGAGAAGAGCCCACTTATTTCACTAGCTAAAGCAATTTAAAAATTGTCTTGTAGTCTAGTTTTGCCTGGGGTAAAAATAGTCTTAGCGAGTGGTGGACCCTAGACTAAAGAAGAGTGGAAGGTACGATTTAGCATAACACAGACGTGTGATTTTGACTTAACGTACGGTTACAAAATGGGGAAAAATCAATCGAAGTGTGTAAAAATTCCTGAGACACCAGTAATGTTGATAATGTCAAACAAGTATGGGGCGGAGTGTTTAGAATGCCTGCCGATTTGGACTGAAAAATATGGGTTCCCAGTGGGAGGGTCTTTAAGCATGAGTCAAATTGCAAAACTTAAAACAAACTTAGAGGAAGCACAAGAGAAGCTGTTAAAATCTAAAAAAGTATCAAGTGAATCGGTTAAGTGGGTGCGGAAACACGAGAAGTGGGTAAAAGTGTGGGAGACGGAAGCGGAGTCACGTGAGCGAAAGAGACTATGTAAACAATTGACTGTGAAGGTTGAATGTGAGGAAGAAGGAGAGAGTCGAAAACCGCCGCAATATTCACATACTGCTGCCAACCCTTATCGCATAGCAGACACCAGCACACACACGGCTGGTGCGCGCCCACGCACACACGCACTCACACTCACACCGCCACAACTGGGAGAACGGATCACTTCGTCTATGCCTTCTCTTTATCCAGATTTGACCGGTCTTTCTGCGGCGCTGCTCGACACCGACCTGGACGCCTACCCCAGCGGTCGACCCCACCCAAACCCACCACCAGAACTCGAGGAGGACGGAGCCACAGGGGGCATCGAGCCAACGCAACTCTTCCAGCTCCTGGACATTATGGGGGGTCGGATTGACTGGCGGAGGCGGAAGGGGGCAGGTCCGAGCACGCAGCAGAGATGACTGGCTCAACGACACACGCACCGGAACAACACCCACAACAACACCTGCAAGAGGGTAACATGCACCTGGCACAACTCACACACGCAATCACCTATCTTGAGGCATGTGCAGTGGTACCGGAGGGTACCTATTCTAAAATTAGTCAAGCTAAAGCTAAATTTCCAGAGTACCAATTGAACGTTAACGGGGAAAAAATTGATTTTTTGGTGGATTCAGGGGCTACAAATTCAGTGATTAAATGTTCTGCACTAACGGAAAAACCTCGGCTGGGGGGTCGTTACACATTTTCATTATCAGCTTCTGGGGAGACAACGAAGGAGCATTTCACATCTCCTTTAAAATGTTTTGATGTCGGTGGTCACTCGTTCAAACATTCATTTCTCTATTCCCCTTTGTGTCCAGTGAACTTGATAGGACGGGATCTGATGTGTCGATTAGGAATTTGCCTTATCTCCACATCAGACGGCCTGCAGGTCACAAATAACAGAGAATTGGTACATGGTTTAAATTTTCTGGCAGAGCGTACAGAGGCTCCTGAATATGACTATTTTTGGAAATTGTCCCCAAATTCCTCAATTCAGTTAATTTCATTAGCCTATGAGAAAGTGACACACAATGAGAATGTTGACTTCAAGGATGTGAGAGAATTGCAGTGCTCGTTTTGTTTGCCCACAGATGCAACAGAAATAAAATGTGATTTTGATGCTTGTTGGAATGAATGCTGTGAGGACTTTTTAAAGACTGAATCTTTATTCTGGGGTAGAGACTTTTCTGTTGTCTCCGTGTCACTCCCCGATTCACTTAAAAACTTTAGCCTGTCAAACTCGAATCTGTACGTAGCATTATCAAAACCAAAGAATGCTAATTGGGGGGAGGTACAGGATTTTGTCCATCAGTGTTTTATAGCAGAGGACTGGGATAGTGTTCCAAACTCTAATGTGACATTTTCACGGTCTTCGGGCGCATGGCGGGTGTGTTTACAGTCGTCTCTGCATTCCTTTCGCTGTGTTTCCACTGATAAGAGATACGCTGCTCCGGGAGCGGATTGTTTTTTATCTCAGGCGGGGGCAGAGGCGATACCGGAACTAAGAGAGGTGGGGGTTGACCTGTGGGCTAAGAGTCCAACCGATGTCGGCCTGATTCGAGGTTGTCAGCCCGTGGTGATCACCCCGAAATCTGACGCTCGCCCCTGTAGACCACAATATCCTCTGCGCCCAGAGGCGGTTGAGGGTATTACTCCGGTGTTTGAAGCCCTGAGGGAGGCGGGAGTAATAGTTCCTTGTAAATCTGGGGGGGTACGGAGCCCCATATTTCCGGTTAAAAAACAAAGCGAACCTGGGGTACCAGAGAAATGGAGGTTTACAAACGATTTGAAAGCAGTGAACGAAGCTGTTCAACCTGTCGTTGCTGTGGTGCCAAACCCATACACTATCTTATCTCAGATTCCTCCAGAGGCAAAATATTTCACAGTTGTGGATCTAGCTAATGCTTTTTTCTCTGTCCCCGTTCACCAGGATTCGCAGTTTTGGTTTGCTTTCGAGTTTCAGAATCGACTCTGGACTCTGACACGGCTGTGTCAGGGGTTCGTGCATTCTCCAACATGGTACAATGCAGCGCTGCGAGATTCATTGGCTCCCTTGCGACTGGCACCAGGTAGCTGCCTGCTACAATATGTGGATGACATATTGTTGTGCTCGCAAACCGAGGACCAATGTAAACAAGATACGGTGACCTTACTCAAACATTTGCATGCAGAAGGCCACAAGGCCAGTCTCTCAAAATTGCAATATGTTAAAAAGGAAGTAATATTTCTGGGTCATGTGATATCTAAAAATGGCAAAAGCATTACGACGAAGCGCGTTTCAGCCATTCAGAATATTCCGAAACCAATAACTAAGAAACAATTGATGTCATTTCTAGGAATGTGTTCATATTGTCGACAGTTCATTCCAAATTATTCTGTAATGGAGTCTCCTTTAGGTGCACTAATCCATGGAAAAGGCCTTAGGACTAATGACAAACTGACATGGACAGAGGAAGCAGACAAAGCTTTCTGTGAGTTGAAAATGGCTTTACAGAAGCCTCCAACTCTGGGGTTACCTGACCCAACAAGACCTTTCACACAGACTGTTGACGAACGCAACGGCTGCATGACTTCTGTCCTCTTACAGGCGCACGGGGGCTCCCTGCGACCTGTGGCTTTTTTCTCTGCTAAGCTGGACCCCGTTGCAGCCGGCATGCCACGATGTCTACGCGCGGTGGCGGCTGCTGAAAAAGCAGTCTTGGCCTCGCGTGATCTGGTGGGCTATGCTGAGCTAACACTGCTTGTGCCACATGCTGTCTCTCTGATCCTGCTGGAACAGAAAACTTTGCATCTTTCTGCTTCCCGATGGCTCAGGTACAACACAGTTTTGCTTGAATTACCTAACGTCACAGTAAAACGATGCACACAGCTTAACCCTGCCACCCTCTTGCCCACCCCTGAAGAGGGCGAAGCTCACTGTTGCATTTCTACAATCGAACAGGTGTGCACCCCGAGACCGGATCTGAAAGAGGAGCCACTTGCTAACTCTGACTTGGTTTTTTATGTAGATGGATCAGCATCTCGAGACACCAACACGGGACAGAACCGTGTTGGCTTTGCAGTATGCTCTGAGTGGGATGTGGCGGCCTCAGGCCCACTGCCCTCTCATTTCTCTGCACAGACTGCAGAATTGGTGGCTCTGACAGTCGCATGCACATTGGCGAAGGGTCAGTCCGTCACAATTTTCACAGACTCTCGCTATGCGTTTGGTGTATGCCACGACTGGGCGGGGTTGTGGCGACACAGGAACTTTTTGAAATCGGATGGTAAGCCTATTCTGAACTGCACGCAAGTTGGGGAACTCCTGACGGCGATCTTGCTCCCATCTGATATTGCTATATGCAAATGTCAAGCTCATACTAACAGAACTGACCCAATTTCACAGGGAAACAGCAGAGCGGACAAGGCAGCCAAGGCCGCATCTTATCTCTGCAGACAAGAGCAAAATGAATGTTTTGTGTCTAATAACACTTCTCTTCCAGAGTCCTTATCAACCATGCAGGAATTCTCCACGTCAGAGGAAATCTCTGTGTGGAAGAAGGCGGGGGCTGAGAAGTGTGATGGCATTTGGGTTGGGCCTAACAAAAAATCCGTTTACCTAAACATTTTTTTCAGGCAGATGGCGCTGATCTCACATGGACGCGACGACTCAATGCTAGCTTACTGTATAGAATTGGAAGACCGGTTGTCCTCAATTTCTGCACAGGTGAAAGCCGCTCTCCCAAAGGCAGCAGAAGCTGTCCTCCACAACTTCAAACCAGGTGACTGGATCTTGATCCGAGAGCCGAGGAGGAAAAGGTGGTGTTCCAAAAGGTGGATTGGCCCGGTCCAGGTCCTCCTCATCACTCACACCGCAGTGAAAGTCGCAGAACGGGGCACTTGGGTTCACGCATCTCACTGCCGAGCCATCTTCAGCACACCTGCGGAGATCAACAACAACGCGGGTGTCGGTCCACTCGTGGGTCGGACACAAGGGGCAACCACTGAGGACGTCGTGGGACCTTTTTGCAACGATCTCAAGTTCGAGAAAGTCGGGGTCCGAGCAGGTCGTAAACCTCGAAAGGCACCAGAGCCCACTGATCGAGTGCTCCGAGCACGGGGCACGTTGCCAAAACCCGGCGCGGTTTAAAGCTCCACGTTCTTCTGCATCATCTGGTAATATCTACACAAATACTGTCTTCATCGTCTTCATGATTCCTGAGGCTCAGCCGGCTCCTCCTGGGGGGAGGAGTCCCCCGGAGCATCAGAGCTCTAAATGGTATCTGACCGACAGAAAGGTCGAGCTCAACATCAGGTTGCTGAACTATAGAATAATGATTTATGCACTGGGTCTGTCAATAGTTCTGGCGTTGGGAATAATATGGTTTATCACTCTGCCTAGCTGGATGTGGCACCACAGAGAAAACAGGGTAGACCGTAACACTCGTACACTGCACTATGACGACACATCCAAGATCGAGTCTCTCACAGACACTTATAACCATTCCACCGTCTATACACTAAACTATTGGTATCGATATGCTAAATATGTAGCCGACAGTCACAAGCGGAGAGATTGTTATGTATGTACACACATGCCTATGGCAACCAACTCCCCACACGTGCTCCCTCTCCCTGTGCCTAATTTATCCAACATGTTACCTGGCACTCTAATTTCTAGAGATAATGTTAAACTTCTGAGTAGGATAGTTTGGTCTGCGTGGAGAGCGGTGATTCCTCTTCTCCCACGCAAGATTAAGTTCCGACCTCAGATTCACATCAGAGCTCCTAAAAATGTAAAACTAGGGCCGCTTTTTGGACCAGTCCACATTCGACCTGGCTCTAAATTTACATGCTTTGCACAGACTATTGCATCCACCTTATCTATCGGTCCAGGATCTGAACTTAAACCACTCCATGTAGGGCAAATCCCTGATTTATATTGTTCCACAGTATATGTCCCGTGCACTTATCTGGTGAACAACACCCACTTGAGCACCCACCTGAATAATTCTCAGGCGGGCCCCAAAACCACATGTGCACCTTACTACACTGTTCCGGACATTTTAGGGACCGTTCCAAAAGAGGGGTACATGTTTCTTTGTGGATATTACATGTATGAATGTCTTCCGGCGGGATGGGTTGGCCGATGCGCAGCTGTGATTCCTTCAGATCATTCATACATAATATCCAGCATACCACATCACACACCCAGGACACAAAGGGATCTGGCATCTCATGACGCTGTTTGGGGGTCTGACGTGCCAGGTGACCATAAAATTTGGACTACGGGGGAAAAAGGTCCTATTTGCATTGTTCCCAAGTGTGGGAGTGGGTAAATTGATGTTGCGTATGGAGACTCTTAGCTATAGATTCACTGCTTTTATAAACACAACATTAGCTACTTTCGAGAAAGAGAGAGAGGAGATGCATGCACTTCGCGCAGTAGCACTTCAAAATCGTATTGTGCTGGATCAGATAACAGCCTCCAGTGGGGGGGTGTGCACTTTACTAAGAGGGAGCTGCTGTACCTACATTCCTGCTAATGATGAGGATGGGGGTGCGATCCAACAGGGACTCGCAAATTTGACCAGACTCCGTAATCTCATGGAATCTGAAACTGTCACTGCCACTCACCCTTTTTCTGTGTTAGGATGGGCTCTTACTTCCTGGCGTGACGTACTCATAAATTTTGGCATTATTGTAGGGGTAATCTTGATTCTGTTTTCTTGTGTTCTCCCATGTTTGTTCAAAGTGATTGGTAAAATGGTTTCTGCTCAATATGTGTCTGTTCAGGTTCCAGGGCCAGATAGAGACGCGTCTAAGCAAGACACAGGCTACATTAGTGATTCAGATGATGATTCAATCATCAAGGGAATGAGACCTTAAGCCAGTAACGGCATAAACAAGAGCGGAGGCAAATAAAACTTTAACAGTTTTATTAATTTCGTTTAAACTGTTTTTAAAATCACTGATTCAAAGGGAAATTGTAATGACTTAAATTAAGACAAGAGATAGACTGAAATCTTTATTTGATGAAATTAATCGAGCATTTTTTTTTCCTTCCAGAAGTCAGCATCAGCCTGTCCGTCCTGAGCCCCATTCACAGGGGAATTCCTCCAGGTTTCTACTTTTATCCCAAAGTGGTTTTGTAGTTTTCTCCTACTCAGGTTTTCTACTTTTATCCCAAAGAGGTTTGGTAGTTTTTTCCTGGCCGGTGGAGGGGGTCTCGGGACGGGGGAGCTGGGGTTAACTTTATTAATATAAATAATTTTTTCTATCTAAATCTATTTTTTATTATTATTATTATTATTATTTTTATTATTATTTTATTTCTAATTTCAAGGGTTCAATTTTATTAATTAGTGTTTTTAATCATTAAATTGGTCATTTTTTATTAATATTTTTTTTGTTGATAATTTATCTAATTATTGTTATTATTCATTTTTTGTTGTGTTATTAATTATTAATTAATATTTTCTCTGATTGGTAATTGATTGATGATATGATATTAAACAGGGGTTTAAGATAATCAAAAGAGTGGTATTGTAATGGCAGAAAATGGGTCATGTCATGTCATTCTAATGTTGTTTTAGGCCATGACATGTCACGGAATTAATATCTTTGTTGTTCTCCTGTGTGCAGATGGGATAAGAATATGAGGTCCTGATTATACTGAATATCTACTGTCCGGCGCCTCTTAATCATCAATTAATGCGTCAGGACCGGATTCAGTGTGGAAATGGTCTTTGATTAAACCTCTGAAGAGAGAGCTGGAACCGTCACGGACGTGATAGTCTGGTCTATCTCTTTTTGAGCTGATTTGGGTTGTGATTATGTTATGTTTGTTACCACCTATAAAAGGTGTACTTTGTAACTTGTAAAGTTAGGTAGGGACAGAACGAACTTGTCTTAGGGAAAGTGAGGGTGTTTATCCACTGTGCACGTGAATAAACTTCCACCTTTTGAGAGAGACCGAGAGACTCTGTTTCTGCTTCAAGTTATTGCCTGGTTACTCTTTACTTGATCATTGTTTACAGGAAACTGCCGTAACAAACTCAAAAATGCAATAAGATAAGTTCAAACTTTAAAAGACATGTTGTGCAGATGTACAAGCCCCTCTTGCACAGAAAGTTTGGGTTAGATATCTCTTGTAGTTTCTTCAGAACACACAAATTATCTGAAAATGCTTTTGAAGCAATAGACACAAAAACAGCTATAAATCCAAAACCTAATATGATAGACTCAAACTTTAAACTATATATTGTGTAGATTTACAGGTCCTACTTGCCCAGCAAAAAAGGTTTGAATAGCTCTTGCACTTTTTTCGAAACGCACACAACTGTTCATGGGCTGAAAAGGCTTTTGGAGCAATAAAAACGTAAAAACTGCTATAACTCAAAAATGCAATAAGATAAGTTCAAACTTTAAAAGACATTTTGTGGAGATGTACAAGCCCCTCTTGCACAGAAAGTTTGGGTTAGATATCTCTTGTAGTTTCTTCAGAACACACAAATTATCTAAAAATGCTTTTGAAGCAATAGACACAAAAACAGCTATAAATCCAAAACCTAATATGATAGACTCAAACTTTAAACTATATATTGTGTAGATATACAGGTCCTACTTGCCCAGCAAAAAGGGTTTGAATAGCTCTTGCACTTTTTTCGAAACTCACAAACAACTGTTCATGGGCTGAAAAGGCTTTTGGAGCAATAAAAACGTAAAAACTGCTATAACTCAAAAATGCAATAAGATAAGTTCAAACTTTAAAAGACATTTTGTGCAGATGTACAAGCCCCTCTTGCACAGAAAGTTTGGGTTAGATATCTCTTGTAGTTTCTTCAGAACACACAAATTATCTGAAAATGCTTTTGAAGCAAAAGATACAAAAACAGCTATAAATCCAAAACCTAATATGATAGACTCAAACTTTAAACTATATATTGTGTAGATTTACAGGTCCTACTTGCCCAGCAAAAAGGGTTCGAATAGCTTTTGCACTTTTTTCGAAAACTCACAAACAACTGTTCATGGGCTGAAAAGGCTTTTGGAGCAATAAAAACGTAAAAACTGCTATAACTCAAAAATGCAATAAGATAAGTTCAAACTTTAAAAGACATGTTGTTCAGATGTACAAGCTCCTCTTGCACAGAAAGTTTGGGTTAGATATCTCTTGTAGTTTCTTCAGAACACACAAATTATCTAAAAATGCTTTTGAAGCAATAGACACAAAAACAGCTATAAATCCAAAACCTAATATGATAGACTCAAACTTTAAACTATATATTGTGTAGATTTACAGGTCCTACTTGCCCAGCAAAAAGGGTTCGAATAGCTTTTGTACTTTTTTCGAAAACTCACAAACAACTGTTCATGGGCTGAAAAGGCTTTTGGAGCAATAAAAACGTAAAAACTGCTATAACTCAAAAATGCAATAAGATAAGTTCAAACTTTAAAAGACATTTTGTGCAGATGTACAAGCCCCTCTTGCACAGAAAGTTTGGGTTAGATATCTCTTGTAGTTTCTTCAGAACACACAAATTATCTGAAAATGCTTTTGAAGCAATAGACACAAAAACAGCTATAAATCCAAAACCTAATATGATAGACTCAAACTTTAAACTATATATTGTGTAGATTTACAGGTCCTACTTGCCCAGCAAAAACGGTTCGAATAGCTTTTGCACTTTTTTCGAAAACTCACAAACAACTGTTCATGGGCTGAAAAGGCTTTTGGAGCAATAAAAACGTAAAAACTGCTATCACTCAAAAATGCAATAAGATAAGTTCAAACTTTAAAAGACATTTTGTGCAGATGTACAAGCTCCTCTTGCACAGAAAGTTTGGGTTAGATATCTCTTATAGTTTCTTCAGAACACACAAATTATCTAAAAATGCTTTTGAAGCAATAGACACAAAAACAGCTATAAATCCAAAACCTAATATGATAGACTCAAACTTTAAACTATATATTGTGTAGATTTACAGGTCCTACTTGCCCAGCAAAAAGGGTTTGAATAGCTCTTGCACTTTTTTCGAAACTCACAAACAACTGTTCATGGGCTGAAAAGGCTTTTGGAGCAATAAAAACGTAAAAACTGCTATAACTCAAAAATTCAATAAGATAAGTTCAAACTTTAAAAGACATGTTGTGCAGATGTACAAGCCCCTCTTGCACAGAAAGTTTGGGTTAGATATCTCTTGTAGAATCTTCAGAACACACAAATTATCTGAAAATGCTTTTGAAGCAATAGACACAAAAACAGCTATAAATCCAAAACCTAATATGATAGACTCAAACTTTAAACTATGTATTGTGTAGATTTACAGGTCCTACTTGCCTAGCAAAAAGGGTTTGAATAGCTCTTTCACTTTTTTTCGAAACGCACACAACTGTTCATGGGCTGAAAAGGCTTTTGGAGCAATAAAAACTTAAAAACTGCTATAACTCAAAAATGCAATAAGATAAGTTCAAACTTTAAAAGACATGTTCTGCAGATGTACAAGCCCCTCTTGCACAGAAAGTTTGGGTTAGATATCTTTTGTAGTTTCTTCAGAACACACAAATTATTTATAAATGCTTTTGAATTATAGACACAAAAACAGCTATAAATCCAAAACCTAATATGATAGACTCAAACTTTAAACTACGTATTGTGTAGATTTACAGGTCCTACTTGCCCAGCAAAAAAGGTTTGAATAGCTCTTGCACTTTTTTCGAAACGCACACAACTGTTCATGGGCTGAAAAGGCTTTGGAGCAATAAAAACGTAAAAACTGCTATAACTCAAAAATGCAATAAGATAAGTTCAAACTTTAAAAGACATGTTGTGCAGATGTACAAGCCCCTCTTGCACAGAAAGTTTGGGTTAGATATCTCTTGTAGTTTCTTCAGAACACACAAATTATTTATAAATGCTTTTGAATTATAGACACAAAAACAGCTATAAATCCAAAACCTAATATGATAGACTCAAACTTTAAACTATATATTGTGTAGATTTACAGGTCCTACTTGCCCAGCAAAAAGGGTACGAATAGCTTTTGCACTTTTTTCGAACCTCACAAACAACTGTTCATGGGCTGAAAAGGCTTTTGGAGCAATAAAAACTTAAAAACTGCTATAACTCAAAAATGCAATAAGATAAGTTCAAACTTTAAAAGACATGTTGTGCAGATGTACAAGCCCCTCTTGCACAGAAAGTTTGGGTTAGATATCTCTTGTAGTTTCTTCAGAACACACAAATTATCTGAAAATGCTTTTGAAGCAATAGACACAAAAACAGCTATAAATCCAAAACCTAATATGATACACTCAAACTTTAAACTATATATTGTGTAAATTTACAGGTCCTACTTGCCTAGCAAAAAGGGCTTGAATAGCTCTTGCACTTTTTTTCGAAACGCACAAAACTGTTCATGGGCTGAAAAGGCTTTTGGAGCAATAAAAACGTAAAAACTGCTATCACTCAAAAATTCAATAAGATAAGTTCAAACTTTAAAAGACATGTTGTGCAGATGTACAAGCCCCTCTTGCACAGAAAGTTTGGGTTAGATATCTCTTGTAGTTTCTTCAGAACACACAAATTATCTGAAAATGCTTTTGAAGCAATAGACACAAAAATAGCTATAAATCCAAAACTTAATATGATAAACTCAAACTTTAAACTATATATTGTGTAGATTTACAGGTCCTACTTGCCCAGCAAAAAGGGTTTGAATAGCTCTTGCACTTTTTTCGAAACTCACAAACAACTGTTCATGGGCTGAAAAGGCTTTTGGAGCAATAAAAACGTTAAAACTGTTATAACTCAAAAATGCAATAAGATAAGTTCAAACTTTAAAAGACATGTTGTGCAGATGTACAAGCCCCTCTTGCACAGAAAGTTTGGGTTAGATATCTCTTGTAGTTTCTTCAGAACACACAAATTATCTGAAAATGCTTTTGAAGCAATAGACACAAAAACAGCTATAAATCCAAAACCTAATATGATAGACTCAAACTTTAAACTATATATTGTGTAGATTTACAGGTCCTACTTGCCCAGCAAAAACGGTTCGAATAGCTTTTGCACTTTTTTCGAAAACTCACAAACAACTGTTCATGGGCTGAAAAGGCTTTTGGAGCAATAAAAACGTAAAAACTGCTATCACTCAAAAATGCAATAAGATAAGTTCAAACTTTAAAAGACATTTTGTGCAGATGTACAAGCTCCTCTTGCACAGAAAGTTTGGGTTAGATATCTCTTATAGTTTCTTCAGAACACACAAATTATCTAAAAATGCTTTTGAAGCAATAGACACAAAAACAGCTATAAATCCAAAACCTAATATGATAGACTCAAACTTTAAACTATATATTGTGTAGATTTACAGGTCCTACTTGCCCAGCAAAAAGGGTTTGAATAGCTCTTGCACTTTTTTCGAAACTCACAAACAACTGTTCATGGGCTGAAAAGGCTTTTGGAGCAATAAAAACGTAAAAACTGCTATAACTCAAAAATTCAATAAGATAAGTTCAAACTTTAAAAGACATGTTGTGCAGATGTACAAGCCCCTCTTGCACAGAGAGTTTGGGTTAGATATCTCTTGTAGTTTCTTCAGAACACACAAATTATCTGAAAATACTTTTGAAGCAATAGACACAAAAACAGCTATAAATCCAAAACCTAATATGATACACTCAAACTTTAAACTATATATTGTGTAAATTTACAGGTCCTACTTGCCTAGCAAAAAGGGCTTGAATAGCTCTTGCACTTTTTTTCGAAACGCACAAAACTGTTCATGGGCTGAAAAGGCTTTTGGAGCAATAAAAACGTAAAAACTGCTATAACTCAAAAATGCAATAAGATAAGTTCAAACTTTAAAAGACATGTTGTGCAGATGTACAAGCCCCTCTTGCACAGAAAGTTTGGGTTAGATATCTCTTGTAGTTTCTTCAGAACACACAAATTATTTATAAATGCTTTTGAATTATAGACACAAAAACAGCTATAAATCCAAAACCTAATATGATAGACTCAAACTTTAAACTACGTATTGTGTAGATTTACAGGTCCTACTTGCCCAGCAAAAAAGGTTTGAATAGCTCTTGCACTTTTTTCGAAACGCACACAACTGTTCATGGGCTGAAAAGGCTTTGGAGCAATAAAAACGTAAAAACTGCTATAACTCAAAAATGCAATAAGATAAGTTCAAACTTTAAAAGACATGTTGTGCAGATGTACAAGCCCCTCTTGCACAGAAAGTTTGGGTTAGATATCTCTTGTAGTTTCTTCAGAACACACAAATTATTTATAAATGCTTTTGAATTATAGACACAAAAACAGCTATAAATCCAAAACCTAATATGATAGACTCAAACTTTAAACTATATATTGTGTAGATTTACAGGTCCTACTTGCCCAGCAAAAAGGGTACGAATAGCTTTTGCACTTTTTTCGAAACTCACAAACAACTGTTCATGGGCTGAAAAGGCTTTTGGAGCAATAAAAACTTAAAAACTGCTATAACTCAAAAATGCAATAAGATAAGTTCAAACTTTAAAAGACATGTTTTGCAGATGTACAAGCCCCTCTTGCACAGAAAGTTTGGGTTAGATATCTCTTTTAGTTTCTTCAGAACACACAAATTATCTGAAAATGCTTTTGAAGCAAAAGACACAAAAACAGCTATAAATCCAAAACCTAATATGATAGACTCAAACTTTAAACTATATATTGTGTAAATTTACAGGTCCTACTTGCCCAGCAAAAAGGGTTTGAATAGCTCTTGCACTTTTTTCAAAACGCACACAACTGTTCATGGGCTGAAAAGGCTTTTGGAGCAATAAAAACGTAACAACTGCTATAACTCAAAAATTCAATAAGATAAGTTCAAACTTTAAAAGACATGTTGTGCAGATGTACAAGCCCCTCTTGCACAGAAAGTTTGGGTTAGATATCTCTTGTAGAATCTTCAGAACACACAAATTATCTGAAAATGCTTTTGAAGCAATAGACACAAAAACAGCTATAAATCCAAAACCTAATATGATAGACTCAAACTTTAAACTATGTATTGTGTAGATTTACAGGTCCTACTTGCCTAGCAAAAAGGGTTTGAATAGCTCTTTCACTTTTTTTCGAAACGCACACAACTGTTCATGGGCTGAAAAGGCTTTTGGAGCAATAAAAACTTAAAAACTGCTATAACTCAAAAATGCAATAAGATAAGTTCAAACTTTAAAAGACATGTTCTGCAGATGTACAAGCCCCTCTTGCACAGAAAGTTTGGGTTAGATATCTTTTGTAGTTTCTTCAGAACACACAAATTATCTAAAAATGCTTTTGAAGCAATAGACACAAAAACAGCTATAAATCCAAAACCTAATATGATAGACTCAAACTTTAAACTATATATTGTGTAGATTTACAGGTCCTACTTGCCCAGCAAAAAGGCTTCGAATAGCTTTTGCACTTTTTTCGAAAACTCACAAACAACTGTTCATGGGCTGAAAAGGCTTTTGGAGCAATAAAAACGTAAAAACTGCTATAACTCAAAAATGCAATAAGATAAGTTCAAACTTTAAAAGACATGTTGTGCAGATGTACAAGCCCCTCTTGCACAGAAAGTTTGGGTTAGATATCTCTTGTAGTTTCTTCAGAACACACAAATTATCTGAAAATGCTTTTGAAGCAAAAGACACAAAAACAGCTATAAATCCAAAACCTAATATGATAGACTCAAACTTTAAACTATATATTGTGTAGATTTACAGGTCCTACTTGCCCAGCAAAAAGGGTTCGAATAGCTTTTGCACTTTTTTCGAAAACTCACAAACAACTGTTCATGGGCTGAAAAGGCTTTTGGAGCAATAAAAACGTAAAAACTGCTATAACTCAAAAATGCAATAAGATAAGTTCAAACTTTAAAAGACATGTTGTGCAGATGTACAAGCCCCTCTTGCACAGAAAGTTTGGGTTAGATATCTCTTGTAGTTTCTTCAGAACACACAAATGATCTAAAAATGCTTTTGAAGCAATAGACACAAAAACAGCTATAAATCCAAAACCTAATATGATAGACTCCAACTTTAAACTATATATTGTGTAGATTTACAGGTCCTACTTGCCCAGCAAAAAGGGTTTGAATAGCTCTTGCACTTTTTTTCGAAACGCACAAAACTGTTCATGGGCTGAAAAGGCTTTTGGAGCAATAAAAACGTAAAAACTGCTATAACTCAAAAATGCAATAAGATAAGTTCAAACTTTAAAAGACATGTTGTGCAGATGTACAAGCCCCTCTTGCACAGAAAGTTTGGGTTAGATATCTCTTGTAGTTTCTTCAGAACACACAAATTATTTATAAATGCTTTTGAATTATAGACACAAAAACAGCTATAAATCCAAAACCTAATATGATAGACTCAAACTTTAAACTACGTATTGTGTAGATTTACAGGTCCTACTTGCCCAGCAAAAAAGGTTTGAATAGCTCTTGCACTTTTTTCGAAACGCACACAACTGTTCATGGGCTGAAAAGGCTTTGGAGCAATAAAAACGTAAAAACTGCTATAACTCAAAAATGCAATAAG
The DNA here is from genome assembly GCF_026437365.1 of Eucyclogobius newberryi. Taxonomy (NCBI): domain Eukaryota; kingdom Metazoa; phylum Chordata; class Actinopteri; order Gobiiformes; family Gobiidae; genus Eucyclogobius; species Eucyclogobius newberryi. The sequence continues at coordinate 14,060,966 of NW_027316532.1, forward strand.
ATAAGTTCAAACTTTAAAAGACATGTTGTGCAGATGTACAAGCCCCTCTTGCACAGAAAGTTTGGGTTAGATATCTCTTGTAGTTTCTTCAGAACACACAAATTATTTATAAATGCTTTTGAATTATAGACACAAAAACAGCTATAAATCCAAAACCTAATATGATAGACTCAAACTTTAAACTATATATTGTGTAGATTTACAGGTCCTACTTGCCCAGCAAAAAGGGTACGAATAGCTTTTGCACTTTTTTCGAAACTCACAAACAACTGTTCATGGGCTGAAAAGGCTTTTGGAGCAATAAAAACTTAAAAACTGCTATAACTCAAAAATGCAATAAGATAAGTTCAAACTTTAAAAGACATGTTTTGCAGATGTACAAGCCCCTCTTGCACAGAAAGTTTGGGTTAGATATCTCTTTTAGTTTCTTCAGAACACACAAATTATCTGAAAATGCTTTTGAAGCAAAAGACACAAAAACAGCTATAAATCCAAAACCTAATATGATAGACTCAAACTTTAAACTATATATTGTGTAAATTTACAGGTCCTACTTGCCCAGCAAAAAGGGTTTGAATAGCTCTTGCACTTTTTTCAAAACGCACACAACTGTTCATGGGCTGAAAAGGCTTTTGGAGCAATAAAAACGTAACAACTGCTATAACTCAAAAATTCAATAAGATAAGTTCAAACTTTAAAAGACATGTTGTGCAGATGTACAAGCCCCTCTTGCACAGAAAGTTTGGGTTAGATATCTCTTGTAGAATCTTCAGAACACACAAATTATCTGAAAATGCTTTTGAAGCAATAGACACAAAAACAGCTATAAATCCAAAACCTAATATGATAGACTCAAACTTTAAACTATGTATTGTGTAGATTTACAGGTCCTACTTGCCTAGCAAAAAGGGTTTGAATAGCTCTTTCACTTTTTTTCGAAACGCACACAACTGTTCATGGGCTGAAAAGGCTTTTGGAGCAATAAAAACTTAAAAACTGCTATAACTCAAAAATGCAATAAGATAAGTTCAAACTTTAAAAGACATGTTCTGCAGATGTACAAGCCCCTCTTGCACAGAAAGTTTGGGTTAGATATCTTTTGTAGTTTCTTCAGAACACACAAATTATCTAAAAATGCTTTTGAAGCAATAGACACAAAAACAGCTATAAATCCAAAACCTAATATGATAGACTCAAACTTTAAACTATATATTGTGTAGATTTACAGGTCCTACTTGCCCAGCAAAAAGGCTTCGAATAGCTTTTGCACTTTTTTCGAAAACTCACAAACAACTGTTCATGGGCTGAAAAGGCTTTTGGAGCAATAAAAACGTAAAAACTGCTATAACTCAAAAATGCAATAAGATAAGTTCAAACTTTAAAAGACATGTTGTGCAGATGTACAAGCCCCTCTTGCACAGAAAGTTTGGGTTAGATATCTCTTGTAGTTTCTTCAGAACACACAAATTATCTGAAAATGCTTTTGAAGCAAAAGACACAAAAACAGCTATAAATCCAAAACCTAATATGATAGACTCAAACTTTAAACTATATATTGTGTAGATTTACAGGTCCTACTTGCCCAGCAAAAAGGGTTCGAATAGCTTTTGCACTTTTTTCGAAAACTCACAAACAACTGTTCATGGGCTGAAAAGGCTTTTGGAGCAATAAAAACGTAAAAACTGCTATAACTCAAAAATGCAATAAGATAAGTTCAAACTTTAAAAGACATGTTGTGCAGATGTACAAGCCCCTCTTGCACAGAAAGTTTGGGTTAGATATCTCTTGTAGTTTCTTCAGAACACACAAATGATCTAAAAATGCTTTTGAAGCAATAGACACAAAAACAGCTATAAATCCAAAACCTAATATGATAGACTCCAACTTTAAACTATATATTGTGTAGATTTACAGGTCCTACTTGCCCAGCAAAAAGGGTTTGAATAGCTCTTGCACTTTTTTCGAAACTCACAAACAACTGTTCATGGGCTGAAAAGGCTTTTGGAGCAATAAAAACAAAAAAACTGCTATAACTCAAAAATGCAATAAGATAAGTTCAAACTTTAAAAGACATGTTGTGCAGATGTACAAGCCCCTCTTGCACAGAAAGTTTGGGTTAGATATCTCTTGTAGTTTCTTCAGAACACACAAATTATCTGAAAATGCTTTTGAAGCAATAGACACAAAAACAGCTATAAATCCAAAACCTAATATGATAGACTCAAACTTTAAACTATATATTGTGTAGATGTACAGGTCCTACTTGCCTAGCAAAAAGGGTTCGAATAGCTTTTGCACTTTTTTCGAAAACTCACAAACAACTGTTCATGGGCTGAAAAGGCTTTTGGAGCAATAAAAACTTAAAAACTGCTATAACTCAAAAATGCAATAAGATAAGTTCAAACTTTAAAAGACATGTTGTGCAGATGTACAAGCCCCTCTTGCACAGAAAGTTTGGGTTAGATATCTCTTTTAGTTTCTTCAGAACACACAAATTATCTGAAAATGCTTTTGAAGCAAAAGACACAAAAACAGCTATAAATCCAAAACCTAATATGATAGACTCAAACTTTAAACTATATATTGTGTAAATTTACAGGTCCTACTTGCCCAGCAAAAAGGGTTTGAATAGCTCTTGCACTTTTTTCAAAACGCACACAACTGTTCATGGGCTGAAAAGGCTTTTGGAGCAATAAAAACGTAACAACTGCTATAACTCAAAAATTCAATAAGATAAGTTCAAACTTTAAAAGACATGTTGTGCAGATGTACAAGCCCCTCTTGCACAGAAAGTTTGGGTTAGATATCTCTTGTAGAATCTTCAGAACACACAAATTATCTGAAAATGCTTTTGAAGCAATAGACACAAAAACAGCTATAAATCCAAAACCTAATATGATAGACTCAAACTTTAAACTATGTATTGTGTAGATTTACAGGTCCTACTTGCCTAGCAAAAAGGGTTTGAATAGCTCTTTCACTTTTTTTCGAAACGCACACAACTGTTCATGGGCTGAAAAGGCTTTTGGAGCAATAAAAACTTAAAAACTGCTATAACTCAAAAATGCAATAAGATAAGTTCAAACTTTAAAAGACATGTTCTGCAGATGTACAAGCCCCTCTTGCACAGAAAGTTTGGGTTAGATATCTTTTGTAGTTTCTTCAGAACACACAAATTATCTAAAAATGCTTTTGAAGCAATAGACACAAAAACAGCTATAAATCCAAAACCTAATATGATAGACTCAAACTTTAAACTATATATTGTGTAGATTTACAGGTCCTACTTGCCCAGCAAAAAGGCTTCGAATAGCTTTTGCACTTTTTTCGAAAACTCACAAACAACTGTTCATGGGCTGAAAAGGCTTTTGGAGCAATAAAAACGTAAAAACTGCTATAACTCAAAAATGCAATAAGATAAGTTCAAACTTTAAAAGACATGTTGTGCAGATGTACAAGCCCCTCTTGCACAGAAAGTTTGGGTTAGATATCTCTTGTAGTTTCTTCAGAACACACAAATTATCTGAAAATGCTTTTGAAGCAAAAGACACAAAAACAGCTATAAATCCAAAACCTAATATGATAGACTCAAACTTTAAACTATATATTGTGTAGATTTACAGGTCCTACTTGCCCAGCAAAAAGGGTTCGAATAGCTTTTGCACTTTTTTCGAAAACTCACAAACAACTGTTCATGGGCTGAAAAGGCTTTTGGAGCAATAAAAACGTAAAAACTGCTATAACTCAAAAATGCAATAAGATAAGTTCAAACTTTAAAAGACATGTTGTGCAGATGTACAAGCCCCTCTTGCACAGAAAGTTTGGGTTAGATATCTCTTGTAGTTTCTTCAGAACACACAAATGATCTAAAAATGCTTTTGAAGCAATAGACACAAAAACAGCTATAAATCCAAAACCTAATATGATAGACTCCAACTTTAAACTATATATTGTGTAGATTTACAGGTCCTACTTGCCCAGCAAAAAGGGTTTGAATAGCTCTTGCACTTTTTTCGAAACTCACAAACAACTGTTCATGGGCTGAAAAGGCTTTTGGAGCAATAAAAACAAAAAAACTGCTATAACTCAAAAATGCAATAAGATAAGTTCAAACTTTAAAAGACATGTTGTGCAGATGTACAAGCCCCTCTTGCACAGAAAGTTTGGGTTAGATATCTCTTGTAGTTTCTTCAGAACACACAAATTATCTGAAAATGCTTTTGAAGCAATAGACACAAAAACAGCTATAAATCCAAAACCTAATATGATAGACTCAAACTTTAAACTATATATTGTGTAGATTTACAGGTCCTACTTGCCTAGCAAAAAGGGTTCGAATAGCTTTTGCACTTTTTTCGAAAACTCACAAACAACTGTTCATGGGCTGAAAAGGCTTTTGGAGCAATAAAAACTTAAAAACTGCTATAACTCAAAAATGCAATAAGATAAGTTCAAACTTTAAAAAACATGTTGTGCAGATGTACAAGCCCCTCTTGCACAGAAAGTTTGGGTTAGATATCTCTTGTAGTTTCTTCAGAACACACAAATTATCTGAAAATGCTTTTGAAGCAATAGACACAAAAACAGCTATAAATCCAAAACCTAATATGATAGACTCAAACTTTAAACTATATATTGTGTAGATTTACAGGTCCTACTTGCCCAGCAAAAAGGGTTTGAATAGCTCTTGCACTTTTTTCGAACCTCACAAACAACTGTTCATGGGCTGAAAAGGCTTTTGGAGCAATAAAAACGTAAAAACTGCTATAACTCAAAAATGCAATAAGATAAGTTCAAACTTTAAAAGACATGTTGTGCAGATGTACAAGCCCCTCTTGCACAGAAAGTTTGGGTTAGATATCTCTTGTAGTTTCTTCAGAACACACAAATTATCTGAAAATGCTTTTGAAGCAATAGACACAAAAACAGCTATAAATCCAAAACCTAATATGATAGACTCAAACTTTAAACTATATATTGTGTAGATTTACAGGTCCTACTTGCCCAGCAAAAAGGGTTTGAATAGCTCTTGCACTTTTTTCGAAACTCACAAACAACTGTTCATGGGCTGAAAAGGCTTTTGGAGCAATAAAAACGTTAAAACTGTTATAACTCAAAAATAGAATAAGATAAGTTCAAACTTTAAAAGACATGTTGTGCAGATGTACAAGCCCCTCTTGCACAGAAAGTTTGGGTTAGATATCTCTTGTAGTTTCTTCAGAACACACAAATTATCTGAAAATGCTTTTGAAGCAAAAGACACAAAAACAGCTATAAATCCAAAACATAATATGATAGACTCAAACTTTAAACTACGTATTGTGTAGATTTACAGGTCCTACTTGCCCAGCAAAAAAGGTTTGAATAGCTCTTGCACTTTTTTCGAAACGCACACAACTGTTCATGGGCTGAAAAGGCTTTTGGAGCAATAAAAACGTAAAAACTGCTATAACTCAAAAATTCAATAAGATAAGTTCAAACTTTAAAAGACATGTTGTGCAGATGTACAAGCCCCTCTTGCACAGAAAGTTTGGGTTAGATATCTCTTGTAGTTTCTTCAGAACACACAAATTATCTGAAAATACTTTTGAAGCAATAGACACAAAAACAGCTATAAATCCAAAACCTAATATGATACACTCAAACTTTAAACTGTATATTGTGTAAATTTACAGGTCCTACTTGCCTAGCAAAAAGGGCTTGAATAGCTCTTGCACTTTTTTTCGAAACGCACAAAACTGTTCATGGGCTGAAAAGGCTTTTGGAGCAATAAAAACGTAAAAACTGCTATCACTCAAAAATTCAATAAGATAAGTTCAAACTTTAAAAGACATGTTGTGCAGATGTACAAGCCCCTCTTGCACAGAAAGTTTGGGTTAGATATCTCTTGTAGTTTCTTCAGAACACACAAATTATCTGAAAATACTTTTGAAGCAATAGACACAAAAACAGCTATAAATCCAAAACCTAATATGATACACTCAAACTTTAAACTATATATTGTGTAAAGTTACAGGTCCTACTTGCCTAGCAAAAAGGGCTTGAATAGCTCTTGCACTTTTTTTCGAAACGCACAAAACTGTTCATGGGCTGAAAAGGCTTTTGGAGCAATAAAAACGTAAAAACTGCTATAACTCAAAAATGCAATAAGATAAGTTCAAACTTTAAAAGACATGTTGCGCAGATGTACAAGCCCCTCTTGCACAGAAAGTTTGGGTTAGATATCTCTTGTAGTTTCTTCAGAACACACAAATTATTTATAAATGCTTTTGAATTATAGACACAAAAACAGCTATAAATCCAAAACCTAATATGATAGACTCAAACTTTAAACTACGTATTGTGTAGATTTACAGGTCCTACTTGCCCAGCAAAAAAGGTTTGAATAGCTCTTGCACTTTTTTCGAAACGCACACAACTGTTCATGGGCTGAAAAGGCTTTGGAGCAATAAAAACGTAAAAACTGCTATAACTCAAAAATGCAATAAGATAAGTTCAAACTTTAAAAGACATGTTGTGCAGATGTACAAGCCCCTCTTGCACAGAAAGTTTGGGTTAGATATCTCTTGTAGTTTCTTCAGAACACACAAATTATCTGAAAATACTTTTGAAGCAATAGACACAAAAACAGCTATAAATCCAAAACCTAATATGATACACTCAAACTTTAAACTATATATTGTGTAAATTTACAGGTCCTACTTGCCTAGCAAAAAGGGCTTGAATAGCTCTTGCACTTTTTTTCGAAACGCACAAAACTGTTCATGGGCTGAAAAGGCTTTTGGAGCAATAAAAACGTAAAAACTGCTATAACTCAAAAATGCAATAAGATAAGTTCAAACTTTAAAAGACATGTTGTGCAGATGTACAAGCCCCTCTTGCACAGAAAGTTTGGGTTAGATATCTCTTGTAGTTTCTTCAGAACACACAAATTATTTATAAATGCTTTTGAATTATAGACACAAAAACAGCTATAAATCCAAAACCTAATATGATAGACTCAAACTTTAAACTATATATTGTGTAGATTTACAGGTCCTACTTGCCCAGCAAAAAGGGTTCGAATAGCTTTTGCACTTTTTTCGAAACTCACAAACAACTGTTCATGGGCTGAAAAGGCTTTTGGAGCAATAAAAACTTAAAAACTGCTATAACTCAAAAATGCAATAAGATAAGTTCAAACTTTAAAAGACATGTTGTGCAGATGTACAAGCCCCTCTTGCACAGAAAGTTTGGGTTAGATATCTCTTTTAGTTTCTTCAGAACACACAAATTATCTGAAAATGCTTTTGAAGCAAAAGACACAAAAACAGCTATAAATCCAAAACCTAATATGATAGACTCAAACTTTAAACTATATATTGTGTAAATTTACAGGTCCTACTTGCCCAGCAAAAAGGGTTTGAATAGCTCTTGCACTTTTTTCGAAACGCACACAACTGTTCATGGGCTGAAAAGGCTTTTGGAGCAATAAAAACGTAAAAACTGCTATAACTCAAAAATGCAATAAGATAAGTTCAAACTTTAAAACACATTTTGTGGAGATGTACAAGCCCCTCTTGCACAGAAAGTTTGGGTTAGATATCTCTTGTAGTTTCTTCAGAACACACAAATTATCTAAAAATGCTTTTGAAGCAATAGACACAAAACAGCTATAAATCCAAAACCTAATATGATAGACTCAAACTTTAAACTATATATTGTGTAGATTTACAGGTCCTACTTGCCCAGCAAAAAGGGTTCGAATAGCTTTTGTACTTTTTTCGAAAACTCACAAACAACTGTTCATGGGCTGAAAAGGCTTTTGGAGCAATAAAAACGTAAAAACTGCTATAACTCAAAAATGCAATAAGATAAGTTCAAACTTTAAAAGACATGTTGTGCAGATGTACAAGCCCCTCTTGCACAGAAAGTTTGGGTTAGATATCTCTTGTAGTTTCTTCAGAACACACAAATTATCTGAAAATGCTTTTGAAGCAATAGACACAAAAACAGCTATAAATCCAAAACCTAATATGATAGACTCAAACTTTAAACTATATATTGTGTAGATTTACATGTCCTACTTGCCCAGCAAAAAGGGTTCGAATAGCTTTTGCACTTTTTTCGAAAACTCACAAACAACTGTTCATGGGCTGAAAAGGCTTTTGGAGCAATAAAAACGTAAAAACTGCTATAACTCAAAAATGCAATAAGATAAGTTCAAACTTTAAAAAACATGTTGTGCAGATGTACAAGCCCCTCTTGCACAGAAAGTTTGGGTTAGATATCTCTTGTAGTTTCTTCAGAACACACAAATTATCTGAAAATGCTTTTGAAGCAATAGACACAAAAACAGCTATAAATCCAAAACCTAATATGATAGACTCAAACTTTAAACTATATATTGTGTAGATTTACAGGTCCTACTTGCCTAGCAAAAAGAGTTTGAATAGCTCTTGCACTTTTTTTCGAAACGCACATAACTGTTCATGGGCTGAAAAGGCTTTTGGAGCAATAAAAACGTAAAAACTGCTATAACTCAAAAATGCAATAAGATAAGTTCAAACTTTAAAAAACATGTTGTGCAGATGTACAAGCCCCTCTTGCACAGAAAGTTTGGGTTAGATATCTCTTGTAGTTTCTTCAGAACACACAAATTATCTGAAAATGCTTTTGAAGCAATATACACAAAAACAGCTATAAATCCAAAACCTAATATGATAGACTCAAACTTTAAACTATATATTGTGTAGATTTACAGGTCCTACTTGCCCAGCAAAAAGGGTTTGAATAGCTCTTGCACTTTTTTCGAACCTCACAAACAACTGTTCATGGGCTGAAAAGGCTTTTGGAGCAATAAAAACGTAAAAACTGCTATAACTCAAAAATGCAATAAGATAAGTTCAAACTTTAAAAGACATGTTGTGCAGATGTACAAGCCCCTCTTGCACAGAAAGTTTGGGTTAGATATCTCTTGTAGTTTCTTCAGAACACACAAATTATCTGAAAATGCTTTTGAAGCAATAGACACAAAAACAGCTATAAATCCCAAACCTAATATGATAGACTCAAACTTTAAACTATATATTGTGTAGATTTACAGGTCCTACTTGCCCAGCAAAAAGGGTTTGAATAGCTCTTGCACTTTTTTCGAAACTCACAAACAACTGTTCATGGGCTGAAAAGGCTTTTGGAGCAATAAAAACGTTAAAACTGTTATAACTCAAAAATGCAATAAGATAAGTTCAAACTTTAAAAGACATGTTGTGCAGATGTACAAGCCCCTCTTGCACAGAAAGTTTGGGTTAGATATCTCTTGTAGTTTCTTCAGAACACACAAATTATCTGAAAATGCTTTTGAAGCAAAAGACACAAAAACAGCTATAAATCCAAAACCTAATATGATAGACTCAAACTTTAAACTATATATTGTGTAGATTTACAGGTCCTACTTGCCCAGCAAAAAGGGTTCGAATAGCTTTTGCACTTTTTTCGAAAACTCACAAACAACTGTTCATGGGCTGAAAAGGCTTTTGGAGCAATAAAAACGTAAAAACTGCTATAACTCAAAAATGCAATAAGATAAGTTCAAACTTTAAAAGACATGTTGTGCAGATGTACAAGCCCCTCTTGCACAGAAAGTTTGGGTTAGATATCTCTTGTAGTTTCTTCAGAACACACAAATGATCTAAAAATGCTTTTGAAGCAATAGACACAAAAACAGCTATAAATCCAAAACCTAATATGATAGACTCCAACTTTAAACTATATATTGTGTAGATTTACAGGTCCTACTTGCCCAGCAAAAAGGGTTTGAATAGCTCTTGCACTTTTTTCGAAACTCACAAACAACTGTTCATGGGCTGAAAAGGCTTTTGGAGCAATAAAAACAAAAAAACTGCTATAACTCAAAAATGCAATAAGATAAGTTCAAACTTTAAAAGACATGTTGTGCAGATGTACAAGCCCCTCTTGCACAGAAAGTTTGGGTTAGATATCTCTTGTAGTTTCTTCAGAACACACAAATTATCTGAAAATGCTTTTGAAGCAATAGACACAAAAACAGCTATAAATCCAAAACCTAATATGATAGACTCAAACTTTAAACTATGTATTGTGTAGATTTACAGGTCCTACTTGCCTAGCAAAAAGGGTTCGAATAGCTTTTGCACTTTTTTCGAAAACTCACAAACAACTGTTCATGGGCTGAAAAGGCTTTTGGAGCAATAAAAACTTAAAAACTGCTATAACTCAAAAATGCAATAAGATAAGTTCAAACTTTAAAAAACATGTTGTGCAGATGTACAAGCCCCTCTTGCACAGAAAGTTTGGGTTAGATATCTCTTGTAGTTTCTTCAGAACACACAAATTATCTGAAAATGCTTTTGAAGCAATAGACACAAAAACAGCTATAAATCCAAAACCTAATATGATAGACTCAAACTTTAAACTATATATTGTGTAGATTTACAGGTCCTACTTGCCCAGCAAAAAGGGTTTGAATAGCTCTTGCACTTTTTTCGAACCTCACAAACAACTGTTCATGGGCTGAAAAGGCTTTTGGAGCAATAAAAACGTAAAAACTGCTATAACTCAAAAATGCAATAAGATAAGTTCAAACTTTAAAAGACATGTTGTGCAGATGTACAAGCCCCTCTTGCACAGAAAGTTTGGGTTAGATATCTCTTGTAGTTTCTTCAGAACACACAAATTATCTGAAAATGCTTTTGAAGCAATAGACACAAAAACAGCTATAAATCCAAAACCTAATATGATAGACTCAAACTTTAAACTATATATTGTGTAGATTTACAGGTCCTACTTGCCCAGCAAAAAGGGTTTGAATAGCTCTTGCACTTTTTTCGAAACTCACAAACAACTGTTCATGGGCTGAAAAGGCTTTTGGAGCAATAAAAACGTTAAAACTGTTATAACTCAAAAATGCAATAAGATAAGTTCAAACTTTAAAAGACATGTTGTGCAGATGTACAAGCCCCTCTTGCACAGAAAGTTTGGGTTAGATATCTCTTGTAGTTTCTTCAGAACACACAAATTATCTGAAAATGCTTTTGAAGCAAAAGACACAAAAACAGCTATAAATCCAAAACCTAATATGATAGACTCAAACTTTAAACTACGTATTGTGTAGATTTACAGGTCCTACTTGCCCAGCAAAAAAGGTTTGAATAGCTCTTGCACTTTTTTCGAAACGCACACAACTGTTCATGGGCTGAAAAGGCTTTTGGAGCAATAAAAATGTAAAAACTGCTATAACTCAAAAATGCAATAAGATAAGTTCAAACTTTAAAAGACATGTTGTGCAGATGTACAAGCCCCTCTTGCACAGAAAGTTTGGGTTAGATATCTCTTGTAGTTTCTTCAGAACACACAAATTATCTGAAAATGCTTTTGAAGCAATAGACACAAAAACAGCTATAAATCCAAAACCTAATATGATAGACTCAAACTTTAAACTATATATTGTGTAGATTTACAGGTCCTACTTGCCCAGCAAAAACGGTTCGAATAGCTTTTGCACTTTTTTCGAAAACTCACAAACAACTGTTCATGGGCTGAAAAGGCTTTTGGAGCAATAAAAACGTAAAAACTGCTATCACTCAAAAATGCAATAAGATAAGTTCAAACTTTAAAAGACATTTTGTGCAGATGTACAAGCTCCTCTTGCACAGAAAGTTTGGGTTAGATATCTCTTATAGTTTCTTCAGAACACACAAATTATCTAAAAATGCTTTTGAAGCAATAGACACAAAAACAGCTATAAATCCAAAACCTAATATGATAGACTCAAACTTTAAACTATATATTGTGTAGATTTACAGGTCCTACTTGCCCAGCAAAAAGGGTTTGAATAGCTCTTGCACTTTTTTCGAAACTCACAAACAACTGTTCATGGGCTGAAAAGGCTTTTGGAGCAATAAAAACTTAAAAACTGCTATAACTCAAAAATTCAATAAGATAAGTTCAAACTTTAAAAGACATGTTGTGCAGATGTACAAGCCCCTCTTGCACAGAAAGTTTGGGTTAGATATCTCTTGTAGTTTCTTCAGAACACACAAATTATCTGAAAATACTTTTGAAGCAATAGACACAAAAACAGCTATAAATCCAAAACCTAATATGATAGACTCAAACTTTAAACTATATATTGTGTAGATTTACAGGTCCTACTTGCCTAGCAAAAAGGGCTTGAATAGCTCTTGCACTTTTTTTCGAAACGCACAAAACTGTTCATGGGCTGAAAAGGCTTTTGGAGCAATAAAAACGTAAAAACTGCTATAACTCAAAAATGCAATAAGATAAGTTCAAACTTTAAAAGACATGTTGTGCAGATGTACAAGCCCCTCTTGCACAGAAAGTTTGGGTTAGATATCTCTTGTAGTTTCTTCAGAACACACAAATTATTTATAAATGCTTTTGAATTATAGACACAAAAACAGCTATAAATCCAAAACCTAATATGATAGACTCAAACTTTAAACTATATATTGTGTAGATTTACAGGTCCTACTTGCCCAGCAAAAAGGGTTTGAATAGCTCTTGCACTTTTTTCGAAACTCACAAACAACTGTTCATGGGCTGAAAAGGCTTTTGGAGCAATAAAAACGTTAAAACTGTTATAACTCAAAAATGCAATAAGATAAGTTCAAACTTTAAAAGACATGTTGTGCAGATGTACAAGCCCCTCTTGCACAGAAAGTTTGGGTTAGATATCTCTTGTAGTTTCTTCAGAACACACAAATTATCTGAAAATGCTTTTGAAGCAAAAGACACAAAAACAGCTATAAATCCAAAACCTAATATGATAGACTCAAACTTTAAACTATATATTGTGTAGATTTACAGGTCCTACTTGCCCAGCAAAAAGGGTTCGAATAGCTTTTGCACTTTTTTCGAAAACTCACAAACAACTGTTCATGGGCTGAAAAGGCTTTTGGAGCAATAAAAACGTAAAAACTGCTATAACTCAAAAATGCAATAAGATAAGTTCAAACTTTAAAAGACATGTTGTGCAGATGTACAAGCCCCTCTTGCACAGAAAGTTTGGGTTAGATATCTCTTGTAGTTTCTTCAGAACACACAAATGATCTAAAAATGCTTTTGAAGCAATAGACACAAAAACAGCTATAAATCCAAAACCTAATATGATAGACTCCAACTTTAAACTATATATTGTGTAGATTTACAGGTCCTACTTGCCCAGCAAAAAGGGTTTGAATAGCTCTTGCACTTTTTTCGAAACTCACAAACAACTGTTCATGGGCTGAAAAGGCTTTTGGAGCAATAAAAACAAAAAAACTGCTATAACTCAAAAATGCAATAAGATAAGTTCAAACTTTAAAAGACATGTTGTGCAGATGTACAAGCCCCTCTTGCACAGAAAGTTTGGGTTAGATATCTCTTGTAGTTTCTTCAGAACACACAAATTATCTGAAAATGCTTTTGAAGCAATAGACACAAAAACAGCTATAAATCCAAAACCTAATATGATAGACTCAAACTTTAAACTATGTATTGTGTAGATTTACAGGTCCTACTTGCCTAGCAAAAAGGGTTCGAATAGCTTTTGCACTTTTTTCGAAAACTCACAAACAACTGTTCATGGGCTGAAAAGGCTTTTGGAGCAATAAAAACTTAAAAACTGCTATAACTCAAAAATGCAATAAGATAAGTTCAAACTTTAAAAAACATGTTGTGCAGATGTACAAGCCCCTCTTGCACAGAAAGTTTGGGTTAGATATCTCTTGTAGTTTCTTCAGAACACACAAATTATCTGAAAATGCTTTTGAAGCAATAGACACAAAAACAGCTATAAATCCAAAACCTAATATGATAGACTCAAACTTTAAACTATATATTGTGTAGATTTACAGGTCCTACTTGCCCAGCAAAAAGGGTTTGAATAGCTCTTGCACTTTTTTCGAACCTCACAAACAACTGTTCATGGGCTGAAAAGGCTTTTGGAGCAATAAAAACGTAAAAACTGCTATAACTCAAAAATGCAATAAGATAAGTTCAAACTTTAAAAGACATGTTGTGCAGATGTACAAGCCCCTCTTGCACAGAAAGTTTGGGTTAGATATCTCTTGTAGTTTCTTCAGAACACACAAATTATCTGAAAATGCTTTTGAAGCAATAGACACAAAAACAGCTATAAATCCAAAACCTAATATGATAGACTCAAACTTTAAACTATATATTGTGTAGATTTACAGGTCCTACTTGCCCAGCAAAAAGGGTTTGAATAGCTCTTGCACTTTTTTCGAAACTCACAAACAACTGTTCATGGGCTGAAAAGGCTTTTGGAGCAATAAAAACGTTAAAACTGTTATAACTCAAAAATGCAATAAGATAAGTTCAAACTTTAAAAGACATGTTGTGCAGATGTACAAGCCCCTCTTGCACAGAAAGTTTGGGTTAGATATCTCTTGTAGTTTCTTCAGAACACACAAATTATCTGAAAATGCTTTTGAAGCAAAAGACACAAAAACAGCTATAAATCCAAAACCTAATATGATAGACTCAAACTTTAAACTACGTATTGTGTAGATTTACAGGTCCTACTTGCCCAGCAAAAAAGGTTTGAATAGCTCTTGCACTTTTTTCGAAACGCACACAACTGTTCATGGGCTGAAAAGGCTTTTGGAGCAATAAAAATGTAAAAACTGCTATAACTCAAAAATGCAATAAGATAAGTTCAAACTTTAAAAGACATGTTGTGCAGATGTACAAGCCCCTCTTGCACAGAAAGTTTGGGTTAGATATCTCTTGTAGTTTCTTCAGAACACACAAATTATCTGAAAATGCTTTTGAAGCAATAGACACAAAAACAGCTATAAATCCAAAACCTAATATGATAGACTCAAACTTTAAACTATATATTGTGTAGATTTACAGGTCCTACTTGCCCAGCAAAAACGGTTCGAATAGCTTTTGCACTTTTTTCGAAAACTCACAAACAACTGTTCATGGGCTGAAAAGGCTTTTGGAGCAATAAAAACGTAAAAACTGCTATCACTCAAAAATGCAATAAGATAAGTTCAAACTTTAAAAGACATTTTGTGCAGATGTACAAGCTCCTCTTGCACAGAAAGTTTGGGTTAGATATCTCTTATAGTTTCTTCAGAACACACAAATTATCTAAAAATGCTTTTGAAGCAATAGACACAAAAACAGCTATAAATCCAAAACCTAATATGATAGACTCAAACTTTAAACTATATATTGTGTAGATTTACAGGTCCTACTTGCCCAGCAAAAAGGGTTTGAATAGCTCTTGCACTTTTTTCGAAACTCACAAACAACTGTTCATGGGCTGAAAAGGCTTTTGGAGCAATAAAAACTTAAAAACTGCTATAACTCAAAAATTCAATAAGATAAGTTCAAACTTTAAAAGACATGTTGTGCAGATGTACAAGCCCCTCTTGCACAGAAAGTTTGGGTTAGATATCTCTTGTAGTTTCTTCAGAACACACAAATTATCTGAAAATACTTTTGAAGCAATAGACACAAAAACAGCTATAAATCCAAAACCTAATATGATAGACTCAAACTTTAAACTATATATTGTGTAGATTTACAGGTCCTACTTGCCTAGCAAAAAGGGCTTGAATAGCTCTTGCACTTTTTTTCGAAACGCACAAAACTGTTCATGGGCTGAAAAGGCTTTTGGAGCAATAAAAACGTAAAAACTGCTATAACTCAAAAATGCAATAAGATAAGTTCAAACTTTAAAAGACATGTTGTGCAGATGTACAAGCCCCTCTTGCACAGAAAGTTTGGGTTAGATATCTCTTGTAGTTTCTTCAGAACACACAAATTATTTATAAATGCTTTTGAATTATAGACACAAAAACAGCTATAAATCCAAAACCTAATATGATACACTCAAACTTTAAACTATATATTGTGTAAATTTACAGGTCCTACTTGCCTAGCAAAAAGGGCTTGAATAGCTCTTGCACTTTTTTTCGAAACGCACAAAACTGTTCATGGGCTGAAAAGGCTTTTGGAGCAATAAAAACTTAAAAACTGCTATAAGTCAAAAATGCAATAAGATAAGTTCAAACTTTAAAAGACATGTTGTGCAGATGTACAAGCCCCTCTTGCACAGAAAGTTTGGGTTAGATATCTCTTGTAGTTTCTTCAGAACACACAAATTATTTATAAATGCTTTTGAATTATAGACACAAAAACAGCTATAAATCCAAAACCTAATATGATAGACTCAAACTTTAAACTATATATTGTGTAGATTTACAGGTCCTACTTGCCCAGCAAAAAGGGTTCGAATAGCTTTTGCACTTTTTTCGAAACTCACAAACAACTGTTCATGGGCTGAAAAGGCTTTTGGAGCAATAAAAACTTAAAAACTGCTATAACTCAAAAATGCAATAAGATAAGTTCAAACTTTAAAAGACATGTTGTGCAGATGTACAAGCCCCTCTTGCACAGAAAGTTTGGGTTAGATATCTCTTTTAGTTTCTTCAGAACACACAAATTATCTGAAAATGCTTTTGAAGCAAAAGACACAAAAACAGCTATAAATCCAAAACCTAATATGATAGACTCAAACTTTAAACTATATATTGTGTAAATTTACAGGTCCTACTTGCCCAGCAAAAAGGGTTTGAATAGCTCTTGCACTTTTTTCGAAACGCACACAACTGTTCATGGGCTGAAAAGGCTTTTGGAGCAATAAAAACGTAACAACTGCTATAACTCAAAAATTCAATAAGATAAGTTCAAACTTTAAAAGACATGTTGTGCAGATGTACAAGCCCCTCTTGCACAGAAAGTTTGGGTTAGATATATCTCTTGTAGAATCTTCAGAACACACAAATTATCTGAAAATGCTTTTGAAGCAATAGACACAAAAACAGCTATAAATCCAAAACCTAATATGATAGACTCAAACTTTAAACTATGTATTGTGTAGATTTACAGGTCCTACTTGCCTAGCAAAAAGGGTTTGAATAGCTCTTTCACTTTTTTTCGAAACGCACACAACTGTTCATGGGCTGAAAAGGCTTTTGGAGCAATAAAAACTTAAAAACTGCTATAACTCAAAAATGCAATAAGATAAGTTCAAACTTTAAAAGACATGTTGTGCAGATGTACAAGCCCCTCTTGCACAGAAAGTTTGGGTTAGATATCTTTTGTAGTTTCTTCAGAACACACAAATTATCTAAAAATGCTTTTGAAGCAATAGACACAAAAACAGCTATAAATCCAAAACCTAATATGATAGACTCAAACTTTAAACTATATATTGTGTAGATTTACAGGTCCTACTTGCCCAGCAAAAAGGCTTGGAATAGCTTTTGCACTTTTTTCGAAAACTCACAAACAACTGTTCATGGGCTGAAAAGGCTTTTGAAGCAATAAAAACGTAAAAACTGCTATAACTCAAAAATGCAATAAGATAAGTTCAAACTTTAAAAGACATGTTGTGCAGATGTACAAGCCCCTCTTGCACAGAAAGTTTGGGTTAGATATCTTTTGTAGTTTCTTCAGAACACACAAATTATCTAAAAATGCTTTTGAAGCAATAGACACAAAAACAGCTATAAATCCAAAACCTAATATGATAGACTCAAACTTTAAACTATATATTGTGTAGATTTACAGGTCCTACTTGCCCAGCAAAAAGGGTTCGAATAGCTTTTGCACTTTTTTCGAAAACTCACAAACAACTGTTCATGGGCTGAAAAGGCTTTTGGAGCAATAAAAACGTAAAAACTGCTATAACTCAAAAATGCAATAAGATAAGTTCAAACTTTAAAAGACATGTTGTGCAGATGTACAAGCCCCTCTTGCACAGAAAGTTTGGGTTAGATATCTCTTGTAGTTTCTTCAGAACACACAAATTATCTGAAAATGCTTTTGAAGCAATAGACACAAAAACAGCTATAAATCCAAAACCTAATATGATAGACTCAAACTTTAAACTATATATTGTGTAGATTTACATGTCCTACTTGCCCAGCAAAAAGGGTTCGAATAGCTTTTGCACTTTTTTCGAAAACTCACAAACAACTGTTCATGGGCTGAAAAGGCTTTTGGAGCAATAAAAACGTAAAAACTGCTATAACTCAAAAATGCAATAAGATAAGTTCAAACTTTAAAAGACATGTTGTGCAGATGTACAAGCCCCTCTTGCACAGAAAGTTTGGGTTAGATATCTCTTGTAGTTTCTTCAGAACACACAAATTATCTGAAAATGCTTTTGAAGCAAAAGACACAAAAACAGCTATAAATCCAAAACCTAATATGATAGACTCAAACTTTAAACTATATATTGTGTAGATTTACAGGTCCTACTTGCCCAGCAAAAAGGGTTCGAATAGCTTTTGCACTTTTTTCGAAACTCACAAACAACTGTTCATGGGCTGAAAAGGCTTTTGGAGCAATAAAAACTTAAAAACTGCTATAACTCAAAAATGCAATAAGATAAGTTCAAACTTTAAAAGACATGTTGTGCAGATGTACAAGCCCCTCTTGCACAGAAAGTTTGGGTTAGATATCTCTTTTAGTTTCTTCAGAACACACAAATTATCTGAAAATGCTTTTGAAGCAAAAGACACAAAAACAGCTATAAATCCAAAACCTAATATGATACTCAAACTTTAAACTATATATTGTGTAAATTTACAGGTCCTACTTGCCCAGCAAAAAGGGTTTGAATAGCTCTTGCACTTTTTTCGAAACGCACACAACTGTTCATGGGCTGAAAAGGCTTTTGGAGCAATAAAAACGTAAAAACTGCTATAACTCAAAAATTCAATAAGATAAGTTCAAACTTTAAAAGACATGTTGTGCAGATGTACAAGCCCCTCTTGCACAGAAAGTTTGGGTTAGATATATCTCTTGTAGAATCTTCAGAACACACAAATTATCTGAAAATGCTTTTGAAGCAATAGACACAAAAACAGCTATAAATCCAAAACCTAATATGATAGACTCAAACTTTAAACTATGTATTGTGTAGATTTACAGGTCCTACTTGCCTAGCAAAAAGGGTTTGAATAGCTCTTTCACTTTTTTTCGAAACGCACACAACTGTTCATGGGCTGAAAAGGCTTTTGGAGCAATAAAAACTTAAAAACTGCTATAACTCAAAAATGCAATAAGATAAGTTCAAACTTTAAAAGACATGTTGTGCAGATGTACAAGCCCCTCTTGCACAGAAAGTTTGGGTTAGATATCTTTTGTAGTTTCTTCAGAACACACAAATTATCTAAAAATGCTTTTGAAGCAATAGACACAAAAACAGCTATAAATCCAAAACCTAATATGATAGACTCAAACTTTAAACTATATATTGTGTAGATTTACAGGTCCTACTTGCCCAGCAAAAAGGGTTTGAATAGCTCTTGCACTTTTTTCGAAACTCACAAACAACTGTTCATGGGCTGAAAAGGCTTTTGGAGCAATAAAAACGTTAAAACTGCTATAACTCAAAAATGCAATAAGATAAGTTCAAACTTTAAAAGACATGTTGTGCAGATGTACAAGCCCCTCTTGCACAGAAAGTTTGGGTTAGATATCTCTTGTAGTTTCTTCAGAACACACAAATTATCTGAAAATGCTTTTGAAGCAAAAGACACAAAAACAGCTATAAATCCAAAACCTAATGTGATAGACTCAAACTTTAAACTATATATTGTGTAGATTTACAGGTCCTACTTGCCCAGCAAAAACGGTTCGAATAGCTTTTGCACTTTTTTCGAAAACTCACAAACAACTGTTCATGGGCTGAAAAGGCTTTTGGAGCAATAAAAACGTAAAAACTGCTATCACTCAAAAATGCAATAAGATAAGTTCAAACTTTAAAAGACATTTTGTGCAGATGTACAAGCTCCTCTTGCACAGAAAGTTTGGGTTAGATATCTCTTGTAGTTTCTTCAGAACACACAAATTATCTAAAAATGCTTTTGAAGCAATAGACACAAAAACAGCTATAAATCCAAAACCTAATATGATAGACTCAAACTTTAAACTATATATTGTGTAGATTTACAGGTCCTACTTGCCCAGCAAAAAGGGTTCGAATAGCTTTTGCACTTTTTTCGAAAACTCACAAACAACTGTTCATGGGCTGAAAAGGCTTTTGGAGCAATAAAAACTTAAACACTGCTATAACTCAAAAATGCAATAAGATAAGTTCAAACTTTAAAAGACATGTTGTGCAGATGTACAAGCCCCTCTTGCACAGAAAGTTTGGGTTAGATATCTCTTGTAGTTTCTTCAGAACACACAAATTATCTGAAAATGCTTTTGAAGCAAAAGACACAAAAACAGCTATAAATCCAAAACCTAATATGATAGACTCAAACTTTAAACTATATATTGTGTAGATTTACAGGTCCTACTTGCCCAGCAAAAACGGTTCGAATAGCTTTTGCACTTTTTTCGAAAACTCACAAAAAACTGTTCATGGGCTGAAAAGGCTTTTGGAGAAATAAAAACGTAAAAACTGCTATCACTCAAAAATGCAATAAGATAAGTTCAAACCTTAAAAGACATGTTGTGCAGATGTACAAGCTCCTCTTGCACAGAAAGTTTGGGTTAGATATCTCTTGTAGTTTCTTCAGAACACACAAATTATCTGAAAATGCTTTTGAAGCAATAGACACAAAAACAGCTATAAATCCAAAACCTAATATGATAGACTCAAACTTTAAACTATATATTGTGTAGATTTACAGGTCCTACTTGCCCAGCAAAAAGGGTTTGAATAGCTCTTGCACTTTTTTCGAAACTCACAAACAACTGTTCATGGGCTGAAAAGGCTTTTGGAGCAATAAAAACGTAAAAACTGCTATAACTCAAAAATGCAATAAGATAAGTTCAAACTTTAAAAGACATGTTGTGCAGATGTACAAGCCCCTCTTGCACAGAAAGTTTGGGTTAGATATCTCTTGTAGTTTCTTCAGAACACACAAATTATCTGAAAATGCTTTTGAAGCAAAAGACACAAAAACAGCTATAAATCCAAAACCTAATATGATAGACTCAAACTTTAAACTATATATTGTGTAGATTTACAGGTCCTACTTGCCCAGCAAAAACGGTTCGAATAGCTTTTGCACTTTTTTCGAAAACTCACAAACAACTGTTCATGGGCTGAAAAGGCTTTTGGAGCAATAAAAACAAAAAAACTGCTATAACTCAAAAATGCAATAAGATAAGTTCAAACTTTAAAAGACATGTTGTGCAGATGTACAAGCCCCTCTTGCACAGAAAGTTTGGGTTAGATATCTCTTGTAGTTTCTTCAGAACACACAAATTATCTGAAAATACTTTTGAAGCAATAGACACAAAAACAGCTATAAATCCAAAACCTAATATGATACACTCAAACTTTAAACTATATATTGTGTAAATTTACAGGTCCTACTTGCCCAGCAAAAAGGGTTTGAATAGCTCTTGCACTTTTTTTCGAAACGCACAAAACTGTTCATGGGCTGAAAAGGCTTTTGGAGCAATAAAAACGTAAAAACTGCTATAACTCAAAAATGCAATAAGATAAGTTCAAACTTTAAAAGACATGTTGTGCAGATGTACAAGCCCCTCTTGCACAGAAAGTTTGGGTTAGATATCTCTTGTAGTTTCTTCAGAACACACAAATTATCTGAAAATGCTTTTGAAGCAATAGACACAAAAATAGCTATAAATCCAAAACCTAATATGATAGACTCAAACTTTAAACTATATATTGTGTAGATTTACAGGTCCTACTTGCCCAGCAAAAAGGCTTCGAATAGCTTTTGCACTTTTTTCGAAAACTCACAAACAACTGTTCATGGGCTGAAAAGGCTTTTGGAGCAATAAAAACGTAAAAACTGCTATAACTCAAAAATGCAATAAGATAAGTTCAAACTTTAAAAGACATGTTGTGCAGATGTACAAGCCCCTCTTGCACAGAAAGTTTGGGTTAGATATCTCTTATAGTTTCTTCAGAACACACAAATTATCTAAAAATGCTTTTGAAGCAATAGACACAAAAACAGCTATAAATCCAAAACCTAATATGATAGACTCAAACTTTAAACTATATATTGTGTAGATTTACAGGTCCTACTTGCCCAGCAAAAAGGGTTTGAATAGCTTTTGCACTTTTTTCGAAAACTCACAAACAACTGTTCATGGGCTGAAAAGGCTTTTGGAGCAATAAAAACTTAAAAACTGCTATAACTCAAAAATGCAATAAGATAAGTTCAAACTTTAAAAGACATGTTGTGCAGATGTACAAGCCCCTCTTGCACAGAAAGTTTGGGTTAGATATCTCTTGTAGTTTCTTCAGAACACACAAATTATCTGAAAATGCTTTTGAAGCAATAGACACAAAAACAGCTATAAATCCAAAACCTAATATGATAGACTCAAACTTTAAACTATATATTGTGTAGATTTACATGTCCTACTTGCCCAGCAAAAAGGGTTCGAATAGCTTTTGCACTTTTTTCGAAAACTCACAAACAACTGTTCATGGGCTGAAAAGGCTTTTGGAGCAATAAAAACGTAAAAACTGCTATAACTCAAAAATGCAATAAGATAAGTTCAAACTTTAAAAGACATGTTGTGCAGATGTACAAGCCCCTCTTGCACAGAAAGTTTGGGTTAGATATCTCTTGTAGAATCTTCAGAACACACAAATTATCTGAAAATGCTTTTGAAGCAATAGACACAAAAACAGCTATAAATCCAAAACCTAATATGATAGACTCAAACTTTAAACTATGTATTGTGTAGATTTACAGGTCCTACTTGCCTAGCAAAAAGGGTTTGAATAGCTCTTTCACTTTTTTTCGAAACGCACACAACTGTTCATGGGCTGAAAAGGCTTTTGGAGCAATAAAAACTTAAAAACTGCTATAACTCAAAAATGCAATAAGATAAGTTCAAACTTTAAAAGACATGTTGTGCAGATGTACAAGCCCCTCTTGCACAGAAAGTTTGGGTTAGATATCTTTTGTAGTTTCTTCAGAACACACAAATTATCTAAAAATGCTTTTGAAGCAATAGACACAAAAACAGCTATAAATCCAAAACCTAATATGATAGACTCAAACTTTAAACTATATATTGTGTAGATTTACAGGTCCTACTTGCCCAGCAAAAAGGCTTCGAATAGCTTTTGCACTTTTTTCGAAAACTCACAAACAACTGTTCATGGGCTGAAAAGGCTTTTGGAGCAATAAAAACGTAAAAACTGCTATAACTCAAAAATGCAATAAGATAAGTTCAAACTTTAAAAGACATGTTGTGCAGATGTACAAGCCCCTCTTGCACAGAAAGTTTGGGTTAGATATCTCTTGTAGAATCTTCAGAACACACAAATTATCTGAAAATGCTTTTGAAGCAATAGACACAAAAACAGCTATAAATCCAAAACCTAATATGATAGACTCAAACTTTAAACTATGTATTGTGTAGATTTACAGGTCCTACTTGCCTAGCAAAAAGGGTTTGAATAGCTCTTGCACTTTTTTTCGAAACGCACACAACTGTTCATGGGCTGAAAAGGCTTTTGGAGCAATAAAAACTTAAAAACTGCTATAACTCAAAAATGCAATAAGATAAGTTCAAACTTTAAAAGACATGTTGTGCAGATGTACAAGCCCCTCTTGCACAGAAAGTTTGGGTTAGATATCTTTTGTAGTTTCTTCAGAACACACAAATTATCTAAAAATGCTTTTGAAGCAATAGACACAAAAACAGCTATAAATCCAAAACCTAATATGATAGACTCAAACTTTAAACTATATATTGTGTAGATTTACAGGTCCTACTTGCCCAGCAAAAAGGCTTCGAATAGCTTTTGCACTTTTTTCGAAAACTCACAAACAACTGTTCATGGGCTGAAAAGGCTTTTGGAGCAATAAAAACGTAAAAACTGCTATAACTCAAAAATGCAATAAGATAAGTTCAAACTTTAAAACACATTTTGTGGAGATGTACAAGCCCCTCTTGCACAGAAAGTTTGGGTTAGATATCTCTTGTAGTTTCTTCAGAACACACAAATTATCTAAAAATGCTTTTGAAGCAATAGACACAAAACAGTTATAAATCCAAAACCTAATATGATAGACTCAAACTTTAAACTATATATTGTGTAGATTTACAGGTCCTACTTGCCCAGCAAAAAGGGTTCGAATAGCTTTTGTACTTTTTTCGAAAACTCACAAACAACTGTTCATGGGCTGAAAAGGCTTTTGGAGCAATAAAAACGTAAAAACTGCTATAACTCAAAAATGCAATAAGATAAGTTCAAACTTTAAAAGACATGTTGTGCAGATGTACAAGCCCCTCTTGCACAGAAAGTTTGGGTTAGATATCTCTTGTAGTTTCTTCAGAACACACAAATTATCTGAAAATGCTTTTGAAGCAATAGACACAAAAACAGCTATAAATCCAAAACCTAATATGATAGACTCAAACTTTAAACTATATATTGTGTAGATTTACATGTCCTACTTGCCCAGCAAAAAGGGTTCGAATAGCTTTTGCACTTTTTTCGAAAACTCACAAACAACTGTTCATGGGCTGAAAAGGCTTTTGGAGCAATAAAAACTTAAAAACTGCTATAACTCAAAAATGCAATAAGATAAGTTCAAACTTTAAAAGACATGTTGTGCAGATGTACAAGCCCCTCTTGCACAGAAAGTTTGGGTTAGATATCTCTTGTAGTTTCTTCAGAACACACAAATTATCTGAAAATGCTTTTGAAGCAATAGACACAAAAACAGCTATAAATCCAAAACCTAATATGATAGACTCAAACTTTAAACTATATATTGTGTAGATTTACATGTCCTACTTGCCCAGCAAAAAGGGTTCGAATAGCTTTTGCACTTTTTTCGAAAACTCACAAACAACTGTTCATGGGCTGAAAAGGCTTTTGGAGCAATAAAAACGTAAAAACTGCTATAACTCAAAAATGCAATAAGATAAGTTCAAACTTTAAAAGACATGTTGTGCAGATGTACAAGCCCCTCTTGCACAGAAAGTTTGGGTTAGATATCTCTTGTAGAATCTTCAGAACACACAAATTATCTGAAAATGCTTTTGAAGCAATAGACACAAAAACAGCTATAAATCCAAAACCTAATATGATAGACTCAAACTTTAAACTATGTATTGTGTAGATTTACAGGTCCTACTTGCCTAGCAAAAAGGGTTTGAATAGCTCTTTCACTTTTTTTCGAAACGCACACAACTGTTCATGGGCTGAAAAGGCTTTTGGAGCAATAAAAACTTAAAAACTGCTATAACTCAAAAATGCAATAAGATAAGTTCAAACTTTAAAAGACATGTTGTGCAGATGTACAAGCCCCTCTTGCACAGAAAGTTTGGGTTAGATATCTTTTGTAGTTTCTTCAGAACACACAAATTATCTAAAAATGCTTTTGAAGCAATAGACACAAAAACAGCTATAAATCCAAAACCTAATATGATAGACTCAAACTTTAAACTATATATTGTGTAGATTTACAGGTCCTACTTGCCCAGCAAAAAGGCTTCGAATAGCTTTTGCACTTTTTTCGAAAACTCACAAACAACTGTTCATGGGCTGAAAAGGCTTTTGGAGCAATAAAAACGTAAAAACTGCTATAACTCAAAAATGCAATAAGATAAGTTCAAACTTTAAAAGACATGTTGTGCAGATGTACAAGCCCCTCTTGCACAGAAAGTTTGGGTTAGATATCTCTTGTAGAATCTTCAGAACACACAAATTATCTGAAAATGCTTTTGAAGCAATAGACACAAAAACAGCTATAAATCCAAAACCTAATATGATAGACTCAAACTTTAAACTATGTATTGTGTAGATTTACAGGTCCTACTTGCCTAGCAAAAAGGGTTTGAATAGCTCTTGCACTTTTTTTCGAAACGCACACAACTGTTCATGGGCTGAAAAGGCTTTTGGAGCAATAAAAACTTAAAAACTGCTATAACTCAAAAATGCAATAAGATAAGTTCAAACTTTAAAAGACATGTTGTGCAGATGTACAAGCCCCTCTTGCACAGAAAGTTTGGGTTAGATATCTTTTGTAGTTTCTTCAGAACACACAAATTATCTAAAAATGCTTTTGAAGCAATAGACACAAAAACAGCTATAAATCCAAAACCTAATATGATAGACTCAAACTTTAAACTATATATTGTGTAGATTTACAGGTCCTACTTGCCCAGCAAAAAGGCTTCGAATAGCTTTTGCACTTTTTTCGAAAACTCACAAACAACTGTTCATGGGCTGAAAAGGCTTTTGGAGCAATAAAAACGTAAAAACTGCTATAACTCAAAAATGCAATAAGATAAGTTCAAACTTTAAAACACATTTTGTGGAGATGTACAAGCCCCTCTTGCACAGAAAGTTTGGGTTAGATATCTCTTGTAGTTTCTTCAGAACACACAAATTATCTAAAAATGCTTTTGAAGCAATAGACACAAAACAGCTATAAATCCAAAACCTAATATGATAGACTCAAACTTTAAACTATATATTGTGTAGATTTACAGGTCCTACTTGCCCAGCAAAAAGGGTTCGAATAGCTTTTGTACTTTTTTCGAAAACTCACAAACAACTGTTCATGGGCTGAAAAGGCTTTTGGAGCAATAAAAACGTAAAAACTGCTATAACTCAAAAATGCAATAAGATAAGTTCAAACTTTAAAAGACATGTTGTGCAGATGTACAAGCCCCTCTTGCACAGAAAGTTTGGGTTAGATATCTCTTGTAGTTTCTTCAGAACACACAAATTATCTGAAAATGCTTTTGAAGCAATAGACACAAAAACAGCTATAAATCCAAAACCTAATATGATAGACTCAAACTTTAAACTATATATTGTGTAGATTTACATGTCCTACTTGCCCAGCAAAAAGGGTTCGAATAGCTTTTGCACTTTTTTCGAAAACTCACAAACAACTGTTCATGGGCTGAAAAGGCTTTTGGAGCAATAAAAACGTAAAAACTGCTATAACTCAAAAATGCAATAAGATAAGTTCAAACTTTAAAAGACATGTTGTGCAGATGTACAAGCCCCTCTTGCACAGAAAGTTTGGGTTAGATATCTCTTGTAGTTTCTTCAGAACACACAAATTATCTAAAAATGCTTTTGAAGCAATAGACACAAAAACAGCTATAAATCCAAAACCTAATATGATAGACTCAAACTTTAAACTATATATTGTGTAGATTTACAGGTCCTACTTGCCCAGCAAAAAGGGTTTGAATAGCTCTTGCACTTTTTTCGAAACTCACAAACAACTGTTCATGGGCTGAAAAGGCTTTTGGAGCAATAAAAACGTTAAAACTGCTATAACTCAAAAATGCAATAAGATAAGTTCAAACTTTAAAAGACATGTTGTGCAGATGTACAAGCCCCTCTTGCACAGAAAGTTTGGGTTAGATATCTCTTGTAGTTTCTTCAGAACACACAAATTATCTGAAAATGCTTTTGAAGCAAAAGACACAAAAACAGCTATAAATCCAAAACCTAATATGATAGACTCAAACTTTAAACTATATATTGTGTAGATTTACAGGTCCTACTTGCCCAGCAAAAACGGTTCGAATAGCTTTTGCACTTTTTTCGAAAACTCACAAACAACTGTTCATGGGCTGAAAAGGCTTTTGGAGCAATAAAAACGTAAAAACTGCTATCACTCAAAAATGCAATAAGATAAGTTCAAACTTTAAAAGACATTTTGTGCAGATGTACAAGCTCCTCTTGCACAGAAAGTTTGGGTTAGATATCTCTTGTAGTTTCTTCAGAACACACAAATTATCTAAAAATGCTTTTGAAGCAATAGACACAAAAACAGCTATAAATCCAAAACCTAATATGATAGACTCAAACTTTAAACTATATATTGTGTAGATTTACAGGTCCTACTTGCCCAGCAAAAAGGGTTCGAATAGCTTTTGCACTTTTTTCGAAAACTCACAAACAACTGTTCATGGGCTGAAAAGGCTTTTGGAGCAATAAAAACTTAAAAACTGCTATAACTCAAAAATGCAATAAGATAAGTTCAAACTTTAAAAGACATGTTGTGCAGATGTACAAGCCCCTCTTGCACAGAAAGTTTGGGTTAGATATCTCTTGTAGTTTCTTCAGAACACACAAATTATCTGAAAATGCTTTTGAAGCAAAAGACACAAAAACAGCTATAAATCCAAAACCTAATATGATAGACTCAAACTTTAAACTATATATTGTGTAGATTCACAGGTCCTACTTGCCCAGCAAAAACGGTTCGAATAGCTTTTGCACTTTTTTCGAAAACTCACAAACAACTGTTCATGGGCTGAAAAGGCTTTTGGAGCAATAAAAACGTAAAAACTGCTATCACTCAAAAATGCAATAAGATAAGTTCAAACTTTAAAAGACATTTTGTGCAGATGTACAAGCTCCTCTTGCACAGAAAGTTTGGGTTAGATATCTCTTGTAGTTTCTTCAGAACACACAAATTATCTAAAAATGCTTTTGAAGCAATAGACACAAAAACAGCTATAAATCCAAAACCTAATATGATAGACTCAAACTTTAAACTATATATTGTGTAGATTTACAGGTCCTACTTGCCCAGCAAAAAGGGTTCGAATAGCTTTTGCACTTTTTTCGAAAACTCACAAACAACTGTTCATGGGCTGAAAAGGCTTTTGGAGCAATAAAAACTTAAAAACTGCTATAACTCAAAAATGCAATAAGATAAGTTCAAACTTTAAAAGACATGTTGTGCAAATGTACAAGCCCCTCTTGCACAGAAAGTTTGGGTTAGATATCTCTTGTAGTTTCTTCAGAACACACAAATTATCTGAAAATGCTTTTGAAGCAATAGACACAAAAACAGCTATAAATCCAAAACCTAATATGATAGACTCAAACTTTAAACTATATATTGTGTAGATATACAGGTCCTACTTGCCCAGCAAAAAGGGTTTGAATAGCTCTTGCACTTTTTTCGAAACTCACAAACAACTGTTCATGGGCTGAAAAGGCTTTTGGAGCAATAAAAACTTAAAAACTGCTATAACTCAAAAATGCAATAAGATAAGTTCAAACTTTAAAAGACATGTTGTGCAGATGTACAAGCCCCTCTTGCACAGAAAGTTTGGGATAGATATCTCTTGTAGTTTCTTCAGAACACACAAATTATCTGAAAATGCTTTTGAAGCAATAGACACAAAAACAGCTATAAATCCAAAACCTAATATGATAGACTCAAACTTTAAACTATATATTGTGTAGATTTACAGGTCCTACTTGCCCAGCAAAAAAGGTTTGAATAGCTCTTGCACTTTTTTCGAAACGCACACAACTGTTCATGGGCTGAAAAGGCTTTTGGAGCAATAAAAACGTAAAAACTGCTATAACTCAAAAATGCAATAAGATAAGTTCAAACTTTAAAAGACATTTTGTGGAGATGTACAAGCCCCTCTTGCACAGAAAGTTTGGGTTAGATATCTCTTGTAGTTTCTTCAGAACACACAAATTATCTAAAAATGCTTTTGAAGCAATAGACACAAAAACAGCTATAAATCCAAAACCTAATATGATAGACTCAAACTTTAAACTATATATTGTGTAGATATACAGGTCCTACTTGCCCAGCAAAAAGGGTTTGAATAGCTCTTGCACTTTTTTCGAACCTCACAAACAACTGTTCATGGGCTGAAAAGGCTTTTGGAGCAATAAAAACGTAAAAACTGCTATAACTCAAAAATGCAATAAGATAAGTTCAAACTTTAAAAGACATTTTGTGCAGATGTACAAGCCCCTCTTGCACAGAAAGTTTGGGTTAGATATCTCTTGTAGTTTCTTCAGAACACACAAATTATCTGAAAATACTTTTGAAGCAATAGACACAAAAACAGCTATAAATCCAAAACCTAATATGATACACTCAAACTTTAAACTATATATTGTGTAAATTTACAGGTCCTACTTGCCCAGCAAAAAGGGTTTGAATAGCTCTTGCACTTTTTTTCGAAACGCACAAAACTGTTCATGGGCTGAAAAGGCTTTTGGAGCAATAAAAACATAAAAACTGCTATAACTCAAAAATGCAATAAGATAAGTTCAAACTTTAAAAGACATGTTGTGCAGATGTACAAGCCCCTCTTGCACAGAAAGTTTGGGTTAGATATCTCTTGTAGTTTCTTCAGAACACACAAATTATCTGAAAATGCTTTTGAAGCAATAGACACAAAAATAGCTATAAATCCAAAACCTAATATGATAGACTCAAACTTTAAACTATATATTGTGTAGATTTACAGGTCCTACTTGCCCAGCAAAAAGGGTTCGAATAGCTTTTGCACTTTTTTCGAAAACTCACAAACAACTGTTCATGGGCTGAAAAGGCTTTTGGAGCAATACAAACTTAAAAACTGCTATAACTCAAAAATGCAATAAGATAAGTTCAAACTTTAAAAGACATGTTGTGCAGATGTACAAGCCCCTCTTGCACAGAAAGTTTGGGTTAGATATCTCTTGTAGTTTCTTCAGAACACACAAATTATCTGAAAATGCTTTTGAAGCAATAGACACAAAAACAGCTATAAATCCAAAACCTAATATGATAGACTCAAACTTTAAACTATATATTGTGTAGATTTACAGGTCCTACTTGCCAGCAAAAAAGGTTTGAATAGCTCTTGCACTTTTTTCGAAACGCACACAACTGTTCATGGGCTGAAAAGGCTTTTGGAGCAATAAAAACGTAAAAACTGCTATAACTCAAAAATGCAATAAGATAAGTTCAAACTTTAAAAGACATTTTGTGGAGATGTACAAGCCCCTCTTGCACAGAAAGTTTGGGTTAGATATCTCTTGTAGTTTCTTCAGAACACACAAATTATCTAAAAATGCTTTTGAAGCAATAGACACAAAAACAGCTATAAATCCAAAACCTAATATGATAGACTCAAACTTTAAACTATATATTGTGTAGATATACAGGTCCTACTTGCCCAGCAAAAAGGGTTTGAATAGCTCTTGCACTTTTTTCGAAACTCACAAACAACTGTTCATGGGCTGAAAAGGCTTTTGGAGCAATAAAAACGTAAAAACTGCTATAACTCAAAAATGCAATAAGATAAGTTCAAACTTTAAAAGAAATTTTGTGCAGATGTACAAGCCCCTCTTGCACAGAAAGTTTGGGTTAGATATCTCTTGTAGTTTCTTCAGAACACACAAATTATCTGAAAATGCTTTTGAAGCAAAAGACACAAAAACAGCTATAAATCCAAAACCTAATATGATAGACTCAAACTTTAAACTATATATTGTGTAGATTTACAGGTCCTACTTGCCCAGCAAAAACGGTTCGAATAGCTTTTGCACTTTTTTCGAAAACTCACAAACAACTGTTCATGGGCTGAAAAGGCTTTTGGAGCAATAAAAACAAAAAAAAACTGCTATAACTCAAAAATGCAATAAGATAAGTTCAAACTTTAAAAGACATGTTGTGCAGATGTACAAGCCCCTCTTGCACAGAAAGTTTGGGTTAGATATCTCTTGTAGTTTCTTCAGAACACACAAATTATCTGAAAAAGCTTTTGAAGCAATAGACACAAAAACAGCTATAAATCCAAAACCTAATATGATAGACTCAAACTTTAAACTATATATTGTGTAGATTTTCAGGTCCTACTTGCCTAGCAAAAAGGGTTTGAATAGCTCTTGCACTTTTTTTCGAAACGCACAAAACTGTTCATGGGCTGAAAAGGCCTTTGGAGCAATAAAAACGTAAAAACTGCTATCACTCAAAAATTCAATAAGATAAGTTCAAACTTTAAAAGACATGTTGTGCAGATGTACAAGCCCCTCTTGCACAGAAAGTTTGGGTTAGATATCTCTTGTAGTTTCTTCAGAACACACAAATTATCTGAAAATACTTTTGAAGCAATAGACACAAAAACAGCTATAAATCCAAAACCTAATATGATACACTCAAACTTTAAACTATATATTGTGTAAATTTACAGGTCCTACTTGCCCAGCAAAAAGGGTTTGAATAGCTCTTGCACTTTTTTTCGAAACGCACAAAACTGTTCATGGGCTGAAAAGGCTTTTGGAGCAATAAAAACGTAAAAACTGCTATAACTCAAAAATGCAATAAGATAAGTTCAAACTTTAAAAGACATGTTGTGCAGATGTACAAGCCCCTCTTGCACAGAAAGTTTGGGTTAGATATCTCTTGTAGTTTCTTCAGAACACACAAATTATCTGAAAATGCTTTTGAAGCAATAGACACAAAAATAGCTATAAATCCAAAACCTAATATGATAGACTCAAACTTTAAACTATATATTGTGTAGATTTACAGGTCCTACTTGCCCAGCAAAAAGGGTTTGAATAGCTCTTGCACTTTTTTCGAAACTCACAAACAACTGTTCATGGGCTGAAAAGGCTTTTGGAGCAATAAAAACGTTAAAACTGTTATAACTCAAAAATGCAATAAGATAAGTTCAAACTTTAAAAGACATGTTGTGCAGATGTACAAGCCCCTCTTGCACAGAAAGTTTGGGTTAGATATCTCTTGTAGTTTCTTCAGAACACACAAATTATCTGAAAATGCTTTTGAAGCAAAAGACACAAAAACAGCTATAAATCCAAAACCTAATATGATAGACTCAAACTTTAAACTATATATTGTGTAGATTTACAGGTCCTACTTGCCCAGCAAAAACGGTTCGAATAGCTTTTGCACTTTTTTCGAAAACTCACAAACAACTGTTCATGGGCTGAAAAGGCTTTTGGAGCAATAAAAACTTAAAAACTGCTATAACTCAAAAATGCAATAAGATAAGTTCAAACTTTAAAAGACATTTTGTGGAGATGTACAAGCCCCTCTTGCACAGAAAGTTTGGGTTAGATATCTCTTGTAGTTTCTTCAGAACACACAAATTATCTAAAAATGCTTTTGAAGCAATAGACACAAAAACAGCTATAAATCCAAAACCTAATATGATAGACTCAAACTTTAAACTATATATTGTGTAGATATACAGGTCCTACTTGCCCAGCAAAAAGGGTTTGAATAGCTCTTGCACTTTTTTCGAAACTCACAAACAACTGTTCATGGGCTGAAAAGGCTTTTGGAGCAATAAAAACGTAAAAACTGCTATAACTCAAAAATGCAATAAGATAAGTTCAAACTTTAAAAGACATTTTGTGCAGATGTACAAGCCCCTCTTGCACAGAAAGTTTGGGTTAGATATCTCTTGTAGTTTCTTCAGAACACACAAATTATCTGAAAATGCTTTTGAAGCAAAAGACACAAAAACAGCTATAAATCCAAAACCTAATATGATAGACTCAAACTTTAAACTATATATTGTGTAGATATACAGGTCCTACTTGCCCAGCAAAAAGGGTTTGAATAGCTCTTGCACTTTTTTCGAAACTCACAAACAACTGTTCATGGGCTGAAAAGGCTTTTGGAGCAATAAAAACGTAAAAACTGCTATAACTCAAAAATGCAATAAGATAAGTTCAAACTTTAAAAGACATTTTGTGCAGATGTACAAGCCCCTCTTGCACAGAAAGTTTGGGTTAGATATCTCTTGTAGTTTCTTCAGAACACACAAATTATCTGAAAATACTTTTGAAGCAATAGACACAAAAACAGCTATAAATCCAAAACCTAATATGATACACTCAAACTTTAAACTATATATTGTGTAAATTTACAGGTCCTACTTGCCCAGCAAAAAGGGTTTGAATAGCTCTTGCACTTTTTTTCGAAACGCACAAAACTGTTCATGGGCTGAAAAGGCTTTTGGAGCAATAAAAACGTAAAAACTGCTATAACTCAAAAATGCAATAAGATAAGTTCAAACTTTAAAAGACATGTTGTGCAGATGTACAAGCCCCTCTTGCACAGAAAGTTTGGGTTAGATATCTCTTGTAGTTTCTTCAGAACACACAAATTATCTGAAAATGCTTTTGAAGCAATAGACACAAAAATAGCTATAAATCCAAAACCTAATATGATAGACTCAAACTTTAAACTATATATTGTGTAGATTTACAGGTCCTACTTGCCCAGCAAAAAGGGTTCGAATAGCTTTTGCACTTTTTTCGAAAACTCACAAACAACTGTTCATGGGCTGAAAAGGCTTTTGGAGCAATAAAAACTTAAAAACTGCTATAACTCAAAAATGCAATAAGATAAGTTCAAACTTTAAAAGACATGTTGTGCAGATGTACAAGCCCCTCTTGCACAGAAAGTTTGGGTTAGATATCTCTTGTAGTTTCTTCAGAACACACAAATTATCTGAAAATGCTTTTGAAGCAATAGACACAAAAACAGCTATAAATCCAAAACCTAATATGATAGACTCAAACTTTAAACTATATATTGTGTAGATTTACAGGTCCTACTTGCCAGCAAAAAAGGTTTGAATAGCTCTTGCACTTTTTTCGAAACGCACACAACTGTTCATGGGCTGAAAAGGCTTTTGGAGCAATAAAAACGTAAAAACTGCTATAACTCAAAAATGCAATAAGATAAGTTCAAACTTTAAAAGACATTTTGTGGAGATGTACAAGCCCCTCTTGCACAGAAAGTTTGGGTTAGATATCTCTTGTAGTTTCTTCAGAACACACAAATTATCTAAAAATGCTTTTGAAGCAATAGACACAAAAACAGCTATAAATCCAAAACCTAATATGATAGACTCAAACTTTATACTATATATTGTGTAGATATACAGGTCCTACTTGCCCAGCAAAAAGGGTTTGAATAGCTCTTGCACTTTTTTCGAAACTCACAAACAACTGTTCATGGGCTGAAAAGGCTTTTGGAGCAATAAAAACGTAAAAACTGCTATAACTCAAAAATGCAATAAGATAAGTTCAAACTTTAAAAGACATTTTGTGCAGATGTACAAGCCCCTCTTGCACAGAAAGTTTGGGTTAGATATCTCTTGTAGTTTCTTCAGAACACACAAATTATCTGAAAATGCTTTTGAAGCAAAAGACACAAAAACAGCTATAAATCCAAAACCTAATATGATAGACTCAAACTTTAAACTATATATTGTGTAGATTTACAGGTCCTACTTGCCCAGCAAAAACGGTTCGAATAGCTTTTGCACTTTTTTCGAAAACTCACAAACAACTGTTCATGGGCTGAAAAGGCTTTTGGAGCAATAAAAACAAAAAAAAACTGCTATAACTCAAAAATGCAATAAGATAAGTTCAAACTTTAAAAGACATGTTGTGCAGATGTACAAGCCCCTCTTGCACAGAAAGTTTGGGTTAGATATCTCTTGTAGTTTCTTCAGAACACACAAATTATCTGAAAAAGCTTTTGAAGCAATAGACACAAAAACAGCTATAAATCCAAAACCTAATATGATAGACTCAAACTTTAAACTATATATTGTGTAGATTTTCAGGTCCTACTTGCCTAGCAAAAAGGGTTTGAATAGCTCTTGCACTTTTTTTCGAAACGCACAAAACTGTTCATGGGCTGAAAAGGCCTTTGGAGCAATAAAAACGTAAAAACTGCTATCACTCAAAAATTCAATAAGATAAGTTCAAACTTTAAAAGACATGTTGTGCAGATGTACAAGCCCCTCTTGCACAGAAAGTTTGGGTTAGATATCTCTTGTAGTTTCTTCAGAACACACAAATTATCTGAAAATACTTTTGAAGCAATAGACACAAAAACAGCTATAAATCCAAAACCTAATATGATACACTCAAACTTTAAACTATTTATTGTGTAGATTTACAGGTCCTACTTGCCTAGCAAAAAGGGTTTGAATAGCTCTTTCACTTTTTTTCGAAACGCACACAACTGTTCATGGGCTGAAAAGGCTTTTGGAGCAATAAAAACTTAAAACTGCCATAACTCAAAAATGCAATAAGATAAGTTCAAACTTTAAAAGACATGTTCTGCAGATGTACAAGCCCCTCTTGCACAGAAAGTTTGGGTTAGATATCTCTTGTAGTTTCTTCAGAACACACAAATTATCTGAAAATGCTTTTGAAGCAATAGACACAAAAACAGCTATAAATCCAAAACCTAATATGATAGACTCAAACTTTAAACTATATATTGTGTAGATTTACAGGTCCTACTTGCCCAGCAAAAAGGGTTTGAATAGCTCTTGCACTTTTTTCGAAACTCACAAACAACTGTTCATGGGCTGAAAAGGCTTTTGGAGCAATAAAAACGTAAAAACTGCTATAACTCAAAAATGCAATAAGATAAGTTCAAACTTTAAAAGACATTTTGTGCAGATGTACAAGCCCCTCTTGCACAGAAAGTTTGGGTTAGATATCTCTTGTAGTTTCTTCAGAACACACAAATTATCTGAAAATGCTTTTGAAGCAAAAGACACAAAAACAGCTATAAATCCAAAACCTAATATGATAGACTCAAACTTTAAACTATATATTGTGTAGATTTACAGGTCCTACTTGCCCAGCAAAAAGGGTTCGAATAGCTTTTGCACTTTTTTCGAAAACTCACAAACAACTGTTCATGGGCTGAAAAGGCTTTTGGAGCAATAAAAACAAAAAAACTGCTATAACTCAAAAATGCAATAAGATAAGTTCAAACTTTAAAAGACATGTTGTGCAGATGTACAAGCCCCTCTTGCACAGAAAGTTTGGGTTAGATATCTCTTGTAGTTTCTTCAGAACACACAAATTATCTGAAAAAGCTTTTGAAGCAATAGACACAAAAACAGCTATAAATCCAAAACCTAATATGATAGACTCAAACTTTAAACTATATATTGTGTAGATTTACAGGTCCTACTTGCCTAGCAAAAAGGGTTCGAATAGCTTTTGCACTTTTTTCGAAAACTCACAAACAACTGTTCATGGGCTGAAAAGGCTTTTGGAGCAATAAAAACTTAAAAACTGCTATAACTCAAAAATGCAATAAGATAAGTTCAAACTTTAAAAAACATGTTGTGCAGATGTACAAGCCCCTCTTGCACAGAAAGTTTGGGTTAGATATCTCTTGTAGTTTCTTCAGAACACACAAATTATCTGAAAATACTTTTGAAGCAATAGACACAAAAACAGCTATAAATCCAAAACCTAATATGATACACTCAAACTTTAAACTATATATTGTGTAAATTTACAGGTCCTACTTGCCTAGCAAAAAGGGCTTGAATAGCTCTTGCACTTTTTTTCGAAACGCACAAAACTGTTCATGGGCTGAAAAGGCCTTTGGAGCAATAAAAACGTAAAAACTGCTATCACTCAAAAATTCAATAAGATAAGTTCAAACTTTAAAAGACATGTTGTGCAGATGTACAAGCCCCTCTTGCACAGAAAGTTTGGGTTAGATATCTCTTGTAGTTTCTTCAGAACACACAAATTATCTGAAAATACTTTTGAAGCAAT
The DNA here is from genome assembly GCF_026437365.1 of Eucyclogobius newberryi. Classification (NCBI taxonomy): domain Eukaryota; kingdom Metazoa; phylum Chordata; class Actinopteri; order Gobiiformes; family Gobiidae; genus Eucyclogobius; species Eucyclogobius newberryi. The sequence continues at coordinate 14,098,362 of NW_027316532.1, forward strand.
AGACACAAAAACAGCTATAAATCCAAAACCTAATATGATACACTCAAACTTTAAACTATATATTGTGTAAATTTACAGGTCCTACTTGCCCAGCAAAAAGGGTTTGAATAGCTCTTGCACTTTTTTTCGAAACGCACAAAACTGTTCATGGGCTGAAAAGGCTTTTGGAGCAATAAAAACGTAAAAACTGCTATAACTCAAAAATGCAATAAGATAAGTTCAAACTTTAAAAGACATGTTGTGCAGATGTACAAGCCCCTCTTGCACAGAAAGTTTGGGTTAGATATCTCTTGTAGTTTCTTCAGAACACACAAATTATCTGAAAATGCTTTTGAAGCAATAGACACAAAAATAGCTATAAATCCAAAACCTAATATGATAGACTCAAACTTTAAACTATATATTGTGTAGATTTACAGGTCCTACTTGCCCAGCAAAAAGGGTTTGAATAGCTCTTGCACTTTTTTCGAAACTCACAAACAACTGTTCATGGGCTGAAAAGGCTTTTGGAGCAATAAAAACGTAAAAACTGCTATAACTCAAAAATGCAATAAGATAAGTTCAAACTTTAAAAGACATGTTGTGCAGATGTACAAGCCCCTCTTGCACAGAAAGTTTGGGTTAGATATCTCTTGTAGTTTCTTCAGAACACACAAATTATCTGAAAATGCTTTTGAAGCAAAAGACACAAAAACAGCTATAAATCCAAAACCTAATATGATAGACTCAAACTTTAAACTATATATTGTGTAGATTTACAGGTCCTACTTGCCCAGCAAAAACGGTTCGAATAGCTTTTGCACTTTTTTCGAAAACTCACAAACAACTGTTCATGGGCTGAAAAGGCTTTTGGAGCAATAAAAACTTAAAAACTGCTATAACTCAAAAATGCAATAAGATAAGTTCAAACTTTAAAAGACATTTTGTGGAGATGTACAAGCCCCTCTTGCACAGAAAGTTTGGGTTAGATATCTCTTGTAGTTTCTTCAGAACACACAAATTATCTAAAAATGCTTTTGAAGCAATAGACACAAAAACAGCTATAAATCCAAAACCTAATATGATAGACTCAAACTTTAAACTATATATTGTGTAGATATACAGGTCCTACTTGCCCAGCAAAAAGGGTTTGAATAGCTCTTGCACTTTTTTCGAAACTCACAAACAACTGTTCATGGGCTGAAAAGGCTTTTGGAGCAATAAAAACGTAAAAACTGCTATAACTCAAAAATGCAATAAGATAAGTTCAAACTTTAAAAGACATTTTGTGCAGATGTACAAGCCCCTCTTGCACAGAAAGTTTGGGTTAGATATCTCTTGTAGTTTCTTCAGAACACACAAATTATCTGAAAATGCTTTTGAAGCAAAAGACACAAAAACAGCTATAAATCCAAAACCTAATATGATAGACTCAAACTTTAAACTATATATTGTGTAGATTTACAGGTCCTACTTGCCCAGCAAAAACGGTTCGAATAGCTTTTGCACTTTTTTCGAAAACTCACAAACAACTGTTCATGGGCTGAAAAGGCTTTTGGAGCAATAAAAACGTAAAAACTGCTATAACTCAAAAATGCAATAAGATAAGTTCAAACTTTAAAAGACATGTTGTGCAGATGTACAAGCCCCTCTTGCACAGAAAGTTTGGGTTAGATATCTCTTGTAGTTTCTTCAGAACACACAAATTATCTGAAAAAGCTTTTGAAGCAATAGACACAAAAACAGCTATAAATCCAAAACCTAATATGATAGACTCAAACTTTAAACTATATATTGTGTAGATTTACAGGTCCTACTTGCCTAGCAAAAAGGGTTCGAATAGCTTTTGCACTTTTTTCGAAAACTCACAAACAACTGTTCATGGGCTGAAAAGGCTTTTGGAGCAATAAAAACTTAAAAACTGCTATAACTCAAAAATGCAATAAGATAAGTTCAAACTTTAAAAAACATGTTGTGCAGATGTACAAGCCCCTCTTGCACAGAAAGTTTGGGTTAGATATCTCTTGTAGTTTCTTCAGAACACACAAATTATCTGAAAATACTTTTGAAGCAATAGACACAAAAACAGCTATAAATCCAAAACCTAATATGATACACTCAAACTTTAAACTATATATTGTGTAAATTTACAGGTCCTACTTGCCCAGCAAAAAGGGTTTGAATAGCTCTTGCACTTTTTTTCGAAACGCACAAAACTGTTCATGGGCTGAAAAGGCTTTTGGAGCAATAAAAACGTAAAAACTGCTATAACTCAAAAATGCAATAAGATAAGTTCAAACTTTAAAAGACATGTTGTGCAGATGTACAAGCCCCTCTTGCACAGAAAGTTTGGGTTAGATATCTCTTGTAGTTTCTTCAGAACACACAAATTATCTGAAAATGCTTTTGAAGCAATAGACACAAAAATAGCTATAAATCCAAAACCTAATATGATAGACTCAAACTTTAAACTATATATTGTGTAGATTTACAGGTCCTACTTGCCCAGCAAAAAGGGTTCGAATAGCTTTTGCACTTTTTTCGAAAACTCACAAACAACTGTTCATGGGCTGAAAAGGCTTTTGGAGCAATAAAAACTTAAAAACTGCTATAACTCAAAAATGCAATAAGATAAGTTCAAACTTTAAAAGACATGTTGTGCAGATGTACAAGCCCCTCTTGCACAGAAAGTTTGGGTTAGATATCTCTTGTAGTTTCTTCAGAACACACAAATTATCTGAAAATACTTTTGAAGCAATAGACACAAAAACAGCTATAAATCCAAAACCTAATATGATACACTCAAACTTTAAACTATATATTGTGTAAATTTACAGGTCCTACTTGCCCAGCAAAAAGGGTTTGAATAGCTCTTGCACTTTTTTTCGAAACGCACAAAACTGTTCATGGGCTGAAAAGGCTTTTGGAGCAATAAAAACGTAAAAACTGCTATAACTCAAAAATGCAATAAGATAAGTTCAAACTTTAAAAGACATTTTGTGGAGATGTACAAGCCCCTCTTGCACAGAAAGTTTGGGTTAGATATCTCTTGTAGTTTCTTCAGAACACACAAATTATCTAAAAATGCTTTTGAAGCAATAGACACAAAAACAGCTATAAATCCAAAACCTAATATGATAGACTCAAACTTTAAACTATATATTGTGTAGATATACAGGTCCTACTTGCCCAGCAAAAAGGGTTTGAATAGCTCTTGCACTTTTTTCGAAACTCACAAACAACTGTTCATGGGCTGAAAAGGCTTTTGGAGCAATAAAAACGTAAAAACTGCTATAACTCAAAAATGCAATAAGATAAGTTCAAACTTTAAAAGACATTTTGTGCAGATGTACAAGCCCCTCTTGCACAGAAAGTTTGGGTTAGATATCTCTTGTAGTTTCTTCAGAACACACAAATTATCTGAAAATGCTTTTGAAGCAAAAGACACAAAAACAGCTATAAATCCAAAACCTAATATGATAGACTCAAACTTTAAACTATATAATGTGTAGATTTACAGGTCCTACTTGCCCAGCAAAAACGGTTCGAATAGCTTTTGCACTTTTTTCGAAAACTCACAAACAACTGTTCATGGGCTGAAAAGGCTTTTGGAGCAATAAAAACAAAAAAAAACTGCTATAACTCAAAAATGCAATAAGATAAGTTCAAACTTTAAAAGACATGTTGTGCAGATGTACAAGCCCCTCTTGCACAGAAAGTTTGGGTTAGATATCTCTTGTAGTTTCTTCAGAACACACAAATTATCTGAAAAAGCTTTTGAAGCAATAGACACAAAAACAGCTATAAATCCAAAACCTAATATGATAGACTCAAACTTTAAACTATATATTGTGTAGATTTTCAGGTCCTACTTGCCTAGCAAAAAGGGTTTGAATAGCTCTTGCACTTTTTTTCGAAACGCACAAAACTGTTCATGGGCTGAAAAGGCCTTTGGAGCAATAAAAACGTAAAAACTGCTATCACTCAAAAATTCAATAAGATAAGTTCAAACTTTAAAAGACATGTTGTGCAGATGTACAAGCCCCTCTTGCACAGAAAGTTTGGGTTAGATATCTCTTGTAGTTTCTTCAGAACACACAAATTATCTGAAAATACTTTTGAAGCAATAGACACAAAAACAGCTATAAATCCAAAACCTAATATGATACACTCAAACTTTAAACTATTTATTGTGTAGATTTAAAGGTCCTACTTGCCTAGCAAAAAGGGTTTGAATAGCTCTTTCACTTTTTTTCGAAACGCACACAACTGTTCATGGGCTGAAAAGGCTTTTGGAGCAATAAAAACTTAAAACTGCCATAACTCAAAAATGCAATAAGATAAGTTCAAACTTTAAAAGACATGTTCTGCAGATGTACAAGCCCCTCTTGCACAGAAAGTTTGGGTTAGATATCTCTTGTAGTTTCTTCAGAACACACAAATTATCTGAAAATGCTTTTGAAGCAATAGACACAAAAACAGCTATAAATCCAAAACCTAATATGATAGACTCAAACTTTAAACTATATATTGTGTAGATTTACAGGTCCTACTTGCCCAGCAAAAAGGGTTTGAATAGCTCTTGCACTTTTTTCGAAACTCACAAACAACTGTTCATGGGCTGAAAAGGCTTTTGGAGCAATAAAAACGTAAAAACTGCTATAACTCAAAAATGCAATAAGATAAGTTCAAACTTTAAAAGACATTTTGTGCAGATGTACAAGCCCCTCTTGCACAGAAAGTTTGGGTTAGATATCTCTTGTAGTTTCTTCAGAACACACAAATTATCTGAAAATGCTTTTGAAGCAAAAGACACAAAAACAGCTATAAATCCAAAACCTAATATGATAGACTCAAACTTTAAACTATATATTGTGTAGATTTACAGGTCCTACTTGCCCAGCAAAAACGGTTCGAATAGCTTTTGCACTTTTTTCGAAAACTCACAAACAACTGTTCATGGGCTGAAAAGGCTTTTGGAGCAATAAAAACAAAAAAACTGCTATAACTCAAAAATGCAATAAGATAAGTTCAAACTTTAAAAGACATGTTGTGCAGATGTACAAGTCCCTCTTGCACAGAAAGTTTGGGTTAGATATCTCTTGTAGTTTCTTCAGAACACACAAATTATCTGAAAAAGCTTTTGAAGCAATAGACACAAAAACAGCTATAAATCCAAAACCTAATATGATAGACTCAAACTTTAAACTATATATTGTGTAGATTTACAGGTCCTACTTGCCTAGCAAAAAGGGTTCGAATAGCTTTTGCACTTTTTTCGAAAACTCACAAACAACTGTTCATGGGCTGAAAAGGCTTTTGGAGCAATAAAAACTTAAAAACTGCTATAACTCAAAAATGCAATAAGATAAGTTCAAACTTTAAAAAACATGTTGTGCAGATGTACAAGCCCCTCTTGCACAGAAAGTTTGGGTTAGATATCTCTTGTAGTTTCTTCAGAACACACAAATTATCTGAAAATACTTTTGAAGCAATAGACACAAAAACAGCTATAAATCCAAAACCTAATATGATACACTCAAACTTTAAACTATATATTGTGTAAATTTACAGGTCCTACTTGCCTAGCAAAAAGGGTTTGAATAGCTCTTGCACTTTTTTTCGAAACGCACAAAACTGTTCATGGGCTGAAAAGGCCTATGGAGCAATAAAAACGTAAAAACTGCTATCACTCAAAAATTCAATAAGATAAGTTCAAACTTTAAAAGACATGTTGTGCAGATGTACAAGCCCCTCTTGCACAGAAAGTTTGGGTTAGATATCTCTTGTAGTTTCTTCAGAACACACAAATTATCTGAAAATACTTTTGAAGCAATAGACACAAAAACAGCTATAAATCCAAAACCTAATATGATACACTCAAACTTTAAACTATATATTGTGTAAATTTACAGGTCCTACTTGCCCAGCAAAAAGGGTTTGAATAGCTCTTGCACTTTTTTTCGAAACGCACAAAACTGTTCATGGGCTGAAAAGGCTTTTGGAGCAATAAAAACGTAAAAACTGCTATAACTCAAAAATGCAATAAGATAAGTTCAAACTTTAAAAGACATGTTGTGCAGATGTACAAGCCCCTCTTGCACAGAAAGTTTGGGTTAGATATCTCTTGTAGTTTCTTCAGAACACACAAATTATCTGAAAATGCTTTTGAAGCAATAGACACAAAAATAGCTATAAATCCAAAACCTAATATGATAGACTCAAACTTTAAACTATATATTGTGTAGATTTACAGGTCCTACTTGCCCAGCAAAAAGGGTTTGAATAGCTCTTGCACTTTTTTCGAAACTCACAAACAACTGTTCATGGGCTGAAAAGGCTTTTGGAGCAATAAAAACGTTAAAACTGTTATAACTCAAAAATGCAATAAGATAAGTTCAAACTTTAAAAGACATGTTGTGCAGATGTACAAGCCCCTCTTGCACAGAAAGTTTGGGTTAGATATCTCTTGTAGTTTCTTCAGAACACACAAATTATCTGAAAATGCTTTTGAAGCAAAAGACACAAAAACAGCTATAAATCCAAAACCTAATATGATAGACTCAAACTTTAAACTATATATTGTGTAGATTTACAGGTCCTACTTGCCCAGCAAAAAGGGTTCGAATAGCTTTTGCACTTTTTTCGAAAACTCACAAACAACTGTTCATGGGCTGAAAAGGCTTTTGGAGCAATAAAAACTTAAAAACTGCTATAACTCAAAAATGCAATAAGATAAGTTCAAACTTTAAAAGACATGTTGTGCAGATGTACAAGCCCCTCTTGCACAGAAAGTTTGGGTTAGATATCTCTTGTAGTTTCTTCAGAACACACAAATTATCTGAAAATGCTTTTGAAGCAATAGACACAAAAACAGCTATAAATCCAAAACCTAATATGATAGACTCAAACTTTAAACTATATATTGTGTAGATTTACAGGTCCTACTTGCCCAGCAAAAAGGGTTTGAATAGCTCTTGCACTTTTTTCGAAACTCACAAACAACTGTTCATGGGCTGAAAAGGCTTTTGGAGCAATAAAAACGTAAAAACTGCTATAACTCAAAAATGCAATAAGATAAGTTCAAACTTTAAAAGACATGTTGTGCAGATGTACAAGCCCCTCTTGCACAGAACGTTTGGGTTAGATATCTCTTGTAGTTTCTTCAGAACACACAAATTATCTGAAAATGCTTTTGAAGCAATAGACACAAAAACAGCTATAAATCCAAAACCTAATATGATAGACTCCAACTTTAAACTATATATTGTGTAGATTTACAGGTCCTACTTGCCCAGCAAAAAGGGTTTTGAATAGCTCTTGCACTTTTTTCGAAACTCACAAACAACTGTTCATGGGCTGAAAAGGCTTTTGGAGCAATAAAAACGTAAAAACTGCTATAACTCAAAAATTCAATAAGATAAGTTCAAACTTTAAAAGACATGTTGTGCAGATGTACAAGCCCCTCTTGCACAGAAAGTTTGGGTTAGATATCTCTTGTAGTTTCTTCAGAACACACAAATTATCTAAAAATGCTTTTTAAGCAATAGACACAAAAACAGCTATAAATCCAAAACCTAATATGATAGACTCAAACTTTAAACTATATATTGTGTAGATTTACAGGTCCTACTTGCCCAGCAAAAAGGGTTCGAATAGCTTTTGCACTTTTTTCGAAAACTCACAAACAACTGTTCATGGGCTGAAAAGGCTTTTGGAGCAATAAAAACTTAAAAACTGCTATAACTCAAAAATGCAATAAGATAAGTTCAAACTTTAAAAGACATGTTGTGCAGATGTACAAGCCCCTCTTGCACAGAAAGTTTGGGTTAGATATCTCTTGTAGTTTCTTCAGAACACACAAATTATCTGAAAATGCTTTTGAAGCAATAGACACAAAAACAGCTATAAATCCAAAACCTAATATGATAGACTCAAACTTTAAACTATATATTGTGTAGATTTACAGGTCCTACTTGCCCAGCAAAAAGGGTTTGAATAGCTCTTGCACTTTTTTCGAAACTCACAAACAACTGTTCATGGGCTGAAAAGGCTTTTGGAGCAATAAAAACGTAAAAACTGCTATAACTCAAAAATGCAATAAGATAAGTTCAAACTTTAAAAGACATGTTGTGCAGATGTACAAGCCCCTCTTGCACAGAAAGTTTGGGTTAGATATCTCTTGTAGTTTCTTCAGAACACACAAATTATCTGAAAATGCTTTTGAAGCAATAGACACAAAAACAGCTATAAATCCAAAACCTAATATGATAGACTCCAACTTTAAACTATATATTGTGTAGATTTACACGTCCTACTTGCCCAGCAAAAAGGGTTTTGAATAGCTCTTGCACTTTTTTCGAAACTCACAAACAACTGTTCATGGGCTGAAAAGGCTTTTGGAGCAATAAAAACGTAAAAACTGCTATAACTCAAAAATGCAATAAAATAAGTTCAAACTTTAAAAGACATGTTGTGCAGATGTACAAGCCCCTCTTGCACATAAAGTTTGGGTTAGATATCTCTTGTAGTTTCTTCAGAACACACAAATTATCTATAAATGCTTTTGAATTATAGACACAAAAACAGCTATAAATCCAAAACCTAATATGATAGACTCAAACTTTAAACTATATATTGTGTAGATTTACAGGTCCTACTTGCCCAGCAAAAAGGGTTTGAATAGCTCTTGCACTTTTTTCGAAACTCACAAACAACTGTTCATGGGCTGAAAAGGCTTTTGGAGCAATAAAAACTTAAAAACTGCTATAACTCAAAAATGCAATAAGATAAGTTCAAACTTTAAAAGACATGTTGTGCAGATGTACAAGCCCCTCTTGCACAGAAAGTTTGGGTTAGATATCTCTTGTAGTTTCTTCCGAACACACAAATTATCTGAAAATGCTTTTGAAGCAACAGACACAAAAACAGCTATAAATCCAAAACCTAATATGATAGACTCAAACTTTAAACTACGTATTGTGTAGATTTACAGGTCCTACTTGCCCAGCAAAAAAGGTTTGAATAGCTCTTGCACTTTTTTCGAAACGCACACAACTGTTCATGGGCTGAAAAGGCTTTTGGAGCAATAAAAACGTAAAAACTGCTATAACTCAAAAATTCAATAAGATAAGTTCAAACTTTAAAAGACATGTTGTGCAGATGTACAAGCCCCTCTTGCACAGAAAGTTTGGGTTAGATATCTCTTGTAGTTTCTTCAGAACACACAAATTATCTGAAAATACTTTTGAAGCAATAGACACAAAAACAGCTATAAATCCAAAACCTAATATGATACACTCAAACTTTAAACTATATATTGTGTAAATTTACAGGTCCTACTTGCCTAGCAAAAAGGGCTTGAATAGCTCTTGCACTTTTTTTTGAAACGCACAAAACTGTTCATGGGCTGAAAAGGCTTTTGGAGCAATAAAAACGTAAAAACTGCTATAACTCAAAAATGCAATAAGATAAGTTCAAACTTTAAAAGACATGTTGTGCAGATGTACAAGCCCCTCTTGCACAGAAAGTTTGGGTTAGATATCTCTTGTAGTTTCTTCAGAACACACAAATTATCTAAAAATGCTTTTGAAGCAATAGACACAAAAACAGCTATAAATCCAAAACCTAATATGATAGACTCAAACTTTAAACTATATATTGTGTAGATTTACAGGTCCTACTTGCCCAGCAAAAAGGCTTCGAATAGCTTTTGCACTTTTTTCGAAAACTCACAAACAACTGTTCATGGGCTGAAAAGGCTTTTGGAGCAATAAAAACGTAAAAACTGCTATAACTCAAAAATGCAATAAGATAAGTTCAAACTTTAAAAGACATTTTGTGGAGATGTACAAGCCCCTCTTGCACAGAAAGTTTGGGTTAGATATCTCTTGTAGTTTCTTCAGAACACACAAATTATCTAAAAATGCTTTTTAAGCAATAGACACAAAAACAGCTATAAATCCAAAACCTAATATGATAGACTCAAACTTTAAACTATATATTGTGTAGATATACAGGTCCTACTTGCCCAGCAAAAAGGGTTTGAATAGCTCTTGCACTTTTTTCAAAACTCACAAACAACTGTTCATGGGCTGAAAAGGCTTTTGGAGCAATAAAAACGTAAAAACTGCTATAACTCAAAAATGCAATAAGATAAGTTCAAACTTTAAAAGACATTTTGTGCAGATGTACAAGCCCCTCTTGCACAGAAAGTTTGGGTTAGATATCTCTTGTAGTTTCTTCAGAACACACAAATTATCTGAAAATGCTTTTGAAGCAAAAGACACAAAAACAGCTATAAATCCAAAACCTAATATGATAGACTCAAACTTTAAACTATATATTGTGTAGATTTACAGGTCCTACTTGCCCAGCAAAAAGGGTTCGAATAGCTTTTGCACTTTTTTCGAAAACTCACAAACAACTGTTCATGGGCTGAAAAGGCTTTTGGAGCAATAAAAACGTAAAAACTGCTATAACTCAAAAATGCAATAAGATAAGTTCAAACTTTAAAAGACATGTTGTGCAGATGTACAAGCTCCTCTTGCACAGAAAGTTTGGGTTAGATATCTCTTGTAGTTTCTTCAGAACACACAAATTATCTAAAAATGCTTTTGAAGCAAAAGACACAAAACAGCTATAAATCCAAAACCTAATATGATAGACTCAAACTTTAAACTATATATTGTGTAGATTTACAGGTCCTACTTGCCCAGCAAAAAGGGTTCGAATAGCTTTTGTACTTTTTTCGAAAACTCACAAACAACTGTTCATGGGCTGAAAAGGCTTTTGGAGCAATAAAAACGTAAAAACTGCTATAACTCAAAAATGCAATAAGATAAGTTCAAACTTTAAAAGACATTTTGTGCAGATGTACAAGCTCCTCTTGCACAGAAAGTTTGGGTTAGATATCTCTTGTAGTTTCTTCAGAACACACAAATTATCTGAAAATGCTTTTGAAGCAATAGACACAAAAACAGCTATAAATCCAAAACCTAAATGATAGACTCAAACTTTAAACTATATATTGTGTAGATTTACAGGTCCTACTTGCCCAGCAAAAAGGGTTCGAATAGCTTTTGCACTTTTTTCGAAAACTCACAAACAACTGTTCATGGGCTGAAAAGGCTTTTGGAGCAATAAAAACGTAAAAACTGCTATAACTCAAAAATGCAATAAGATAAGTTCAAACTTTAAAAGACATTTTGTGGAGATGTACAAGCCCCTCTTGCACAGAAAGTTTGGGTTAGATATCTCTTGTAGTTTCTTCAGAACACACAAATTATCTAAAAATGCTTTTGAAGCAATAGACACAAAAACAGCTATAAATCCAAAACCTAATATGATAGACTCAAACTTTAAACTATATATTGTGTAGATTTACAGGTCCTACTTGCCCAGCAAAAAGGGTTTGAATAGCTCTTGCACTTTTTTCGAAACTCACAAACAACTGTTCATGGGCTGAAAAGGCTTTTGGAGCAATAAAAACGTAAAAACTGCTATAACTCAAAAATTCAATAAGATAAGTTCAAACTTTAAAAGACATTTTGTGCAGATGTACAAGCTCCTTTTGCACAGAAAGTTTGGGTTAGATATCTCTTGTAGTTTCTTCAGAACACACAAATTATCTAAAAATGCTTTTGAAGCAATAGACACAAAAACAGCTATAAATCCAAAACCTAATATGATAGACTCAAACTTTAAACTATATATTGTGTAGATTTACAGGTCCTACTTGCCCAGCAAAAAGGGTTCGAATAGCTTTTGCACTTTTTTTGAAACTCACAAACAACTGTTCATGGGCTGAAAAGGCTTTTGGAGCAATAAAACTTAAAAACTGCTATAACTCAAAAATGCAATAAGATAAGTTCAAACTTTAAAAGACATGTTGTGCAGATGTACAAGCCCCTCTTGCACAGAAAGTTTGGGTTAGATATCTCTTGTAGTTTCTTCAGAACACACAAATTATCTAAAAATGCTTTTGAAGCAATAGACACAAAAACAGCTATAAATCCAAAACCTAATATGATAGACTCAAACTTTAAACTATATATTGTGTAGATTTACAGGTCCTACTTGCCCAGCAAAAAGGGTTTGAATAGCTCTTGCACTTTTTTCGAAACTCACAAACAACTGTTCATGGGCTGAAAAGGCTTTTGGAGCAATAAAAACGTTAAAACTGTTATAACTCAAAAATGCAATAAGATAAGTTCAAACTTTAAAAGACATGTTGTGCAGATGTACAAGCCCCTCTTGCACAGAAAGTTTGGGTTAGATATCTCTTGTAGTTTCTTCAGAACACACAAATTATCTGAAAATGCTTTTGAAGCAATAGACACAAAAACAGCTATAAATCCAAAACCTAATATGATAGACTCAAACTTTAAACTATATATTGTGTAGATATACAGGTCCTACTTGCCCAGCAAAAAGGGTTCGAATAGCTTTTGCACTTTTTTCGAAAACTCACAAACAACTGTTCATGGGCTGAAAAGGCTTTTGGAGCAATAAAAACGTAAAAACTGCTATAACTCAAAAATGCAATAAGATAAGTTCAAACTTTAAAAGACATGTTGTGCAGATGTACAAGCTCCTCTTGCACAGAAAGTTTGGGTTAGATATCTCTTGTAGTTTCTTCAGAACACACAAATTATCTAAAAATGCTTTTGAAGCAAAAGACACAAAACAGCTATAAATCCAAAACCTAATATGATAGACTCAAACTTTAAACTATATATTGTGTAGATTTACAGGTCCTACTTGCCCAGCAAAAAGGGTTCGAATAGCTTTTGTACTTTTTTCGAAAACTCACAAACAACTGTTCATGGGCTGAAAAGGCTTTTGGAGCAATAAAAACGTAAACACTGCTATAACTCAAAAATGCAATAAGATAAGTTCAAACTTTAAAAGACATTTTGTGCAGATGTACAAGCTCCTCTTGCACAGAAAGTTTGGGTTAGATATCTCTTGTAGTTTCTTCAGAACACACAAATTATCTGAAAATGCTTTTGAAGCAATAGACACAAAAACAGCTATAAATCCAAAACCTAAATGATAGACTCAAACTTTAAACTATATATTGTGTAGATTTACAGGTCCTACTTGCCCAGCAAAAAGGGTTCGAATAGCTTTTGCACTTTTTTCGAAAACTCACAAACAACTGTTCATGGGCTGAAAAGGCTTTTGGAGCAATAAAAACGTAAAAACTGCTATAACTCAAAAATGCAATAAGATAAGTTCAAACTTTAAAAGACATTTTGTGGAGATGTACAAGCCCCTCTTGCACAGAAAGTTTGGGTTAGATATCTCTTGTAGTTTCTTCAGAACACACAAATTATCTAAAAATGCTTTTGAAGCAATAGACACAAAAACAGCTATAAATCCAAAACCTAATATGATAGACTCAAACTTTAAACTATATATTGTGTAGATTTACAGGTCCTACTTGCCCAGCAAAAAGGGTTTGAATAGCTCTTGCACTTTTTTCGAAACTCACAAACAACTGTTCATGGGCTGAAAAGGCTTTTGGAGCAATAAAAACGTAAAAACTGCTATAACTCAAAAATTCAATAAGATAAGTTCAAACTTTAAAAGACATTTTGTGCAGATGTACAAGCTCCTTTTGCACAGAAAGTTTGGGTTAGATATCTCTTGTAGTTTCTTCAGAACACACAAATTATCTAAAAATGCTTTTGAAGCAATAGACACAAAAACAGCTATAAATCCAAAACCTAATATGATAGACTCAAACTTTAAACTATATATTGTGTAGATTTACAGGTCCTACTTGCCCAGCAAAAAGGGTTCGAATAGCTTTTGCACTTTTTTTGAAACTCACAAACAACTGTTCATGGGCTGAAAAGGCTTTTGGAGCAATAAAACTTAAAAACTGCTATAACTCAAAAATGCAATAAGATAAGTTCAAACTTTAAAAGACATGTTGTGCAGATGTACAAGCCCCTCTTGCACAGAAAGTTTGGGTTAGATATCTCTTGTAGTTTCTTCAGAACACACAAATTATCTAAAAATGCTTTTGAAGCAATAGACACAAAAACAGCTATAAATCCAAAACCTAATATGATAGACTCAAACTTTAAACTATATATTGTGTAGATTTACAGGTCCTACTTGCCCAGCAAAAAGGGTTTGAATAGCTCTTGCACTTTTTTCGAAACTCACAAACAACTGTTCATGGGCTGAAAAGGCTTTTGGAGCAATAAAAACGTTAAAACTGTTATAACTCAAAAATGCAATAAGATAAGTTCAAACTTTAAAAGACATGTTGTGCAGATGTACAAGCCCCTCTTGCACAGAAAGTTTGGGTTAGATATCTCTTGTAGTTTCTTCAGAACACACAAATTATCTGAAAATGCTTTTGAAGCAAAAGACACAAAAACAGCTATAAATCCAAAACCTAATATGATAGACTCAAACTTTAAACTATATATTGTGTAGATTTACAGGTCCTACTTGCCCAGCAAAAACGGTTCGAATAGCTTTTGCACTTTTTTCGAAAACTCACAAACAACTGTTCATGGGCTGAAAAGGCTTTTGGAGCAATAAAAACGTAAAAACTGCTATAACTCAAAAATGCAATAAGATAAGTTCAAACTTTAAAAGACATTTTGTGGAGATGTACAAGCCCCTCTTGCACAGAAAGTTTGGGTTAGATATCTCTTGTAGTTTCTTCAGAACACACAAATTATCTAAAAATGCTTTTGAAGCAATAGACACAAAAACAGCTATAAATCCAAAACCTAATATGATAGACTCAAACTTTAAACTATATATTGTGTAGATATACAGGTCCTACTTGCCCAGCAAAAAGGGTTTGAATAGCTCTTGCACTTTTTTCGAAACTCACAAACAACTGTTCATGGGCTGAAAAGGCTTTTGGAGCAATAAAAACGTAAAAACTGCTATAACTCAAAAATGCAATAAGATAAGTTCAAACTTTAAAAGACATTTTGTGCAGATGTACAAGCTCCTCTTGCACAGAAAGTTTGGGTTAGATATCTCTTGTAGTTTCTTCAGAACACACAAATTATCTGAAAATGCTTTTGAAGCAATAGACACAAAAACAGCTATAAATCCAAAACCTAATATGATAGACTCAAACTTTAAACTATATATTGTGTAGATATACAGGTCCTACTTGCCCAGCAAAAAGGGTTTGAATAGCTCTTGCACTTTTTTCGAAACTCACAAACAACTGTTCATGGGCTGAAAAGGCTTTTGGAGCAATAAAAACGTAAAAACTGCTATAACTCAAAAATGCAATAATATAAGTTCAAACTTTAAAAGACATTTTGTGCAGATGTACAAGCTCCTCTTGCACAGAAAGTTTGGGTTAGATATCTCTTGTAGTTTCTTCAGAACACACAAATTATCTGAAAATGCTTTTGAAGCAATAGAAACAAAAACAGCTATAAATCCAAAACCTAATATGATAGACTCAAACTTTAAACTATATATTGTGTAGATTTACCGGTCCTACTTGCCCAGCAAAAAGGGTTTGAATAGCTCTTGCACTTTTTTCGAAACTCACAAACAACTGTTCATGGGCTGAAAAGGCTTTTGGAGCAATAAAAACGTAAAAACTGCTATAACTCAAAAATGCAATAAGATAAGTTCAAACTTTAAAAGACATGTTGTGCAGATGTACAAGCCCCTCTTGCACAGAAAGTTTGGGTTAGATATCTCTTGTAGTTTCTTCAGAACACACAAATGATCTGAAAATGCTTTTGAAGCAATAGACACAAAAACAGCTATAAATCCAAAACCTAATATGATAGACTCAAACTTTAAACTATATATTGTGTAGATTTACAGGTCCTACTTGCCCAGCAAAAAGGGTTCGAATAGCTTTTGCACTTTTTTCGAAAACTCACAAACAACTGTTCATGGGCTGAAAAGGCTTTTGGAGCAATAAAAACGTAAAAACTGCTATAACTCAAAAATGCAATAAGATAAGTTCAAACTTTAAAAGACATTTTGTGGAGATGTACAAGCCCCTCTTGCACAGAAAGTTTGGGTTAGATATCTCTTGTAGTTTCTTCAGAACACACAAATTATCTAAAAATGCTTTTGAAGCAATAGACACAAAAACAGCTATAAATCCAAAACCTAATATGATAGACTCAAACTTTAAACTATATATTGTGTAGATTTACAGGTCCTACTTGCCCAGCAAAAAGGGTTTGAATAGCTCTTGCACTTTTTTCGAAACTCACAAACAACTGTTCATGGGCTGAAAAGGCTTTTGGAGCAATAAAAACGTAAAAACTGCTATAACTCAAAAATGCAATAAGATAAGTTCAAACTTTAAAAGACATGTTTTGCAGATGTACAAGCCCCTCTTGCACAGAAAGTTTGGGTTAGATATCTCTTGTAGTTTCTTCAGAACACACAAATTATCTGAAAATGCTTTTGAAGCAATAGACACAAAAACAGCTATAAATCAAAAACCTAATATGATAGACTCAAACTTTAAACTATATATTGTGTAGATTTACAGGTCCTACTTGCCCAGCAAAAAGGGTTCGAATAGCTTTTGCACTTTTTTCGAAAACTCACAAACAACTGTTCATGGGCTGAAAAGGCTTTTGGAGCAATAAAAACGTAAAAACTGCTATAACTCAAAAATGCAATAAGATAAGTTCAAACTTTACAAAGACATTTTGTGGAGATGTACAAGCCCCTCTTGCACAGAAAGTTTGGGTTAGATATCTCTTGTAGTTTCTTCAGAACACACAAATTATCTAAAAATGCTTTTGAAGCAATAGACACAAAAACAGCTATAAATCCAAAACCTAATATGATAGACTCAAACTTTAAACTATATATTGTGTTGATTTACAGGTCCTACTTGCCCAGCAAAAAGGGTTTGAATAGCTCTTGCACTTTTTTCGAAACTCACAAACAACTGTTCATGGGCTGAAAAGGCTTTTGGAGCAATAAAAACGTAAAAACTGCTATAACTCAAAAATGCAATAAGATAAGTTCAAACTTTAAAAGACATGTTGTGCAGATGTACAAGCCCCTCTTGCACAGAAAGTTTGGGTTAGATATCTCTTGTAGTTTCTTCAGAACACACAAATTATCTGAAAATGCTTTTGAAGCAATAGACACAAAAACAGCTATAAATCCAAAACCTAATATGATAGACTCAAACTTTAAACTATATATTGTGTAGATTTACAGGTCCTACTTGCCCAGCAAAAAGGGTTTGAATAGCTCTTGCACTTTTTTCGAAACTCACAAACAACTGTTCATGGGCTGAAAAGGCTTTTGGAGCAATAAAAACGTTAAAACTGTTATAACTCAAAAATGCAATAAGATAAGTTCAAACTTTAAAAGACATGTTGTGCAGATGTACAAGCCCCTCTTGCACAGAAAGTTTGGGTTAGATATCTCTTGTAGTTTCTTCAGAACACACAAATTATCTGAAAATGCTTTTGAAGCAAAAGACACAAAAACAGCTATAAATCCAAAACCTAATATGATAGACTCAAACTTTAAACTATATATTGTGTAGATTTACAGGTCCTACTTGCCCAGCAAAAAGGGTTCGAATAGCTTTTGCACTTTTTTCGAAAACTCACAAACAACTGTTCATGGGCTGAAAAGGCTTTTGGAGCAATAAAAACGTAAAAACTGCTATCACTCAAAAATGCAATAAGATAAGTTCAAACTTTAAAAGACATTTTGTGCAGATGTACAAGCTCCTCTTGCACAGAAAGTTTGGGTTAGATATCTCTTGTAGTTTCTTCAGAACACACAAATTATCTAAAAATGCTTTTGAAGCAATAGACACAAAAACAGCTATAAATCCAAAACCTAATATGATAGACTCAAACTTTAAACTATATATTGTGTAGATTTACAGGTCCTACTTGCCCAGCAAAAAGGGTTCGAATAGCTTTTGCACTTTTTTCGAAAACTCACAAACAACTGTTCATGGGCTGAAAAGGCTTTTGGAGCAATAAAAACGTAAAAACTGCTATCACTCAAAAATGCAATAAGATAAGTTCAAACTTTAAAAGACATTTTGTGCAGATGTACAAGCTCCTCTTGCACAGAAAGTTTGGGTTAGATATCTCTTGTAGTTTCTTCAGAACACACAAATTATCTAAAAATGCTTTTGAAGCAATAGACACAAAAACAGCTATAAATCCAAAACCTAATATGATAGACTCAAACTTTAAACTATATATTGTGTAGATTTACAGGTCCTACTTGCCCAGCAAAAAGGGTTCGAATAGCTTTTGCACTTTTTTCGAAAACTCACAAACAACTTTTCATGGGCTGAAAAGGCTTTTGGAGCAATACAAACGTAAAAACTGCTATCACTCAAAAATGCAATAAGATAAGTTCAAACTTTAAAAGACATTTTGTGCAGATGTACAAGCTCCTCTTGCACAGAAAGTTTGGGTTAGATATCTCTTGTAGTTTCTTCAGAACACACAAATTATCTAAAAATGCTTTTGAAGCTATAGACACAAAAACAGCTATAAATCCAAAACCTAATATGATAGACTCAAACTTTAAACTATATATTGTGTAGATTTACAGGTCCTACTTGCCCAGCAAAAAGGGTTCGAATAGCTTTTGCACTTTTTTCGAAAACTCACAAACAACTGTTCATGGGCTGAAAAGGCTTTTGGAGCAATAAAAACTTAAAAACTGCTATAACTCAAAAATGCAATAAGATAAGTTCAAACTTTAAAAGACATGTTGTGCAGATGTACAAGCCCCTCTTGCACAGAAAGTTTGGGTTAGATATCTCTTGTAGTTTCTTCAGAACACACAAATGATCTGAAAATGCTTTTGAAGCAATAGACACAAAAACAGCTATAAATCCAAAACCTAATATGATAGACTCAAACTTTAAACTATATATTGTGTAGATTTACAGGTCCTACTTGCCTAGCAAAAAGGGTTTGAATAGCTCTTACACTTTTTTTCGAAACGCACAAAACTGTTCATGGGCTGAAAAGGCTTTTGGAGCAATAAAAACGTAAAAACTGCTATAACTCAAAAATTCAATAAGATAAGTTCAAACTTTAAAAGACATGTTGTGCAGATGTACAAGCCCCTCTTGCACAGAAAGTTTGGGTTATATATCTCTTGTAGTTTCTTCAGAACACACAAATTATCTGAAAATACTTTTGAAGCAATAGACACAAAAACAGCTATAAATCCAAAACCTAATATGATAGACTCAAACTTTAAACTATATATTGTGTAAATTTACAGGTCCTACTTGCCTAGCAAAAAGGGTTTGAATAGCTCTTACACTTTTTTTCGAAACGCACAAAACTGTTCATGGGCTGAAAAGGCTTTTGGAGCAATAAAAACGTAAAAACTGCTATAACTCAAAAATTCAATAAGATAAGTTCAAACTTTAAAAGACATTTTGTGCAGATGTACAAGCTCCTCTTGCACAGAAAGTTTGGGTTAGATATCTCTTGTAGTTTCTTCAGAACACACAAATTATCTAAAAATGCTTTTGAAGCAATAGACACAAAAACAGCTATAAATCCAAAACCTAATATGATAGACTCAAACTTTAAACTATATATTGTGTAGATTTACAGGTCCTACTTGCCCAGCAAAAAGGGTTCGAATAGCTTTTGCACTTTTTTTGAAACTCACAAACAACTGTTCATGGGCTGAAAAGGCTTTTGGAGCAATAAAAACTTAAAAACTGCTATAACTCAAAAATGCAATAAGATAAGTTCAAACTTTAAAAGACATGTTGTGCAGATGTACAAGCCCCTCTTGCACAGAAAGTTTGGGTTAGATATCTCTTGTAGTTTCTTCAGAACACACAAATTATCTGAAAATGCTTTTGAAGCAAAAGACACAAAAACAGCTATAAATCCAAAACCTAATATGATAGACTCAAACTTTAAACTATATATTGTGTAGATTTACAGGTCCTACTTGCCCAGCAAAAAGGGTTCGAATAGCTTTTGCACTTTTTTCGAAACGCACACAACTGTTCATGGGCTGAAAAGGCTTTTGGAGTAATAAAAACGTAAAAACTGCTATAACTCAAAAATTCAATAAGATAAGTTCAAACTTTAAAAGACATGTTGTGCAGATGTACAAGCCCCTCTTGCACAGAAAGTTTGGGTTAGATATCTCTTGTAGTTTCTTCAGAACACACAAATTATCTAAAAATGCTTTTGAAGCAATAGACACAAAAACAGCTATAAATCCAAAACCTAATATGATAGACTCAAACTTTAAACTATATATTGTGTAGATTTACAGGTCCTACTTGCCCAGCAAAAAGGGTTCGAATAGCTTTTGCACTTTTTTCGAAAACTCACAAACAACTGTTCATGGGCTGAAAAGGCTTTTGGAGCAATAAAAACTTAAAAACTGCTATAACTCAAAAATGCAATAAGATAAGTTCAAACTTTAAAAGACATGTTGTGCAGATGTACAAGCCCCTCTTGCACAGAAAGTTTGGGTTAGATATCTCTTGTAGTTTCTTCAGAACACACAAATGATCTGAAAATGCTTTTGAAGCAATAGACACAAAAACAGCTATAAATCCAAAACCTAATATGATAGACTCAAACTTTAAACTATATATTGTGTAGATTTACAGGTCCTACTTGCCTAGCAAAAAGGGTTTGAATAGCTCTTACACTTTTTTTCGAAACGCACAAAACTGTTCATGGGCTGAAAAGGCTTTTGGAGCAATAAAAACGTAAAAACTGCTATAACTCAAAAATTCAATAAGATAAGTTCAAACTTTAAAAGACATGTTGTGCAGATGTACAAGCCCCTCTTGCACAGAAAGTTTGGGTTATATATCTCTTGTAGTTTCTTCAGAACACACAAATTATCTGAAAATACTTTTGAAGCAATAGACACAAAAAGAGCTATAAATCCAAAACCTAATATGATAGACTCAAACTTTAAACTATATATTGTGTAAATTTACAGGTCCTACTTGCCTAGCAAAAAGGGTTTGAATAGCTCTTACACTTTTTTTCGAAACGCACAAAACTGTTCATGGGCTGAAAAGGCTTTTGGAGCAATAAAAACGTAAAAACTGCTATAACTCAAAAATTCAATAAGATAAGTTCAAACTTTAAAAGACATTTTGTGCAGATGTACAAGCTCCTCTTGCACAGAAAGTTTGGGTTAGATATCTCTTGTAGTTTCTTCAGAACACACAAATTATCTAAAAATGCTTTTGAAGCAATAGACACAAAAACAGCTATAAATCCAAAACCTAATATGATAGACTCAAACTTTAAACTATATATTGTGTAGATTTACAGGTCCTACTTGCCCAGCAAAAAGGGTTCGAATAGCTTTTGCACTTTTTTTGAAACTCACAAACAACTGTTCATGGGCTGAAAAGGCTTTTGGAGCAATAAAAACTTAAAAACTGCTATAACTCA
Organism: Eucyclogobius newberryi; assembly: GCF_026437365.1. NCBI lineage: Eukaryota > Metazoa > Chordata > Actinopteri > Gobiiformes > Gobiidae > Eucyclogobius > Eucyclogobius newberryi. The sequence continues at coordinate 14,119,772 of NW_027316532.1, forward strand.
AAAATGCAATAAGATAAGTTCAAACTTTAAAAGACATGTTGTGCAGATGTACAAGCCCCTCTTGCACAGAAAGTTTGGGTTAGATATCTCTTGTAGTTTCTTCAGAACACACAAATTATCTGAAAATGCTTTTGAAGCAAAAGACACAAAAACAGCTATAAATCCAAAACCTAATATGATAGACTCAAACTTTAAACTATATATTGTGTAGATTTACAGGTCCTACTTGCCCAGCAAAAAAGGTTTGAATAGCTCTTGCACTTTTTTCGAAACGCACACAACTGTTCATGGGCTGAAAAGGCTTTTGGAGTAATAAAAACGTAAAAACTGCTATAACTCAAAAATTCAATAAGATAAGTTCAAACTTTAAAAGACATGTTGTGCAGATGTACAAGCCCCTCTTGCACAGAAAGTTTGGGTTAGATATCTCTTGTAGTTTCTTCAGAACACACAAATTATCTAAAAATGCTTTTGAAGCAATAGACACAAAAACAGCTATAAATCCAAAACCTAATATGATAGACTCAAACTTTAAACTATATATTGTGTAGATTTACAGGTCCTACTTGCCCAGCAAAAAGGGTTCGAATAGCTTTTGCACTTTTTTCGAAAACTCACAAACAACTGTTCATGGGCTGAAAAGGCTTTTGGAGCAATAAAAACTTAAAAACTGCTATAACTCAAAAATGCAATAAGATAAGTTCAAACTTTAAAAGACATGTTGTGCAGATGTACAAGCCCCTCTTGCACAGAAAGTTTGGGTTAGATATCTCTTGTAGTTTCTTCAGAACACACAAATGATCTGAAAATGCTTTTGAAGCAATAGACACAAAAACAGCTATAAATCCAAAACCTAATATGATAGACTCAAACTTTAAACTATATATTGTGTAGATTTACAGGTCCTACTTGCCTAGCAAAAAGGGTTTGAATAGCTCTTACACTTTTTTTCGAAACGCACAAAACTGTTCATGGGCTGAAAAGGCTTTTGGAGCAATAAAAACGTAAAAACTGCTATAACTCAAAAATTCAATAAGATAAGTTCAAACTTTAAAAGACATGTTGTGCAGATGTACAAGCCCCTCTTGCACAGAAAGTTTGGGTTATATATCTCTTGTAGTTTCTTCAGAACACACAAATTATCTGAAAATACTTTTGAAGCAATAGACACAAAAACAGCTATAAATCCAAAACCTAATATGATAGACTCAAACTTTAAACTATATATTGTGTAAATTTACAGGTCCTACTTGCCTAGCAAAAAGGGTTTGAATAGCTCTTACACTTTTTTTCGAAACGCACAAAACTGTTCATGGGCTGAAAAGGCTTTTGGAGCAATAAAAACGTAAAAACTGCTATAACTCAAAAATTCAATAAGATAAGTTCAAACTTTAAAAGACATTTTGTGCAGATGTACAAGCTCCTCTTGCACAGAAAGTTTGGGTTAGATATCTCTTGTAGTTTCTTCAGAACACACAAATTATCTAAAAATGCTTTTGAAGCAATAGACACAAAAACAGCTATAAATCCAAAACCTAATATGATAGACTCAAACTTTAAACTATATATTGTGTAGATTTACAGGTCCTACTTGCCCAGCAAAAAGGGTTCGAATAGCTTTTGCACTTTTTTTGAAACTCACAAACAACTGTTCATGGGCTGAAAAGGCTTTTGGAGCAATAAAAACTTAAAAACTGCTATAACTCAAAAATGCAATAAGATAAGTTCAAACTTTAAAAGACATGTTGTGCAGATGTACAAGCCCCTCTTGCACAGAAAGTTTGGGTTAGATATCTCTTGTAGTTTCTTCAGAACACACAAATGATCTAAAAATGCTTTTGAAGCAATAGACACAAAAACAGCTATAAATCCAAAACCTAATATGATAGACTCAAACTTTAAACTATATATTGTGTAGATTTACAGGTCCTACTTGCCCAGCAAAAAGGGTTTGAATAGCTCTTGCACTTTTTTCGAAACTCACAAACAACTGTTCATGGGCTGAAAAGGCAATAAAAACGTAAAAACTGCTATAACTCAAAAATGCAATAAGATAAGTTCAAACTTTAAAAGACATGTTGTGCAGATGTACAAGCCCCTCTTGCACAGAACGTTTGGGTTAGATATCTCTTGTAGTTTCTTCAGAACACACAAATTATCTGAAAATGCTTTTGAAGCAAAAGACACAAAAACAGCTATAAATCCAAAACCTAATATGATAGACTCAAACTTTAAACTATATATTGTGTAGATTTACAGGTCCTACTTGCCCAGCAAAAACGGTTCGAATAGCTTTTGCACTTTTTTCGAAAACTCACAAACAACTGTTCATGGGCTGAAAAGGCTTTTGGAGCAATAAAAACGTAAAAACTGCTATCACTCAAAAATGCAATAAGATAAGTTCAAACTTTAAAAGACATTTTGTGCAGATGTACAAGCTCCTCTTGCACAGAAAGTTTGGGTTAGATATCTCTTGTAGTTTCTTCAGAACACACAAATTATCTAAAAATGCTTTTGAAGCAATAGACACAAAAACAGCTATAAATCCAAAACCTAATATGATAGACTCAAACTTTAAACTATATATTGTGTAGATTTACAGGTCCTACTTGCCCAGCAAAAAGGGTTCGAATAGCTCTTGCACTTTTTTCGAAAACTCACAAACAACTGTTCATGGGCTGAAAAGGCTTTTGGAGCAATAAAAACTTAAAAACTGCTATAACTCAAAAATGCAATAAGATAAGTTCAAACTTTAAAAGACATGTTGTGCAGATGTACAAGCCCCTCTTGCACATAAAGTTTGGGTTAGATATCTCTTGTAGTTTCTTCAGAACACACAAATTATCTGAAAATGCTTTTGAAGCAATAGACACAAAAACAGCTATAAATCCAAAACCTAATATGATAGACTCAAACTTTAAACTATATATTGTGTAGATTTACAGGTCCTACTTGCCCAGCAAAAAGGGTTTGAATAGCTCTTGCACTTTTTTCGAAACTCACAAACAACTGTTCATGGGCTGAAAAGGCTTTTGGAGCAATAAAAACTTAAAAACTGCTATAACTCAAAAATGCAATAAGATAAGTTCAAACTTTAAAAGACATGTTGTGCAGATGTACAAGCCCCTCTTGCACAGAAAGTTTGGGTTAGATATCTCTTGTAGTTTCTTCAGAACACACAAATTATCTGAAAATGCTTTTGAAGCAAAAGACACAAAAACAGCTATAAATCCAAAACCTAATATGATAGACTCAAACTTTAAACTATATATTGTGTAGATTTACAGGTCCTACTTGCCCAGCAAAAAAGGTTTGAATAGCTCTTGCACTTTTTTCGAAACGCACACAACTGTTCATGGGCTGAAAAGGCTTTTGGAGTAATAAAAACGTAAAAACTGCTATAACTCAAAAATTCAATAAGATAAGTTCAAACTTTAAAAGACATGTTGTGCAGATGTACAAGCCCCTCTTGCACAGAAAGTTTGGGTTAGATATCTCTTGTAGTTTCTTCAGAACACACAAATTATCTAAAAATGCTTTTGAAGCAATAGACACAAAAACAGCTATAAATACAAAACCTAATATGATAGACTCAAACTTTAAACTATATATTGTGTAGATTTACAGGTCCTACTTGCCCAGCAAAAAGGGTTCGAATAGCTTTTGCACTTTTTTCGAAAACTCACAAACAACTGTTCATGGGCTGAAAAGGCTTTTGGAGCAATAAAAACTTAAAAACTGCTATAACTCAAAAATGCAATAAGATAAGTTCAAACTTTAAAAGACATGTTGTGCAGATGTACAAGCCCCTCTTGCACAGAAAGTTTGGGTTAGATATCTCTTGTAGTTTCTTCAGAACACACAAATGATCTGAAAATGCTTTTGAAGCAATAGACACAAAAACAGCTATAAATCCAAAACCTAATATGATAGACTCAAACTTTAAACTATATATTGTGTAGATTTACAGGTCCTACTTGCCTAGCAAAAAGGGTTTGAATAGCTCTTGCACTTTTTTCGAAACTCACAAACAACTGTTCATGGGCTGAAAAGTCTTTTGGAGCAATAAAAACGTAAAAACTGCTATAACTCAAAAATGCAATAAGATAAGTTCAAACTTTAAAAGTTATGTTGTGCAGATGTACAAGCCCCTCTTGCACAGAAAGTTTGGGTTAGATATCTCTTGTAGTTTCTTCAGAACACACAAATTATCTAAAAATGCTTTTGAAGCAATAGACACAAAAACAGCTATAAATCCAAAACCTAATATGATAGACTCAAACTTTAAACTATATATTGTGTAGATTTACAGGTCCTACTTGCCCAGCAAAAAGGGTTCGAATAGCTCTTGCACTTTTTTCGAAACTCACAAACAACTGTTCATGGGCTGAAAAGGCTTTTGGAGCAATAAAAACTTAAAAACTGCTATAACTCAAAAATGCAATAAGATAAGTTCAAACTTTAAAAGACATGTTGTGCAGATGTACAAGCCCCTCTTGCACAGAAAGTTTGGGTTAGATATCTCTTGTAGTTTCTTCAGAACACACAAATTATCTGAAAATACTTTTGAAGCAATAGACACAAAAACAGCTATAAATCCAAAACCTAATATGATAGACTCAAACTTTAAACTATATATTGTGTAAATTTACAGGTCCTACTTGCCTAGCAAAAAGGGTTTGAATAGCTCTTACACTTTTTTTCGAAACGCACAAAACTGTTCATGGGCTGAAAAGGCTTTTGGAGCAATAAAAACGTAAAAACTGCTATAACTCAAAAATTCAATAAGATAAGTTCAAACTTTAAAAGACATGTTGTGCAGATGTACAAGCCCCTCTTGCACAGAAAGTTTGGGTTAGATATCTTTTGTAGTTTCTTCAGAACACACAAATTATCTAAAAATGCTTTTGAAGCAATAGACACAAAAAAAGCTATAAATCCAAAACCTAATATGATAGACTCAAACTTTAAACTATATATTGTGTAGATTTACAGGTCCTACTTGCCCAGCAAAAAAGGTTCGAATAGCTTTTGCACTTTTTTCGAAAACTCACAAACAACTGTTCATGGGCTGAAAAGGCTTTTGGAGCAATAAAAACGTAAAAACTGCTATAACTCAAAAATGCAATAAGATAAGTTCAAACTTTAAAAGACATGTTGTGCAGATGTACAAGCCCCTCTTGCACAGAAAGTTTGGGTTAGATATCTCTTGTAGTTTCTTCAGAACACACAAATTATCTAAAAATGCTTTTGAAGCAATAGACACAAAAACAGCTATAAATCCAAAACCTAATATGATAGACTCAAACTTTAAACTATATATTGTGTAGATTTACAGGTCCTACTTGCCCAGCAAAAAGGGTTTGAATAGCTCTTGCACTTTTTTCGAAACTCACAAACAACTGTTCATGGGCTGAAAAGGCTTTTGGAGCAATAAAAACGTAAAAACTGCTATAACTCAAAAATGCAATAAGATAAGTTCAAACTTTAAAAGACATGTTGTGCAGATGTACAAGCCCCTCTTGCACAGAAAGTTTGGGTTAGATATCTCTTGTAGTTTCTTCAGAACACACAAATTATCTGAAAATGCTTTTGAAGCAATAGACACAAAAACAGCTATAAATCCAAAACCTAATATGATAGACTCAAACTTTAAACTATATATTGTGTAGATTTACAGGTCCTACTTGCCCAGCAAAAAGGGTTTGAATAGCTCTTGCACTTTTTTCGAAACTCACAAACAACTGTTCATGGGCTGACAAGGCTTTTGGAGCAATAAAAACGTTAAAACTGTTATAACTCAAAAATGCAATAAGATAAGTTCAAACTTTAAAAGACATGTTGTGCAGATGTACAAGCCCCTCTTGCACAGAAAGTTTGGGTTAGATATCTCTTGTAGTTTCTTCAGAACACACAAATTATCTGAAAATGCTTTTGAAGCAATAGACACAAAAACAGCTATAAATCCAAAACCTAATATGATAGACTCAAACTTTAAACTATATATTGTGTAGATTTACAGGTCCTACTTGCCCAGCAAAAAGGGATCGAATAGCTTTTGCACTTTTTTCGAAAACTCACAAACAACTGTTCATGGGCTGAAAAGGCTTTTGGAGCAATAAAAACGTAAAAACTGCTATAACTCAAAAATGCAATAAGATAAGTTCAAACTTTAAAAGACATTTTGTACAGATGTACAAGCTCCTCTTGCACAGAAAGTTTGGGTTAGATATCTCTTGTAGTTTCTTCAGAACACACAAATTATCTAAAAATGCTTTTGAAGCAATAGACACAAAAACAGCTATAAATCCAAAACCTAATATGATAGACTCAAACTTTAAACTATATATTGTGTAGATTTACAGGTCCTACTTGCCCAGCAAAAAGGGTTCGAATAGCTCTTGCACTTTTTTCGAAACTCACAAACAACTGTTCATGGGCTGAAAAGGCTTTTGGAGCAATAAAAACTTAAAAACTGCTATAACTCAAAAATGCAATAAGATAAGTTCAAACTTTAAAAGACATGTTGTGCAGATGTACAAGCCCCTCTTGCACAGAAAGTTTGGGTTAGATATCTCTTGTAGTTTCTTCAGAACACACAAATTATCTGAAAATGCTTTTGAAGCAATAGACACAAAAACAGCTATAAATCCAAAACCTAATATGATAGACTCAAACTTTAAACTATATATTGTGTAGATTTACAGGTCCTACTTGCCCAGCAAAAAGGGTTTGAATAGCTCTTGCACTTTTTTCGAAACTCACAAACAACTGTTCATGGGCTGACAAGGCTTTTGGAGCAATAAAAACGTTAAAACTGTTATAACTCAAAAATGCAATAAGATAAGTTCAAACTTTAAAAGACATGTTGTGCAGATGTACAAGCCCCTCTTGCACAGAAAGTTTGGGTTAGATATCTCTTGTAGTTTCTTCAGAACACACAAATTATCTGAAAATGCTTTTGAAGCAAAAGACACAAAAACAGCTATAAATCCAAAACCTAATATGATAGACTCAAACTTTAAACTATATATTGTGTAGATTTACAGGTCCTACTTGCCCAGCAAAAAGGGATCGAATAGCTTTTGCACTTTTTTCGAAAACTCACAAACAACTGTTCATGGGCTGAAAAGGCTTTTGGAGCAATAAAAACGTAAAAACTGCTATAACTCAAAAATGCAATAAGATAAGTTCAAACTTTAAAAGACATTTTGTACAGATGTACAAGCTCCTCTTGCACAGAAAGTTTGGGTTAGATATCTCTTGTAGTTTCTTCAGAACACACAAATGATCTGAAAATGCTTTTGAAGCAATAGACACAAAACAGCTATAAATCCAAAACCTAATATGATAGACTCAAACTTTAAACTATATATTGTGTAGATTTACAGGTCCTACTTGCCCAGCAAAAAGGGTTTGAATAGCTCTTGCACTTTTTTCGAAACTCACAAACAACTGTTCATGGGCTGAAAAGTCTTTTGGAGCAATAAAAACGTAAAAACTGCTATAACTCAAAAATGCAATAAGATAAGTTCAAACTTTAAAAGACATGTTGTGCAGATGTACAAGCCCCTCTTGCACAGAAAGTTTGGGTTAGATATCTCTTGTAGTTTCTTCAGAACACACAAATTATCTAAAAATGCTTTTGAAGCAATAGACACAAAAACAGCTATAAATCCAAAACCTAATATGATAGACTCAAACTTTAAACTATGTATTGTGTAGATTTACAGGTCCTACTTGCCCAGCAAAAAGGGTTTGAATAGCTCTTGCACTTTTTTCGAAACTCACAAACAACTGTTCATGGGCTGAAAAGGCTTTTGGAGCAATAAAAACGTAAAAACTGCTATAACTCAAAAATGCAATAAGATAAGTTCAAACTTTAAAAGACATGTTGTGCAGATGTACAAGCCCCTCTTGCACATAAAGTTTGGGTTAGATATCTCTTGTAGTTTCTTCAGAACACACAAATTATCTGAAAATGCTTTTGAAGCAATAGACACAAAAACAGCTATAAATCCAAAACCTAATATGATAGACTCAAACTTTAAACTATATATTGTGTAGATTTACAGGTCCTACTTGCCCAGCAAAAAGGGTTTGAATAGCTCTTGCACTTTTTTCGAAACTCACAAACAACTGTTCATGGGCTGAAAAGGCTTTTGGAGCAATAAAAACGTTAAAACTGTTATAACTCAAAAATGCAATAAGATAAGTTCAAACTTTAAAAGACATGTTGTGCAGATGTACAAGCCCCTCTTGCACAGAAAGTTTGGGTTAGATATCTCTTGTAGTTTCTTCAGAACACACAAATTATCTGAAAATACTTTTGAAGCAATAGACACAAAAACAGCTATAAATCCAAAACCTAATATGATAGACTCAAACTTTAAACTATATATTGTGTAAATTTACAGGTCCTACTTGCCTAGCAAAAAGGGTTTGAATAGCTCTTACACTTTTTTTCGAAACGCACAAAACTGTTCATGGGCTGAAAAGGCTTTTGGAGCAATAAAAACGTAAAAACTGCTATAACTCAAAAATTCAATAAGATAAGTTCAAACTTTAAAAGACATGTTGTGCAGATGTACAAGCCCCTCTTGCACAGAAAGTTTGGGTTAGATATCTTTTGTAGTTTCTTCAGAACACACAAATTATCTAAAAATGCTTTTGAAGCAATAGACACAAAAAAAGCTATAAATCCAAAACCTAATATGATAGACTCAAACTTTAAACTATATATTGTGTAGATTTACAGGTCCTACTTGCCCAGCAAAAAAGGTTCGAATAGCTTTTGCACTTTTTTCGAAAACTCACAAACAACTGTTCATGGGCTGAAAAGGCTTTTGGAGCAATAAAAACGTAAAAACTGCTATAACTCAAAAATGCAATAAGATAAGTTCAAACTTTAAAAGACATGTTGTGCAGATGTACAAGCCCCTCTTGCACAGAAAGTTTGGGTTAGATATCTCTTGTAGTTTCTTCAGAACACACAAATTATCTAAAAATGCTTTTGAAGCAATAGACACAAAAACAGCTATAAATCCAAAACCTAATATGATAGACTCAAACTTTAAACTATATATTGTGTAGATTTACAGGTCCTACTTGCCCAGCAAAAAGGGTTTGAATAGCTCTTGCACTTTTTTCGAAACTCACAAACAACTGTTCATGGGCTGAAAAGGCTTTTGGAGCAATAAAAACGTAAAAACTGCTATAACTCAAAAATGCAATAAGATAAGTTCAAACTTTAAAAGACATGTTGTGCAGATGTACAAGCCCCTCTTGCACAGAAAGTTTGGGTTAGATATCTCTTGTAGTTTCTTCAGAACACACAAATTATCTGAAAATGCTTTTGAAGCAATAGACACAAAAACAGCTATAAATCCAAAACCTAATATGATAGACTCAAACTTTAAACTATATATTGTGTAGATTTACAGGTCCTACTTGCCCAGCAAAAAGGGTTTGAATAGCTCTTGCACTTTTTTCGAAACTCACAAACAACTGTTCATGGGCTGACAAGGCTTTTGGAGCAATAAAAACGTTAAAACTGTTATAACTCAAAAATGCAATAAGATAAGTTCAAACTTTAAAAGACATGTTGTGCAGATGTACAAGCCCCTCTTGCACAGAAAGTTTGGGTTAGATATCTCTTGTAGTTTCTTCAGAACACACAAATTATCTGAAAATACTTTTGAAGCAATAGACACAAAAACAGCTATAAATCCAAAACCTAATATGATAGACTCAAACTTTAAACTATATATTGTGTAAATTTACAGGTCCTACTTGCCTAGCAAAAAGGGTTTGAATAGCTCTTACACTTTTTTTCGAAACGCACAAAACTGTTCATGGGCTGAAAAGGCTTTTGGAGCAATAAAAACGTAAAAACTGCTATAACTCAAAAATTCAATAAGATAAGTTCAAACTTTAAAAGACATGTTGTGCAGATGTACAAGCCCCTCTTGCACAGAAAGTTTGGGTTAGATATCTTTTGTAGTTTCTTCAGAACACACAAATTATCTAAAAATGCTTTTGAAGCAATAGACACAAAAAAAGCTATAAATCCAAAACCTAATATGATAGACTCAAACTTTAAACTATATATTGTGTAGATTTACAGGTCCTACTTGCCCAGCAAAAAAGGTTCGAATAGCTTTTGCACTTTTTTCGAAAACTCACAAACAACTGTTCATGGGCTGAAAAGGCTTTTGGAGCAATAAAAACGTAAAAACTGCTATAACTCAAAAATGCAATAAGATAAGTTCAAACTTTAAAAGACATGTTGTGCAGATGTACAAGCCCCTCTTGCACAGAAAGTTTGGGTTAGATATCTCTTGTAGTTTCTTCAGAACACACAAATTATCTAAAAATGCTTTTGAAGCAATAGACACAAAAACAGCTATAAATCCAAAACCTAATATGATAGACTCAAACTTTAAACTATATATTGTGTAGATTTACAGGTCCTACTTGCCCAGCAAAAAGGGTTTGAATAGCTCTTGCACTTTTTTCGAAACTCACAAACAACTGTTCATGGGCTGAAAAGGCTTTTGGAGCAATAAAAACGTAAAAACTGCTATAACTCAAAAATGCAATAAGATAAGTTCAAACTTTAAAAGACATGTTGTGCAGATGTACAAGCCCCTCTTGCACAGAAAGTTTGGGTTAGATATCTCTTGTAGTTTCTTCAGAACACACAAATTATCTGAAAATGCTTTTGAAGCAATAGACACAAAAACAGCTATAAATCCAAAACCTAATATGATAGACTCAAACTTTAAACTATATATTGTGTAGATTTACAGGTCCTACTTGCCCAGCAAAAAGGGTTTGAATAGCTCTTGCACTTTTTTCGAAACTCACAAACAACTGTTCATGGGCTGACAAGGCTTTTGGAGCAATAAAAACGTTAAAACTGTTATAACTCAAAAATGCAATAAGATAAGTTCAAACTTTAAAAGACATGTTGTGCAGATGTACAAGCCCCTCTTGCACAGAAAGTTTGGGTTAGATATCTCTTGTAGTTTCTTCAGAACACACAAATTATCTGAAAATGCTTTTGAAGCAATAGACACAAAAACAGCTATAAATCCAAAACCTAATATGATAGACTCAAACTTTAAACTATATATTGTGTAGATTTACAGGTCCTACTTGCCCAGCAAAAAGGGATCGAATAGCTTTTGCACTTTTTTCGAAAACTCACAAACAACTGTTCATGGGCTGAAAAGGCTTTTGGAGCAATAAAAACGTAAAAACTGCTATAACTCAAAAATGCAATAAGATAAGTTCAAACTTTAAAAGACATTTTGTACAGATGTACAAGCTCCTCTTGCACAGAAAGTTTGGGTTAGATATCTCTTGTAGTTTCTTCAGAACACACAAATTATCTAAAAATGCTTTTGAAGCAATAGACACAAAAACAGCTATAAATCCAAAACCTAATATGATAGACTCAAACTTTAAACTATATATTGTGTAGATTTACAGGTCCTACTTGCCCAGCAAAAAGGGTTTGAATAGCTTTTGCACTTTTTTCGAAAACTCACAAACAACTGTTCATGGGCTGAAAAGGCTTTTGGAGCAATAAAAACGTAAAAACTGCTATAACTCAAAAATGCAATAAGATAAGTTCAAACTTTAAAAGACATTTTGTGTAGATGTACAAGCCCCTCTTGCACAGAAAGTTTGGGTTAGATATCTCTTGTAGTTTCTTCAGAACACACAAAATATCTGAAAATGTTTTTGAAGCAATAGACACAAAAACAGCTATAAATCCAAAACATAATATGATAGACTCAAACTTTAAACTATGTATTGTGTAGATTTACAGGTCCTACTTGCCTAGCAAAAAGGGTTTGAATAGCTCTTTCACTTTTTTTCGAAACGCACACAACTGTTCATGGGCTGAAAAGGCTTTTGGAGCAATAAAAACTTAAAAACTGCTATAACTCAAAAATGCAATAAGATAAGTTCAAACTTTAAAAGACATGTTCTGCAGATGTACAAGCCCCTCTTGCACAGAAAGTTTGGGTTAGATATCTCTTGTAGTTTCTTCAGAACACACAAATTATCTGAAAATGCTTTTGAAGCAATAGACACAAAAACAGCTATAAATCCAAAACCTAATATGATAGACTCAAACTTTAAACTATGTATTGTGTAGATTTACAGGTCCTACTTGCCCTGCAAAAAGGGTTTGAATAGCTCTTGCACTTTTTTCGAAACGCACACAACTGTTCATGGGCTGAAAAGGCTTTTGGAGCAATAAAAACGTAAAAACTGCTATAACTCAAAAATTCAATAAGATAAGTTCAAACTTTAAAAGACATGTTGTGCAGATGTACAAGCCCCTCTTGCACAGAAAGTTTGGGTTAGATATCTCTTGTAGTTTCTTCAGAACACACAAATTATCTGAAAATGCTTTTGAAGCAATAGACACAAAAACAGCTATAAATCCAAAACCTAATATGATAGACTCAAACTTTAAACTATATATTGTGTAGATTTACAGGTCCTACTTGCCCAGCAAAAAGGGTTTGAATAGCTCTTGCACTTTTTTCGAAACTCACAAACAACTGTTCATGGGCTGAAAAGGCTTTTGGAGCAATAAAAACGTAAAAACTGTTATAACTCAAAAATGCAATAAGATAGGTTCAAACTTTAAAAAAGATGTTGTGCAGATGTACAAGCCCCTCTTGCACAGAAAGTTTGGGTTAGATATCTCTTGTAGTTTCTTCAGAACACACAAATTATCTGAAAATGCTTTTGAAGCAATAGACACAAAAACAGCTATAAATCCAAAACCTAATATGATAGACTCAAACTTTAAACTATATATTGTGTAGATTTACAGGTCCTACTTGCCCAGCAAAAAGGGTTCGAATAGCTTTTGCACTTTTTTCGAAAACTCACAAACAACGGTTCATGGGCTGGAAAGGCTTTTGGAGCAATAAAAACGTAAAAACTGCTATAACTCAAAAATGCAATAAGATAAGTTCAAACTTTAAAAGACATGTTGTGCAGATGTACAAGCTCCTCTTGCACAGAAAGTTTGGGTTAGATATCTCTTGTAGTTTCTTCAGAACACACAAATTATCTAAAAATGCTTTTGAAGCAATAGACACAAAAACAGCTATAAATCCAAAACCTAATATGATAGACTCAAACTTTAAACTATGTATTGTGTAGATTTACAGGTCCTACTTGCCCAGCAAAAAGGGTTTGAATAGCTCTTGCTCTTTTTTCGAAACGCACACAACTGTTCATGGGCTGAAAAGGCTTTTGGAGCAATAAAAACGTAAAAACTGCTATAACTCAAAAATGCAATAAGATAAGTTCAAACTTTAAAAGACATGTTGTGCAGATGTACAAGCTCCTCTTGCACAGAAAGTTTGGGTTAGATATCTCTTGTAGTTTCTTCAGAACACACAAATTATCTAAAAATGCTTTTGAAGCAATAGACACAAAAACAGCTATAAATCCAAAACCTAATATGATAGACTCAAACTTTAAACTATGTATTGTGTAGATTTACAGGTCCTACTTGCCCAGCAAAAAGGGTTTGAATAGCTCTTGCTCTTTTTTCGAAACGCACACAACTGTTCATGGGCTGAAAAGGCTTTTGGAGCAATAAAAACGTAAAAACTGCTATAACTCAAAAATTCAATAAGATAAGTTCAAACTTTAAAAGACATGTTGTGCAGATGTACAAGCCCCTCTTGCACAGAAAGTTTGGGTTAGATATCTCTTGTAGTTTCTTCAGAACACACAAAATATCTGAAAATGTTTTTGAAGCAATAGACACAAAAACAGCTATAAATCCAAAACCTAATATGATAGACTCAAACTTTAAACTATGTATTGTGTAGATTTACAGGTCCTACTTGCCCTGCAAAAAGGGTTTGAATAGCTCTTGCACTTTTTTCGAAACGCACACAACTGTTCATGGGCTGAAAAGGCTTTTGGAGCAATAAAAACGTAAAAACTGCTATAACTCAAAAATTCAATAAGATAAGTTCAAACTTTAAAAGACATGTTGTGCAGATGTACAAGCCCCTCTTGCACAGAAAGTTTGGGTTAGATATCTCTTGTAGTTTCTTCAGAACACACAAATTATCTGAAAATGCTTTTGAAGCAATAGACACAAAAACAGCTATAAATCCAAAACCTAATATGATAGACTCAAACTTTAAACTATATATTGTGTAGATTTACAGGTCCTACTTGCCCAGCAAAAAGGGTTTGAATAGCTCTTGCACTTTTTTCGAAACTCACAAACAACTGTTCATGGGCTGAAAAGGCTTTTGGAGCAATAAAAACGTTAAAACTGCTATAACTCAAAAATGCAATAAGATAAGTTCAAACTTTAAAAGACATGTTGTGCAGATGTACAAGCCCCTCTTGCACAGAAAGTTTGGGTTAGATATCTCTTGTAGTTTCTTCAGAACACACAAATTATCTGAAAATGCTTTTGAAGCAATAGACACAAAAACAGCTATAAATCCAAAACCTAATATGATAGACTCAAACTTTAAACTATGTATTGTGTAGATTTACAGGTCCTACTTGCCCAGCAAAAAGGGTTTGAATAGCTCTTGCTCTTTTTTCGAAACGCACACAACTGTTCATGGGCTGAAAAGGCTTTTGGAGCAATAAAAACGTAAAAACTGCTATAACTCAAAAATTCAATAAGATAAGTTCAAACTTTAAAAGACATGTTGTGCAGATGTACAAGCCCCTCTTGCACAGAAAGTTTGGGTTAGATATCTCTTGTAGTTTCTTCAGAACACACAAAATATCTGAAAATGTTTTTGAAGCAATAGACACAAAAACAGCTATAAATCCAAAACCTAATATGATAGACTCAAACTTTAAACTATGTATTGTGTAGATTTACAGGTCCTACTTGCCTAGCAAAAAGGGTTTGAATAGCTCTTTCACTTTTTTTCGAAACGCACACAACTGTTCATGGGCTGAAAAGGCTTTTGGAGCAATAAAAACTTAAAAACTGCTATAACTCAAAAATGCAATAAGATAAGTTAAAACTTTAAAAGACATGTTGTGCAGATGTACAAGCCCCTCTTGCACAGAAAGTTTGGGTTAGATATCTCTTGTAGTTTCTTCAGAACACACAAATTATCTGAAAATGCTTTTGAAGCAATAGACACAAAAACAGCTATAAATCCAAAACCTAATATGATAGACTCAAACTTTAAACTATATATTGTGTAGATTTACAGGTCCTACTTGCCCAGCAAAAAGGGTTTGAATAGCTCTTGCACTTTTTTCGAAACTCACAAACAACTGTTCATGGGCTGAAAAGGCTTTTGGAGCAATAAAAACGTTAAAACTGTTATAACTCAAAAATGCAATAAGATAAGTTCAAACTTTAAAAGACATGTTGTGCAGATGTACAAGTCCCTCTTGCACAGAAAGTTTGGGTTAGATATCTCTTGTAGTTTCTTCAGAACACACAAATTATCTAAAAATGCTTTTGAAGCAATAGACACAAAAACAGCTATAAATCCAAAACCTAATATGATAGACTCCAACTTTAAACTATATATTGTGTAGATTTACAGGTCCTACTTGCCCAGCAAAAAGGGTTCGAATAGCTTTTGCACTTTTTTCGAAACTCACAAACAACTGTTCATGGGCTGAAAAGGCTTTTGGAGCAATAAAAACTTAAAAACTGCTATAACTCAAAAATGCAATAAGATAAGTTCAAACTTTAAAAGACATGTTGTGCAGATGTACAAGCCCCTCTTGCACAGAAAGTTTGGGTTAGATATCTTTTGTAGTTTCTTCAGAACACACAAATTATCTAAAAATGCTTTTGAAGCAATAGACACAAAAACAGCTATAAATCCAAAACCTAATATGATAGACTCAAACTTTAAACTATATATTGTGTAGATTTACAGGTCCTACTTGCCCAGCAAAAAGGGTTTGAATAGCTCTTGCACTTTTTTCGAAACTCACAAACAACTGTTCATGGGCTGAAAAGGCTTTTGGAGCAATAAAAACGTTAAAACTGCTATAACTCAAAAATGCAATAAGATAAGTTCAAACTTTAAAAGACATGTTGTGCAGATGTACAAGCCCCTCTTGCACAGAAAGTTTGGGTTAGATATCTCTTGTAGTTTCTTCAGAACACACAAATTATCTGAAAATGCTTTTGAAGCAATAGACACAAAAACAGCTATAAATCCAAAACCTAATATGATAGACTCAAACTTTAAACTATGTATTGTGTAGATTTACAGGTCCTACTTGCCCAGCAAAAAGGGTTTGAATAGCTCTTGCTCTTTTTTCGAAACGCACACAACTGTTCATGGGCTGAAAAGGCTTTTGGAGCAATAAAAACGTAAAAACTGCTATAACTCAAAAATTCAATAAGATAAGTTCAAACTTTAAAAGACATGTTGTGCAGATGTACAAGCCCCTCTTGCACAGAATGTTTGGGTTAGATATCTCTTGTAGTTTCTTCAGAACACACAAATTATCTAAAAATGTTTTTGAAGCAATAGACACAAAAACAGCTATAAATCCAAAACCTAATATGATAGACTCAAACTTTAAACTATGTATTGTGTAGATTTACAGGTCCTACTTGCCTAGCAAAAAGGGTTTGAATAGCTCTTTCACTTTTTTTCGAAACGCACACAACTGTTCATGGGCTGAAAAGGCCTTTGGAGCAATAAAAACTTAAAAACTGCTATAACTCAAAAATGCAATAAGATAAGTTAAAACTTTAAAAGACATGTTGTGCAGATGTACAAGCCCCTCTTGCACAGAAAGTTTGGGTTAGATATCTCTTGTAGTTTCTTCAGAACACACAAATTATCTGAAAATGCTTTTGAAGCAATAGACACAAAAACAGCTATAAATCCAAAACCTAATATGATAGACTCAAACTTTAAACTATATATTGTGTAGATTTACAGGTCCTACTTGCCCAGCAAAAAGGGTTTGAATAGCTCTTGCACTTTTTTCGAAACTCACAAACAACTGTTAATGGGCTGAAAAGGCTTTTGGAGCAATAAAAACGTTAAAACTGTTATAACTCAAAAATGCAATAAGATAAGTTCAAACTTTAAAAGACATGTTGTGCAGATGTACAAGTCCCTCTTGCACAGAAAGTTTGGGTTAGATATCTCTTGTAGTTTCTTCAGAACACACAAATTATCTAAAAATGCTTTTGAAGCAATAGACACAAAAACAGCTATAAATCCAAAACCTAATATGATAGACTCAAACTTTAAACTATATATTGTGTAGATTTACAGGTCCTACTTGCCCAGCAAAAAGGGTTCGAATAGCTTTTGCACTTTTTTCGAAACTCACAAACAACTGTTCATGGGCTGAAAAGGCTTTTGGAGCAATAAAAACTTAAAAACTGCTATAACTCAAAAATGCAATAAGATAAGTTCAAACTTTAAAAGACATGTTGTGCAGATGTACAAGCCCCTCTTGCACAGAAAGTTTGGGTTAGATATCTTTTGTAGTTTCTTCAGAACACACAAATTATCTAAAAATGCTTTTGAAGCAATAGACACAAAAACAGCTATAAATCCAAAACCTAATATGATAGACTCAAACTTTAAACTATATATTGTGTAGATTTACAGGTCCTACTTGCCCAGCAAAAAGGGTTCGAATAGCTTTTGCACTTTTTTCGAAACTCACAAACAACTGTTCATGGGCTGAAAAGGCTTTTGGAGCAATAAAAACTTAAAAACTGCTATAACTCAAAAATGCAATAAGATAAGTTCAAACTTTAAAAGACATGTTGTGCAGATGTACAAGCCCCTCTTGCACAGAAAGTTTGGGTTAGATATCTTTTGTAGTTTCTTCAGAACACACAAATTATCTAAAAATGCTTTTGAAGCAATAGACACAAAAACAGCTATAAATCCAAAACCTAATATGATAGACTCAAACTTTAAACTATATATTGTGTAGATTTACAGGTCCTACTTGCCCAGCAAAAAGGGTTCGAATAGCTTTTGCACTTTTTTCGAAAACTCACAAACAACTGTTCATGGGCTGAAAAGGCTTTTGGAGCAATAAAAACGTAAAAACTGCTATAACTCAAAAATGCAATAAGATAAGTTCAAACTTTAGAAGACATTTTGTGGAGATGTACAAGCCCCTCTTGCACATAAAGTTTGGGTTAGATATCTCTTGTAGTTTCTACAGAACACACAAATTATCTAAAAATGCTTTTGAAGCAATAGACACAAAAACAGCTATAAATCCAAAACCTAATATGATAGACTCAAACTTTAAACTATATATTGTGTAGATTTACAGGTCCTACTTGCCCAGCAAAAAGGGTTTGAATAGCTCTTGCACTTTTTTCGAAACTCACAAACAACTGTTCATGGGCTGAAAAGTCTTTTGGAGCAATAAAAACGTAAAAACTGCTATAACTCAAAAATGCAATAAGATAAGTTCAAACTTTAAAAGACATGTTGTGCAGATGTACAAGCCCCTCTTGCACAGAAAGTTTGGGTTAGATATCTCTTGTAGTTTCTTCAGAACACACAAATTATCTAAAAATGCTTTTGAAGCAATAGACACAAAAACAGCTATAAATCCAAAACCTAATATGATAGACTCAAACTTTAAACTATATATTGTGTAGATTTACAGGTCCTACTTGCCCAGCAAAAAGGGTTTGAATAGCTCTTGCACTTTTTTCGAAACTCACAAACAACTGTTCATGGGCTGAAAAGGCTTTTGGAGCAATAAAAACGTAAAAACTGCTATAACTCAAAAATGCAATAAGATAAGTTCAAACTTTAAAAGACATGTTGTGCAGATGTACAAGCCCCTCTTGCACATAAAGTTTGGGTTAGATATCTCTTGTAGTTTCTTCAGAACACACAAATTATCTAAAAATGCTTTTGAAGCAATAGACACAAAAACAGCTATAAATCCAAAACCTAATATGATAGACTCAAACTTTAAACTATATATTGTGTAGATTTACAGGTCCTACTTGCCCAGCAAAAAGGGTTTGAATAGCTTTTGCACTTTTTTCGAAAACTCACAAAAAACTGTTCATGGGCTGAAAAGGCTTTTGGAGCAATAAAAACGTAAAAACTGCTATAACTCAAAAATGCAATAAGATAAGTTCAAACTTTAAAAGACATTTTGTGTAGATGTACAAGCCCCTCTTGCACAGAAAGTTTGGGTTAGATATCTCTTGTAGTTTCTTCAGAACACACAAATTATCTGAAAATGCTTTTGAAGCAATAGACACAAAAACAGCTATAAATCCAAAACCTAATATGATAGACTCAAACTTTAAACTATGTATTGTGTAGATTTACAGGTCCTACTTGCCCAGCAAAAAGGGTTTGAATAGCTCTTGCTCTTTTTTCGAAACGCACACAACTGTTCATGGGCTGAAAAGGCTTTTGGAGCAATAAAAACGTAAAAACTGCTATAACTCAAAAATTCAATAAGATAAGTTCAAACTTTAAAAGACATGTTGTGCAGATGTACAAGCCCCTCTTGCACAGAAAGTTTGGGTTAGATATCTCTTGTAGTTTCTTCAGAACACACAAAATATCTGAAAATGTTTTTGAAGCAATAAACACAAAAACAGCTATAAATCCAAAACCTAATATGATAGACTCAAACTTTAAACTATGTATTGTGTAGATTTACAGGTCCTACTTGCCTAGCAAAAAGGGTTTGAATAGCTCTTTCACTTTTTTTCGAAACGCACACAACTGTTCATGGGCTGAAAAGGCTTTTGGAGCAATAAAAACTTAAAAACTGCTATAACTCAAAAATGCAATAAGATAAGTTCAAACTTTAAAAGACATGTTCTGCAGATGTACAAGCCCCTCTTGCACAGAAAGTTTGGGTTAGATATCTCTTGTAGTTTCTTCAGAACACACAAATTATCTGAAAATGCTTTTGAAGCAATAGACACAAAAACAGCTATAAATCCAAAACCTAATATGATACACTCAAACTTTAAACTATGTATTGTGTAGATTTACAGGTCCTACTTGCCCTGCAAAAAGGGTTTGAATAGCTCTTGCACTTTTTTCGAAACGCACACAACTGTTCATGGGCTGAAAAGGCTTTTGGAGCAATAAAAACGTAAAAACTGCTATAACTCAAAAATTCAATAAGATAAGTTCAAACTTTAAAAGACATGTTGTGCAGATGTACAAGCCCCTCTTGCACAGAAAGTTTGGGTTAGATATCTCTTGTAGTTTCTTCAGAACACACAAATTATCTGAAAATGCTTTTGAAGCAATAGACACAAAAACAGCTATAAATCCAAAACCTAATATGATAGACTCAAACTTTAAACTATATATTGTGTAGATTTACAGGTCCTACTTGCCCAGCAAAAAGGGTTTGAATAGCTCTTGCACTTTTTTCGAAACTCACAAACAACTGTTCATGGGCTGAAAAGGCTTTTGGAGCAATAAAAACGTAAAAACTGTTATAACTCAAAAATGCAATAAGATAGGTTCAAACTTTAAAAAAGATGTTGTGCAGATGTACAAGCCCCTCTTGCACAGAAAGTTTGGGTTAGATATCTCTTGTAGTTTCTTCAGAACACACAAATTATCTGAAAATGCTTTTGAAGCAATAGACACAAAAACAGCTATAAATCCAAAACCTAATATGATAGACTCAAACTTTAAACTATATATTGTGTAGATTTACAGGTCCTACTTCCCCAGCAAAAAGGGTTTGAATAGCTCTTGCACTTTTTTCGAAAACTCACAAACAACTGTTCATGGGCTGAAAAGGCTTTTGGAGCAATAAAAACGTAAAAACTGCTATAACTCAAAAATGCAATAAGATAAGTTCAAACTTTAAAAGACATGTTGTGCAGATGTACAAGCCCCTCTTGCACAGAAAGTTTGGGTTAGATATCTCTTGTAGTTTCTTCAGAACACACAAATGATCTAAAAATGCTTTTGAAGCAATAGACACAAAAACAGCTATAAATCCAAAACCTAATATGATAGACTCCAACTTTAAACTATATATTGTGTAGATTTACAGGTCCTACTTGCCCAGCAAAAAGGGTTCGAATAGCTTTTGCACTTTTTTCGAAAACTCACAAACAACTGTTCATGGGCTGAAAGGGCTTTTGGAGCAATAAAAACTTAAAAACTGCTATAACTCAAAAATGCAATAAGATAAGTTCAAACTTTAAAAGACATGTTGTGCAGATGTACAAGCCCCTCTTGCACAGAAAGTTTGGGTTAGATATCTCTTGTAGTTTCTTCAGAACACACAAATTATCTGAAAATGCTTTTGAAGCAATAGACACAAAAACAGCTATAAATCCAAAACCTAATATGATAGACTCAAACTTTAAACTATATATTGTGTAGATTTACAGGTCCTACTTGCCCAGCAAAAAGGGTTCGAATAGCTTTTGCACTTTTTTCGAAAACTCACAAACAACGGTTCATGGGCTGGAAAGGCTTTTGGAGCAATAAAAACGTAAAAACTGCTATAACTCAAAAATGCAATAAGATAAGTTCAAACTTTAAAAGACATGTTGTGCAGATGTACAAGCTCCTCTTGCACAGAAAGTTTGGGTTAGATATCTCTTGTAGTTTCTTCAGAACACACAAATTATCTAAAAATGCTTTTGAAGAAATAGACACAAAAACAGCTATAAATCCAAAACCTAATATGATAGACTCAAACTTTAAACTATATATTGTGTAGATGTACAGGTCCTACTTGCCCAGCAAAAAGGGTTCGAATAGCTTTTGCACTTTTTTAGAAAACTCACAAACAACTGTTCATGGGCTGAAAAGGCTTTTGGAGCAATAAAAACATAAAAACTGCTATAACTCAAAAATGCAATAAGATAAGTTCAAACTTTAAAAGACATTTTGTGCAGATGTACAAGCCCCTCTTGCACAGAAAGTTTGGGTTAGATAGCTCTTGTAGTTTCTTCAGAACACACAAATTATCTGAAAATGCTTTTGAAGCAATAGACACAAAAACAGCTATAAATCCAAAACCTAATATGATAGACTCAAACTTTAAACTATGTATTGTGTAGATTTACAGGTCCTACTTGCCCAGCAAAAAGGGTTTGAATAGCTCTTGCTCTTTTTTCGAAACGCACACAACTGTTCATGGGCTGAAAAGGCTTTTGGAGCAATAAAAACGTAAAAACTGCTATAACTCAAAAATTCAATAAGATAAGTTCAAACTTTAAAAGACATGTTGTGCAGATGTACAAGCCCCTCTTGCACAGAAAGTTTGGGTTAGATATCTCTTGTAGTTTCTTCAGAACACACAAAATATCTGAAAATGTTTTTGAAGCAATAGACACAAAAACAGCTATAAATCCAAAACCTAATATGATAGACTCAAACTTTAAACTATGTATTGTGTAGATTTACAGGTCCTACTTGCCTAGCAAAAAGGGTTTGAATAGCTCTTTCACTTTTTTTCGAAACGCACACAACTGTTCATGGGCTGAAAAGGCTTTTGGAGCAACAAAAACTTAAAAACTGCTATAACTCAAAAATGCAATAAGATAAGTTCAAACTTTAAAAGACATGTTCTGCAGATGTACAAGCCCCTCTTGCACAGAAAGTTTGGGTTAGATATCTCTTGTAGTTTCTTCAGAACACACAAATTATCTGAAAATGCTTTTGAAGCAATAGACACAAAAACAGCTATAAATCCAAAACCTAATATGATAGACTCAAACTTTAAACTATGTATTGTGTAGATTTACAGGTCCTACTTGCCCTGCAAAAAGGGTTTGAATAGCTCTTGCACTTTTTTCGAAACGCACACAACTGTTCATGGGCTGAAAAGGCTTTTGGAGCAATAAAAACGTAAAAACTGCTATAACTCAAAAATTCAATAAGATAAGTTCAAACTTTAAAAGACATGTTGTGCAGATGTACAAGCCCCTCTTGCACAGAAAGTTTGGGTTAGATATCTCTTGTAGTTTCTTCAGAACACACAAATTATCTGAAAATGCTTTTGAAGCAATAGACACAAAAACAGCTATAAATCCAAAACCTAATATGATAGACTCAAACTTTAAACTATATATTGTGTAGATTTACAGGTCCTACTTGCCCAGCAAAAAGGGTTTGAATAGCTCTTGCACTTTTTTCGAAACTCACAAACAACTGTTCATGGGCTGAAAAGGCTTTTGGAGCAATAAAAACGTTAAAACTGCTATAACTCAAAAATGCAATAAGATAAGTTCAAACTTTAAAAGACATGTTGTGCAGATGTACAAGCCCCTCTTGCACAGAAAGTTTGGGTTAGATATCTCTTGTAGTTTCTTCAGAACACACAAATTATCTGAAAATGCTTTTGAAGCAATAGACACAAAAACAGCTATAAATCCAAAACCTAATATGATAGACTCAAACTTTAAACTATGTATTGTGTAGATTTACAGGTCCTACTTGCCCAGCAAAAAGGGTTTGAATAGCTCTTGCTCTTTTTTCGAAACGCACACAACTGTTCATGGGCTGAAAAGGCTTTTGGAGCAATAAAAACGTAAAAACTGCTATAACTCAAAAATTCAATAAGATAAGTTCGAACTTTAAAAGACATGTTGTGCAGATGTACAAGCCCCTCTTGCACAGAAAGTTTGGGTTAGATATCTCTTGTAGTTTCTTCAGAACACACAAAATATCTGAAAATGTTTTTGAAGCAATAGACACAAAAACAGCTATAAATCAAAAACCTAATATGATAGACTCAAACTTTAAACTATGTATTGTGTAGATTTACAGGTCCTACTTGCCTAGCAAAAAGGGTTTGAATAGCTCTTTCACTTTTTTTCGAAACGCACACAACTGTTCATGGGCTGAAAAGGCTTTTGGAGCAATAAAAACGTAAAAACTGCTATAACTCAAAAATGCAATAAGATAAGTTCAAACTTTAAAAGACATGTAGTGCAGATGTACAAGCCCCTCTTGCACAGAAAGTTTGGGTTAGATATCTCTTGTAGTTTCTTCAGAACACACAAATGATCTGAAAATGTTTTTGAAGCAATAGACACAAAAACAGCTATAAATCCAAAACCTAATATGATAGACTCAAACTTTAAACTATGTATTGTGTAGATTTACAGGTCCTACTTGCCTAGCAAAAAGGGTTTGAATAGCTCTTTCACTTTTTTTCGAAACGCACACAACTGTTCATTGGCTGAAAAGGCTTTTGGAGCAATAAAAACTTAAAACTGCCATAACTCAAAAATGCAATAAGATAAGTTCAAACTTTAAAAGACATGTTGTGCAGATGTACAAGCCCCTCTTGCACAGAAAGTTTGGGTTAGATATCTCTTGTAGTTTCTTCAGAACACAAAAATTATCTAAAAATGCTTTTGAAGCAATAGACACAAAAACAGCTATAAATCCAAAACCTAATATGATAGACTCAAACTTTAAACTATATATTGTGTAGATTTACAGGTCCTACTTGCCCAGCAAAAAGGGTTTGAATAGCTCTTGCACTTTTTTCGAAACTCACAAACAACTGTTCATGGGCTGAAAAGGCTTTTGGAGCAATAAAAACGTTAAAACTGTTATAACTCAAAAATGCAATAAGATAAGTTCAAACTTTAAAAGACATGTTGTGCAGATGTACAAGTCCCTCTTGCACAGAAAGTTTGGGTTAGATATCTCTTGTAGTTTCTTCAGAACACACAAATTATCTAAAAATGCTTTTGAAGCAATAGACACAAAAACAGCTATAAATCCAAAACCTAATATGATAGACTCAAACTTTAAACTATATATTGTGTAGATTTACAGGTCCTACTTGCCCAGCAAAAAGGGTTCGAATAGCTCTTGCACTTTTTTCGAAACTCACAAACAACTGTTCATGGGCTGAAAAGGCTTTTGGAGCAATAAAAACTTAAAAACTGCTATAACTCAAAAATGCAATAAGATAAGTTCAAACTTTAAAAGACATGTTGTGCAGATGTACAAGCCCCTCTTGCACAGAAAGTTTGGGTTAGATATCTTTTGTAGTTTCTTCAGAACACACAAATTATCTAAAAATGCTTTTGAAGCAATAGACACAAAAACAGCTATAAATCCAAAACCTAATATGATAGACTCAAACTTTAAACTATATATTGTGTAGATTTACAGGTCCTACTTGCCCAGCAAAAAGGGTTCGAATAGCTTTTGCACTTTTTTCGAAACTCACAAACAACTGTTCATGGGCTGAAAAGGCTTTTGGAGCAATAAAAACTTAAAAACTGCTATAACTCAAAAATGCAATAAGATAAGTTCAAACTTTAAAAGACATGTTGTGCAGATGTACAAGCCCCTCTTGCACAGAAAGTTTGGGTTAGATATCTTTTGTAGTTTCTTCATAACACACAAATTATCTAAAAATGCTTTTGAAGCAATAGACACAAAAACAGCTATAAATCCAAAACCTAATATGATAGACTCAAACTTTAAACTATATATTGTGTAGATTTACAGGTTCTACTTGCCCAGCAAAAAGGGTTTGAATAGCTCTTGCACTTTTTTCGAAACTCACAAACAACTGTTCATGGGCTGAAAAGTCTTTTGGAGCAATAAAAACGTAAAAACTGCTATAACTCAAAAATGCAATAAGATAAGTTCAAACTTTAAAAGACATGTTGTGCAGATGTACAAGCCCCTCTTGCACAGAAAGTTTGGGTTAGATATCTCTTGTAGTTTCTTCAGAACACACAAATTATCTAAAAATGCTTTTGAAGCAATAGACACAAAAACAGCTATAAATCCAAAACCTAATATGATAGACTCAAACTTTAAACTATATATTGTGTAGATTTACAGGTCCTACTTGCCCAGCAAAAAGGGTTTGAATAGCTCTTGCACTTTTTTCGAAACTCACAAACAACTGTTCATGGGCTGAAAAGGCTTTTGGAGCAATAAAAACGTAAAAACTGCTATAACTCAAAAATGCAATAAGATAAGTTCAAACTTTAAAAGACATGTTGTGCAGATGTACAAGCCCCTCTTGCACAGAAAGTTTGGGTTAGATATCTCTTGTAGTTTCTTCAGAACACACAAATTATCTGAAAATGCTTTTGAAGCAATAGACACAAAAACAGCTATAAATCCAAAACCTAATATGATAGACTCAAACTTTAAACTATATATTGTGTAGATTTACAGGTCCTACTTGCCCAGCAAAAAGGGTTTGAATAGCTCTTGCACTTTTTTCGAAACTCACAAACAACTGTTCATGGGCTGAAAAGGCTTTTGGAGCAATAAAAACGTTAAAACTGTTATAACTCAAAAATGCAAAAAGATAAGTTCAAACTTTAAAAGACATGTTGTGCAGATGTACAAGCCCCTCTTGCACAGAAAGTTTGGGTTAGATATCTCTTGTAGTTTCTTCAGAACACACAAATTATCTAAAAATGCTTTTGAAGCAATAGACACAAAAACAGCTATAAATCCAAAACCTAATATGATAGACTCAAACTTTAAACTATATATTGTGTAGATTTACAGGTCCTACTTGCCCAGCAAAAAGGGTTTGAATAGCTTTTGCACTTTTTTCGAAAACTCACAAACAACTGTTCATGGGCTGAAAAGGCTTTTGGAGCAATAAAAACGTAAAAACTGCTATAACTCAAAAATGCAATAAGATAAGTTCAAACTTTAAAAGACATTTTGTGTAGATGTACAAGCCCCTCTTGCACAGAAAGTTTGGGTTAGATATCTCTTGTAGTTTCTTCAGAACACACAAATTATCTGAAAATGCTTTTGAAGCAATAGACACAAAAACAGCTATAAATCCAAAACCTAATATGATAGACTCAAACTTTAAACTATGTATTGTGTAGATTTACAGGTCCTACTTGCCCAGCAAAAAGGGTTTGAATAGCTCTTGCTCTTTTTTCGAAACGCACACAACTGTTCATGGGCTGAAAAGGCTTTTGGAGCAATAAAAACGTAAAAACTGCTATAACTCAAAAATTCAATAAGATAAGTTCAAACTTTAAAAGACATGTTGTGCAGATGTACAAGCCCCTCTTGCACAGAAAGTTTGGGTTAGATATCTCTTGTAGTTTCTTCAGAACACACAAAATATCTGAAAATGTTTTTGAAGCAATAAACACAAAAACAGCTATAAATCCAAAACCTAATATGATAGACTCAAACTTTAAACTATGTATTGTGTAGATTTACAGGTCCTACTTGCCTAGCAAAAAGGGTTTGAATAGCTCTTTCACTTTTTTTCGAAACGCACACAACTGTTCATGGGCTGAAAAGGCTTTTGGAGCAATAAAAACTTAAAAACTGCTATAACTCAAAAATGCAATAAGATAAGTTCAAACTTTAAAAGACATGTTCTGCAGATGTACAAGCCCCTCTTGCACAGAAAGTTTGGGTTAGATATCTCTTGTAGTTTCTTCAGAACACACAAATTATCTGAAAATGCTTTTGAAGCAATAGACACAAAAACAGCTATAAATCCAAAACCTAATATGATACACTCAAACTTTAAACTATGTATTGTGTAGATTTACAGGTCCTACTTGCCCTGCAAAAAGGGTTTGAATAGCTCTTGCACTTTTTTCGAAACGCACACAACTGTTCATGGGCTGAAAAGGCTTTTGGAGCAATAAAAACGTAAAAACTGCTATAACTCAAAAATTCAATAAGATAAGTTCAAACTTTAAAAGACATGTTGTGCAGATGTACAAGCCCCTCTTGCACAGAAAGTTTGGGTTAGATATCTCTTGTAGTTTCTTCAGAACACACAAATTATCTGAAAATGCTTTTGAAGCAATAGACACAAAAACAGCTATAAATCCAAAACCTAATATGATAGACTCAAACTTTAAACTATATATTGTGTAGATTTACAGGTCCTACTTGCCCAGCAAAAAGGGTTTGAATAGCTCTTGCACTTTTTTCGAAACTCACAAACAACTGTTCATGGGCTGAAAAGGCTTTTGGAGCAAAAAAAACGTAAAAACTGTTATAACTCAAAAATGCAATAAGATAGGTTCAAACTTTAAAAAAGATGTTGTGCAGATGTACAAGCCCCTCTTGCACAGAAAGTTTGGGTTAGATATCTCTTGTAGTTTCTTCAGAACACACAAATTATCTGAAAATGCTTTTGAAGCAATAGACACAAAAAATGCTATAAATCCAAAACCTAATATGATAGACTCAAACTTTAAACTATATATTGTGTAGATTTACAGGTCCTACTTCCCCAGCAAAAAGGGTTTGAATAGCTCTTGCACTTTTTTCGAAAACTCACAAACAACTGTTCATGGGCTGAAAAGGCTTTTGGAGCAATAAAAACGTAAAAACTGCTATAACTCAAAAATGCAATAAGATAAGTTCAAACTTTAAAAGACATGTTGTGCAGATGTACAAGCCCCTCTTGCACAGAAAGTTTGGGTTAGATATCTCTTGTAGTTTCTTCAGAACACACAAATGATCTAAAAATGCTTTTGAAGCAATAGACACAAAAACAGCTATAAATCCAAAACCTAATATGATAGACTCCAACTTTAAACTATATATTGTGTAGATTTACAGGTCCTACTTGCCCAGCAAAAAGGGTTCGAATAGCTTTTGCACTTTTTTCGAAAACTCACAAACAACTGTTCATGGGCTGAAAGGGCTTTTGGAGCAATAAAAACTTAAAAACTGCTATAACTCAAAAATGCAATAAGATAAGTTCAAACTTTAAAAGACATGTTGTGCAGATGTACAAGCCCCTCTTGCACAGAAAGTTTGGGTTAGATATCTCTTGTAGTTTCTTCAGAACACACAAATTATCTGAAAATGCTTTTGAAGCAATAGACACAAAAACAGCTATAAATCCAAAACCTAATATGATAGACTCAAACTTTAAACTATATATTGTGTAGATTTACAGGTCCTACTTGCCCAGCAAAAAGGGTTCGAATAGCTTTTGCACTTTTTTCGAAAACTCACAAACAACGGTTCATGGGCTGGAAAGGCTTTTGGAGCAATAAAAACGTAAAAACTGTTATAACTCAAAAATGCAATAAGATAAGTTCAAACTTTAAAAGACATGTTGTGCAGATGTACAAGCTCCTCTTGCACAGAAAGTTTGGGTTAGATATCTCTTGTAGTTTCTTCAGAACACACAAATTATCTAAAAATGCTTTTGAAGCAATAGACACAAAAACAGCTATAAATCCAAAACCTAATATGATAGACTCAAACTTTAAACTATATATTGTGTAGATGTACAGGTCCTACTTGCCCAGCAAAAAGGGTTCGAATAGCTTTTGCACTTTTTTAGAAAACTCACAAACAACTGTTCATGGGCTGAAAAGGATTTTGGAGCAATAAAAACATAAAAACTGCTATAACTCAAAAATGCAATAAGATAAGTTCAAACTTTAAAAGACATTTTGTGCAGATGTACAAGCCCCTCTTGCACAGAAAGTTTGGGTTAGATATCTCTTGTAGTTTCTTCAGAACACACAAATTATCTGAAAATGCTTTTGAAGCAATAGACACAAAAACAGCTATAAATCAAAAACCTAATATGATAGACTCAAACTTTGAACTATGTATTGTGTAGATTTACAGGTCCTACTTGCCCAGCAAAAAGGGTTTGAATAGCTCTTGCACTTTTTTCGAAACGCACACAACTGTTCATGGGCTGAAAAGGCTTTTGGAGCAATAAAAACGTAAAAACTGCTATAACTCAAAAATGCAATAAGATAAGTTCAAACTTTAAAAGACATGTTGTGCAGATGTACAAGCCCCTCTTGCACAGAAAGTTTGGGTTAGATATCTCTTGTAGTTTCTTCAGAACACACAAATTATCTGAAAATGTTTTTGAAGCAATAGACACAAAAACAGCTATAAATCCAAAACCTAATATGATAGACTCAAACTTTAAACTATGTATTGTGTAGATTTACAGGTCCTACTTGCCTAGCAAAAAGGGTTTGAATAGCTCTTTCACTTTTTTTCGAAACGCACACAACTGTTCATTGGCTGAAAAGGCTTTTGGAGCAATAAAAACTTAAAACTGCCATAACTCAAAAATGCAATAAGATAAGTTCAAACTTTAAAAGACATGTTGTGCAGATGTACAAGCCCCTCTTGCACAGAAAGTTTGGGTTAGATATCTCTTGTAGTTTCTTCAGAACACACAAATTATCAGAAAATGCTTTTGAAGCAATAGACACAAAAACAGCTATAAATCCAAAACCTAATATGATAGACTCAAACTTTAAACTATATATTGTGTAGATTTACAGGTCCTACTTGCCCAGCAAAAAGGGTTTGAATAGCTCTTGCACTTTTTTCGAAAACTCACAAACAACTGTTCATGGGCTGAAAAGGCTTTTGGAGCAATAAAAACTTAAAAACTGCTATAACTCAAAAATGCAATAAGATAAGTTCAAACTTTAAAAGACATGTTGTGCAGATGTACAAGCCCCTCTTGCACATAAAGTTTGGGTTAGATATCTCTTGTAGTTTCTTCAGAACACACAAATTATCTGAAAATGCTTTTGAAGCAATAGACACAAAAACAGCTATAAATCCAAAACCTAATATGATAGACTCAAACTTTAAACTATATATTGTGTAAATTTACAGGTCCTACTTGCCTAGCAAAAAGGGTTTGAATAGCTCTTACACTTTTTTTCGAAACGCACAAAACTGTTCATGGGCTGAAAAGGCTTTTGGAGCAATAAAAACGTAAAAACTGCTATAACTCAAAAATTCAATAAGATAAGTTCAAACTTTAAAAGACATTTTGTGCAGATGTACAAGCTCCTCTTGCACAGAAAGTTTGGGTTAGATATCTCTTGTAGTTTCTTCAGAACACACAAATTATCTAAAAATGCTTTTGAAGCAATAGACACAAAAACAGCTATAAATCCAAAACCTAATATGATAGACTCAAACTTTAAACTATATATTGTGTAGATTTACAGGTCCTACTTGCCCAGCAAAAAGGGTTCGAATAGCTTTTGCACTTTTTTCGAAAACTCACAAACAACTGTTCATGGGCTGAAAAGGCTTTTGGAGCAATAAAAACGTAAAAACTGCTATAACACAAAAATGCAATAAGATAAGTTCAAACTTTAAAAGACATGTTGTGCAGATGTACAAGCCCCTCTTGCACAGAAAGTTTGGGTTAGATATCTTTTGTAGTTTCTTCAGAACACACAAATGATCTAAAAATGCTTTTGAAGCAATAGACACAAAAACAGCTATA
Organism: Eucyclogobius newberryi; assembly: GCF_026437365.1. NCBI lineage: Eukaryota > Metazoa > Chordata > Actinopteri > Gobiiformes > Gobiidae > Eucyclogobius > Eucyclogobius newberryi. The sequence continues at coordinate 14,151,020 of NW_027316532.1, forward strand.
AATCCAAAACCTAATATGATAGACTCAAACTTTAAACTATATATTGTGTAGATTTACAGGTCCTACTTGCCCAGCAAAAAGGGTTCGAATAGCTTTTGCACTTTTTTCGAAAACTCACAAACAACTGTTCATGGGCTGAAAAGGCTTTTGGAGCAATAAAAACTTAAAAACTGCTATAACTCAAAAATGCAATAAGATAAGTTCAAACTTTAAAAAATATGTTGTGCAGATGTACAAGCCCCTCTTGCACAGAAAGTTTGGGTTAGATATCTCTTGTAGTTTCTTCAGAACACACAAATTATCTGAAAATGCTTTTGAAGCAATAGACACAAAAACAGCTATAAATCAAAAACCTAATATGATAGACTCAAACTTTGAACTATGTATTGTGTAGATTTACAGGTCCTACTTGCCCAGCAAAAAGGGTTTGAATAGCTCTTGCACTTTTTTCGAAACTCACAAACAACTGTTCATGGGCTGAAAAGGCTTTTGGAGCAATAAAAACGTTAAAACTGTTATAACTCAAAAATGCAATAAGATAAGTTCAAACTTTAAAAGACATGTTGTGCAGATGTACAAGCCCCTCTTGCACAGAAAGTTTGGGTTAGATATCTCTTGTAGTTTCTTCAGAACACACAAATTATCTGAAAATGCTTTTGAAGCAAAAGACACAAAAACAGCTATAAATCCAAAACCTAATATGATAGACTCAAACTTTAAACTATATATTGTGTAGATTTACAGGTCCTACTTGCCCAGCAAAAACGGTTCGAATAGCTTTTGCACTTTTTTCGAAAACTCACAAACAACTGTTCATGGGCTGAAAAGGCTTTTGGAGCAATAAAAACGTAAAAACTGCTATCACTCAAAAATGCAATAAGATAAGTTCAAACTTTAAAAGACATTTTGTGCAGATGTACAAGCCCCTCTTGTACAGAAAGTTTGGGTTAGATATCTCTTGTAGTTTCTTCAGAACACACAAATTATCTGAAAATGCTTTTGAAGCAATAGACACAAAAACAGCTATAAATCCAAACACTAATATGATAGACTCAAACTTTAAACTATGAATTGTGTAGATTTACAGGTCCTACTTGCCCAGCAAAAAGGGTTTGAATAGCTCTTGCACTTTTTTCGAAACGCACACAACTGTTCATGGGCTGAAAAGGCTTTTGGAGCAATAAAAACGTAAAAACTGCTATAACTCAAAAATTCAATAAGATAAGTTCAAACTTTAAAAGACATGTTGTGCAGATGTACAAGCCCCTCTTGCACAGAAAGTTTGGGTTAGATATCTCTTGTAGTTTCTTCAGAACACACAAATTATCTGAAAATGCTTTTGAAGCAATAGACACAAAAACAGCTATAAATCCAAAACCTAATATGATAGACTCAAACTTTAAACTATATATTGTGTAGATTTACAGGTCCTACTTGCCCAGCAAAAAGGGTTTGAATAGCTCTTGCACTTTTTTCGAAACTCACAAACAACTGTTCATGGGCTGAAAAGGCTTTTGGAGCAATAAAAACGTTAAAACTGCTATAACTCAAAAATGCAATAAGATAAGTTCAAACTTTAAAAGACATGTTGTGCAGATGTACAAGCCCCTCTTGCACAGAAAGTTTGGGTTAGATATCTCTTGTAGTTTCTTCAGAACACACAAATTATCTGAAAATGCTTTTGAAGCAATAGACACAAAAACAGCTATAAATCCAAAACCTAATATGATAGACTCAAACTTTAAACTATATATTGTGTAGATTTACAGGTCCTACTTGCCCAGCAAAAAGGGTTTGAATAGCTCTTGCACTTTTTTCGAAACTCACAAACAACTGTTCATGGGCTGAAAAGGCTTTTGGAGCAATAAAAACGTTAAAACTGTTATAACTCAAAAATGCAATAAGATAAGTTCAAACTTTAAAAGACATGTTGTGCAGATGTACAAGCCCCTCTTGCACAGAAAGTTTGGGTTAGATATCTCTTGTAGTTTCTTCAGAACACACAAATTATCTGAAAATGCTTTTGAAGCAAAAGACACAAAAACAGCTATAAATCCAAAACCTAATATGATAGACTCAAACTTTAAACTATATATTGTGTAGATTTACAGGTCCTACTTGCCCAGCAAAAACGGTTCGAATAGCTTTTGCACTTTTTTCGAAAACTCACAAACAACTGTTCATGGGCTGAAAAGGCTTTTGGAGCAATAAAAACGTAAAAACTGCTATCACTCAAAAATGCAATAAGATAAGTTCAAACTTTAAAAGACATTTTGTGCAGATGTACAAGCTCCTCTTGCACAGAAAGTTTGGGTTAGATATCTCTTGTAGTTTCTTCAGAAAACACAAATTATCTAAAAATGCTTTTGAAGCAATAGACACAAAAACAGCTATAAATCCAAAACCTAATATGATAGACTCAAACTTTAAACTATATATTGTGTAGATTTACAGGTCCTACTTGCCCAGCAAAAAGGGTTCGAATAGCTTTTGCACTTTTTTCGAAAACTCACAAACAACTGTTCATGGGCTGAAAAGGCTTTTGGAGCAATAAAAACTTAAAAACTGCTATAACTCAAAAATGCAATAAGATAAGTTCAAACTTTAAAAGACATGTTGTGCAGATGTACAAGCCCCTCTTGCACATAAAGTTTGGGTTAGATATCTCTTGTAGTTTCTTCAGAACACACAAATTATCTGAAAATGCTTTTGAAGCAATAGACACAAAAACAGCTATAAATCCAAAACCTAATATGATAGACTCAAACTTTAAACTATATATTGTGTAGATTTACAGGTCCTACTTGCCCAGCAAAAAAGGTTTGAATAGCTCTTGCACTTTTTTTGAAACGCAAACAACTGTTCATGGGCTGAAAAGGCTTTTGGAGCAATAAAAACGTAAAAACTGCTATAACTCAAAAATTCAATAAGATAAGTTCAAACTTTAAAATACATGTTGTGCAGATGTACAAGCCCCTCTTGCACAGAAAGTTTGGGTTAGATATCTCTTGTAGTTTCTTCAGAACACACAAATTATCTGAAAATACTTTTGAAGCAATAGACACAAAAACAGCTATAAATCCAAAACCTAATATGATAGACTCAAACTTTAAACTATATATTGTGTAAATTTACAGGTCCTACTTGCCTAGCAAAAAGGGTTTGAATAGCTCTTACACTTTTTTTCGAAACGCACAAAACTGTTCATGGGCTGAAAAGGCTTTTGGAGCAATAAAAACGTAAAAACTGCTATAACTCAAAAATTTCAATAAGATAAGTTCAAACTTTAAAAGACATTTTGTGCAGATGTACAAGCTCCTCTTGCACAGAAAGTTTGGGTTAGATATCTCTTGTAGTTTCTTCAGAACACACAAATTATCTAAAAATGCTTTTGAAGCAATAGACACAAAAACAGCTATAAATCCAAAACCTAATATGATAGACTCAAACTTTAAACTATATATTGTGTAGATTTACAGGTCCTACTTGCCCAGCAAAAAGGGTTCGAATAGCTTTTGCACTTTTTTCGAAAACTCACAAACAACTGTTCATGGGCTGAAAAGGCTTTTGGAGCAATAAAAACTTAAAAACTGCTATAACTCAAAAATGCAATAAGATAAGTTCAAACTTTAAAAGACATGTTGTGCAGATGTACAAGCCCCTCTTGCACATAAAGTTTGGGTTAGATATCTCTTGTAGTTTCTTCAGAACACACAAATTATCTGAAAATGCTTTTGAAGCAATAGACACAAAAACAGCTATAAATCCAAAACCTAATATGATAGACTCAAACTTTAAACTATATATTGTGTAAATTTACAGGTCCTACTTGCCTAGCAAAAAGGGTTTGAATAGCTCTTACACTTTTTTTCGAAACGCACAAAACTGTTCATGGGCTGAAAAGGCTTTTGGAGCAATAAAAACGTAAAAACTGCTATAACTCAAAAATTCAATAAGATAAGTTCAAACTTTAAAAGACATTTTGTGCAGATGTACAAGCTCCTCTTGCACAGAAAGTTTGGGTTAGATATCTCTTGTAGTTTCTTCAGAACACACAAATTATCTAAAAATGCTTTTGAAGCAATAGACACAAAAACAGCTATAAATCCAAAACCTAATATGATAGACTCAAACTTTAAACTATATATTGTGTAGATTTAAAGGTCCTACTTGCCCAGCAAAAAGGGTTTGAATAGCTTTTGCACTTTTTTCGAAAACTCACAAACAACTGTTCATGGGCTGAAAAGGCTTTTGGAGCAATAAAAACTTAAAAACTGCTATAACTCAAAAATGCAATAAGATAAGTTCAAACTTTAAAAGACATGTTGTGCAGATGTACAAGCCCCTCTTGCACAGAAAGTTTGGGTTAGATATCTTTTGTAGTTTCTTCAGAACACACAAATTATCTAAAAATGCTTTTGAAGCAATAGACACAAAAACAGCTATAAATCCAAAACCTAATATGATAGACTCAAACTTTAAACTATATATTGTGTAGATTTACAGGTCCTACTTGCCCAGCAAAAAGGGTTCGAATAGCTTTTGCACTTTTTTCGAAAACTCACAAACAACTGTTCATGGGCTGAAAAGGCTTTTGGAGCAATAAAAACGTAAAAACTGCTATAACACAAAAATGCAATAAGATAAGTTCAAACTTTGAAAGACATTTTGTGCAGATGTACAAGCCCCTCTTGCACAGAAAGTTTGGGTTAGATATCTCTTGTAGTTTCTTCAGAACACACAAATTATCTAAAAATGCTTTTGAAGCAATAGACACAAAAACAGCTATAAATCCAAAACCTAATATGATAGACTCAAACTTTAAACTATATATTGTGTAGATTTACAGGTCCTACTTGCCCAGCAAAAAGGGTTTGAATAGCTCTTGCACTTTTTTCGAAACTCACAAACAACTGTTCATGGGCTGAAAAGGCTTTTGGAGCAATAAAAACGTAAAAACTGCTATAACTCACAAATGCAATAAGATAAGTTCAAACTTTAAAAGACATGTTGTGCAGATGTACAAGCCCCTCTTGCACAGAAAGTTTGGGTTAGATATCTTTTGTAGTTTCTTCAGAACACACAAATGATCTAAAAATGCTTTTGAAGCAATAGACACAAAAACAGCTATAAATCCAAAACCTAATATGATAGACTCAAACTTTAAACTATATATTGTGTAGATTTACAGGTCCTACTTGCCCAGCAAAAAGGGTTCGAATAGCTTTTGCACTTTTTTCGAAAACTCACAAACAACTGTTCATGGGCTGAAAAGGCTTTTGGAGCAATAAAAACTTAAAAACTGCTATAACTCAAAAATGCAATAAGATAAGTTCAAACTTTAAAAAATATGTTGTGCAGATGTACAAGCCCCTCTTGCACAGAAAGTTTGGGTTAGATATCTCTTGTAGTTTCTTCAGAACACACAAATTATCTGAAAATGCTTTTGAAGCAATAGACACAAAAACAGCTATAAATCAAAAACCTAATATGATAGACTCAAACTTTGAACTATGTATTGTGTAGATTTACAGGTCCTACTTGCCCAGCAAAAAGGGTTTGAATAGCTCTTGCACTTTTTTTCGAAACGCACACAACTGTTCATGGGCTGAAAAGGCTTTTGGAGCAATAAAAACTTAAAAACTGCTATAACTCAAAAATGCAATAAGATAAGTTCAAACTTTAAAAGACATGTTGTGCAGATGTACAAGCCCCTCTTGCACAGAAAGTTTGGGTTAGATATCTCTTGTAGTTTCTTCAGAACACACAAATTATCTAAAAATGCTTTTGAAGCAATAGACACAAAAACAGCTATAAATCCAAAACCTAATATGATAGACTCAAACTTTAAACTATATATTGTGTAGATTTACAGGTCCTACTTGCCCAGCAAAAAGGGTTTGAATAGCTCTTGCACTTTTTTCGAAACTCACAAACAACTGTTCATGGGCTGAAAAGGCTTTTGGAGCAATAAAAACGTTAAAACTGCCATAACTCAAAAATGCAATAAGATAAGTTCAAACTTTAAAAGACATGTTGTGCAGATGTACAAGCCCCTCTTGCACAGAAAGTTTGGGTTAGATATCTCTTGTAGTTTCTTCAGAACACACAAATTATCTGAAAATGCTTTTGAAGCAAAAGACACAAAAACAGCTATAAATCCAAAACCTAATATGATAGACTCAAACTTTAAACTATATATTGTGTAGATTTACAGGTCCTACTTGCCCAGCAAAAACGGTTCGAATAGCTTTTGCACTTTTTTCGAAAACTCACAAACAACTGTTCATGGGCTGAAAAGGCTTTTGGAGCAATAAAAACGTAAAAACTGCTATCACTCAAAAATGCAATAAGATAAGTTCAAACTTTAAAAGACATTTTGTGCAGATGTACAAGCTCCTCTTGCACAGAAAGTTTGGGTTAGATATCTCTTGTAGTTTCTTCAGAACACACAAATTATCTGAAAATGCTTTTGAAGCAATAGACACAAAAACAGCTATAAATCCAAAACCTATGATAGACTCAAACTTTAAACTATATATTGTGTAGATTTACAGGTCCTACTTGCCCAGCAAAAAGGGTTCGAATAGCTTTTGCACTTTTTTCGAAACTCACAAACAACTGTTCATGGGCTGAAAAGGCTTTTGGAGCAATAAAAACTTAAAAACTGCTATAACTCAAAAATGCAATAAGATAAGTTCAAACTTTAAAAGACATGTTGTGCAGATGTACAAGCCCCTCTTGCACAGAAAGTTTGGGTTAGATATCTTTTGTAGTTTCTTCAGAACACACAAATTATCTAAAAATGCTTTTGAAGCAATAGACACAAAAACAGCTATAAATCCAAAACCTAATATGATAGACTCAAACTTTAAACTATATATTGTGTAGATTTACAGGTCCTACTTGCCCAGCAAAAAGGGTTCGAATAGCTTTTGCACTTTTTTCGAAAACTCACAAACAACTGTTCATGGGCTGAAAAGGCTTTTGGAGCAATAAAAACGTAAAAACTGCTATAACACAAAAATGCTATAAGATAAGTTCAAACTTTGAAAGACATTTTGTGCAGATGTACAAGCCCCTCTTGCACAGAAAGTTTGGGTTAGATATCTCTTGTAGTTTCTTCAGAACACACAAATTATCTGAAAATGCTTTTGAAGCAATAGACACAAAAACAGCTATAAATCCAAAACCTAATATGATAGACTCAAACTTTAAACTATATATTGTGTAGATTTACAGGTCCTACTTGCCCAGCAAAAAGGGTTTGAATAGCTCTTGCACTTTTTTCGAAACTCACAAACAACTGTTCATGGGCTGAAAAGGCTTTTGGAGCAATAAAAACTTAAAAACTGCTATAACTCAAAAAATGCAATAAGATAAGTTCAAACTTTAAAAGACATGTTGTGCAGATGTACAAGCCCCTCTTGCACAGAAAGTTTGGGTTAGATATCTTTTGTAGTTTCTTCAGAACACACAAATGATCTAAAAATGCTTTTGAAGCAATAGACACAAAAACAGCTATAAATCCAAAACCTAATATGATAGACTCAAACTTTAAACTATATATTGTGTAGATTTACAGGTCCTACTTGCCCAGCAAAAAGGGTTCGAATAGCTTTTGCACTTTTTTCGAAAACTCACAAACAACTGTTCATGGGCTGAAAAGGCTTTTGGAGCAATAAAAACTTAAAAACTGCTATAACTCAAAAATGCAATAAGATAAGTTCAAACTTTAAAAAATATGTTGTGCAGATGTACAAGCCCCTCTTGCACAGAAAGTTTGGGTTAGATATCTCTTGTAGTTTCTTCAGAACACACAAATTATCTGAAAATGCTTTTGAAGCAATAGACACAAAAACGGCTATAAATCAAAAACCTAATATGATAGACTCAAACTTTTAACTATGTATTGTGTAGATTTACAGGTCCTACTTGCCCAGCAAAAAGGGTTTGAATAGCTCTTGCACTTTTTTTCGAAACGCACACAACTGTTCATGGGCTGAAAAGGCTTTTGGAGCAATAAAAACTTAAAAACTGCTATAACTCAAAAATGCAATAAGATAAGTTCAAACTTTAAAAGACATGTTGTGCAGATGTACAAGCCCCTCTTGCACAGAAAGTTTGGGTTAGATATCTCTTGTAGTTTCTTCAGAACACACAAATTATCTAAAAATGCTTTTGAAGCAATAGACACAAAAACAGCTATAAATCCAAAACCTAATATGATAGACTCAAACTTTAAACTATATATTGTGTAGATTTACAGGTCCTACTTGCCCAGCAAAAAAGGTTTGAATAGCTCTTGCACTTTTTTCGAAACGCAAACAACTGTTCATGGGCTGAAAAGGCTTTTGGAGCAATAAAAACGTAAAAACTGCTATAACTCAAAAATTCAATAAGATAAGTTCAAACTTTAAAAGACATGTTGTGCAGATGTACAAGCCCCTCTTGCACAGAAAGTTTGGGTTAGATATCTCTTGTAGTTTCTTCAGAACACACAAATTATCTAAAAATGCTTTTGAAGCAATAGACACAAAAACAGCTATAAATCCAAAACCTAATATGATAGACTCAAACTTTAAACTATATATTGTGTAGATTTACAGGTCCTACTTGCCCAGCAAAAAAGGTTTGAATAGCTCTTGCACTTTTTTCGAAACGCACACAACTGTTCATGGGCTGAAAAGGCTTTTGGAGCAATAAAAACGTAAAAACTGCTATAACTCAAAAATTCAATAAGATAAGTTCAAACTTTAAAAGACAGGTTGTGCAGATTTACAAGCCCCTCTTGCACAGAAAGTTTGGGTTAGATATCTCTTGTAGTTTCTTCAGAACACACAAATTATCTGAAAATGCTTTTGAAACAAAAGACACAAAAACAGCTATAAATCCAAAACCTAATATGATAGACTCAAACTTTAAACTATATATTGTGTAGATTTACAGGTCCTACTTGCCCAGCAAAAACGGTTCGAATAGCTTTTGCACTTTTTTCGAAAACTCACAAACAACTGTTCATGGGCTGAAAAGGCTTTTGGAGCAATAAAAACGTAAAAACTGCTATCACTCAAAAATGCAATAAGATAAGTTCAAACTTTAAAAGACATTTTGTGCAGATGTACAAGCTCCTCTTGCACAGAAAGTTTGGGTTAGATATCTCTTGTAGTTTCTTCAGAAAACACAAATTATCTAAAAATGCTTTTGAAGCAATAGACACAAAAACAGCTATAAATCCAAAACCTAATATGATAGACTCAAACTTTAAACTATATATTGTGTAGATTTACAGGTCCTACTTGCCCAGCAAAAAGGGTTCGAATAGCTTTTGCACTTTTTTCGAAAACTCACAAACAACTGTTCATGGGCTGAAAAGGCTTTTGGAGCAATAAAAACTTAAAAACTGCTATAACTCAAAAATGCAATAAGATAAGTTCAAACTTTAAAAGACATGTTGTGCAGATGTACAAGCCCCTCTTGCACATAAAGTTTGGGTTAGATATCTCTTGTAGTTTCTTCAGAACACACAAATTATCTGAAAATGCTTTTGAAGCAATAGACACAAAAACAGCTATAAATCCAAAACCTAATATGATAGACTCAAACTTTAAACTATATATTGTGTAGATTTACAGGTCCTACTTGCCCAGCAAAAAAGGTTTGAATAGCTCTTGCACTTTTTTCGAAACGCAAACAACTGTTCATGGGCTGAAAAGGCTTTTGGAGCAATAAAAACGTAAAAACTGCTATAACTCAAAAATTCAATAAGATAAGTTCAAACTTTAAAAGACATGTTGTGCAGATGTACAAGCCCCTCTTGCACAGAAAGTTTGGGTTAGATATCTCTTGTAGTTTCTTCAGAACACACAAATTATCTAAAAATGCTTTTGAAGCAATAGACACAAAAACAGCTATAAATCCAAAACCTAATATGATAGACTCAAACTTTAAACTATATATTGTGTAGATTTACAGGTCCTACTTGCCCAGCAAAAAAGGTTTGAATAGCTCTTGCACTTTTTTCGAAACGCACACAACTGTTCATGGGCTGAAAAGGCTTTTGGAGCAATAAAAACGTAAAAACTGCTATAACTCAAAAATTCAATAAGATAAGTTCAAACTTTAAAATACATGTTGTGCAGATGTACAAGCCCCTCTTGCACAGAAAGTTTGGGTTAGATATCTCTTGTAGTTTCTTCAGAACACACAAATTATCTGAAAATACTTTTGAAGCAATAGACACAAAAACAGCTATAAATCCAAAACCTAATATGATAGACTCAAACTTTAAACTATATATTGTGTAAATTTACAGGTCCTACTTGCCTAGCAAAAAGTGTTTGAATAGCTCTTACACTTTTTTTCGAAACGCACAAAACTGTTCATGGGCTGAAAAGGCTTTTGGAGCAATAAAAACGTAAAAACTGCTATAACTCAAAAATTCAATAAGATAAGTTCAAACTTTAAAAGACATTTTGTGCAGATGTACAAGCCCCTCTTGCACAGAAAGTTTGGGTTAGATATCTCTTGTAGTTTCTTCAGAACACACAAATTATCTGAAAATGCTTTTGAAGCAAAAGACACAAAAACAGCTATAAATCCAAAACCTAATATGATAGACTCAAACTTTAAACTATATATTGTGTAGATTTACAGGTCCTACTTGCCCAGCAAAAACGGTTCGAATAGCTTTTGCACTTTTTTCGAAAACTCACAAACAACTGTTCATGGGCTGAAAAGGCTTTTGGAGCAATAAAAACGTAAAAACTGCTATCACTCAAAAATGCAATAAGATAAGTTCAAACTTTAAAAGACATTTTGTGCAGATGTACAAGCTCCTCTTGCACAGAAAGTTTGGGTTAGATATCTCTTGTAGTTTCTTCAGAAAACACAAATTATCTAAAAATGCTTTTGAAGCAATAGACACAAAAACAGCTATAAATCCAAAACCTAATATGATAGACTCAAACTTTAAACTATATATTGTGTAGATTTACAGGTCCTACTTGCCCAGCAAAAAGGGTTCGAATAGCTCTTGCACTTTTTTCGAAACTCACAAACAACTGTTCATGGGCTGAAAAGGCTTTTGGAGCAATAAAAACGTAAAAACTGCTATAACTCAAAAATGCAATAAGATAAGTTCAAACTTTAAAAGACATGTTGTGCAGATGTACAAGCCCCTCTTGCACAGAAAGTTTGGGTTAGATATCTTTTGTAGTTTCTTCAGAACACACAAATGATCTAAAAATGCTTTTGAAGCAATAGACACAAAAACAGCTATAAATCCAAAACCTAATATGATAGACTCAAACTTTAAACTATATATTGTGTAGATTTACAGGTCCTACTTGCCCAGCAAAAAGGGTTCGAATAGCTTTTGCACTTTTTTCGAAAACTCACAAACAACTGTTCATGGGCTGAAAAGGCTTTTGGAGCAATAAAAACTTAAAAACTGCTATAACTCAAAAATGCAATAAGATAAGTTCAAACTTTAAAAAATATGTTGTGCAGATGTACAAGCCCCTCTTGCACAGAAAGTTTGGGTTAGATATCTCTTGTAGTTTCTTCAGAACACACAAATTATCTGAAAATGCTTTTGAAGCAATAGACACAAAAACGGCTATAAATCAAAAACCTAATATGATAGACTCAAACTTTGAACTATGTATTGTGTAGATTTACAGGTCCTACTTGCCCAGCAAAAAGGGTTTGAATAGCTCTTGCACTTTTTTTCGAAACGCACACAACTGTTCATGGGCTGAAAAGGCTTTTGGAGCAATAAAAACTTAAAAACTGCTATAACTCAAAAATGCAATAAGATAAGTTCAAACTTTAAAAGACATGTTGTGCAGATGTACAAGCCCCTCTTGCACAGAAAGTTTGGGTTAGATATCTCTTGTAGTTTCTTCAGAACACAAAAATTATCTAAAAATGCTTTTGAAGCAATAGACACAAAAACAGCTATAAATCCAAAACCTAATATGATAGACTCAAACTTTAAACTATATATTGTGTAGATTTACAGGTCCTACTTGCCCAGCAAAAAGGGTTTGAATAGCTCTTGCACTTTTATCGAAACTCACAAACAACTGTTCATGAACTGAAAAGGCTTTTGGAGCAATAAAAACTTAAAAACTGCTATAACTCAAAAATGCAATAAGATAAGTTCAAACTTTAAAAGACATGTTGTGCAGATGTACAAGCCCCTCTTGCACAGAAAGTTTGGGTTAGATATCTCTTGTAGTTTCTTCAGAACACACAAATTATCTGAAAATGCTTTTGAAGCAATAGACACAAAAACAGCTATAAATCCAAAACCTAATATGATAGACTCAAACTTTAAACTATATATTGTGTAGATTTACAGGTCCTACTTGCCCAGCAAAAAGGGTTTGAATAGCTCTTGCACTTTTTTCGAAACGCACACAACTGTTCATGGGCTGAAAAGGCTTTTGGAGCAATAAAAACGTAAAAACTGCTATAACTCAAAAATGCAATAAGATAAGTTCAAACTTTAAAAGACATTTTGTGCAGATGTACAAGCCCCTCTTGCACAGAAAGTTTGGGTTAGATATCTCTTGTAGTTTCTTCAGAACACACAAATTATCTGAAAATGCTTTTGAAGCAATAGACACAAAAACAGCTATAAATCCAAAACCTAATATGATAGACTCAAACTTTAAACTATGTATTGTGTAGATTTACAGGTCCTACTTGCCCAGCAAAAAGGGTTTGAATAGCTCTTGCACTTTTTTCGAAACGCACACAACTGTTCATGGGCTGAAAAGGCTTTTGGAGCAATAAAAACGTAAAAACTGCTATAACTCAAAAATTCAATAAGATAAGTTCAAACTTTAAAAGACATGTTGTGCAGATGTACAAGCCCCTCTTGCACAGAAAGTTTGGGTTAGATATCTCTTGTAGTTTCTTCAGAACACACAAATTATCTGAAAATGCTTTTGAAGCAATAGACACAAAAACAGCTATAAATCCAAAACCTAATATTATAGACTCAAACTTTAAACTATATATTGTGTAGATTTACAGGTCCTACTTGCCCAGCAAAAAGGGTTTGAATAGCTCTTGCACTTTTTTCGAAACTCACAAACAACTGTTCATGGGCTGAAAAGGCTTTTGGAGCAATAAAAACGTTAAAACTGCTATAACTCAAAAATGCAATAAGATAAGTTCAAACTTTAAAAGACATGTTGTGCAGATGTACAAGCCCCTCTTGCACAGAAAGTTTGGGTTAGATATCTCTTGTAGTTTCTTCAGAACACACAAATTATCTGAAAATGCTTTTGAAGCAATAGACACAAAAACAGCTATAAATCCAAAACCTAATATGATAGACTCAAACTTTAAACTATATATTGTGTAGATTTACAGGTCCTACTTGCCCAGCAAAAAGGGTTTGAATAGCTCTTGCACTTTTTTCGAAACTCACAAACAACTGTTCATGGGCTGAAAAGGCTTTTGGAGCAATAAAAACGTTAAAACTGCTATAACTCAAAAATGCAATAAGATAAGTTCAAACTTTAAAAGACATGTTGTGCAGATGTACAAGCCCCTCTTGCACAGAAAGTTTGGGTTAGATATCTCTTGTAGTTTCTTCAGAACACACAAATTATCTGAAAAGGCTTTTGGAGCAATAGACACAAAAACAGCTATAAATCCAAAACCTAATATGATAGACTCAAACTTTAAACTATATATTGTGTAGATTTACAGGTCCTACTTGCCCAGCAAAAAGGGTTTGAATAGCTCTTGCACTTTTTTCGAAACTCACAAACAACTGTTCATGGGCTGAAAAGGCTTTTGGAGCAATAAAAACGTTAAAACTGTTATAACTCAAAAATGCAATAAGATAAGTTCAAACTTTAAAAAGACATGTTGTGCAGATGTACAAGCCCCTCTTGCACAGAAAGTTTGGGTTAGATATCTCTTGTAGTTTCTTCAGAACACACAAATTATCTGAAAATGCTTTTGAAGCAAAAGACACAAAAACAGCTATAAATCCAAAACCTAATATGATAGACTCAAACTTTAAACTATATATTGTGTAGATTTACAGGTCCTACTTGCCCAGCAAAAACGGTTCGAATAGCTTTTGCACTTTTTTCGAAAACTCACAAACAACTGTTCATGGGCTGAAAAGGCTTTTGGAGCAATAAAAACGTAAAAACTGCTATCACTCAAAAATGCAATAAGATAAGTTCAAACTTTAAAAGACATGTTGTGCAGATGTACAAGCCCCTCTTGCACATAAAGTTTGGGTTAGATATCTCTTGTAGTTTCTTCAGAACACACAAATTATCTGAAAATGCTTTTGAAGCAATAGACACAAAAACAGCTATAAATCCAAAACCTAATATGATAGACTCAAACTTTAAACTATATATTGTGTAGATTTACAGGTCCTACTTGCCCAGCAAAAAGGGTTCGAATAGCTTTTGCACTTTTTTCGAAAACTCACAAACAACTGTTCATGGGCTGAAAAGGCTTTTGGAGCAATAAAAACTTAAAAACTGCTATAACTCAAAAATGCAATAAGATAAGTTCAAACTTTAAAAGACATGTTGTGCAGATGTACAAGCCCCTCTTGCACATAAAGTTTGGGTTAGATATCTCTTGTAGTTTCTTCAGAACACACAAATTATCTGAAAATGCTTTTGAAGCAATAGACACAAAAACAGCTATAAATCCAAAACCTAATATGATAGACTCAAACTTTAAACTATATATTGTGTAAATTTACAGGTCCTACTTGCCTAGCAAAAAGGATTTGAATAGCTCTTACACTTTTTTTCGAAACGCACAAAACTGTTCATGGGCTGAAAAGGCTTTTGGAGCAATAAAAACGTAAAAACTGCTATAACTCAAAAATGCAATAAGATAAGTTCAAACTTTAAAAGACATGTTGTGCAGATGTACAAGCCCCTCTTGCACAGAAAGTTTGGGTTAGATATCTCTTGTAGTTTCTTCAGAACACACAAATTATCTAAAAATGCTTTTGAAGCAATAGACACAAAAACAGCTATAAATCCAAAACCTAATATGATAGACTCAAACTTTAAACTATATATTGTGTAGATTTACAGGTCCTACTTGCCCAGCAAAAAGGGTTTGAATAGCTCTTGCACTTTTATCGAAACTCACAAACAACTGTTCATGAACTGAAAAGGCTTTTGGAGCAATAAAAACTTAAAAACTGCTATAACTCAAAAATGCAATAAGATAAGTTCAAACTTTAAAAGACATGTTGTGCAGATGTACAAGCCCCTCTTGCACAGAAAGTTTGGGTTAGATATCTCTTGTAGTTTCTTCAGAACACACAAATTATCTGAAAATGCTTTTGAAGCAATAGACACAAAAACAGCTATAAATCCAAAACCTAATATGATAGACTCAAACTTTAAACTATATATTGTGTAGATTTACAGGTCCTACTTGCCCAGCAAAAAGGGTTTGAATAGCTCTTGCACTTTTTTCGAAACGCACACAACTGTTCATGGGCTGAAAAGGCTTTTGGAGCAATAAAAACGTAAAAACTGCTATAACTCAAAAATGCAATAAGATAAGTTCAAACTTTAAAATACATGTTGTGCAGATGTACAAGCCCCTCTTGCACAGAAAGTTTGGGTTAGATATCTCTTGTAGTTTCTTCAGAACACACAAATTATCTGAAAATACTTTTGAAGCAATAGACACAAAAACAGCTATAAATCCAAAACCTAATATGATAGACTCAAACTTTAAACTATATATTGTGTAAATTTACAGGTCCTACTTGCCTAGCAAAAAGTGTTTGAATAGCTCTTACACTTTTTTTCGAAACGCACAAAACTGTTCATGGGCTGAAAAGGCTTTTGGAGCAATAAAAACGTAAAAACTGCTATAACTCAAAAATTCAATAAGATAAGTTCAAACTTTAAAAGACATTTTGTGCAGATGTACAAGCCCCTCTTGCACAGAAAGTTTGGGTTAGATATCTCTTGTAGTTTCTTCAGAACACACAAATTATCTGAAAATGCTTTTGAAGCAAAAGACACAAAAACAGCTATAAATCCAAAACCTAATATGATAGACTCAAACTTTAAACTATATATTGTGTAGATTTACAGGTCCTACTTGCCCAGCAAAAACGGTTCGAATAGCTTTTGCACTTTTTTCGAAAACTCACAAACAACTGTTCATGGGCTGAAAAGGCTTTTGGAGCAATAAAAACGTAAAAACTGCTATCACTCAAAAATGCAATAAGATAAGTTCAAACTTTAAAAGACATTTTGTGCAGATGTACAAGCTCCTCTTGCACAGAAAGTTTGGGTTAGATATCTCTTGTAGTTTCTTCAGAAAACACAAATTATCTAAAAATGCTTTTGAAGCAATAGACACAAAAACAGCTATAAATCCAAAACCTAATATGATAGACTCAAACTTTAAACTATATATTGTGTAGATTTACAGGTCCTACTTGCCCAGCAAAAAGGGTTCGAATAGCTCTTGCACTTTTTTCGAAACTCACAAACAACTGTTCATGGGCTGAAAAGGCTTTTGGAGCAATAAAAACGTAAAAACTGCTATAACTCAAAAATGCAATAAGATAAGTTCAAACTTTAAAAGACATGTTGTGCAGATGTACAAGCCCCTCTTGCACAGAAAGTTTGGGTTAGATATCTTTTGTAGTTTCTTCAGAACACACAAATGATCTAAAAATGCTTTTGAAGCAATAGACACAAAAACAGCTATAAATCCAAAACCTAATATGATAGACTCAAACTTTAAACTATATATTGTGTAGATTTACAGGTCCTACTTGCCCAGCAAAAAGGGTTCGAATAGCTTTTGCACTTTTTTCGAAAACTCACAAACAACTGTTCATGGGCTGAAAAGGCTTTTGGAGCAATAAAAACTTAAAAACTGCTATAACTCAAAAATGCAATAAGATAAGTTCAAACTTTAAAAAATATGTTGTGCAGATGTACAAGCCCCTCTTGCACAGAAAGTTTGGGTTAGATATCTCTTGTAGTTTCTTCAGAACACACAAATTATCTGAAAATGCTTTTGAAGCAATAGACACAAAAACGGCTATAAATCAAAAACCTAATATGATAGACTCAAACTTTGAACTATGTATTGTGTAGATTTACAGGTCCTACTTGCCCAGCAAAAAGGGTTTGAATAGCTCTTGCACTTTTTTTCGAAACGCACACAACTGTTCATGGGCTGAAAAGGCTTTTGGAGCAATAAAAACTTAAAAACTGCTATAACTCAAAAATGCAATAAGATAAGTTCAAACTTTAAAAGACATGTTGTGCAGATGTACAAGCCCCTCTTGCACAGAAAGTTTGGGTTAGATATCTCTTGTAGTTTCTTCAGAACACAAAAATTATCTAAAAATGCTTTTGAAGCAATAGACACAAAAACAGCTATAAATCCAAAACCTAATATGATAGACTCAAACTTTAAACTATATATTGTGTAGATTTACAGGTCCTACTTGCCCAGCAAAAAGGGTTTGAATAGCTCTTGCACTTTTATCGAAACTCACAAACAACTGTTCATGAACTGAAAAGGCTTTTGGAGCAATAAAAACTTAAAAACTGCTATAACTCAAAAATGCAATAAGATAAGTTCAAACTTTAAAAGACATGTTGTGCAGATGTACAAGCCCCTCTTGCACAGAAAGTTTGGGTTAGATATCTCTTGTAGTTTCTTCAGAACACACAAATTATCTGAAAATGCTTTTGAAGCAATAGACACAAAAACAGCTATAAATCCAAAACCTAATATGATAGACTCAAACTTTAAACTATATATTGTGTAGATTTACAGGTCCTACTTGCCCAGCAAAAAGGGTTTGAATAGCTCTTGCACTTTTTTCGAAACGCACACAACTGTTCATGGGCTGAAAAGGCTTTTGGAGCAATAAAAACGTAAAAACTGCTATAACTCAAAAATGCAATAAGATAAGTTCAAACTTTAAAAGACATTTTGTGCAGATGTACAAGCCCCTCTTGCACAGAAAGTTTGGGTTAGATATCTCTTGTAGTTTCTTCAGAACACACAAATTATCTGAAAATGCTTTTGAAGCAATAGACACAAAAACAGCTATAAATCCAAAACCTAATATGATAGACTCAAACTTTAAACTATGTATTGTGTAGATTTACAGGTCCTACTTGCCCAGCAAAAAGGGTTTGAATAGCTCTTGCACTTTTTTCGAAACGCACACAACTGTTCATGGGCTGAAAAGGCTTTTGGAGCAATAAAAACGTAAAAACTGCTATAACTCAAAAATTCAATAAGATAAGTTCAAACTTTAAAAGACATGTTGTGCAGATGTACAAGCCCCTCTTGCACAGAAAGTTTGGGTTAGATATCTCTTGTAGTTTCTTCAGAACACACAAATTATCTGAAAATGCTTTTGAAGCAATAGACACAAAAACAGCTATAAATCCAAAACCTAATATGATAGACTCAAACTTTAAACTATATATTGTGTAGATTTACAGGTCCTACTTGCCCAGCAAAAAGGGTTTGAATAGCTCTTGCACTTTTTTCGAAACTCACAAACAACTGTTCATGGGCTGAAAAGGCTTTTGGAGCAATAAAAACGTTAAAACTGCTATAACTCAAAAATGCAATAAGATAAGTTCAAACTTTAAAAGACATGTTGTGCAGATGTACAAGCCCCTCTTGCACAGAAAGTTTGGGTTAGATATCTCTTGTAGTTTCTTCAGAACACACAAATTATCTGAAAATGCTTTTGAAGCAATAGACACAAAAACAGCTATAAATCCAAAACCTAATATGATAGACTCAAACTTTAAACTATATATTGTGTAGATTTACAGGTCCTACTTGCCCAGCAAAAAGGGTTTGAATAGCTCTTGCACTTTTTTCGAAACTCACAAACAACTGTTCATGGGCTGAAAAGGCTTTTGGAGCAATAAAAACGTTAAAACTGCTATAACTCAAAAATGCAATAAGATAAGTTCAAACTTTAAAAGACATGTTGTGCAGATGTACAAGCCCCTCTTGCACAGAAAGTTTGGGTTAGATATCTCTTGTAGTTTCTTCAGAACACACAAATTATCTGAAAAGGCTTTTGGAGCAATAGACACAAAAACAGCTATAAATCCAAAACCTAATATGATAGACTCAAACTTTAAACTATATATTGTGTAGATTTACAGGTCCTACTTGCCCAGCAAAAAGGGTTTGAATAGCTCTTGCACTTTTTTCGAAACTCACAAACAACTGTTCATGGGCTGAAAAGGCTTTTGGAGCAATAAAAACGTTAAAACTGTTATAACTCAAAAATGCAATAAGATAAGTTCAAACTTTAAAAAGACATGTTGTGCAGATGTACAAGCCCCTCTTGCACAGAAAGTTTGGGTTAGATATCTCTTGTAGTTTCTTCAGAACACACAAATTATCTGAAAATGCTTTTGAAGCAAAAGACACAAAAACAGCTATAAATCCAAAACCTAATATGATAGACTCAAACTTTAAACTATATATTGTGTAGATTTACAGGTCCTACTTGCCCAGCAAAAACGGTTCGAATAGCTTTTGCACTTTTTTCGAAAACTCACAAACAACTGTTCATGGGCTGAAAAGGCTTTTGGAGCAATAAAAACGTAAAAACTGCTATCACTCAAAAATGCAATAAGATAAGTTCAAACTTTAAAAGACATGTTGTGCAGATGTACAAGCCCCTCTTGCACATAAAGTTTGGGTTAGATATCTCTTGTAGTTTCTTCAGAACACACAAATTATCTGAAAATGCTTTTGAAGCAATAGACACAAAAACAGCTATAAATCCAAAACCTAATATGATAGACTCAAACTTTAAACTATATATTGTGTAGATTTACAGGTCCTACTTGCCCAGCAAAAAGGGTTCGAATAGCTTTTGCACTTTTTTCGAAAACTCACAAACAACTGTTCATGGGCTGAAAAGGCTTTTGGAGCAATAAAAACTTAAAAACTGCTATAACTCAAAAATGCAATAAGATAAGTTCAAACTTTAAAAGACATGTTGTGCAGATGTACAAGCCCCTCTTGCACATAAAGTTTGGGTTAGATATCTCTTGTAGTTTCTTCAGAACACACAAATTATCTGAAAATGCTTTTGAAGCAATAGACACAAAAACAGCTATAAATCCAAAACCTAATATGATAGACTCAAACTTTAAACTATATATTGTGTAAATTTACAGGTCCTACTTGCCTAGCAAAAAGGATTTGAATAGCTCTTACACTTTTTTTCGAAACGCACAAAACTGTTCATGGGCTGAAAAGGCTTTTGGAGCAATAAAAACGTAAAAACTGCTATAACTCAAAAATGCAATAAGATAAGTTCAAACTTTAAAAGACATGTTGTGCAGATGTACAAGCCCCTCTTGCACAGAAAGTTTGGGTTAGATATCTCTTGTAGTTTCTTCAGAACACACAAATTATCTAAAAATGCTTTTGAAGCAATAGACACAAAAACAGCTATAAATCCAAAACCTAATATGATAGACTCAAACTTTAAACTATATATTGTGTAGATTTACAGGTCCTACTTGCCCAGCAAAAAGGGTTTGAATAGCTCTTGCACTTTTATCGAAACTCACAAACAACTGTTCATGAACTGAAAAGGCTTTTGGAGCAATAAAAACTTAAAAACTGCTATAACTCAAAAATGCAATAAGATAAGTTCAAACTTTAAAAGACATGTTGTGCAGATGTACAAGCCCCTCTTGCACAGAAAGTTTGGGTTAGATATCTCTTGTAGTTTCTTCAGAACACACAAATTATCTGAAAATGCTTTTGAAGCAATAGACACAAAAACAGCTATAAATCCAAAACCTAATATGATAGACTCAAACTTTAAACTATATATTGTGTAGATTTACAGGTCCTACTTGCCCAGCAAAAAGGGTTTGAATAGCTCTTGCACTTTTTTCGAAACGCACACAACTGTTCATGGGCTGAAAAGGCTTTTGGAGCAATAAAAACGTAAAAACTGCTATAACTCAAAAATGCAATAAGATAAGTTCAAACTTTAAAAGACATTTTGTGCAGATGTACAAGCCCCTCTTGCACAGAAAGTTTGGGTTAGATATCTCTTGTAGTTTCTTCAGAACACACAAATTATCTGAAAATGCTTTTGAAGCAATAGACACAAAAACAGCTATAAATCCAAACACTAATATGATAGACTCAAACTTTAAACTATGTATTGTGTAGATTTACAGGTCCTACTTGCCCAGCAAAAAGGGTTTGAATAGCTCTTGCACTTTTTTCGAAACGCACACAACTGTTCATGGGCTGAAAAGGCTTTTGGAGCAATAAAAACGTAAAAACTGCTATAACTCAAAAATTCAATAAGATAAGTTCAAACTTTAAAAGACATGTTGTGCAGATGTACAAGCCCCTCTTGCACAGAAAGTTTGGGTTAGATATCTCTTGTAGTTTCTTCAGAACACACAAATTATCTGAAAATGCTTTTGAAGCAATAGACACAAAAACAGCTATAAATCCAAAACCTAATATGATAGACTCAAACTTTAAACTATATATTGTGTAGATTTACAGGTCCTACTTGCCCAGCAAAAAGGGTTTGAATAGCTCTTGCACTTTTTTCGAAACTCACAAACAACTGTTCATGGGCTGAAAAGGCTTTTGGAGCAATAAAAACGTTAAAACTGCTATAACTCAAAAATGCAATAGGATAAGTTCAAACTTTAAAAGACATGTTGTGCAGATGTACAAGCCCCTCTTGCACAGAAAGTTTGGGTTAGATATCTCTTGTAGTTTCTTCAGAACACACAAATTATCTGAAAAGGCTTTTGGAGCAATAGACACAAAAACAGCTATAAATCCAAAACCTAATATGATAGACTCAAACTTTAAACTATATATTGTGTAGATTTACAGGTCCTACTTGCCCAGCAAAAAGGGTTTGAATAGCTCTTGCACTTTTTTCGAAACTCACAAACAACTGTTCATGGGCTGAAAAGGCTTTTGGAGCAATAAAAACGTTAAAACTGTTATAACTCAAAAATGCAATAAGATAAGTTCAAACTTTAAAAAGACATGTTGTGCAGATGTACAAGCCCCTCTTGCACAGAAAGTTTGGGTTAGATATCTCTTGTAGTTTCTTCAGAACACACAAATTATCTGAAAATGCTTTTGAAGCAAAAGACACAAAAACAGCTATAAATCCAAAACCTAATATGATAGACTCAAACTTTAAACTATATATTGTGTAGATTTACAGGTCCTACTTGCCCAGCAAAAACGGTTCGAATAGCTTTTGCACTTTTTTCGAAAACTCACAAACAACTGTTCATGGGCTGAAAAGGCTTTTGGAGCAATAAAAACGTAAAAACTGCTATCACTCAAAAATGCAATAAGATAAGTTCAAACTTTAAAAGACATGTTGTGCAGATGTACAAGCCCCTCTTGCACATAAAGTTTGGGTTAGATATCTCTTGTAGTTTCTTCAGAACACACAAATTATCTGAAAATGCTTTTGAAGCAATAGACACAAAAACAGCTATAAATCCAAAACCTAATATGATAGACTCAAACTTTAAACTATATATTGTGTAGATTTACAGGTCCTACTTGCCCAGCAAAAAGGGTTTGAATAGCTCTTGCACTTTTTTCGAAACTCACAAACAACTGTTCATGGGCTGAAAAGGCTTTTGGAGCAATAAAAACGTAAAAACTGCTATAACTCACAAATGCAATAAGATAAGTTCAAACTTTAAAAGACATGTTGTGCAGATGTACAAGCCCCTCTTGCACAGAACGTTTGGGTTAGATATCTTTTGTAGTTTCTTCAGAACACACAAATGATCTAAAAATGCTTTTGAAGCAATAGACACAAAAACAGCTATAAATCCAAAACCTAATATGATAGACTCAAACTTTAAACTATATATTGTGTAGATTTACAGGTCCTACTTGCCCAGCAAAAAGGGTTCGAATAGCTTTTGCACTTTTTTCGAAAACTCACAAACAACTGTTCATGGGCTGAAAAGGCTTTTGGAGCAATAAAAACTTAAAAACTGCTATAACTCAAAAATGCAATGAGATAAGTTCAAACTTTAAAAAATATGTTGTGCAGATGTACAAGCCCCTCTTGCACAGAAAGTTTGGGTTAGATATCTCTTGTAGTTTCTTCAGAACACACAAATTATCTGAAAATGCTTTTGAAGCAATAGACACAAAAACAGCTATAAATCCAAAACCTAATATGATAGACTCAAACTTTGAACTATGTATTGTGTAGATTTACAGGTCCTACTTGCCCAGCAAAAAGGGTTTGAATAGCTCTTGCACTTTTTTTCGAAACGCACACAACTGTTCATGGGCTGAAAAGGCTTTTGGAGCAATAAAAACTTAAAAACTGCTATAACTCAAAAATGCAATAAGATAAGTTCAAACTTTAAAAGACATGTTGTGCAGATGTACAAGCCCCTCTTGCACAGAAAGTTTGGGTTAGATATCTCTTGTAGTTTCTTCAGAACACACAAATTATCTAAAAATGCTTTTGAAGCAATAGACACAAAAACAGCTATAAATCCAAAACCTAATATGATAGACTCAAACTTTAAACTATATATTGTGTAGATTTACAGGTCCTACTTGCCCAGCAAAAAGGGTTTGAATAGCTCTTGCACTTTTTTCGAAACTCACAAACAACTGTTCATGGGCTGAAAAGGCTTTTGGAGCAATAAAAACGTTAAAACTGCCATAACTCAAAAATGCAATAAGATAAGTTCAAACTTTAAAAGACATGTTGTGCAGATGTACAAGCCCCTCTTGCACAGAAAGTTTGGGTTAGATATCTCTTGTAGTTTCTTCAGAACACACAAATTATCTGAAAATGCTTTTGAAGCAATAGACACAAAAACAGCTATAAATCCAAAACCTAATATGATAGACTCAAACTTTAAACTATATATTGTGTAGATTTACAGGTCCTACTTGCCCAGCAAAAACGGTTCGAATAGCTTTTGCACTTTTTTCGAAAACTCACAAACAACTGTTCATGGGCTGAAAAGGCTTTTGGAGCAATAAAAACGTAAAAACTGCTATCACTCAAAAATGCAATAAGATAAGTTCAAACTTTAAAAGACATTTTGTGCAGATGTACAAGCTCCTCTTGCACAGAAAGTTTGGGTTAGATATCTCTTGTAGTTTCTTCAGAACACACAAATTATCTAAAAATGCTTTTGAAGCAATAGACACAAAAACAGCTATAAATCCAAAACCTAATATGATAGACTCAAACTTTAAACTATATATTGTGTAGATTTACAGGTCCTACTTGCCCAGCAAAAAGGGTTCGAATAGCTTTTGCACTTTTTTCGAAACTCACAAACAACTGTTCATGGGCTGAAAAGGCTTTTGGAGCAATAAAAACTTAAAAACTGCTATAACTCAAAAATGCAATAAGATAAGTTCAAACTTTAAAAGACATGTTGTGCAGATGTACAAGCCCCTCATGCACAGAAAGTTTGGGTTAGATATCTTTTGTAGTTTCTTCAGAACACACAAATTATCTAAAAATGCTTTTGAAGCAATAGACACAAAAACAGCTATAAATCCAAAACCTAATATGATAGACTCAAACTTTAAACTATATATTGTGTAGATTTACAGGTCCTACTTGCCCAGCAAAAAGGGTTCGAATAGCTTTTGCACTTTTTTCGAAAACTCACAAACAACTGTTCATGGGCTGAAAAGGCTTTTGGAGCAATAAAAACGTAAAAACTGCTATAACACAAAAATGCAATAAGATAAGTTCAAACTTTGAAAGACATTTTGTGCAGATGTACAAGCCCCTCTTGCACAGAAAGTTTGGGTTAGATATCTCTTGTAGTTTCTTCAGAACACACAAATTATCTAAAAATGCTTTTGAAGTAATAGACACAAAAACAGCTATAAATCCAAAACCTAATATGATAGACTCAAACTTTAAACTATATATTGTGTAGATTTACAGGTCCTACTTGCCCAGCAAAAAGGGTTTGAATAGCTCTTGCACTTTTTTCGAAACTCACAAACAACTGTTCATGGGCTGAAAAGGCTTTTGGAGCAATAAAAACTTAAAAACTGCTATAACTCAAAAATGCAATAAGATAAGTTCAAACTTTAAAAGACATGTTGTGCAGATGTACAAGCCCCTCTTGCACAGAAAGTTTGGGTTAGATATCTCTTGTAGTTTCTTCAGAACACACAAATTATCTGAAAATGCTTTTGAAGCAATAGACACAAAAACGGCTATAAATCAAAAACCTAATATGATAGACTCAAACTTTGAACTATGTATTGTGTAGATTTACAGGTCCTACTTGCCCAGCAAAAAGGGTTTGAATAGCTCTTGCACTTTTTTTCGAAACACACACAACTGTTCATGGGCTGAAAAGGCTTTTGGAGCAATAAAAACTTAAAAACTGCTATAACTCAAAAATGCAATAAGATAAGTTCAAACTTTAAAAGACATGTTGTGCAGATGTACAAGCCCCTCTTGCACAGAAAGTTTGGGTTAGATATCTCTTGTAGTTTCTTCAGAACACACAAATTATCTAAAAATGCTTTTGAAGCAATAGACACAAAAACAGCTATAAATCCAAAACCTAATATGATAGACTCAAACTTTAAACTATATATTGTGTAGATTTACAGGTCCTACTTGCCCAGCAAAAAGGGTTTGAATAGCTCTTGCACTTTTATCGAAACTCACAAACAACTGTTCATGAACTGAAAAGGCTTTTGGAGCAATAAAAACTTAAAAACTGCTATAACTCAAAAATGCAATAAGATAAGTTCAAACTTTAAAAGACATGTTGTGCAGATGTACAAGCCCCTCTTGCACAGAAAGTTTGGGTTAGATATCTCTTGTAGTTTCTTCAGAACACACAAATTATCTGAAAATGCTTTTGAAGCAATAGACACAAAAACAGCTATAAATCCAAAACCTAATATGATAGACTCAAACTTTAAACTATATATTGTGTAGATTTACAGGTCCTACTTGCCCAGCAAAAAGGGTTTGAATAGCTCTTGCACTTTTTTCGAAACGCACACAACTGTTCATGGGCTGAAAAGGCTTTTGGAGCAATAAAAACGTAAAAACTGCTATAACTCAAAAATGCAATAAGATAAGTTCAAACTTTAAAAGACATTTTGTGCAGATGTACAAGCCCCTCTTGCACAGAAAGTTTGGGTTAGATATCTCTTGTAGTTTCTTCAGAACACACAAATTATCTGAAAATGCTTTTGAAGCAATAGACACAAAAACAGCTATAAATCCAAAACCTAATATGATAGACTCAAACTTTAAACTATATATTGTGTAGATTTACAGGTCCTACTTGCCCAGCAAAAAGGGTTTGAATAGCTCTTGCACTTTTTTCGAAACTCACAAACAACTGTTCATGGGCTGAAAAGGCTTTTGGAGCAATAAAAACGTTAAAACTGCTATAACTCAAAAATGCAATAAGATAAGTTCAAACTTTAAAAGACATGTTGTGCAGATGTACAAGCCCCTCTTGCACAGAAAGTTTGGGTTAGATATCTCTTGTAGTTTCTTCAGAACACACAAATTATCTGAAAATGCTTTTGAACACAACACAAAAACAGCTATAAATCCAAAACCTAATATGATAGACTCAAACTTTAAACTATATATTGTGTAGATTTACAGGTCCTACTTGCCCAGCAAAAAGGGTTCGAATAGCTTTTGCACTTTTTTCGAAAACTCACAAACAACTGTTCATGGGCTGAAAAGGCTTTTGGAGCAATAAAAACGTAAAAACTGCTATAACACAAAAATGCAATAAGATAAGTTCAAACTTTGAAAGACATTTTGTGCAGATGTACAAGCCCCTCTTGCACAGAAAGTTTGGGTTAGATATCTCTTGTAGTTTCTTCAGAACACACAAATTATCTAAAAATGCTTTTGAAGCAATAGACACAAAAACAGCTATAAATCCAAAACCTAATATGATAGACTCAAACTTTAAACTATATATTGTGTAGATTTACAGGTCCTACTTGCCCAGCAAAAAGGGTTCGAATAGCTTTTGCACTTTTTTCGAAAACTCACAAACAACTGTTCATGGGCTGAAAAGGCTTTTGGAGCAATAAAAACTTAAAAACTGCTATAACTCAAAAATGCAATAAGATAAGTTCAAACTTTAAAAAATATGTTGTGCAGATGTACAAGCCCCTCTTGCACAGAAAGTTTGGGTTAGATATCTCTTGTAGTTTCTTCAGAACACACAAATTATCTGAAAATGCTTTTGAAGCAATAGACACAAAAACGGCTATAAATCAAAAACCTAATATGATAGACTCAAACTTTGAACTATGTATTGTGTAGATTTACAGGTCCTACTTGCCCAGCAAAAAGGGTTTGAATAGCTCTTGCACTTTTATCGAAACTCACAAACAACTGTTCATGAACTGAAAAGGCTTTTGGAGCAATAAAAACTTAAAAACTGCTATAACTCAAAAATGCAATAAGATAAGTTCAAACTTTAAAAGACATGTTGTGCAGATGTACAAGCCCCTCTTGCACAGAAAGTTTGGGTTAGATATCTCTTGTAGTTTCTTCAGAACACACAAATTATCTGAAAATGCTTTTGAAGCAATAGACACAAAAACAGCTATAAATCCAAAACCTAATATGATAGACTCAAACTTTAAACTATATATTGTGTAGATTTACAGGTCCTACTTGCCCAGCAAAAAGGGTTTGAATAGCTCTTGCACTTTTTTCGAAACGCACACAACTGTTCATGGGCTGAAAAGGCTTTTGGAGCAATAAAAACGTAAAAACTGTTATAACTCAAAAATGCAATAAGATAAGTTCAAACTTTAAAAGACATTTTGTGCAGATGTACAAGCCCCTCTTGCACAGAAAGTTTGGGTTAGATATCTCTTGTAGTTTCTTCAGAACACACAAATTATCTGAAAATGCTTTTGAAGCAATAGACACAAAAACAGCTATAAATCCAAAACCTAATATGATAGACTCAAACTTTAAACTATATATTGTGTAGATTTACAGGTCCTACTTGCCCAGCAAAAAGGGTTTGAATAGCTCTTGCACTTTTTTCGAAACTCACAAACAACTGTTCATGGGCTGAAAAGGCTTTTGGAGCAATAAAAACGTTAAAACTGCTATAACTCAAAAATGCAATAAGATAAGTTCAAACTTTAAAAGACATGTTGTGCAGATGTACAAGCCCCTCTTGCACAGAAAGTTTGGGTTAGATATCTCTTGTAGTTTCTTCAGAACACACAAATTATCTGAAAATGCTTTTGAAGCAATAGACACAAAAACAGCTATAAATCCAAAACCTAATATGATAGACTCAAACTTTAAACTATATATTGTGTAGATTTACAGGTCCTACTTGCCCAGCAAAAAGGGTTTGAATAGCTCTTGCACTTTTTTCGAAAACTCACAAACAACTGTTCATGGGCTGAAAAGGCTTTTGGAGCAATAAAAACTTAAAAACTGCTATAACTCAAAAATGCAATAAGATAAGTTCAAACTTTAAAAGACATGTTGTGCAGATGTACAAGCCCCTCTTGCACATAAAGTTTGGGTTAGATATCTCTTGTAGTTTCTTCAGAACACACAAATTATCTGAAAATGCTTTTGAAGCAATAGACACAAAAACAGCTATAAATCCAAAACCTAATATGATAGACTCAAACTTTAAACTATATATTGTGTAGATTTACAGGTCCTACTTGCCCAGCAAAAAAGGTTTGAATAGCTCTTGCACTTTTTTCGAAACGCAAACAACTGTTCATGGGCTGAAAAGGCTTTTGGAGCAATAAAAACGTAAAAACTGCTATAACTCAAAAATTCAATAAGATAAGTTCAAACTTTAAAAGACATGTTGTGCAGATGTACAAGCCCCTCTTGCACAGAAAGTTTGGGTTAGATATCTCTTGTAGTTTCTTCAGAACACACAAATTATCTAAAAATGCTTTTGAAGCAATAGACACAAAAACAGCTATAAATCCAAAACCTAATATGATAGACTCAAACTTTAAACTATATATTGTGTAGATTTACAGGTCCTACTTGCCCAGCAAAAAAGGTTTGAATAGCTCTTACACTTTTTTACGAAACGCACAAAACTGTTCATGGGCTGAAAAGGCTTTTGGAGCAATAAAAACGTAAAAACTGCTATAACTCAAAAATTCAATAAGATAAGTTCAAACTTTAAAAGACATTTTGTGCAGATGTACAAGCTCCTCTTGCACAGAAAGTTTGGGTTAGATATCTCTTGTAGTTTCTTCAGAACACACAAATTATCTAAAAATGCTTTTGAAGCAATAGACACAAAAACAGCTATAAATCCAAAACCTAATATGATAGACTCAAACTTTAAACTATATATTGTGTAGATTTACAGGTCCTACTTGCCCAGCAAAAAGGGTTCGAATAGCTTTTGTACTTTTTTCGAAACTCACAAACAACTGTTCATGGGCTGAAAAGGCTTTTGGAGCAATAAAAACTTAAAAACTGCTATAACTCAAAAATGCAATAAGATAAGTTCAAACTTTAAAAGACATGTTGTGCAGATGTACAAGCCCCTCTTGCACAGAAAGTTTGGGTTAGATATCTCTTGTAGTTTCTTCAGAACACACAAATTATCTAAAAAATGCTTTTGAAGCAATAGACACAAAAACAGCTATAAATCCAAAACCTAATATGATAGACTCAAACTTTAAACTATATATTGTGTAGATTTACAGGTCCTACTTGCCCAGCAAAAAGGGTTTGAATAGCTCTTGCACTTTTTTCGAAACTCACAAACAACTGTTCATGGGCTGAAAAGGCTTTTGGAGCAATAAAAACGTTAAAACTGTTATAACTCAAAAATGCAATAAGATAAGTTCAAACTTTAAAAGACATGTTGTGCAGATGTACAAGCCCCTCTTGCACAGAAAGTTTGGGTTAGATATCTCTTGTAGTTTCTTCAGAACACACAAATTATCTGAAAATGCTTTTGAAGCAAAAGACACAAAAACAGCTATAAATCCAAAACCTAATATGATAGACTCAAACTTTAAACTATATATTGTGTAGATTTACAGGTCCTACTTGCCCAGTAAAAACGGTTCGAATAGCTTTTGCACTTTTTTCGAAAACTCACAAACAACTGTTCATGGGCTGAAAAGGCTTTTGGAGCAATAAAAACGTAAAAACTGCTATCACTCAAAAATGCAATAAGATAAGTTCAAACTTTAAAAGACATTTTGTGCAGATGTACAAGCTCCTCTTGCACTGAAAGTTTGGGTTAGATATCTCTTGTAGTTTCTTCAGAAAACACAAATTATCTAAAAATGCTTTTGAAGCAATAGACACAAAAACAGCTATAAATCCAAAACCTAATATGATAGACTCAAACTTTAAACTATATATTGTGTAGATTTACAGGTCCTACTTGCCCAGCAAAAAGGGTTCGAATAGCTTTTGCACTTTTTTCGAAAACTCACAAACAACTGTTCATGGGCTGAAAAGGCTTTTGGAGCAATAAAAACTTAAAAACTGCTATAACTCAAAAATGCAATAAGATAAGTTCAAACTTTAAAAGACATGTTGTGCAGATGTACAAGCCCCTCTTGCACATAAAGTTTGGGTTAGATATCTCTTGTAGTTTCTTCAGAACACACAAATTATCTAAAAATGCTTTTGAAGCAATAGACACAAAAACAGCTATAAATCCAAAACCTAATATGATAGACTCAAACTTTAAACTATATATTGTGTAGATTTACAGGTCCTACTTGCCCAGCAAAAAAGGTTTGAATAGCTCTTGCACTTTTTTCGAAACGCAAACAACTGTTCATGGGCTGAAAAGGCTTTTGGAGCAATAAAAACGTAAAAACTGCTATAACTCAAAAATTCAATAAGATAAGTTCAAACTTTAAAAGACATGTTGTGCAGATGTACAAGCCCCTCTTGCACAGAAAGTTTGGGTTAGATATCTCTTGTAGTTTCTTCAGAACACACAAATTATCTAAAAATGCTTTTGAAGCAATAGACACAAAAACAGCTATAAATCCAAAACCTAATATGATAGACTCAAACTTTAAACTATATATTGTGTAGATTTACAGGTCCTACTTGCCCAGCAAAAAAGGTTTGAATAGCTCTTGCACTTTTTTCGAAACGCACACAACTGTTCATGGGCTGAAAAGGCTTTTGGAGCAATAAAAACGTAAAAACTGCTATAACTCAAAAATTCAATAAGATAAGTTCAAACTTTAAAATACATGTTGTGCAGATGTACAAGCCCCTCTTGCACAGAAAGTTTGGGTTAGATATCTCTTGTAGTTTCTTCAGAACACACAAATTATCTGAAAATGCTTTTGAAGCAATAGACACAAAAACAGCTATAAATCCAAAACCTAATATGATAGACTCAAACTTTAAACTATATATTGTGTAAATTTACAGGTCCTACTTGCCTAGCAAAAAGGGTTTGAATAGCTCTTACACTTTTTTTCGAAACGCACAAAACTGTTCATGGGCTGAAAAGGCTTTTGGAGCAATAAAAACGTAAAAACTGCTATAACTCAAAAATTCAATAAGATAAGTTCAAACTTTAAAAGACATTTTGTGCAGATGTACAAGCCCCTCTTGCACAGAAAGTTTGGGTTAGATATCTCTTGTAGTTTCTTCAGAACACACAAATTATCTGAAAATGCTTTTGAAGCAAAAGACACAAAAACAGCTATAAATCCAAAACCTAATATGATAGACTCAAACTTTAAACAACTTATTGTGTAGATTTACAGGTCCTACTTGCCCAGCAAAAACGGTTCGAATAGCTTTTGCACTTTTTTCGAAAACTCACAAACAACTGTTCATGGGCTGAAAAGGCTTTTGGAGCAATAAAAACGTAAAAACTGCTATCACTCAAAAATGCAATAAGATAAGTTCAAACTTTAAAAGACATTTTGTGCAGATGTACAAGCTCCTCTTGCACAGAAAGTTTGGGTTAGATATCTCTTGTAGTTTCTTCAGAAAACACAAATTATCTAAAAATGCTTTTGAAGCAATAGACACAAAAACAGCTATAAATCCAAAACCTAATATGATAGACTCAAACTTTAAACTATATATTGTGTAGATTTACAGGTCCTACTTGCCCAGCAAAAAGGGTTCGAATAGCTTTTGCACTTTTTTCGAAAACTCACAAACAACTGTTCATGGGCTGAAAAGGCTTTTGGAGCAATAAAAACTTAAAAACTGCTATAACTCAAAAATGCAATAAGATAAGTTCAAACTTTAAAAGACATGTTGTGCAGATGTACAAGCCCCTCTTGCACATAAAGTTTGGGTTAGATATCTCTTG
The DNA here is from genome assembly GCF_026437365.1 of Eucyclogobius newberryi. NCBI lineage: Eukaryota > Metazoa > Chordata > Actinopteri > Gobiiformes > Gobiidae > Eucyclogobius > Eucyclogobius newberryi. The sequence goes on from NW_027316532.1 coordinate 14,183,425, forward strand.
TAGTTTCTTCAGAACACACAAATTATCTGAAAATGCTTTTGAAGCAATAGACACAAAAACAGCTATAAATCCAAAACCTAATATGATAGACTCAAACTTTAAACTATATATTGTGTAGATTTACAGGTCCTACTTGCCCAGCAAAAAAGGTTTGAATAGCTCTTGCACTTTTTTCGAAACGCAAACAACTGTTCATGGGCTGAAAAGGCTTTTGGAGCAATAAAAACGTAAAAACTGCTATAACTCAAAAATTCAATAAGATAAGTTCAAACTTTAAAAGACATGTTGTGCAGATGTACAAGCCCCTCTTGCACAGAAAGTTTGGGTTAGATATCTCTTGTAGTTTCTTCAGAACACACAAATGATCTAAAAATGCGTTTGAAGCAATAGACACAAAAACAGCTATAAATCCAAAACCTAATATGATAGACTCAAACTTTAAACTATATATTGTGTAGATTTACAGGTCCTACTTGCCCAGCAAAAAGGGTTTGAATAGCTCTTGCACTTTTTTCGAAACTCACAAACAACTGTTCATGGGCTGAAAATGCTTTTGGAGCAATAAAAACGTTAAAACTGTTATAACTCAAAAATGCAATAAGATAAGTTCAAACTTTAAAAGACATGTTGTGCAGATGTACAAGCCCCTCTTGCACAGAAAGTTTGGGTTAGATATCTCTTGTAGTTTCTTCAGAACACACAAATTATCTGAAAATGCTTTTGAAGCAAAAGACACAAAAACAGCTATAAATCCAAAACCTAATATGATAGACTCAAACTTTAAACTATATATTGTGTAGATTTACAGGTCCTACTTGCCCAGCAAAAACGGTTCGAATAGCTTTTGCACTTTTTTCGAAAACTCACAAACAACTGTTCATGGGCTGAAAAGGCTTTTGGAGCAATAAAAACGTAAAAACTGCTATAACTCAAAAATTCAATAAGATAAGTTCAAACTTTAAAAGACATGTTGTGCAGATGTACAAGCCCCTCTTGCACAGAAAGTTTGGGTTAGATATCTCTTGTAGTTTCTTCAGAACACACAAATTATCTAAAAATGCTTTTGAAGCAATAGACACAAAAACAGCTATAAATCCAAAACCTAATATGATAGACTCAAACTTTAAACTATATATTGTGTAGATTTACAGGTCCTACTTGCCCAGCAAAAAAGGTTTGAATAGCTCTTGCACTTTTTTCGAAACGCACACAACTGTTCATGGGCTGAAAAGGCTTTTGGAGCAATAAAAACGTAAAAACTGCTATAACCCAAAAATTCAATAAGATAAGTTCAAACTTTAAAATACATGTTGTGCAGATGTACAAGCCCCTCTTGCACAGAAAGTTTGGGTTAGATATCTCTTGTAGTTTCTTCAGAACACACAAATTATCTGAAAATACTTTTGAAGCAATAGACACAAAAACAGCTATAAATCCAAAACCTAATATGATAGACTCAAACTTTAAACTATATATTGTGTAAATTGACAGGTCCTACTTGCCTAGCAAAAAGGGTTTGAATAGCTCTTACACTTTTTTTCGAAACGCACAAAACTGTTCATGGGCTGAAAAGGCTTTTGGAGCAATAAAAACGTAAAAACTGCTATAACTCAAAAATTCAATAAGATAAGTTCAAACTTTAAAAGACATTTTGTGCAGATGTACAAGCTCCTCTTGCACAGAAAGTTTGGGTTAGATATCTCTTGTAGTTTCTTCAGAACACACAAATTATCTAAAAATGCTTTTGAAGCAATAGACACAAAAACAGCTATAAATCCAAAACCTAATATGATAGACTCAAACTTTAAACTATATATTGTGTAGATTTACAGGTCCTACTTGCCCAGCAAAAAGGGTTCGAATAGCTTTTGCACTTTTTTCGAAACTCACAAAGAACTGTTCATGGGCTGAAAAGGCTTTTGGAGCAATAAAAACTTAAAAACTGCTATAACTCAAAAATGCAATAAGATAAGTTCAAACTTTAAAAGACATGTTGTGCAGATGTACAAGCCCCTCTTGCACAGAAAGTTTGGGTTAGATATCTCTTGTAGTTTCTTCAGAACACACAAATTATCTGAAAATACTTTTGAAGCAATAGACACAAAAACAGCTATAAATCCAAAACCTAATATGATAGACTCAAACTTTAAACTATATATTGTGTAAATTTACAGGTCCTACTTGCCTAGCAAAAAGGGTTTGAATAGCTCTTACACTTTTTTTCGAAACGCACAAAACTGTTCATGGGCTGAAAAGGCTTTTGGAGCAATAAAAACGTAAAAACTGCTATAACTCAAAAATTCAATAAGATAAGTTCAAACTTTAAAAGACATTTTGTGCAGATGTACAAGCCCCTCTTGCACAGAAAGTTTGGGTTAGATATCTCTTGTAGTTTCTTCAGAACACACAAATTATCTGAAAATGCTTTTGAAGCAAAAGACACAAAAACAGCTATAAATCCAAAACCTAATATGATAGACTCAAACTTTAAACAACTTATTGTGTAGATTTACAGGTCCTACTTGCCCAGCAAAAACGGTTCGAATAGCTTTTGCACTTTTTTCGAAAACTCACAAACAACTGTTTATGGGCTGAAAAGGCTTTTGGAGCAATAAAAACGTAAAAACTGCTATCACTCAAAAATGCAATAAGATAAGTTCAAACTTTAAAAGACATTTTGTGCAGATGTACAAGCTCCTCTTGCACAGAAAGTTTGGGTTAGATATCTCTTGTAGTTTCTTCAGAAAACACAAATTATCTAAAAATGCTTTTGAAGCAATAGACACAAAAACAGCTATAAATCCAAAACCTAATATGATAGACTCAAACTTTAAACTATATATTGTGTAGATTTACAGGTCCTACTTGCCCAGCAAAAAGGGTTCGAATAGCTTTTGCACTTTTTTCGAAAACTCACAAACAACTGTTCATGGGCTGAAAAGGCTTTTGGAGCAATAAAAACTTAAAAACTGCTATAACTCAAAAATGCAATAAGATAAGTTCAAACTTTAAAAGACATGTTGTGCAGATGTACAAGCCCCTCTTGCACATAAAGTTTGGGTTAGATATCTCTTGTAGTTTCTTCAGAACACACAAATTATCTGAAAATGCTTTTGAAGCAATAGACACAAAAACAGCTATAAATCCAAAACCTAATATGATAGACTCAAACTTTAAACTATATATTGTGTAGATTTACAGGTCCTACTTGCCCAGCAAAAAAGGTTTGAATAGCTCTTGCACTTTTTTCGAAACGCAAACAACTGTTCATGGGCTGAAAAGGCTTTTGGAGCAATAAAAACGTAAAAACTGCTATAACTCAAAAATTCAATAAGATAAGTTCAAACTTTAAAAGACATGTTGTGCAGATGTACAAGCCCCTCTTGCACAGAAAGTTTGGGTTAGATATCTCTTGTAGTTTCTTCAGAACACACAAATGATCTAAAAATGCTTTTGAAGCAATAGACACAAAAACAGCTATAAATCCAAAACCTAATATGATAGACTCAAACTTTAAACTATATATTGTGTAGATTTACAGGTCCTACTTGCCCAGCAAAAAGGGTTTGAATAGCTCTTGCACTTTTTTCGAAACTCACAAACAACTGTTCATGGGCTGAAAATGCTTTTGGAGCAATAAAAACGTTAAAACTGTTATAACTCAAAAATGCAATAAGATAAGTTCAAACTTTAAAAGACATGTTGTGCAGATGTACAAGCCCCTCTTGCACAGAAAGTTTGGGTTAGATATCTCTTGTAGTTTCTTCAGAACACACAAATTATCTGAAAATGCTTTTGAAGCAAAAGACACAAAAACAGCTATAAATCCAAAACCTAATATGATAGACTCAAACTTTAAACTATATATTGTGTAGATTTACAGGTCCTACTTGCCCAGCAAAAACGGTTCGAATAGCTTTTGCACTTTTTTCGAAAACTCACAAACAACTGTTCATGGGCTGAAAAGGCTTTTGGAGCAATAAAAACGTAAAAACTGCTATAACTCAAAAATTCAATAAGATAAGTTCAAACTTTAAAAGACATGTTGTGCAGATGTACAAGCCCCTCTTGCACAGAAAGTTTGGGTTAGATATCTCTTGTAGTTTCTTCAGAACACACAAATTATCTAAAAATGCTTTTGAAGCAATAGACACAAAAACAGCTATAAATCCAAAACCTAATATGATAGACTCAAACTTTAAACTATATATTGTGTAGATTTACAGGTCCTACTTGCCCAGCAAAAAAGGTTTGAATAGCTCTTGCACTTTTTTCGAAACGCACACAACTGTTCATGGGCTGAAAAGGCTTTTGGAGCAATAAAAACGTAAAAACTGCTATAACCCAAAAATTCAATAAGATAAGTTCAAACTTTAAAATACATGTTGTGCAGATGTACAAGCCCCTCTTGCACAGAAAGTTTGGGTTAGATATCTCTTGTAGTTTCTTCAGAACACACAAATTATCTGAAAATACTTTTGAAGCAATAGACACAAAAACAGCTATAAATCCAAAACCTAATATGATAGACTCAAACTTTAAACTATATATTGTGTAAATTGACAGGTCCTACTTGCCTAGCAAAAAGGGTTTGAATAGCTCTTACACTTTTTTTCGAAACGCACAAAACTGTTCATGGGCTGAAAAGGCTTTTGGAGCAATAAAAACGTAAAAACTGCTATAACTCAAAAATTCAATAAGATAAGTTCAAACTTTAAAAGACATTTTGTGCAGATGTACAAGCTCCTCTTGCACAGAAAGTTTGGGTTAGATATCTCTTGTAGTTTCTTCAGAACACACAAATTATCTAAAAATGCTTTTGAAGCAATAGACACAAAAACAGCTATAAATCCAAAACCTAATATGATAGACTCAAACTTTAAACTATATATTGTGTAGATTTACAGGTCCTACTTGCCCAGCAAAAAGGGTTCGAATAGCTTTTGCACTTTTTTCGAAACTCACAAAGAACTGTTCATGGGCTGAAAAGGCTTTTGGAGCAATAAAAACTTAAAAACTGCTATAACTCAAAAATGCAATAAGATAAGTTCAAACTTTAAAAGACATGTTGTGCAGATGTACAAGCCCCTCTTGCACAGAAAGTTTGGGTTAGATATCTTTTGTAGTTTCTTCAGAACACACAAATTATCTAAAAATGCTTTTGAAGCAATAGACACAAAAACAGCTATAAATCCAAAACCTAATATGATAGACTCAAACTTTAAACTATATATTGTGTAGATTTACAGGTCCTACTTGCCCAGCAAAAAGGGTTTGAATAGCTCTTGCACTTTTTTCGAAACTCACAAACAACTGTTCATGGGCTGAAAAGGCTTTTGGAGCAATAAAAACGTTAAAACTGTTATAACTCAAAAATGCAATAAGATAAGTTCAAACTTTAAAAGACATGTTGTGCAGATGTACAAGCCCCTCTTGCACAGAAAGTTTGGGTTAGATATCTCTTGTAGTTTCTTCAGAACACACAAATTATCTGAAAATGCTTTTGAAGCAATAGACACAAAAACAGCTATAAATCCAAAACCTAATATGATAGACTCAAACTTTAAACTATATATTGTGTAGATTTACAGGTCCTACTTGCCCAGCAAAAACGGTTCGAATAGCTTTTGCACTTTTTTCGAAAACTCACAAACAACTGTTCATGGGCTGAAAAGGCTTTTGGAGCAATAAAAACGTAAAAACTGCTATTACTCAAAAATGCAATAAGATAAGTTCAAACTTTAAAAGACATTTTGTGCAGATGTACAAGCTCCTCTTGCACAGAAAGTTTGGGTTAGATATCTCTTGTAGTTTCTTCAGAAAACACAAATTATCTAAAAATGCTTTTGAAGCAATAGACACAAAAACAGCTATAAATCCAAAACCTAATATGATAGACTCAAACTTTAAACTATATATTGTGTAGATTTACAGGTCCTACTTGCCCAGCAAAAAGGGTTCGAATAGCTTTTGCACTTTTTTCGAAAACTCACAAACAACTGTTCATGGGCTGAAAAGGCTTTTGGAGCAATAAAAACTTCAAAACTGCTATAACTCAAAAATGCAATAAGATAAGTTCAAACTTTAAAATACATGTTGTGCAGATGTACAAGCCCCTCTTGCACATAAAGTTTGGGTTAGATATCTCTTGTAGTTTCTTCAGAACACACAAATTATCTGAAAATGCTTTTGAAGCAATAGACACAAAAACAGCTATAAATCCAAAACCTAATATGATAGACTAAAACTTTAAACTATATATTGTGTAGATTTACAGGTCCTACTTGCCCAGCAAAAAAGGTTTGAATAGCTCTTGCACTTTTTTCGAAACGCAAACAACTGTTCATGGGCTGAAAAGGCTTTTGGAGCAATAAAAACGTAAAAACTGCTATAACTCAAAAATTCAATAAGATAAGTTCAAACTTTAAAAGACATGTTGTGCAGATGTACAAGCCCCTCTTGCACAGAAAGTTTGGGTTAGATATCTCTTGTAGTTTCTTCAGAACACACAAATTATCTAAAAATGCTTTTGAAGCAATAGACACAAAAACAGCTATAAATCCAAAACCTAATATGATAGACTCAAACTTTAAACTATATATTGTGTAGATTTACAGGTCCTACTTGCCCAGCAAAAAGGGTTTGAATAGCTCTTGCACTTTTTTCGAAACTCACAAACAACTGTTCATGGGCTGAAAAGGCTTTTGGAGCAATAAAAACGTAAAAACTGCTATAACTCAAAAATGCAATAAGATAAGTTCAAACTTTAAAAGACATTTTGTGCAGATGTACAAGCCCCTCTTGCACAGAAAGTTTGGGTTAGATATCTCTTGTAGTTTCTTCAGAACACACAAATTATCTGAAAATGCTTTTGAAGCAATAGACACAAAAACAGCTATAAATCCAAACCCTAATATGATAGACTCAAACTTTAAACTATGTATTGTGTAGATTTACAGGTCCTACTTGCCCAGCAAAAAGGGTTTGAATAGCTCTTGCACTTTTTTCGAAACGCACACAACTGTTCATGGGCTGAAAAGGCTTTTGGAGCAATAAAAACGTAAAAACTGCTATAACTCAAAAATTCAATAAGATAAGTTCAAACTTTAAAAGACATTTTGTGCAGATGTACAAGCCCCTCTTGCACAGAAAGTTTGGGTTAGATATCTCTTGTAGTTTCTTCAGAACACACAAATTATCTGAAAATGCTTTTGAAGCAATAGACACAAAAACAGCTATAAATCCAAACCCTAATATGATAGACTCAAACTTTAAACTATGTATTGTGTAGATTTACAGGTCCTACTTGCCCAGCAAAAAGGGTTTGAATAGCTCTTGCACTTTTTTTCGAAACGCACACAACTGTTCATGGGCTGAAAAGGCTTTTGGAGCAATAAAAACGTAAAAACTGCTATAACTCAAAAATTCAATAAGATAAGTTCAAACTTTAAAAGACATGTTGTGCAGATGTACAAGCCCCTCTTGCACAGAAAGTTTGGGTTAGATATCTCTTGTAGTTTCTTCAGAACACACAAATTATCTGAAAATGCTTTTGAAGCAATAGACACAAAAACGGCTATAAATCAAAAACCTAATATGATAGACTCAAACTTTGAACTATGTATTGTGTAGATTTACAGGTCCTACTTGCCCAGCAAAAAGGGTTTGAATAGCTCTTGCACTTTTTTTCGAAACGCACACAACTGTTCATGGGCTGAAAAGGCTTTTGGAGCAATACAAACTTAAAAACTGCTATAACTCAAAAATGCAATAAGATAAGTTCAAACTTTAAAAGACATGTTGTGCAGATGTACAAGCCCCTCTTGCACAGAAAGTTTGGGTTAGATATCTCTTGTAGTTTCTTCAGAACACACAAATTATCTAAAAATGCTTTTGAAGCAATAGACACAAAAACAGCTATAAATCCAAAACCTAATATGATAGACTCAAACTTTAAACTATATATTGTGTAGATTTACAGGTCCTACTTGCCCAGCAAAAAGGGTTTGAATAGCTCTTGCACTTTTTTCGAAACTCACAAACAACTGTTCATGGGCTGAAAAGGCTTTTGGAGCAATAAAAACGTTAAAACTGCTATAACTCAAAAATGCAATAAGATAAGTTCAAACTTTAAAAGACATGTTGTGCAGATGTACAAGCCCCTCTTGCACAGAAAGTTTGGGTTAGATATCTCTTGTAGTTTCTTCAGAACACACAAATTATCTGAAAATGCTTTTGAAGCAATAGACACAAAAACAGCTATAAATCCAAAACCTAATATGATAGACTCAAACTTTAAACTATATATTGTGTAGATTTACAGGTCCTACTTGCCCAGCAAAAAGGGTTTGAATAGCTCTTGCACTTTTTTCGAAACTCACAAACAACTGTTCATGGGCTGAAAAGGCTTTTGGAGCAATAAAAACGTTAAAACTGTTATAACTCAAAAATGCAATAAGATAAGTTCAAACTTTAAAAGACATGTTGTGCAGATGTACAAGCCCCTCTTGCACAGAAAGTTTGGGTTAGATATCTCTTGTAGTTTCTTCAGAACACACAAATTATCTGAAAATGCTTTTGAAGCAAAAGACACAAAAACAGCTATAAATCCAAAACCTAATATGATAGACTCAAACTTTAAACTATATATTGTGTAGATTTACAGGTCCTACTTGCCCAGCAAAAAGGGTTTGAATAGCTCTTGCACTTTTTTTCGAAACGCACACAACTGTTCATGGGCTGAAAAGGCTTTTGGAGCAATAAAAACTTAAAAACTGCTATAACTCAAAAATGCAATAAGATAAGTTCAAACTTTAAAAGACATGTTGTGCAGATGTACAAGCCCCTCTTGCACAGAAAGTTTGGGTTAGATATCTCTTGTAGTTTCTTCAGAACACACAAATTATCTAAAAATGCTTTTGAAGCAATAGACACAAAAACAGCTATAAATCCAAAACCTAATATGATAGACTCAAACTTTAAACTATATATTGTGTAGATTTACAGGTCCTACTTGCCCAGCAAAAAGGGTTTGAATAGCTCTTGCACTTTTATCGAAACTCACAAACAACTGTTCATGAACTGAAAAGGCTTTTGGAGCAATAAAAACTTAAAAACTGCTATAACTCAAAAATGCAATAAGATAAGTTCAAACTTTAAAAGACATTTTGTGCAGATGTACAAGCCCCTCTTGCACAGAAAGTTTGGGTTAGATATCTCTTGTAGTTTCTTCAGAACACACAAATTATCTGAAAATGCTTTTGAAGCAATAGACACAAAAACAGCTATAAATCCAAAACCTAATATGATAGACTTAAACTTTAAACTATATATTGTGTAGATTTACAGGTCCTACTTGCCCAGCAAAAAGGGTTTGAATAGCTCTTGCACTTTTTTCGAAACGCACACAACTGTTCATGGGCTGAAAAGGCTTTTGGAGCAATAAAAACGTAAAAACTGCTATAACTCAAAAATGCAATAAGATAAGTTCAAACTTTAAAAGACATTTTGTGCAGATGTACAAGCCCCTCTTGCACAGAAAGTTTGGGTTAGATATCTCTTGTAGTTTCTTCAGAACACACAAATTATCTGAAAATGCTTTTGAAGCAATAGACACAAAAACAGCTATAAATCCAAACCCTAATATGATAGACTCAAACTTTAAACTATGTATTGTGTAGATTTACAGGTCCTACTTGCCCAGCAAAAAGGGTTTGAATAGCTCTTGCACTTTTTTCGAAACGCACACAACTGTTCATGGGCTGAAAAGGCTTTTGGAGCAATAAAAACGTAAAAACTGCTATAACTCAAAAATTCAATAAGATAAGTTCAAACTTTAAAAGACATGTTGTGCAGATGTACAAGCCCCTCTTGCACAGAAAGTTTGGGTTAGATATCTCTTGTAGTTTCTTCAGAAGACACAAATTATCTGAAAATGCTTTTGAAGCAATAGACACAAAAACAGCTATAAATCCAAAACCTAATATGATAGACTCAAACTTTAAACTATTTATTGTGTAGATTTACAGGTCCTACTTGCCCAGCAAAAAGGGTTCGAATAGCTTTTGCACTTTTTTCGAAAACTCACAAACAACTGTTCATGGGCTCAAAAGGCTTTTGGAGCAATAAAAACTTAAAAACTGCTATAACTCAAAAATAAAATAAGATAAGTTCAAACTTTAAAAGACATGTTGTGCAGATGTACAAGCCCCTCTTGCACATAAAGTTTGGGTTAGATATCTCTTGTAGTTTCTTCAGAACACACAAATTATCTGAAAATGCTTTTGAAGCAATAGACACAAAAACAGCTATAAATCCAAAACCTAATATGATAGACTCAAACTTTAAACTATATATTGTGTAGATTTACAGGTCCTACTTGCCCAGCAAAAAAGGTTTGAATAGCTCGTGCACTTTTTTCGAAACGCAAACAACTGTTCATGGGCTGAAAAGGCTTTTGGAGCAATAAAAACGTAAAAACTGCTATAACTCAAAAATTCAATAAGAAAAGTTCAAACTTTAAAAGACATGTTGTGCAGATGTACAAGCCCCTCTTGCACAGAAAGTTTGGGTTAGATATCTCTTGTAGTTTCTTCAGAACACACAAATTATCTAAAAATGCTTTTGAAGCAATAGACACAAAAACAGCTATAAATCCAAAACCTAATATGATAGACTCAAACTTTAAACTATATATTGTGTAGATTTACAGGTCCTACTTGCCCAGCAAAAAGGGTTTGAATAGCTCTTGCACTTTTTTCGAAACTCACAAACAACTGTTCATGGGCTGAAAAGGCTTTTGGAGCAATAAAAACGTTAAAACTGCGTTAACTCAAAAATGCAATAAGATAAGTTCAAACTGTAAAAGACATGTTGTGCAGATGTACAAGCCCCTCTTGCACAGAAAGTTTGGGTTAGATATCTCTTGTAGTTTCTTCAGAACACACAAATGATCTAAAAATGCTTTTGAAGCAATAGACACAAAAACAGCTATAAATCCAAAACCTAATATGATAGACTCCAACTTTGAACTATATATTGTGTAGATTTACAGGTCCTACTTGCCCAGCAAAAAGGGTTCGAATAGCTTTTGCACTTTTTTCGAAAACTCACAAACAACTGTTCATGGGCTGAAAAGGCTTTTGGAGCAATAAAAACTTAAAAACTGCTATAACTCAAAAATGCAATAAGATAAGTTCAAACTTTAAAAAATATGTTGTGCAGATGTACAAGCCCCTCTTGCACAGAAAGTTTGGGTTAGATATCTCTTGTAGTTTCTTCAGAACACACAAATTATCTGAAAATGCTTTTGAAGCAATAGACACAAAAACAGCTATAAATCAAAAACCTAATATGATAGACTCAAACTTTGAACTATGTATTGTGTAGATTTACAGGTCCTACTTGCCCAGCAAAAAGGGTTTGAATAGCTCTTGCACTTTTTTTCGAAACGCACACAACTGTTCATGGGCTGAAAAGGCTTTTGGAGCAATAAAAACTTAAAAACTGCTATAACTCAAAAATGCAATAAGATAAGTTCAAACTTTATAAGACATGTTGTGCAGATGTACAAGCCCCTCTTGCACAGAAAGTTTGGGTTAGATATCTCTTGTAGTTTCTTCAGAACACACAAATTATCTAAAAATGCTTTTGAAGCAATAGACACAAAAACAGCTATAAATCCAAAACCTAATATGATAGACTCAAACTTTAAACTATATATTGTGTAGATTTACAGGTCCTACTTGCCCAGCAAAAAGGGTTTGAATAGCTCTTGCACTTTTTTCGAAACTCACAAACAACTGTTCATGGGCTGAAAAGGCTTTTGGAGCAATAAAAACGTAAAAACTGCTATAACTCAAAAATGCAATAAGATAAGTTCAAACTTTAAAAGACATGTTGTGCAGATGTACAAGCCCCTCTTGCACAGAAAGTTTGGGTTAGATATCTCTTGTAGTTTCTTCAGAACACACAAATTATCTGAAAATGCTTTTGAAGCAATAGACACAAAAACAGCTATAAATCCAAACCCTAATATGATAGACTCAAACTTTAAACTATGTATTGTGTAGATTTACAGGTCCTACTTGCCCATCAAAAAGGGTTTGAATAGCTCTTGCACTTTTTTCAAAACTCACAAACAACTGTTCATGGGCTGAAAAGGCTTTTGGAGCAATAAAAACGTTAAAACTGCTATAACTCAAAAATGCAATAAGATAAGTTCAAACTTTAAAAGACATGTTGTGCAGATGTACAAGCCCCTCTTGCACAGAAAGTTTGGGTTAGATATCTCTTGTAGTTTCTTCAGAACACACAAATTATCTGAAAATGCTTTTGAAGCAATAGACACAAAAACAGCTATAAATCCAAAACCTAATATGATAGACTCAAACTTTAAACTATATATTGTGTAGATTTACAGGTCCTACTTGCCCAGCAAAAAGGGTTTGAATAGCTCTTGCACTTTTTTCGAAACTCACAAACAACTGTTCATGAACTGAAAAGGCTTTTGGAGCAATAAAAACTTAAAAACTGCTATAACTCAAAAATGCAATAAGATAAGTTCAAACTTTAAAAGACATTTTGTGCAGATGTACAAGCCCCTCTTGCACAGAAAGTTTGGGTTAGATATCTCTTGTAGTTTCTTCAGAACACACAAATTATCTGAAAATGCTTTTGAAGCAATAGACACAAAAACAGCTATAAATCCAAAACCTAATATGATAGACTTAAACTTTAAACTATATATTGTGTAGATTTACAGGTCCTACTTGCCCAGCAAAAAGGGTTTGAATAGCTCTTGCACTTTTTTCGAAACGCACACAACTGTTCATGGGCTGAAAAGGCTTTTGGAGCAATAAAAACGTAAAAACTGCTATAACTCAAAAATGCAATAAGATAAGTTCAAACTTTAAAAGACATTTTGTGCAGATGTACAAGCCCCTCTTGCACAGAAAGTTTGGGTTAGATATCTCTTGTAGTTTCTTCAGAACACACAAATTATCTGAAAATGCTTTTGAAGCAATAGACACAAAAACAGCTATAAATCCAAACCCTAATATGATAGACTCAAACTTTAAACTATGTATTGTGTAGATTTACAGGTCCTACTTGCCCAGCAAAAAGGGTTTGAATAGCTCTTGCACTTTTTTCGAAACGCACACAACTGTTCATGGGCTGAAAAGGCTTTTGGAGCAATAAAAACGTAAAAACTGCTATAACTCAAAAATTCAATAAGATAAGTTCAAACTTTAAAAGACATGTTGTGCAGATGTACAAGCCCCTCTTGCACAGAAAGTTTGGGTTAGATATCTCTTGTAGTTTCTTCAGAAGACACAAATTATCTGAAAATGCTTTTGAAGCAATAGACACAAAAACAGCTATAAATCCAAAACCTAATATGATAGACTCAAACTTTAAACTATTTATTGTGTAGATTTACAGGTCCTACTTGCCCAGCAAAAAGGGTTCGAATAGCTTTTGCACTTTTTTCGAAAACTCACAAACAACTGTTCATGGGCTCAAAAGGCTTTTGGAGCAATAAAAACTTAAAAACTGCTATAACTCAAAAATAAAATAAGATAAGTTCAAACTTTAAAAGACATGTTGTGCAGATGTACAAGCCCCTCTTGCACATAAAGTTTGGGTTAGATATCTCTTGTAGTTTCTTCAGAACACACAAATTATCTGAAAATGCTTTTGAAGCAATAGACACAAAAACAGCTATAAATCCAAAACCTAATATGATAGACTCAAACTTTAAACTATATATTGTGTAGATTTACAGGTCCTACTTGCCCAGCAAAAAAGGTTTGAATAGCTCGTGCACTTTTTTCGAAACGCAAACAACTGTTCATGGGCTGAAAAGGCTTTTGGAGCAATAAAAACGTAAAAACTGCTATAACTCAAAAATTCAATAAGAAAAGTTCAAACTTTAAAAGACATGTTGTGCAGATGTACAAGCCCCTCTTGCACAGAAAGTTTGGGTTAGATATCTCTTGTAGTTTCTTCAGAACACACAAATTATCTAAAAATGCTTTTGAAGCAATAGACACAAAAACAGCTATAAATCCAAAACCTAATATGATAGACTCAAACTTTAAACTATATATTGTGTAGATTTACAGGTCCTACTTGCCCAGCAAAAAGGGTTTGAATAGCTCTTGCACTTTTTTCGAAACTCACAAACAACTGTTCATGGGCTGAAAAGGCTTTTGGAGCAATAAAAACGTTAAAACTGCGTTAACTCAAAAATGCAATAAGATAAGTTCAAACTGTAAAAGACATGTTGTGCAGATGTACAAGCCCCTCTTGCACAGAAAGTTTGGGTTAGATATCTCTTGTAGTTTCTTCAGAACACACAAATGATCTAAAAATGCTTTTGAAGCAATAGACACAAAAACAGCTATAAATCCAAAACCTAATATGATAGACTCCAACTTTGAACTATATATTGTGTAGATTTACAGGTCCTACTTGCCCAGCAAAAAGGGTTCGAATAGCTTTTGCACTTTTTTCGAAAACTCACAAACAACTGTTCATGGGCTGAAAAGGCTTTTGGAGCAATAAAAACTTAAAAACTGCTATAACTCAAAAATGCAATAAGATAAGTTCAAACTTTAAAAAATATGTTGTGCAGATGTACAAGCCCCTCTTGCACAGAAAGTTTGGGTTAGATATCTCTTGTAGTTTCTTCAGAACACACAAATTATCTGAAAATGCTTTTGAAGCAATAGACACAAAAACAGCTATAAATCAAAAACCTAATATGATAGACTCAAACTTTGAACTATGTATTGTGTAGATTTACAGGTCCTACTTGCCCAGCAAAAAGGGTTTGAATAGCTCTTGCACTTTTTTTCGAAACGCACACAACTGTTCATGGGCTGAAAAGGCTTTTGGAGCAATAAAAACTTAAAAACTGCTATAACTCAAAAATGCAATAAGATAAGTTCAAACTTTATAAGACATGTTGTGCAGATGTACAAGCCCCTCTTGCACAGAAAGTTTGGGTTAGATATCTCTTGTAGTTTCTTCAGAACACACAAATTATCTAAAAATGCTTTTGAAGCAATAGACACAAAAACAGCTATAAATCCAAAACCTAATATGATAGACTCAAACTTTAAACTATATATTGTGTAGATTTACAGGTCCTACTTGCCCAGCAAAAAGGGTTTGAATAGCTCTTGCACTTTTTTCGAAACTCACAAACAACTGTTCATGGGCTGAAAAGGCTTTTGGAGCAATAAAAACGTAAAAACTGCTATAACTCAAAAATGCAATAAGATAAGTTCAAACTTTAAAAGACATGTTGTGCAGATGTACAAGCCCCTCTTGCACAGAAAGTTTGGGTTAGATATCTCTTGTAGTTTCTTCAGAACACACAAATTATCTGAAAATGCTTTTGAAGCAATAGACACAAAAACAGCTATAAATCCAAACCCTAATATGATAGACTCAAACTTTAAACTATGTATTGTGTAGATTTACAGGTCCTACTTGCCCATCAAAAAGGGTTTGAATAGCTCTTGCACTTTTTTCAAAACTCACAAACAACTGTTCATGGGCTGAAAAGGCTTTTGGAGCAATAAAAACGTTAAAACTGCTATAACTCAAAAATGCAATAAGATAAGTTCAAACTTTAAAAGACATGTTGTGCAGATGTACAAGCCCCTCTTGCACAGAAAGTTTGGGTTAGATATCTCTTGTAGTTTCTTCAGAACACACAAATTATCTGAAAATGCTTTTGAAGCAATAGACACAAAAACAGCTATAAATCCAAAACCTAATATGATAGACTCAAACTTTAAACTATATATTGTGTAGATTTACAGGTCCTACTTGCCCAGCAAAAAGGGTTTGAATAGCTCTTGCACTTTTTTCGAAACTCACAAACAACTGTTCATGGGCTGAAAAGGCTTTTGGAGCAATAAAAACGTTAAAACTGTTATAACTCAAAAATGCAATAAGATAAGTTCAAACTTTAAAAGACATGTTGTGCAGATGTACAAGCCCCTCTTGCACAGAAAGTTTGGGTTAGATATCTCTTGTAGTTTCTTCAGAACACACAAATTATCTGAAAATGCTTTTGAAGCAAAAGACACAAAAACAGCTATAAATCCAAAACCTAATATGATAGACTCAAACTTTAAACTATATATTGTGTAGATTTACAGGTCCTACTTGCCCAGCAAAAAGGGTTTGAATAGCTCTTGCACTTTTTTTCGAAACGCACACAACTGTTCATGGGCTGAAAAGGCTTTTGGAGCAACAAAAACTTAAAAACTGCTATAACTCAAAAATGCAATAAGATAAGTTCAAACTTTAAAAGACATGTTGTGCAGATGTACAAGCCCCTCTTGCACAGAAAGTTTGGGTTAGATATCTCTTGTAGTTTCTTCAGAACACACAAATTATCTAAAAATGCTTTTGAAGCAATAGACACAAAAACAGCTATAAATCCAAAACCTAATATGATAGACTCAAACTTTAAACTATATATTGTGTAGATTTACAGGTCCTACTTGCCCAGCAAAAAGGGTTTGAATAGCTCTTGCACTTTTATTGAAACTCACAAACAACTGTTCATGAACTGAAAAGGCTTTTGGAGCAATAAAAACTTAAAAACTGCTATAACTCAAAAATGCAATAAGATAAGTTCAAACTTTAAAAGACATTTTGTGCAGATGTACAAGCCCCTCTTGCACAGAAAGTTTGGGTTAGATATCTCTTGTAGTTTCTTCAGAACACACAAATTATCTGAAAATGCTTTTGAAGCAATAGACACAAAAACAGCTATAAATCCAAAACCTAATATGATAGACTTAAACTTTAAACTATATATTGTGTAGATTTACAGGTCCTACTTGCCCAGCAAAAAGGGTTTGAATAGCTCTTGCACTTTTTTCGAAACGCACACAACTGTTCATGGGCTGAAAAGGCTTTTGGAGCAATAAAAACGTAAAAACTGCTATAACTCAAAAATGCAATAAGATAAGTTCAAACTTTAAAAGACATTTTGTGCAGATGTACAAGCCCCTCTTGCACAGAAAGTTTGGGTTAGATATCTCTTGTAGTTTCTTCAGAACACACAAATTATCTGAAAATGCTTTTGAAGCAATAGACACAAAAACAGCTATAAATCCAAACCCTAATATGATAGACTCAAACTTTAAACTATGTATTGTGTAGATTTACAGGTCCTACTTGCCCAGCAAAAAGGGTTTGAATAGCTCTTGCACTTTTTTCGAAACGCACACAACTGTTCATGGGCTGAAAAGGCTTTTGGAGCAATAAAAACGTAAAAACTGCTATAACTCAAAAATGCAATAAGATAAGTTCAAACTTTAAAAGACATGTTGTGCAGATGTACAAGCCCCTCTTGCACAGAAAGTTTGGGTTAGATATCTCTTGTAGTTTCTTCAGAACACACAAATTATCTGAAAATGCTTTTGAAGCAATAGACACAAAAACAGCTATAAATCCAAAACCTAATATGATAGACTCAAACTTTAAACTATATATTGTGTAGATTTACAGGTCCTACTTGCCCAGCAAAAAGGGTTTGAATAGCTCTTGCACTTTTTTCGAAACTCACAAACAACTGTTCATGGGCTGAAAAGGCTTTTGGAGCAATAAAAACGTTAAAACTGTTATAACTCAAAAATGCAATAAGATAAGTTCAAACTTTAAAAGACATGTTGTGCAGATGTACAAGCCCCTCTTGCACAGAAAGTTTGGGTTAGATATCTCTTGTAGTTTCTTCAGAACACACAAATTATCTGAAAATGCTTTTGAAGCAAAAGACACAAAAACAGCTATAAATCCAAAATCTAATATGATAGACTCAAACTTTAAACTATATATTGTGTAGATTTACAGGTCCTACTTGCCCAGCAAAAAGGGTTTGAATAGCTCTTGCACTTTTTTTCGAAACGCACACAACTGTTCATGGGCTGAAAAGGCTTTTGGAGCAACAAAAACTTAAAAACTGCTATAACTCAAAAATGCAATAAGATAAGTTCAAACTTTAAAAGACATGTTGTGCAGATGTACAAGCCCCTCTTGCACAGAAAGTTTGGGTTAGATATCTCTTGTAGTTTCTTCAGAACACACAAATTATCTAAAAATGCTTTTGAAGCAATAGACACAAAAACAGCTATAAATCCAAAACCTAATATGATAGACTCAAACTTTAAACTATATATTGTGTAGATTTACAGGTCCTACTTGCCCAGCAAAAAGGGTTTGAATAGCTCTTGCACTTTTTTCGAAACTCACAAACAACTGTTCATGAACTGAAAAGGCTTTTGGAGCAATAAAAACTTAAAAACTGCTATAACTCAAAAATGCAATAAGATAAGTTCAAACTTTAAAAGACATTTTGTGCAGATGTACAAGCCCCTCTTGCACAGAAAGTTTGGGTTAGATATCTCTTGTAGTTTCTTCAGAACACACAAATTATCTGAAAATGCTTTTGAAGCAATAGACACAAAAACAGCTATAAATCCAAAACCTAATATGATAGACTTAAACTTTAAACTATATATTGTGTAGATTTACAGGTCCTACTTGCCCAGCAAAAAGGGTTTGAATAGCTCTTGCACTTTTTTCGAAACGCACACAACTGTTCATGGGCTGAAAAGGCTTTTGGAGCAATAAAAACGTAAAAACTGCTATAACTCAAAAATGCAATAAGATAAGTTCAAACTTTAAAAGACATTTTGTGCAGATGTACAAGCCCCTCTTGCACAGAAAGTTTGGGTTAGATATCTCTTGTAGTTTCTTCAGAACACACAAATTATCTGAAAATGCTTTTGAAGCAATAGACACAAAAACAGCTATAAATCCAAACCCTAATATGATAGACTCAAACTTTAAACTATGTATTGTGTAGATTTACAGGTCCTACTTGCCCAGCAAAAAGGGTTTGAATAGCTCTTGCACTTTTTTCGAAACGCACACAACTGTTCATGGGCTGAAAAGGCTTTTGGAGCAATAAAAACGTAAAAACTGCTATAACTCAAAAATTCAATAAGATAAGTTCAAACTTTAAAAGACATGTTGTGCAGATGTACAAGCCCCTCTTGCACAGAAAGTTTGGGTTAGATATCTCTTGTAGTTTCTTCAGAACACACAAATTATCTGAAAATGCTTTTGAAGCAATAGACACAAAAACAGCTATAAATCCAAAACCTAATATGATAGACTCAAACTTTAAACTATTTATTGTGTAGATTTACAGGTCCTACTTGCCCAGCAAAAAGGGTTCGAATAGCTTTTGCACTTTTTTCGAAAACTCACAAACAACTGTTCATGGGCTCAAAAGGCTTTTGGAGCAATAAAAACTTAAAAACTGCTATAACTCAAAAATAAAATAAGATAAGTTCAAACTTTAAAAGACATGTTGTGCAGATGTACAAGCCCCTCTTGCACATAAAGTTTGGGTTAGATATCTCTTGTAGTTTCTTCAGAACACACAAATTATCTGAAAATGCTTTTGAAGCAATAGACACAAAAACAGCTATAAATCCAAAACCTAATATGATAGACTCAAACTTTAAACTATATATTGTGTAGATTTACAGGTCCTACTTGCCCAGCAAAAAAGGTTTGAATAGCTCGTGCACTTTTTTCGAAACGCAAACAACTGTTCATGGGCTGAAAAGGCTTTTGGAGCAATAAAAACGTAAAAACTGCTATAACTCAAAAATTCAATAAGAAAAGTTCAAACTTTAAAAGACATGTTGTGCAGATGTACAAGCCCCTCTTGCACAGAAAGTTTGGGTTAGATATCTCTTGTAGTTTCTTCAGAACACACAAATTATCTAAAAATGCTTTTGAAGCAATAGACACAAAAACAGCTATAAATCCAAAACCTAATATGATAGACTCAAACTTTAAACTATATATTGTGTAGATTTACAGGTCCTACTTGCCCAGCAAAAAGGGTTTGAATAGCTCTTGCACTTTTTTCGAAACTCACAAACAACTGTTCATGGGCTGAAAAGGCTTTTGGAGCAATAAAAACGTTAAAACTGCGTTAACTCAAAAATGCAATAAGATAAGTTCAAACTGTAAAAGACATGTTGTGCAGATGTACAAGCCCCTCTTGCACAGAAAGTTTGGGTTAGATATCTCTTGTAGTTTCTTCAGAACACACAAATGATCTAAAAATGCTTTTGAAGCAATAGACACAAAAACAGCTATAAATCCAAAACCTAATATGATAGACTCCAACTTTGAACTATATATTGTGTAGATTTACAGGTCCTACTTGCCCAGCAAAAAGGGTTCGAATAGCTTTTGCACTTTTTTCGAAAACTCACAAACAACTGTTCATGGGCTGAAAAGGCTTTTGGAGCAATAAAAACTTAAAAACTGCTATAACTCAAAAATGCAATAAGATAAGTTCAAACTTTAAAAAATATGTTGTGCAGATGTACAAGCCCCTCTTGCACAGAAAGTTTGGGTTAGATATCTCTTGTAGTTTCTTCAGAACACACAAATTATCTGAAAATGCTTTTGAAGCAATAGACACAAAAACAGCTATAAATCAAAAACCTAATATGATAGACTCAAACTTTGAACTATGTATTGTGTAGATTTACAGGTCCTACTTGCCCAGCAAAAAGGGTTTGAATAGCTCTTGCACTTTTTTTCGAAACGCACACAACTGTTCATGGGCTGAAAAGGCTTTTGGAGCAATAAAAACTTAAAAACTGCTATAACTCAAAAATGCAATAAGATAAGTTCAAACTTTATAAGACATGTTGTGCAGATGTACAAGCCCCTCTTGCACAGAAAGTTTGGGTTAGATATCTCTT
The DNA here is from genome assembly GCF_026437365.1 of Eucyclogobius newberryi. Classification (NCBI taxonomy): domain Eukaryota; kingdom Metazoa; phylum Chordata; class Actinopteri; order Gobiiformes; family Gobiidae; genus Eucyclogobius; species Eucyclogobius newberryi. Next base: position 14,204,253 of record NW_027316532.1, read on the forward strand.
GTAGTTTCTTCAGAACACACAAATTATCTAAAAATGCTTTTGAAGCAATAGACACAAAAACAGCTATAAATCCAAAACCTAATATGATAGACTCAAACTTTAAACTATATATTGTGTAGATTTACAGGTCCTACTTGCCCAGCAAAAAGGGTTTGAATAGCTCTTGCACTTTTTTCGAAACTCACAAACAACTGTTCATGGGCTGAAAAGGCTTTTGGAGCAATAAAAACGTAAAAACTGCTATAACTCAAAAATTCAATAAGATAAGTTCAAACTTTAAAAGATATGTTGTGCAGATGTACAAGCCCCTCTTACACAGAAAGTTTGGGTTAGATATCTCTTGTAGTTTCTTCAGAACACACAAATTATCTGAAAATGTTTTTGAAGCAATAGACACAAAAACAGCTATAAATCCAAAACCTAATATGATAGACTCAAACTTTAAACTATTTATTGTGTAGATTTACAGGTCCTACTTGCCTAGCAAAAAGGGTTTGAATAGCTCTTTCACTTTTTTTCGAAACGCACACAACTGTTTATGGGCTGAAAAGGCTTTTGGAGCAATAAAAACTTAAAACTGCCATAACTCAAAAATGCAATAAGATAAGTTCAAACTTTAAAAGACATGTTCTGCAGATGTACAAGCCCCTCTTGCACAGAAAGTTTGGGTTAGATATCTCTTGTAGTTTCTTCAGAACACACAAATTATCTGAAAATGCTTTTGAAGCAATAGACACAAAAACAGCTATAAATCCAAAACCTAATATGATAGACTCAAACTTTAAACTATATATTGTGTAGATTTACAGGTCCTACTTGCCCAGCAAAAAGGGTTTGAATAGCTCTTGCACTTTTTTCGAAACGCACACAACTGTTCATGGGCTGAAAAGGCTTTTGGAGCAATAAAAACGTTAAAACTGCTATAACTCAAAAATTCAATAAGATAAGTTCAAACTTTAAAAGACATGTTGTGCAGATGTACAAGCCCCTCTTGCACAGAAAGTTTGGGTTAGATATCTCTTGTAGTTTCTTCAGAACACACAAATTATCTGAAAATGCTTTTGAAGCAATAGACACAAAAACAGCTATAAATCCAAAACCTAATATGATAGACTCAAACTTTAAACTATATATTGTGTAGATTTACAGGTCCTACTTCCCCAGCAAAAAGGGTTCGAATAGCTCTTGCACTTTTTTCGAAAACTCACAAACAACTGTTCATGGGCTGAAAAGGCTTTTGGAGCAATAAAAACGTAAAAACTGCTATAACTCAAAAATGCAATAAGATAAGTTCAAACTTTAAAAGACATGTTGTGCAGATGTACAAGCCCCTCTTGCACAGAAAGTTTGGGTTAGATATCTCTTGTAGTTTCTTCAGAACACACAAATGATCTAAAAATGCTTTTGAAGCAATAGACACAAAAACAGCTATAAATCCAAAACCTAATATGATAGACTCCAACTTTAAACTATATATTGTGTAGATTTACAGGTCCTACTTGCCCAGCAAAAAGGGTTCGAATAGCTTTTGCACTTTTTTCGAAAACTCACAAACAACTGTTCATGGGCTGAAAGGGCTTTTGGAGCAATAAAAACTTAAAACTGCTATAACTCAAAAATGCAATAAGATAAGTTCAAACTTTAAAAAATATGTTGTGCAGATGTACAAGCCCCTCTTGCACAGAAAGTTTGGGTTAGATATCTCTTGTAGTTTCTTCAGAACACACAAATTATCTGAAAATGCTTTTGAAGCAATAGACACAAAAACAGCTATAAATCCAAAACCTAATATGATAGACTCAAACTTTAAACTATATATTGTGTAGATTTACAGGTCCTACTTGCCCAGCAAAAAGGGTTCGAATAGCTTTTGCACTTTTTTCGAAAACTCACAAACAACGGTTCATGGGCTGGAAAGGCTTTTGGAGCAATAAAAACGTAAAAACTGCTATAACTCAAAAATGCAATAAGATAAGTTCAAACTTTAAAAGACATGTTGTGCAGATGTACAAGCTCCTCTTGCACAGAAAGTTTGGGTTAGATATCTCTTGTAGTTTCTTCAGAACACACAAATTATCTAAAAATGCTTTTGAAGCAATAGACACAAAAACAGCTATAAATCCAAAACCTAATATGATAGACTCAAACTTTAAACTATATATTGTGTAGATGTACAGGTCCTACTTGCCCAGCAAAAAGGGTTCGAATAGCTTTTGCACTTTTTTAGAAAACTCACAAACAACTGTTCATGGGCTGAAAAGGCTTTTGGAGCAATAAAAACATAAAAACTACTATAACTCAAAAATGCAATAAGATAAGTTCAAACTTTAAAAGACATTTTGTGCAGATGTACAAGCCCCTCTTGCACAGAAAGTTTGGGTTAGATATCTCTTGTAGTTTCTTCAGAACACACAAATTATCTGAAAATGCTTTTGAAGCAATAGACACAAAAACAGCTATAAATCCAAAACCTAATATGATAGACTCAAACTTTAAACTATGTATTGTGTAGATTTACAGGTCCTACTTGCCCAGCAAAAAGGGTTTGAATAGCTCTTGCACTTTTTTCGAAACGCACACAACTGTTCATGGGCTGAAAAGGCTTTTGGAGCAATAAAAACGTAAAAACTGCTATAACTCAAAAATTCAATAAGATAAGTTCAAACTTTAAAAGACATGTTGTGCAGATGTACAAGCCCCTCTTGCACAGAAAGTTTGGGTTAGATATCTCTTGTAGTTTCTTCAGAACACACAAATTATCTGAAAATGTTTTTGAAGCAATAGACACAAAAACAGCTATAAATCCAAAACCTAATATGATAGACTCAAACTTTAAACTATTTATTGTGTAGATTTACAGGTCCTACTTGCCTAGCAAAAAGGGTTTGAATAGCTCTTTCACTTTTTTTCGAAACGCACACAACTGTTCATGGGCTGAAAAGGCTTTTGGAGCAATAAAAACTTAAAACTGCCATAACTCAAAAATGCAATAAGATAAGTTCAAACTTTAAAAGAAATGTTCTGCAGATGTACAAGCCCCTCTTGCACAGAAAGTTTGGGTTAGATATCTCTTGTAGTTTCTTCAGAACACACAAATTATCTGAAAATGCTTTTGAAGCAATAGACACAAAAACAGCTATAAATCCAAAACCTAATATGATAGACTCAAACTTTAAACTATATATTGTGTAGATTTACAGGTCCTACTTGCCCAGCAAAAAGGGTTTGAATAGCTCTTGCACTTTTTTCGAAACTCACAAACAACTGTTCATGGGCTGAAAAGGCTTTTGGAGCAATAAAAACGTAAAAACTGTTATAACTCAAAAATGCAATAAGATAGGTTCAAACTTTAAAAAGATGTTGTGCAGATGTACAAGCCCCTCTTGCACAGAAAGTTTGGGTTAGATATCTCTTGTAGTTTCTTCAGAACACACAAATTATCTGAAAATGCTTTTGAAGCAATAGACACAAAAACAGCTATAAATCCAAAACCTAATATGATAGACTCAAACTTTAAACTATGTATTGTGTAGATTTACAGGTCCTACTTGCCTAGCAAAAAGGGTTTGAATAGCTCTTTCACTTTTTTTCGAAACGCACACAACTGTTCATGGGCTGAAAAGGCTTTTGGAGCAACAAAAACTTAAAAACTGCTATAACTCAAAAATGCAATAAGATAAGTTCAAACTTTAAAAAATATGTTGTGCAGATGTACAAGCCCCTCTTGCACAGAAAGTTTGGGTTAGATATCTCTTGTAGTTTCTTCAGAACACACAAATTATCTGAAAATGCTTTTGAAGCAATAGACACAAAAACAGCTATAAATCCAAAACCTAATATGATAGACTCAAACTTTAAACTATATATTGTGTAGATTTACAGGTCCTACTTGCCCAGCAAAAAGGGTTCGAATAGCTTTTGCACTTTTTTCGAAAACTCACACAACTGTTCATGGGCTGAAAAGGCTTTTGGAGCAATAAAAACTTAAAAACTGCTATAACTCAAAAATGCAATAAGATAAGTTCAAACTTTAAAAGACATGTTGTGCAGATGTACAAGCCCCTCTTGCACAGAAAGTTTGGGTTAGATATCTCTTGTAGTTTCTTCAGAACACACAAATTATCTAAAAATGCTTTTGAAGCAATAGACACAAAAACAGCTATAAATCCAAAACCTAATATGATAGACTCAAACTTTAAACTATATATTGTGTAGATTTACAGGTCCTACTTGCCCAGCAAAAAGGGTTTGAATAGCTCTTGCACTTTTTTCGAAACTCACAAACAACTGTTCATGGGCTGAAAAGGCTTTTGGAGCAATAAAAACGTAAAAAACTGCTATAACTCAAAAATGCAATAAGATAAGTTCAAACTTTAAAAGACATTTTGTGCAGATGTACAAGCCCCTCTTGCACAGAAAGTTTGGGTTAGATATCTCTTGTAGTTTCTTCAGAACACACAAATTATCTGAAAATGCTTTTGAAGCAATAGACACAAAAACAGCTATAAATCCAAAACCTAATATGATAGACTCAAACTTTAAACTATGTATTGTGTAGATTTACAGGTCCTACTTGCCCAGCAAAAAGGGTTTGAATAGCTCTTGCACTTTTTTCGAAACGCACACAACTGTTCATGGGCTGAAAAGGCTTTTGGAGCAATAAAAACGTAAAAACTGCTATAACTCAAAAATTCAATAAGATAAGTTCAAACTTTAAAAGACATGTTGTGCAGATGTACAAGCCCCTCTTGCACAGAAAGTTTGGGTTAGATATCTCTTGTAGTTTCTTCAGAACACACAAATTATCTGAAAATGTTTTTGAAGCAATAGACACAAAAACAGCTATAAATCCAAAACCTAATATGATAGACTCAAACTTTAAACTATTTATTGTGTAGATTTACAGGTCCTACTTGCCTAGCAAAAAGGGTTTGAATAGCTCTTTCACTTTTTTTCGAAACGCACACAACTGTTCATGGGCTGAAAAGGCTTTTGGAGCAATAAAAACTTAAAACTGCCATAACTCAAAAATGCAATAAGATAAGTTCAAACTTTAAAAGAAATGTTCTGCAGATGTACAAGCCCCTCTTGCACAGAAAGTTTGGGTTAGATATCTCTTGTAGTTTCTTCAGAACACACAAATTATCTGAAAATGCTTTTGAAGCAATAGACACAAAAACAGCTATAAATCCAAAACCTAATATGATAGACTCAAACTTTAAACTATATATTGTGTAGATTTACAGGTCCTACTTGCCCAGCAAAAAGGGTTTGAATAGCTCTTGCACTTTTTTCGAAACTCACAAACAACTGTTCATGGGCTGAAAAGGCTTTTGGAGCAATAAAAACGTAAAAACTGTTATAACTCAAAAATGCAATAAGATAGGTTCAAACTTTAAAAAAGATGTTGTGCAGATGTACAAGCCCCTCTTGCACAGAAAGTTTGGGTTAGATATCTCTTGTAGTTTCTTCAGAACACACAAATTATCTGAAAATGCTTTTGAAGCAATAGACACAAAAACAGCTATAAATCCAAAACCTAATATGATAGACTCAAACTTTAAACTATGTATTGTGTAGATTTACAGGTCCTACTTGCCTAGCAAAAAGGGTTTGAATAGCTCTTTCACTTTTTTTCGAAACGCACACAACTGTTCATGGGCTGAAAAGGCTTTTGGAGCAACAAAAACTTAAAAACTGCTATAACTCAAAAATGCAATAAGATAAGTTCAAACTTTAAAAGACATGTTCTGCAGATGTACAAGCCCCTCTTGCACAGAAAGTTTGGGTTAGATATCTCTTGTAGTTTCTTCAGAACACACAAATTATCTGAAAATGCTTTTGAAGCAATAGACACAAAAACAGCTATAAATCCAAAACCTAATATGATAGACTCAAACTTTAAACTATATATTGTGTAGATTTACAGGTCCTACTTGCCCAGCAAAAAGGGTTCGAATAGCTTTTGCACTTTTTTCGAAAACTCACAAACAACTGTTCATGGGCTGAAAGGGCTTTTGGAGCAATAAAAACTTAAAACTGCTATAACTCAAAAATGCAATAAGATAAGTTCAAACTTTAAAAAATATGTTGTGCAGATGTACAAGCCCCTCTTGCACAGAAAGTTTGGGTTAGATATCTCTTGTAGTTTCTTCAGAACACACAAATTATCTGAAAATGTTTTTGAAGCAATAGACACAAAAACAGCTATAAATCCAAAACCTAATATGATAGACTCAAACTTTAAACTATTTATTGTGTAGATTTACAGGTCCTACTTGCCTAGCAAAAAGGGTTTGAATAGCTCTTTCACTTTTTTTCGAAACGCACACAACTGTTCATGGGCTGAAAAGGCTTTTGGAGCAATAAAAACTTAAAACTGCCATAACTCAAAAATGCAATAAGATAAGTTCAAACTTTAAAAGAAATGTTCTGCAGATGTACAAGCCCCTCTTGCACAGAAAGTTTGGGTTAGATATCTCTTGTAGTTTCTTCAGAACACACAAATTATCTGAAAATGCTTTTGAAGCAATAGACACAAAAACAGCTATAAATCCAAAACCTAATATGATAGACTCAAACTTTAAACTATATATTGTGTAGATTTACAGGTCCTACTTGCCCAGCAAAAAGGGTTTGAATAGCTCTTGCACTTTTTTCGAAACTCACAAACAACTGTTCATGGGCTGAAAAGGCTTTTGGAGCAATAAAAACGTAAAAACTGTTATAACTCAAAAATGCAATAAGATAGGTTCAAACTTTAAAAAAGATGTTGTGCAGATGTACAAGCCCCTCTTGCACAGAAAGTTTGGGTTAGATATCTCTTGTAGTTTCTTCAGAACACACAAATTATCTGAAAATGCTTTTGAAGCAATAGACACAAAAACAGCTATAAATCCAAAACCTAATATGATAGACTCAAACTTTAAACTATATATTGTGTAGATGTACAGGTCCTACTTGCCCAGCAAAAAGGGTTCGAATAGCTTTTGCACTTTTTTAGAAAACTCACAAACAACTGTTCATGGGCTGAAAAGGCTTTTGGAGCAATAAAAACATAAAAACTGCTATAACTCAAAAATGCAATAAGATAAGTTCAAACTTTAAAAGACATATTGTGCAGATGTACAAGCCCCTCTTGCACAGAAAGTTTGGGTTAGATATCTCTTGTAGTTTCTTCAGAACACACAAATTATCTGAAAATGCTTTTGAAGCAATAGACACAAAAACAGCTATAAATCCAAAACCTAATATGATAGACTCAAACTTTAAACTATGTATTGTGTAGATTTACAGGTCCTACTTGCACAGCAAAAAGGGTTTGAATAGCTCTTGCTCTTTTTTCGAAACGCACACAACTGTTCATGGGCTGAAAAGGCTTTTGGAGCAATAAAAACGTAAAAACTGCTATAACTCAAACATTCAATAAGATAAGTTCAAACTTTAAAAGACATGTTGTGCAGATGTACAAGCCCCTCTTGCACAGAAAGTTTGGGTTAGATATCTCTTGTAGTTTCTTCAGAACACACAAAATATCTGAAAATGTTTTTGAAGCAATAGACACAAAAACAGCTATAAATCCAAAACCTAATATGATAGACTCAAACTTGAAACTATGTATTGTGTAGATTTACAGGTCCTACTTGCCTAGCAAAAAGGGTTTGAATAGCTCTTTCACTTTTTTTCGAAACGCACACAACTGTTCATGGGCTGAAAAGGCTTTTGGAGCAACAAAAACTTAAAAACTGCTATAACTCAAAAATGCAATAAGATAAGTTCAAACTTTAAAAGACATGTTGTGCAGATGTACAAGCCCCTCTTGCACAGAAAGTTTGGGTTAGATATCTCTTGTAGTTTCTTCAGAACACACAAATTATCTGAAAATGCTTTTGAAGCAATAGACACAAAAACAGCTATAAATCCAAAACCTAATATGATAGACTCAAACTTTAAACTATATATTGTGTAGATTTACAGGTCCTACTTCCCCAGCAAAAAGGGTTTGAATAGCTCTTGCACTTTTTTCGAAAACTCACAAACAACTGTTCATGGGCTGAAAAGGCTTTTGGAGCAATAAAAACGTAAAAACTGCTATAACTCAAAAATGCAATAAGATAAGTTCAAACTTTAAAAGACATGTTGTGCAGATGTACAAGCCCCTCTTGCACAGAAAGTTTGGGTTAGATATCTCTTGTAGTTTCTTCAGAACACACAAATGATCTAAAAATGCTTTTGAAGCAATAGACACAAAAACAGCTATAAATCCAAAACCTAATATGATAGACTCCAACTTTAAACTATATATTGTGTAGATTTACAGGTCCTACTTGCCCAGCAAAAAGGGTTCGAATAGCTTTTGCACTTTTTTCGAAAACTCACAAACAACTGTTCATGGGCTGAAAGGGCTTTTGGAGCAATAAAAACGTAAAAACTGCTATAACTCAAAAATGCAATAAGATAAGTTCAAACTTTAAAAAATATGTTGTGCAGATGTACAAGCCCCTCTTGCACAGAAAGTTTGGGTTAGATATCTCTTGTAGTTTCTTCAGAACACACAAATTATCTGAAAATGCTTTTGAAGCAATAGACACAAAAACAGCTATAAATCCAAAACCTAATATGATAGACTCAAACTTTAAACTATGTATTGTGTAGATTTACAGGTCCTACTTGCCCAGCAAAAAGGGTTTGAATAGCTCTTGCTCTTTTTTCGAAACGCACACAACTGTTCATGGGCTGAAAAGGCTTTTGGAGCAACAAAAACTTAAAAACTGCTATAACTCAAAAATGCAATAAGATAAGTTCAAACTTTAAAAGACATGTTCTGCAGATGTACAAGCCCCTCTTGCACAGAAAGTTTGGGTTAGATATCTCTTGTAGTTTCTTCAGAACACACAAATTATCTGAAAATGCTTTTGAAGCAATAGACACAAAAACAGCTATAAATCCAAAACTTAATATGATAGACTCAAACTTTAAACTATGTATTGTGTAGATTTACAGGTCCTACTTGCCCAGCAAAAAGGGTTTGAATAGCTCTTGCACTTTTTTTCGAAACGCACACAACTGTTCATGGGCTGAAAAGGCTTTTGGAGCAATAAAAACTTAAAAACTGCTATAACTCAAAAATGCAATAAGATAAGTTAAAACTTTAAAAGACATGTTGTGCAGATGTACAAGCCCCTCTTGCACAGAAAGTTTGGGTTAGATATCTCTTGTAGTTTCTTCAGAACACACAAATTATCTGAAAATGCTTTTGAAGCAATAGACACAAAAACAGCTATAAATCCAAAACCTAATATGATAGACTCAAACTTTAAACTATATATTGTGTAGATTTACAGGTCCTACTTGCCCAGCAAAAAGGGTTTGAATAGCTCTTGCACTTTTTTCGAAACTCACAAACAACTGTTCATGGGTTGAAAAGGCTTTTGGAGCAATAAAAACGTTAAAACTGTTATAACTCAAAAATGCAATAAGATAAGTTCAAACTTTAAAAGACATGTTGTGCAGATGTACAAGCCCCTCTTGCACAGAAAGTTTGGGTTAGATATCTCTTGTAGTTTCTTCAGAACACACAAATTATCTGAAAATACTTTTGAAGCAATAGACACAAAAACAGCTATAAATCCAAAACCTAATATGATAGACTCAAACTTTAAACTATATATTGTGTAGATTTACAGGTCCTACTTGCCCAGCAAAAAGGGTTTGAATAGCTCTTGCACTTTTTTCGAAACTCACAAACAACTGTTCATGGGCTGAAAAGGCTTTTGGAGCAATAAAAACTTAAAACTGCCATAACTCAAAAATGCAATAAGATAAGTTCAAACTTTAAAAGACATGTTCTGCAGATGTACAAGCCCCTCTTGCACAGAAAGTTTGGGTTAGATATCTCTTGTAGTTTCTTCAGAACACACAAATTATCTGAAAATGCTTTTGAAGCAATAGACACAAAAACAGCTATAAATCCAAAACCTAATATGATAGACTCAAACTTTAAACTATATATTGTGTAGATTTACAGGTCCTACTTGCCCAGCAAAAAGGGTTCGAATAGCTTTTGCACTTTTTTCGAAAACTCACAAACAACTGTTCATGGGCTCAAAAGGCTTTTGGAGCAATAAAAACTTAAAAACTGCTATAACTCAAAAATGCAATAAGATAAGTTCAAACTTTAAAAGACATGTTGTGCAGATGTACAAGCCCCTCTTGCACATAAAGTTTGGGTTAGATATCTCTTGTAGTTTCTTCAGAACACACAAATTATCTGAAAATGCTTTTGAAGCAATAGACACAAAAACAGCTATAAATCCAAAACCTAATATGATAGACTCAAACTTTAAACTATATATTGTGTAGATTTACAGGTCCTACTTGCCCAGCAAAAAAGGTTTGAATAGCTCGTGCACTTTTTTCGAAACGCAAACAACTGTTCATGGGCTGAAAAGTCTTTTGGAGCAATAAAAACGTAAAAACTGCTATAACTCAAAAATTCAATAAGATAAGTTCAAACTTTAAAAGACATGTTGTGCAGATGTACAAGCCCCTCTTGCACAGAAAGTTTGGGTTAGATATCTCTTGTAGTTTCTTCAGAACACACAAATTATCTAAAAATGCTTTTGAAGCAATAGACACAAAAACAGCTATAAATCCAAAACCTAATATGATAGACTCAAACTTTAAACTATATATTGTGTAGATTTACAGGTCCTACTTACCCAGCAAAAAGGGTTTGAATAGCTCTTGCACTTTTTTCGAAACGCACACAACTGTTCATGGGCTGAAAAGGCTTTTGGAGCAATAAAAACGTAAAAACTGCTATAACTCAAAAATTCAATAAGATAAGTTCAAACTTTAAAAGACATGTTGTGCAGATGTACAAGCCCCTCTTGCACAGAAAGTTTGGGTTAGATATCTCTTGTAGTTTCTTCAGAACACACAAAATATCTGAAAATGTTTTTGAAGCAATAGACACAAAAACAGCTATAAATCCAAAACCTAATATGATAGACTCAAACTTTAAACTATGTATTGTGTAGATTTACAGGTCCTACTTGCCTAGCAAAAAGGGTTTGAATAGCTCTTGCACTTTTTTTCGAAACGCACACAACTGTTCATGGGCTGAAAAGGCTTTTGGAGCAATAAAAACTTAAAAACTGCTATAACTCAAAAATGCAATAAGATAAGTTCAAACTTTAAAAGACATGTTCTGCAGATGTACAAGCCCCTCTTGCACAGAAAGTTTGGGTTAGATATCTCTTGTAGTTTCTTCAGAACACACAAATTATCTGAAAATGCTTTTGAAGCAATAGACACAAAAACAGCTATAAATCCAAAACCTAATATGATAGACTCAAACTTTAAACTATGTATTGTGTAGATTTACAGGTCCTACTTGCCCTGCAAAAAGGGTTTGAATAGCTCTTGCACTTTTTTCGAAACGCACACAACTGTTCATGGGCTGAAAAGGCTTTTGGAGCAATAAAAACGTAAAAACTGCTATAACTCAAAAATTCAATTAGATAAGTTCAAACTTTAAAAGACATGTTGTGCAGATGTACAAGCCCCTCTTGCACAGAAAGTTTGGGTTAGATATCTCTTGTAGTTTCTTCAGAACACACAAATTATCTGAAAATGCTTTTGAAGCAATAGACACAAAAACAGCTATAAATCCAAAACCTAATATGATAGACTCAAACTTTAAACTATATATTGTGTAGATTTACAGGTCCTACTTGCCCAGCAAAAAAGGTTTGAATAGCTCTTGCACTTTTTTCGAAACTCACAAACAACTGTTCATGGGCTGAAAAGGCTTTTGGAGCAATAAAAACGTTAAAACTGTTATAACTCAAAAATGCAATAAGATAAGTTCAAACTTTAAAAGACATGTTGTGCAGATGTACAAGCCCCTCTTGCACAGAAAGTTTGGGTTAGATATCTCTTGTAGTTTCTTCAGAACACACAAATTATCTGAAAATGCTTTTGAAGCAATAGACACAAAAACAGCTATAAATCCAAAACCTAATATGATAGACTCAAACTTTAAACTATATATTGTGTAGATTTACAGGTCCTACTTGCCCAGCAAAAAGGGTTTGAATAGCTCTTGCACTTTTTTCGAAACTCACAAACAACTGTTCATGGGCTGAAAAGGCTTTTGGAGCAATAAAAACGTTAAAACTGCTATAACTCAAAAATGCAATAAGATAAGTTCAAACTTTAAAAGACATGTTGTGCAGATGTACAAGCCCCTCTTGCACAGAAAGTTTGGGTTAGATATCTCTTGTAGTTTCTTCAGAACACACAAATTATCTGAAAATGCTTTTGAAGCAATAGACACAAAAACAGCTATAAATCCAAAACCTAATATGATAGACTCAAACTTTAAACTATATATTGTGTAGATTTACAGGTCCTACTTGCCCAGCAAAAAGGGTTTGAATAGCTCTTGCACTTTTTTTCGAAACGCACACAACTGTTCATGGGCTGAAAAGGCTTTTGGAGCAATAAAAACTTAAAAACTGCTATAACTCAAAAATGCAATAAGATAAGTTCAAACTTTAAAAGACATGTTCTGCAGATGTACAAGCCCCTCTTGCACAGAAAGTTTGGGTTAGATATCTCTTGTAGTTTCTTCAGAACACACAAATTATCTGAAAATGTTTTTGAAGCAATAGACACAAAAACAGCTATAAATCCAAAACCTAATATGATAGACTCAAACTTTAAATTATGTATTGTGTAGATTTACAGGTCCTACTTGCCTAGCAAAAAGGGTTTGAATAGCTCTTTCACTTTTTTTCGAAACGCACACAACTGTTCATGGGCTGAAAAGGCTTTTGGAGCAATAAAAACGTAAAAACTGCTATAACTCAAAAATTCAATAAGATAAGTTCAAACTTTAAAAGACATGTTGTGCAGATGTACAAGCCCCTCTTGCACAGAAAGTTTGGGTTAGATATCTCTTGTAGTTTCTTCAGAACACACAAATTATCTGAAAATGTTTTTGAAGCAATAGACACAAAAACAGCTATAAATCCAAAACCTAATATGATAGACTCAAACTTTAAACTATTTATTGTGTAGATTTACAGGTCCTACTTGCCTAGCAAAAAGGGTTTGAATAGCTCTTTCACTTTTTTTCGAAACGCACACAACTGTTCATGGGCTGAAAAGGCTTTTGGAGCAATAAAAACTTAAAACTGCCATAACTCAAACATGCAATAAGATAAGTTCAAACTTTAAAAGACATGTTCTGCAGATGTACAAGCCCCTCTTGCACAGAAAGTTTGGGTTAGATATCTCTTGTAGTTTCTTCAGAACACACAAATGATCTAAAAATGCTTTTGAAGCAATAGACACAAAAACAGCTATAAATCCAAAACCTAATATGATAGACTCCAACTTTGAACTATATATTGTGTAGATTTACAGGTCCTACTTGCCCAGCAAAAAGGGTTCGAATAGCTTTTGCACTTTTTTCGAAAACTCACAAACAACTGTTCATGGGCTGAAAAGGCTTTTGGAGCAATAAAAACTTAAAAACTGCTATAACTCAAAAATGCAATAAGATAAGTTCAAACTTTAAAAAATATGTTGTGCAGATGTACAAGCCCCTCTTGCACAGAAAGTTTGGGTTAGATATCTCTTGTAGTTTCTTCAGAACACACAAATTATCTGAAAATGCTTTTGAAGCAATAGACACAAAAACAGCTATAAATCAAAAACCTAATATGATAGACTCAAACTTTAAACTATGTATTGTGTAGATTTACAGGTCCTACTTGCCCAGCAAAAAGGGTTTGAATAGCTCTTGCTCTTTTTTCGAAACGCACACAACTGTTCATGGGCTGAAAAGGCTTTTGGAGCAATAAAAACGTAAAAACTGCTATAACTCAAAAATTCAATAAGATAAGTTCAAACTTTAAAAGACATGTTGTGCAGATGTACAAGCCCCTCTTGCACAGAAAGTTTGGGTTAGATATCTCTTGTAGTTTCTTCAGAACACACAAAATATCTGAAAATGTTTTTGAAGCAATAGACACAAAAACAGCTATAAATCCAAAACCTAATATGATAGACTCAAACTTTAAACTATGTATTGTGTAGATTTACAGGTCCTACTTGCCTAGCAAAAAGGGTTTGAATAGCTCTTTCACTTTTTTTCGAAACGCACACAACTGTTCATGGGCTGAAAAGGCTTTTGGAGCAATAAAAACTTAAAAACTGCTATAACTCAAAAATGCAATAAGATAAGTTCAAACTTTAAAAGACATGTTCTGCAGATGTACAAGCCCCTCTTGCACAGAAAGTTTGGGTTAGATATCTCTTGTAGTTTCTTCAGAACACACAAATTATCTGAAAATGCTTTTGAAGCAATAGACACAAAAACAGCTATAAATCCAAAACCTAATATGATAGACTCAAACTTTAAACTATGTATTGTGTAGATTTACAGGTCCTACTTGCCCTGCAAAAAGGGTTTGAATAGCTCTTGCACTTTTTTCGAAACGCACACAACTGTTCATGGGCTGAAAAGGCTTTTGGAGCAATAAAAACGTAAAAACTGCTATAACTCAAAAATTCAATTAGATAAGTTCAAACTTTAAAAGACATGTTGTGCAGATGTACAAGCCCCTCTTGCACAGAAAGTTTGGGTTAGATATCTCTTGTAGTTTCTTCAGAACACACAAATTATCTGAAAATGCTTTTGAAGCAATAGACACAAAAACAGCTATAAATCCAAAACCTAATATGATAGACTCAAACTTTAAACTATATATTGTGTAGATTTACAGGTCCTACTTGCCCAGCAAAAAAGGTTTGAATAGCTCTTGCACTTTTTTCGAAACTCACAAACAACTGTTCATGGGCTGAAAAGGCTTTTGGAGCAATAAAAACGTTAAAACTGTTATAACTCAAAAATGCAATAAGATAAGTTCAAACTTTAAAAGACATGTTGTGCAGATGTACAAGCCCCTCTTGCACAGAAAGTTTGGGTTAGATATCTCTTGTAGTTTCTTCAGAACACACAAATTATCTGAAAATGCTTTTGAAGCAATAGACACAAAAACAGCTATAAATCCAAAACCTAATATGATAGACTCAAACTTTAAACTATATATTGTGTAGATTTACAGGTCCTACTTGCCCAGCAAAAAGGGTTTGAATAGCTCTTGCACTTTTTTCGAAACTCACAAACAACTGTTCATGGGCTGAAAAGGCTTTTGGAGCAATAAAAACGTTAAAACTGCTATAACTCAAAAATGCAATAAGATAAGTTCAAACTTTAAAAGACATGTTGTGCAGATGTACAAGCCCCTCTTGCACAGAAAGTTTGGGTTAGATATCTCTTGTAGTTTCTTCAGAACACACAAATTATCTGAAAATGCTTTTGAAGCAATAGACACAAAAACAGCTATAAATCCAAAACCTAATATGATAGACTCAAACTTTAAACTATATATTGTGTAGATTTAAAGGTCCTACTTGCCCAGCAAAAAGGGTTTGAATAGCTCTTGCACTTTTTTTCGAAACGCACACAACTGTTCATGGGCTGAAAAGGCTTTTGGAGCAATAAAAACTTAAAAACTGCTATAACTCAAAAATGCAATAAGATAAATTCAAACTTTAAAAGACATGTTGTGCAGATGTACAAGCCCCTCTTGCACAGAAAGTTTGGGTTAGATATCTCTTGTAGTTTCTTCAGAACACACAAATTATCTGAAAATGTTTTTGAAGCAATAGACACAAAAACAGCTATAAATCCAAAACCTAATATGATAGACTCAAACTTTAAATTATGTATTGTGTAGATTTACAGGTCCTACTTGCCTAGCAAAAAGGGTTTGAATAGCTCTTTCACTTTTTTTCGAAACGCACACAACTGTTCATGGGCTGAAAAGGCTTTTGGAGCAATAAAAACTTAAAACTGCCATAACTCAAAAATGCAATAAGATAAGTTCAAACTTTAAAAGACATGTTGTGCAGATGTACAAGCCCCTCTTGCACAGAAAGTTTGGGTTAGATATCTCTTGTAGTTTCTTCAGAACACACAAATTATCTGAAAATGCTTTTGAAGCAATAGACACAAAAACAGCTATAAATCCAAAACCTAATATGATAGACTCAAACTTTAAACTATATATTGTGTAGATTTACAGGTCCTACTTGCCCAGCAAAAAGGGTTTGAATAGCTCTTGCACTTTTTTCGAAACTCACAAACAACTGTTCATGGGCTGAAAAGGCTTTTGGAGCAATAAAAACGTTAAAACTGCTATAACTCAAAAATGCAATAAGATAAGTTCAAACTTTAAAAGACATGTTGTGCAGATGTACAAGCCCCTCTTGCACAGAAAGTTTGGGTTAGATATCTCTTGTAGTTTCTTCAGAACACACAAATGATCTAAAAATGCTTTTGAAGCAATAGACACAAAAACAGCTATAAATCCAAAACCTAATATGATAGACTCCAACTTTAAACTATATATTGTGTAGATTTACAGGTCCTACTTGCCCAGCAAAAAGGGTTCGAATAGCTTTTGCACTTTTTTCGAAAACTCACAAACAACTGTTCATGGGCTGAAAAGGCTTTTGGAGCAATAAAAACTTAAAAACTGCTATAACTCAAAAATGCAATAAGATAAGTTCAAACTTTAAAAAATATGTTGTGCAGATGTACAAGCCCCTCTTGCACAGAAAGTTTGGGTTAGATATCTCTTGTAGTTTCTTCAGAACACACAAATTATCTGAAAATGCTTTTGAAGCAATAGACACAAAAACAGCTATAACTCAAAAACCTAATATGATAGACTCAAACTTTGAACTATGTATTGTGTAGATTTACAGGTCCTACTTGCCCAGCAAAAAGGGTTTGAATAGCTCTTGCACTTTTTTTCGAAACGCACACAACTGTTCATGGGCTGAAAAGGCTTTTGGAGCAATAAAAACTTAAAAACTGCTATAACTCAAAAATGCAATAAGATAAGTTCAAACTTTAAAAGACATGTTGTGCAGATGTACAAGCCCCTCTTGCACAGAAAGTTTGGGTTAGATATCTCTTGTAGTTTCTTCAGAACACACAAATTATCTAAAAATGCTTTTGAAGCAATAGACACAAAAACAGCTATAAATCCAAAACCTAATATGATAGACTCAAACTTTAAACTATTTATTGTGTAGATTTACAGGTCCTACTTGCCTAGCAAAAAGGGTTTGAATAGCTCTTTCACTTTTTTTCGAAACGCACACAACTGTTCATGGGCTGAAAAGGCTTTTGGAGCAATAAAAACTTAAAAACTGCCATAACTCAAAAATGCAATAAGATAAGTTCAAACTTTAAAAGACATGTTCTGCAGATGTACAAGCCCCTCTTGCACAGAAAGTTTGGGTTAGATATCTCTTGTAGTTTCTTCAGAACACACAAATTATCTGAAAATGCTTTTGAAGCAATAGACACAAAAACAGCTATAAATCCAAAACCTAATATGATAGACTCAAACTTTAAACTATATATTGTGTAGATTTACAGGTCCTACTTGCCCAGCAAAAAGGGTTCGAATAGCTTTTGCACTTTTTTCGAAAACTCACAAACAACTGTTCATGGGCTGAAAAGGCTTTTGGAGCAATAAAAACTTAAAAACTGCTATAACTCAAAAATGCAATAAGATAAGTTCAAACTTTAAAAAATATGTTGTGCAGATGTACAAGCCCCTCTTGCACAGAAAGTTTGGGTTAGATATCTCTTGTAGTTTCTTCAGAAAACACAAATTATCTGAAAATGCTTTTGAAGCAATAGACACAAAAACAGCTATAAATCAAAAACCTAATATGATAGACTCAAACTTTAAACTATGTATTGTGTAGATTTACAGGTCCTACTTGCCCAGCAAAAAGGGTTTGAATAGCTCTTGCTCTTTTTTCGAAACGCACACAACTGTTCATGGGCTGAAAAGGCTTTTGGAGCAATAAAAACGTAAAAACTGCTATAACTCAAAAATTCAATAAGATAAGTTCAAACTTTAAAAGACATGTTGTGCAGATGTACAAGCCCCTCTTGCACAGAAAGTTTGGGTTAGATATCTCTTGTAGTTTCTTCAGAACACACAAAATATCTGAAAATGTTTTTGAAGCAATAGACACAAAAACAGCTATAAATCCAAAACCTAATATGATAGACTCAAACTTTAAACTATGTATTGTGTAGATTTACAGGTCCTACTTGCCTAGCAAAAAGGGTTTGAATAGCTCTTTCACTTTTTTTCGAAACGCACACAACTGTTCATGGGCTGAAAAGGCTTTTGGAGCAATAAAAACTTAAAAACTGCTATAACTCAAAAATGCAATAAGATAAGTTCAAACTTTAAAAGACATGTTCTGCAGATGTACAAGCCCCTCTTGCACAGAAAGTTTGGGTTAGATATCTCTTGTAGTTTCTTCAGAACACACAAATTATCTGAAAATGCTTTTGAAGCAATAGACACAAAAACAGCTATAAATCCAAAACCTAATATGATAGACTCAAACTTTAAACTATATATTGTGTAGATTTACAGGTCCTACTTGCCCAGCAAAAAAGGTTTGAATAGCTCTTGCACTTTTTTCGAAACTCACAAACAACTGTTCATGGGCTGAAAAGGCTTTTGGAGCAATAAAAACGTTAAAACTGTTATAACTCAAAAATGCAATAAGATAAGTTCAAACTTTAAAAGACATGTTGTGCAGATGTACAAGCCCCTCTTGCACAGAAAGTTTGGGTTAGATATCTCTTGTAGTTTCTTCAGAACACACAAATTATCTGAAAATGCTTTTGAAGCAATAGACACAAAAACAGCTATAAATCCAAAACCTAATATGATAGACTCAAACTTTAAACTATATATTGTGTAGATTTACAGGTCCTACTTGCCCAGCAAAAAGGGTTTGAATAGCTCTTGCACTTTTTTCGAAACTCACAAACAACTGTTCATGGGCTGAAAAGGCTTTTGGAGCAATAAAAACGTTAAAACTGCTATAACTCAAAAATGCAATAAGATAAGTTCAAACTTTAAAAGACATGTTGTGCAGATGTACAAGCCCCTCTTGCACAGAAAGTTTGGGTTAGATATCTCTTGTAGTTTCTTCAGAACACACAAATTATCTGAAAATGCTTTTGAAGCAATAGACA
The DNA here is from genome assembly GCF_026437365.1 of Eucyclogobius newberryi. NCBI lineage: Eukaryota > Metazoa > Chordata > Actinopteri > Gobiiformes > Gobiidae > Eucyclogobius > Eucyclogobius newberryi. The sequence continues at coordinate 14,223,421 of NW_027316532.1, forward strand.
CAAAAACAGCTATAAATCCAAAACCTAATATGATAGACTCAAACTTTAAACTATATATTGTGTAGATTTACAGGTCCTACTTGCCCAGCAAAAAGGGTTTGAATAGCTCTTGCACTTTTTTTCGAAACGCACACAACTGTTCATGGGCTGAAAAGGCTTTTGGAGCAATAAAAACTTAAAAACTGCTATAACTCAAAAATGCAATAAGATAAGTTCAAACTTTAAAAGACATGTTGTGCAGATGTACAAGCCCCTCTTGCACAGAAAGTTTGGGTTAGATATCTCTTGTAGTTTCTTCAGAACACACAAATTATCTGAAAATGTTTTTGAAGCAATAGACACAAAAACAGCTATAAATCCAAAACCTAATATGATAGACTCAAACTTTAAATTATGTATTGTGTAGATTTACAGGTCCTACTTGCCTAGCAAAAAGGGTTTGAATAGCTCTTTCACTTTTTTTCGAAACGCACACAACTGTTCATGGGCTGAAAAGGCTTTTGGAGCAATAAAAACTTAAAACTGCCATAACTCAAAAATGCAATAAGATAAGTTCAAACTTTAAAAGACATGTTGTGCAGATGTACAAGCCCCTCTTGCACAGAAAGTTTGGGTTAGATATCTCTTGTAGTTTCTTCAGAACACACAAATTATCTGAAAATGCTTTTGAAGCAATAGACACAAAAACAGCTATAAATCCAAAACCTAATATGATAGACTCAAACTTTAAACTATATATTGTGTAGATTTACAGGTCCTACTTGCCCAGCAAAAAGGGTTTGAATAGCTCTTGCACTTTTTTCGAAACTCACAAACAACTGTTCATGGGCTGAAAAGGCTTTTGGAGCAATAAAAACGTTAAAACTGCTATAACTCAAAAATGCAATAAGATAAGTTCAAACTTTAAAAGACATGTTGTGCAGATGTACAAGCCCCTCTTGCACAGAAAGTTTGGGTTAGATATCTCTTGTAGTTTCTTCAGAACACACAAATGATCTAAAAATGCTTTTGAAGCAATAGACACAAAAACAGCTATAAATCCAAAACCTAATATGATAGACTCCAACTTTAAACTATATATTGTGTAGATTTACAGGTCCTACTTGCCCAGCAAAAAGGGTTCGAATAGCTTTTGCACTTTTTTCGAAAACTCACAAACAACTGTTCATGGGCTGAAAAGGCTTTTGGAGCAATAAAAACTTAAAAACTGCTATAACTCAAAAATGCAATAAGATAAGTTCAAACTTTAAAAAATATGTTGTGCAGATGTACAAGCCCCTCTTGCACAGAAAGTTTGGGTTAGATATCTCTTGTAGTTTCTTCAGAACACACAAATTATCTGAAAATGCTTTTGAAGCAATAGACACAAAAACAGCTATAACTCAAAAACCTAATATGATAGACTCAAACTTTGAACTATGTATTGTGTAGATTTACAGGTCCTACTTGCCCAGCAAAAAGGGTTTGAATAGCTCTTGCACTTTTTTTCGAAACGCACACAACTGTTCATGGGCTGAAAAGGCTTTTGGAGCAATAAAAACTTAAAAACTGCTATAACTCAAAAATGCAATAAGATAAGTTCAAACTTTAAAAGACATGTTGTGCAGATGTACAAGCCCCTCTTGCACAGAAAGTTTGGGTTAGATATCTCTTGTAGTTTCTTCAGAACACACAAATTATCTAAAAATGCTTTTGAAGCAATAGACACAAAAACAGCTATAAATCCAAAACCTAATATGATAGACTCAAACTTTGAACTATGTATTGTGTAGATTTACAGGTCCTACTTGCCCAGCAAAAAGGGTTTGAATAGCTCTTGCACTTTTTTTCGAAACGCACACAACTGTTCATGGGCTGAAAAGGCTTTTGGAGCAATAAAAACTTAAAAACTGCTATAACTCAAAAATGCAATAAGATAAGTTCAAACTTTAAAAAATATGTTGTGCAGATGTACAAGCCCCTCTTGCACAGAAAGTTTGGGTTAGATATCTCTTGTAGTTTCTTCAGAACACACAAATTATCTGAAAATGCTTTTGAAGCAATAGACACAAAAACAGCTATAAATCAAAAACCTAATATGATAGACTCAAACTTTGAACTATGTATTGTGTAGATTTACAGGTCCTACTTGCCCAGCAAAAAAGGGTTTGAATAGCTCTTGCACTTTTTTTCGAAACGCACACAACTGTTCATGGGCTGAAAAGGCTTTTGGAGCAATAAAAACTTAAAAACTGCTATAACTCAAAAATGCAATAAGATAAGTTCAAACTTTAAAAGACATGTTGTGCAGATGTACAAGCCCCTCTTGCACAGAAAGTTTGGGTTAGATATCTCTTGTAGTTTCTTCAGAACACACAAATTATCTGAAAATGCTTTTGAAGCAATAGACACAAAAACAGCTATAAATCCAAACCCTAATATGATAGACTCAAACTTTAAACTATGTATTGTGTAGATTTACAGGTCCTACTTGCCCAGCAAAAAGGGTTTGAATAGCTCTTGCACTTTTTTCGAAACGCACACAACTGTTCATGGGCTGAAAAGGCTTTTGGAGCAATAAAAACGTAAAAACTGCTATAACTCAAAAATTCAATAAGATAAGTTCAAACTTTAAAAGACATGTTGTGCAGATGTACAAGCCCCTCTTGCACAGAAAGTTTGGGTTAGATATCTCTTGTAGTTTCTTCAGAACACACAAATTATCTGAAAATGTTTTTGAAGCAATAGACACAAAAACAGCTATAAATCCAAAACCTAATATGATAGACTCAAACTTTAAACTATTTATTGTGTAGATTTACAGGTCCTACTTGCCTAGCAAAAAGGGTTTGAATAGCTCTTTCACTTTTTTTCGAAACGCACACAACTGTTCATGGGCTGAAAAGGCTTTTGGAGCAATAAAAACTTAAAACTGCCATAACTCAAAAATGCAATAAGATAAGTTCAAACTTTAAAAGACATGTTCTGCAGATGTACAAGCCCCTCTTGCACAGAAAGTTTGGGTTAGATATCTCTTGTAGTTTCTTCAGAACACACAAATTATCTGAAAATGCTTTTGAAGCAATAGACACAAAAACAGCTATAAATCCAAAACCTAATATGATAGACTCAAACTTTAAACTATATATTGTGTAGATTTACAGGTCCTACTTGCCCAGCAAAAAGGGTTCGAATAGCTTTTGCACTTTTTTCGAAAACTCACAAACAACTGTTCATGGGCTGAAAAGGCTTTTGGAGCAATAAAAACTTAAAAACTGCTATAACTCAAAAATGCAATAAGATAAGTTCAAACTTTAAAAAATATGTTGTGCAGATGTACAAGCCCCTCTTGCACAGAAAGTTTGGGTTAGATATCTCTTGTAGTTTCTTCAGAAAACACAAATTATCTGAAAATGCTTTTGAAGCAATAGACACAAAAACAGCTATAAATCAAAAACCTAATATGATAGACTCAAACTTTAAACTATGTATTGTGTAGATTTACAGGTCCTACTTGCCCAGCAAAAAGGGTTTGAATAGCTCTTGCTCTTTTTTCGAAACGCACACAACTGTTCATGGGCTGAAAAGGCTTTTGGAGCAATAAAAACGTAAAAACTGCTATAACTCAAAAATTCAATAAGATAAGTTCAAACTTTAAAAGACATGTTGTGCAGATGTACAAGCCCCTCTTGCACAGAAAGTTTGGGTTAGATATCTCTTGTAGTTTCTTCAGAACACACAAAATATCTGAAAATGTTTTTGAAGCAATAGACACAAAAACAGCTATAAATCCAAAACCTAATATGATAGACTCAAACTTTAAACTATGTATTGTGTAGATTTACAGGTCCTACTTGCCTAGCAAAAAGGGTTTGAATAGCTCTTTCACTTTTTTTCGAAACGCACACAACTGTTCATGGGCTGAAAAGGCTTTTGGAGCAATAAAAACTTAAAAACTGCTATAACTCAAAAATGCAATAAGATAAGTTCAAACTTTAAAAGACATGTTCTGCAGATGTACAAGCCCCTCTTGCACAGAAAGTTTGGGTTAGATATCTCTTGTAGTTTCTTCAGAACACACAAATTATCTGAAAATGCTTTTGAAGCAATAGACACAAAAACAGCTATAAATCCAAAACCTAATATGATAGACTCAAACTTTAAACTATGTATTGTGTAGATTTACAGGTCCTACTTGCCCTGCAAAAAGGGTTTGAATAGCTCTTGCACTTTTTTCGAAACGCACACAACTGTTCATGGGCTGAAAAGGCTTTTGGAGCAATAAAAACGTAAAAACTGCTATAACTCAAAAATTCAATAAGATAAGTTCAAACTTTAAAAGACATGTTGTGCAGATGTACAAGCCCCTCTTGCACAGAAAGTTTGGGTTAGATATCTCTTGTAGTTTCTTCAGAACACACAAATTATCTGAAAATGCTTTTGAAGCAATAGACACAAAAACAGCTATAAATCCAAAACCTAATATGATAGACTCAAACTTTAAACTATATATTGTGTAGATTTACAGGTCCTACTTGCCCAGCAAAAAAGGTTTGAATAGCTCTTGCACTTTTTTCGAAACTCACAAACAACTGTTCATGGGCTGAAAAGGCTTTTGGAGCAATAAAAACGTTAAAACTGTTATAACTCAAAAATGCAATAAGATAAGTTCAAACTTTAAAAGACATGTTGTGCAGATGTACAAGCCCCTCTTGCACAGAAAGTTTGGGTTAGATATCTCTTGTAGTTTCTTCAGAACACACAAATTATCTGAAAATGCTTTTGAAGCAATAGACACAAAAACAGCTATAAATCCAAAACCTAATATGATAGACTCAAACTTTAAACTATATATTGTGTAGATTTACAGGTCCTACTTGCCCTGCAAAAAGGGTTTGAATAGCTCTTGCACTTTTTTCGAAACGCACACAACTGTTCATGGGCTGAAAAGGCTTTTGGAGCAATAAAAACGTAAAAACTGCTATAACTCAAAAATTCAATAAGATAAGTTCAAACTTTAAAATACATGTTGTGCAGATGTACAAGCCCCTCTTGCACAGAAAGTTTGGGTTAGATATCTCTTGTAGTTTCTTCAGAACACACAAATTATCTGAAAATGCTTTTGAAGCAATAGACACAAAAACAGCTATAAATCCAAAACCTAATATGATAGACTCAAACTTTAAACTATATATTGTGTAGATTTACAGGTCCTACTTGCCCAGCAAAAAGGGTTTGAATAGCTCTTGCACTTTTTTCGAAACTCACAAACAACTGTTCATGGGCTGAAAAGGCTTTTGGAGCAATAAAAACGTTAAAACTGCTATAACTCAAAAATGCAATAAGATAAGTTCAAACTTCAAAAGACATGTTGTTCAGATGTACAAGCCCCTCTTGCACAGAAAGTTTGGGTTAGATATCTCTTGTAGTTTCTTCAGAACACACAAATGATCTAAAAATGCTTTTGAAGCAATAGACACAAAAACAGCTATAAATCCAAAACCTAATATGATAGACTCCAACTTTAAACTATATATTGTGTAGATTTACAGGTCCTACTTGCCCAGCAAAAAGGGTTCGAATAGCTTTTGCACTTTTTTCGAAAACTCACAAACAACTGTTCATGGGCTGAAAAGGCTTTTGGAGCAATAAAAACTTAAAAACTGCTATAACTCAAAAATGCAATAAGATAAGTTCAAACTTTAAAAAATATGTTGTGCAGATGTACAAGCCCCTCTTGCACAGAAAGTTTGGGTTAGATATCTCTTGTAGTTTCTTCAGAACACACAAATTATCTGAAAATGCTTTTGAAGCAATAGACACAAAAACAGCTATAACTCAAAAACCTAATATGATAGACTCAAACTTTGAACTATGTATTGTGTAGATTTACAGGTCCTACTTGCCCAGCAAAAAGGGTTTGAATAGCTCTTGCACTTTTTTTCGAAACGCACACAACTGTTCATGGGCTGAAAAGACTTTTGGAGCAATAAAAACTTAAAAACTGCTATAACTCAAAAATGCAATAAGATAAGTTCAAACTTTAAAAGACATGTTGTGCAGATGTACAAGCCCCTCTTGCACAGAAAGTTTGGGTTAGATATCTCTTGTAGTTTCTTCAGAACACACAAATTATCTAAAAATGCTTTTGAAGCAATAGACACAAAAACAGCTATAAATCCAAAACCTAATATGATAGACTCAAACTTTGAACTATGTATTGTGTAGATTTACAGGTCCTACTTGCCCAGCAAAAAGGGTTTGAATAGCTCTTGCACTTTTTTTCGAAACGCACACAACTGTTCATGGGCTGAAAAGGCTTTTGGAGCAATAAAAACTTAAAAACTGCTATAACTCAAAAATGCAATAAGATAAGTTCAAACTTTAAAAAATATGTTGTGCAGATGTACAAGCCCCTCTTGCACAGAAAGTTTGGGTTAGATATCTCTTGTAGTTTCTTCAGAACACACAAATTATCTGAAAATGCTTTTGAAGCAATAGACACAAAAACAGCTATAAATCAAAAACCTAATATGATAGACTCAAACTTTGAACTATGTATTGTGTAGATTTACAGGTCCTACTTGCCCAGCAAAAAAGGGTTTGAATAGCTCTTGCACTTTTTTTCGAAACGCACACAACTGTTCATGGGCTGAAAAGGCTTTTGGAGCAATAAAAACTTAAAAACTGCTATAACTCAAAAATGCAATAAGATAAGTTCAAACTTTAAAAGACATGTTGTGCAGATGTACAAGCCCCTCTTGCACAGAAAGTTTGGGTTAGATATCTCTTGTAGTTTCTTCAGAACACACAAATTATCTGAAAATGCTTTTGAAGCAATAGACACAAAAACAGCTATAAATCCAAACCCTAATATGATAGACTCAAACTTTAAACTATGTATTGTGTAGATTTACAGGTCCTACTTGCCCAGCAAAAAGGGTTTGAATAGCTCTTGCACTTTTTTCGAAACGCACACAACTGTTCATGGGCTGAAAAGGCTTTTGGAGCAATAAAAACGTAAAAACTGCTATAACTCAAAAATTCAATAAGATAAGTTCAAACTTTAAAAGACATGTTGTGCAGATGTACAAGCCCCTCTTGCACAGAAAGTTTGGGTTAGATATCTCTTGTAGTTTCTTCAGAACACACAAATTATCTGAAAATGTTTTTGAAGCAATAGACACAAAAACAGCTATAAATCCAAAACCTAATATGATAGACTCAAACTTTAAACTATTTATTGTGTAGATTTACAGGTCCTACTTGCCTAGCAAAAAGGGTTTGAATAGCTCTTTCACTTTTTTTCGAAACGCACACAACTGTTCATGGGCTGAAAAGGCTTTTGGAGCAATAAAAACTTAAAACTGCCATAACTCAAAAATGCAATAAGATAAGTTCAAACTTTAAAAGACATGTTCTGCAGATGTACAAGCCCCTCTTGCACAGAAAGTTTGGGTTAGATATCTCTTGTAGTTTCTTCAGAACACACAAATTATCTGAAAATGCTTTTGAAGCAATAGACACAAAAACAGCTATAAATCCAAAACCTAATATGATAGACTCAAACTTTAAACTATATATTGTGTAGATTTACAGGTCCTACTTGCCCAGCAAAAAGGGTTCGAATAGCTTTTGCACTTTTTTCGAAAACTCACAAACAACTGTTCATGGGCTGAAAAGGCTTTTGGAGCAATAAAAACTTAAAAACTGCTATAACTCAAAAATGCAATAAGATAAGTTCAAACTTTAAAAAATATGTTGTGCAGATGTACAAGCCCCTCTTGCACAGAAAGTTTGGGTTAGATATCTCTTGTAGTTTCTTCAGAAAACACAAATTATCTGAAAATGCTTTTGAAGCAATAGACACAAAAACAGCTATAAATCAAAAACCTAATATGATAGACTCAAACTTTAAACTATGTATTGTGTAGATTTACAGGTCCTACTTGCCCAGCAAAAAGGGTTTGAATAGCTCTTGCTCTTTTTTCGAAACGCACACAACTGTTCATGGGCTGAAAAGGCTTTTGGAGCAATAAAAACGTAAAAACTGCTATAACTCAAAAATTCAATAAGATAAGTTCAAACTTTAAAAGACATGTTGTGCAGATGTACAAGCCCCTCTTGCACAGAAAGTTTGGGTTAGATATCTCTTGTAGTTTCTTCAGAACACACAAAATATCTGAAAATGTTTTTGAAGCAATAGACACAAAAACAGCTATAAATCCAAAACCTAATATGATAGACTCAAACTTTAAACTATGTATTGTGTAGATTTACAGGTCCTACTTGCCTAGCAAAAAGGGTTTGAATAGCTCTTTCACTTTTTTTCGAAACGCACACAACTGTTCATGGGCTGAAAAGGCTTTTGGAGCAATAAAAACTTAAAAACTGCTATAACTCAAAAATGCAATAAGATAAGTTCAAACTTTAAAAGACATGTTCTGCAGACGTACAAGCCCCTCTTGCACAGAAAGTTTGGGTTAGATATCTCTTGTAGTTTCTTCAGAACACACAAATTATCTGAAAATGCTTTTGAAGCAATAGACACAAAAACAGCTATAAATCCAAAACCTAATATGATAGACTCAAACTTTAAACTATGTATTGTGTAGATTTACAGGTCCTACTTGCCCTGCAAAAAGGGTTTGAATAGCTCTTGCACTTTTTTCGAAACGCACACAACTGTTCATGGGCTGAAAAGGCTTTTGGAGCAATAAAAACGTAAAAACTGCTATAACTCAAAAATTCAATAAGATAAGTTCAAACTTTAAAAGACATGTTGTGCAGATGTACAAGCCCCTCTTGCACAGAAAGTTTGGGTTAGATATCTCTTGTAGTTTCTTCAGAACACACAAATTATCTGAAAATGCTTTTGAAGCAATAGACACAAAAACAGCTATAAATCCAAAACCTAATATGATAGACTCAAACTTTAAACTATATATTGTGTAGATTTACAGGTCCTACTTGCCCAGCAAAAAAGGTTTGAATAGCTCTTGCACTTTTTTCGAAACTCACAAACAACTGTTCATGGGCTGAAAAGGCTTTTGGAGCAATAAAAACGTTAAAACTGTTATAACTCAAAAATGCAATAAGATAAGTTCAAACTTTAAAAGACATGTTGTGCAGATGTACAAGCCCCTCTTGCACATAAAGTTTGGGTTAGATATCTCTTGTAGTTTCTTCAGAACACACAAATGATCTGAAAATGCTTTTGAAGCAATAGACACAAAAACAGCTATAAATCCAAAACCTAATATGATAGACTCAAACTTTAAACTATATATTGTGTAGATTTACAGGTCCTACTTGCCCTGCAAAAAGGGTTTGAATAGCTCTTGCACTTTTTTCGAAACGCACACAACTGTTCATGGGCTGAAAAGGCTTTTGGAGCAATAAAAACGTAAAAACTGCTATAACTCAAAAATTCAATAAGATAAGTTCAAACTTTAAAATACATGTTGTGCAGATGTACAAGCCCCTCTTGCACAGAAAGTTTGGGTTAGATATCTCTTGTAGTTTCTTCAGAACACACAAATTATCTGAAAATGCTTTTGAAGCAATAGACACAAAAACAGCTATAAATCCAAAACCTAATATGATAGACTCAAACTTTAAACTATATATTGTGTAGATTTACAGGTCCTACTTGCCCAGCAAAAAAGGTTTGAATAGCTCTTGCACTTTTTTCGAAACTCACAAACAACTGTTCATGGGCTGAAAAGGCTTTTGGAGCAATAAAAACGTTAAAACTGTTATAACTCAAAAATGCAATAAGATAAGTTCAAACTTTAAAAGACATGTTGTGCAGATGTACAAGCCCCTCTTGCACAGAAAGTTTGGGTTAGATATCTCTTGTAGTTTCTTCAGAACACACAAATTATCTGAAAATGCTTTTGAAGCAATAGACACAAAAACAGCTATAAATCAAAAACCTAATATGATAGACTCAAACTTTAAACTATGTATTGTGTAGATTTACAGGTCCTACTTGCCCAGCAAAAAGGGTTTGAATAGCTCTTGCTCTTTTTTCGAAACGCACACAACTGTTCATGGGCTGAAAAGGCTTTTGGAGCAAAAAAAACGTAAAAACTGCTATAACTCAAAAATTCAATAAGATAAGTTCAAACTTCAAAAGACATGTTGTGCAGATGTACAAGCCCCTCTTGCACAGAAAGTTTGGGTTAGATATCTCTTGTAGTTTCTTCAGAACACACAAAATATCTGAAAATGTTTTTGAAGCAATAGACACAAAAACAGCTATAAATCCAAAACCTAATATGATAGACTCAAACTTTAAACTATGTATTGTGTAGATTTACAGGTCCTACTTGCCTAGCAAAAAGGGTTTGAATAGCTCTTTCACTTTTTTTCGAAACGCACACAACTGTTCATGGGCTGAAAAGGCTTTTGGAGCAATACAAACTTAAAAACTGCTATAACTCAAAAATGCAATAAGATAAGTTCAAACTTTAAAAAATATGTTGTGCAGATGTACAAGCCCCTCTTGCACAGAAAGTTTGGGTTAGATATCTCTTGTAGTTTCTTCAGAACACACAAATTATCTGAAAATGCTTTTGAAGCAATAGACACAAAAACAGCTATAAATCCAAAACCTAATATGATAGACTCAAACTTTAAACTATGTATTGTGTAGATTTACAGGTCCTACTTGCCCTGCAAAAAGGGTTTGAATAGCTCTTGCACTTTTTTTCGAAACGCACACAACTGTTCATGGGCTGAAAAGGCTTTTGGAGCAATAAAAACTTAAAAACTGCTATAACTCAAAAATGCAATAAGATAAGTTCAAACTTTAAAAGACATGTTGTGCAGATGTACAAACCCCTCTTGCACAGAAAGTTTGGGTTAGATATCTCTTGTAGTTTCTTCAGAACACACAAATTATCTGAAAATGTTTTTGAAGCAATAGACACAAAAACAGCTATAAATCCAAAACCTAATATGATAGACTCAAACTTTAAATTATGTATTGTGTAGATTTACAGGTCCTACTTGCCTAGCAAAAAGGGTTTGAATAGCTCTTTCACTTTTTTTCGAAACGCACACAACTGTTCATGGGCTGAAAAGGCTTTTGGAGCAATGAAAAACTTAAAACTGCCATAACTCAAAAATGCAATAAGATAAGTTCAAACTTTAAAAGACATGTTGTGCAGATGTACAAGCCCCTCTTGCACAGAAAGTTTGGGTTAGATATCTCTTGTAGTTTCTTCAGAACACACAAATTATCTGAAAATGCTTTTGAAGCAATAGACACAAAAACAGCTATAAATCCAAAACCTAATATGATAGACTCCAACTTTAAACTATATATTGTGTAGATTTACAGGTCCTACTTGCCCAGCAAAAAGGGTTCGAATAGCTTTTGCACTTTTTTCGAAAACTCACAAACAACTGTTCATGGGCTGAAAAGGCTTTTGGAGCAATAAAAACTTAAAAACTGCTATAACTCAAAAATGCAAAAAGATAAGTTCAAACTTTAAAAAATATGTTGTGCAGATGTACAAGCCCCTCTTGCACAGAAAGTTTGGGTTAGATATCTCTTGTAGTTTCTTCAGAACACACAAATTATCTGAAAATGCTTTTGAAGCAATAGACACAAAAACAGCTATAAATCAAAAACCTAATATGATAGACTCAAACTTTGAACTATGTATTGTGTAGATTTACAGGTCCTACTTGCCCAGCAAAAAGGGTTTGAATAGCTCTTGCACTTTTTTTCGAAACGCACACAACTGTTCATGGGCTGAAAAGGCTTTTGGAGCAATAAAAACTTAAAAACTGCTATAACTCAAAAATGCAATAAGATAAGTTCAAACTTTAAAAGACATGTTGTGCAGATGTACAAGCCCCTCTTGCACAGAAAGTTTGGGTTAGATATCTCTTGAAGTTTCTTCAGAACACACAAATTATCTGAAAATGCTTTTGAAGCAATAGACACAAAAACAGCTATAAATCCAAAACCTAATATGATAGACTCAAACTTTAAACTATATATTGTGTAGATTTACAGGTCCTACTTGCCCAGCAAAAAGGGTTTGAATAGCTCTTGCACTTTTTTCGAAACTCACAAACAACTGTTCATGGGCTGAAAAGGCTTTTGGAGCAATAAAAACGTTAAAACTGCTATAACTCAAAAATGCAATAAGATAAGTTCAAACTTTAAAAGACATGTTGTGCAGATGTACAAGCCCCTCTTGCACAGAAAGTTTGGGTTAGATATCTCTTGTAGTTTCTTCAGAACACACAAATTATCTGAAAATGCTTTTGAAGCAATAGACACAAAAACAGCTATAAATCCAAAACCTAATATGATAGACTCAAACTTTAAACTATATATTGTGTAGATTTACAGGTCCTACTTGCCCAGCAAAAAGGGTTTGAATAGCTCTTGCACTTTTTTTCGAAACGCACACAACTGTTCATGGGCTGAAAAGGCTTTTGGAGCAATAAAAACTTAAAAACTGCTATAACTCAAAAATGCAATAAGATAAGTTCAAACTTTAAAAGACATGTTGTGCAGATGTACAAGCCCCTCTTGCACAGAAAGTTTGGGTTAGATATCTCTTGTAGTTTCTTCAGAACACACAAATTATCTGAAAATGTTTTTGAAGCAATAGACACAAAAACAGCTATAAATCCAAAACCTAATATGATAGACTCAAACTTTAAATTATGTATTGTGTAGATTTACAGGTCCTACTTGCCTAGCAAAAAGGGTTTGAATAGCTCTTTCACTTTTTTCGAAACGCACACAACTGTTCATGGGCTGAAAAGGCTTTTGGAGCAATAAAAACTTAAAACTGCCATAACTCAAAAATGCAATAAGATAAGTTCAAACTTTAAAAGACATGTTGTGCAGATGTACAAGCCCCTCTTGCACAGAAAGTTTGGGTTAGATATCTCTTGTAGTTTCTTCAGAACACACAAATTATCTGAAAATGCTTTTGAAGCAATAGACACAAAAACAGCTATAAATCCAAAACCTAATATGATAGACTCAAACTTTAAACTATATATTGTGTAGATTTACAGGTCCTACTTGCCCAGCAAAAAGGGTTTGAATAGCTCTTGCACTTTTTTCGAAACTCACAAACAACTGTTCATGGGCTGAAAAGGCTTTTGGAGCAATAAAAACGTTAAAACTGCTATAACTCAAAAATGCAATAAGATAAGTTCAAACTTTAAAAGACATGTTGTGCAGATGTACAAGCCCCTCTTGCACAGAAAGTTTGGGTTAGATATCTCTTGTAGTTTCTTCAGAACACACAAATGATCTAAAAATGCTTTTGAAGCAATAGACACAAAAACAGCTATAAATCCAAAACCTAATATGATAGACTCCAACTTTAAACTATATATTGTGTAGATTTACAGGTCCTACTTGCCCAGCAAAAAGGGTTCGAATAGCTTTTGCACTTTTTTCGAAAACTCACAAACAACTGTTCATGGGCTGAAAAGGCTTTTGGAGCAATAAAAACTTAAAAACTGCTATAACTCAAAAATGCAATAAGATAAGTTCAAACTTTAAAAAATATGTTGTGCAGATGTACAAGCCCCTCTTGCACAGAAAGTTTGGGTTAGATATCTCTTGTAGTTTCTTCAGAACACACAAATTATCTGAAAATGCTTTTGAAGCAATAGACACAAAAACAGCTATAACTCAAAAACCTAATATGATAGACTCAAACTTTGAACTATGTATTGTGTAGATTTACAGGTCCTACTTGCCCAGCAAAAAGGGTTTGAATAGCTCTTGCACTTTTTTTCGAAACGCACACAACTGTTCATGGGCTGAAAAGGCTTTTGGAGCAATAAAAACTTAAAAACTGCTATAACTCAAAAATGCAATAAGATAAGTTCAAACTTTAAAAGACATGTTGTGCAGATGTACAAGCCCCTCTTGCACAGAAAGTTTGGGTTAGATATCTCTTGTAGTTTCTTCAGAACACACAAATTATCTAAAAATGCTTTTGAAGCAATAGACACAAAAACAGCTATAAATCCAAAACCTAATATGATAGACTCCAACTTTGAACTATATATTGTGTAGATTTACAGGTCCTACTTGCCCAGCAAAAAGGGTTCGAATAGCTTTTACACTTTTTTCGAAAACTCACAAACAACTGTTCATGGGCTGAAAAGGCTTTTGGAGCAATAAAAACTTAAAAACTGCTATAACTCAAAAATGCAATAAGATAAGTTCAAACTTTAAAAAATATGTTGTGCAGATGTACAAGCCCCTCTTGCACAGAAAGTTTGGGTTAGATATCTCTTGTAGTTTCTTCAGAACACACAAATTATCTGAAAATGCTTTTGAAGCAATAGACACAAAAACAGCTATAAATCAAAAACCTAATATGATAGACTCAAACTTTGAACTATGTATTGTGTAGATTTACAGGTCCTACTTGCCCAGCAAAAAGGGTTTGAATAGCTCTTGCACTTTTTTTCGAAACGCACACAACTGTTCATGGGCTGAAAAGGCTTTTGGAGCAATAAAAACTTAAAAACTGCTATAACTCAAAAATGCAATAAGATAAGTTCAAACTTTAAAAAATATGTTGTGCAGATGTACAAGCCCCTCTTGCACAGAAAGTTTGGGTTAGATATCTCTTGTAGTTTCTTCAGAACACACAAATTATCTGAAAATGCTTTTGAAGCAATAGACACAAAAACAGCTATAAATCAAAAACCTAATATGATAGACTCAAACTTTGAACTATGTATTGTGTAGATTTACAGGTCCTACTTGCCCAGCAAAAAAGGGTTTGAATAGCTCTTGCACTTTTTTTCGAAACGCACACAACTGTTCATGGGCTGAAAAGGCTTTTGGAGCAATAAAAACTTAAAAACTGCTATAACTCAAAAATGCAATAAGATAAGTTCAAACTTTAAAAGACATGTTGTGCAGATGTACAAGCCCCTCTTGCACAGAAAGTTTGGGTTAGATATCTCTTGTAGTTTCTTCAGAACACACAAATTATCTGAAAATGCTTTTGAAGCAATAGACACAAAAACAGCTATAAATCCAAACCCTAATATGATAGACTCAAACTTTAAACTATGTATTGTGTAGATTTACAGGTCCTACTTGCCCAGCAAAAAGGGTTTGAATAGCTCTTGCACTTTTTTCGAAACGCACACAACTGTTCATGGGCTGAAAAGGCTTTTGGAGCAATAAAAACGTAAAAACTGCTATAACTCAAAAATTCAATAAGATAAGTTCAAACTTTAAAAGACATGTTGTGCAGATGTACAAGCCCCTCTTGCACAGAAAGTTTGGGTTAGATATCTCTTGTAGTTTCTTCAGAACACACAAATTATCTGAAAATGTTTTTGAAGCAATAGACACAAAAACAGCTATAAATCCAAAACCTAATATGATAGACTCAAACTTTAAACTATTTATTGTGTAGATTTACAGGTCCTACTTGCCTAGCAAAAAGGGTTTGAATAGCTCTTGCACTTTTTTTCGAAACGCACACAACTGTTCATGGGCTGAAAAGGCTTTTGGAGCAATAAAAACTTAAAACTGCCATAACTCAAAAATGATATAAGATAAGTTCAAACTTTAAAAGACATGTTCTGCAGATGTACAAGCCCCTCTTGCACAGAAAGTTTGGGTTAGATATCTCTTGTAGTTTCTTCAGAACACACAAATTATCTGAAAATGCTTTTGAAGCAATAGACACAAAAACAGCTATAAATCCAAAACCTAATATGATAGACTCAAACTTTAAACTATATATTGTGTAGATTTACAGGTCCTACTTGCCCAGCAAAAAGGGTTTGAATAGCTCTTGCACTTTTTTCGAAACTCACAAACAACTGTTCATGGGCTGAAAAGGCTTTTGGAGCAATAAAAACGTTAAAACTGCTATAACTCAAAAATGCAATAAGATAAGTTCAAACTTTAAAAGACATGTTGTGCAGATGTACAAGCCCCTCTTGCACAGAAAGTTTGGGTTAGATATCTCTTGTAGTTTCTTCAGAACACACAAATTATCTGAAAATGCTTTTGAAGCAATAGACACAAAAACAGCTATAAATCAAAAACCTAATATGATAGACTCAAACTTTAAACTATGTATTGTGTAGATTTACAGGTCCTACTTGCCCAGCAAAAAGGGTTTGAATAGCTCTTGCTCTTTTTTCGAAACGCACACAACTGTTCATGGGCTGAAAAGGCTTTTGGAGCAATAAAAACGTAAAAACTGCTATAACTCAAAAATTCAATAAGATAAGTTCAAACTTCAAAAGACATGTTGTGCAGATGTACAAGCCCCTCTTGCACAGAAAGTTTGGGTTAGATATCTCTTGTAGTTTCTTCAGAACACACAAAATATCTGAAAATGTTTTTGAAGCAATAGACACAAAAACAGCTATAAATCCAAAACCTAATATGATAGACTCAAACTTTAAACTATGTATTGTGTAGATTTACAGGTCCTACTTGCCTAGCAAAAAGGGTTTGAATAGCTCTTTCACTTTTTTTCGAAACGCACACAACTGTTCATGGGCTGAAAAGGCTTTTGGAGCAATAAAAACTTAAAAACTGCTATAACTCAAAAATGCAATAAGATAAGTTCAAACTTTAAAAAATATGTTTTGCAGATGTACAAGCCCCTCTTGCACAGAAAGTTTGGGTTAGATATCTCTTGTAGTTTCTTCAGAACACACAAATTATCTGAAAATGCTTTTGAAGCAATAGACACAAAAACAGCTATAAATCCAAAACCTAATATGATAGACTCAAACTTTAAACTATGTATTGTGTAGATTTACAGGTCCTACTTGCCCTGCAAAAAGGGTTTGAATAGCTCTTGCACTTTTTTTCGAAACGCACACAACTGTTCATGGGCTGAAAAGGCTTTTGGAGCAATAAAAACTTAAAAACTGCTATAACTCAAAAATGCAATAAGATAAGTTCAAACTTTAAAAGACATGTTGTGCAGATGTACAAACCCCTCTTGCACAGAAAGTTTGGGTTAGATATCTCTTGTAGTTTCTTCAGAACACACAAATTATCTGAAAATGTTTTTGAAGCAATAGACACAAAAACAGCTATAAATCCAAAACCTAATATGATAGACTCAAACTTTAAATTATGTATTGTGTAGATTTACAGGTCCTACTTGCCTAGCAAAAAGGGTTTGAATAGCTCTTTCACTTTTTTTCGAAACGCACACAACTGTTCATGGGCTGAAAAGGCTTTTGGAGCAATGAAAAACTTAAAACTGCCATAACTCAAAAATGCAATAAGATAAGTTCAAACTTTAAAAGACATGTTGTGCAGATGTACAAGCCCCTCTTGCACAGAAAGTTTGGGTTAGATATCTCTTGTAGTTTCTTCAGAACACACAAATTATCTGAAAATGCTTTTGAAGCAATAGACACAAAAACAGCTATAAATCCAAAACCTAATATGATAGACTCAAACTTTAAACTATATATTGTGTAGATTTACAGGTCCTACTTGCCCAGCAAAAAGGGTTTGAATAGCTCTTGCACTTTTTTCAAAACTCACAAACAACTGTTCATGGGCTGAAAAGGCTTTTGGAGCAATAAAAACTTAAAAACTGCTATAACTCAAAAATGCAATAAGATAGGTTCAAACTTTAAAAGACATGTTGTGCAGATGTACAAGCCCCTCTTGCACAGAAAGTATGGCTTAGATATCTCTTGTAGTTTTCTTCAGAACACACAAATTATCTGAAAATGCTTTTGAAGCAATAGACACAAAAACAGCTATAAATCAAAAACCTAATATGATAGACTCAAACTTTGAACTATGTATTGTGTAGATTTACAGGTCCTACTTGCCCAGCAAAAAGGGTTTGAATAGCTCTTGCACTTTTTTTCGAAACGCACACAACTGTTCATGGGCTGAAAAGGCTTTTGGAGCAATAAAAACTTAAAAACTGCTATAACTCAAAAATGCAATAAGATAAGTTCAAACTTTAAAAGACATGTTGTGCAGATGTACAAGCCCCTCTTGCACAGAAAGTTTGGGTTAGATATCTCTTGTAGTTTCTTCAGAACACACAAATTATCTGAAAATGCTTTTGAAGCAATAGACACAAAAACAGCTATAAATCCAAAACCTAATATGATAGACTCAAACTTTAAACTATATATTGTGTAGATTTACAGGTCCTACTTGCCCAGCAAAAAGGGTTTGAATAGCTCTTGCACTTTTTTCGAAACTCACAAACAACTGTTCATGGGCTGAAAAGGCTTTTGGAGCAATAAAAACGTTAAAACTGCTATAACTCAAAAATGCAATAAGATAAGTTCAAACTTTAAAAGACATGTTGTGCAGATGTACAAGCCCCTCTTGCACAGAAAGTTTGGGTTAGATATCTCTTGTAGTTTCTTCAGAACACACAAATTATCTGAAAATGTTTTTGAAGCAATAGACACAAAAACAGCTATAAATCCAAAACCTAATATGATAGACTCAAACTTTAAACTATATATTGTGTAGATTTACAGGTCCTACTTGCCTAGCAAAAAGGGTTTGAATAGCTCTTTCACTTTTTTTCGAAACGCACACAACTGTTCATGGGCTGAAAAGGCTTTTGGAGCAATGAAAAACTTAAAACTGCCATAACTCAAAAATGCAATAAGATAAGTTCAAACTTTAAAAGACATGTTGTGCAGATGTACAAGCCCCTCTTGCACAGAAAGTTTGGGTTAGATATCTCTTGTAGTTTCTTCAGAACACACAAATTATCTGAAAATGCTTTTGAAGCAATAGACACAAAAACAGCTATAAATCCAAAACCTAATATGATAGACTCAAACTTTAAACTATATATTGTGTAGATTTACAGGTCCTACTTGCCCAGCAAAAAGGGTTTGAATAGCTCTTGCACTTTTTTCGAAACTCACAAACAACTGTTCATGGGCTGAAAAGGCTTTTGGAGCAATAAAAACGTTAAAACTGCTATAACTCAAAAATGCAATAAGATAAGTTCAAACTTTAAAAGACATGTGCAGATGTACAAGCCCCTCTTGCACAGAAAGTTTGGGTTAGATATCTCTTGTAGTTTCTTCAGAACACACAAATGATCTAAAAATGCTTTTGAAGCAATAGACACAAAAACAGCTATAAATCCAAAACCTAATATGATAGACTCCAACTTTAAACTATATATTGTGTAGATTTACAGGTCCTACTTGCCCAGCAAAAAGGGTTCGAATAGCTTTTGCACTTTTTTCGAAAACTCACAAACAACTGTTCATGGGCTGAAAAGGCTTTTGGAGCAATAAAAACTTAAAAACTGCTATAACTCAAAAATGCAATAAGATAAGTTCAAACTTTAAAAAATATGTTGTGCAGATGTACAAGCCCCTCTTGCACAGAAAGTTTGGGTTAGATATCTCTTGTAGTTTCTTCAGAACACACAAATTATCTGAAAATGCTTTTGAAGCAATAGACACAAAAACAGCTATAAATCAAAAACCTAATATGATAGACTCAAACTTTGAACTATGTATTGTGTAGATTTACAGGTCCTACTTGCCCAGCAAAAAGGGTTTGAATAGCTCTTGCACTTTTTTTCGAAACGCACACAACTGTTCATGGGCTGAAAAGGCTTTTGGAGCAATAAAAACTTAAAAACTGCTATAACTCAAAAATGCAATAAGATAAGTTCAAACTTTAAAACACATGTTGTGCAGATGTACAAGCCCCTCTTGCACAGAAAGTTTGGGTTAGATATCTCTTGTAGTTTCTTCAGAACACACAAATTATCTGAAAATGCTTTTGAAGCAATAGACACAAAAACAGCTATAAATCCAAAACCTAATATGATAGACTCAAACTTTAAACTATATATTGTGTAGATTTACAGGTCCTACTTGCCCAGCAAAAAGGGTTTGAATAGCTCTTGCACTTTTTTCGAAACTCACAAACAACTGTTCATGGGCTGAAAAGGCTTTTGGAGCAATAAAAACGTTAAAACTGCTATAACTCAAAAATGCAATAAGATAAGTTCAAACTTTAAAAGACATGTTGTGCAGATGTACAAGCCCCTCTTGCACAGAAAGTTTGGGTTAGATATCTCTTGTAGTTTCTTCAGAACACACAAATTATCTGAAAATGCTTTTGAAGCAATAGACACAAAAACAGCTATAAATCCAAAACCTAATATGATAGACTCAAACTTTAAACTATATATTGTGTAGATTTACAGGTCCTACTTGCCCAGCAAAAAGGGTTTGAATAGCTCTTGCACTTTTTTTCGAAACGCACACAACTGTTCATGGGCTGAAAAGGCTTTTGGAGCAATAAAAACTTAAAAACTGCTATAACTCAAAAATGCAATAAGATAAGTTCAAACTTTAAAAGACATGTTGTGCAGATGTACAAGCCCCTCTTGCACAGAAAGTTTGGGTTAGATATCTCTTGTAGTTTCTTCAGAACACACAAATTATCTGAAAATGCTTTTGAAGCAATAGACACAAAAACAGCTATAAATCCAAACCCTAATATGATAGACTCAAACTTTAAACTATGTATTGTGTAGATTTACAGGTCCTACTTGCCCAGCAAAAAGGGTTTGAATAGCTCTTGCACTTTTTTCGAAACGCACACAACTGTTCATGGGCTGAAAAGGCTTTTGGAGCAATAAAAACGTAAAAACTGCTATAACTCAAAAATTCAATAAGATAAGTTCAAACTTTAAAAGACATGTTGTGCAGATGTACAAGCCCCTCTTGCACAGAAAGTTTGGGTTAGATATCTCTTGTAGTTTCTTCAGAACACACAATTTATCTGAAAATGTTTTTGAAGCAATAGACACAAAAACAGCTATAAATCCAAAACCTAATATGATAGACTCAAACTTTAAACTATTTATTGTGTAGATTTACAGGTCCTACTTGCCTAGCAAAAAGGGTTTGAATAGCTCTTTCACTTTTTTTCGAAACGCACACAACTGTTCATGGGCTGAAAAGGCTTTTGGAGCAATAAAAACTTAAAACTGCCATAACTCAAAAATGCAATAAGATAAGTTCAAACTTTAAAAGACATGTTCTGCAGATGTACAAGCCCCTCTTGCACAGAAAGTTTGGGTTAGATATCTCTTGTAGTTTCTTCAGAACACACAAATTATCTGAAAATGCTTTTAAAGCAATAGACACAAAAACAGCTATAAATCCAAAACCTAATATGATAGACTCAAACTTTAAACTATATATTGTGTAGATTTACAGGTCCTACTTGCCCAGCAAAAAGGGTTTGAATAGCTCTTGCACTTTTTTCGAAACTCACAAACAACTGTTCATGGGCTGAAAAGGCTTTTGGAGCAATAAAAACGTTAAAACTGCTATAACTCAAAAATGCAATAAGATAAGTTCAAACTTTAAAAGACATGTTGTGCAGATGTACAAGCCCCTCTTGCACAGAAAGTTTGGGTTAGATATCTCTTGTAGTTTCTTCAGAACACACAAATGATCTAAAAATGCTTTTGAAGCAATAGACACAAAAACAGCTATAAATCCAAAACCTAATATGATAGACTCCAACTTTGAACTATATATTGTGTAGATTTACAGGTCCTACTTGCCCAGCAAAAAGGGTTCGAATAGCTTTTGCACTTTTTTCGAAAACTCACAAACAACTGTTCATGGGCTGAAAAGGCTTTTGGAGCAATAAAAACTTAAAAACTGCTATAACTCAAAAATGCAATAAGATAAGTTCAAACTTTAAAAGACATGTTCTGCAGATGTACAAGCCCCTCTTGCACAGAAAGTTTGGGTTAGATATCTCTTGTAGTTTCTTCAGAACACACAAATTATCTGAAAATGCTTTTGAAGCAATAGACACAAAAACAGCTATAAATCCAAAACCTAATATGATAGACTCAAACTTTAAACTATATATTGTGTAGATTTACAGGTCCTACTTGCCCAGCAAAAAAGGTTTGAATAGCTCTTGCACTTTTTTCGAAACTCACAAACAACTGTTCATGGGCTGAAAAGGCTTTTGGAGCAATAAAAACGTTAAAACTGTTATAACTCAAAAATGCAATAAGATAAGTTCAAACTTTAAAAGACATGTTGTGCAGATGTACAAGCCCCTCTTGCACAGAAAGTTTGGGTTAGATATCTCTTGTAGTTTCTTGAGAACACACAAATTATCTGAAAATGCTTTTGAAGCAATAGACACAAAAACAGCTATAAATCCAAAACCTAATATGATAGACTCAAACTTTAAACTATATATTGTGTAGATTTACAGGTCCTACTTGCCCAGCAAAAAGGGTTTGAATAGCTCTTGCACTTTTTTCGAAACTCACAAACAACTGTTCATGGGCTGAAAAGGCTTTTGGAGCAATAAAAACGTTAAAACTGCTATAACTCAAAAATGCAATAAGATAAGTTCAAACTTTAAAAAATATGTTGTGCAGATGTACAAGCCCCTCTTGCACAGAAAGTTTGGGTTAGATATCTCTTGTAGTTTCTTCAGAACACACAAATTATCTGAAAATGCTTTTGAAGCAATAGACACAAAAACAGCTATAAATCAAAAACCTAATATGATAGACTCAAACTTTAAACTATGTATTGTGTAGATTTTACAGGTCCTACTTGCCCAGCAAAAAGGGTTTGAATAGCTCTTGCTCTTTTTTCGAAACGCACACAACTGTTCATGGGCTGAAAAGGCTTTTGGAGCAATAAAAACGTAAAAACTGCTATAACTCAAAAATTCAATAAGATAAGTTCAAACTTTAAAAGACATGTTGTGCAGATGTACAAGCCCCTCTTGCACAGAAAGTTTGGGTTAGATATCTCTTGTAGTTTCTTCAGAACACACAAAATATCTGAAAATGTTTTTGAAGCAATAGACACAAAAACAGCTATAAATCCAAAACCTAATATGATAGACTCAAACTTTAAACTATGTATTGTGTAGATTTACAGGTCCTACTTGCCTAGCAAAAAGGGTTTGAATAGCTCTTTCACTTTTTTTCGAAACGCACACAACTGTTCATGGGCTGAAAAGGCTTTTGGAGCAATAAAAACTTAAAAACTGCTATAACTCAAAAATGCAATAAGATAAGTTCAAACTTTAAAAAATATGTTGTGCAGATGTACAAGCCCCTCTTGCACAGAAAGTTTGGGTTAGATATCTCTTGTAGTTTCTTCAGAACACACAAATTATCTGAAAATGCTTTTGAAGCAATAGACACAAAAACAGCTATAAATCCAAAACCTAATATGATAGACTCAAACTTTAAACTATGTATTGTGTAGATTTACAGGTCCTACTTGCCTAGCAAAAAGGGTTTGAATAGCTCTTTCACTTTTTTTCGAAACGCACACAACTGTTCATGGGCTAAAAAGGCTTTTGGGGCAATAACAACTTAAAAACTGCTATAACTCAAAAATGCAATAAGATAAGTTCAAACTTTAAAAAATATGTTGTGCAGATGTACAAGCCCCTCTTGCACAGAAAGTTTGGGTTAGATATCTCTTGTAGTTTCTTCAGAACACACAAATTATCTGAAAATGCTTTTGAAGCAATAGACACAAAAACAGCTATAAATCAAAAACCTAATATGATAGACTCAAACTTTAAACTATGTATTGTGTAGATTTACAGGTCCTACTTGCCCAGCAAAAAGGGTTTGAATAGCTCTTGCACTTTTTTTCGAAACGCACACAACTGTTCATGGGCTGAAAAGGCTTTTGGAGCAATAAAAACTTAAAAACTGCTATAACTCAAAAATGCAATAAGATAAGTTCAAACTTTAAAAGACATGTTGTGCAGATGTACAAGCCCCTCTTGCACAGAAAGTTTGGGTTAGATATCTCTTGTAGTTTCTTCAGAACACACAAATTATCTGAAAATGCTTTTGAAGCAATAGACACAAAAACAGCTATAAATCCAAAACCTAATATGATAGACTCAAACTTTAAACTATGTATTGTGTAGATTTACAGGTCCTACTTGCCCTGCAAAAAGGGTTTGAATAGCTCTTGCACTTTTTTCGAAACGCACACAACTGTTCATGGGCTGAAAAGGCTTTTGGAGCAATAAAAACGTAAAAACTGCTATAACTCAAAAATTCAATAAGATAAGTTCAAACTTTAAAATACATGTTGTGCAGATGTACAAGCCCCTCTTGCACAGAAAGTTTGGGTTAGATATCTCTTGTAGTTTCTTCAGAACACACAAATTATCTGAAAATGCTTTTGAAGCAATAGACACAAAAACAGCTATAAATCCAAAACCTAATATGATAGACTCAAACTTTAAACTATATATTGTGTAGATTTACAGGTCCTACTTGCCCAGCAAAAAAGGTTTGAATAGCTCTTGCACTTTTTTCGAAACTCACAAACAACTGTTCATGGGCTGAAAAGGCTTTTGGAGCAATAAAAACGTTAAAACTGTTATAACTCAAAAATGCAATAAGATAAGTTCAAACTTTAAAAGACATGTTGTGCAGATGTACAAGCCCCTCTTGCACAGAAAGTTTGGGTTAGATATCTCTTGTAGTTTCTTCAGAACACACAAATTATCTGAAAATGCTTTTGAAGCAATAGACACAAAAACAGCTATAAATCCAAAACCTAATATGATAGACTCAAACTTTAAACTATATATTGTGTAGATTTACAGGTCCTACTTGCCCAGCAAAAAGGGTTTGAATAGCTCTTGCACTTTTTTCGAAACTCACAAACAACTGTTCATGGGCTGAAAAGGCTTTTGGAGCAATAAAAACGTTAAAACTGCTATAACTCAAAAATGCAATAAGATAAGTTCAAACTTTAAAAGACATGTTGTGCAGATGTACAAGCCCCTCTTGCACAGAAAGTTTGGGTTAGATATCTCTTGTAGTTTCTTCAGAACACACAAATGATCTAAAAATGCTTTTGAAGCAATATACACAAAAACAGCTATAAATCCAAAACCTAATATGATAGACTCCAACTTTGAACTATATATTGTGTAGATTTACAGGTCCTACTTGCCCAGCAAAAAGGGTTCGAATAGCTTTTGCACTTTTTTCGAAAACTCACAAACAACTGTTCATGGGCTGAAAAGGCTTTTGGAGCAATAAAAACTTAAAAACTGCTATAACTCAAAAATGCAATAAGATAAGTTCAAACTTTAAAAAATATGTTGTGCAGATGTACAAGCCCCTCTTGCACAGAAAGTTTGGGTTAGATATCTCTTGTAGTTTCTTCAGAACACACAAATTATCTGAAAATGCTTTTGAAGCAATAGACACAAAAACAGCTATAAATCAAAAACCTAATATGATAGACTCAAACTTTAAACTATGTATTGTGTAGATTTACAGGTCCTACTTGCCCAGCAAAAAGGGTTTGAATAGCTCTTGCTCTTTTTTCGAAACGCACACAACTGTTCATGGGCTGAAAAGGCTTTTGGAGCAATAAAAACGTAAAAACTGCTATAACTCAAAAATTCAATAAGATAAGTTCAAACTTTAAAAGACATGTTGTGCAGATGTACAAGCCCCTCTTGCACAGAAAGTTTGGGTTAGATATCTCTTGTAGTTTCTTCAGAACACACAAATTATCTGAAAATGCTTTTGAAGCAATAGACACAAAAACAGCTATAAATCCAAAACCTAATATGATAGACTCAAACTTTAAACTATATATTGTGTAGATTTACAGGTCCTACTTGCCCAGCAAAAAGGGTTCGAATAGCTTTTGCACTTTTTTCGAAAACTCACAAACAACTGTTCATGGGCTGAAAAGGCTTTTGGAGCAATAAAAACTTAAAAACTGCTATAACTCAAAAATGCAATAAGATAAGTTCAAACTTTAAAAAATATGTTGTGCAGATGTACAAGCCCCTCTTGCACAGAAAGTTTGGGTTAGATATCTCTTGTAGTTTCTTCAGAACACACAAATTATCTGAAAATGCTTTTGAAGCAATAGACACAAAAACAGCTATAAATCAAAAACCTAATATGATAGACTCAAACTTTAAACTATGTATTGTGTAGATTTACAGGTCCTACTTGCCCAGCAAAAAGGGTTTGAATAGCTCTTGCTCTTTTTTCGAAACGCACACAACTGTTCATGGGCTGAAAAGGCTTTTGGAGCAATAAAAACGTAAAAACTGCTATAACTCAAAAATTCAATAAGATAAGTTCAAACTTTAAAAGACATGTTGTGCAGATGTACAAGCCCCTCTTGCACAGAAAGTTTGGGTTAGATATCTCTTGTAGTTTCTTCAGAACACACAAATTATCTGAAAATGCTTTTGAAGCAATAGACACAAAAACAGCTATAAATCCAAAACCTAATATGATAGACTCAAACTTTAAACTATGTATTGTGTAGATTTACAGGTCCTACTTGCCTAGCAAAAAGGGTTTGAATAGCTCTTTCACTTTTTTTTGAAACGCACACAACTGTTCATGGGCTGAAAAGGCTTTTGGAGCAATAAAAACTTAAAAACTGCTATAACTCAAAAATGCAATAAGATAAGTTCAAACTTTAAAAAATATGTTGTGCAGATGTACAAGCCCCTCTTGCACAGAAAGTTTGGGTTAGATATCTCTTGTAGTTTCTTCAGAGCACACAAATTATCTGAAAATGCTTTTGAAGCAATAGACACAAAAACAGCTATAAATCCAAAACCTAATATGATAGACTCAAACTTTAAACTATGTATTGTGTAGATTTACAGGTCCTACTTGCCCTGCAAAAAGGGTTTGAATAGCTCTTGCACTTTTTTCGAAACGCACACAACTGTTCATGGGCTGAAAAGGCTTTTGGAGCAATAAAAACTTAAAAACTGCTATAACTCAAAAATGCAATAAGATAAGTTCAAACTTTAAAAAATATGTTGTGCAGATGTACAAGCCCCTCTTGCACAGAAAGTTTGGGTTAGATATCTCTTGTAGTTTCTTCAGAACACACAAATTATCTGAAAATGCTTTTGAAGCAATAGACACAAAAACAGCTATAAATCCAAAACCTAATATGATAGACTCAAACTTTAAACTATGTATTGTGTAGATTTACAGGTCCTACTTGCCTAGCAAAAAGGGTTTGAATAGCTCTTTCACTTTTTTTCGAAACGCACACAACTGTTCATGGGCTAAAAAGGCTTTTGGGGCAATAACAACTTAAAAACTGCTATAACTCAAAAATGCAATAAGATAAGTTCAAACTTTAAAAAATATGTTGTGCAGATGTACAAGCCCCTCTTGCACAGAAAGTTTGGGTTAGATATCTCTTGTAGTTTCTTCAGAACACACAAATTATCTGAAAATGCTTTTGAAGCAATAGACACAAAAACAGCTATAAATCAAAAACCTAATATGATAGACTCAAACTTTAAACTATGTATTGTGTAGATTTACAGGTCCTACTTGCCCAGCAAAAAGGGTTTGAATAGCTCTTGCACTTTTTTTCGAAACGCACACAACTGTTCATGGGCTGAAAAGGCTTTTGGAGCAATAAAAACTTAAAAACTGCTATAACTCAAAAATGCAATAAGATAAGTTCAAACTTTAAAAGACATGTTGTGCAGATGTACAAGCCCCTCTTGCACAGAAAGTTTGGGTTAGATATCTCTTGTAGTTTCTTCAGAACACACAAATTATCTGAAAATGCTTTTGAAGCAATAGACACAAAAACAGCTATAAATCCAAAACCTAATATGATAGACTCAAACTTTAAACTATGTATTGTGTAGATTTACAGGTCCTACTTGCCCTGCAAAAAGGGTTTGAATAGCTCTTGCACTTTTTTCGAAACGCACACAACTGTTCATGGGCTGAAAAGGCTTTTGGAGCAATAAAAACGTAAAAACTGCTATAACTCAAAAATTCAATAAGATAAGTTCAAACTTTAAAATACATGTTGTGCAGATGTACAAGCCCCTCTTGCACAGAAAGTTTGGGTTAGATATCTCTTGTAGTTTCTTCAGAACACACAAATTATCTGAAAATGCTTTTGAAGCAATAGACACAAAAACAGCTATAAATCCAAAACCTAATATGATAGACTCAAACTTTAAACTATATATTGTGTAGATTTACAGGTCCTACTTGCCCAGCAAAAAGGGTTTGAATAGCTCTTGCACTTTTTTCGAAACTCACAAACAACTGTTCATGGGCTGAAAAGGCTTTTGGAGCAATAAAAACGTTAAAACTGCTATAACTCAAAAATGCAATAAGATAAGTTCAAACTTTAAAAGACATGTTGTGCAGATGTACAAGCCCCTCTTGCACAGAAAGTTTGGGTTAGATATCTCTTGTAGTTTCTTCAGAACACACAAATGATCTAAAAATGCTTTTGAAGCAATATACACAAAAACAGCTATAAATCCAAAACCTAATATGATAGACTCCAACTTTGAACTATATATTGTGTAGATTTACAGGTCCTACTTGCCCAGCAAAAAGGGTTCGAATAGCTTTTGCACTTTTTTCGAAAACTCACAAACAACTGTTCATGGGCTGAAAAGGCTTTTGGAGCAATAAAAACTTAAAAACTGCTATAACTCAAAAATGCAATAAGATAAGTTCAAACTTTAAAAAATATGTTGTGCAGATGTACAAGCCCCTCTTGCACAGAAAGTTTGGGTTAGATATCTCTTGTAGTT
Organism: Eucyclogobius newberryi; assembly: GCF_026437365.1. Taxonomy (NCBI): domain Eukaryota; kingdom Metazoa; phylum Chordata; class Actinopteri; order Gobiiformes; family Gobiidae; genus Eucyclogobius; species Eucyclogobius newberryi. The sequence continues at coordinate 14,252,036 of NW_027316532.1, forward strand.
TCTTCAGAACACACAAATTATCTGAAAATGCTTTTGAAGCAATAGACACAAAAACAGCTATAAATCAAAAACCTAATATGATAGACTCAAACTTTAAACTATGTATTGTATAGATTTACAGGTCCTACTTGCCCAGCAAAAAGGGTTTGAATAGCTCTTGCTCTTTTTTCGAAACGCACACAACTGTTCATGGGCTGAAAAGGCTTTTGGAGCAATAAAAACGTAAAAACTGCTATAACTCAAAAATTCAATAAGATAAGTTCAAACTTTAAAAGACATGTTGTGCAGATGTACAAGCCCCTCTTGCACAGAAAGTTTGGGTTAGATATCTCTTGTAGTTTCTTCAGAACACACAAAATATCTGAAAATGTTTTTGAAGCAATAGACACAAAAACAGCTATAAATCCAAAACCTAATATGATAGACTCAAACTTTAAACTATGTATTGTGTAGATTTACAGGTCCTACTTGCCCTGCAAAAAGGGTTTGAATAGCTCTTGCACTTTTTTCGAAACGCACACAACTGTTCATGGGCTGAAAAGGCTTTTGGAGCAATAAAAACGTAAAAACTGCTATAACTCAAAAATTCAATAAGATAAGTTCAAACTTTAAAATACATGTTGTGCAGATGTACAAGCCCCTCTTGCACAGAAAGTTTGGGTTAGATATCTCTTGTAGTTTCTTCAGAACACACAAATTATCTGAAAATGCTTTTGAAGCAATAGACACAAAAACAGCTATAAATCCAAAACCTAATATGATAGACTCAAACTTTAAACTATATATTGTGTAGATTTACAGGTCCTACTTGCCCAGCAAAAAGGGTTTGAATAGCTCTTGCACTTTTTTCGAAACTCACAAACAACTGTTCATGGGCTGAAAAGGCTTTTGGAGCAATAAAAACGTTAAAACTGCTATAACTCAAAAATGCAATAAGATAAGTTCAAACTTTAAAAGACATGTTGTGCAGATGTACAAGCCCCTCTTGCACAGAAAGTTTGGGTTAGATATCTCTTGTAGTTTCTTCAGAACACACAAATGATCTAAAAATGCTTTTGAAGCAATAGACACAAAAACAGCTATAAATCAAAAACCTAATATGATAGACTCAAACTTTAAACTATGTATTGTGTAGATTTACAGGTCCTACTTGCCCAGCAAAAAGGGTTTGAATAGCTCTTGCTCTTTTTTCGAAACGCACACAACTGTTCATGGGCTGAAAAGGCTTTTGGAGCAATAAAAACGTAAAAACTGCTATAACTCAAAAATTCAATAAGATAAGTTCAAACTTTAAAAGACATGTTGTGCAGATGTACAAGCCCCTCTTGCACAGAAAGTTTGGGTTAGATATCTCTTGTAGTTTCTTCAGAACACACAAAATATCTGAAAATGTTTTTGAAGCAATAGACACAAAAACAGCTATAAATCCAAAACCTAATATGATAGACTCAAACTTTAAACTATGTATTGTGTAGATTTACAGGTCCTACTTGCCTAGCAAAAAGGGTTTGAATAGCTCTTTCACTTTTTTTCGAAACGCACACAACTGTTCATGGGCTGAAAAGGCTTTTGGAGCAATAAAAACTTAAAAACTGCTATAACTCAAAAATGCAATAAGATAAGTTCAAACTTTAAAAAATATGTTGTGCAGATGTACAAGCCCCTCTTGCACAGAAAGTTTGGGTTAGATATCTCTTGTAGTTTCTTCAGAACACACAAATTATCTGAAAATGCTTTTGAAGCAATAGACACAAAAACAGCTATAAATCCAAAACCTAATATGATAGACTCAAACTTTAAACTATATATTGTGTAGATTTACAGGTCCTACTTGCCCAGCAAAAAAGGTTTGAATAGCTCTTGCACTTTTTTCGAAACTCACAAACAACTGTTCATGGGCTGAAAAGGCTTTTGGAGCAATAAAAACGTTAAAACTGTTATAACTCAAAAATGCAATAAGATAAGTTCAAACTTTAAAAGACATGTTGTGCAGATGTACAAGCCCCTCTTGCACAGAAAGTTTGGGTTAGATATCTCTTGTAGTTTCTTCAGAACACACAAATTATCTGAAAATGCTTTTGAAGCAATAGACACAAAAACAGCTATAAATCCAAAACCTAATATGATAGACTCAAACTTTAAACTATATATTGTGTAGATTTACAGGTCCTACTTGCCCAGCAAAAAGGGTTTGAATAGCTCTTGCACTTTTTTCGAAACTCACAAACAACTGTTCATGGGCTGAAAAGGCTTTTGGAGCAATAAAAACTTAAAAACTGCTATAACTCAAAAATGCAATAAGATAAGTTCAAACTTTAAAAAATATGTTGTGCAGATGTACAAGCCCCTCTTGCACAGAAAGTTTGGGTTAGATATCTCTTGTAGTTTCTTCAGAACACACAAATTATCTGAAAATGCTTTTGAAGCAATAGACACAAAAACAGCTATAAATCAAAAACCTAATATGATAGACTCAAACTTTAAACTATGTATTGTGTAGATTTACAGGTCCTACTTGCCCAGCAAAAAGGGTTTGAATAGCTCTTGCACTTTTTTTCGAAACGCACACAACTGTTCATGGGCTGAAAAGGCTTTTGGAGCAATAAAAACTTAAAAACTGCTATAACTCAAAAATGCAATAAGATAAGTTCAAACTTTAAAAGACATGTTGTGCAGATGTACAAGCCCCTCTTGCACAGAAAGTTTGGGTTAGATATCTCTTGTAGTTTCTTCAGAACACACAAATTATCTGAAAATGCTTTTGAAGCAATAGACACAAAAACAGCTATAAATCCAAAACCTAATATGATAGACTCAAACTTTAAACTATGTATTGTGTAGATTTACAGGTCCTACTTGCCCTGCAAAAAGGGTTTGAATAGCTCTTGCACTTTTTTCGAAACTCACAAACAACTGTTCATGGGCTGAAAAGGCTTTTGGAGCAATAAAAACGTTAAAACTGCTATAACTCAAAAATGCAATAAGATAAGTTCAAACTTTAAAAGACATGTTGTGCAGATGTACAAGCCCCTCTTGCACAGAAAGTTTGGGTTAGATATCTCTTGTAGTTTCTTCAGAACACACAAATGATCTAAAAATGCTTTTGAAGCAATAGACACAAAAACAGCTATAAATCCAAAACCTAATATGATAGACTCCAACTTTGAACTATATATTGTGTAGATTTACAGGTCCTACTTGCCCAGCAAAAAGGGTTCGAATAGCTTTTGCACTTTTTTCGAAAACTCACAAACAACTGTTCATGGGCTGAAAAGGCTTTTGGAGCAATAAAAACTTAAAAACTGCTATAACTCAAAAATGCAATAAGATAAGTTCAAACTTTAAAAAATATGTTGTGCAGATGTACAAGCCCCTCTTGCACAGAAAGTTTGGGTTAGATATCTCTTGTAGTTTCTTCAGAACACACAAATTATCTGAAAATGCTTTTGAAGCAATAGACACAAAAACAGCTATAAATCCAAAACCTAATATGATAGACTCAAACTTTAAACTATGTATTGTGTAGATTTACAGGTCCTACTTGCCCAGCAAAAAGGGTTTGAATAGCTCTTGCTCTTTTTTCGAAACGCACACAACTGTTCATGGGCTGAAAAGGCTTTTGGAGCAATAAAAACGTAAAAACTGCTATAACTCAAAAATTCAATAAGATAAGTTCAAACTTTAAAAGACATGTTGTGCAGATGTACAAGCCCCTCTTGCACAGAAAGTTTGGGTTAGATATCTCTTGTAGTTTCTTCAGAACACACAAAATATCTGAAAATGTTTTTGAAGCAATAGACACAAAAACAGCTATAAATCCAAAACCTAATATGATAGACTCAAACTTTAAACTATGTATTGTGTAGATTTACAGGTCCTACTTGCCTAGCAAAAAGGGTTTGAATAGCTCTTTCACTTTTTTTCGAAACGCACACAACTGTTCATGGGCTGAAAAGGCTTTTGGAGCAATAAAAACTTAAAAACTGCTATAACTCAAAAATGCAATAAGATAAGTTCAAACTTTAAAAAATATGTTGTGCAGATGTACAAGCCCCTCTTGCACAGAAAGTTTGGGTTAGATATCTCTTGTAGTTTCTTCAGAACACACAAATTATCTGAAAATGCTTTTGAAGCAATAGACACAAAAACAGCTATAAATCCAAAACCTAATATGATAGACTCAAACTTTAAACTATGTATTGTGTAGATTTACAGGTCCTACTTGCCCTGCAAAAAGGGTTTGAATAGCTCTTGCACTTTTTTCGAAACGCACACAACTGTTCATGGGCTGAAAAGGCTTTTGGAGCAATAAAAACGTAAAAACTGCTATAACTCAAAAATTCAATAAGATAAGTTCAAACTTTAAAAGACATGTTGTGCAGATGTACAAGCCCCTCTTGCACAGAAAGTTTGGGTTAGATATCTCTTGTAGTTTCTTCAGAACACACAAAATATCTGAAAATGTTTTTGAAGCAATAGACACAAAAACAGCTATAAATCCAAAACCTAATATGATAGACTCAAACTTTAAACTATGTATTGTGTAGATTTACAGGTCCTACTTGCCTAGCAAAAAGGGTTTGAATAGCTCTTTCACTTTTTTTCGAAACGCACACAACTGTTCATGGGCTGAAAAGGCTTTTGGAGCAATAAAAACTTAAAAACTGCTATAACTCAAAAATGCAATAAGATAAGTTCAAACTTTAAAAAAATATGTTGTGCAGATGTACAAGCCCCTCTTGCACAGAACGTTTGGGTTAGATATCTCTTGTAGTTTCTTCAGAACACACAAATTATCTGAAAATGCTTTTGAAGCAATAGACACAAAAACAGCTATAAATCCAAAACCTAATATGATAGACTCAAACTTTAAACTATGTATTGTGTAGATTTACAGGTCCTACTTGCCCTGCAAAAAGGGTTTGAATAGCTCTTGCACTTTTTTCGAAACGCACACAACTGTTCATGGGCTGAAAAGGCTTTTGGAGCAATAAAAACTTAAAAACTGCTATAACTCAAAAATTCAATAAGATAAGTTCAAACTTTAAAATACATGTTGTGCAGATGTACAAGCCCCTCTTGCACAGAAAGTTTGGGTTAGATATCTCTTGTAGTTTCTTCAGAACACACAAATTATCTGAAAATGCTTTTGAAGCAATAGACACAAAAACAGCTATAAATCCAAAACCTAATATGATAGACTCAAACTTTAAACTATATATTGTGTAGATTTACAGGTCCTACTTGCCCAGCAAAAAAGGTTTGAATAGCTCTTGCACTTTTTTCGAAACTCACAAACAACTGTTCATGGGCTGAAAAGGCTTTTGGAGCAATAAAAACGTTAAAACTGTTATAACTCAAAAATGCAATAAGATAAGTTCAAACTTTCAAAGACATGTTGTGCAGATGTACAAGCCCCTCTTGCACAGAAAGTTTGGGTTAGATATCTCTTGTAGTTTCTTCAGAACACACAAATTATCTGAAAATGCTTTTGAAGCAATAGACACAAAAACAGCTATAAATCCAAAACCTAATATGATAGACTCAAACTTTAAACTATATATTGTGTAGATTTACAGGTCCTACTTGCCCAGCAAAAAGGGTTTGAATAGCTCTTGCACTTTTTTCGAAACTCACAAACAACTGTTCATGGGCTGAAAAGGCTTTTGGAGCAATAAAAACGTTAAAACTGCTATAACTCAAAAATGCAATAAGATAAGTTCAAACTTTAAAAGACATGTTGTGCAGATGTACAAGCCCCTCTTGCACAGAAAGTTTGGGTTAGAAATCTCTTGTAGTTTCTTCAGAACACACAAAATATCTGAAAATGTTTTTGAAGCAATAGACACAAAAACAGCTATAAATCCAAAACCTAATATGATAGACTCAAACTTTAAACTATGTATTGTGTAGATTTACAGGTCCTACTTGCCTAGCAAAAAGGGTTTGAATAGCTCTTTCACTTTTTTTCGAAACGCACACAACTGTTCATGGGCTGAAAAGGCTTTTGGAGCAATAAAAACGTAAAAACTGCTATAACTCAAAAATGCAATAAGATAAGTTCAAACTTTAAAAGACATGTTGTGCAGATGTACAAGCCCCTCTTGCACAGAAAGTTTGGGTTAGATATCTCTTGTAGTTTCTTCAGAACACACAAAATATCTGAAAATGTTTTTGAAGCAATAGACACAAAAACAGCTATAAATCCAAAACCTAATATGATAGACTCAAACTTTAAACTATGTATTGTGTAGATTTACAGGTCCTACTTGCCTAGCAAAAAGGGTTTGAATAGCTCTTTCACTTTTTTTCGAAACGCACACAACTGTTCATGGGCTGAAAAGGCTTTTGGAGCAATAAAAACTTAAAAACTGCTATAACTCAAAAATGCAATAAGATAAGTTCAAACTTTAAAAAAATATGTTGTGCAGATGTACAAGCCCCTCTTGCACAGAACGTTTGGGTTAGATATCTCTTGTAGTTTCTTCAGAACACACAAATTATCTGAAAATGCTTTTGAAGCAATAGACACAAAAACAGCTATAAATCCAAAACCTAATATGATAGACTCAAACTTTAAACTATGTATTGTGTAGATTTACAGGTCCTACTTGCCCTGCAAAAAGGGTTTGAATAGCTCTTGCACTTTTTTCGAAACGCACACAACTGTTCATGGGCTGAAAAGGCTTTTGGAGCAATAAAAACTTAAAAACTGCTATAACTCAAAAATTCAATAAGATAAGTTCAAACTTTAAAATACATGTTGTGCAGATGTACAAGCCCCTCTTGCACAGAAAGTTTGGGTTAGATATCTCTTGTAGTTTCTTCAGAACACACAAATTATCTGAAAATGCTTTTGAAGCAATAGACACAAAAACAGCTATAAATCCAAAACCTAATATGATAGACTCAAACTTTAAACTATATATTGTGTAGATTTACAGGTCCTACTTGCCCAGCAAAAAAGGTTTGAATAGCTCTTGCACTTTTTTCGAAACTCACAAACAACTGTTCATGGGCTGAAAAGGCTTTTGGAGCAATAAAAACGTTAAAACTGTTATAACTCAAAAATGCAATAAGATAAGTTCAAACTTTAAAAGACATGTTGTGCAGATGTACAAGCCCCTCTTGCACAGAAAGTTTGGGTTAGATATCTCTTGTAGTTTCTTCAGAACACACAAATTATCTGAAAATGCTTTTGAAGCAATAGACACAAAAACAGCTATAAATCCAAAACCTAATATGATAGACTCAAACTTTAAACTATATATTGTGTAGATTTACAGGTCCTACTTGCCCAGCAAAAAGGGTTTGAATAGCTCTTGCACTTTTTTCGAAACTCACAAACAACTGTTCATGGGCTGAAAAGGCTTTTGGAGCAATAAAAACGTTAAAACTGCTATAACTCAAAAATGCAATAAGATAAGTTCAAACTTTAAAAAATATGTTGTGCAGATGTACAAGCCCCTCTTGCACAGAAAGTTTGGGTTAGAAATCTCTTGTAGTTTCTTCAGAACACACAAAATATCTGAAAATGTTTTTGAAGCAATAGACACAAAAACAGCTATAAATCCAAAACCTAATATGATAGACTCAAACTTTAAACTATGTATTGTGTAGATTTACAGGTCCTACTTGCCCAGCAAAAAGGGTTTGAATAGCTCTTGCACTTTTTTTCGAAACGCACACAACTGTTCATGGGCTGAAAAGGCTTTTGGAGCAATAAAAACTTAAAAACTGCTATAACTCAAAAATGCAATAAGATAAGTTCAAACTTTAAAAGACATGTTGTGCAGATGTACAAGCCCCTCTTGCACAGAAAGTTTGGGTTAGATATCTCTTGTAGTTTCTTCAGAACACACAAATTATCTGAAAATGCTTTTGAAGCAATAGACACAAAAACAGCTATAAATCCAAAACCTAATATGATAGACTCAAACTTTAAACTATGTATTGTGTAGATTTACAGGTCCTACTTGCCCTGCAAAAAGGGTTTGAATAGCTCTTGCACTTTTTTCGAAACGCACACAACTGTTCATGGGCTAAAAAGGCTTTTGGAGCAATAAAAACGTAAAAACTGCTATAACTCAAAAATTCAATAAGATAAGTTCAAACTTTAAAATACATGTTGTGCAGATGTACAAGCCCCTCTTGCACAGAAAGTTTGGGTTAGATATCTCTTGTAGTTTCTTCAGAACACACAAATTATCTGAAAATGCTTTTGAAGCAATAGACACAAAAACAGCTATAAATCCAAAACCTAATATGATAGACTCAAACTTTAAACTATGTATTGTGTAGATTTACAGGTCCTACTTGCCCAGCAAAAAGGGTTTGAATAGCTCTTGCTCTTTTTTCGAAACGCACACAACTGTTCATGGGCTGAAAAGGCTTTTGGAGCAATACAAACGTAAAAACTGCTATAACTCAAAAATTCAATAAGATAAGTTCAAACTTTAAAAGACATGTTGTGCAGATGTACAAGCCCCTCTTGCACAGAAAGTTTGGGTTAGATATCTCTTGTAGTTTCTTCAGAACACACAAAATATCTGAAAATGTTTTTGAAGCAATAGACACAAAAACAGCTATAAATCCAAAACCTAATATGATAGACTCAAACTTTAAACTATGTATTGTGTAGATTTACAGGTCCTACTTGCCTAGCAAAAAGGGTTTGAATAGCTCTTTCACTTTTTTTCGAAACGCACACAACTGTTCATGGGCTGAAAAGGCTTTTGGAGCAATAAAAACTTAAAAACTGCTATAACTCAAAAATGCAATAAGATAAGTTCAAACTTTAAAAAATATGTTGTGCAGATGTACAAGCCCCTCTTGCACAGAAAGTTTGGGTTAGATATCTCTTGTAGTTTCTTCAGAACACACAAATTATCTGAAAATGCTTTTGAAGCAATAGACACAAAAACAGCTATAAATCCAAAACCTAATATGATAGACTCAAACTTTAAACTATGTATTGTGTAGATTTACAGGTCCTACTTGCCCTGCAAAAAGGGTTTGAATAGCTCTTGCACTTTTTTCGAAACGCACACAACTGTTCATGGGCTGAAAAGGCTTTTGGAGCAATAAAAACGTAAAAACTGCTATAACTCAAAAATTCAATAAGATAAGTTCAAACTTTAAAAGACATGTTGTGCAGATGTACAAGCCCCTCTTGCACAGAAAGTTTGGGTTAGATATCTCTTGTAGTTTCTTCAGAACACACAAAATATCTGAAAATGTTTTTGAAGCAATAGACACAAAAACAGCTATAAATCCAAAACCTAATATGATAGACTCAAACTTTAAACTATGTATTGTGTAGATTTACAGGTCCTACTTGCCTAGCAAAAAGGGTTTGAATAGCTCTTTCACTTTTTTTCGAAACGCACACAACTGTTCATGGGCTGAAAAGGCTTTTGGAGCAATAAAAACTTAAAAACTGCTATAACTCAAAAATGCAATAAGATAAGTTCAAACTTTAAAAGACATGTTGTGCAGATGTACAAGCCCCTCTTGCACAGAAAGTTTGGGTTAGATATCTCTTGTAGTTTCTTCAGAACACACAAATTATCTGAAAATGCTTTTGAAGCAATAGACACAAAAACAGCTATAAATCCAAAACCTAATATGATAGACTCAAACTTTAAACTATGTATTGTGTAGATTTACAGGTCCTACTTGCCCTGCAAAAAGGGTTTGAATAGCTCTTGCACTTTTTTCGAAACGCACACAACTGTTCATGGGCTGAAAAGGCTTTTGGAGCAATAAAAACGTAAAAACTGCTATAACTCAAAAATTCAATAAGATAAGTTCAAACTTTAAAATACATGTTGTGCAGATGTACAAGCCCCTCTTGCACAGAAAGTTTGGGTTAGATATCTCTTATAGTTTCTTCAGAACACACAAATTATCTGAAAATGCTTTTGAAGCAATAGACACAAAAACAGCTATAAATCCAAAACCTAATATGATAGACTCAAACTTTAAACTATATATTGTGTAGATTTACAGGTCCTACTTGCCCAGCAAAAAAGGTTTGAATAGCTCTTGCACTTTTTTCGAAACTCACAAACAACTGTTCATGGGCTGAAAAGGCTTTTGGAGCAATAAAAACTTAAAAACTGCTATAACTCAAAAATGCAATAAGATAAGTTCAAACTTTAAAAAATATGTTGTGCAGATGTACAAGCCCCTCTTGCACAGAAAGTTTGGGTTAGATATCTCTTGTAGTTTCTTCAGAACACACAAATTATCTGAAAATGCTTTTGAAGCAATAGACACAAAAACAGCTATAAATCCAAAACCTAATATGATAGACTCAAACTTTAAACTATGTATTGTGTAGATTTACAGGTCCTACTTGCCCAGCAAAAAGGGTTTGAATAGCTCTTGCACTTTTTTCGAAACTCACAAACAACTGTTCATGGGCTGAAAAGGCTTTTGGAGCAATAAAAACGTTAAAACTGCTATAACTCAAAAATGCAATAAGATAAGTTCAAACTTTAAAAGACATGTTGTGCAGATGTACAAGCCCCTCTTGCACAGAAAGTTTGGGTTAGAAATCTCTTGTAGTTTCTTCAGAACACACAAAATATCTGAAAATGTTTTTGAAGCAATAGACACAAAAACAGCTATAAATCCAAAACCTAATATGATAGACTCAAACTTTAAACTATGTATTGTGTAGATTTACAGGTCCTACTTGCCTAGCAAAAAGGGTTTGAATAGCTCTTTCACTTTTTTTCGAAACGCACACAACTGTTCATGGGCTGAAAAGGCTTTTGGAGCAATAAAAACGTAAAAACTGCTATAACTCAAAAATGCAATAAGATAAGTTCAAACTTTAAAAGACATGTTGTGCAGATGTACAAGCCCCTCTTGCACAGAAAGTTTGGGTTAGATATCTCTTGTAGTTTCTTCAGAACACACAAAATATCTGAAAATGTTTTTGAAGCAATAGACACAAAAACAGCTATAAATCCAAAACCTAATATGATAGACTCAAACTTTAAACTATGTATTGTGTAGATTTACAGGTCCTACTTGCCCTGCAAAAAGGGTTTGAATAGCTCTTGCACTTTTTTCGAAACGCACACAACTGTTCATGGGCTGAAAAGGCTTTTGGAGCAATAAAAACTTAAAAACTGCTATAACTCAAAAATTCAATAAGATAAGTTCAAACTTTAAAATACATGTTGTGCAGATGTACAAGCCCCTCTTGCACAGAAAGTTTGGGTTAGATATCTCTTGTAGTTTCTTCAGAACACACAAATTATCTGAAAATGCTTTTGAAGCAATAGACACAAAAACAGCTATAAATCCAAAACCTAATATGATAGACTCAAACTTTAAACTATATATTGTGTAGATTTACAGGTCCTACTTGCCCAGCAAAAAAGGTTTGAATAGCTCTTGCACTTTTTTCGAAACTCACAAACAACTGTTCATGGGCTGAAAAGGCTTTTGGAACAATAAAAACGTTAAAACTGTTATAACTCAAAAATGCAATAAGATAAGTTCAAACTTTAAAAGACATGTTGTGCAGATGTACAAGCCCCTCTTGCACAGAAAGTTTGGGTTAGATATCTCTTGTAGTTTCTTCAGAACACACAAATTATCTGAAAATGCTTTTTGAAGCAATAGACACAAAAACAGCTATAAATCCAAAACCTAATATGATAGACTCAAACTTTAAACTATATATTGTGTAGATTTACAGGTCCTACTTGCCCAGCAAAAAGGGTTTGAATAGCTCTTGCACTTTTTTCGAAACTCACAAACAACTGTTCATGGGCTGAAAAGGCTTTTGGAGCAATAAAAACGTTAAAACTGCTATAACTCAAAAATGCAATAAGATAAGTTCAAACTTTAAAAAATATGTTGTGCAGATGTACAAGCCCCTCTTGCACAGAAAGTTTGGGTTAGAAATCTCTTGTAGTTTCTTCAGAACACACAAAATATCTGAAAATGTTTTCGAAGCAATAGACACAAAAACAGCTATAAATCCAAAACCTAATATGATAGACTCAAACTTTAAACTATGTATTGTGTAGATTTACAGGTCCTACTTGCCTAGCAAAAAGGGTTTGAATAGCTCTTTCACTTTTTTTCGAAACGCACACAACTGTTCATGGGCTGAAAAGGCTTTTGGAGCAATAAAAACTTAAAAACTGCTATAACTCAAAAATGCAATAAGATAAGTTCAAACTTTAAAAAATATGTTGTGCAGATGTACAAGCCCCTCTTGCACAGAAAGTTTGGGTTAGATATCTCTTGTAGTTTCTTCAGAACACACAAATTATCTGAAAATGCTTTTGAAGCAATAGACACAAAAACAGCTATAAATCAAAAACCTAATATGATAGACTCAAACTTTAAACTATGTATTGTGTAGATTTACAGGTCCTACTTGCCCAGCAAAAAGGGTTTGAATAGCTCTTGCACTTTTTTTCGAAACGCACACAACTGTTCATGGGCTGAAAAGGCTTTTGGAGCAATAAAAACTTAAAAACTGCTATAACTCAAAAATGCAATAAGATAAGTTCAAACTTTAAAAGACATGTTGTGCAGATGTACAAGCCCCTCTTGCACAGAAAGTTTGGGTTAGATATCTCTTGTAGTTTCTTCAGAACACACAAATTATCTGAAAATGCTTTTGAAGCAATAGACACAAAAACAGCTATAAATCCAAAACCTAATATGATAGACTCAAACTTTAAACTATGTATTGTGTAGATTTACAGGTCCTACTTGCCCTGCAAAAAGGGTTTGAATAGCTCTTGCACTTTTTTCGAAACGCACACAACTGTTCATGGGCTAAAAAGGCTTTTGGAGCAATAAAAACGTAAAAACTGCTATAACTCAAAAATTCAATAAGATAAGTTCAAACTTTAAAATACATGTTGTGCAGATGTACAAGCCCCTCTTGCACAGAAAGTTTGGGTTAGATATCTCTTGTAGTTTCTTCAGAACACACAAATTATCTGAAAATGCTTTTGAAGCAATAGACACAAAAACAGCTATAAATCCAAAACCTAATATGATAGACTCAAACTTTAAACTATGTATTGTGTAGATTTACAGGTCCTACTTGCCCAGCAAAAAGGGTTTGAATAGCTCTTGCTCTTTTTTCGAAACGCACACAACTGTTCATGGGCTGAAAAGGCTTTTGGAGCAATACAAACGTAAAAACTGCTATAACTCAAAAATTCAATAAGATAAGTTCAAACTTTAAAAGACATGTTGTGCAGATGTACAAGCCCCTCTTGCACAGAAAGTTTGGGTTAGATATCTCTTGTAGTTTCTTCAGAACACACAAAATATCTGAAAATGTTTTTGAAGCAATAGACACAAAAACAGCTATAAATCCAAAACCTAATATGATAGACTCAAACTTTAAACTATGTATTGTGTAGATTTACAGGTCCTACTTGCCTAGCAAAAAGGGTTTGAATAGCTCTTTCACTTTTTTTCGAAACGCACACAACTGTTCATGGGCTGAAAAGGCTTTTGGAGCAATAAAAACTTAAAAACTGCTATAACTCAAAAATGCAATAAGATAAGTTCAAACTTTAAAAAATATGTTGTGCAGATGTACAAGCCCCTCTTGCACAGAAAGTTTGGGTTAGATATCTCTTGTAGTTTCTTCAGAACACACAAATTATCTGAAAATGCTTTTGAAGCAATAGACACAAAAACAGCTATAAATCCAAAACCTAATATGATAGACTCAAACTTTAAACTATGTATTGTGTAGATTTACAGGTCCTACTTGCCCTGCAAAAAGGGTTTGAATAGCTCTTGCACTTTTTTCGAAACGCACACAACTGTTCATGGGCTGAAAAGGCTTTTGGAGCAATAAAAACGTAAAAACTGCTATAACTCAAAAATTCAATAAGATAAGTTCAAACTTTAAAAGACATGTTGTGCAGATGTACAAGCCCCTCTTGCACAGAAAGTTTGGGTTAGATATCTCTTGTAGTTTCTTCAGAACACACAAAATATCTGAAAATGTTTTTGAAGCAATAGACACAAAAACAGCTATAAATCCAAAACCTAATATGATAGACTCAAACTTTAAACTATGTATTGTGTAGATTTACAGGTCCTACTTGCCTAGCAAAAAGGGTTTGAATAGCTCTTTCACTTTTTTTCGAAACGCACACAACTGTTCATGGGCTGAAAAGGCTTTTGGAGCAATAAAAACTTAAAAACTGCTATAACTCAAAAATGCAATAAGATAAGTTCAAACTTTAAAAGACATGTTGTGCAGATGTACAAGCCCCTCTTGCACAGAAAGTTTGGGTTAGATATCTCTTGTAGTTTCTTCAGAACACACAAATTATCTGAAAATGCTTTTGAAGCAATAGACACAAAAACAGCTATAAATCCAAAACCTAATATGATAGACTCAAACTTTAAACTATGTATTGTGTAGATTTACAGGTCCTACTTGCCCTGCAAAAAGGGTTTGAATAGCTCTTGCACTTTTTTCGAAACGCACACAACTGTTCATGGGCTGAAAAGGCTTTTGGAGCAATAAAAACGTAAAAACTGCTATAACTCAAAAATTCAATAAGATAAGTTCAAACTTTAAAATACATGTTGTGCAGATGTACAAGCCCCTCTTGCACAGAAAGTTTGGGTTAGATATCTCTTATAGTTTCTTCAGAACACACAAATTATCTGAAAATGCTTTTGAAGCAATAGACACAAAAACAGCTATAAATCCAAAACCTAATATGATAGACTCAAACTTTAAACTATATATTGTGTAGATTTACAGGTCCTACTTGCCCAGCAAAAAAGGTTTGAATAGCTCTTGCACTTTTTTCGAAACTCACAAACAACTGTTCATGGGCTGAAAAGGCTTTTGGAGCAATAAAAACTTAAAAACTGCTATAACTCAAAAATGCAATAAGATAAGTTCAAACTTTAAAAAATATGTTGTGCAGATGTACAAGCCCCTCTTGCACAGAAAGTTTGGGTTAGATATCTCTTGTAGTTTCTTCAGAACACACAAATTATCTGAAAATGCTTTTGAAGCAATAGACACAAAAACAGCTATAAATCAAAAACCTAATATGATAGACTCAAACTTTAAACTATGTATTGTGTAGATTTACAGGTCCTACTTGCCCAGCAAAAAGGGTTTGAATAGCTCTTGCACTTTTTTTCGAAACGCACACAACTGTTCATGGGCTGAAAAGGCTTTTGGAGCAATAAAAACTTAAAAACTGCTATAACTCAAAAATGCAATAAGATAAGTTCAAACTTTAAAAGACATGTTGTGCAGATGTACAAGCCCCTCTTGCACAGAAAGTTTGGGTTAGATATCTCTTGTAGTTTCTTCAGAACACACAAATTATCTGAAAATGCTTTTGAAGCAATAGACACAAAAACAGCTATAAATCCAAAACCTAATATGATAGACTCAAACTTTAAACTATGTATTGTGTAGATTTACAGGTCCTACTTGCCTAGCAAAAAGGGTTTGAATAGCTCTTTCACTTTTTTTCGAAACGCACACAACTGTTCATGGGCTGAAAAGGCTTTTGGAGCAATAAAAACTTAAAAACTGCTATAACTCAAAAATGCAATAAGATAAGTTCAAACTTTAAAAAATATGTTGTGCAGATGTACAAGCCCCTCTTGCACAGAAAGTTTGGGTTAGATATCTCTTGTAGTTTCTTCAGAACACACAAATTATCTGAAAATGCTTTTGAAGCAATAGACACAAAAACAGCTATAAATCCAAAACCTAATATGATAGACTCAAACTTTAAACTATGTATTGTGTAGATTTACAGGTCCTACTTGCCCTGCAAAAAGGGTTTGAATAGCTCTTGCACTTTTTTCGAAACGCACACAACTGTTCATGGGCTGAAAAGGCTTTTGGAGCAATAAAAACGTAAAAACTGCTATAACTCAAAAATTCAATAAGATAAGTTCAAACTTTAAAAGACATGTTGTGCAGATGTACAAGCCCCTCTTGCACAGAAAGTTTGGGTTAGATATCTCTTGTAGTTTCTTCAGAACACACAAAATATCTGAAAATGTTTTTGAAGCAATAGACACAAAAACAGCTATAAATCCAAAACCTAATATGATAGACTCAAACTTTAAACTATGTATTGTGTAGATTTACAGGTCCTACTTGCCTAGCAAAAAGGGTTTGAATAGCTCTTTCACTTTTTTTCGAAACGCACACAACTGTTCATGGGCTGAAAAGGCTTTTGGAGCAATAAAAACTTAAAAACTGCTATAACTCAAAAATGCAATAAGATAAGTTCAAACTTTAAAAGACATGTTGTGCAGATGTACAAGCCCCTCTTGCACAGAAAGTTTGGGTTAGATATCTCTTGTAGTTTCTTCAGAACACACAAATTATCTGAAAATGCTTTTGAAGCAATAGACACAAAAACAGCTATAAATCCAAAACCTAATATGATAGACTCAAACTTTAAACTATGTATTGTGTAGATTTACAGGTCCTACTTGCCCTGCAAAAAGGGTTTGAATAGCTCTTGCACTTTTTTCGAAACGCACACAACTGTTCATGGGCTGAAAAGGCTTTTGGAGCAATAAAAACGTAAAAACTGCTATAACTCAAAAATTCAATAAGATAAGTTCAAACTTTAAAATACATGTTGTGCAGATGTACAAGCCCCTCTTGCACAGAAAGTTTGGGTTAGATATCTCTTATAGTTTCTTCAGAACACACAAATTATCTGAAAATGCTTTTGAAGCAATAGACACAAAAACAGCTATAAATCCAAAACCTAATATGATAGACTCAAACTTTAAACTATATATTGTGTAGATTTACAGGTCCTACTTGCCCAGCAAAAAAGGTTTGAATAGCTCTTGCACTTTTTTCGAAACTCACAAACAACTGTTCATGGGCTGAAAAGGCTTTTGGAGCAATAAAAACTTAAAAACTGCTATAACTCAAAAATGCAATAAGATAAGTTCAAACTTTAAAAAATATGTTGTGCAGATGTACAAGCCCCTCTTGCACAGAAAGTGTGGGTTAGATATCTCTTGTAGTTTCTTCAGAACACACAAATTATCTGAAAATGCTTTTGAAGCAATAGACACAAAAACAGCTATAAATCCAAAACCTAATATGATAGACTCAAACTTTAAACTATGTATTGTGTAGATTTACAGGTCCTACTTGCCCAGCAAAAAGGGTTTGAATAGCTCTTGCTCTTTTTTCGAAACGCACACAACTGTTCATGGGCTGAAAAGGCTTTTGGAGCAATAAAAACGTAAAAACTGCTATAACTCAAAAATTCAATAAGATAAGTTCAAACTTTAAAAGACATGTTGTGCAGATGTACAAGCCCCTCTTGCACAGAAAGTTTGGGTTAGATATCTCTTGTAGTTTCTTCAGAACACACAAATTATCTGAAAATGCTTTTGAAGCAATAGACACAAAAACAGCTATAAATCCAAAACCTAATATGATAGACTCAAACTTTAAACTATGTATTGTGTAGATTTACAGGTCCTACTTGCCCAGCAAAAAGGGTTTGAATAGCTCTTGCTCTTTTTTCGAAACGCACACAACTGTTCATGGGCTGAAAAGGCTTTTGGAGCAATAAAAACGTAAAAACTGCTATAACTCAAAAATTCAATAAGATAAGTTCAAACTTTAAAAGACATGTTGTGCAGATGTACAAGCCCCTCTTGCACAGAAAGTTTGGGTTAGATATCTCTTGTAGTTTCTTCAGAACACACAAAATATCTGAAAATGTTTTTGAAGCAATAGACACAAAAACAGCTATAAATCCAAAACCTAATATGATAGACTCAAACTTTAAACTATGTATTGTGTAGATTTACAGGTCCTACTTGCCTAGCAAAAAGGGTTTGAATAGCTCTTTCACTTTTTTTCGAAACGCACACAACTGTTCATGGGCTGAAAAGGCTTTTGGAGCAATAAAAACTTAAAAACTGCTATAACTCAAAAATGCAATAAGATAAGTTCAAACTTTAAAAAATATGTTGTGCAGATGTACAAGCCCCTCTTGCACAGAAAGTTTGGGTTAGATATCTCTTGTAGTTTCTTCAGAACACACAAATTATCTGAAAATGCTTTTGAAGCAATAGACACAAAAACAGCTATAAATCCAAAACCTAATATGATAGACTCAAACTTTAAACTATGTATTGTGTAGATTTACAGGTCCTACTTGCCCTGCAAAAAGGGTTTGAATAGCTCTTGCACTTTTTTCGAAACGCACACAACTGTTCATGGGCTGAAAAGGCTTTTGGAGCAATAAAAACGTAAAAACTGCTATAACTCAAAAATTCAATAAGATAAGTTCAAACTTTAAAATACATGTTGTGCAGATGTACAAGCCCCTCTTGCACAGAAAGTTTGGGTTAGATATCTCTTGTAGTTTCTTCAGAACACACAAATTATCTGAAAATGCTTTTGAAGCAATAGACACAAAAACAGCTATAAATCCAAAACCTAATATGATAGACTCAAACTTTAAACTATATATTGTGTAGATTTACAGGTCCTACTTGCCCAGCAAAAAAGGTTTGAATAGCTCTTGCACTTTTTTCGAAACTCACAAACAACTGTTCATGGGCTGAAAAGGCTTTTGGAGCAATAAAAACTTAAAAACTGCTATAACTCAAAAATGCAATAAGATAAGTTCAAACTTTAAAAAATATGTTGTGCAGATGTACAAGCCCCTCTTGCACAGAAAGTTTGGGTTAGATATCTCTTGTAGTTTCTTCAGAACACACAAATTATCTGAAAATGCTTTTGAAGCAATAGACACAAAAACAGCTATAAATCAAAAACCTAATATGATAGACTCAAACTTTAAACTATGTATTGTGTAGATTTACAGGTCCTACTTGCCCAGCAAAAAGGGTTTGAATAGCTCTTGCACTTTTTTTCGAAACGCACACAACTGTTCATGGGCTGAAAAGGCTTTTGGAGCAATAAAAACTTAAAAACTGCTATAACTCAAAAATGCAATAAGATAAGTTCAAACTTTAAAAGACATGTTGTGCAGATGTACAAGCCCCTCTTGCACAGAAAGTTTGGGTTAGATATCTCTTGTAGTTTCTTCAGAACACACAAATTATCTGAAAATGCTTTTGAAGCAATAGACACAAAAACAGCTATAAATCCAAAACCTAATATGATAGACTCAAACTTTAAACTATGTATTGTGTAGATTTACAGGTCCTACTTGCCCTGCAAAAAGGGTTTGAATAGCTCTTGCACTTTTTTCGAAACGCACACAACTGTTCATGGGCTGAAAAGGCTTTTGGAGCAATAAAAACGTAAAAACTGCTATAACTCAAAAATTCAATAAGATAAGTTCAAACTTTAAAAGACATGTTGTGCAGATGTACAAGCCCCTCTTGCACAGAAAGTTTGGGTTAGATATCTCTTGTAGTTTCTTCAGAACACACAAATTATCTGAAAATGCTTTTGAAGCAATAGACACAAAAACAGCTATAAATCCAAAACCTAATATGATAGACTCAAACTTTGAACTATGTATTGTGTAGATTTACAGGTCCTACTTGCCCAGCAAAAAGGGTTTGAATAGCTCTTGCACTTTTTTTCGAAACGCACACAACTGTTCATGGGCTGAAAAGGCTTTTGGAGCAATAAAAACTTAAAAACTGCTATAACTCAAAAATGCAATAAGATAAGTTCAAACTTTAAAAGACATGTTGTGCAGATGTACAAGCCCCTCTTGCACAGAAAGTTTGGGTTAGATATCTCTTGTAGTTTCTTCAGAACACACAAATTATCTGAAAATGTTTTTGAAGCAATAGACACAAAAACAGCTATAAATCCAAAACCTAATATGATAGACTCAAACTTTAAATTATGTATTGTGTAGATTTACAGGTCCTACTTGCCTAGCAAAAAGGGTTTGAATAGCTCTTTCACTTTTTTTCGAAACGCACACAACTGTTCATGGGCTGAAAAGGCTTTTGGAGCAATAAAAACTTAAAACTGCCATAACTCAAAAATGCAATAAGATAAGTTCAAACTTTAAAAGACATGTTGTGCAGATGTACAAGCCCCTCTTGCACAGAAAGTTTGGGTTAGATATCTCTTGTAGTTTCTTCAGAACACACAAATTATCTGAAAATGCTTTTGAAGCAATAGACACAAAAACAGCTATAAATCCAAAACCTAATATGATAGACTCAAACTTTAAACTATATATTGTGTAGATTTACAGGTCCTACTTGCCCAGCAAAAAGGGTTTGAATAGCTCTTGCACTTTTTTCGAAACTCACAAACAACTGTTCATGGGCTGAAAAGGCTTTTGGAGCAATAAAAACGTTAAAACTGCTATAACTCAAAAATGCAATAAGATAAGTTCAAACTTTAAAAGACATGTTGTGCAGATGTACAAGCCCCTCTTGCACAGAAAGTTTGGGTTAGATATCTCTTGTAGTTTCTTCAGAAAACACAAATTATGTGAAAATGCTTTTGAAGCAATAGACACAAAAACAGCTATAAATCAAAAACCTAATATGATAGACTCCAACTTTAAACTATATATTGTGTAGATTTACAGGTCCTACTTGCCCAGCAAAAAGGGTTCGAATAGCTTTTGCACTTTTTTCGAAAACTCACAAACAACTGTTCATGGGCTGAAAAGGCTTTTGGAGCAATAAAAACTTAAAAACTGCTATAACTCAAAAATGCAATAAGATAAGTTCAAACTTTAAAAAATATGTTGTGCAGATGTACAAGCCCCTCTTGCACAGAAAGTTTGGGTTAGATATCTCTTGTAGTTTCTTCAGAACACACAAATTATCTGAAAATGCTTTTGAAGCAATAGACACAAAAACAGCTATAAATCAAAAACCTAATATGATAGACTCAAACTTTGAACTATGTATTGTGTAGATTTACAGGTCCTACTTGCCCAGCAAAAAGGGTTTGAATAGCTCTTGCACTTTTTTCGAAACTCACAAACAACTGTTCATGGGCTGAAAAGGCTTTTGGAGCAATAAAAACGTTAAAACTGCTATAACTCAAAAATGCAATAAGATAAGTTCAAACTTTAAAAAATATGTTGTGCAGATGTACAAGCCCCTCTTGCACAGAAAGTTTGGGTTAGAAATCTCTTGTAGTTTCTTCAGAACACACAAAATATCTGAAAATGTTTTTGAAGCAATAGACACAAAAACAGCTATAAATCCAAAACCTAATATGATAGACTCAAACTTTAAACTATGTATTGTGTAGATTTACAGGTCCTACTTGCCTAGCAAAAAGGGTTTGAATAGCTCTTTCACTTTTTTTCGAAACGCACACAACTGTTCATGGGCTGAAAAGGCTTTTGGAGCAATAAAAACTTAAAAACTGCTATAACTCAAAAATGCAATAAGATAAGTTCAAACTTTAAAAAATATGTTGTGCAGATGTACAAGCCCCTCTTGCACAGAAAGTTTGGGTTAGATATCTCTTGTAGTTTCTTCAGAACACACAAATTATCTGAAAATGCTTTTGAAGCAATAGACACAAAAACAGCTATAAATCAAAAACCTAATATGATAGACTCAAACTTTGAACTATGTATTGTGTAGATTTACAGGTCCTACTTGCCCAGCAAAAAGGGTTTGAATAGCTCTTGCACTTTTTTCGAAACTCACAAACAACTGTTCATGGGCTGAAAAGGCTTTTGGAGCAATAAAAACGTTAAAACTGCTATAACTCAAAAATGCAATAAGATAAGTTCAAACTTTAAAAAATATGTTGTGCAGATGTACAAGCCCCTCTTGCACAGAAAGTTTGGGTTAGAAATCTCTTGTAGTTTCTTCAGAACACACAAAATATCTGAAAATGTTTTTGAAGCAATAGACACAAAAACAGCTATAAATCCAAAACCTAATATGATAGACTCAAACTTTAAACTATGTATTGTGTAGATTTACAGGTCCTACTTGCCTAGCAAAAAGGGTTTGAATAGCTCTTTCACTTTTTTTCGAAACGCACACAACTGTTCATGGGCTGAAAAGGCTTTTGGAGCAATAAAAACTTAAAAACTGCTATAACTCAAAAATGCAATAAGATAAGTTCAAACTTTAAAAAATATGTTGTGCAGATGTACAAGCCCCTCTTGCACAGAAAGTTTGGGTTAGATATCTCTTGTAGTTTCTTCAGAACACACAAATTATCTGAAAATGCTTTTGAAGCAATAGACACAAAAACAGCTATAAATCAAAAACCTAATATGATAGACTCAAACTTTAAACTATGTATTGTGTAGATTTACAGGTCCTACTTGCCCAGCAAAAAGGGTTTGAATAGCTCTTGCACTTTTTTTCGAAACGCACACAACTGTTCATGGGCTGAAAAGGCTTTTGGAGCAATAAAAACTTAAAAACTGCTATAACTCAAAAATGCAATAAGATAAGTTCAAACTTTAAAAGACATGTTGTGCAGATGTACAAGCCCCTCTTGCACAGAAAGTTTGGGTTAGATATCTCTTGTAGTTTCTTCAGAACACACAAATTATCTGAAAATGCTTTTGAAGCAATAGACACAAAAACAGCTATAAATCCAAAACCTAATATGATAGACTCAAACTTTAAACTATGTATTGTGTAGATTTACAGGTCCTACTTGCCCTGCAAAAAGGGTTTGAATAGCTCTTGCACTTTTTTCGAAACGCACACAACTGTTCATGGGCTAAAAAGGCTTTTGGAGCAATAAAAACGTAAAAACTGCTATAACTCAAAAATTCAATAAGATAAGTTCAAACTTTAAAATACATGTTGTGCAGATGTACAAGCCCCTCTTGCACAGAAAGTTTGGGTTAGATATCTCTTGTAGTTTCTTCAGAACACACAAATTATCTGAAAATGCTTTTGAAGCAATAGACACAAAAACAGCTATAAATCCAAAACCTAATATGATAGACTCAAACTTTAAACTATGTATTGTGTAGATTTACAGGTCCTACTTGCCCAGCAAAAAGGGTTTGAATAGCTCTTGCTCTTTTTTCGAAACGCACACAACTGTTCATGGGCTGAAAAGGCTTTTGGAGCAATAAAAACGTAAAAACTGCTATAACTCAAAAATTCAATAAGATAAGTTCAAACTTTAAAAGACATGTTGTGCAGATGTACAAGCCCCTCTTGCACAGAAAGTTTGGGTTAGATATCTCTTGTAGTTTCTTCAGAACACACAAAATATCTGAAAATGTTTTTGAAGCAATAGACACAAAAACAGCTATAAATCCAAAACCTAATATGATAGACTCAAACTTTAAACTATGTATTGTGTAGATTTACAGGTCCTACTTGCCTAGCAAAAAGGGTTTGAATAGCTCTTTCACTTTTTTTCGAAACGCACACAACTGTTCATGGGCTGAAAAGGCTTTTGGAGCAATAAAAACTTAAAAACTGCTATAACTCAAAAATGCAATAAGATAAGTTCAAACTTTAAAAAATATGTTGTGCAGATGTACAAGCCCCTCTTGCACAGAAAGTTTGGGTTAGATATCTCTTGTAGTTTCTTCAGAACACACAAATTATCTGAAAATGCTTTTGAAGCAATAGACACAAAAACAGCTATAAATCCAAAACCTAATATGATAGACTCAAACTTTAAACTATGTATTGTGTAGATTTACAGGTCCTACTTGCCCTGCAAAAAGGGTTTGAATAGCTCTTGCACTTTTTTCGAAACGCACACAACTGTTCATGGGCTGAAAAGGCTTTTGGAGCAATAAAAACGTAAAAACTGCTATAACTCAAAAATTCAATAAGATAAGTTCAAACTTTAAAATACATGTTGTGCAGATGTACAAGCCCCTCTTGCACAGAAAGTTTGGGTTAGATATCTCTTATAGTTTCTTCAGAACACACAAATTATCTGAAAATGCTTTTGAAGCAATAGACACAAAAACAGCTATAAATCCAAAACCTAATATGATAGACTCAAACTTTAAACTATATATTGTGTAGATTTACAGGTCCTACTTGCCCAGCAAAAAAGGTTTGAATAGCTCTTGCACTTTTTTCGAAACTCACAAACAACTGTTCATGGGCTGAAAAGGCTTTTGGAGCAATAAAAACTTAAAAACTGCTATAACTCAAAAATGCAATAAGATAAGTTCAAACTTTAAAAAATATGTTGTGCAGATGTACAAGCCCCTCTTGCACAGAAAGTTTGGGTTAGATATCTCTTGTAGTTTCTTCAGAACACACAAATTATCTGAAAATGCTTTTGAAGCAATAGACACAAAAACAGCTATAAATCAAAAACCTAATATGATAGACTCAAACTTTAAACTATGTATTGTGTAGATTTACAGGTCCTACTTGCCCAGCAAAAAGGGTTTGAATAGTTCTTGCACTTTTTTTCGAAACGCACACAACTGTTCATGGGCTGAAAAGGCTTTTGGAGCAATAAAAACTTAAAAACTGCTATAACTCAAAAATGCAATAAGATAAGTTCAAACTTTAAAAGACATGTTGTGCAGATGTACAAGCCCCTCTTGCACAGAAAGTTTGGGTTAGATATCTCTTGTAGTTTCTTCAGAACACACAAATTATCTGAAAATGCTTTTGAAGCAATAGACACAAAAACAGCTATAAATCCAAAACCTAATATGATAGACTCAAACTTTAAACTATGTATTGTGTAGATTTACAGGTCCTACTTGCCTAGCAAAAAGGGTTTGAATAGCTCTTTCACTTTTTTTCGAAACGCACACAACTGTTCATGGGCTGAAAAGGCTTTTGGAGCAATAAAAACTTAAAAACTGCTATAACTCAAAAATGCAATAAGATAAGTTCAAACTTTAAAAAATATGTTGTGCAGATGTACAAGCCCCTCTTGCACAGAAAGTTTGGGTTAGATATCTCTTGTAGTTTCTTCAGAACACACAAATTATCTGAAAATGCTTTTGAAGCAATAGACACAAAAACAGCTATAAATCCAAAACCTAATATGATAGACTCAAACTTTAAACTATGTATTGTGTAGATTTACAGGTCCTACTTGCCCTGCAAAAAGGGTTTGAATAGCTCTTGCACTTTTTTCGAAACGCACACAACTGTTCATGGGCTGAAAAGGCTTTTGGAGCAATAAAAACGTAAAAACTGCTATAACTCAAAAATTCAATAAGATAAGTTCAAACTTTAAAAGACATGTTGTGCAGATGTACAAGCCCCTCTTGCACAGAAAGTTTGGGTTAGATATCTCTTGTAGTTTCTTCAGAACACACAAAATATCTGAAAATGTTTTTGAAGCAATAGACACAAAAACAGCTATAAATCCAAAACCTAATATGATAGACTCAAACTTTAAACTATGTATTGTGTAGATTTACAGGTCCTACTTGCCTAGCAAAAAGGGTTTGAATAGCTCTTTCACTTTTTTTCGAAACGCACACAACTGTTCATGGGCTGAAAAGGCTTTTGGAGCAATAAAAACTTAAAAACTGCTATAACTCAAAAATGCAATAAGATAAGTTCAAACTTTAAAAGACATGTTGTGCAGATGTACAAGCCCCTCTTGCACAGAAAGTTTGGGTTAGATATCTCTTGTAGTTTCTTCAGAACACACAAATTATCTGAAAATGCTTTTGAAGCAATAGACACAAAAACAGCTATAAATCCAAAACCTAATATGATAGACTCAAACTTTAAACTATGTATTGTGTAGATTTACAGGTCCTACTTGCCCTGCAAAAAGGGTTTGAATAGCTCTTGCACTTTTTTCGAAACGCACACAACTGTTCATGGGCTGAAAAGGCTTTTGGAGCAATAAAAACGTAAAAACTGCTATAACTCAAAAATTCAATAAGATAAGTTCAAACTTTAAAATACATGTTGTGCAGATGTACAAGCCCCTCTTGCACAGAAAGTTTGGGTTAGATATCTCTTATAGTTTCTTCAGAACACACAAATTATCTGAAAATGCTTTTGAAGCAATAGACACAAAAACAGCTATAAATCCAAAACCTAATATGATAGACTCAAACTTTAAACTATATATTGTGTAGATTTACAGGTCCTACTTGCCCAGCAAAAAAGGTTTGAATAGCTCTTGCACTTTTTTCGAAACTCACAAACAACTGTTCATGGGCTGAAAAGGCTTTTGGAGCAATAAAAACTTAAAAACTGCTATAACTCAAAAATGCAATAAGATAAGTTCAAACTTTAAAAAATATGTTGTGCAGATGTACAAGCCCCTCTTGCACAGAAAGTTTGGGTTAGACATCTCTTGTAGTTTCTTCAGAACACACAAATTATCTGAAAATGCTTTTGAAGCAATAGACACAAAAACAGCTATAAATCAAAAACCTAATATGATAGACTCAAACTTTAAACTATGTATTGTGTAGATTTACAGGTCCTACTTGCCCAGCAAAAAGGGTTTGAATAGCTCTTGCACTTTTTTTCGAAACGCACACAACTGTTCATGGGCTGAAAAGGCTTTTGGAGCAATAAAAACTTAAAAACTGCTATAACTCAAAAATGCAATAAGATAAGTTCAAACTTTAAAAGACATGTTGTGCAGATGTACAAGCCCCTCTTGCACAGAAAGTTTGGGTTAGATATCTCTTGTAGTTTCTTCAGAACACACAAATTATCTGAAAATGCTTTTGAAGCAATAGACACAAAAACAGCTATAAATCCAAAACCTAATATGATAGACTCAAACTTTAAACTATGTATTGTGTAGATTTACAGGTCCTACTTGCCCAGCAAAAAGGGTTTGAATAGCTCTTGCTCTTTTTTCGAAACGCACACAACTGTTCATGGGCTGAAAAGGCTTTTGGAGCAATAAAAACGTAAAAACTGCTATAACTCAAAAATTCAATAAGATAAGTTCAAACTTTAAAAGACATGTTGTGCAGATGTACAAGCCCCTCTTGCACAGAAAGTTTGGGTTAGATATCTCTTGTAGTTTCTTCAGAACACACAAATTATCTGAAAATGCTTTTGAAGCAATAGACACAAAAACAGCTATAAATCCTAAACCTAATATGATAGACTCAAACTTTAAACTATGTATTGTGTAGATTTACAGGTCCTACTTGCCCAGCAAAAAGGGTTTGAATAGCTCTTGCTCTTTTTTCGAAACGCACACAACTGTTCATGGGCTGAAAAGGCTTTTGGAGCAATAAAAACGTAAAAACTGCTATAACTCAAAAATTCAATAAGATAAGTTCAAACTTTAAAAGACATGTTGTGCAGATGTACAAGCCCCTCTTGCACAGAAAGTTTGGGTTAGATATCTCTTGTAGTTTCTTCAGAACACACAAAATATCTGAAAATGTTTTTGAAGCAATAGACACAAAAACAGCTATAAATCCAAAACCTAATATGATAGACTCAAACTTTAAACTATGTATTGTGTAGATTTACAGGTCCTACTTGCCTAGCAAAAAGGGTTTGAATAGCTCTTTCACTTTTTTTCGAAACGCACACAACTGTTCATGGGCTGAAAAGGCTTTTGGAGCAATAAAAACTTAAAAACTGCTATAACTCAAAAATGCAATAAGATAAGTTCAAACTTTAAAAAATATGTTGTGCAGATGTACAAGCCCCTCTTGCACAGAAAGTTTGGGTTAGATATCTCTTGTAGTTTCTTCAGAACACACAAATTATCTGAAAATGCTTTTGAAGCAATAGACACAAAAACAGCTATAAATCCAAAACCTAATATGATAGACTCAAACTTTAAACTATGTATTGTGTAGATTTACAGGTCCTACTTGCCCTGCAAAAAGGGTTTGAATAGCTCTTGCACTTTTTTCGAAACGCACACAACTGTTCATGGGCTGAAAAGGCTTTTGGAGCAATAAAAACGTAAAAACTGCTATAACTCAAAAATTCAATAAGATAAGTTCAAACTTTAAAATACATGTTGTGCAGATGTACAAGCCCCTCTTGCACAGAAAGTTTGGGTTAGATATCTCTTGTAGTTTCTTCAGAACACACAAATTATCTGAAAATGCTTTTGAAGCAATAGACACAAAAACAGCTATAAATCCAAAACCTAATATGATAGACTCAAACTTTAAACTATATATTGTGTAGATTTACAGGTCCTACTTGCCCAGCAAAAAAGGTTTGAATAGCTCTTGCACTTTTTTCGAAACTCACAAACAACTGTTCATGGGCTGAAAAGGCTTTTGGAGCAATAAAAACTTAAAAACTGCTATAACTCAAAAATGCAATAAGATAAGTTCAAACTTTAAAAAATATGTTGTGCAGATGTACAAGCCCCTCTTGCACAGAAAGTTTGGGTTAGATATCTCTTGTAGTTTCTTCAGAACACACAAATTATCTGAAAATGCTTTTGAAGCAATAGACACAAAAACAGCTATAAATCAAAAACCTAATATGATAGACTCAAACTTTAAACTATGTATTGTGTAGATTTACAGGTCCTACTTGCCCAGCAAAAAGGGTTTGAATAGCTCTTGCACTTTTTTTCGAAACGCACACAACTGTTCATGGGCTGAAAAGGCTTTTGGAGCAATAAAAACTTAAAAACTGCTATAACTCAAAAATGCAATAAGATAAGTTCAAACTTTAAAAGACAGGTTGTGCAGATGTACAAGCCCCTCTTGCACAGAAAGTTTGGGTTAGATATCTCTTGTAGTTTCTTCAGAACACACAAATTATCTGAAAATGCTTTTGAAGCAATAGACACAAAAACAGCTATAAATCCAAAACCTAATATGATAGACTCAAACTTTAAACTATGTATTGTGTAGATTTACAGGTCCTACTTGCCCTGCAAAAAGGGTTTGAATAGCTCTTGCACTTTTTTCGAAACGCACACAACTGTTCATGGGCTGAAAAGGCTTTTGGAGCAATAAAAACGTAAAAACTGCTATAACTCAAAAATTCAATAAGATAAGTTCAAACTTTAAAAGACATGTTGTGCAGATGTACAAGCCCCTCTTGCACAGAAAGTTTGGGTTAGATATCTCTTGTAGTTTCTTCAGAACACACAAATTATCTGAAAATGCTTTTGAAGCAATAGACACAAAAACAGCTATAAATCCAAAACCTAATATGATAGACTCAAACTTTGAACTATGTATTGTGTAGATTTACAGGTCCTACTTGCCCAGCAAAAAGGGTTTGAATAGCTCTTGCACTTTTTTTCGAAACGCACACAACTGTTCATGGGCTGAAAAGGCTTTTGGAGCAATAAAAACTTAAAAACTGCTATAACTCAAAAATGCAATAAGATAAGTTCAAACTTTAAAAGACATGTTGTGCAGATGTACAAGCCCCTCTTGCACAGAAAGTTTGGGTTAGATATCTCTTGTAGTTTCTTCAGAACACACAAATTATCTGAAAATGCTTTTGAAGCAATAGACACAAAAACAGCTATAAATCCAAAACCTAATATGATAGACTCAAACTTTGAACTATGTATTGTGTAGATTTACAGGTCCTACTTGCCCAGCAAAAAGGGTTTGAATAGCTCTTGCACTTTTTTTCGAAACGCACACAACTGTTCATGGGCTGAAAAGGCTTTTGGAGCAATAAAAACTTAAAAACTGCTATAACTCAAAAATGCAATAAGATAAGTTCAAACTTTAAAAGACATGTTGTGCAGATGTACAAGCCCCTCTTGCACAGAAAGTTTGGGTTAGATATCTCTTGTAGTTTCTTCAGAACACACAAATTATCTGAAAATGTTTTTGAAGCAATAGACACAAAAACAGCTATAAATCCAAAACCTAATATGATAGACTCAAACTTTAAATTATGTATTGTGTAGATTTACAGGTCCTACTTGCCTAGCAAAAAGGGTTTGAATAGCTCTTTCACTTTTTTTCGAAACGCACACAACTGTTCATGGGCTGAAAAGGCTTTTGGAGCAATAAAAACTTAAAACTGCCATAACTCAAAAATGCAATAAGATAAGTTCAAACTTTAAAAGACATGTTGTGCAGATGTACAAGCCCCTCTTGCACAGAAAGTTTGGGTTAGATATCTCTTGTAGTTTCTTCAGAACACACAAATTATCTGAAAATGCTTTTGAAGCAATAGACACAAAAACAGCTATAAATCCAAAACCTAATATGATAGACTCAAACTTTAAACTATGTATTGTGTAGATTTACAGGTCCTACTTGCCCTGCAAAAAGGGTTTGAATAGCTCTTGCACTTTTTTCGAAACGCACACAACTGTTCATGGGCTGAAAAGGCTTTTGGAGCAATAAAAACGTAAAAACTGCTATAACTCAAAAATTCAATAAGATAAGTTCAAACTTTAAAATACATGTTGTGCAGATGTACAAGCCCCTCTTGCACAGAAAGTTTGGGTTAGATATCTCTTGTAGTTTCTTCAGAACACACAAATTATCTGAAAATGCTTTTGAAGCAATAGACACAAAAACAGCTATAAATCCAAAACCTAATATGATAGACTCAAACTTTAAACTATATATTGTGTAGATTTACAGGTCCTACTTGCCCAGCAAAAAAGGTTTGAATAGCTCTTGCACTTTTTTCGAAACTCACAAACAACTGTACATGGGCTGAAAAGGCTTTTGGAGCAATAAAAACTTAAAAACTGCTATAACTCAAAAATGCAATAAGATAAGTTCAAACTTTAAAAAATATGTTGTGCAGATGTACAAGCCCCTCTTGCACAGAAAGTTTGGGTTAGATATCTCTTGTAGTTTCTTCAGAACACACAAATTATCTGAAAATGCTTTTGAAGCAATAGACACAAAAACAGCTATAAATCAAAAACCTAATATGATAGACTCAAACTTTAAACTATGTATTGTGTAGATTTACAGGTCCTACTTGCCCAGCAAAAAGGGTTTGAATAGCTCTTGCACTTTTTTTCGAAACGCACACAACTGTTCATGGGCTGAAAAGGCTTTTGGAGCAATAAAAACTTAAAAACTGCTATAACTCAAAAATGCAATAAGATAAGTTCAAACTTTAAAAGACAGGTTGTGCAGATGTACAAGCCCCTCTTGCACAGAAAGTTTGGGTTAGATATCTCTTGTAGTTTCTTCAGAACACACAAATTATCTGAAAATGCTTTTGAAGCAATAGACACAAAAACAGCTATAAATCCAAAACCTAATATGATAGACTCAAACTTTAAACTATGTATTGTGTAGATTTACAGGTCCTACTTGCCCTGCAAAAAGGGTTTGAATAGCTCTTGCACTTTTTTCGAAACGCACACAACTGTTCATGGGCTGAAAAGGCTTTTGGAGCAATAAAAACGTAAAAACTGCTATAACTCAAAAATTCAATAAGATAAGTTCAAACTTTAAAAGACATGTTGTGCAGATGTACAAGCCCCTCTTGCACAGAAAGTTTGGGTTAGATATCTCTTGTAGTTTCTTCAGAACACACAAATTATCTGAAAATGCTTTTGAAGCAATAGACACAAAAACAGCTATAAATCCAAAACCTAATATGATAGACTCAAACTTTGAACTATGTATTGTGTAGATTTACAGGTCCTACTTGCCCAGCAAAAAGGGTTTGAATAGCTCTTGCACTTTTTTTCGAAACGCACACAACTGTTCATGGGCTGAAAAGGCTTTTGGAGCAATAAAAACTTAAAAACTGCTATAACTCAAAAATGCAATAAGATAAGTTCAAACTTTAAAAGACATGTTGTGCAGATGTACAAGCCCCTCTTGCACAGAAAGTTTGGGTTAGATATCTCTTGTAGTTTCTTCAGAACACACAAATTATCTGAAAATGTTTTTGAAGCAATAGACACAAAAACAGCTATAAATCCAAAACCTAATATGATAGACTCAAACTTTAAACTATATATTGTGTAGATTTACAGGTCCTACTTGCCCTGCAAAAAGGGTTTGAATAGCTCTTGCACTTTTTTCGAAACGCACACAACTGTTCATGGGCTGAAAAGGCTTTTGGAGCAATAAAAACGTAAAAACTGCTATAACTCAAAAATTCAATAAGATAAGTTCAAACTTTAAAATACATGTTGTGCAGATGTACAAGCCCCTCTTGCACAGAAAGTTTGGGTTAGATATCTCTTGTAGTTTCTTCAGAACACACAAATTATCTGAAAATGCTTTTGAAGCAATAGACACAAAAACAGCTATAAATCCAAAACCTAATATGATAGACTCAAACTTTAAACTATATATTGTGTAGATTTACAGGTCCTACTTGCCCAGCAAAAAAGGTTTGAATAGCTCTTGCACTTTTTTCGAAACTCACAAACAACTGTTCATGGGCTGAAAAGGCTTTTGGAGCAATAAAAACTTAAAAACTGCTATAACTCAAAAATGCAATAAGATAAGTTCAAACTTTAAAAAATATGTTGTGCAGATGTACAAGCCCCTCTTGCACAGAAAGTTTGGGTTAGATATCTCTTGTAGTTTCTTCAGAACACACAAATTATCTGAAAATGCTTTTGAAGCAATAGACACAAAAACAGCTATAAATCAAAAACCTAATATGATAGACTCAAACTTTAAACTATGTATTGTGTAGATTTACAGGTCCTACTTGCCCAGCAAAAAGGGTTTGAATAGCTCTTGCACTTTTTTTCGAAACGCACACAACTGTTCATGGGCTGAAAAGGCTTTTGGAGCAATAAAAACTTAAAAACTGCTATAACTCAAAAATGCAATAAGATAAGTTCAAACTTTAAAAGACAGGTTGTGCAGATGTACAAGCCCCTCTTGCACAGAAAGTTTGGGTTAGATATCTCTTGTAGTTTCTTCAGAACACACAAATTATCTGAAAATGCTTTTGAAGCAATAGACACAAAAACAGCTATAAATCCAAAACCTAATATGATAGACTCAAACTTTAAACTATGTATTGTGTAGATTTACAGGTCCTACTTGCCCTGCAAAAAGGGTTTGAATAGCTCTTGCACTTTTTTCGAAACGCACACAACTGTTCATGGGCTGAAAAGGCTTTTGGAGCAATAAAAACGTAAAAACTGCTATAACTCAAAAATTCAATAAGATAAGTTCAAACTTTAAAAGACATGTTGTGCAGATGTACAAGCCCCTCTTGCACAGAAAGTTTGGGTTAGATATCTCTTGTAGTTTCTTCAGAACACACAAATTATCTGAAAATGCTTTTGAAGCAATAGACACAAAAACAGCTATAAATCCAAAACCTAATATGATAGACTCAAACTTTGAACTATGTATTGTGTAGATTTACAGGTCCTACTTGCCCAGCAAAAAGGGTTTGAATAGCTCTTGCACTTTTTTTCGAAACGCACACAACTGTTCATGGGCTGAAAAGGCTTTTGGAGCAATAAAAACTTAAAAACTGCTATAACTCAAAAATGCAATAAGATAAGTTCAAACTTTAAAAGACATGTTGTGCAGATGTACAAGCCCCTCTTGCACAGAAAGTTTGGGTTAGATATCTCTTGTAGTTTCTTCAGAACACACAAATTATCTGAAAATGTTTTTGAAGCAATAGACACAAAAACAGCTATAAATCCAAAACCTAATATGATAGACTCAAACTTTAAATTATGTATTGTGTAGATTTACAGGTCCTACTTGCCTAGCAAAAAGGGTTTGAATAGCTCTTTCACTTTTTTTCGAAACGCACACAACTGTTCATGGGCTGAAAAGGCTTTTGGAGCAATAAAAACTTAAAACTGCCATAACTCAAAAATGCAATAAGATAAGTTCAAACTTTAAAAGACATGTTGTGCAGATGTACAAGCCCCTCTTGCACAGAAAGTTTGGGTTAGATATCTCTTGTAGTTTCTTCAGAACACACAAATTATCTGAAAATGCTTTTGAAGCAATAGACACAAAAACAGCTATAAATCCAAAACCTAATATGATAGACTCAAACTTTAAACTATATATTGTGTAGATTTACAGGTCCTACTTGCCCAGCAAAAAGGGTTTGAATAGCTCTTGCACTTTTTTCGAAACTCACAAACAACTGTTCATGGGCTGAAAAGGCTTTTGGAGCAATAAAAACGTTAAAACTGCTATAACTCAAAAATGCAATAAGATAAGTTCAAACTTTAAAAGACATGTTGTGCAGATGTACAAGCCCCTCTTGCACAGAAAGTTTGGGTTAGATATCTCTTGTAGTTTCTTCAGAAAACACAAATTATGTGAAAATGCTTTTGAAGCAATAGACACAAAAACAGCTATAAATCCAAAACCTAATATGATAGACTCCAACTTTAAACTATATATTGTGTAGATTTACAGGTCCTACTTGCCCAGCAAAAAGGGTTCGAATAGCTTTTGCACTTTTTTCGAAAACTCACAAACAACTGTTCATGGGCTGAAAAGGCTTTTGGAGCAATAAAAACTTAAAAACTGCTATAACTCAAAAATGCAATAAGATAAGTTCAAACTTTAAAAAATATGTTGTGCAGATGTACAAGCCCCTCTTGCACAGAAAGTTTGGGTTAGATATCTCTTGTAGTTTCTTCAGAACACACAAATTATCTGAAAATGCTTTTGAAGCAATAGACACAAAAACAGCTATAAATCAAAAACCTAATATGATAGACTCAAACTTTGAACTATGTATTGTGTAGATTTACAGGTCCTACTTGCCCAGCAAAAAGGGTTTGAATAGCTCTTGCACTTTTTTTTCGAAACGCACACAACTGTTCATGGGCTGAAAAGGCTTTTGGAGCAATAAAAACTTAAAAACTGCTATAACTCAAAAATGCAATAAGATAAGTTCAAACTTTAAAAGACATGTTGTGCAGATGTACAAGCCCCTCTTGCACAGAAAGTTTGGGTTAGATATCTCTTGTAGTTTCTTCAGAACACACAAATTATCTAAAAATGCTTTTGAAGCAATAGACACAAAAACAGCTATAAATCCAAAACCTAATATGATAGACTCCAACTTTGAACTATATATTGTGTAGATTTACAGGTCCTACTTGCCCAGCAAAAAGGGTTCGAATAGCTTTTGCACTTTTTTCGAAAACTCACAAACAACTGTTCATGGGCTGAAAAGGCTTTTGGAGCAATAAAAACTTAAAAACTGCTATAACTCAAAAATGCAATAAGATAAGTTCAAACTTTAAAAGACATGTTGTGCAGATGTACAAGCCCCTCTTGCACAGAAAGTTTGGGTTAGATATCTCTTGTAGTTTCTTCAGAACACACAAATTATCTGAAAATGCTTTTGAAGCAATAGACACAAAAACAGCTATAAATCAAAAACCTAATATGATAGACTCAAACTTTGAACTATGTATTGTGTAGATTTACAGGTCCTACTTGCCCAGCAAAAAGGGTTTGAATAGCTCTTGCACTTTTTTTCGAAACGCACACAACTGTTCATGGGCTGAAAAGGCTTTTGGAGCAATAAAAACTTAAAAACTGCTATAACTCAAAAATGCAATAAGATAAGTTCAAACTTTAAAAAATATGTTGTGCAGATGTACAAGCCCCTCTTGCACAGAAAGTTTGGGTTAGATATCTCTTGTAGTTTCTTCAGAACACACAAATTATCTGAAAATGCTTTTGAAGCAATAGACACAAAAACAGCTATAAATCAAAAACCTAATATGATAGACTCAAACTTTGAACTATGTATTGTGTAGATTTACAGGTCCTACTTGCCCAGCAAAAAGGGTTTGAATAGCTCTTGCACTTTTTTTCGAAACGCACACAACTGTTCATGGGCTGAAAAGGCTTTTGGAGCAATAAAAACTTAAAAACTGCTATAACTCAAAAATGCAATAAGATAAGTTCAAACTTTAAAAGACATGTTGTGCAGATGTACAAGCCCCTCTTGCACAGAAAGTTTGGGTTAGATATCTCTTGTAGTTTCTTCAGAACACACAAATTATCTGAAAATGTTTTTGAAGCAATAGACACAAAAACAGCTATAAATCCAAAACCTAATATGATAGACTCAAACTTTAAACTATATATTGTGTAGATTTACAGGTCCTACTTGCCCAGCAAAAAGGGTTTGAATAGCTCTTGCACTTTTTTCGAAACTCACAAACAACTGTTCATGGGCTGAAAAGGCTTTTGGAGCAATAAAAACGTTAAAACTGCTATAACTCAAAAATGCAATAAGATAAGTTCAAACTTTAAAAGACATGTTGTGCAGATGTACAAGCCCCTCTTGCACAGAAAGTTTGGGTTAGATATCTCTTGTAGTTTCTTCAGAACACACAAATGATCTAAAAATGCTTTTGAAGCAATAGACACAAAAACAGCTATAAATCCAAAACCTAATATGATAGACTCCAACTTTAAACTATATATTGTGTAGATTTACAGGTCCTACTTGCCCAGCAAAAAGGGTTCGAATAGCTTTTGCACTTTTTTAGAAAACTCACAAACAACTGTTCATGGGCTGAAAAGGCTTTTGGAGCAATAAAAACTTAAAAACTGCTATAACTCAAAAATGCTATAAGATAAGTTCAAACTTTAAAAAATATGTTGTGCTGATGTACAAGCCCCTCTTGCACAGAAAGTTTGGGTTAGATATCTCTTGTAGTTTCTTCAGAACACACAAATTATCTGAAAATGCTTTTGAAGCAATAGACACAAAAACAGCTATAAATCAAAAACCTAATATGATAGACTCAAACTTTGAACTATGTATTGTGTAGATTTACAGGTCCTACTTGCCCAGCAAAAAGGGTTTGAATAGCTCTTGCACTTTTTTTCGAAACGCACACAACTGTTCATGGGCTGAAAAGGCTTTTGGAGCAATAAAAACTTAAAAACTGCTATAACTCAAAAATGCAATAAGATAAGTTCAAACTTTAAAAGACATGTTGTGCAGATGTACAAGCCCCTCTTGCACAGAAAGTTTGGGTTAGATATCTCTTGTAGTTTCTTCAGAACACACAAATGATCTAAAAATGCTTTTGAAGCAATAGACACAAAAACAGCTATAAATCCAAAACCTAATATGATAGACTCCAACTTTGAACTATATATTGTGTAGATTTACAGGTCCTACTTGCCCAGCAAAAAGGGTTCGAATAGCTTTTGCACTTTTTTCGAAAACTCACAAACAACTGTTCATGGGCTGAAAAGGCTTTTGGAGCAATAAAAACTTAAAAACTGCTATAACTCAAAAATGCAATAAGATAAGTTCAAACTTTAAAAAATATGTTGTGCAGATGTACAAGCCCCTCTTGCACAGAAAGTTTGGGTTAGATATCTCTTGTAGTTTCTTCAGAACACACAAATTATCTGAAAATGCTTTTGAAGCAATAGACACAAAAACAGCTATAAATCAAAAACCTAATATGATAGACTCAAACTTTGAACTATGTATTGTGTAGATTTACAGGTCCTACTTGCCCAGCAAAAAGGGTTTGAATAGCTCTTGCACTTTTTTTTCGAAACGCACACAACTGTTCATGGGCTGAAAAGGCTTTTGGAGCAATAAAAACTTAAAAACTGCTATAACTCAAAAATGCAATAAGATAAGTTCAAACTTTAAAAGACATGTTGTGCAGATGTACAAGCCCCTCTTGCACAGAAAGTTTGGGTTAGATATCTCTTGTAGTTTCTTCAGAACACACAAATTATCTAAAAATGCTTTTGAAGCAATAGACACAAAAACAGCTATAAATCCAAAACCTAATATGATAGACTCCAACTTTGAACTATATATTGTGTAGATTTACAGGTCCTACTTGCCCAGCAAAAAGGGTTCGAATAGCTTTTGCACTTTTTTCGAAAACTCACAAACAACTGTTCATGGGCTGAAAAGGCTTTTGGAGCAATAAAAACTTAAAAACTGCTATAACTCAAAAATGCAATAAGATAAGTTCAAACTTTAAAAGACATGTTGTGCAGATGTACAAGCCCCTCTTGCACAGAAAGTTTGGGTTAGATATCTCTTGTAGTTTCTTCAGAACACACAAATTATCTGAAAATGCTTTTGAAGCAATAGACACAAAAACAGCTATAAATCAAAAACCTAATATGATAGACTCAAACTTTGAACTATGTATTGTGTAGATTTACAGGTCCTACTTGCCCAGCAAAAAGGGTTTGAATAGCTCTTGCACTTTTTTTCGAAACGCACACAACTGTTCATGGGCTGAAAAGGCTTTTGGAGCAATAAAAACTTAAAAACTGCTATAACTCAAAAATGCAATAAGATAAGTTCAAACTTTAAAAAATATGTTGTGCAGATGTACAAGCCCCTCTTGCACAGAAAGTTTGGGTTAGATATCTCTTGTAGTTTCTTCAGAACACACAAATTATCTGAAAATGCTTTTGAAGCAATAGACACAAAAACAGCTATAAATCAAAAACCTAATATGATAGACTCAAACTTTGAACTATGTATTGTGTAGATTTACAGGTCCTACTTGCCCAGCAAAAAGGGTTTGAATAGCTCTTGCACTTTTTTTCGAAACGCACACAACTGTTCATGGGCTGAAAAGGCTTTTGGAGCAATAAAAACTTAAAAACTGCTATAACTCAAAAATGCAATAAGATAAGTTCAAACTTTAAAAGACATGTTGTGCAGATGTACAAGCCCCTCTTGCACAGAAAGTTTGGGTTAGATATCTCTTGTAGTTTCTTCAGAACACACAAATTATCTGAAAATGTTTTTGAAGCAATAGACACAAAAACAGCTATAAATCCAAAACCTAATATGATAGACTCAAACTTTAAACTATATATTGTGTAGATTTACAGGTCCTACTTGCCCAGCAAAAAGGGTTTGAATAGCTCTTGCACTTTTTTCGAAACTCACAAACAACTGTTCATGGGCTGAAAAGGCTTTTGGAGCAATAAAAACGTTAAAACTGCTATAACTCAAAAATGCAATAAGATAAGTTCAAACTTTAAAAGACATGTTGTGCAGATGTACAAGCCCCTCTTGCACAGAAAGTTTGGGTTAGATATCTCTTGTAGTTTCTTCAGAACACACAAATGATCTAAAAATGCTTTTGAAGCAATAGACACAAAAACAGCTATAAATCCAAAACCTAATATGATAGACTCCAACTTTAAACTATATATTGTGTAGATTTACAGGTCCTACTTGCCCAGCAAAAAGGGTTCGAATAGCTTTTGCACTTTTTTAGAAAACTCACAAACAACTGTTCATGGGCTGAAAAGGCTTTTGGAGCAATAAAAACTTAAAAACTGCTATAACTCAAAAATGCTATAAGATAAGTTCAAACTTTAAAAAATATGTTGTGCTGATGTACAAGCCCCTCTTGCACAGAAAGTTTGGGTTAGATATCTCTTGTAGTTTCTTCAGAACACACAAATTATCTGAAAATGCTTTTGAAGCAATAGACACAAAAACAGCTATAAATCAAAAACCTAATATGATAGACTCAAACTTTGAACTATGTATTGTGTAGATTTACAGGTCCTACTTGCCCAGCAAAAAGGGTTTGAATAGCTCTTGCACTTTTTTTCGAAACGCACACAACTGTTCATGGGCTGAAAAGGCTTTTGGAGCAATAAAAACTTAAAAACTGCTATAACTCAAAAATGCAATAAGATAAGTTCATCCATCCATCTTCTGCCGCTTTATCCGGGGCCGGGTCGCGGGGGCAGCAGTCTGAGCAGGGACTCCCAGACTTCCTTCTCCCCAGACACTTCCTCTAACTCCTCCGGGGGGATCCCGAGGCGTTCCCAGGCCAGCCGAGAGACATAGTCTCTCCAGCGTGTCCTGGGTCTTCCCCGGGGCCTCTTCCCGGTGGGACATGCCTGAAACACCTCCCGAGGGAGGCGCCCAGGAGGCATCCGGAACAGATGCCCGAGCCACCTCAGCTGGCTCCTCTCGACGTGGAGGAGCAGCGGCTCTACTCCGAGCTCCCCCCGTGTGGCCGAGCTCCTCACCTTATCTCTAAGGGAGCGCCCAGCCACCCGGCGGAGGAAACTCATTTCGACCGCTTGTATCCGCGATCTTGTTCTTTCGGTCACTACCCAAAGCTCATGACCATAGGTGAGGGTAGGAACGTAGACCGACCGGTAAATAGAGAGCTTTGCCTTTCGGCTCAGCTCCCTCTTTACCACAACGGTCCGATGTAGCGACTGCATCACTGCAGCCGCTGCACCGATCCGCCTGTCGATCTCACGCTCCATCCTTCCCTCACTCGTGAACAAGACCCCGAGATACTTGAACTCCTCCACTTGGGGCAAGGACACCCCACCCACCTGGAGAGGGCAAGCCACCTTTTTCCGGTCGAGAACCATGGCCTCGGATTTGGAGGTGCTGATTCTCATCCCAGCCGCTTCACACTCGGCTGCAAACCGTCCCAGTGCATGTTGCAGGTCCGGGTTTGATGGAGCCATCAGGACAACATCGTCTGCAAACAGCAGAGATGAGATCCTGTGGTCCCCAAACCGGACACCCTCCGACCCCTGACTGCGCCTAGAAATTCTGTCCATAAAAATTATGAACAGAACCGGTGACACAGGGCAGCCCTGGCGGAGTCCAACATGCACTGGGAACAGGTCTGACTTACTGCCGGCAATGCGAACACAGCTCCTGCTCCGGTCATACAGGGACCGGACAGCCCTGAGCAAAGGGCCCCGGACCCCGTACTCCCGGAGCACCCCCCAAAGGACACCCCGAGGGACACGGTCAAAAGCCTTCTCCAGATCCACAAAGCACATGTGGACTGGTTGGGCAAACTCCCATGAACCCTCGAGCACCCGATGGAGGGTATAGAGCTGGTCCAGTGTTCCACGACCGGGACGAAAACCACTCTGCTCCTCCTGAATCCGAGGTTCGACTATCGGTCGGATTCTCCTCTCCAGTACCTTGGAATAGACCTTACCCGGGAGGCTGAGGAGTGTGATCCCTCTGTAGTTGGAACACACCCTCCGGTCCCCCTTCTTGAACAGAGGGACCACCACCCCGGTCTGCCAGTCCAGAGGCACGGTCCCCGAACGCCACGCGATGTTGCAGAGACGTGTCAACCAAGACAGTCCTACAACATCCAGATACTTTAGGTACTCAGGGCGGATCTCATCCACCCCCGGAGCCCTGCCACCGAGGAGTTTGCGGACAACCTCAGTGACTTCAGCTTGGGTGATGGATGAGCCAGCCTCCGAGTCCCCGGTCTCTACTTCCTCTTCAGAAGACGTGACTGAGGGATTAAGGAGATCCTCAAAGTATTCCTTCCACCGTCCGACGACATCCCCAGTCGAGGTCAGCAGGCCTCCACCCGCACCGTAAACGGTGTTTGTGAGACACTGCTTCCCCTTCCTGAGGCGCCGGACGGTTTGCCAGAATTTCTTTGGTGCCGACCGATAGTCCTCCTCCATGGCCTCCCCGAACTCCTCCCAGGCCCGGGTTTTTGCCTCTGCGACAGCACGAGCCGCGGCTCGCTTGGCCTGCCGATACCCGTCGATGACCTCCGGAGACCTACAAGCCAGAGTGGCCTGATAGGCCTCCTTCTTTAGTCTGACGGCATCCCTTACTTCCGGTGTCCACCACCGGGTTCGGGGGTTGCCGCCACGACAGGCACCGGAGACCTTGCGACCACAGCTCCGAGCAGCCGCATCAACAATGGAGGCGGAGAACATGGTCCACTCGGACTCAATGTCCCCAGCCTCCCCCGGGACATGGGAGAAGCTCTCCCGGAGGTGCGAGTTGAATACCCTACTGACAGAGGGCTCCACTAGACGTTCCCAACAGACCCTCACAATGCGCTTGGGTCTGCCAAGTCTGTCCGGCTTCCTCCTCCGCCAGCGGATCCAACTCACCACCAGGTGGTGATCGGTTGACAACTCTGCCCCTCTCTTCACCCGAGTGTCCAAGACACGCGGCCGGAGGTCTGATGACACGACAACTAAGTCGATCATTGACCTCCGGCCTAGGGTGTCCTGGTGCCACGTGCACTGATGGACACCCTTGTGCTTGAACATGGTGTTCGTTATGGACAATCCGTGGCTAGCACAGAAGTCCAATAACTGAACACCGCTCGGGTTCAGATCGGGGAAGCCGTTCTTCCCGATCACCCCTCTCCAGGTGTCACTGTCATTGCCCACGTGGGCGTTGAAGTCCCCCAGTAGAACAACGGAGTCCCCGGTCGGTGCACTGTCCAGTACCCCTCCCAAGGACTCCAAGAAGGCCGGGTACTCTGCACTGCTGTTCGGCCCGTAGGCCGCCACAACAGTGAGAGACCTGTCCCCCACCCGAAGGCGGAGGGACGCGACCCTCTCGTTCACCGGGGTAAACTCCAACACGTGGCGGCTGAGCTGAGGGGCTATCAGCAAGCCCACACCAGCCCGCCGCCTCTCCCCGCGGGCAACACCAGAGAAGTGGAGCGTCCAGCCCCTCTCGAGGAGATGGGTTCCAGAGCCCAAACTGTGCGTGGAGGTGAGGCCGACTATATCTAGTCGGTATCGCTCAACCTCCCGCACAAGCTCAGGCTCTTTCCCCCCCAGCGAGGTGACATTCCATGTCCCCAGAGTTAGTCTCTGTGTCCGGAGATCTGGTCGCCGAGGCCCCTGCCGTCGACTGCCGCCCAGATCTCTCTGCACCGGCCCCCTATGGATCCTCCTGCGGGTGGTGGGCCCACGGGAGGGCGGCCCCACGTCGCTCTTTCGGGCTGTGCCCGGCCGGGCCCCAATAATAAGATAAGTTCAAACTTTAAAAGACATGTTGTGCAGATGTACAAGCCCCTCTTGCACAGAAAAGTTTGGGTTAGATATCTCTTGTAGTTTCTTCAGAACACACAAATTATCTAAAAATGCTTTTGAAGCAATAGACACAAAAACAGCTATAAATCCAAAACCTAATATGATAGACTCCAACTTTGAACTATATATTGTGTAGATTTACAGGTCCTACTTGCCCAGCAAAAAGGGTTCGAATAGCTTTTGCACTTTTTTCGAAAACTCACAAACAACTGTTCATGGGCTGAAAAGGCTTTTGGAGCAATAAAAACTTAAAAACTGCTATAACTCAAAAATGCAATAAGATAAGTTCAAACTTTAAAAAATATGTTGTGCAGATGTACAAGCCCCTCTTGCACAGAAAGTTTGGGTTAGATATCTCTTGTAGTTTCTTCAGAACACACAAATTATCTGAAAATGCTTTTGAAGCAATAGACACAAAAACAGCTATAAATCAAAAACCTAATATGATAGACTCAAACTTTGAACTATGTATTGTGTAGATTTACAGGTCCTACTTGCCCAGCAAAAAGGGTTTGAATAGCTCTTGCACTTTTTTTCGAAACGCACACAACTGTTCATGGGCTGAAAAGGCTTTTGGAGCAATAAAAACTTAAAAACTGCTATAACTCAAAAATGCAATAAGATAAGTTCAAACTTTAAAAAATATGTTGTGCAGATGTACAAGCCCCTCTTGCACAGAAAGTTTGGGTTAGATATCTCTTGTAGTTTCTTCAGAACACGCAAATTATCTGAAAATGCTTTTGAAGCAATAGACACAAAAACAGCTATAAATCCAAAACCTAATATGATAGACTCAAACTTTGAACTATGTATTGTGTAGATTTA
The DNA here is from genome assembly GCF_026437365.1 of Eucyclogobius newberryi. Classification (NCBI taxonomy): domain Eukaryota; kingdom Metazoa; phylum Chordata; class Actinopteri; order Gobiiformes; family Gobiidae; genus Eucyclogobius; species Eucyclogobius newberryi. The sequence continues at coordinate 14,295,496 of NW_027316532.1, forward strand.
CAGGTCCTACTTGCCCAGCAAAAAGGGTTTGAATAGCTCTTGCACTTTTTTTCGAAACGCACACAACTGTTCATGGGCTGAAAAGGCTTTTGGAGCAATAAAAACTTAAAAACTGCTATAACTCAAAAATGCAATAAGATAAGTTCAAACTTTAAAAGACATGTTGTGCAGATGTACAAGCCCCTCTTGCACAGAAAGTTTGGGTTAGATATCTCTTGTAGTTTCTTCAGAACACACAAATTATCTGAAAATGCTTTTGAAGCAATAGACACAAAAACAGCTATAAATCCAAACCCTAATATGATAGACTCAAACTTTAAACTATGTATTGTGTAGATTTACAGGTCCTACTTGCCCAGCAAAAAGGGTTTGAATAGCTCTTGCTCTTTTTTTCGAAACGCACACAACTGTTCATGGGCTGAAAAGGCTTTTGGAGCAATAAAAACGTAAAAACTGCTATAACTCAAAAATTCAATAAGATAAGTTCAAACTTTAAAAGACATGTTGTGCAGATGTACAAGCCCCTCTTGCACAGAAAGTTTGGGTTAGATATCTCTTGTAGTTTCTTCAGAACACACAAAATATCTGAAAATGTTTTTGAAGCAATAGACACAAAAACAGCTATAAATCCAAAACCTAATATGATAGACTCAAACTTTAAACTATGTATTGTGTAGATTTACAGGTCCTACTTGCCTAGCAAAAAGGGTTTGAATAGCTCTTTCACTTTTTTTCGAAACGCACACAACTGTTCATGGGCTGAAAAGGCTTTTGGAGCAATAAAAACTTAAAAACTGCTATAACTCAAAAATGCAATAAGATAAGTTCAAACTTTAAAAAATATGTTGTGCAGATGTACAAGCCCCTCTTGCACAGAAAGTTTGGGTTAGATATCTCTTGTAGTTTCTTCAGAACACACAAATTATCTGAAAATGCTTTTGAAGCAATAGACACAAAAACAGCTATAAATCCAAAACCTAATATGATAGACTCAAACTTTAAACTATGTATTGTGTAGATTTACAGGTCCTACTTGCCCTGCAAAAAGGGTTTGAATAGCTCTTGCACTTTTTTCGAAACGCACACAACTGTTCATGGGCTGAAAAGGCTTTTGGAGCAATAAAAACGTAAAAACTGCTATAACTCAAAAATTCAATAAGATAAGTTCAAACTTTAAAATACATGTTGTGCAGATGTACAAGCCCCTCTTGCACAGAAAGTTTGGGTTAGATATCTCTTATAGTTTCTTCAGAACACACAAATTATCTGAAAATGCTTTTGAAGCAATAGACACAAAAACAGCTATAAATCCAAAACCTAATATGATAGACTCAAACTTTAAACTATATATTGTGTAGATTTACAGGTCCTACTTGCCCAGCAAAAAAGGTTTGAATAGCTCTTGCACTTTTTTCGAAACTCACAAACAACTGTTCATGGGCTGAAAAGGCTTTTGGAGCAATAAAAACTTAAAAACTGCTATAACTCAAAAATGCAATAAGATAAGTTCAAACTTTAAAAAATATGTTGTGCAGATGTACAAGCCCCTCTTGCACAGAAAGTTTGGGTTAGATATCTCTTGTAGTTTCTTCAGAACACACAAATTATCTGAAAATGCTTTTGAAGCAATAGACACAAAAACAGCTATAAATCAAAAACCTAATATGATAGACTCAAACTTTAAATTATGTATTGTGTAGATTTACAGGTCCTACTTGCCTAGCAAAAAGGGTTTGAATAGCTCTTTCACTTTTTTTCGAAACGCACACAACTGTTCATGGGCTGAAAAGGCTTTTGGAGCAATAAAAACTTAAAACTGCCATAACTCAAAAATGCAATAAGATAAGTTCAAACTTTAAAAGACATGTTGTGCAGATGTACAAGCCCCTCTTGCACAGAAAGTTTGGGTTAGATATCTCTTGTAGTTTCTTCAGAACACACAAATTATCTGAAAATGCTTTTGAAGCAATAGACACAAAAACAGCTATAAATCCAAAACCTAATATGATAGACTCAAACTTTAAACTATATATTGTGTAGATTTACAGGTCCTACTTGCCCAGCAAAAAGGGTTTGAATAGCTCTTGCACTTTTTTCGAAACTCACAAACAACTGTTCATGGGCTGAAAAGGCTTTTGGAGCAATAAAAACGTTAAAACTGCTATAACTCAAAAATGCAATAAGATAAGTTCAAACTTTAAAAGACATGTTGTGCAGATGTACAAGCCCCTCTTGCACAGAAAGTTTGGGTTAGATATCTCTTGTAGTTTCTTCAGAAAACACAAATTATGTGAAAATGCTTTTGAAGCAATAGACACAAAAACAGCTATAAATCCAAAACCTAATATGATAGACTCCAACTTTAAACTATATATTGTGTAGATTTACAGGTCCTACTTGCCCAGCAAAAAGGGTTCGAATAGCTTTTGCACTTTTTTCGAAAACTCACAAACAACTGTTCATGGGCTGAAAAGGCTTTTGGAGCAATAAAAACTTAAAAACTGCTATAACTCAAAAATGCAATAAGATAAGTTCAAACTTTAAAAGACATGTTGTGCAGATGTACAAGCCCCTCTTGCACAGAAAGTTTGGGTTAGATATCTCTTGTAGTTTCTTCAGAACACACAAATTATCTGAAAATGCTTTTGAAGCAATAGACACAAAAACAGCTATAAATCAAAAACCTAATATGATAGACTCAAACTTTGAACTATGTATTGTGTAGATTTACAGGTCCTACTTGCCCAGCAAAAAGGGTTTGAATAGCTCTTGCACTTTTTTTCGAAACGCACACAACTGTTCATGGGCTGAAAAGGCTTTTGGAGCAATAAAAACTTAAAAACTGCTATAACTCAAAAATGCAATAAGATAAGTTCAAACTTTAAAAAATATGTTGTGCAGATGTACAAGCCCCTCTTGCACAGAAAGTTTGGGTTAGATATCTCTTGTAGTTTCTTCAGAACACACAAATTATCTGAAAATGCTTTTGAAGCAATAGACACAAAAACAGCTATAAATCAAAAACCTAATATGATAGACTCAAACTTTGAACTATGTATTGTGTAGATTTACAGGTCCTACTTGCCCAGCAAAAAGGGTTTGAATAGCTCTTGCACTTTTTTTCGAAACGCACACAACTGTTCATGGGCTGAAAAGGCTTTTGGAGCAATAAAAACTTAAAAACTGCTATAACTCAAAAATGCAATAAGATAAGTTCAAACTTTAAAAGACATGTTGTGCAGATGTACAAGCCCCTCTTGCACAGAAAGTTTGGGTTAGATATCTCTTGTAGTTTCTTCAGAACACACAAATTATCTGAAAATGCTTTTGAAGCAATAGACACAAAAACAGCTATAAATCCAAACCCTAATATGATAGACTCAAACTTTAAACTATGTATTGTGTAGATTTACAGGTCCTACTTGCCCAGCAAAAAGGGTTTGAATAGCTCTTGCACTTTTTTCGAAACGCACACAACTGTTCATGGGCTGAAAAGGCTTTTGGAGCAATAAAAACGTAAAAACTGCTATAACTCAAAAATGCAATAAGATAAGTTCAAACTTTAAAAGACATGTTGTGCAGATGTACAAGCCCCTCTTGCACAGAAAGTTTGGGTTAGATATCTCTTGTAGTTTCTTCAGAACACACAAATTATCTGAAAATGTTTTTGAAGCAATAGACACAAAAACAGCTATAAATCCAAAACCTAATATGATAGACTCAAACTTTAAACTATATATTGTGTAGATTTACAGGTCCTACTTGCCCAGCAAAAAGGGTTTGAATAGCTCTTGCACTTTTTTCGAAACTCACAAACAACTGTTCATGGGCTGAAAAGGCTTTTGGAGCAATAAAAACGTTAAAACTGCTATAACTCAAAAATGCAATAAGATAAGTTCAAACTTTAAAAGACATGTTGTGCAGATGTACAAGCCCCTCTTGCACAGAAAGTTTGGGTTAGATATCTCTTGTAGTTTCTTCAGAACACACAAATGATCTAAAAATGCTTTTGAAGCAATAGACACAAAAACAGCTATAAATCCAAAACCTAATATGATAGACTCCAACTTTAAACTATATATTGTGTAGATTTACAGGTCCTACTTGCCCAGCAAAAAGGGTTCGAATAGCTTTTGCACTTTTTTAGAAAACTCACAAACAACTGTTCATGGGCTGAAAAGGCTTTTGGAGCAATAAAAACTTAAAAACTGCTATAACTCAAAAATGCTATAAGATAAGTTCAAACTTTAAAAAATATGTTGTGCTGATGTACAAGCCCCTCTTGCACAGAAAGTTTGGGTTAGATATCTCTTGTAGTTTCTTCAGAACACACAAATTATCTGAAAATGCTTTTGAAGCAATAGACACAAAAACAGCTATAAATCAAAAACCTAATATGATAGACTCAAACTTTGAACTATGTATTGTGTAGATTTACAGGTCCTACTTGCCCAGCAAAAAGGGTTTGAATAGCTCTTGCACTTTTTTTCGAAACGCACACAACTGTTCATGGGCTGAAAAGGCTTTTGGAGCAATAAAAACTTAAAAACTGCTATAACTCAAAAATGCAATAAGATAAGTTCAAACTTTAAAAGACATGTTGTGCAGATGTACAAGCCCCTCTTGCACAGAAAGTTTGGGTTAGATATCTCTTGTAGTTTCTTCAGAACACACAAATTATCTAAAAATGCTTTTGAAGCAATAGACACAAAAACAGCTATAAATCCAAAACCTAATATGATAGACTCCAACTTTGAACTATATATTGTGTAGATTTACAGGTCCTACTTGCCCAGCAAAAAGGGTTCGAATAGCTTTTGCACTTTTTTCGAAAACTCACAAACAACTGTTCATGGGCTGAAAAGGCTTTTGGAGCAATAAAAACTTAAAAACTGCTATAACTCAAAAATGCAATAAGATAAGTTCAAACTTTAAAAAATATGTTGTGCAGATGTACAAGCCCCTCTTGCACAGAAAGTTTGGGTTAGATATCTCTTGTAGTTTCTTCAGAACACACAAATTATCTGAAAATGCTTTTGAAGCAATAGACACAAAAACAGCTATAAATCAAAAACCTAATATGATAGACTCAAACTTTGAACTATGTATTGTGTAGATTTACAGGTCCTACTTGCCCAGCAAAAAGGGTTTGAATAGCTCTTGCACTTTTTTTCGAAACGCACACAACTGTTCATGGGCTGAAAAGGCTTTTGGAGCAATAAAAACTTAAAAACTGCTATAACTCAAAAATGCAATAAGATAAGTTCAAACTTTAAAAAATATGTTGTGCAGATGTACAAGCCCCTCTTGCACAGAAAGTTTGGGTTAGATATCTCTTGTAGTTTCTTCAGAACACACAAATTATCTGAAAATGCTTTTGAAGCAATAGACACAAAAACAGCTATAAATCCAAAACCTAATATGATAGACTCAAACTTTGAACTATGTATTGTGTAGATTTACAGGTCCTACTTGCCCAGCAAAAAGGGTTTGAATAGCTCTTGCACTTTTTTTCGAAACGCACACAACTGTTCATGGGCTGAAAAGGCTTTTGGAGCAATAAAAACTTAAAAACTGCTATAACTCAAAAATGCAATAAGATAAGTTCAAACTTTAAAAGACATGTTGTGCAGATGTACAAGCCCCTCTTGCACAGAAAGTTTGGGTTAGATATCTCTTGTAGTTTCTTCAGAACACACAAATTATCTGAAAATGCTTTTGAAGCAATAGACACAAAAACAGCTATAAATCCAAACCCTAATATGATAGACTCAAACTTTAAACTATGTATTGTGTAGATTTACAGGTCCTACTTGCCTAGCAAAAAGGGTTTGAATAGCTCTTTCACTTTTTTTCGAAACGCACACAACTGTTCATGGGCTGAAAAGGCTTTTGGAGCAATAAAAACTTAAAAACTGCTATAACTCAAAAATGCAATAAGATAAGTTCAAACTTTAAAAAATATGTTGTGCAGATGTACAAGCCCCTCTTGCACAGAAAGTTTGGGTTAGATATCTCTTGTAGTTTCTTCAGAACACACAAATTATCTGAAAATGCTTTTGAAGCAATAGACACAAAAACAGCTATAAATCCAAAACCTAATATGATAGACTCAAACTTTAAACTATGTATTGTGTAGATTTACAGGTCCTACTTGCCCTGCAAAAAGGGTTTGAATAGCTCTTGCACTTTTTTCGAAACGCACACAACTGTTCATGGGCTGAAAAGGCTTTTGGAGCAATAAAAACGTAAAAACTGCTATAACTCAAAAATTCAATAAGATAAGTTCAAACTTTAAAATACATGTTGTGCAGATGTACAAGCCCCTCTTGCACAGAAAGTTTGGGTTAGATATCTCTTATAGTTTCTTCAGAACACACAAATTATCTGAAAATGCTTTTGAAGCAATAGACACAAAAACAGCTATAAATCCAAAACCTAATATGATAGACTCAAACTTTAAACTATATATTGTGTAGATTTACAGGTCCTACTTGCCCAGCAAAAAAGGTTTGAATAGCTCTTGCACTTTTTTCGAAACTCACAAACAACTGTTCATGGGCTGAAAAGGCTTTTGGAGCAATAAAAACTTAAAAACTGCTATAACTCAAAAATGCAATAAGATAAGTTCAAACTTTAAAAAATATGTTGTGCAGATGTACAAGCCCCTCTTGCACAGAAAGTTTGGGTTAGATATCTCTTGTAGTTTCTTCAGAACACACAAATTATCTGAAAATGCTTTTGAAGCAATAGACACAAAAACAGCTATAAATCAAAAACCTAATATGATAGACTCAAACTTTAAACTATGTATTGTGTAGATTTACAGGTCCTACTTGCCCAGCAAAAAGGGTTTGAATAGCTCTTGCACTTTTTTTCGAAACGCACACAACTGTTCATGGGCTGAAAAGGCTTTTGGAGCAATAAAAACTTAAAAACTGCTATAACTCAAAAATGCAATAAGATAAGTTCAAACTTTAAAAGACATGTTGTGCAGATGTACAAGCCCCTCTTGCACAGAAAGTTTGGGTTAGATATCTCTTGTAGTTTCTTCAGAACACACAAATTATCTGAAAATGCTTTTGAAGCAATAGACACAAAAACAGCTATAAATCCAAAACCTAATATGATAGACTCAAACTTTAAACTATGTATTGTGTAGATTTACAGGTCCTACTTGCCTAGCAAAAAGGGTTTGAATAGCTCTTTCACTTTTTTTCGAAACGCACACAACTGTTCATGGGCTGAAAAGGCTTTTGGAGCAATAAAAACTTAAAAACTGCTATAACTCAAAAATGCAATAAGATAAGTTCAAACTTTAAAAAATATGTTGTGCAGATGTACAAGCCCCTCTTGCACAGAAAGTTTGGGTTAGATATCTCTTGTAGTTTCTTCAGAACACACAAATTATCTGAAAATGCTTTTGAAGCAATAGACACAAAAACAGCTATAAATCCAAAACCTAATATGATAGACTCAAACTTTAAACTATGTATTGTGTAGATTTACAGGTCCTACTTGCCCTGCAAAAAGGGTTTGAATAGCTCTTGCACTTTTTTCGAAACGCACACAACTGTTCATGGGCTGAAAAGGCTTTTGGAGCAATAAAAACGTAAAAACTGCTATAACTCAAAAATTCAATAAGATAAGTTCAAACTTTAAAAGACATGTTGTGCAGATGTACAAGCCCCTCTTGCACAGAAAGTTTGGGTTAGATATCTCTTGTAGTTTCTTCAGAACACACAAAATATCTGAAAATGTTTTTGAAGCAATAGACACAAAAACAGCTATAAATCCAAAACCTAATATGATAGACTCAAACTTTAAACTATGTATTGTGTAGATTTACAGGTCCTACTTGCCTAGCAAAAAGGGTTTGAATAGCTCTTTCACTTTTTTTCGAAACGCACACAACTGTTCATGGGCTGAAAAGGCTTTTGGAGCAATAAAAACTTAAAAACTGCTATAACTCAAAAATGCAATAAGATAAGTTCAAACTTTAAAAGACATGTTGTGCAGATGTACAAGCCCCTCTTGCACAGAAAGTTTGGGTTAGATATCTCTTGTAGTTTCTTCAGAACACACAAATTATCTGAAAATGCTTTTGAAGCAATAGACACAAAAACAGCTATAAATCCAAAACCTAATATGATAGACTCAAACTTTAAACTATGTATTGTGTAGATTTACAGGTCCTACTTGCCCTGCAAAAAGGGTTTGAATAGCTCTTGCACTTTTTTCGAAACGCACACAACTGTTCATGGGCTGAAAAGGCTTTTGGAGCAATAAAAACGTAAAAACTGCTATAACTCAAAAATTCAATAAGATAAGTTCAAACTTTAAAATACATGTTGTGCAGATGTACAAGCCCCTCTTGCACAGAAAGTTTGGGTTAGATATCTCTTATAGTTTCTTCAGAACACACAAATTATCTGAAAATGCTTTTGAAGCAATAGACACAAAAACAGCTATAAATCCAAAACCTAATATGATAGACTCAAACTTTAAACTATATATTGTGTAGATTTACAGGTCCTACTTGCCCAGCAAAAAAGGTTTGAATAGCTCTTGCACTTTTTTCGAAACTCACAAACAACTGTTCATGGGCTGAAAAGGCTTTTGGAGCAATAAAAACTTAAAAACTGCTATAACTCAAAAATGCAATAAGATAAGTTCAAACTTTAAAAAATATGTTGTGCAGATGTACAAGCCCCTCTTGCACAGAAAGTTTGGGTTAGATATCTCTTGTAGTTTCTTCAGAACACACAAATTATCTGAAAATGCTTTTGAAGCAATAGACACAAAAACAGCTATAAATCAAAAACCTAATATGATAGACTCAAACTTTAAACTATGTATTGTGTAGATTTACAGGTCCTACTTGCCCAGCAAAAAGGGTTTGAATAGCTCTTGCACTTTTTTTCGAAACGCACACAACTGTTCATGGGCTGAAAAGGCTTTTGGAGCAATAAAAACTTAAAAACTGCTATAACTCAAAAATGCAATAAGATAAGTTCAAACTTTAAAAGACATGTTGTGCAGATGTACAAGCCCCTCTTGCACAGAAAGTTTGGGTTAGATATCTCTTGTAGTTTCTTCAGAACACACAAATTATCTGAAAATGCTTTTGAAGCAATAGACACAAAAACAGCTATAAATCCAAAACCTAATATGATAGACTCAAACTTTAAACTATGTATTGTGTAGATTTACAGGTCCTACTTGCCCAGCAAAAAAGGTTTGAATAGCTCTTGCACTTTTTTCGAAACTCACAAACAACTGTTCATGGGCTGAAAAGGCTTTTGGAGCAATAAAAACTTAAAAACTGCTATAACTCAAAAATGCAATAAGATAAGTTCAAACTTTAAAAAATATGTTGTGCAGATGTACAAGCCCCTCTTGCACAGAAAGTTTGGGTTAGATATCTCTTGTAGTTTCTTCAGAACACACAAATTATCTGAAAATGCTTTTGAAGCAATAGACACAAAAACAGCTATAAATCAAAAACCTAATATGATAGACTCAAACTTTAAACTATGTATTGTGTAGATTTACAGGTCCTACTTGCCCAGCAAAAAGGGTTTGAATAGCTCTTGCACTTTTTTTCGAAACGCACACAACTGTTCATGGGCTGAAAAGGCTTTTGGAGCAATAAAAACTTAAAAACTGCTATAACTCAAAAATGCAATAAGATAAGTTCAAACTTTAAAAGACATGTTGTGCAGATGTACAAGCCCCTCTTGCACAGAAAGTTTGGGTTAGATATCTCTTGTAGTTTCTTCAGAACACACAAATTATCTGAAAATGCTTTTGAAGCAATAGACACAAAAACAGCTATAAATCCAAAACCTAATATGATAGACTCAAACTTTAAACTATGTATTGTGTAGATTTACAGGTCCTACTTGCCTAGCAAAAAGGGTTTGAATAGCTCTTTCACTTTTTTTCGAAACGCACACAACTGTTCATGGGCTGAAAAGGCTTTTGGAGCAATAAAAACTTAAAAACTGCTATAACTCAAAAATGCAATAAGATAAGTTCAAACTTTAAAAAATATGTTGTGCAGATGTACAAGCCCCTCTTGCACAGAAAGTTTGGGTTAGATATCTCTTGTAGTTTCTTCAGAACACACAAATTATCTGAAAATGCTTTTGAAGCAATAGACACAAAAACAGCTATAAATCCAAAACCTAATATGATAGACTCAAACTTTAAACTATGTATTGTGTAGATTTACAGGTCCTACTTGCCCTGCAAAAAGGGTTTGAATAGCTCTTGCACTTTTTTCGAAACGCACACAACTGTTCATGGGCTGAAAAGGCTTTTGGAGCAATAAAAACGTAAAAACTGCTATAACTCAAAAATTCAATAAGATAAGTTCAAACTTTAAAAGACATGTTGTGCAGATGTACAAGCCCCTCTTGCACAGAAAGTTTGGGTTAGATATCTCTTGTAGTTTCTTCAGAACACACAAAATATCTGAAAATGTTTTTGAAGCAATAGACACAAAAACAGCTATAAATCCAAAACCTAATATGATAGACTCAAACTTTAAACTATGTATTGTGTAGATTTACAGGTCCTACTTGCCTAGCAAAAAGGGTTTGAATAGCTCTTTCACTTTTTTTCGAAACGCACACAACTGTTCATGGGCTGAAAAGGCTTTTGGAGCAATAAAAACTTAAAAACTGCTATAACTCAAAAATGCAATAAGATAAGTTCAAACTTTAAAAGACATGTTGTGCAGATGTACAAGCCCCTCTTGCACAGAAAGTTTGGGTTAGATATCTCTTGTAGTTTCTTCAGAACACACAAATTATCTGAAAATGCTTTTGAAGCAATAGACACAAAAACAGCTATAAATCCAAAACCTAATATGATAGACTCAAACTTTAAACTATGTATTGTGTAGATTTACAGGTCCTACTTGCCCTGCAAAAAGGGTTTGAATAGCTCTTGCACTTTTTTCGAAACGCACACAACTGTTCATGGGCTGAAAAGGCTTTTGGAGCAATAAAAACGTAAAAACTGCTATAACTCAAAAATTCAATAAGATAAGTTCAAACTTTAAAATACATGTTGTGCAGATGTACAAGCCCCTCTTGCACAGAAAGTTTGGGTTAGATATCTCTTATAGTTTCTTCAGAACACACAAATTATCTGAAAATGCTTTTGAAGCAATAGACACAAAAACAGCTATAAATCCAAAACCTAATATGATAGACTCAAACTTTAAACTATATATTGTGTAGATTTACAGGTCCTACTTGCCCAGCAAAAAAGGTTTGAATAGCTCTTGCACTTTTTTCGAAACTCACAAACAACTGTTCATGGGCTGAAAAGGCTTTTGGAGCAATAAAAACTTAAAAACTGCTATAACTCAAAAATGCAATAAGATAAGTTCAAACTTTAAAAAATATGTTGTGCAGATGTACAAGCCCCTCTTGCACAGAAAGTTTGGGTTAGATATCTCTTGTAGTTTCTTCAGAACACACAAATTATCTGAAAATGCTTTTGAAGCAATAGACACAAAAACAGCTATAAATCAAAAACCTAATATGATAGACTCAAACTTTAAACTATGTATTGTGTAGATTTACAGGTCCTACTTGCCCAGCAAAAAGGGTTTGAATAGCTCTTGCACTTTTTTTCGAAACGCACACAACTGTTCATGGGCTGAAAAGGCTTTTGGAGCAATAAAAACTTAAAAACTGCTATAACTCAAAAATGCAATAAGATAAGTTCAAACTTTAAAAGACATGTTGTGCAGATGTACAAGCCCCTCTTGCACAGAAAGTTTGGGTTAGATATCTCTTGTAGTTTCTTCAGAACACACAAATTATCTGAAAATGCTTTTGAAGCAATAGACACAAAAACAGCTATAAATCCAAAACCTAATATGATAGACTCAAACTTTAAACTATGTATTGTGTAGATTTACAGGTCCTACTTGCCCAGCAAAAAAGGTTTGAATAGCTCTTGCACTTTTTTCGAAACTCACAAACAACTGTTCATGGGCTGAAAAGGCTTTTGGAGCAATAAAAACTTAAAAACTGCTATAACTCAAAAATGCAATAAGATAAGTTCAAACTTTAAAAAATATGTTGTGCAGATGTACAAGCCCCTCTTGCACAGAAAGTTTGGGTTAGATATCTCTTGTAGTTTCTTCAGAACACACAAATTATCTGAAAATGCTTTTGAAGCAATAGACACAAAAACAGCTATAAATCAAAAACCTAATATGATAGACTCAAACTTTAAACTATGTATTGTGTAGATTTACAGGTCCTACTTGCCCAGCAAAAAGGGTTTGAATAGCTCTTGCACTTTTTTTCGAAACGCACACAACTGTTCATGGGCTGAAAAGGCTTTTGGAGCAATAAAAACTTAAAAACTGCTATAACTCAAAAATGCAATAAGATAAGTTCAAACTTTAAAAGACATGTTGTGCAGATGTACAAGCCCCTCTTGCACAGAAAGTTTGGGTTAGATATCTCTTGTAGTTTCTTCAGAACACACAAATTATCTGAAAATGCTTTTGAAGCAATAGACACAAAAACAGCTATAAATCCAAAACCTAATATGATAGACTCAAACTTTAAACTATGTATTGTGTAGATTTACAGGTCCTACTTGCCTAGCAAAAAGGGTTTGAATAGCTCTTTCACTTTTTTTCGAAACGCACACAACTGTTCATGGGCTGAAAAGGCTTTTGGAGCAATAAAAACTTAAAAACTGCTATAACTCAAAAATGCAATAAGATAAGTTCAAACTTTAAAAAATATGTTGTGCAGATGTACAAGCCCCTCTTGCACAGAAAGTTTGGGTTAGATATCTCTTGTAGTTTCTTCAGAACACACAAATTATCTGAAAATGCTTTTGAAGCAATAGACACAAAAACAGCTATAAATCCAAAACCTAATATGATAGACTCAAACTTTAAACTATGTATTGTGTAGATTTACAGGTCCTACTTGCCCTGCAAAAAGGGTTTGAATAGCTCTTGCACTTTTTTCGAAACGCACACAACTGTTCATGGGCTGAAAAGGCTTTTGGAGCAATAAAAACGTAAAAACTGCTATAACTCAAAAATTCAATAAGATAAGTTCAAACTTTAAAAGACATGTTGTGCAGATGTACAAGCCCCTCTTGCACAGAAAGTTTGGGTTAGATATCTCTTGTAGTTTCTTCAGAACACACAAAATATCTGAAAATGTTTTTGAAGCAATAGACACAAAAACAGCTATAAATCCAAAACCTAATATGATAGACTCAAACTTTAAACTATGTATTGTGTAGATTTACAGGTCCTACTTGCCTAGCAAAAAGGGTTTGAATAGCTCTTTCACTTTTTTTCGAAACGCACACAACTGTTCATGGGCTGAAAAGGCTTTTGGAGCAATAAAAACTTAAAAACTGCTATAACTCAAAAATGCAATAAGATAAGTTCAAACTTTAAAAGACATGTTGTGCAGATGTACAAGCCCCTCTTGCACAGAAAGTTTGGGTTAGATATCTCTTGTAGTTTCTTCAGAACACACAAATTATCTGAAAATGCTTTTGAAGCAATAGACACAAAAACAGCTATAAATCCAAAACCTAATATGATAGACTCAAACTTTAAACTATGTATTGTGTAGATTTACAGGTCCTACTTGCCCTGCAAAAAGGGTTTGAATAGCTCTTGCACTTTTTTCGAAACGCACACAACTGTTCATGGGCTGAAAAGGCTTTTGGAGCAATAAAAACGTAAAAACTGCTATAACTCAAAAATTCAATAAGATAAGTTCAAACTTTAAAATACATGTTGTGCAGATGTACAAGCCCCTCTTGCACAGAAAGTTTGGGTTAGATATCTCTTATAGTTTCTTCAGAACACACAAATTATCTGAAAATGCTTTTGAAGCAATAGACACAAAAACAGCTATAAATCCAAAACCTAATATGATAGACTCAAACTTTAAACTATATATTGTGTAGATTTACAGGTCCTACTTGCCCAGCAAAAAAGGTTTGAATAGCTCTTGCACTTTTTTCGAAACTCACAAACAACTGTTCATGGGCTGAAAAGGCTTTTGGAGCAATAAAAACTTAAAAACTGCTATAACTCAAAAATGCAATAAGATAAGTTCAAACTTTAAAAAATATGTTGTGCAGATGTACAAGCCCCTCTTGCACAGAAAGTTTGGGTTAGATATCTCTTGTAGTTTCTTCAGAACACACAAATTATCTGAAAATGCTTTTGAAGCAATAGACACAAAAACAGCTATAAATCAAAAACCTAATATGATAGACTCAAACTTTAAACTATGTATTGTGTAGATTTACAGGTCCTACTTGCCCAGCAAAAAGGGTTTGAATAGCTCTTGCACTTTTTTTCGAAACGCACACAACTGTTCATGGGCTGAAAAGGCTTTTGGAGCAATAAAAACTTAAAAACTGCTATAACTCAAAAATGCAATAAGATAAGTTCAAACTTTAAAAGACATGTTGTGCAGATGTACAAGCCCCTCTTGCACAGAAAGTTTGGGTTAGATATCTCTTGTAGTTTCTTCAGAACACACAAATTATCTGAAAATGCTTTTGAAGCAATAGACACAAAAACAGCTATAAATCCAAAACCTAATATGATAGACTCAAACTTTAAACTATGTATTGTGTAGATTTACAGGTCCTACTTGCCCAGCAAAAAGGGTTTGAATAGCTCTTGCTCTTTTTTCGAAACGCACACAACTGTTCATGGGCTGAAAAGGCTTTTGGAGCAATAAAAACGTAAAAACTGCTATAACTCAAAAATTCAATAAGATAAGTTCAAACTTTAAAAGACATGTTGTGCAGATGTACAAGCCCCTCTTGCACAGAAAGTTTGGGTTAGATATCTCTTGTAGTTTCTTCAGAACACACAAATTATCTGAAAATGCTTTTGAAGTAATAGACACAAAAACAGCTATAAATCCAAAACCTAATATGATAGACTCAAACTTTAAACTATGTATTGTGTAGATTTACAGGTCCTACTTGCCCAGCAAAAAGGGTTTGAATAGCTCTTGCTCTTTTTTCGAAACGCACACAACTGTTCATGGGCTGAAAAGGCTTTTGGAGCAATAAAAACGTAAAAACTGCTATAACTCAAAAATTCAATAAGATAAGTTCAAACTTTAAAAGACATGTTGTGCAGATGTACAAGCCCCTCTTGCACAGAAAGTTTGGGTTAGATATCTCTTGTAGTTTCTTCAGAACACACAAAATATCTGAAAATGTTTTTGAAGCAATAGACACAAAAACAGCTATAAATCCAAAACCTAATATGATAGACTCAAACTTTAAACTATGTATTGTGTAGATTTACAGGTCCTACTTGCCTAGCAAAAAGGGTTTGAATAGCTCTTTCACTTTTTTTCGAAACGCACACAACTGTTCATGGGCTGAAAAGGCTTTTGGAGCAATAAAAACTTAAAAACTGCTATAACTCAAAAATGCAATAAGATAAGTTCAAACTTTAAAAAATATGTTGTGCAGATGTACAAGCCCCTCTTGCACAGAAAGTTTGGGTTAGATATCTCTTGTAGTTTCTTCAGAACACACAAATTATCTGAAAATGCTTTTGAAGCAATAGACACAAAAACAGCTATAAATCCAAAACCTAATATGATAGACTCAAACTTTAAACTATGTATTGTGTAGATTTACAGGTCCTACTTGCCCTGCAAAAAGGGTTTGAATAGCTCTTGCACTTTTTTCGAAACGCACACAACTGTTCATGGGCTGAAAAGGCTTTTGGAGCAATAAAAACGTAAAAACTGCTATAACTCAAAAATTCAATAAGATAAGTTCAAACTTTAAAATACATGTTGTGCAGATGTACAAGCCCCTCTTGCACAGAAAGTTTGGGTTAGATATCTCTTGTAGTTTCTTCAGAACACACAAATTATCTGAAAATGCTTTTGAAGCAATAGACACAAAAACAGCTATAAATCCAAAACCTAATATGATAGACTCAAACTTTAAACTATATATTGTGTAGATTTACAGGTCCTACTTGCCCAGCAAAAAAGGTTTGAATAGCTCTTGCACTTTTTTCGAAACTCACAAACAACTGTTCATGGGCTGAAAAGGCTTTTGGAGCAATAAAAACTTAAAAACTGCTATAACTCAAAAATGCAATAAGATAAGTTCAAACTTTAAAAAATATGTTGTGCAGATGTACAAGCCCCTCTTGCACAGAAAGTTTGGGTTAGATATCTCTTGTAGTTTCTTCAGAACACACAAATTATCTGAAAATGCTTTTGAAGCAATAGACACAAAAACAGCTATAAATCAAAAACCTAATATGATAGACTCAAACTTTAAACTATGTATTGTGTAGATTTACAGGTCCTACTTGCCCAGCAAAAAGGGTTTGAATAGCTCTTGCACTTTTTTTCGAAACGCACACAACTGTTCATGGGCTGAAAAGGCTTTTGGAGCAATAAAAACTTAAAAACTGCTATAACTCAAAAATGCAATAAGATAAGTTCAAACTTTAAAAGACATGTTGTGCAGATGTACAAGCCCCTCTTGCACAGAAAGTTTGGGTTAGATATCTCTTGTAGTTTCTTCAGAACACACAAATTATCTGAAAATGCTTTTGAAGCAATAGACACAAAAACAGCTATAAATCCAAAACCTAATATGATAGACTCAAACTTTAAACTATGTATTGTGTAGATTTACAGGTCCTACTTGCCCTGCAAAAAGGGTTTGAATAGCTCTTGCACTTTTTTCGAAACGCACACAACTGTTCATGGGCTGAAAAGGCTTTTGGAGCAATAAAAACGTAAAAACTGCTATAACTCAAAAATTCAATAAGATAAGTTCAAACTTTAAAAGACATGTTGTGCAGATGTACAAGCCCCTCTTGCACAGAAAGTTTGGGTTAGATATCTCTTGTAGTTTCTTCAGAACACACAAATTATCTGAAAATGCTTTTGAAGCAATAGACACAAAAACAGCTATAAATCCAAAACCTAATATGATAGACTCAAACTTTGAACTATGTATTGTGTAGATTTACAGGTCCTACTTGCCCAGCAAAAAGGGTTTGAATAGCTCTTGCACTTTTTTTCGAAACGCACACAACTGTTCATGGGCTGAAAAGGCTTTTGGAGCAATAAAAACTTAAAAACTGCTATAACTCAAAAATGCAATAAGATAAGTTCAAACTTTAAAAGACATGTTGTGCAGATGTACAAGCCCCTCTTGCACAGAAAGTTTGGGTTAGATATCTCTTGTAGTTTCTTCAGAACACACAAATTATCTGAAAATGTTTTTGAAGCAATAGACACAAAAACAGCTATAAATCCAAAACCTAATATGATAGACTCAAACTTTAAATTATGTATTGTGTAGATTTACAGGTCCTACTTGCCTAGCAAAAAGGGTTTGAATAGCTCTTTCACTTTTTTTCGAAACGCACACAACTGTTCATGGGCTGAAAAGGCTTTTGGAGCAATAAAAACTTAAAACTGCCATAACTCAAAAATGCAATAAGATAAGTTCAAACTTTAAAAGACATGTTGTGCAGATGTACAAGCCCCTCTTGCACAGAAAGTTTGGGTTAGATATCTCTTGTAGTGTCTTCAGAACACACAAATTATCTGAAAATGCTTTTGAAGCAATAGACACAAAAACAGCTATAAATCCAAAACCTAATATGATAGACTCAAACTTTAAACTATATATTGTGTAGATTTACAGGTCCTACTTGCCCAGCAAAAAGGGTTTGAATAGCTCTTGCACTTTTTTCGAAACTCACAAACAACTGTTCATGGGCTGAAAAGGCTTTTGGAGCAATAAAAACGTTAAAACTGCTATAACTCAAAAATGCAATAAGATAAGTTCAAACTTTAAAAGACATGTTGTGCAGATGTACAAGCCCCTCTTGCACAGAAAGTTTGGGTTAGATATCTCTTGTAGTTTCTTCAGAAAACACAAATTATGTGAAAATGCTTTTGAAGCAATAGACACAAAAACAGCTATAAATCCAAAACCTAATATGATAGACTCCAACTTTAAACTATATATTGTGTAGATTTACAGGTCCTACTTGCCCAGCAAAAAGGGTTCGAATAGCTTTTGCACTTTTTTCGAAAACTCACAAACAACTGTTCATGGGCTGAAAAGGCTTTTGGAGCAATAAAAACTTAAAAACTGCTATAACTCAAAAATGCAATAAGATAAGTTCAAACTTTAAAAAATATGTTGTGCAGATGTACAAGCCCCTCTTGCACAGAAAGTTTGGGTTAGATATCTCTTGTAGTTTCTTCAGAACACACAAATTATCTGAAAATGCTTTTGAAGCAATAGACACAAAAACAGCTATAAATCAAAAACCTAATATGATAGACTCAAACTTTGAACTATGTATTGTGTAGATTTACAGGTCCTACTTGCCCAGCAAAAAGGGTTTGAATAGCTCTTGCACTTTTTTTTCGAAACGCACACAACTGTTCATGGGCTGAAAAGGCTTTTGGAGCAATAAAAACTTAAAAACTGCTATAACTCAAAAATGCAATAAGATAAGTTCAAACTTTAAAAGACATGTTGTGCAGATGTACAAGCCCCTCTTGCACAGAAAGTTTGGGTTAGATATCTCTTGTAGTTTCTTCAGAACACACAAATTATCTAAAAATGCTTTTGAAGCAATAGACACAAAAACAGCTATAAATCCAAAACCTAATATGATAGACTCCAACTTTGAACTATATATTGTGTAGATTTACAGGTCCTACTTGCCCAGCAAAAAGGGTTCGAATAGCTTTTGCACTTTTTTCGAAAACTCACAAACAACTGTTCATGGGCTGAAAAGGCTTTTGGAGCAATAAAAACTTAAAAACTGCTATAACTCAAAAATGCAATAAGATAAGTTCAAACTTTAAAAGACATGTTGTGCAGATGTACAAGCCCCTCTTGCACAGAAAGTTTGGGTTAGATATCTCTTGTAGTTTCTTCAGAACACACAAATTATCTGAAAATGCTTTTGAAGCAATAGACACAAAAACAGCTATAAATCAAAAACCTAATATGATAGACTCAAACTTTGAACTATGTATTGTGTAGATTTACAGGTCCTACTTGCCCAGCAAAAAGGGTTTGAATAGCTCTTGCACTTTTTTTCGAAACGCACACAACTGTTCATGGGCTGAAAAGGCTTTTGGAGCAATAAAAACTTAAAAACTGCTATAACTCAAAAATGCAATAAGATAAGTTCAAACTTTAAAAAATATGTTGTGCAGATGTACAAGCCCCTCTTGCACAGAAAGTTTGGGTTAGATATCTCTTGTAGTTTCTTCAGAACACACAAATTATCTGAAAATGCTTTTGAAGCAATAGACACAAAAACAGCTATAAATCAAAAACCTAATATGATAGACTCAAACTTTGAACTATGTATTGTGTAGATTTACAGGTCCTACTTGCCCAGCAAAAAGGGTTTGAATAGCTCTTGCACTTTTTTTCGAAACGCACACAACTGTTCATGGGCTGAAAAGGCTTTTGGAGCAATAAAAACTTAAAAACTGCTATAACTCAAAAATGCAATAAGATAAGTTCAAACTTTAAAAGACATGTTGTGCAGATGTACAAGCCCCTCTTGCACAGAAAGTTTGGGTTAGATATCTCTTGTAGTTTCTTCAGAACACACAAATTATCTGAAAATGCTTTTGAAGCAATAGACACAAAAACAGCTATAAATCCAAACCCTAATATGATAGACTCAAACTTTAAACTATGTATTGTGTAGATTTACAGGTCCTACTTGCCCAGCAAAAAGGGTTTGAATAGCTCTTGCACTTTTTTCGAAACGCACACAACTGTTCATGGGCTGAAAAGGCTTTTGGAGCAATAAAAACGTAAAAACTGCTATAACTCAAAAATGCAATAAGATAAGTTCAAACTTTAAAAGACATGTTGTGCAGATGTACAAGCCCCTCTTGCACAGAAAGTTTGGGTTAGATATCTCTTGTAGTTTCTTCAGAACACACAAATTATCTGAAAATGTTTTTGAAGCAATAGACACAAAAACAGCTATAAATCCAAAACCTAATATGATAGACTCAAACTTTAAACTATATATTGTGTAGATTTACAGGTCCTACTTGCCCAGCAAAAAGGGTTTGAATAGCTCTTGCACTTTTTTCGAAACTCACAAACAACTGTTCATGGGCTGAAAAGGCTTTTGGAGCAATAAAAACGTTAAAACTGCTATAACTCAAAAATGCAATAAGATAAGTTCAAACTTTAAAAGACATGTTGTGCAGATGTACAAGCCCCTCTTGCACAGAAAGTTTGGGTTAGATATCTCTTGTAGTTTCTTCAGAACACACAAATGATCTAAAAATGCTTTTGAAGCAATAGACACAAAAACAGCTATAAATCCAAAACCTAATATGATAGACTCCAACTTTAAACTATATATTGTGTAGATTTACAGGTCCTACTTGCCCAGCAAAAAGGGTTCGAATAGCTTTTGCACTTTTTTAGAAAACTCACAAACAACTGTTCATGGGCTGAAAAGGCTTTTGGAGCAATAAAAACTTAAAAACTGCTATAACTCAAAAATGCTATAAGATAAGTTCAAACTTTAAAAAATATGTTGTGCTGATGTACAAGCCCCTCTTGCACAGAAAGTTTGGGTTAGATATCTCTTGTAGTTTCTTCAGAACACACAAATTATCTGAAAATGCTTTTGAAGCAATAGACACAAAAACAGCTATAAATCAAAAACCTAATATGATAGACTCAAACTTTGAACTATGTATTGTGTAGATTTACAGGTCCTACTTGCCCAGCAAAAAGGGTTTGAATAGCTCTTGCACTTTTTTTCGAAACGCACACAACTGTTCATGGGCTGAAAAGGCTTTTGGAGCAATAAAAACTTAAAAACTGCTATAACTCAAAAATGCAATAAGATAAGTTCAAACTTTAAAAGACATGTTGTGCAGATGTACAAGCCCCTCTTGCACAGAAAGTTTGGGTTAGATATCTCTTGTAGTTTCTTCAGAACACACAAATTATCTAAAAATGCTTTTGAAGCAATAGACACAAAAACAGCTATAAATCCAAAACCTAATATGATAGACTCCAACTTTGAACTATATATTGTGTAGATTTACAGGTCCTACTTGCCCAGCAAAAAGGGTTCGAATAGCTTTTGCACTTTTTTCGAAAACTCACAAACAACTGTTCATGGGCTGAAAAGGCTTTTGGAGCAATAAAAACTTAAAAACTGCTATAACTCAAAAATGCAATAAGATAAGTTCAAACTTTAAAAAATATGTTGTGCAGATGTACAAGCCCCTCTTGCACAGAAAGTTTGGGTTAGATATCTCTTGTAGTTTCTTCAGAACACACAAATTATCTGAAAATGCTTTTGAAGCAATAGACACAAAAACAGCTATAAATCAAAAACCTAATATGATAGACTCAAACTTTGAACTATGTATTGTGTAGATTTACAGGTCCTACTTGCCCAGCAAAAAGGGTTTGAATAGCTCTTGCACTTTTTTTCGAAACGCACACAACTGTTCATGGGCTGAAAAGGCTTTTGGAGCAATAAAAACTTAAAAACTGCTATAACTCAAAAATGCAATAAGATAAGTTCAAACTTTAAAAAATATGTTGTGCAGATGTACAAGCCCCTCTTGCACAGAAAGTTTGGGTTAGATATCTCTTGTAGTTTCTTCAGAACACACAAATGATCTGAAAATGCTTTTGAAGCAATAGACACAAAAACAGCTATAAATCCAAAACCTAATATGATAGACTCAAACTTTGAACTATGTATTGTGTAGATTTACAGGTCCTACTTGCCCAGCAAAAAGGGTTTGAATAGCTCTTGCACTTTTTTTCGAAACGCACACAACTGTTCATGGGCTGAAAAGGCTTTTGGAGCAATAAAAACTTAAAAACTGCTATAACTCAAAAATGCAATAAGATAAGTTCAAACTTTAAAAGACATGTTGTGCAGATGTACAAGCCCCTCTTGCACAGAAAGTTTGGGTTAGATATCTCTTGTAGTTTCTTCAGAACACACAAATTATCTAAAAATGCTTTTGAAGCAATAGACACAAAAACAGCTATAAATCCAAAACCTAATATGATAGACTCCAACTTTGAACTATATATTGTGTAGATTTACAGGTCCTACTTGCCCAGCAAAAAGGGTTCGAATAGCTTTTGCACTTTTTTCGAAAACTCACAAACAACTGTTCATGGGCTGAAAAGGCTTTTGGAGCAATAAAAACTTAAAAACTGCTATAACTCAAAAATGCAATAAGATAAGTTCAAACTTTAAAAAATATGTTGTGCAGATGTACAAGCCCCTCTTGCACAGAAAGTTTGGGTTAGATATCTCTTGTAGTTTCTTCAGAACACACAAATTATCTGAAAATGCTTTTGAAGCAATAGACACAAAAACAGCTATAAATCAAAAACCTAATATGATAGACTCAAACTTTGAACTATGTATTGTGTAGATTTACAGGTCCTACTTGCCCAGCAAAAAGGGTTTGAATAGCTCTTGCACTTTTTTTCGAAACGCACACAACTGTTCTTGGGCTGAAAAGGCTTTTGGAGCAATAAAAACTTAAAAACTGCTATAACTCAAAAATGCAATAAGATAAGTTCAAACTTTAAAAAATATGTTGTGCAGATGTACAAGCCCCTCTTGCACAGAAAGTTTGGGTTAGATATCTCTTGTAGTTTCTTCAGAACACACAAATTATCTGAAAATGCTTTTGAAGCAATAGACACAAAAACAGCTATAAATCCAAAACCTAATATGATAGACTCAAACTTTGAACTATGTATTGTGTAGATTTACAGGTCCTACTTGCCCAGCAAAAAGGGTTTGAATAGCTCTTGCACTTTTTTTCGAAACGCACACAACTGTTCATGGGCTGAAAAGGCTTTTGGAGCAATAAAAACTTAAAAACTGCTATAACTCAAAAATGCAATAAGATAAGTTCAAACTTTAAAAGACATGTTGTGCAGATGTACAAGCCCCTCTTGCACAGAAAGTTTGGGTTAGATATCTCTTGTAGTTTCTTCAGAACACACAAATTATCTGAAAATGCTTTTGAAGCAATAGACACAAAAACAGCTATAAATCCAAACCCTAATATGATAGACTCAAACTTTAAACTATGTATTGTGTAGATTTACAGGTCCTACTTGCCCAGCAAAAAAGGTTTGAATAGCTCTTGCACTTTTTTCGAAACGCACACAACTGTTCATGGGCTGAAAAGGCTTTTGGAGCAATAAAAACGTAAAAACTGCTATAACTCAAAAATTCAATAAGATAAGTTCAAACTTTAAAAGACATGTTGTGCAGATGTACAAGCCCCTCTTGCACAGAAAGTTTGGGTTAGATATCTCTTGTAGTTTCTTCAGAACACACAAATTATCTGAAAATGTTTTTGAAGCAATAGACACAAAAACAGCTATAAATCCAAAACCTAATATGATAGACTCAAACTTTAAACTATTTATTGTGTAGATTTACAGGTCCTACTTGCCTAGCAAAAAGGGTTTGAATAGCTCTTTCACTTTTTTTCGAAACGCACACAACTGTTCATGGGCTGAAAAGGCTTTTGGAGCAATAAAAACTTAAAACTGCCATAACTCAAAAATGCAATAAGATAAGTTCAAACTTTAAAAGACATGTTCTGCAGATGTACAAGCCCCTCTTGCACAGAAAGTTTGGGTTAGATATCTCTTGTAGTTTCTTCAGAACACACAAATTATCTGAAAATGCTTTTGAAGCAATAGACACAAAAACAGCTATAAATCTAAAACCTAATATGATAGACTCAAACTTTAAACTATATATTGTGTAGATTTACAGGTCCTACTTGCCCAGCAAAAAGGGTTTGAATAGCTCTTGCACTTTTTTCGAAACTCACAAACAACTGTTCATTGGCTGAAAAGGCTTTTGGAGCAATAAAAACGTTAAAACTGCTATAACTCAAAAATGCAATAAGATAAGTTCAAACTTTAAAAGACATGTTGTGCAGATGTACAAGCCCCTCTTGCACAGAAAGTTTGGGTTAGATATCTCTTGTAGTTTCTTCAGAACACACAAATGATCTGAAAATGCTTTTGAAGCAATAGACACAAAAACAGCTATAAATCCAAAACCTAATATGATAGACTCCAACTTTGAACTATATATTGTGTAGATTTACAGGTCCTACTTGCCCAGCAAAAAGGGTTCGAATAGCTTTTGCACTTTTTTCGAAAACTCACAAACAACTGTTCATGGGCTGAAAAGGCTTTTGGAGCAATAAAAACTTAAAAACTGCTATAACTCAAAAATGCAATAAGATAAGTTCAAACTTTAAAAAATATGTTGTGCAGATGTACAAGCCCCTCTTGCACAGAAAGTTTGGGTTAGATATCTCTTGTAGTTTCTTCAGAACACACAAATTATCTGAAAATGCTTTTGAAGCAATAGACACAAAAACAGCTATAAATCAAAAACCTAATATGATAGACTCAAACTTTAAACTATGTATTGTGTAGATTTACAGGTCCTACTTGCCCAGCAAAAAGGGTTTGAATAGCTCTTGCTCTTTTTTCGAAACGCACACAACTGTTCATGGGCTGAAAAGGCTTTTGGAGCAATAAAAACTTAAAAACTGCTATAACTCAAAAATGCAATAAGATAAGTTCAAACTTTAAAAGACATGTTGTGCAGATGTACAAGCCCCTCTTGCACAGAAAGTTTGGGTTAGATATCTCTTGTAGTTTCTTCAGAACACACAAATTATCTGAAAATGCTTTTGAAGCAATAGACACAAAAACAGCTATAAATCCAAACCCTAATATGATAGACTCAAACTTTAAACTATGTATTGTGTAGATTTACAGGTCCTACTTGCCCAGCAAAAAAGGTTTGAATAGCTCTTGCACTTTTTTCGAAACGCACACAACTGTTCATGGGCTGAAAAGGCTTTTGGAGCAATAAAAACGTAAAAACTGCTATAACTCAAAAATTCAATAAGATAAGTTCAAACTTTAAAAGACATGTTGTGCAGATGTACAAGCCCCTCTTGCACAGAAAGTTTGGGTTAGATATCTCTTGTAGTTTCTTCAGAACACACAAATTATCTGAAAATGTTTTTGAAGCAATAGACACAAAAACAGCTATAAATCCAAAACCTAATATGATAGACTCAAACTTTAAACTATTTATTGTGTAGATTTACAGGTCCTACTTGCCTAGCAAAAAGGGTTTGAATAGCTCTTTCACTTTTTTTCGAAACGCACACAACTGTTCATGGGCTGAAAAGGCTTTTGGAGCAATAAAAACTTAAAACTGCCATAACTCAAAAATGCAATAAGATAAGTTCAAACTTTAAAAGACATGTTCTGCAGATGTACAAGCCCCTCTTGCACAGAAAGTTTGGGTTAGATATCTCTTGTAGTTTCTTCAGAACACACAAATTATCTGAAAATGCTTTTGAAGCAATAGACACAAAAACAGCTATAAATCCAAAACCTAATATGATAGACTCAAACTTTAAACTATATATTGTGTAGATTTACAGGTCCTACTTGCCCAGCAAAAAGGGTTTGAATAGCTCTTGCACTTTTTTCGAAACTCACAAACAACTGTTCATTGGCTGAAAAGGCTTTTGGAGCAATAAAAACGTTAAAACTGCTATAACTCAAAAATGCAATAAGATAAGTTCAAACTTTAAAAGACATGTTGTGCAGATGTACAAGCCCCTCTTGCACAGAAAGTTTGGGTTAGATATCTCTTGTAGTTTCTTCAGAACACACAAATTATCTAAAAATGCTTTTGAAGCAATAGACACAAAAACAGCTATAAATCCAAAACCTAATATGATAGACTCCAACTTTGAACTATATATTGTGTAGATTTACAGGTCCTACTTGCCCAGCAAAAAGGGTTCGAATAGCTTTTGCACTTTTTTCGAAAACTCACAAACAACTGTTCATGGGCTGAAAAGGCTTTTGGAGCAATAAAAACTTAAAAACTGCTATAACTCAAAAATGCAATAAGATAAGTTCAAACTTTAAAAAATATGTTGTGCAGATGTACAAGCCCCTCTTGCACAGAAAGTTTGGGTTAGATATCTCTTGTAGTTTCTTCAGAACACACAAATTATCTGAAAATGCTTTTGAAGCAATAGACACAAAAACAGCTATAAATCAAAAACCTAATATGATAGACTCAAACTTTGAACTATGTATTGTGTAGATTTACAGGTCCTACTTGCCCAGCAAAAAGGGTTTGAATAGCTCTTGCACTTTTTTTCGAAACGCACACAACTGTTCATGGGCTGAAAAGGCTTTTGGAGCAATAAAAACTTAAAAACTGCTATAACTCAAAAATGCAATAAGATAAGTTCAAACTTTAAAAAATATGTTGTGCAGATGTACAAGCCCCTCTTGCACAGAAAGTTTGGGTTAGATATCTCTTGTAGTTTCTTCAGAACACACAAATTATCTGAAAATGCTTTTGAAGCAATAGACACAAAAACAGCTATAAATCCAAAACCTAATATGATAGACTCAAACTTTGAACTATGTATTGTGTAGATTTACAGGTCCTACTTGCCCAGCAAAAAGGGTTTGAATAGCTCTTGCACTTTTTTTCGAAACGCACACAACTGTTCATGGGCTGAAAAGGCTTTTGGAGCAATAAAAACTTAAAAACTGCTATAACTCAAAAATGCAATAAGATAAGTTCAAACTTTAAAAGACATGTTGTGCAGATGTACAAGCCCCTCTTGCACAGAAAGTTTGGGTTAGATATCTCTTGTAGTTTCTTCAGAACACACAAATTATCTGAAAATGCTTTTGAAGCAATAGACACAAAAACAGCTATAAATCCAAACCCTAATATGATAGACTCAAACTTTAAACTATGTATTGTGTAGATTTACAGGTCCTACTTGCCCAGCAAAAAAGGTTTGAATAGCTCTTGCACTTTTTTCGAAACTCACAAACAACTGTTCATTGGCTGAAAAGGCTTTTGGAGCAATAAAAACGTTAAAACTGCTATAACTCAAAAATTCAATAAGATAAGTTCAAACTTTAAAAGACATGTTGTGCAGATGTACAAGCCCCTCTTGCACAGAAAGTTTGGGTTAGATATCTCTTGTAGTTTCTTCAGAACACACAAATGATCTGAAAATGCTTTTGAAGCAATAGACACAAAAACAGCTATAAATCCAAAACCTAATATGATAGACTCCAACTTTGAACTATATATTGTGTAGATTTACAGGTCCTACTTGCCCAGCAAAAAGGGTTCGAATAGCTTTTGCACTTTTTTCGAAAACTCACAAACAACTGTTCATGGGCTGAAAAGGCTTTTGGAGCAATAAAAACTTAAAAACTGCTATAACTCAAAAATGCAATAAGATAAGTTCAAACTTTAAAAAATATGTTGTGCAGATGTACAAGCCCCTCTTGCACAGAAAGTTTGGGTTAGATATCTCTTGTAGTTTCTTCAGAACACACAAATTATCTGAAAATGCTTTTGAAGCAATAGACACAAAAACAGCTATAAATCAAAAACCTAATATGATAGACTCAAACTTTAAACTATGTATTGTGTAGATTTACAGGTCCTACTTGCCCAGCAAAAAGGGTTTGAATAGCTCTTGCTCTTTTTTCGAAACGCACACAACTGTTCATGGGCTGAAAAGGCTTTTGGAGCAATAAAAACTTAAAAACTGCTATAACTCAAAAATGCAATAAGATAAGTTCAAACTTTAAAAGACATGTTGTGCAGATGTACAAGCCCCTCTTGCACAGAAAGTTTGGGTTAGATATCTCTTGTAGTTTCTTCAGAACACACAAATTATCTGAAAATGCTTTTGAAGCAATAGACACAAAAACAGCTATAAATCCAAACCCTAATATGATAGACTCAAACTTTAAACTATGTATTGTGTAGATTTACAGGTCCTACTTGCCCAGCAAAAAAGGTTTGAATAGCTCTTGCACTTTTTTCGAAACGCACACAACTGTTCATGGGCTGAAAAGGCTTTTGGAGCAATAAAAACGTAAAAACTGCTATAACTCAAAAATTCAATAAGATAAGTTCAAACTTTAAAAGACATGTTGTGCAGATGTACAAGCCCCTCTTGCACAGAAAGTTTGGGTTAGATATCTCTTGTAGTTTCTTCAGAACACACAAATTATCTGAAAATGTTTTTGAAGCAATAGACACAAAAACAGCTATAAATCCAAAACCTAATATGATAGACTCAAACTTTAAACTATTTATTGTGTAGATTTACAGGTCCTACTTGCCTAGCAAAAAGGGTTTGAATAGCTCTTTCACTTTTTTTCGAAACGCACACAACTGTTCATGGGCTGAAAAGGCTTTTGGAGCAATAAAAACTTAAAACTGCCATAACTCAAAAATGCAATAAGATAAGTTCAAACTTTAAAAGACATGTTCTGCAGATGTACAAGCCCCTCTTGCACAGAAAGTTTGGGTTAGATATCTCTTGTAGTTTCTTCAGAACACACAAATTATCTGAAAATGCTTTTGAAGCAATAGACACAAAAACAGCTATAAATCCAAAACCTAATATGATAGACTCAAACTTTAAACTATATATTGTGTAGATTTACAGGTCCTACTTGCCCAGCAAAAAGGGTTTGAATAGCTCTTGCACTTTTTTCGAAACTCACAAACAACTGTTCATTGGCTGAAAAGGCTTTTGGAGCAATAAAAACGTTAAAACTGCTATAACTCAAAAATGCAATAAGATAAGTTCAAACTTTAAAAGACATGTTGTGCAGATGTACAAGCCCCTCTTGCACAGAAAGTTTGGGTTAGATATCTCTTGTAGTTTCTTCAGAACACACAAATTATCTGAAAATGCTTTTGAAGCAATAGACACAAAAACAGCTATAAATCCAAACCCTAATATGATAGACTCAAACTTTAAACTATGTATTGTGTAGATTTACAGGTCCTACTTGCCCAGCAAAAAAGGTTTGAATAGCTCTTGCACTTTTTTCGAAACGCACACAACTGTTCATGGGCTGAAAAGGCTTTTGGAGCAATAAAAACGTAAAAACTGCTATAACTCAAAAATTCAATAAGATAAGTTCAAACTTTAAAAGACATGTTGTGCAGATGTACAAGCCCCTCTTGCACAGAAAGTTTGGGTTAGATATCTCTTGTAGTTTCTTCAGAACACACAAATTATCTGAAAATGTTTTTGAAGCAATAGACACAAAAACAGCTATAAATCCAAAACCTAATATGATAGACTCAAACTTTAAACTATTTATTGTGTAGATTTACAGGTCCTACTTGCCTAGCAAAAAGGGTTTGAATAGCTCTTTCACTTTTTTTCGAAACGCACACAACTGTTCATGGGCTGAAAAGGCTTTTGGAGCAATAAAAACTTAAAACTGCCATAACTCAAAAATGCAATAAGATAAGTTCAAACTTTAAAAGACATGTTCTGCAGATGTACAAGCCCCTCTTGCACAGAAAGTTTGGGTTAGATATCTCTTGTAGTTTCTTCAGAACACACAAATTATCTGAAAATGCTTTTGAAGCAATAGACACAAAAACAGCTATAAATCCAAAACCTAATATGATAGACTCAAACTTTAAACTATATATTGTGTAGATTTACAGGTCCTACTTGCCCAGCAAAAAGGGTTTGAATAGCTCTTGCACTTTTTTCGAAACTCACAAACAACTGTTCATTGGCTGAAAAGGCTTTTGGAGCAATAAAAACGTTAAAACTGCTATAACTCAAAAATGCAATAAGATAAGTTCAAACTTTAAAAGACATGTTGTGCAGATGTACAAGCCCCTCTTGCACAGAAAGTTTGGGTTAGATATCTCTTGTAGTTTCTTCAGAACACACAAATGATCTAAAAATGCTTTTGAAGCAATAGACACAAAAACAGCTATAAATCCAAAACCTAATATGATAGACTCCAACTTTGAACTATATATTGTGTAGATTTACAGGTCCTACTTGCCCAGCAAAAAGGGTTCGAATAGCTTTTGCACTTTTTTCGAAAACTCACAAACAACTGTTCATGGGCTGAAAAGGCTTTTGGAGCAATAAAAACTTAAAAACTGCTATAACTCAAAAATGCAATAAGATAAGTTCAAACTTTAAAAAATATGTTGTGCAGATGTACAAGCCCCTCTTGCACAGAAAGTTTGGGTTAGATATCTCTTGTAGTTTCTTCAGAACACACAAATTATCTGAAAATGCTTTTGAAGCAATAGACACAAAAACAGCTATAAATCAAAAACCTAATATGATAGACTCAAACTTTAAACTATGTATTGTGTAGATTTACAGGTCCTACTTGCCCAGCAAAAAGGGTTTGAATAGCTCTTGCTCTTTTTTCGAAACGCACACAACTGTTCATGGGCTGAAAAGGCTTTTGGAGCAATAAAAACTTAAAAACTGCTATAACTCAAAAATGCAATAAGATAAGTTCAAACTTTAAAAAATATGTTGTGCAGATGTACAAGCCCCTCTTGCACAGAAAGTTTGGGTTAGATATCTCTTGTAGTTTCTTCAGAACACACAAATTATCTGAAAATGCTTTTGAAGCAATAGACACAAAAACAGCTATAAATCAAAAACCTAATATGATAGACTCAAACTTTAAACTATGTATTGTGTAGATTTACAGGTCCTACTTGCCCAGCAAAAAGGGTTTGAATAGCTCTTGCACTTTTTTTCGAAACGCACACAACTGTTCATGGGCTGAAAAGGCTTTTGGAGCAATAAAAACTTAAAAACTGCTATAACTCAAAAATGCAATAAGATAAGTTCAAACTTTAAAAGACATGTTCTGCAGATGTACAAGCCCCTCTTGCACAGAAAGTTTGGGTTAGATATCTCTTGTAGTTTCTTCAGAACACACAAATTATCTGAAAATGCTTTTGAAGCAATAGACACAAAAACAGCTATAAATCCAAAACCTAATATGATAGACTCAAACTTTAAACTATGTATTGTGTAGATTTACAGGTCCTACTTGCCCTGCAAAAAGGGTTTGAATAGCTCTTGCACTTTTTTCGAAACGCACACAACTGTTCATGGGCTGAAAAGGCTTTTGGAGCAATAAAAACGTAAAAACTGCTATAACTCAAAAATTCAATAAGATAAGTTCAAACTTTAAAAGACATGTTGTGCAGATGTACAAGCCCCTCTTGCACAGAAAGTTTGGGTTAGATATCTCTTGTAGTTTCTTCAGAACACACAAATTATCTGAAAATGCTTTTGAAGCAATAGACACAAAAACAGCTATAAATCCAAAACCTAATATGATAGACTCAAACTTTAAACTATATATTGTGTAGATTTACAGGTCCTACTTGCCCAGCAAAAAGGGTTTGAATAGCTCTTGCACTTTTTTCGAAACTCACAAACAACTGTTCATGGGCTGAAAAGGCTTTTGGAGCAATAAAAACGTTAAAACTGCTATAACTCAAAAATGCAATAAGATAAGTTCAAACTTTAAAAGACATGTTGTGCAGATGTACAAGCCCCTCTTGCACAGAAAGTTTGGGTTAGATATCTCTTGTAGTTTCTTCAGAACACACAAAATATCTGAAAATGTTTTTGAAGCAATAGACACAAAAACAGCTATAAATCCAAAACCTAATATGATAGACTCAAACTTTAAACTATGTATTGTGTAGATTTACAGGTCCTACTTGCCTAGCAAAAAGGGTTTGAATAGCTCTTTCACTTTTTTTCGAAACGCACACAACTGTTCATGGGCTGAAAAGGCTTTTGGAGCAATAAAAACTTAAAAACTGCTCTAACTCAAAAATGCAATAAGATAAGTTCAAACTTTAAAAAATATGTTGTGCAGATGTACAAGCCCCTCTTGCACAGAAAGTTTGGGTTAGATATCTCTTGTAGTTTCTTCAGAACACACAAATTATCTGAAAATGCTTTTGAAGCAATAGACACAAAAACAGCTATAAATCAAAAACCTAATATGATAGACTCAAACTTTAAACTATGTATTGTGTAGATTTACAGGTCCTACTTGCCCAGCAAAAAGGGTTTGAATAGCTCTTGCACTTTTTTTCGAAACGCACACAACTGTTCATGGGCTGAAAAGGCTTTTGGAGCAATAAAAACTTAAAAACTGCTATAACTCAAAAATGCAATAAGATAAGTTCAAACTTTAAAAGACATGTTGTGCAGATGTACAAGCCCCTCTTGCACAGAAAGTTTGGGTTAGATATCTCTTGTAGTTTCTTCAGAACACACAAATTATCTGAAAATGCTTTTGAAGCAATAGACACAAAAACAGCTATAAATCCAAAACCTAATATGATAGACTCAAACTTTAAACTATGTATTGTGTAGATTTACAGGTCCTACTTGCCCTGCAAAAAGGGTTTGAATAGCTCTTGCACTTTTTTCGAAACGCACACAACTGTTCATGGGCTAAAAAGGCTTTTGGAGCAATAAAAACGTAAAAACTGCTATAACTCAAAAATTCAATAAGATAAGTTCAAACTTTAAAAGACATGTTGTGCAGATGTACAAGCCCCTCTTGCACAGAAAGTTTGGGTTAGATATCTCTTGTAGTTTCTTCAGAACACACAAATTATCTGAAAATGCTTTTGAAGCAATAGACACAAAAACAGCTATAAATCCAAAACCTAATATGATAGACTCAAACTTTAAACTATATATTGTGTAGATTTACAGGTCCTACTTGCCCAGCAAAAAAGGTTTGAATAGCTCTTGCACTTTTTTCGAAACTCACAAACAACTGTTCATGGGCTGAAAAGGCTTTTGGAGCAATAAAAACGTTAAAACTGTTATAACTCAAAAATGCAATAAGATAAGTTCAAACTTTAAAAGACATGTTGTGCAGATGTACAAGCCCCTCTTGCACAGAAAGTTTGGGTTAGATATCTCTTGTAGTTTCTTCAGAACACACAAATTATCTGAAAATGCTTTTGAAGCAATAGACACAAAAACAGCTATAAATCCAAAACCTAATATGATAGACTCAAACTTTAAACTATATATTGTGTAGATTTACAGGTCCTACTTGCCCAGCAAAAAGGGTTTGAATAGCTCTTGCACTTTTTTCGAAACTCACAAACAACTGTTCATGGGCTGAAAAGGCTTTTGGAGCAATAAAAACGTTAAAACTGCTATAACTCAAAAATGCAATAAGATAAGTTCAAACTTTAAAAGACATGTTGTGCAGATGTACAAGCCCCTCTTGCACAGAAAGTTTGGGTTAGATATCTCTTGTAGTTTCTTCAGAACACACAAATTATCTGAAAATGCTTTTGAAGCAATAGACACAAAAACAGCTATAAATCCAAAACCTAATATGATAGACTCAAACTTTAAACTATGTATTGTGTAGATTTACAGGTCCTACTTGCCCTGCAAAAAGGGTTTGAATAGCTCTTGCACTTTTTTCGAAACGCACACAACTGTTCATGGGCTGAAAAGGCTTTTGCAGCAATAAAAACGTAAAAACTGCTATAACTCAAAAATTCAATAAGATAAGTTCAAACTTTAAAATACATGTTGTGCAGATGTACAAGCCCCTCTTGCACAGAAAGTTTGGGTTAGATATCTCTTGTAGTTTCTTCAGAACACACAAATTATCTGAAAATGCTTTTGAAGCAATAGACACAAAAACAGCTATAAATCCAAAACCTAATATGATAGACTCAAACTTTAAACTATATATTGTGTAGATTTACAGGTCCTACTTGCCCAGCAAAAAAGGTTTGAATAGCTCTTGCACTTTTTTCGAAACTCACAAACAACTGTTCATGGGCTGAAAAGGCTTTTGGAGCAATAAAAACGTTAAAACTGTTATAACTCAAAAATGCAATAAGATAAGTTCAAACTTTAAAAGACATGTTGTGCAGATGTACAAGCCCCTCTTGCACAGAAAGTTTGGGTTAGATATCTCTTGTAGTTTCTTCAGAACACACAAATTATCTGAAAATGCTTTTGAAGCAATAGACACAAAAACAGCTATAAATCCAAAACCTAATATGATAGACTCAAACTTTAAACTATATATTGTGTAGATTTACAGGTCCTACTTGCCCAGCAAAAAGGGTTTGAATAGCTCTTGCACTTTTTTCGAAACTCACAAACAACTGTTCATGGGCTGAAAAGGCTTTTGGAGCAATAAAAACGTTAAAACTGCTATAACTCAAAAATGCAATAAGATAAGTTCAAACTTTAAAAGACATGTTGTGCAGATGTACAAGCCCCTCTTGCACAGAAAGTTTGGGTTAGATATCTCTTGTAGTTTCTTCAGAACACACAAAATATCTGAAAATGTTTTTGAAGCAATAGACACAAAAACAGCTATAAATCCAAAACCTAATATGATAGACTCAAACTTTAAACTATATATTGTGTAGATTTACAGGTCCTACTTGCCCAGCAAAAAGGGTTTGAATAGCTCTTGCACTTTTTTCGAAACTCACAAACAACTGTTCATGGGCTGAAAAGGCTTTTGGAGCAATAAAAACGTTAAAACTGCTATAACTCAAAAATGCAATAAGATAAGTTCAAACTTTAAAAGACATGTTGTGCAGATGTACAAGCCCCTCTTGCACAGAAAGTTTGGGTTAGATATCTCTTGTAGTTTCTTCAGAACACACAAAATATCTGAAAATGTTTTTGAAGCAATAGACACAAAAACAGCTATAAATCAAAAACCTAATATGATAGACTCAAACTTTAAACTATGTATTGTGTAGATTTACAGGTCCTACTTGCCCAGCAAAAAGGGTTTGAATAGCTCTTGCACTTTTTTTCGAAACGCACACAACTGTTCATGGGCTGAAAAGGCTTTTGGAGCAATAAAAACTTAAAAACTGCTATAACTCAAAAATGCAATAAGATAAGTTCAAACTTTAAAAGATATGTTGTGCAGATGTACAAGCCCCTCTTGCACAGAAAGTTTGGGTTAGATATCTCTTGTAGTTTCTTCAGAACACACAAATTATCTGAAAATGCTTTTGAAGCAATAGACACAAAAACAGCTATAAATCCAAAACCTAATATGATAGACTCAAACTTTAAACTATGTATTGTGTAGATTTACAGGTCCTACTTGCCCTGCAAAAAGGGTTTGAATAGCTCTTGCACTTTTTTCGAAACGCACACAACTGTTCATGGGCTGAAAAGGCTTTTGGAGCAATAAAAACGTAAAAACTGCTATAACTCAAAAATTCAATAAGATAAGTTCAAACTTTAAAAGACATGTTGTGCAGATGTACAAGCCCCTCTTGCACAGAAAGTTTGGGTTAGATATCTCTTGTAGTTTCTTCAGAACACACAAATTATCTGAAAATGCTTTTGAAGCAATAGACACAAAAACAGCTATAAATCCAAAACCTAATATGATAGACTCAAACTTTAAACTATATATTGTGTAGATTTACAGGTCCTACTTGCCCAGCAAAAAGGGTTTGAATAGCTCTTGCACTTTTTTCGAAACTCACAAACAACTGTTCATGGGCTGAAAAGGCTTTTGGAGCAATAAAAACGTTAAAACTGCTATAACTCAAAAATGCAATAAGATAAGTTCAAACTTTAAAAGACATGTTGTGCAGATGTACAAGCCCCTCTTGCACAGAAAGTTTGGGTTAGATATCTCTTGTAGTTTCTTCAGAACACACAAAATATCTGAAAATGTTTTTGAAGCAATAGACACAAAAACAGCTATAAATC
This sequence comes from Eucyclogobius newberryi, assembly GCF_026437365.1. NCBI lineage: Eukaryota > Metazoa > Chordata > Actinopteri > Gobiiformes > Gobiidae > Eucyclogobius > Eucyclogobius newberryi. Next base: position 14,331,267 of record NW_027316532.1, read on the forward strand.
CAAAACCTAATATGATAGACTCAAACTTTAAACTATGTATTGTGTAGATTTACAGGTCCTACTTGCCTAGCAAAAAGGGTTTGAATAGCTCTTTCACTTTTTTTCGAAACGCACACAACTGTTCATGGGCTGAAAAGGCTTTTGGAGCAATAAAAACTTAAAAACTGCTATAACTCAAAAATGCAATAAGATAAGTTCAAACTTTAAAAAATATGTTGTGCAGATGTACAAGCCCCTCTTGCACAGAAAGTTTGGGTTAGATATCTCTTGTAGTTTCTTCAGAACACACAAATTATCTGAAAATGCTTTTGAAGCAATAGACACAAAAACAGCTATAAATCAAAAACCTAATATGATAGACTCAAACTTTAAACTATGTATTGTGTAGATTTACAGGTCCTACTTGCCCAGCAAAAAGGGTTTGAATAGCTCTTGCACTTTTTTTCGAAACGCACACAACTGTTCATGGGCTGAAAAGGCTTTTGGAGCAATAAAAACTTAAAAACTGCTATAACTCAAAAATGCAATAAGATAAGTTCAAACTTTAAAAGACATGTTGTGCAGATGTACAAGCCCCTCTTGCACAGAAAGTTTGGGTTAGATATCTCTTGTAGTTTCTTCAGAACACACAAATTATCTGAAAATGCTTTTGAAGCAATAGACACAAAAACAGCTATAAATCCAAAACCTAATATGATAGACTCAAACTTTAAACTATGTATTGTGTAGATTTACAGGTCCTACTTGCCCTGCAAAAAGGGTTTGAATAGCTCTTGCACTTTTTTCGAAACGCACACAACTGTTCATGGGCTGAAAAGGCTTTTGGAGCAATAAAAACGTAAAAACTGCTATAACTCAAAAATTCAATAAGATAAGTTCAAACTTTAAAAGACATGTTGTGCAGATGTACAAGCCCCTCTTGCACAGAAAGTTTGGGTTAGATATCTCTTGTAGTTTCTTCAGAACACACAAATTATCTGAAAATGCTTTTGAAGCAATAGAAACAAAAACAGCTATAAATCCAAAACCTAATATGATAGACTCAAACTTTGAACTATGTATTGTGTAGATTTACAGGTCCTACTTGCCCAGCAAAAAGGGTTTGAATAGCTCTTGCACTTTTTTTCGAAACGCACACAACTGTTCATGGGCTGAAAAGGCTTTTGGAGCAATAAAAACTTAAAAACTGCTATAACTCAAAAATGCAATAAGATAAGTTCAAACTTTAAAAGACATGTTGTGCAGATGTACAAGCCCCTCTTGCACAGAAAGTTTGGGTTAGATATCTCTTGTAGTTTCTTCAGAACACACAAATTATCTGAAAATGTTTTTGAAGCAATAGACACAAAAACAGCTATAAATCCAAAACCTAATATGATAGACTCAAACTTTAAATTATGTATTGTGTAGATTTACAGGTCCTACTTGCCTAGCAAAAAGGGTTTGAATAGCTCTTTCACTTTTTTTCGAAACGCACACAACTGTTCATGGGCTGAAAAGGCTTTTGGAGCAATAAAAACTTAAAACTGCCATAACTCAAAAATGCAATAAGATAAGTTCAAACTTTAAAAGACATGTTGTGCAGATGTACAAGCCCCTCTTGCACAGAAAGTTTGGGTTAGATATCTCTTGTAGTTTCTTCAGAACACACAAATTATCTGAAAATGCTTTTGAAGCAATAGACACAAAAACAGCTATAAATCCAAAACCTAATATGATAGACTCAAACTTTAAACTATATATTGTGTAGATTTACAGGTCCTACTTGCCCAGCAAAAAGGGTTTGAATAGCTCTTGCACTTTTTTCGAAACTCACAAACAACTGTTCATGGGCTGAAAAGGCTTTTGGAGCAATAAAAACGTTAAAACTGCTATAACTCAAAAATGCAATAAGATAAGTTCAAACTTTAAAAGACATGTTGTGCAGATGTACAAGCCCCTCTTGCACAGAAAGTTTGGGTTAGATATCTCTTGTAGTTTCTTCAGAACACACAAATTATCTGAAAATGTTTTTGAAGCAATAGACACAAAAACAGCTATAAATCCAAAACCTAATATGATAGACTCAAACTTTAAATTATGTATTGTGTAGATTTACAGGTCCTACTTGCCCTGCAAAAAGGGTTTGAATAGCTCTTGCACTTTTTTCGAAACGCACACAACTGTTCATGGGCTGAAAAGGCTTTTGGAGCAATAAAAACGTAAAAACTGCTATAACTCAAAAATTCAATAAGATAAGTTCAAACTTTAAAAGACATGTTGTGCAGATGTACAAGCCCCTCTTGCACAGAAAGTTTGGGTTAGATATCTCTTGTAGTTTCTTCAGAACACACAAATTATCTGAAAATGCTTTTGAAGCAATAGAAACAAAAACAGCTATAAATCCAAAACCTAATATGATAGACTCAAACTTTGAACTATGTATTGTGTAGATTTACAGGTCCTACTTGCCCAGCAAAAAGGGTTTGAATAGCTCTTGCACTTTTTTTCGAAACGCACACAACTGTTCATGGGCTGAAAAGGCTTTTGGAGCAATAAAAACTTAAAAACTGCTATAACTCAAAAATGCAATAAGATAAGTTCAAACTTTAAAAGACATGTTGTGCAGATGTACAAGCCCCTCTTGCACAGAAAGTTTGGGTTAGATATCTCTTGTAGTTTCTTCAGAACACACAAATTATCTGAAAATGTTTTTGAAGCAATAGACACAAAAACAGCTATAAATCCAAAACCTAATATGATAGACTCAAACTTTAAATTATGTATTGTGTAGATTTACAGGTCCTACTTGCCTAGCAAAAAGGGTTTGAATAGCTCTTTCACTTTTTTTCGAAACGCACACAACTGTTCATGGGCTGAAAAGGCTTTTGGAGCAATAAAAACTTAAAACTGCCATAACTCAAAAATGCAATAAGATAAGTTCAAACTTTAAAAGACATGTTGTGCAGATGTACAAGCCCCTCTTGCACAGAAAGTTTGGGTTAGATATCTCTTGTAGTTTCTTCAGAACACACAAATTATCTGAAAATGCTTTTGAAGCAATAGACACAAAAACAGCTATAAATCCAAAACCTAATATGATAGACTCAAACTTTAAACTATATATTGTGTAGATTTACAGGTCCTACTTGCCCAGCAAAAAGGGTTTGAATAGCTCTTGCACTTTTTTCGAAACTCACAAACAACTGTTCATGGGCTGAAAAGGCTTTTGGAGCAATAAAAACGTTAAAACTGCTATAACTCAAAAATGCAATAAGATAAGTTCAAACTTTAAAAGACATGTTGTGCAGATGTACAAGCCCCTCTTGCACAGAAAGTTTGGGTTAGATATCTCTTGTAGTTTCTTCAGAACACACAAATTATCTGAAAATGTTTTTGAAGCAATAGACACAAAAACAGCTATAAATCCAAAACCTAATATGATAGACTCAAACTTTAAATTATGTATTGTGTAGATTTACAGGTCCTACTTGCCTAGCAAAAAGGGTTTGAATAGCTCTTTCACTTTTTTTCGAAACGCACACAACTGTTCATGGGCTGAAAAGGCTTTTGGAGCAATAAAAACTTAAAACTGCCATAACTCAAAAATGCAATAAGATAAGTTCAAACTTTAAAAGACATGTTGTGCAGATGTACAAGCCCCTCTTGCACAGAAAGTTTGGGTTAGATATCTCTTGTAGTTTCTTCAGAACACACAAAATATCTGAAAATGTTTTTGAAGCAATAGACACAAAAACAGCTATAAATCCAAAACCTAATATGATAGACTCAAACTTTAAACTATATATTGTGTAGATTTACAGGTCCTACTTGCCCAGCAAAAAGGGTTTGAATAGCTCTTGCACTTTTTTCGAAACTCACAAACAACTGTTCATGGGCTGAAAAGGCTTTTGGAGCAATAAAAACGTTAAAACTGCTATAACTCAAAAATGCAATAAGATAAGTTCAAACTTTAAAAAATATGTTGTGCAGATGTACAAGCCCCTCTTGCACAGAAAGTTTGGGTTAGATATCTCTTGTAGTTTCTTCAGAACACACAAATTATCTGAAAATGCTTTTGAAGCAATAGACACAAAAACAGCTATAAATCAAAAACCTAATATGATAGACTCAAACTTTGAACTATGTATTGTGTAGATTTACAGGTCCTACTTGCCAAGCAAAAAGGGTTTGAATAGCTCTTGCACTTTTTTTCGAAACGCACACAACTGTTCATGGGCTGAAAAGGCTTTTGGAGCAATAAAAACTTAAAAACTGCTATAACTCAAAAATGCAATAAGATAAGTTCAAACTTTAAAAGACATGTTGTGCAGATGTACAAGCCCCTCTTGCACAGAAAGTTTGGGTTAGATATCTCTTGTAGTTTCTTCAGAACACACAAATTATCTAAAAATGCTTTTGAAGCAATAGACACAAAAACAGCTATAAATCCAAAACCTAATATGATAGACTCCAACTTTGAACTATATATTGTGTAGATTTACAGGTCCTACTTGCCCAGCAAAAAGGGTTCGAATAGCTTTTGCACTTTTTTCGAAAACTCACAAACAACTGTTCATGGGCTGAAAAGGCTTTTGGAGCAATAAAAACTTAAAAACTGCTATAACTCAAAAATGCAATAAGATAAGTTCAAACTTTAAAAAATATGTTGTGCAGATGTACAAGCCCCTCTTGCACAGAAAGTTTGGGTTAGATATCTCTTGTAGTTTCTTCAGAACACACAAATTATCTGAAAATGCTTTTGAAGCAATAGACACAAAAACAGCTATAAATCAAAAACCTAATATGATAGACTCAAACTTTGAACTATGTATTGTGTAGATTTACAGGTCCTACTTGCCCAGCAAAAAGGGTTTGAATAGCTCTTGCACTTTTTTTCGAAACGCACACAACTGTTCATGGGCTGAAAAGGCTTTTGGAGCAATAAAAACTTAAAAACTGCTATAACTCAAAAATGCAATAAGATAAGTTCAAACTTTAAAAAATATGTTGTGCAGATGTACAAGCCCCTCTTGCACAGAAAGTTTGGGTTAGATATCTCTTGTAGTTTCTTCAGAACACACAAATTATCTGAAAATGCTTTTGAAGCAATAGACACAAAAACAGCTATAAATTAAAAACCTAATATGATAGACTCAAACTTTGAACTATGTATTGTGTAGATTTACAGGTCCTACTTGCCCAGCAAAAAGGGTTTGAATAGCTCTTGCACTTTTTTTCGAAACGCACACAACTGTTCATGGGCTGAAAAGGCTTTTGGAGCAATAAAAACGTTAAAACTGCTATAACTCAAAAATGCAATAAGATAAGTTCAAACTTTAAAAGACATGTTGTGCAGATGTACAAGCCCCTCTTGCACAGAAAGTTTGGGTTAGATATCTCTTGTAGTTTCTTCAGAACACACAAATTATCTGAAAATGTTTTTGAAGCAATAGACACAAAAACAGCTATAAATCCAAAACCTAATATGATAGACTCAAACTTTAAATTATGTATTGTGTAGATTTACAGGTCCTACTTGCCTAGCGAAAAGGGTTTGAATAGCTCTTTCACTTTTTTTCGAAACGCACACAACTGTTCATGGGCTGAAAAGGCTTTTGGAGCAATAAAAACGTAAAAACTGCTATAACTCAAAAATGCAATAAGATAAGTTCAAACTTTAAAAGACATGTTGTGCAGATGTACAAGCCCCTCTTGCACAGAAAGTTTGGGTTAGATATCTCTTGTAGTTTCTTCAGAACACACAAATTATCTGAAAATGTTTTTGAAGCAATAGACACAAAAACAGCTATAAATCCAAAACCTAATATGATAGACTCAAACTTTAAACTATTTATTGTGTAGATTTACAGGTCCTACTTGCCTAGCAAAAAGGGTTTGAATAGCTCTTTCACTTTTTTTCGAAACGCACACAACTGTTCATGGGCTGAAAAGGCTTTTGGAGCAATAAAAACTTAAAACTGCCATAACTCAAAAATGCAATAAGATAAGTTCAAACTTTAAAAGACATGTTCTGCAGATGTACAAGCCCCTCTTGCACAGAAAGTTTGGGTTAGATATCTCTTGTAGTTTCTTCAGAACACACAAATTATCTAAAAATGCTTTTGAAGCAATAGACACAAAAACAGCTATAAATCCAAAACCTAATATGATAGACTCCAACTTTGAACTATATATTGTGTAGATTTACAGGTCCTACTTGCCCAGCAAAAAGGGTTCGAATAGCTTTTGCACTTTTTTCGAAAACTCACAAACAACTGTTCATGGGCTGAAAAGGCTTTTGGAGCAATAAAAACTTAAAAACTGCTATAACTCAAAAATGCAATAAGATAAGTTCAAACTTTAAAAAATATGTTGTGCAGATGTACAAGCCCCTCTTGCACAGAAAGTTTGGGTTAGATATCTCTTGTAGTTTCTTCAGAACACACAAATTATCTGAAAATGCTTTTGAAGCAATAGACACAAAAACAGCTATAAATCAAAAACCTAATATGATAGACTCAAACTTTGAACTATGTATTGTGTAGATTTACAGGTCCTACTTGCCCAGCAAAAAGGGTTTGAATAGCTCTTGCACTTTTTTTCGAAACGCACACAACTGTTCATGGGCTGAAAAGGCTTTTGGAGCAATAAAAACTTAAAAACTGCTATAACTCAAAAATGCAATAAGATAAGTTCAAACTTTAAAAAATATGTTGTGCAGATGTACAAGCCCCTCTTGCACAGAAAGTTTGGGTTAGATATCTCTTGTAGTTTCTTCAGAACACACAAATTATCTGAAAATGCTTTTGAAGCAATAGACACAAAAACAGCTATAAATTAAAAACCTAATATGATAGACTCAAACTTTGAACTATGTATTGTGTAGATTTACAGGTCCTACTTGCCCAGCAAAAAGGGTTTGAATAGCTCTTGCACTTTTTTTCGAAACGCACACAACTGTTCATGGGCTGAAAAGGCTTTTGGAGCAATAAAAACGTTAAAACTGCTATAACTCAAAAATGCAATAAGATAAGTTCAAACTTTAAAAGACATGTTGTGCAGATGTACAAGCCCCTCTTGCACAGAAAGTTTGGGTTAGATATCTCTTGTAGTTTCTTCAGAACACACAAATTATCTGAAAATGTTTTTGAAGCAATAGACACAAAAACAGCTATAAATCCAAAACCTAATATGATAGACTCAAACTTTAAATTATGTATTGTGTAGATTTACAGGTCCTACTTGCCTAGCGAAAAGGGTTTGAATAGCTCTTTCACTTTTTTTCGAAACGCACACAACTGTTCATGGGCTGAAAAGGCTTTTGGAGCAATAAAAACGTAAAAACTGCTATAACTCAAAAATGCAATAAGATAAGTTCAAACTTTAAAAGACATGTTGTGCAGATGTACAAGCCCCTCTTGCACAGAAAGTTTGGGTTAGATATCTCTTGTAGTTTCTTCAGAACACACAAATTATCTGAAAATGTTTTTGAAGCAATAGACACAAAAACAGCTATAAATCCAAAACCTAATATGATAGACTCAAACTTTAAACTATTTATTGTGTAGATTTACAGGTCCTACTTGCCTAGCAAAAAGGGTTTGAATAGCTCTTTCACTTTTTTTCGAAACGCACACAACTGTTCATGGGCTGAAAAGGCTTTTGGAGCAATAAAAACTTAAAACTGCCATAACTCAAAAATGCAATAAGATAAGTTCAAACTTTAAAAGACATGTTCTGCAGATGTACAAGCCCCTCTTGCACAGAAAGTTTGGGTTAGATATCTCTTGTAGTTTCTTCAGAACACACAAATTATCTGAAAATGCTTTTGAAGCAATAGACACAAAAACAGCTATAAATCCAAAACCTAATATGATAGACTCAAACTTTAAACTATATATTGTGTAGATTTACAGGTCCTACTTGCCCAGCAAAAAGGGTTTGAATAGCTCTTGCACTTTTTTCGAAACTCACAAACAACTGTTCATTGGCTGAAAAGGCTTTTGGAGCAATAAAAACGTTAAAACTGCTATAACTCAAAAATGCAATAAGATAAGTTCAAACTTTAAAAGACATGTTGTGCAGATGTACAAGCCCCTCTTGCACAGAAAGTTTGGGTTAGATATCTCTTGTAGTTTCTTCAGAACACACAAATGATCTAAAAATGCTTTTGAAGCAATAGACACAAAAACAGCTATAAATCCAAAACCTAATATGATAGACTCCAACTTTGAACTATATATTGTGTAGATTTACAGGTCCTACTTGCCCAGCAAAAAGGGTTCGAATAGCTTTTGCACTTTTTTCGAAAACTCACAAACAACTGTTCATGGGCTGAAAAGGCTTTTGGAGCAATAAAAACTTAAAACTGCCATAACTCAAAAATGCAATAAGATAAGTTCAAACTTTAAAAAATATGTTGTGCAGATGTACAAGCCCCTCTTGCACAGAAAGTTTGGGTTAGATATCTCTTGTAGTTTCTTCAGAACACACAAATTATCTGAAAATGCTTTTGAAGCAATAGACACAAAAACAGCTATAAATCAAAAACCTAATATGATAGACTCAAACTTTAAACTATGTATTGTGTAGATTTACAGGTCCTACTTGCCCAGCAAAAAGGGTTTGAATAGCTCTTGCTCTTTTTTCGAAACGCACACAACTGTTCATGGGCTGAAAAGGCTTTTGGAGCAATAAAAACGTAAAAACTGCTATAACTCAAAAATTCAATAAGATAAGTTCAAACTTTAAAAGACATGTTGTGCAGATGTACAAGCCCCTCTTGCACAGAAAGTTTGGGTTAGATATCTCTTGTAGTTTCTTCAGAACACACAAAATATCTGAAAATGTTTTTGAAGCAATAGACACAAAAACAGCTATAAATCCAAAACCTAATATGATAGACTCAAACTTTAAACTATGTATTGTGTAGATTTACAGGTCCTACTTGCCTAGCAAAAAGGGTTTGAATAGCTCTTTCACTTTTTTTCGAAACGCACACAACTGTTCATGGGCTGAAAAGGCTTTTGGAGCAATAAAAACTTAAAAACTGCTATAACTCAAAAATGCAATAAGATAAGTTCAAACTTTAAAAGACATGTTCTGCAGATGTACAAGCCCCTCTTGCACAGAAAGTTTGGGTTAGATATCTCTTGTAGTTTCTTCAGAACACACAAATTATCTGAAAATGCTTTTGAAGCAATAGACACAAAAACAGCTATAAATCCAAAACCTAATATGATAGACTCAAACTTTAAACTATGTATTGTGTAGATTTACAGGTCCTACTTGCCCTGCAAAAAGGGTTTGAATAGCTCTTGCACTTTTTTCGAAACGCACACAACTGTTCATGGGCTGAAAAGGCTTTTGGAGCAAAAAAAAAAGTAAAAACTGCTATAACTCAAAAATTCAATTAGATAAGTTCAAACTTTAAAAGACATGTTGTGCAGATGTACAAGCCCCTCTTGCACAGAAAGTTTGGGTTAGATATCTCTTGTAGTTTCTTCAGAACACACAAATTATCTGAAAATGCTTTTGAAGCAATAGACACAAAAACAGCTATAAATCCAAAACCTAATATGATAGACTCAAACTTTAAACTATATATTGTGTAGATTTACAGGTCCTACTTGCCCAGCAAAAAAGGTTTGAATAGCTCTTGCACTTTTTTCGAAACTCACAAACAACTGTTCATGGGCTGAAAAGGCTTTTGGAGCAATAAAAACGTTAAAACTGTTATAACTCAAAAATGCAATAAGATAAGTTCAAACTTTAAAAGACATGTTGTGCAGATGTACAAGCCCCTCTTGCACAGAAAGTTTGGGTTAGATATCTCTTGTAGTTTCTTCAGAACACACAAATTATCTGAAAATGCTTTTGAAGCAATAGACACAAAAACAGCTATAAATCCAAAACCTAATATGATAGACTCAAACTTTAAACTATATATTGTGTAGATTTACAGGTCCTACTTGCCCAGCAAAAAGGGTTTGAATAGCTCTTGCACTTTTTTCGAAACTCACAAACAACTGTTCATGGGCTGAAAAGGCTTTTGGAGCAATAAAAACGTTAAAACTGCTATAACTCAAAAATGCAATAAGATAAGTTCAAACTTTAAAAGACATGTTGTGCAGATGTACAAGCCCCTCTTGCACAGAAAGTTTGGGTTAGATATCTCTTGTAGTTTCTTCAGAACACACAAATTATCTGAAAATGCTTTTGAAGCAATAGACACAAAAACAGCTATAAATCCAAAACCTAATATGATAGACTCAAACTTTAAACTATATATTGTGTAGATTTACAGGTCCTACTTGCCCAGCAAAAAGGGTTTGAATAGCTTTTGCACTTTTTTTTCGAAACGCACACAACTGTTCATGGGCTGAAAAGGCTTTTGGAGCAATAAAAACTTAAAAACTGCTATAACTCAAAAATGCAATAAGATAAGTTCAAACTTTAAAAGACATGTTGTGCAGATGTACAAGCCCCTCTTGCACAGAAAGTTTGGGTTAGATATCTCTTGTAGTTTCTTCAGAACACACAAATTATCTGAAAATGTTTTTGAAGCAATAGACACAAAAACAGCTATAAATCCAAAACCTAATATGATAGACTCAAACTTTAAATTATGTATTGTGTAGATTTACAGGTCCTACTTGCCTAGCAAAAAGGGTTTGAATAGCTCTTTCACTTTTTTTCGAAACGCACACAACTGTTCATGGGCTGAAAAGGCTTTTGGAGCAATAAAAACGTAAAAACTGCTATAACTCAAAAATTCAATAAGATAAGTTCAAACTTTAAAAGACATGTTGTGCAGATGTACAAGCCCCTCTTGCACAGAAAGTTTGGGTTAGATATCTCTTGTAGTTTCTTCAGAACACACAAATTATCTGAAAATGTTTTTGAAGCAATAGACACAAAAACAGCTATAAATCCAAAACCTAATATGATAGACTCAAACTTTAAACTATTTATTGTGTAGATTTACAGGTCCTACTTGCCTAGCAAAAAGGGTTTGAATAGCTCTTTCACTTTTTTTCGAAACGCACACAACTGTTCATGGGCTGAAAAGGCTTTTGGAGCAATAAAAACTTAAAACTGCCATAACTCAAAAATGCAATAAGATAAGTTCAAACTTTAAAAGACATGTTCTGCAGATGTACAAGCCCCTCTTGCACAGAAAGTTTGGGTTAGATATCTCTTGTAGTTTCTTCAGAACACACAAATTATCTGAAAATGCTTTTGAAGCAATAGACACAAAAACAGCTATAAATCCAAAACCTAATATGATAGACTCAAACTTTAAACTATATATTGTGTAGATTTACAGGTCCTACTTGCCCAGCAAAAAGGGTTTGAATAGCTCTTGCACTTTTTTCGAAACTCACAAACAACTGTTCATTGGCTGAAAAGGCTTTTGGAGCAATAAAAACGTTAGAACTGCTATAACTCAAAAATGCAATAAGATAAGTTCAAACTTTAAAAGACATGTTGTGCAGATGTACAAGCCCCTCTTGCACAGAAAGTTTGGGTTAGATATCTCTTGTAGTTTCTTCAGAACACACAAATGATCTAAAAATGCTTTTGAAGCAATAGACACAAAAACAGCTATAAATCCAAAACCTAATATGATAGACTCCAACTTTGAACTATATATTGTGTAGATTTACAGGTCCTACTTGCCCAGCAAAAAGGGTTCGAATAGCTTTTGCACTTTTTTTCGAAACGCACACAACTGTTCATGGGCTGAAAAGGCTTTTGGAGCAATAAAAACGTAAAAACTGCTATAACTCAAAAATTCAATAAGATAAGTTCAAACTTTAAAAGACATGTTGTGCAGATGTACAAGCCCCTCTTGCACAGAAAGTTTGGGTTAGATATCTCTTGTAGTTTCTTCAGAACACACAAATTATCTGAAAATGTTTTTGAAGCAATAGACACAAAAACAGCTATAAATCCAAAACCTAATATGATAGACTCAAACTTTAAACTATTTATTGTGTAGATTTACAGGTCCTACTTGCCTAGCAAAAAGGGTTTGAATAGCTCTTTCACTTTTTTTCGAAACGCACACAACTGTTCATGGGCTGAAAAGGCTTTTGGAGCAATAAAAACTTAAAACTGCCATAACTCAAAAATGCAATAAGATAAGTTCAAACTTTAAAAGACATGTTCTGCAGATGTACAAGCCCCTCTTGCACAGAAAGTTTGGGTTAGATATCTCTTGTAGTTTCTTCAGAACACACAAATTATCTGAAAATGCTTTTGAAGCAATAGACACAAAAACAGCTATAAATCCAAAACCTAATATGATAGACTCAAACTTTAAACTATATATTGTGTAGATTTACAGGTCCTACTTGCCCAGCAAAAAGGGTTTGAATAGCTCTTGCACTTTTTTCGAAACTCACAAACAACTGTTCATTGGCTGAAAAGGCTTTTGGAGCAATAAAAACGTTAGAACTGCTATAACTCAAAAATGCAATAAGATAAGTTCAAACTTTAAAAGACATGTTGTGCAGATGTACAAGCCCCTCTTGCACAGAAAGTTTGGGTTAGATATCTCTTGTAGTTTCTTCAGAACACACAAATGATCTAAAAATGCTTTTGAAGCAATAGACACAAAAACAGCTATAAATCCAAAACCTAATATGATAGACTCCAACTTTGAACTATATATTGTGTAGATTTACAGGTCCTACTTGCCCAGCAAAAAGGGTTCGAATAGCTTTTGCACTTTTTTCGAAAACTCACAAACAACTGTTCATGGGCTGAAAAGGCTTTTGGAGCAATAAAAACTTAAAAACTGCTATAACTCAAAAATGCAATAAGATAAGTTCAAACTTTAAAAAATATGTTGTGCAGATGTACAAGCCCCTCTTGCACAGAAAGTTTGGGTTAGATATCTCTTGTAGTTTCTTCAGAACACACAAATTATCTGAAAATGCTTTTGAAGCAATAGACACAAAAACAGCTATAAATCCAAAACCTAATATGATAGACTCAAACTTTAAACTATGTATTGTGTAGATTTACAGGTCCTACTTGCCTAGCAAAAAGGGTTTGAATAGCTCTTTCACTTTTTTTCGAAACGCACACAACTGTTCATGGGCTGAAAAGGCTTTTGGAGCAATAAAAACTTAAAAACTGCTATAACTCAAAAATGCAATAAGATAAGTTCAAACTTTAAAAGACATGTTCTGCAGATGTACAAGCCCCTCTTGCACAGAAAGTTTGGGTTAGATATCTCTTGTAGTTTCTTCAGAACACACAAATTATCTGAAAATGCTTTTGAAGCAATAGACACAAAAACAGCTATAAATCCAAAACCTAATATGATAGACTCAAACTTTAAACTATGTATTGTGTAGATTTACAGGTCCTACTTGCCCTGCAAAAAGGGTTTGAATAGCTCTTGCACTTTTTTCGAAACGCACACAACTGTTCATGGGCTGAAAAGGCTTTTGGAGCAATAAAAACGTAAAAACTGCTATAACTCAAAAATTCAATTAGATAAGTTCAAACTTTAAAAGACATGTTGTGCAGATGTACAAGCCCCTCTTGCACAGAAAGTTTGGGTTAGATATCTCTTGTAGTTTCTTCAGAAAACACAAATTATCTGAAAATGCTTTTGAAGCAATAGACACAAAAACAGCTATAAATCCAAAACCTAATATGATAGACTCAAACTTTAAACTATATATTGTGTAGATTTACAGGTCCTACTTGCCCAGCAAAAAAGGTTTGAATAGCTCTTGCACTTTTTTCGAAACTCACAAACAACTGTTCATGGGCTGAAAAGGCTTTTGGAGCAATAAAAACGTTAAAACTGTTATAACTCAAAAATGCAATAAGATAAGTTCAAACTTTAAAAGACATGTTGTGCAGATGTACAAGCCCCTCTTGCACAGAAAGTTTGGGTTAGATATCTCTTGTAGTTTCTTCAGAACACACAAATTATCTGAAAATGCTTTTGAAGCAATAGACACAAAAACAGCTATAAATCCAAAACCTAATATGATAGACTCAAACTTTAAACTATATATTGTGTAGATTTACAGGTCCTACTTGCCCAGCAAAAAGGGTTTGAATAGCTCTTGCACTTTTTTCGAAACTCACAAACAACTGTTCATGGGCTGAAAAGGCTTTTGGAGCAATAAAAACGTTAAAACTGCTATAACTCAAAAATGCAATAAGATAAGTTCAAACTTTAAAAGACATGTTGTGCAGATGTACAAGCCCCTCTTGCACAGAAAGTTTGGGTTAGATATCTCTTGTAGTTTCTTCAGAACACACAAATTATCTGAAAATGCTTTTGAAGCAATAGACACAAAAACAGCTATAAATCCAAAACCTAATATGATAGACTCAAACTTTAAACTATATATTGTGTAGATTTACAGGTCCTACTTGCCCAGCAAAAAGGGTTTGAATAGCTCTTGCACTTTTTTTCGAAACGCACACAACTGTTCATGGGCTGAAAAGGCTTTAGGAGCAATAAAAACTTAAAAACTGCTATAACTCAAAAATGCAATAAGATAAGTTCAAACTTTAAAAGACATGTTGTGCAGATGTACAAGCCCCTCTTGCACAGAAAGTTTGGGTTAGATATCTCTTGTAGTTTCTTCAGAACACACAAATTATCTGAAAATGTTTTTGAAGCAATAGACACAAAAACAGCTATAAATCCAAAACCTAATATGATAGACTCAAACTTTAAATTATGTATTGTGTAGATTTACAGGTCCTACTTGCCTAGCAAAAAGGGTTTGAATAGCTCTTTCACTTTTTTTCGAAACGCACACAACTGTTCATGGGCTGAAAAGGCTTTTGGAGCAATAAAAACTTAAAACTGCCATAACTCAAAAATGCAATAAGATAAGTTCAAACTTTAAAAGACATGTTGTGCAGATGTACAAGCCCCTCTTGCACAGAAAGTTTGGGTTAGATATCTCTTGTAGTTTCTTCAGAACACACAAATTATCTGAAAATGCTTTTGAAGTAATAGACACAAAAACAGCTATAAATCCAAAACCTAATATGATAGACTCAAACTTTAAACTATATATTGTGTAGATTTACAGGTCCTACTTGCCCTGCAAAAAGGGTTTGAATAGCTCTTGCACTTTTTTCGAAACTCACAAACAACTGTTCATGGGCTGAAAAGGCTTTTGGAGCAATAAAAACGTTAAAACTGCTATAACTCAAAAATGCAATAAGATAAGTTCAAACTTTAAAAGACATGTTGTGCAGATGTACAAGCCCCTCTTGCACAGAAAGTTTGGGTTAGATATCTCTTGTAGTTTCTTCAGAACACACAAATGATCTAAAAATGCTTTTGAAGCAATAGACACAAAAACAGCTATAAATCCAAAACCTAATATGATAGACTCCAACTTTAAACTATATATTGTGTAGATTTACAGGTCCTACTTGCCCAGCAAAAAGGGTTCGAATAGCTTTTGCACTTTTTTCGAAAACTCACAAACAACTGTTCATGGGCTGAAAAGGCTTTTGGAGCAATAAAAACTTAAAAACTGCTATAACTCAAAAATGCAATAAGATAAGTTCAAACTTTAAAAAATATGTTGTGCAGATGTACAAGCCCCTCTTGCACAGAAAGTTTGGGTTAGATATCTCTTGTAGTTTCTTCAGAACACACAAATTATCTGAAAATGCTTTTGAAGCAATAGACACAAAAACAGCTATAACTCAAAAACCTAATATGATAGACTCAAACTTTGAACTATTTATTGTGTAGATTTACAGGTCCTACTTGCCCAGCAAAAAGGGTTTGAATAGCTCTTGCACTTTTTTTCGAAACGCACACAACTGTTCATGGGCTGAAAAGGCTTTTGGAGCAATAAAAACTTAAAAACTGCTATAACTCAAAAATGCAATAAGATAAGTTCAAACTTTAAAAGACATGTTGTGCAGATGTACAAGCCCCTCTTGCACAGAAAGTTTGGGTTAGATATCTCTTGTAGTTTCTTCAGAACACACAAATTATCTAAAAATGCTTTTGAAGCAATAGACACAAAAACAGCTATAAATCCAAAACCTAATATGATAGACTCAAACTTTGAACTATGTATTGTGTAGATTTACAGGTCCTACTTGCCCAGCAAAAAGGGTTTGAATAGCTCTTGCACTTTTTTTCGAAACGCACACAACTGTTCATGGGCTGAAAAGGCTTTTGGAGCAATAAAAACTTAAAAACTGCTATAACTCAAAAATGCAATAAGATAAGTTCAAACTTTAAAAAATATGTTGTGCAGATGTACAAGCCCCTCTTGCACAGAAAGTTTGGGTTAGATATCTCTTGTAGTTTCTTCAGAACACACAAATTATCTGAAAATGCTTTTGAAGCAATAGACACAAAAACAGCTATAAATCAAAAACCTAATATGATAGACTCAAACTTTGAACTATGTATTGTGTAGATTTACAGGTCCTACTTGCCCAGCAAAAAAGGGTTTGAATAGCTCTTGCACTTTTTTTCGAAACGCACACAACTGTTCATGGGCTGAAAAGGCTTTTGGAGCAATAAAAACGTAAAAACTGCTATAACTCAAAAATGCAACAAGATAAGTTCAAACTTTAAAAGACATGTTGTGCAGATGTACAAGCCCCTCTTGCACAGAAAGTTTGGGTTAGATATCTCTTGTAGTTTCTTCAGAACACACAAATGATCTAAAAATGCTTTTGAAGCAATAGACACAAAAACAGCTATAAATCCAAAACCTAATATGATAGACTCCAACTTTGAACTATATATTGTGTAGATTTACAGGTCCTACTTGCCCAGCAAAAAGGGTTCGAATAGCTTTTGCACTTTTTTCGAAAACTCACAAACAACTGTTCATGGGCTGAAAAGGCTTTTGGAGCAATAAAAACTTAAAAACTGCTATAACTCAAAAATGCAATAAGATAAGTTCAAACTTTAAAAAATATGTTGTGCAGATGTACAAGCCCCTCTTGCACAGAAAGTTTGAGTTAGATATCTCTTGTAGTTTCTTCAGAACACACAAATGATCTAAAAATGCTTTTGAAGCAATAGACACAAAAACAGCTATAAATCCAAAACCTAATATTATAGACTCCAACTTTGAACTATATATTGTGTAGATTTACAGGTCCTACTTGCCCAGCAAAAAGGGTTCGAATAGCTTTTGCACTTTTTTCGAAAACTCAGAAACAACTGTTCATGGGCTGAAAAGGCTTTTGGAGCAATAAAAACTTAAAAACTGCTATAACTCAAAAATGCAATAAGATAAGTTCAAACTTTAAAAAATATGTTGTGCAGATGTACAAGCCCCTCTTGCACAGAAAGTTTGGGTTAGATATCTCTTGTAGTTTCTTCAGAAAACACAAATTATCTGAAAATGCTTTTGAAGCAATAGACACAAAAACAGCTATAAATCAAAAACCTAATATGATAGACTCAAACTTTAAACTATGTATTGTGTAGATTTACAGGTCCTACTTGCCCAGCAAAAAGGGTTTGAATAGCTCTTGCTCTTTTTTCGAAACGCACACAACTGTTCATGGGCTGAAAAGGCTTTTGGAGCAATAAAAACGTAAAAACTGCTATAACTCAAAAATTCAATAAGATAAGTTCAAACTTTAAAAGACATGTTGTGCAGATGTACAAGCCCCTCTTGCACAGAAAGTTTGGGTTAGATATCTCTTGTAGTTTCTTCAGAACACACAAAATATCTGAAAATGTTTTTGAAGCAATAGACACAAAAACAGCTATAAATCCAAAACCTAATATGATAGACTCAAACTTTAAACTATATATTGTGTAGATTTACAGGTCCTACTTGCCCAGCAAAAAGGGTTTGAATAGCTCTTGCACTTTTTTCGAAACTCACAAACAACTGTTCATGGGCTGAAAAGGCTTTTGGAGCAATAAAAACGTTAAAACTGCTATAACTCAAAAATGCAATAAGATAAGTTCAAACTTTAAAAGACATGTTGTGCAGATGTACAAGCCCCTCTTGCACAGAAAGTTTGGGTTAGATATCTCTTGTAGTTTCTTCAGAACACACAAATGATCTAAAAATGCTTTTGAAGCAATAGACACAAAAACAGCTATAAATCCAAAACCTAACTTGATAGACTCCAACTTTAAACTATATATTGTGTAGATTTACAGGTCCTACTTGCCCAGCAAAAAGGGTTCGAATAGCTTTTGCACTTTTTTCGAAAACTCACAAACAACTGTTCATGGGCTGAAAAGGCTTTTGGAGCAATACAAACTTAAAAACTGCTATAACTCAAAAATGCAATAAGATAAGTTCAAACTTTAAAAGACATGTTGTGCAGATGTACAAGCCCCTCTTGCACAGAAAGTTTGGGTTAGATATCTCTTGTAGTTTCTTCAGAACACACAAATTATCTAAAAATGCTTTTGAAGCAATAGACACAAAAACAGCTATAAATCCAAAACCTAATATGATAGACTCAAACTTTGAACTATGTATTGTGTAGATTTACAGGTCCTACTTGCCCAGCAAAAAGGGTTTGAATAGCTCTTGCACTTTTTTTCGAAACGCACACAACTGTTCATGGGCTGAAAAGGCTTTTGGAGCAATAAAAACTTAAAAACTGCTATAACTCAAAAATGCAATAAGATAAGTTCAAACTTTAAAAAATATGTTGTGCAGATGTACAAGCCCCTCTTGCACAGAAAGTTTGGGTTAGATATCTCTTGTAGTTTCTTCAGAACACACAAATTATCTGAAAATGCTTTTGAAGCAATAGACACAAAAACAGCTATAAATCAAAAACCTAATATGATAGACTCAAACTTTGAACTATGTATTGTGTAGATTTACAGGTCCTACTTGCCCAGCAAAAAAGGGTTTGAATAGCTCTTGCACTTTTTTTCGAAACGCACACAACTGTTCATGGGCTGAAAAGGCTTTTGGAGCAATAAAAACGTAAAAACTGCTATAACTCAAAAATGCAACAAGATAAGTTCAAACTTTAAAAGACATGTTGTGCAGATGTACAAGCCCCTCTTGCACAGAAAGTTTGGGTTAGATATCTCTTGTAGTTTCTTCAGAACACACAAATGATCTAAAAATGCTTTTGAAGCAATAGACACAAAAACAGCTATAAATCCAAAACCTAATATGATAGACTCCAACTTTGAACTATATATTGTGTAGATTTACAGGTCCTACTTGCCCAGCAAAAAGGGTTCGAATAGCTTTTGCACTTTTTTCGAAAACTCACAAACAACTGTTCATGGGCTGAAAAGGCTTTTGGAGCAATAAAAACTTAAAAACTGCTATAACTCAAAAATGCAATAAGATAAGTTCAAACTTTAAAAAATATGTTGTGCAGATGTACAAGCCCCTCTTGCACAGAAAGTTTGAGTTAGATATCTCTTGTAGTTTCTTCAGAACACACAAATGATCTAAAAATGCTTTTGAAGCAATAGACACAAAAACAGCTATAAATCCAAAACCTAATATGATAGACTCCAACTTTGAACTATATATTGTGTAGATTTACAGGTCCTACTTGCCCAGCAAAAAGGGTTCGAATAGCTTTTGCACTTTTTTCGAAAACTCACAAACAACTGTTCATGGGCTGAAAAGGCTTTTGGAGCAATAAAAACTTAAAAACTGCTATAACTCAAAAATGCAATAAGATAAGTTCAAACTTTAAAAAATATGTTGTGCAGATGTACAAGCCCCTCTTGCACAGAAAGTTTGGGTTAGATATCTCTTGTAGTTTCTTCAGAAAACACAAATTATCTGAAAATGCTTTTGAAGCAATAGACACAAAAACAGCTATAAATCAAAAACCTAATATGATAGACTCAAACTTTAAACTATGTATTGTGTAGATTTACAGGTCCTACTTGCCCAGCAAAAAGGGTTTGAATAGCTCTTGCTCTTTTTTCGAAACGCACACAACTGTTCATGGGCTGAAAAGGCTTTTGGAGCAATAAAAACGTAAAAACTGCTATAACTCAAAAATTCAATAAGATAAGTTCAAACTTTAAAAGACATGTTGTGCAGATGTACAAGCCCCTCTTGCACAGAAAGTTTGGGTTAGATATCTCTTGTAGTTTCTTCAGAACACACAAAATATCTGAAAATGTTTTTGAAGCAATAGACACAAAAACAGCTATAAATCCAAAACCTAATATGATAGACTCAAACTTTAAACTATATATTGTGTAGATTTACAGGTCCTACTTGCCCAGCAAAAAGGGTTTGAATAGCTCTTGCACTTTTTTCGAAACTCACAAACAACTGTTCATGGGCTGAAAAGGCTTTTGGAGCAATAAAAACGTTAAAACTGCTATAACTCAAAAATGCAATAAGATAAGTTCAAACTTTAAAAGACATGTTGTGCAGATGTACAAGCCCCTCTTGCACAGAAAGTTTGGGTTAGATATCTCTTGTAGTTTCTTCAGAACACACAAATGATCTAAAAATGCTTTTGAAGCAATAGACACAAAAACAGCTATAAATCCAAAACCTAATGTGATAGACTCCAACTTTAAACTATATATTGTGTAGATTTACAGGTCCTACTTGCCCAGCAAAAAGGGTTCGAATAGCTTTTGCACTTTTTTCGAAAACTCACAAACAACTGTTCATGGGCTGAAAAGGCTTTTGGAGCAATACAAACTTAAAAACTGCTATAACTCAAAAATGCAATAAGATAAGTTCAAACTTTAAAAAATATGTTGTGCAGATGTACAAGCCCCTCTTGCACAGAAAGTTTGGGTTAGATATCTCTTGTAGTTTCTTCAGAACACACAAATTATCTGAAAATGCTTTTGAAGCAATAGACACAAAAACAGCTATAAATCAAAAACCTAATATGATAGACTCAAACTTTGAACTATGTATTGTGTAGATTTACAGGTCCTACTTGCCAAGCAAAAAGGGTTTGAATAGCTCTTGCACTTTTTTTCGAAACGCACACAACTGTTCATGGGCTGAAAAGGCTTTTGGAGCAATAAAAACTTAAAAACTGCTATAACTCAAAAATGCAATAAGATAAGTTCAAACTTTAAAAGACATGTTGTGCAGATGTACAAGCCCCTCTTGCACAGAAAGTTTGGGTTAGATATCTCTTGTAGTTTCTTCAGAACACACAAATTATCTAAAAATGCTTTTGAAGCAATAGACACAAAAACAGCTATAAATCCAAAACCTAATATGATAGACTCCAACTTTGAACTATATATTGTGTAGATTTACAGGTCCTACTTGCCCAGCAAAAAGGGTTCGAATAGCTTTTGCACTTTTTTCGAAAACTCACAAACAACTGTTCATGGGCTGAAAAGGCTTTTGGAGCAATAAAAACTTAAAAACTGCTATAACTCAAAAATGCAATAAGATAAGTTCAAACTTTAAAAAATATGTTGTGCAGATGTACAAGCCCCTCTTGCACAGAAAGTTTGGGTTAGATATCTCTTGTAGTTTCTTCAGAACACACAAATTATCTGAAAATGCTTTTGAAGCAATAGACACAAAAACAGCTATAAATCAAAAACCTAATATGATAGACTCAAACTTTGAACTATGTATTGTGTAGATTTACAGGTCCTACTTGCCCAGCAAAAAGGGTTTGAATAGCTCTTGCACTTTTTTTCGAAACGCACACAACTGTTCATGGGCTGAAAAGGCTTTTGGAGCAATAAAAACTTAAAAACTGCTATAACTCAAAAATGCAATAAGATAAGTTCAAACTTTAAAAAATATGTTGTGCAGATGTACAAGCCCCTCTTGCACAGAAAGTTTGGGTTAGATATCTCTTGTAGTTTCTTCAGAACACACAAATTATCTGAAAATGCTTTTGAAGCAATAGACACAAAAACAGCTATAAATCCAAAACCTAATATGATAGACTCAAACTTTAAACTATGTATTGTGTAGATTTACAGGTCCTACTTGCCTAGCAAAAAGGGTTTGAATAGCTCTTTCACTTTTTTTCGAAACGCACACAACTGTTCATGGGCTGAAAAGGCTTTTGGAGCAATAAAAACTTAAAAACTGCTATAACTCAAAAATGCAATAAGATAAGTTCAAACTTTAAAAGACATGTTCTGCAGATGTACAAGCCCCTCTTGCACAGAAAGTTTGGGTTAGATATCTCTTGTAGTTTCTTCAGAACACACAAATTATCTGAAAATGCTTTTGAAGCAATAGACACAAAAACAGCTATAAATCCAAAACCTAATATGATAGACTCAAACTTTAAACTATGTATTGTGTAGATTTACAGGTCCTACTTGCCCTGCAAAAAGGGTTTGAATAGCTCTTGCACTTTTTTCGAAACGCACACAACTGTTCATGGGCTGAAAAGGCTTTTGGAGCAATAAAAACGTAAAAACTGCTATAACTCAAAAATTCAATTAGATAAGTTCAAACTTTAAAAGACATGTTGTGCAGATGTACAAGCCCCTCTTGCACAGAAAGTTTGGGTTAGATATCTCTTGTAGTTTCTTCAGAAAACACAAATTATCTGAAAATGCTTTTGAAGCAATAGACACAAAAACAGCTATAAATCCAAAACCTAATATGATAGACTCAAACTTTAAACTATATATTGTGTAGATTTACAGGTCCTACTTGCCCAGCAAAAAAGGTTTGAATAGCTCTTGCACTTTTTTCGAAACTCACAAACAACTGTTCATGGGCTGAAAAGGCTTTTGGAGCAATAAAAACGTTAAAACTGTTATAACTCAAAAATGCAATAAGATAAGTTCAAACTTTAAAAGACATGTTGTGCAGATGTACAAGCCCCTCTTGCACAGAAAGTTTGGGTTAGATATCTCTTGTAGTTTCTTCAGAACACACAAATTATCTGAAAATGCTTTTGAAGCAATAGACACAAAAACAGCTATAAATCAAAAACCTAATATGATAGACTCAAACTTTGAACTATGTATTGTGTAGATTTACAGGTCCTACTTGCCCAGCAAAAAAGGGTTTGAATAGCTCTTGCACTTTTTTTCGAAACGCACACAACTGTTCATGGGCTGAAAAGGCTTTTGGAGCAATAAAAACGTAAAAACTGCTATAACTCAAAAATGCAACAAGATAAGTTCAAACTTTAAAAGACATGTTGTGCAGATGTACAAGCCCCTCTTGCACAGAAAGTTTGGGTTAGATATCTCTTGTAGTTTCTTCAGAACACACAAATGATCTAAAAATGCTTTTGAAGCAATAGACACAAAAACAGCTATAAATCCAAAACCTAATATGATAGACTCCAACTTTGAACTATATATTGTGTAGATTTACAGGTCCTACTTGCCCAGCAAAAAGGGTTCGAATAGCTTTTGCACTTTTTTCGAAAACTCACAAACAACTGTTCATGGGCTGAAAAGGCTTTTGGAGCAATAAAAACTTAAAAACTGCTATAACTCAAAAATGCAATAAGATAAGTTCAAACTTTAAAAAATATGTTGTGCAGATGTACAAGCCCCTCTTGCACAGAAAGTTTGAGTTAGATATCTCTTGTAGTTTCTTCAGAACACACAAATGATCTAAAAATGCTTTTGAAGCAATAGACACAAAAACAGCTATAAATCCAAAACCTAATATGATAGACTCCAACTTTGAACTATATATTGTGTAGATTTACAGGTCCTACTTGCCCAGCAAAAAGGGTTCGAATAGCTTTTGCACTTTTTTCGAAAACTCACAAACAACTGTTCATGGGCTGAAAAGGCTTTTGGAGCAATAAAAACTTAAAAACTGCTATAACTCAAAAATGCAATAAGATAAGTTCAAACTTTAAAAAATATGTTGTGCAGATGTACAAGCCCCTCTTGCACAGAAAGTTTGGGTTAGATATCTCTTGTAGTTTCTTCAGAAAACACAAATTATCTGAAAATGCTTTTGAAGCAATAGACACAAAAACAGCTATAAATCAAAAACCTAATATGATAGACTCAAACTTTAAACTATGTATTGTGTAGATTTACAGGTCCTACTTGCCCAGCAAAAAGGGTTTGAATAGCTCTTGCTCTTTTTTCGAAACGCACACAACTGTTCATGGGCTGAAAAGGCTTTTGGAGCAATAAAAACGTAAAAACTGCTATAACTCAAAAATTCAATAAGATAAGTTCAAACTTTAAAAGACATGTTGTGCAGATGTACAAGCCCCTCTTGCACAGAAAGTTTGGGTTAGATATCTCTTGTAGTTTCTTCAGAACACACAAAATATCTGAAAATGTTTTTGAAGCAATAGACACAAAAACAGCTATAAATCCAAAACCTAATATGATAGACTCAAACTTTAAACTATATATTGTGTAGATTTACAGGTCCTACTTGCCCAGCAAAAAGGGTTTGAATAGCTCTTGCACTTTTTTCGAAACTCACAAACAACTGTTCATGGGCTGAAAAGGCTTTTGGAGCAATAAAAACGTTAAAACTGCTATAACTCAAAAATGCAATAAGATAAGTTCAAACTTTAAAAGACATGTTGTGCAGATGTACAAGCCCCTCTTGCACAGAAAGTTTGGGTTAGATATCTCTTGTAGTTTCTTCAGAACACACAAATGATCTAAAAATGCTTTTGAAGCAATAGACACAAAAACAGCTATAAATCCAAAACCTAATGTGATAGACTCCAACTTTAAACTATATATTGTGTAGATTTACAGGTCCTACTTGCCCAGCAAAAAGGGTTCGAATAGCTTTTGCACTTTTTTCGAAAACTCACAAACAACTGTTCATGGGCTGAAAAGGCTTTTGGAGCAATACAAACTTAAAAACTGCTATAACTCAAAAATGCAATAAGATAAGTTCAAACTTTAAAAAATATGTTGTGCAGATGTACAAGCCCCTCTTGCACAGAAAGTTTGGGTTAGATATCTCTTGTAGTTTCTTCAGAACACACAAATTATCTGAAAATGCTTTTGAAGCAATAGACACAAAAACAGCTATAAATCAAAAACCTAATATGATAGACTCAAACTTTGAACTATGTATTGTGTAGATTTACAGGTCCTACTTGCCAAGCAAAAAGGGTTTGAATAGCTCTTGCACTTTTTTTCGAAACGCACACAACTGTTCATGGGCTGAAAAGGCTTTTGGAGCAATAAAAACTTAAAAACTGCTATAACTCAAAAATGCAATAAGATAAGTTCAAACTTTAAAAGACATGTTGTGCAGATGTACAAGCCCCTCTTGCACAGAAAGTTTGGGTTAGATATCTCTTGTAGTTTCTTCAGAACACACAAATTATCTAAAAATGCTTTTGAAGCAATAGACACAAAAACAGCTATAAATCCAAAACCTAATATGATAGACTCCAACTTTGAACTATATATTGTGTAGATTTACAGGTCCTACTTGCCCAGCAAAAAGGGTTCGAATAGCTTTTGCACTTTTTTCGAAAACTCACAAACAACTGTTCATGGGCTGAAAAGGCTTTTGGAGCAATAAAAACTTAAAAACTGCTATAACTCAAAAATGCAATAAGATAAGTTCAAACTTTAAAAAATATGTTGTGCAGATGTACAAGCCCCTCTTGCACAGAAAGTTTGGGTTAGATATCTCTTGTAGTTTCTTCAGAACACACAAATTATCTGAAAATGCTTTTGAAGCAATAGACACAAAAACAGCTATAAATCAAAAACCTAATATGATAGACTCAAACTTTGAACTATGTATTGTGTAGATTTACAGGTCCTACTTGCCCAGCAAAAAGGGTTTGAATAGCTCTTGCACTTTTTTTCGAAACGCACACAACTGTTCATGGGCTGAAAAGGCTTTTGGAGCAATAAAAACTTAAAAACTGCTATAACTCAAAAATGCAATAAGATAAGTTCAAACTTTAAAAAATATGTTGTGCAGATGTACAAGCCCCTCTTGCACAGAAAGTTTGGGTTAGATATCTCTTGTAGTTTCTTCAGAACACACAAATTATCTGAAAATGCTTTTGAAGCAATAGACACAAAAACAGCTATAAATCCAAAACCTAATATGATAGACTCAAACTTTAAACTATGTATTGTGTAGATTTACAGGTCCTACTTGCCTAGCAAAAAGGGTTTGAATAGCTCTTTCACTTTTTTTCGAAACGCACACAACTGTTCATGGGCTGAAAAGGCTTTTGGAGCAATAAAAACTTAAAAACTGCTATAACTCAAAAATGCAATAAGATAAGTTCAAACTTTAAAAGACATGTTCTGCAGATGTACAAGCCCCTCTTGCACAGAAAGTTTGGGTTAGATATCTCTTGTAGTTTCTTCAGAACACACAAATTATCTGAAAATGCTTTTGAAGCAATAGACACAAAAACAGCTATAAATCCAAAACCTAATATGATAGACTCAAACTTTAAACTATGTATTGTGTAGATTTACAGGTCCTACTTGCCCTGCAAAAAGGGTTTGAATAGCTCTTGCACTTTTTTCGAAACGCACACAACTGTTCATGGGCTGAAAAGGCTTTTGGAGCAATAAAAACGTAAAAACTGCTATAACTCAAAAATTCAATTAGATAAGTTCAAACTTTAAAAGACATGTTGTGCAGATGTACAAGCCCCTCTTGCACAGAAAGTTTGGGTTAGATATCTCTTGTAGTTTCTTCAGAAAACACAAATTATCTGAAAATGCTTTTGAAGCAATAGACACAAAAACAGCTATAAATCCAAAACCTAATATGATAGACTCAAACTTTAAACTATATATTGTGTAGATTTACAGGTCCTACTTGCCCAGCAAAAAAGGTTTGAATAGCTCTTGCACTTTTTTCGAAACTCACAAACAACTGTTCATGGGCTGAAAAGGCTTTTGGAGCAATAAAAACGTTAAAACTGTTATAACTCAAAAATGCAATAAGATAAGTTCAAACTTTAAAAGACATGTTGTGCAGATGTACAAGCCCCTCTTGCACAGAAAGTTTGGGTTAGATATCTCTTGTAGTTTCTTCAGAACACACAAATTATCTGAAAATGCTTTTGAAGCAATAGACACAAAAACAGCTATAAATCCAAAACCTAATATGATAGACTCAAACTTTAAACTATATATTGTGTAGATTTACAGGTCCTACTTGCCCAGCAAAAAGGGTTTGAATAGCTCTTGCACTTTTTTCGAAACTCACAAACAACTGTTCATGGGCTGAAAAGGCTTTTGGAGCAATAAAAACGTTAAAACTGCTATAACTCAAAAATGCAATAAGATAAGTTCAAACTTTAAAAGACATGTTGTGCAGATGTACAAGCCCCTCTTGCACAGAAAGTTTGGGTTAGATATCTCTTGTAGTTTCTTCAGAACACACAAATTATCTGAAAATGCTTTTGAAGCAATAGACACAAAAACAGCTATAAATCCAAAACCTAATATGATAGACTCAAACTTTAAACTATATATTGTGTAGATTTACAGGTCCTACTTGCCCAGCAAAAAGGGTTTGAATAGCTCTTGCACTTTTTTTCGAAACGCACACAACTGTTCATGGGCTGAAAAGGCTTTAGGAGCAATAAAAACTTAAAAACTGCTATAACTCAAAAATGCAATAAGATAAGTTCAAACTTTAAAAGACATGTTGTGCAGATGTACAAGCCCCTCTTGCACAGAAAGTTTGGGTTAGATATCTCTTGTAGTTTCTTCAGAACACACAAATTATCTGAAAATGTTTTTGAAGCAATAGACACAAAAACAGCTATAAATCCAAAACCTAATATGATAGACTCAAACTTTAAATTATGTATTGTGTAGATTTACAGGTCCTACTTGCCTAGCAAAAAGGGTTTGAATAGCTCTTTCACTTTTTTTCGAAACGCACACAACTGTTCATGGGCTGAAAAGGCTTTTGGAGCAATAAAAACTTAAAACTGCCATAACTCAAAAATGCAATAAGATAAGTTCAAACTTTAAAAGACATGTTGTGCAGATGTACAAGCCCCTCCTGCACAGAAAGTTTGGGTTAGATATCTCTTGTAGTTTCTTCAGAACACACAAATTATCTGAAAATGCTTTTGAAGTAATAGACACAAAAACAGCTATAAATCCAAAACCTAATATGATAGACTCAAACTTTAAACTATATATTGTGTAGATTTACAGGTCCTACTTGCCCTGCAAAAAGGGTTTGAATAGCTCTTGCACTTTTTTCGAAACTCACAAACAACTGTTCATGGGCTGAAAAGGCTTTTGGAGCAATAAAAACGTTAAAACTGCTATAACTCAAAAATGCAATAAGATAAGTTCAAACTTTAAAAGACATGTTGTGCAGATGTACAAGCCCCTCTTGCACAGAAAGTTTGGGTTAGATATCTCTTGTAGTTTCTTCAGAACACACAAATGATCTAAAAATGCTTTTGAAGCAATAGACACAAAAACAGCTATAAATCCAAAACCTAATATGATAGACTCCAACTTTAAACTATATATTGTGTAGATTTACAGGTCCTACTTGCCCAGCAAAAAGGGTTCGAATAGCTTTTGCACTTTTTTCGAAAACTCACAAACAACTGTTCATGGGCTGAAAAGGCTTTTGGAGCAATAAAAACTTAAAAACTGCTATAACTCAAAAATGCAATAAGATAAGTTCAAACTTTAAAAAATATGTTGTGCAGATGTACAAGCCCCTCTTGCACAGAAAGTTTGGGTTAGATATCTCTTGTAGTTTCTTCAGAACACACAAATTATCTGAAAATGCTTTTGAAGCAATAGACACAAAA
This sequence comes from Eucyclogobius newberryi, assembly GCF_026437365.1. Classification (NCBI taxonomy): domain Eukaryota; kingdom Metazoa; phylum Chordata; class Actinopteri; order Gobiiformes; family Gobiidae; genus Eucyclogobius; species Eucyclogobius newberryi. The sequence continues at coordinate 14,359,935 of NW_027316532.1, forward strand.
ACAGCTATAACTCAAACTTTGAACTATTTATTGTGTAGATTTACAGGTCCTACTTGCCCAGCAAAAAGGGTTTGAATAGCTCTTGCACTTTTTTTCGAAACGCACACAACTGTTCATGGGCTGAAAAGGCTTTTGGAGCAATAAAAACTTAAAAACTGCTATAACTCAAAAATGCAATAAGATAAGTTCAAACTTTAAAAGACATGTTGTGCAGATGTACAAGCCCCTCTTGCACAGAAAGTTTGGGTTAGATATCTCTTGTAGTTTCTTCAGAACACACAAATTATCTAAAAATGCTTTTGAAGCAATAGACACAAAAACAGCTATAAATCCAAAACCTAATATGATAGACTCAAACTTTGAACTATGTATTGTGTAGATTTACAGGTCCTACTTGCCCAGCAAAAAGGGTTTGAATAGCTCTTGCACTTTTTTTCGAAACGCACACAACTGTTCATGGGCTGAAAAGGCTTTTGGAGCAATAAAAACTTAAAAACTGCTATAACTCAAAAATGCAATAAGATAAGTTCAAACTTTAAAAAATATGTTGTGCAGATGTACAAGCCCCTCTTGCACAGAAAGTTTGGGTTAGATATCTCTTGTAGTTTCTTCAGAACACACAAATTATCTGAAAATGCTTTTGAAGCAATAGACACAAAAACAGCTATAAATCAAAAACCTAATATGATAGACTCAAACTTTGAACTATGTATTGTGTAGATTTACAGGTCCTACTTGCCCAGCAAAAAAGGGTTTGAATAGCTCTTGCACTTTTTTTCGAAACGCACACAACTGTTCATGGGCTGAAAAGGCTTTTGGAGCAATAAAAACGTAAAAACTGCTATAACTCAAAAATGCAACAAGATAAGTTCAAACTTTAAAAGACATGTTGTGCAGATGTACAAGCCCCTCTTGCACAGAAAGTTTGGGTTAGATATCTCTTGTAGTTTCTTCAGAACACACAAATGATCTAAAAATGCTTTTGAAGCAATAGACACAAAAACAGCTATAAATCCAAAACCTAATATGATAGACTCCAACTTTGAACTATATATTGTGTAGATTTACAGGTCCTACTTGCCCAGCAAAAAGGGTTCGAATAGCTTTTGCACTTTTTTCGAAAACTCACAAACAACTGTTCATGGGCTGAAAAGGCTTTTGGAGCAATAAAAACTTAAAAACTGCTATAACTCAAAAATGCAATAAGATAAGTTCAAACTTTAAAAAATATGTTGTGCAGATGTACAAGCCCCTCTTGCACAGAAAGTTTGAGTTAGATATCTCTTGTAGTTTCTTCAGAACACACAAATGATCTAAAAATGCTTTTGAAGCAATAGACACAAAAACAGCTATAAATCCAAAACCTAATATGATAGACTCAAACTTTAAACTATGTATTGTGTAGATTTACAGGTCCTACTTGCCCAGCAAAAAGGGTTTGAATAGCTCTTGCTCTTTTTTCGAAACGCACACAACTGTTCATGGGCTGAAAAGGCTTTTGGAGCAATAAAAACGTAAAAACTGCTATAACTCAAAAATTCAATAAGATAAGTTCAAACTTTAAAAGACATGTTGTGCAGATGTACAAGCCCCTCTTGCACAGAAAGTTTGGGTTAGATATCTCTTGTAGTTTCTTCAGAACACACAAAATATCTGAAAATGTTTTTGAAGCAATAGACACAAAAACAGCTATAAATCCAAAACCTAATATGATAGACTCAAACTTTAAACTATGTATTGTGTAGATTTACAGGTCCTACTTGCCTAGCAAAAAGGGTTTGAATAGCTCTTTCACTTTTTTTCGAAACGCACACAACTGTTCATGGGCTGAAAAGGCTTTTGGAGCAATAAAAACTTAAAAACTGCTATAACTCAAAAATGCAATAAGATAAGTTCAAACTTTAAAAGACATGTTCTGCAGATGTACAAGCCCCTCTTGCACAGAAAGTTTGGGTTAGATATCTCTTGTAGTTTCTTCAGAACACACAAATTATCTGAAAATGCTTTTGAAGCAATAGACACAAAAACAGCTATAAATCCAAAACCTAATATGATAGACTCAAACTTTAAACTATGTATTGTGTAGATTTACAGGTCCTACTTGCCCTGCAAAAAGGGTTTGAATGGCTCTTGCACTTTTTTCGAAACGCACACAACTGTTCATGGGCTGAAAAGGCTTTTGGAGCAATAAAAACGTAAAAACTGCTATAACTCAAAAATTCAATAAGATAAGTTCAAACTTTAAAAGACATGTTGTGCAGATGTACAAGCCCCTCTTGCACAGAAAGTTTGGGTTAGATATCTCTTGTAGTTTCTTCAGAACACACAAATTATCTGAAAATGCTTTTGAAGCAATAGACACAAAAACAGCTATAAATCCAAAACCTAATATGATAGACTCAAACTTTAAACTATATATTGTGTAGATTTACAGGTCCTACTTGCCCAGCAAAAAAGGTTTGAATAGCTCTTGCACTTTTTTCGAAACTCACAAACAACTGTTCATGGGCTGAAAAGGCTTTTGGAGCAATAAAAACGTTAAAACTGTTATAACTCAAAAATGCAATAAGATAAGTTCAAACTTTAAAAGACATGTTGTGCAGATGTACAAGCCCCTCTTGCACAGAAAGTTTGGGTTAGATATCTCTTGTAGTTTCTTGAGAACACACAAATTATCTGAAAATGCTTTTGAAGCAATAGACACAAAAACAGCTATAAATCCAAAACCTAATATGATAGACTCAAACTTTAAACTATATATTGTGTAGATTTACAGGTCCTACTTGCCCAGCAAAAAGGGTTTGAATAGCTCTTGCACTTTTTTCGAAACTCACAAACAACTGTTCATGGGCTGAAAAGGCTTTTGGAGCAATAAAAACGTTAAAACTGTTATAACTCAAAAATGCAATAAGATAAGTTCAAACTTTAAAAGACATGTTGTGCAGATGTACAAGCCCCTCTTGCACAGAAAGTTTGGGTTAGATATCTCTTGTAGTTTCTTGAGAACACACAAATTATCTGAAAATGCTTTTGAAGCAATAGACACAAAAACAGCTATAAATCCAAAACCTAATATGATAGACTCAAACTTTAAACTATATATTGTGTAGATTTACAGGTCCTACTTGCCCAGCAAAAAGGGTTTGAATAGCTCTTGCACTTTTTTCGAAACTCACAAACAACTGTTCATGGGCTGAAAAGGCTTTTGGAGCAATAAAAACGTTAAAACTGCTATAACTCAAAAATGCAATAAGATAAGTTCAAACTTTAAAAAATATGTTGTGCAGATGTACAAGCCCCTCTTGCACAGAAAGTTTGGGTTAGATATCTCTTGTAGTTTCTTCAGAACACACAAAATATCTGAAAATGTTTTTGAAGCAATAGACACAAAAACAGCTATAAATCCAAAACCTAATATGATAGACTCAAACTTTAAACTATGTATTGTGTAGATTTACAGGTCCTACTTGCCTAGCAAAAAGGGTTTGAATAGCTCTTTCACTTTTTTTCGAAACGCACACAACTGTTCATGGGCTGAAAAGGCTTTTGGAGCAATAAAAACTTAAAAACTGCTATAACTCAAAAATGCAATAAGATAAGTTCAAACTTTAAAAAATATGTTGTGCAGATGTACAAGCCCCTCTTGCACAGAAAGTTTGGGTTAGATATCTCTTGTAGTTTCTTCAGAACACACAAATTATCTGAAAATGCTTTTGAAGCAATAGACACAAAAACAGCTATAAATCCAAAACCTAATATGATAGACTCAAACTTTAAACTATGTATTGTGTAGATTTACAGGTCCTACTTGCCCTGCAAAAAGGGTTTGAATAGCTCTTGCACTTTTTTTCGAAACGCACACAACTGTTCATGGGCTGAAAAGGCTTTTGGAGCAATAAAAACTTAAAAACTGCTATAACTCAAAAATGCAATAAGATAAGTTCAAACTTTAAAAGACATGTTGTGCAGATGTACAAACCCCTCTTGCATAGAAAGTTTGGGTTAGATATCTCTTGTAGTTTCTTCAGAACACACAAATTATCTGAAAATGTTTTTGAAGCAATAGACACAAAAACAGCTATAAATCCAAAACCTAATATGATAGACTCAAACTTTAAATTATGTATTGTGTAGATTTACAGGTCCTACTTGCCTAGCAAAAAGGGTTTGAATAGCTCTTGCACTTTTTTCGAAACTCACAAACAACTGTTCATGGGCTGAAAAGGCTTTTGGAGCAATAAAAACGTTAAAACTGCTATAACTCAAAAATGCAATAAGATAAGTTCAAACTTTAAAAAATATGTTGTGCAGATGTACAAGCCCCTCTTGCACAGAAAGTTTGGGTTAGATATCTCTTGTAGTTTCTTCAGAACACACAAATTATCTGAAAATGCTTTTGAAGCAATAGACACAAAAACAGCTATAAATCAAAAACCTAATATGATAGACTCAAACTTTAAACTATGTATTGTGTAGATTTACAGGTCCTACTTGCCCAGCAAAAAGGGTTTGAATAGCTCTTGCTCTTTTTTCGAAACGCACACAACTGTTCATGGGCTGAAAAGGCTTTTGGAGCAAAAAAAACGTAAAAACTGCTATAACTCAAAAATTCAATAAGATAAGTTCAAACTTCAAAAGACATGTTGTGCAGATGTACAAGCCCCTCTTGCACAGAAAGTTTGGGTTAGATATCTCTTGTAGTTTCTTCAGAACACACAAAATATCTGAAAATGTTTTTGAAGCAATAGACACAAAAACAGCTATAAATCCAAAACCTAATATGATAGACTCAAACTTTAAACTATGTATTGTGTAGATTTACAGGTCCTACTTGCCTAGCAAAAAGGGTTTGAATAGCTCTTTCACTTTTTTTCGAAACGCACACAACTGTTCATGGGCTGAAAAGGCTTTTGGAGCAATAAAAACTTAAAAACTGCTATAACTCAAAAATGCAATAAGATAAGTTCAAACTTTAAAAAATATGTTGTGCAGATGTACAAGCCCCTCTTGCACAGAAAGTTTGGGTTAGATATCTCTTGTAGTTTCTTCAGAACACACAAATTATCTGAAAATGCTTTTGAAGCAATAGACACAAAAACAGCTATAAATCCAAAACCTAATATGATAGACTCAAACTTTAAACTATGTATTGTGTAGATTTACAGGTCCTACTTGCCCTGCAAAAAGGGTTTGAATAGCTCTTGCACTTTTTTTCGAAACGCACACAACTGTTCATGGGCTGAAAAGGCTTTTGGAGCAATAAAAACTTAAAAACTGCTATAACTCAAAAATGCAATAAGATAAGTTCAAACTTTAAAAGACATGTTGTGCAGATGTACAAACCCCTCTTGCATAGAAAGTTTGGGTTAGATATCTCTTGTAGTTTCTTCAGAACACACAAATTATCTGAAAATGTTTTTGAAGCAATAGACACAAAAACAGCTATAAATCCAAAACCTAATATGATAGACTCAAACTTTAAATTATGTATTGTGTAGATTTACAGGTCCTACTTGCCTAGCAAAAAGGGTTTGAATAGCTCTTTCACTTTTTTTCGAAACGCACACAACTGTTCATGGGCTGAAAAGGCTTTTGGAGCAATGAAAAACTTAAAACTGCCATAACTCAAAAATGCAATAAGATAAGTTCAAACTTTAAAAGACATGTTGTGCAGATGTACAAGCCCCTCTTGCACAGAAAGTTTGGGTTAGATATCTCTTGTAGTTTCTTCAGAACACACAAATTATCTGAAAATGCTTTTGAAGCAATAGACACAAAAACAGCTATAAATCCAAAACCTAATATGATAGACTCAAACTTTAAACTATATATTGTGTAGATTTACAGGTCCTACTTGCCCAGCAAAAAGGGTTTGAATAGCTCTTGCACTTTTTTCGAAACTCACAAACAACTGTTCATGGGCTGAAAAGGCTTTTGGAGCAATAAAAACGTTAAAACTGCTATAACTCAAAAATGCAATAAGATAAGTTCAAACTTTAAAAGACATGTTGTGCAGATGTACAAGCCCCTCTTGCACAGAAAGTTTGGGTTAGATATCTCTTGTAGTTTCTTCAGAACACACAAATGATCTAAAAATGCTTTTGAAGCAATAGACACAAAAACAGCTATAAATCCAAAACCTAATATGATAGACTCCAACTTTAAACTATATATTGTGTAGATTTACAGGTCCTACTTGCCCAGCAAAAAGGGTTCGAATAGCTTTTGCACTTTTTTCGAAAACTCACAAACAACTGTTCATGGGCTGAAAAGGCTTTTGGAGCAATAAAAACTTAAAAACTGCTATAACTCAAAAATGCAATAAGATAAGTTCAAACTTTAAAAAATATGTTGTGCAGATGTACAAGCCCCTCTTGCACAGAAAGTTTGGGTTAGATATCTCTTGTAGTTTCTTCAGAACACACAAATTATCTGAAAATGCTTTTGAAGCAATAGACACAAAAACAGCTATAAATCAAAAACCTAATATGATAGACTCAAACTTTGAACTATGTATTGTGTAGATTTACAGGTCCTACTTGCCCAGCAAAAAGGGTTTGAATAGCTCTTGCACTTTTTTTCGAAACGCACACAACTGTTCATGGGCTGAAAAGGCTTTTGGAGCAATAAAAACTTAAAAACTGCTATAACTCAAAAATGCAATAAGATAAGTTCAAACTTTAAAAGACATGTTGTGCAGATGTACAAGCCCCTCTTGCACAGAAAGTTTGGGTTAGATATCTCTTGTAGTTTCTTCAGAACACACAAATTATCTGAAAATGCTTTTGAAGCAATAGACACAAAAACAGCTATAAATCCAAAACCTAATATGATAGACTCAAACTTTAAATTATGTATTGTGTAGATTTACAGGTCCTACTTGCCTAGCAAAAAGGGTTTGAATAGCTCTTGCACTTTTTTCGAAACTCACAAACAACTGTTCATGGGCTGAAAAGGCTTTTGGAGCAATAAAAACGTTAAAACTGCTATAACTCAAAAATGCAATAAGATAAGTTCAAACTTTAAAAGACATGTTTTGCAGATGTACAAGCCCCTCTTGCACAGAAAGTTTGGGTTAGATATCTCTTGTAGTTTCTTCAGAACACACAAATGATCTAAAAATGCTTTTGAAGCAATAGACACAAAAACAGCTATAAATCCAAAACCTAATATGATAGACTCCAACTTTAAACTATATATTGTGTAGATTTACAGGTCCTACTTGCCCAGCAAAAAGGGTTCGAATAGCTTTTGCACTTTTTTCGAAAACTCACAAACAACTGTTCATGGGCTGAAAAGGCTTTTGGAGCAATAAAAACTTAAAAACTGCTATAACTCAAAAATGCAATAAGATAAGTTCAAACTTTAAAAGACATGTTCTGCAGATGTACAAGCCCCTCTTGCACAGAAAGTTTGGGTTAGATATCTCTTGTAGTTTCTTCAGAACACACAAATTATCTGAAAATGCTTTTGAAGCAATAGACACAAAAACAGCTATAAATCCAAAACCTAATATGATAGACTCAAACTTTAAATTATGTATTGTGTAGATTTACAGGTCCTACTTGCCTAGCAAAAAGGGTTTGAATAGCTCTTGCACTTTTTTCGAAACTCACAAACAACTGTTCATGGGCTGAAAAGGCTTTTGGAGCAATAAAAACTTAAAAACTGCTATAACTCAAAAATGCAATAAGATAAGTTCAAACTTTAAAAAATATGTTGTGCAGATGTACAAGCCCCTCTTGCACAGAAAGTTTGGGTTAGATATCTCTTGTAGTTTCTTCAGAACACACAAATTATCTGAAAATGCTTTTGAAGCAATAGACACAAAAACAGCTATAAATCCAAACCCTAATATGATAGACTCAAACTTTAAACTATGTATTGTGTAGATTTACAGGTCCTACTTGCCCAGCAAAAAGGGTTTGAATAGCTCTTGCACTTTTTTCGAAACGCACACAACTGTTCATGGGCTGAAAAGGCTTTTGGAGCAATAAAAACTTAAAAACTGCTATAACTCAAAAATTCAATAAGATAAGTTCAAACTTTAAAAGACATGTTGTGCAGATGTACAAGCCCCTCTTGCACAGAAAGTTTGGGTTAGATATCTCTTGTAGTTTCTTCAGAACACACAAATTATCTGAAAATGCTTTTGAAGCAATAGACACAAAAACAGCTATAAATCCAAAACCTAATATGATAGACTCAAACTTTAAACTATATATTGTGTAGATTTACAGGTCCTACTTGCCCAGCAAAAAAGGTTTGAATAGCTCTTGCACTTTTTTCGAAACTCACAAACAACTGTTCATGGGCTGAAAAGGCTTTTGGAGCAATAAAAACGTTAAAACTGTTATAACTCAAAAATGCAATAAGATAAGTTCAAACTTTAAAAGACATGTTGTGCAGATGTACAAGCCCCTCTTGCACAGAAAGTTTGGGTTAGATATCTCTTGTAGTTTCTTCAGAACACACAAATTATCTGAAAATGCTTTTGAAGCAATAGACACAAAAACAGCTATAAATCCAAAACCTAATATGATAGACTCAAACTTTAAACTATATATTGTGTAGATTTACAGGTCCTACTTGCCCAGCAAAAAGGGTTTGAATAGCTCTTGCACTTTTTTCGAAACTCACAAACAACTGTTCATGGGCTGAAAAGGCTTTTGGAGCAATAAAAACGTTAAAACTGCTATAACTCAAAAATGCAATAAGATAAGTTCAAACTTTAAAAGACATGTTGTGCAGATGTACAAGCCCCTCTTGCACAGAAAGTTTGGGTTAGATATCTCTTGTAGTTTCTTCAGAACACACAAATTATCTGAAAATGCTTTTGAAGCAATAGACACAAAAACAGCTATAAATCCAAAACCTAATATGATAGACTCAAACTTTAAACTATGTATTGTGTAGATTTACAGGTCCTACTTGCCCTGCAAAAAGGGTTTGAATAGCTCTTGCACTTTTTTCGAAACTCACAAACAACTGTTCATGGGCTGAAAAGGCTTTTGGAGCAATAAAAACGTTAAAACTGTTATAACTCAAAAATGCAATAAGATAAGTTCAAACTTTAAAAGACATGTTGTGCAGATGTACAAGCCCCTCTTGCACAGAAAGTTTGGGTTAGATATCTCTTGTAGTTTCTTCAGAACACACAAATTATCTGAAAATGCTTTTGAAGCAATAGACACAAAAACAGCTATAAATCCAAAACCTAATATGATAGACTCAAACTTTAAACTATATATTGTGTAGATTTACAGGTCCTACTTGCCCAGCAAAAAGGGTTTGAATAGCTCTTGCACTTTTTTCGAAACTCACAAACAACTGTTCATGGGCTGAAAAGGCTTTTGGAGCAATAAAAACGTTAAAACTGCTATAACTCAAAAATGCAATAAGATAAGTTCAAACTTTAAAAAATATGTTGTGCAGATGTACAAGCCCCTCTTGCACAGAAAGTTTGGGTTAGATATCTCTTGTAGTTTCTTCAGAACACACAAATTATCTGAAAATGCTTTTGAAGCAATAGACACAAAAACAGCTATAAATCAAAAACCTAATATGATAGACTCAAACTTTAAACTATGTATTGTGTAGATTTACAGGTCCTACTTGCCCAGCAAAAAGGGTTTGAATAGCTCTTGCTCTTTTTTCGAAACGCACACAACTGTTCATGGGCTGAAAAGGCTTTTGGAGCAATAAAAACGTAAAAAACTGCTATAACTCAAAAATTCAATAAGATAAGTTCAAACTTTAAAAGACATGTTGTGCAGATGTACAAGCCCCTCTTGCACAGAAAGTTTGGGTTAGATATCTCTTGTAGTTTCTTCAGAACACACAAAATATCTGAAAATGTTTTTGAAGCAATAGACACAAAAACAGCTATAAATCCAAAACCTAATATGATAGACTCAAACTTTAAACTATGTATTGTGTAGATTTACAGGTCCTACTTGCCTAGCAAAAAGGGTTTGAATAGCTCTTTCACTTTTTTTCGAAACGCACACAACTGTTCATGGGCTGAAAAGGCTTTTGGAGCAATAAAAACTTAAAAACTGCTATAACTCAAAAATGCAATAAGATAAGTTCAAACTTTAAAAAATATGTTGTGCAGATGTACAAGCCCCTCTTGCACAGAAAGTTTGGGTTAGATATCTCTTGTAGTTTCTTCAGAACACACAAATTATCTGAAAATGCTTTTGAAGCAATAGACACAAAAACAGCTATAAATCCAAAACCTAATATGATAGACTCAAACTTTAAACTATGTATTGTGTAGATTTACAGGTCCTACTTGCCCAGCAAAAAGGGTTTGAATAGCTCTTGCTCTTTTTTCGAAACGCACACAACTGTTCATGGGCTGAAAAGGCTTTTGGAGCAATAAAAACGTAAAAACTGCTATAACTCAAAAATTCAATAAGATAAGTTCAAACTTTAAAAGACATGTTGTGCAGATGTACAAGCCCCTCTTGCACAGAAAGTTTGGGTTAGATATCTCTTGTAGTTTCTTCAGAACACACAAAATATCTGAAAATGTTTTTGAAGCAATAGACACAAAAACAGCTATAAATCCAAAACCTAATATGATAGACTCAAACTTTAAACTATGTATTGTGTAGATTTACAGGTCCTACTTGCCTAGCAAAAAGGGTTTGAATAGCTCTTTCACTTTTTTTCGAAACGCACACAACTGTTCATGGGCTGAAAAGGCTTTTGGAGCAATAAAAACTTAAAAACTGCTATAACTCAAAAATGCAATAAGATAAGTTCAAACTTTAAAAGACATGTTGTGCAGATGTACAAGCCCCTCTTGCACAGAAAGTTTGGGTTAGATATCTCTTGTAGTTTCTTCAGAACACACAAATTATCTGAAAATGCTTTTGAAGCAATAGACACAAAAACAGCTATAAATCCAAAACCTAATATGATAGACTCAAACTTTAAACTATGTATTGTGTAGATTTACAGGTCCTACTTGCCCTGCAAAAAGGGTTTGAATAGCTCTTGCACTTTTTTCGAAACGCACACAACTGTTCATGGGCTGAAAAGGCTTTTGGAGCAATAAAAACGTAAAAACTGCTATAACTCAAAAATTCAATAAGATAAGTTCAAACTTTAAAAGACATGTTGTGCAGATGTACAAGCCCCTCTTGCACAGAAAGTTTGGGTTAGATATCTCTTGTAGTTTCTTCAGAACACACAAATTATCTGAAAATGCTTTTGAAGCAATAGACACAAAAACAGCTATAAATCCAAAACCTAATATGATAGACTCAAACTTTAAACTATATATTGTGTAGATTTACAGGTCCTACTTGCCCAGCAAAAAAGGTTTGAATAGCTCTTGCACTTTTTTCGAAACTCACAAACAACTGTTCATGGGCTGAAAAGGCTTTTGGAGCAATAAAAACGTTAAAACTGTTATAACTCAAAAATGCAATAAGATAAGTTCAAACTTTAAAAGACATGTTGTGCAGATGTACAAGCCCCTCTTGCACAGAAAGTTTGGGTTAGATATCTCTTGTAGTTTCTTCAGAACACACAAATTATCTGAAAATGCTTTTGAAGCAATAGACACAAAAACAGCTATAAATCCAAAACCTAATATGATAGACTCAAACTTTAAACTATATATTGTGTAGATTTACAGGTCCTACTTGCCCTGCAAAAAGGGTTTGAATAGCTCTTGCACTTTTTTCGAAACGCACACAACTGTTCATGGGCTGAAAAGGCTTTTGGAGCAATAAAAACGTAAAAACTGCTATAACTCAAAAATTCAATAAGATAAGTTCAAACTTTAAAATACATGTTGTGCAGATGTACAAGCCCCTCTTGCACAGAAAGTTTGGGTTAGATATCTCTTGTAGTTTCTTCAGAACACACAAATTATCTGAAAATGCTTTTGAAGCAATAGACACAAAAACAGCTATAAATCCAAAACCTAATATGATAGACTCAAACTTTAAACTATATATTGTGTAGATTTACAGGTCCTACTTGCCCAGCAAAAAAGGTTTGAATAGCTCTTGCACTTTTTTCGAAACTCACAAACAACTGTTCATGGGCTGAAAAGGCTTTTGGAGCAATAAAAACGTTAAAACTGTTATAACTCAAAAATGCAATAAGATAAGTTCAAACTTTAAAAGACATGTTGTGCAGATGTACAAGCCCCTCTTGCACAGAAAGTTTGGGTTAGATATCTCTTGTAGTTTCTTGAGAACACACAAATTATCTGAAAATGCTTTTGAAGCAATAGACACAAAAACAGCTATAAATCCAAAACCTAATATGATAGACTCAAACTTTAAACTATATATTGTGTAGATTTACAGGTCCTACTTGCCCAGCAAAAAGGGTTTGAATAGCTCTTGCACTTTTTTCGAAACTCACAAACAACTGTTCATGGGCTGAAAAGGCTTTTGGAGCAATAAAAACGTTAAAACTGCTATAACTCAAAAATGCAATAAGATAAGTTCAAACTTTAAAAAATATGTTGTGCGGATGTACAAGCCCCTCTTGCACAGAAAGTTTGGGTTAGATATCTCTTGTAGTTTCTTCAGAACACACAAATTATCTGAAAATGCTTTTGAAGCAATAGACACAAAAACAGCTATAAATCAAAAACCTAATATGATAGACTCAAACTTTAAACTATGTATTGTGTAGATTTACAGGTCCTACTTGCCCAGCAAAAAGGGTTTGAATAGCTCTTGCTCTTTTTTCGAAACGCACACAACTGTTCATGGGCTGAAAAGGCTTTTGGAGCAATAAAAACGTAAAAACTGCTATAACTCAAAAATTCAATAAGATAAGTTCAAACTTCAAAAGACATGTTGTGCAGATGTACAAGCCCCTCTTGCACAGAAAGTTTGGGTTAGATATCTCTTGTAGTTTCTTCAGAACACACAAAATATCTGAAAATGTTTTTGAAGCAATAGACACAAAAACAGCTATAAATCCAAAACCTAATATGATAGACTCAAACTTTAAACTATGTATTGTGTAGATTTACAGGTCCTACTTGCCTAGCAAAAAGGGTTTGAATAGCTCTTTCACTTTTTTTCGAAACGCACACAACTGTTCATGGGCTGAAAAGGCTTTTGGAGCAATAAAAACTTAAAAACTGCTATAACTCAAAAATGCAATAAGATAAGTTCAAACTTTAAAAAATATGTTGTGCAGATGTACAAGCCCCTCTTGCACAGAAAGTTTGGGTTGGATATCTCTTGTAGTTTCTTCAGAACACACAAATTATCTGAAAATGCTTTTGAAGCAATAGACACAAAAACAGCTATAAATCCAAAACCTAATATGATAGACTCAAACTTTAAACTATGTATTGTGTAGATTTACAGGTCCTACTTGCCCTGCAAAAAGGGTTTGAATAGCTCTTGCACTTTTTTCGAAACGCACACAACTGTTCATGGGCTGAAAAGGCTTTTGGAGCAATAAAAACGTAAAAACTGCTATAACTCAAAAATTCAATAAGATAAGTTCAAACTTTAAAATACATGTTGTGCAGATGTACAAGCCCCTCTTGCACAGAAAGTTTGGGTTAGATATCTCTTGTAGTTTCTTCAGAACACACAAATTATCTGAAAATGCTTTTGAAGCAATAGACACAAAAACAGCTATAAATCCAAAACCTAATATGATAGACTCCAACTTTAAACTATATATTGTGTAGATTTACAGGTCCTACTTGCCCAGCAAAAAAGGTTTGAATAGCTCTTGCACTTTTTTCGAAACTCACAAACAACTGTTCATGGGCTGAAAAGGCTTTTGGAGCAATAAAAACGTTAAAACTGTTATAACTCAAAAATGCAAAAAGATAAGTTCAAACTTTAAAAGACATGTTGTGCAGATGTACAAGCCCCTCTTGCACAGAAAGTTTGGGTTAGATATCTCTTGTAGTTTCTTCAGAACACACAAAATATCTGAAAATGTTTTTGAAGCAATAGACACAAAAACAGCTATAAATCCAAAACCTAATATGATAGACTCAAACTTTAAACTATGTATTGTGTAGATTTACAGGTCCTACTTGCCTAGCAAAAAGGGTTTGAATAGCTCTTTCACTTTTTTTCGAAACGCACACAACTGTTCATGGGCTGAAAAGGCTTTTGGAGCAATAAAAACTTAAAAACTGCTATAACTCAAAAATGCAATAAGATAAGTTCAAACTTTAAAAAATATGTTGTGCAGATGTACAAGCCCCTCTTGCACAGAAAGTTTGGGTTAGATATCTCTTGTAGTTTCTTCAGAACACACAAATTATCTGAAAATGCTTTTGAAGCAATAGACACAAAAACAGCTATAAATCAAAAACCTAATATGATAGACTCAAACTTTAAACTATGTATTGTGTAGATTTACAGGTCCTACTTGCCCAGCAAAAAGGGTTTGAATAGCTCTTGCTCTTTTTTCGAAACGCACACAACTGTTCATGGGCTGAAAAGGCTTTTGGAGCAATAAAAACGTAAAAAACTGCTATAACTCAAAAATTCAATAAGATAAGTTCAAACTTTAAAAGACATGTTGTGCAGATGTACAAGCCCCTCTTGCACAGGAAGTTTGGGTTAGATATCTCTTGTAGTTTCTTCAGAACACACAAAATATCTGAAAATGTTTTTGAAGCAATAGACACAAAAACAGCTATAAATCCAAAACCTAATATGATAGACTCAAACTTTAAACTATGTATTGTGTAGATTTACAGGTCCTACTTGCCTAGCAAAAAGGGTTTGAATAGCTCTTTCACTTTTTTTCGAAACGCACACAACTGTTCATGGGCTGAAAAGGCTTTTGGAGCAATAAAAACTTAAAAACTGCTATAACTCAAAAATGCAATAAGATAAGTTCAAACTTTAAAAAATATGTTGTGCAGATGTACAAGCCCCTCTTGCACAGAAAGTTTGGGTTAGATATCTCTTGTAGTTTCTTCAGAACACACAAATTATCTGAAAATGCTTTTGAAGCAATAGACACAAAAACAGCTATAAATCCAAAACCTAATATGATAGACTCAAACTTTAAACTATGTATTGTGTAGATTTACAGGTCCTACTTGCCCAGCAAAAAGGGTTTGAATAGCTCTTGCTCTTTTTTCGAAACGCACACAACTGTTCATGGGCTGAAAAGGCTTTTGGAGCAATAAAAACGTAAAAACTGCTATAACTCAAAAATTCAATAAGATAAGTTCAAACTTTAAAAGACATGTTGTGCAGATGTACAAGCCCCTCTTGCACAGAAAGTTTGGGTTAGATATCTCTTGTAGTTTCTTCAGAACACACAAAATATCTGAAAATGTTTTTGAAGCAATAGACACAAAAACAGCTATAAATCCAAAACCTAATATGATAGACTCAAACTTTAAACTATGTATTGTGTAGATTTACAGGTCCTACTTGCCTAGCAAAAAGGGTTTGAATAGCTCTTTCACTTTTTTTCGAAACGCACACAACTGTTCATGGGCTGAAAAGGCTTTTGGAGCAATAAAAACTTAAAAACTGCTATAACTCAAAAATGCAATAAGATAAGTTCAAACTTTAAAAAATATGTTGTGCAGATGTACAAGCCCCTCTTGCACAGAAAGTTTGGGTTAGATATCTCTTGTAGTTTCTTCAGAACACACAAATTATCTGAAAATGCTTTTGAAGCAATAGACACAAAAACAGCTATAAATCAAAAACCTAATATGATAGACTCAAACTTTAAACTATGTATTGTGTAGATTTACAGGTCCTACTTGCCCAGCAAAAAGGGTTTGAATAGCTCTTGCACTTTTTTTCGAAACGCACACAACTGTTCATGGGCTGAAAAGGCTTTTGGAGCAATAAAAACTTAAAAACTGCTATAACTCAAAAATGCAATAAGATAAGTTCAAACTTTAAAAGACATGTTCTGCAGATGTACAAGCCCCTCTTGCACAGAAAGTTTGGGTTAGATATCTCTTGTAGTTTCTTCAGAACACACAAATTATCTGAAAATGTTTTTGAAGCAATAGACACAAAAACAGCTATAAATCAAAAACCTAATATGATAGACTCAAACTTTAAACTATGTATTGTGTAGATTTACAGGTCCTACTTGCCCAGCAAAAAGGGTTTGAATAGCTCTTGCTCTTTTTTCGAAACGCACACAACTGTTCATGGGCTGAAAAGGCTTTTGGAGCAATAAAAACGTAAAAACTGCTATAACTCAAAAATTCAATAAGATAAGTTCAAACTTTAAAAGACATGTTGTGCAGATGTACAAGCCCCTCTTGCACAGAAAGTTTGGGTTAGATATCTCTTGTAGTTTCTTCAGAACACACAAAATATCTGAAAATGTTTTTGAAGCAATAGACACAAAAACAGCTATAAATCCAAAACCTAATATGATAGACTCAAACTTTAAACTATGTATTGTGTAGATTTACAGGTCCTACTTGCCTAGCAAAAAGGGTTTGAATAGCTCTTTCACTTTTTTTCGAAACGCACACAACTGTTCATGGGCTGAAAAGGCTTTTGGAGCAATAAAAACTTAAAAACTGCTATAACTCAAAAATGCAATAAGATAAGTTCAAACTTTAAAAGACATGTTCTGCAGATGTACAAGCCCCTCTTGCACAGAAAGTTTGGGTTAGATATCTCTTGTAGTTTCTTCAGAACACACAAATTATCTGAAAATGCTTTTGAAGCAATAGACACAAAAACAGCTATAAATCCAAAACCTAATATGATAGACTCAAACTTTAAACTATGTATTGTGTAGATTTACAGGTCCTACTTGCCCTGCAAAAAGGGTTTGAATAGCTCTTGCACTTTTTTCGAAACGCACACAACTGTTCATGGGCTGAAAAGGCTTTTGGAGCAATAAAAACGTAAAAACTGCTATAACTCAAAAATTCAATAAGATAAGTTCAAACTTTAAAAGACATGTTGTGCAGATGTACAAGCCCCTCTTGCACAGAAAGTTTGGGTTAGATATCTCTTGTAGTTTCTTCAGAACACACAAATTATCTGAAAATGCTTTTGAAGCAATAGACACAAAAACAGCTATAAATCCAAAACCTAATATGATAGACTCAAACTTTAAACTATATATTGTGTAGATTTACAGGTCCTACTTGCCCAGCAAAAAAGGTTTGAATAGCTCTTGCACTTTTTTCGAAACTCACAAACAACTGTTCATGGGCTGAAAAGGCTTTTGGAGCAATAAAAACGTTAAAACTGTTATAACTCAAAAATGCAATAAGATAAGTTCAAACTTTAAAAGACATGTTGTGCAGATGTACAAGCCCCTCTTGCACAGAAAGTTTGGGTTAGATATCTCTTGTAGTTTCTTCAGAACACACAAATTATCTGAAAATGCTTTTGAAGCAATAGACACAAAAACAGCTATAAATCCAAAACCTAATATGATAGACTCAAACTTTAAACTATATATTGTGTAGATTTACAGGTCCTACTTGCCCTGCAAAAAGGGTTTGAATAGCTCTTGCACTTTTTTCGAAACGCACACAACTGTTCATGGGCTGAAAAGGCTTTTGGAGCAATAAAAACGTAAAAACTGCTATAACTCAAAAATTCAATAAGATAAGTTCAAACTTTAAAATACATGTTGTGCAGATGTACAAGCCCCTCTTGCACAGAAAGTTTGGGTTAGATATCTCTTGTAGTTTCTTCAGAACACACAAATTATCTGAAAATGCTTTTGAAGCAATAGACACAAAAACAGCTATAAATCCAAAACCTAATATGATAGACTCAAACTTTAAACTATATATTGTGTAGATTTACAGGTCCTACTTGCCCAGCAAAAAAGGTTTGAATAGCTCTTGCACTTTTTTCGAAACTCACAAACAACTGTTCATGGGCTGAAAAGGCTTTTGGAGCAATAAAAACGTTAAAACTGTTATAACTCAAAAATGCAATAAGTTCAAACTTTAAAAGACATGTTGTGCAGATGTACAAGCCCCTCTTGCACAGAAAGTTTGGGTTAGATATCTCTTGTAGTTTCTTGAGAACACACAAATTATCTGAAAATGCTTTTGAAGCAATAGACACAAAAACAGCTATAAATCCAAAACCTAATATGATAGACTCAAACTTTAAACTATATATTGTGTAGATTTACAGGTCCTACTTGCCCAGCAAAAAGGGTTTGAATAGCTCTTGCACTTTTTTCGAAACTCACAAACAACTGTTCATGGGCTGAAAAGGCTTTTGGAGCAATAAAAACGTTAAAACTGCTATAACTCAAAAATGCAATAAGATAAGTTCAAACTTTAAAAAATATGTTGTGCAGATGTACAAGCCCCTCTTGCACAGAAAGTTTGGGTTAGATATCTCTTGTAGTTTCTTCAGAACACACAAATTATCTGAAAATGCTTTTGAAGCAATAGACACAAAAACAGCTATAAATCAAAAACCTAATATGATAGACTCAAACTTTAAACTATGTATTGTGTAGATTTACAGGTCCTACTTGCCCAGCAAAAAGGGTTTGAATAGCTCTTGCTCTTTTTTCGAAACGCACACAACTGTTCATGGGCTGAAAAGGCTTTTGGAGCAATAAAAACGTAAAAACTGCTATAACTCAAAAATTCAATAAGATAAGTTCAAACTTCAAAAGACATGTTGTGCAGATGTACAAGCCCCTCTTGCACAGAAAGTTTGGGTTAGATATCTCTTGTAGTTTCTTCAGAACACACAAATTATCTGAAAATGTTTTTGAAGCAATAGACACAAAAACAGCTATAAATCCAAAACCTAATATGATAGACTCAAACTTTAAACTATGTATTGTGTAGATTTACAGGTCCTACTTGCCCTGCAAAAAGGGTTTGAATAGCTCTTGCACTTTTTTTCGAAACGCACACAACTGTTCATGGGCTGAAAAGGCTTTTGGAGCAATAAAAACTTAAAAACTGCTATAACTCAAAAATGCAATAAGATAAGTTCAAACTTTAAAAAATATGTTGTGCAGATGTACAAGCCCCTCTTGCACAGAAAGTTTGGGTTAGATATCTCTTGTAGTTTCTTCAGAACACACAAATTATCTGAAAATGCTTTTGAAGCAATAGACACAAAAACAGCTATAAATCAAAAACCTAATATGATAGACTCAAACTTTAAACTATGTATTGTGTAGATTTACAGGTCCTACTTGCCCAGCAAAAAGGGTTTGAATAGCTCTTGCACTTTTTTTCGAAACGCACACAACTGTTCATCGGCTGAAAAGGCTTTTGGAGCAATAAAAACTTAAAAACTGCTATAACTCAAAAATGCAATAAGATAAGTTCAAACTTTAAAAGACATGTTCTGCAGATGTACAAGCCCCTCTTGCACAGAAAGTTTGGGTTAGATATCTCTTGTAGTTTCTTCAGAACACACAAATTATCTGAAAATGTTTTTGAAGCAATAGACACAAAAACAGCTATAAATCAAAAACCTAATATGATAGACTCAAACTTTAAACTATGTATTGTGTAGATTTACAGGTCCTACTTGCCCAGCAAAAAGGGTTTGAATAGCTCTTGCTCTTTTTTCGAAACGCACACAACTGTTCATGGGCTGAAAAGGCTTTTGGAGCAATAAAAACGTAAAAACTGCTATAACTCAAAAATTCAATAAGATAAGTTCAAACTTTAAAAGACATGTTGTGCAGATGTACAAGCCCCTCTTGCACAGAAAGTTTGGGTTAGATATCTCTTGTAGTTTCTTCAGAACACACAAAATATCTGAAAATGTTTTTGAAGCAATAGACACAAAAACAGCTATAAATCCAAAACCTAATATGATAGACTCAAACTTTAAACTATGTATTGTGTAGATTTACAGGTCCTACTTGCCTAGCAAAAAGGGTTTGAATAGCTCTTTCACTTTTTTTCGAAACGCACACAACTGTTCATGGGCTGAAAAGGCTTTTGGAGCAATAAAAACTTAAAAACTGCTATAACTCAAAAATGCAATAAGATAAGTTCAAACTTTAAAAGACATGTTCTGCAGATGTACAAGCCCCTCTTGCACAGAAAGTTTGGGTTAGATATCTCTTGTAGTTTCTTCAGAACACACAAATTATCTGAAAATGCTTTTGAAGCAATAGACACAAAAACAGCTATAAATCCAAAACCTAATATGATAGACTCAAACTTTAAACTATGTATTGTGTAGATTTACAGGTCCTACTTGCCCTGCAAAAAGGGTTTGAATAGCTCTTGCACTTTTTTCGAAACGCACACAACTGTTCATGGGCTGAAAAGGCTTTTGGAGCAATAAAAATGTAAAAACTGCTATAACTCAAAAATTCAATAAGATAAGTTCAAACTTTAAAAGACATGTTGTGCAGATGTACAAGCCCCTCTTGCACAGAAAGTTTGGGTTAGATATCTCTTGTAGTTTCTTCAGAACACACAAATTATCTGAAAATGCTTTTGAAGCAATAGACACAAAAACAGCTATAAATCCAAAACCTAATATGATAGACTCAAACTTTAAACTATATATTGTGTAGATTTACAGGTCCTACTTGCCCAGCAAAAAAGGTTTGAATAGCTCTTGCACTTTTTTCGAAACTCACAAACAACTGTTCATGGGCTGAAAAGGCTTTTGGAGCAATAAAAACGTTAAAACTGTTATAACTCAAAAATGCAATAAGATAAGTTCAAACTTTAAAAGACATGTTGTGCAGATGTACAAGCCCCTCTTGCACAGAAAGTTTGGGTTAGATATCTCTTGTAGTTTCTTCAGAACACACAAATTATCTGAAAATGCTTTTGAAGCAATAGACACAAAAACAGCTATAAATCCAAAACCTAATATGATAGACTCAAACTTTAAACTATATATTGTGTAGATTTACAGGTCCTACTTGCCCTGCAAAAAGGGTTTGAATAGCTCTTGCACTTTTTTCGAAACGCACACAACTGTTCATGGGCTGAAAAGGCTTTTGGAGCAATAAAAACGTAAAAACTGCTATAACTCAAAAATTCAATAAGATAAGTTCAAACTTTAAAATACATGTTGTGCAGATGTACAAGCCCCTCTTGCACAGAAAGTTTGGGTTAGATATCTCTTGTAGTTTCTTCAGAACACACAAATTATCTGAAAATGCTTTTGAAGCAATAGACACAAAAACAGCTATAAATCCAAAACCTAATATGATAGACTCAAACTTTAAACTATATATTGTGTAGATTTACAGGTCCTACTTGCCCAGCAAAAAAGGTTTGAATAGCTCTTGCACTTTTTTCGAAACTCACAAACAACTGTTCATGGGCTGAAAAGGCTTTTGGAGCAATAAAAACGTTAAAACTGTTATAACTCAAAAATGCAATAAGATAAGTTCAAACTTTAAAAGACATGTTGTGCAGATGTACAAGCCCCTCTTGCACAGAAAGTTTGGGTTAGATATCTCTTGTAGTTTCTTGAGAACACACAAATTATCTGAAAATGCTTTTGAAGCAATAGACACAAAAACAGCTATAAATCCAAAACCTAATATGATAGACTCAAACTTTAAACTATATATTGTGTAGATTTACAGGTCCTACTTGCCCAGCAAAAAGGGTTTGAATAGCTCTTGCACTTTTTTCGAAACTCACAAACAACTGTTCATGGGCTGAAAAGGCTTTTGGAGCAATAAAAACGTTAAAACTGCTATAACTCAAAAATGCAATAAGATAAGTTCAAACTTTAAAAAATATGTTGTGCAGATGTACAAGCCCCTCTTGCACAGAAAGTTTGGGTTAGATATCTCTTGTAGTTTCTTCAGAACACACAAATTATCTGAAAATGCTTTTGAAGCAATAGACACAAAAACAGCTATAAATCCAAAACCTAATATGATAGACTCAAACTTTAAACTATGTATTGTGTAGATTTACAGGTCCTACTTGCCCAGCAAAAAGGGTTTGAATAGCTCTTGCTCTTTTTTCGAAACGCACACAACTGTTCATGGGCTGAAAAGGCTTTTGGAGCAATAAAAACGTAAAAACTGCTATAACTCAAAAATTCAATAAGATAAGTTCAAACTTCAAAAGACATGTTGTGCAGATGTACAAGCCCCTCTTGCACAGAAAGTTTGGGTTAGATATCTCTTGTAGTTTCTTCAGAACACACAAAATATCTGAAAATGTTTTTGAAGCAATAGACACAAAAACAGCTATAAATCCAAAACCTAATATGATAGACTCAAACTTTAAACTATGTATTGTGTAGATTTACAGGTCCTACTTGCCTAGCAAAAAGGGTTTGAATAGCTCTTTCACTTTTTTTCGAAACGCACACAACTGTTCATGGGCTGAAAAGGCTTTTGGAGCAATAAAAACTTAAAAACTGCTATAACTCAAAAATGCAATAAGATAAGTTCAAACTTTAAAAAATATGTTGTGCAGATGTACAAGCCCCTCTTGCACAGAAAGTTTGGGTTAGATATCTCTTGTAGTTTCTTCAGAACACACAAATTATCTGAAAATGCTTTTGAAGCAATAGACACAAAAACAGCTATAAATCCAAAACCTAATATGATAGACTCAAACTTTAAACTATGTATTGTGTAGATTTACAGGTCCTACTTGCCCTGCAAAAAGGGTTTGAATAGCTCTTGCACTTTTTTCGAAACGCACACAACTGTTCATGGGCTGAAAAGGCTTTTGGAGCAATAAAAACGTAAAAACTGCTATAACTCAAAAATTCAATAAGATAAGTTCAAACTTTAAAATACATGTTGTGCAGATGTACAAGCCCCTCTTGCACAGAAAGTTTGGGTTAGATATCTCTTGTAGTTTCTTCAGAACACACAAATTATCTGAAAATGCTTTTGAAGCAATAGACACAAAAACAGCTATAAATCCAAAACCTAATATGATAGACTCCAACTTTAAACTATATATTGTGTAGATTTACAGGTCCTACTTGCCCAGCAAAAAAGGTTTGAATAGCTCTTGCACTTTTTTCGAAACTCACAA
The DNA here is from genome assembly GCF_026437365.1 of Eucyclogobius newberryi. Taxonomy (NCBI): domain Eukaryota; kingdom Metazoa; phylum Chordata; class Actinopteri; order Gobiiformes; family Gobiidae; genus Eucyclogobius; species Eucyclogobius newberryi. Next base: position 14,382,892 of record NW_027316532.1, read on the forward strand.
ACAACTGTTCATGGGCTGAAAAGGCTTTTGGAGCAATAAAAACGTTAAAACTGTTATAACTCAAAAATGCAATAAGATAAGTTCAAACTTTAAAAGACATGTTGTGCAGATGTACAAGCCCCTCTTGCACAGAAAGTTTGGGTTAGATATCTCTTGTAGTTTCTTCAGAACACACAAAATATCTGAAAATGTTTTTGAAGCAATAGACACAAAAACAGCTATAAATCCAAAACCTAATATGATAGACTCAAACTTTAAACTATGTATTGTGTAGATTTACAGGTCCTACTTGCCTAGCAAAAAGGGTTTGAATAGCTCTTTCACTTTTTTTCGAAACGCACACAACTGTTCATGGGCTGAAAAGGCTTTTGGAGCAATAAAAACTTAAAAACTGCTATAATTCAAAAATGCAATAAGATAAGTTCAAACTTTAAAAAATATGTTGTGCAGATGTACAAGCCCCTCTTGCACAGAAAGTTTGGGTTAGATATCTCTTGTAGTTTCTTCAGAACACACAAATTATCTGAAAATGCTTTTGAAGCAATAGACACAAAAACAGCTATAAATCAAAAACCTAATATGATAGACTCAAACTTTAAACTATGTATTGTGTAGATTTACAGGTCCTACTTGCCCAGCAAAAAGGGTTTGAATAGCTCTTGCACTTTTTTTCGAAACGCACACAACTGTTCATGGGCTGAAAAGGCTTTTGGAGCAATAAAAACTTAAAAACTGCTATAACTCAAAAATGCAATAAGATAAGTTCAAACTTTAAAAGACATGTTCTGCAGATGTACAAGCCCCTCTTGCACAGAAAGTTTGGGTTAGATATCTCTTGTAGTTTCTTCAGAACACACAAATTATCTGAAAATGTTTTTGAAGCAATAGACACAAAAACAGCTATAAATCAAAAACCTAATATGATAGACTCAAACTTTAAACTATGTATTGTGTAGATTTACAGGTCCTACTTGCCCAGCAAAAAGGCTTTGAATAGCTCTTGCTCTTTTTTCGAAACGCACACAACTGTTCATGGGCTGAAAAGGCTTTTGGAGCAATAAAAACGTAAAAACTGCTATAACTCAAAAATTCAATAAGATAAGTTCAAACTTTAAAAGACATGTTGTGCAGATGTACAAGCCCCTCTTGCACAGAAAGTTTGGGTTAGATATCTCTTGTAGTTTCTTCAGAACACACAAAATATCTGAAAATGTTTTTGAAGCAATAGACACAAAAACAGCTATAAATCCAAAACCTAATATGATAGACTCAAACTTTAAACTATGTATTGTGTAGATTTACAGGTCCTACTTGCCTAGCAAAAAGGGTTTGAATAGCTCTTTCACTTTTTTTCGAAACGCACACAACTGTTCATGGGCTGAAAAGGCTTTTGGAGCAATAAAAACTTAAAAACTGCTATAACTCAAAAATGCAATAAGATAAGTTCAAACTTTAAAAGACATGTTCTGCAGATGTACAAGCCCCTCTTGCACAGAAAGTTTGGGTTAGATATCTCTTGTAGTTTCTTCAGAACACACAAATTATCTGAAAATGCTTTTGAAGCAATAGACACAAAAACAGCTATAAATCCAAAACCTAATATGATAGACTCAAACTTTAAACTATGTATTGTGTAGATTTACAGGTCCTACTTGCCCTGCAAAAAGGGTTTGAATAGCTCTTGCACTTTTTTCGAAACTCACAAACAACTGTTCATGGGCTGAAAAGGCTTTTGGAGCAATAAAAACGTTAAAACTGTTATAACTCAAAAATGCAATAAGATAAGTTCAAACTTTAAAAGACATGTTGTGCAGATGTACAAGCCCCTCTTGCACAGAAAGTTTGGGTTAGATATCTCTTGTAGTTTCTTCAGAACACACAAATTATCTGAAAATGCTTTTGAAGCAATAGACACAAAAACAGCTATAAATCCAAAACCTAATATGATAGACTCAAACTTTAAACTATGTATTGTGTAGATTTACAGGTCCTACTTGCCCTGCAAAAAGGGTTTGAATAGCTCTTGCACTTTTTTCGAAACGCACACAACTGTTCATGGGCTGAAAAGGCTTTTGGAGCAATAAAAACGTAAAAACTGCTATAACTCAAAAATTCAATAAGATAAGTTCAAACTTTAAAAGACATGTTGTGCAGATGTACAAGCCCCTCTTGCACAGAAAGTTTGGGTTAGATATCTCTTGTAGTTTCTTCAGAACACACAAATTATCTGAAAATGCTTTTGAAGCAATAGACACAAAAACAGCTATAAATCCAAAACCTAATATGATAGACTCAAACTTTAAACTATATATTGTGTAGATTTACAGGTCCTACTTGCCCAGCAAAAAAGGTTTGAATAGCTCTTGCACTTTTTTCGAAACTCACAAACAACTGTTCATGGGCTGAAAAGGCTTTTGGAGCAATAAAAACGTTAAAACTGTTATAACTCAAAAATGCAATAAGATAAGTTCAAACTTTAAAAGACATGTTGTGCAGATGTACAAGCCCCTCTTGCACAGAAAGTTTGGGTTAGATATCTCTTGTAGTTTCTTCAGAACACACAAATTATCTGAAAATGCTTTTGAAGCAATAGACACAAAAACAGCTATAAATCCAAAACCTAATATGATAGACTCAAACTTTAAACTATATATTGTGTAGATTTACAGGTCCTACTTGCCCAGCAAAAAGGGTTTGAATAGCTCTTGCACTTTTTTCGAAACTCACAAACAACTGTTCATGGGCTGAAAAGGCTTTTGGAGCAATAAAAACGTTAAAACTGCTATAACTCAAAAATGCAATAAGATAAGTTCAAACTTTAAAAGACATGTTGTGCAGATGTACAAGCCCCTCTTGCACAGAAAGTTTGGGTTAGATATCTCTTGTAGTTTCTTCAGAACACACAAATTATCTGAAAATGCTTTTGAAGCAATAGACACAAAAACAGCTATAAATCCAAAACCTAATATGATAGACTCAAACTTTAAACTATGTATTGTGTAGATTTACAGGTCCTACTTGCCCTGCAAAAAGGGTTCGAATAGCTTTTGCACTTTTTTCGAAAACTCACAAACAACTGTTCATGGGCTGAAAAGGCTTTTGGAGCAATAAAAACTTAAAAACTGCTATAACTCAAAAATGCAATAAGATAAGTTCAAACTTTAAAAGACATGTTGTGCAGATGTACAAGCCCCTCTTGCACAGAAAGTTTGGGTTAGATATCTCTTGTAGTTTCTTCAGAACACACAAATTATCTGAAAATGTTTTTGAAGCAATAGACACAAAAACAGCTATAAATCCAAAACCTAATATGATAGACTCAAACTTTAAATTATGTATTGTGTAGATTTACAGGTCCTACTTGCCTAGCAAAAAGGGTTTGAATAGCTCTTTCACTTTTTTTCGAAACGCACACAACTGTTCATGGGCTGAAAAGGCTTTTGGAGCAATAAAAACTTAAAACTGCCATAACTCAAAAATGCAATAAGATAAGTTCAAACTTTAAAAGACATGTTGTGCAGATGTACAAGCCCCTCTTGCACAGAAAGTTTGGGTTAGATATCTCTTGTAGTTTCTTCAGAACACACAAATTATCTGAAAATGCTTTTGAAGCAATAGACACAAAAACAGCTATAAATCCAAAACCTAATATGATAGACTCCAACTTTAAACTATATATTGTGTAGATTTACAGGTCCTACTTGCCCAGCAAAAAGGGTTCGAATAGCTTTTGCACTTTTTTCGAAAACTCACAAACAACTGTTCATGGGCTGAAAAGGCTTTTGGAGCAATAAAAACTTAAAAACTGCTATAACTCAAAAATGCAATAAGATAAGTTCAAACTTTAAAAAATATGTTGTGCAGATGTACAAGCCCCTCTTGCACAGAAAGTTTGGGTTAGATATCTCTTGTAGTTTCTTCAGAACACACAAATTATCTGAAAATGCTTTTGAAGCAATAGACACAAAAACAGCTATAAATCCAAAACCTAATATGATAGACTCAAACTTTAAACTATGTATTGTGTAGATTTACAGGTCCTACTTGCCCAGCAAAAAGGGTTTGAATAGCTCTTGCACTTTTTTTCGAAACGCACACAACTGTTCATGGGCTGAAAAGGCTTTTGGAGCAATAAAAACTTAAAAACTGCTATAACTCAAAAATGCAATAAGATAAGTTCAAACTTTAAAAGACATGTTGTGCAGATGTACAAGCCCCTCTTGCACAGAAAGTTTGGGTTAGATATCTCTTGTAGTTTCTTCAGAACACACAAATTATCTGAAAATGCTTTTGAAGCAATAGACACAAAAACAGCTATAAATCCAAAACCTAATATGATAGACTCAAACTTTAAACTATGTATTGTGTAGATTTACAGGTCCTACTTGCCCTGCAAAAAGGGTTTGAATAGCTCTTGCACTTTTTTCGAAACGCAAACAACTGTTCATGGGCTGAAAAGGCTTTTGGAGCAATAAAAACGTAAAAACTGCTATAACTCAAAAATTCAATAAGATAAGTTCAAACTTTAAAAAAATATGTTGTGCAGATGTACAAGCCCCTCTTGCACAGAAAGTTTGGGTTAGATATCTCTTGTAGTTTCTTCAGAACACACAAATTATCTGAAAATGCTTTTGAAGCAATAGACACAAAAACAGCTATAAATCCAAAACCTAATATGATAGACTCAAACTTTGAACTATGTATTGTGTAGATTTACAGGTCCTACTTGCCCAGCAAAAAGGGTTTGAATAGCTCTTGCACTTTTTTTCGAAACGCACACAACTGTTCATGGGCTGAAAAGGCTTTTGGAGCAATAAAAACTTAAAAACTGCTATAACTCAAAAATGCAATAAGATAAGTTCAAACTTTAAAAGACATGTTGTGCAGATGTACAAGCCCCTCTTGCACAGAAAGTTTGGGTTAGATATCTCTTGTAGTTTCTTCAGAACACACAAATTATCTGAAAATGTTTTTGAAGCAATAGACACAAAAACAGCTATAAATCCAAAACCTAATATGATAGACTCAAACTTTAAATTATGTATTGTGTAGATTTACAGGTCCTACTTGCCTAGCAAAAAGGGTTTGAATAGCTCTTTCACTTTTTTTCGAAACGCACACAACTGTTCATGGGCTGAAAAGGCTTTTGGAGCAATGAAAAACTTAAAACTGCCATAACTCAAAAATGCAATAAGATAAGTTCAAACTTTAAAAGACATGTTGTGCAGATGTACAAGCCCCTCTTGCACAGAAAGTTTGGGTTAGATATCTCTTGTAGTTTCTTCAGAACACACAAATTATCTGAAAATGCTTTTGAAGCAATAGACACAAAAACAGCTATAAATCCAAAACCTAATATGATAGACTCAAACTTTAAACTATATATTGTGTAGATTTACAGGTCCTACTTGCCCAGCAAAAAGGGTTTGAATAGCTCTTGCACTTTTTTCGAAACTCACAAACAACTGTTCATGGGCTGAAAAGGCTTTTGGAGCAATAAAAACGTTAAAACTGCTATAACTCAAAAATGCAATAAGATAAGTTCAAACTTTAAAAGACATGTTGTGCAGATGTACAAGCCCCTCTTGCACAGAAAGTTTGGGTTAGATATCTCTTGTAGTTTCTTCAGAACACACAAATGATCTAAAAATGCTTTTGAAGCAATAGACACAAAAACAGCTATAAATCCAAAACCTAATATGATAGACTCCAACTTTAAACTATATATTGTGTAGATTTACAGGTCCTACTTGCCCAGCAAAAAGGGTTCGAATAGCTTTTGCACTTTTTTCGAAAACTCACAAACAACTGTTCATGGGCTGAAAAGGCTTTTGGAGCAATACAAACTTAAAAACTGCTATAACTCAAAAATGCAATAAGATAAGTTCAAACTTTAAAAAATATGTTGTGCAGATGTACAAGCCCCTCTTGCACAGAAAGTTTGGGTTAGATATCTCTTGTAGTTTCTTCAGAACACACAAATTATCTGAAAATGCTTTTGAAGCAATAGACACAAAAACAGCTATAAATCAAAAACCTAATATGATAGACTCAAACTTTGAACTATGTATTGTGTAGATTTACAGGTCCTACTTGCCCAGCAAAAAGGGTTTGAATAGCTCTTGCACTTTTTTTCGAAACGCACACAACTGTTCATGGGCTGAAAAGGCTTTTGGAGCAATAAAAACTTAAAAACTGCTATAACTCAAAAATGCAATAAGATAAGTTCAAACTTTAAAAGACATGTTGTGCAGATGTACAAGCCCCTCTTGCACAGAAAGTTTGGGTTAGATATCTCTTGTAGTTTCTTCAGAACACACAAATTATCTAAAAATGCTTTTGAAGCAATAGACACAAAAACAGCTATAAATCCAAAACCTAATATGATAGACTCCAACTTTAAACTATATATTGTGTAGATTTACAGGTCCTACTTGCCCAGCAAAAAGGGTTCGAATAGCTTTTGCACTTTTTTCGAAAACTCACAAACAACTGTTCATGGGCTGAAAAGGCTTTTGGAGCAATACAAACTTAAAAACTGCTATAATTCAAAAATGCAATAAGATAAGTTCAAACTTTAAAAAATATGTTGTGCAGATGTACAAGCCCCTCTTGCACAGAAAGTTTGGGTTAGATATCTCTTGTAGTTTCTTCAGAACACACAAATTATCTGAAAATGCTTTTGAAGCAATAGACACAAAAACAGCTATAAATCAAAAACCTAATATGATAGACTCAAACTTTGAACTATGTATTGTGTAGATTTACAGGTCCTACTTGCCCAGCAAAAAGGGTTTGAATAGCTCTTGCACTTTTTTTCGAAACGCACACAACTGTTCATGGGCTGAAAAGGCTTTTGGAGCAATAAAAACTTAAAAACTGCTATAACTCAAAAATGCAATAAGATAAGTTCAAACTTTAAAAAATATGTTGTGCAGATGTACAAGCCCCTCTTGCACAGAAAGTTTGGGTTAGATATCTCTTGTAGTTTCTTCAGAACACACAAATTATCTGAAAATGCTTTTGAAGCAATAGACACAAAAACAGCTATAAATCAAAAACCTAATATGATAGACTCAAACTTTAAACTATGTATTGTGTAGATTTACAGGTCCTACTTGCCCAGCAAAAAGGGTTTGAATAGCTCTTGCTCTTTTTTCGAAACGCACACAACTGTTCATGGGCTGAAAAGGCTTTTGGAGCAATAAAAACGTAAAAACTGCTATAACTCAAAAATTCAATAAGATAAGTTCAAACTTTAAAAGACATGTTGTGCAGATGTACAAGCCCCTCTTGCACAGAAAGTTTGGGTTAGATATCTCTTGTAGTTTCTTCAGAACACACAAAATATCTGAAAATGTTTTTGAAGCAATAGACACAAAAACAGCTATAAATCCAAAACCTAATATGATAGACTCAAACTTTAAACTATGTATTGTGTAGATTTACAGGTCCTACTTGCCTAGCAAAAAGGGTTTGAATAGCTCTTTCACTTTTTTTCGAAACGCACACAACTGTTCATGGGCTGAAAAGGCTTTTGGAGCAATAAAAACTTAAAACTGCCATAACTCAAAAATGCAATAAGATAAGTTCAAACTTTAAAAGACATGTTGTGCAGATGTACAAGCCCCTCTTGCACAGAAAGTTTGGGTTAGATATCTCTTGTAGTTTCTTCAGAACACACAAATTATCTGAAAATGCTTTTGAAGCAATAGACACAAAAACAGCTATAAATCCAAAACCTAATATGATAGACTCAAACCTTAAACTATATATTGTGTAGATTTACAGGTCCTACTTGCCCAGCAAAAAAGGTTTGAATAGCTCTTGCACTTTTTTCGAAACTCACAAACAACTGTTCATGGGCTGAAAAGGCTTTTGGAGCAATAAAAACGTTAAAACTGTTATAACTCAAAAATGCAATAAGATAAGTTCAAACTTTAAAAGACATGTTGTGCAGATGTACAAGCCCCTCTTGCACAGAAAGTTTGGGTTAGATATCTCTTGTAGTTTCTTCAGAACACACAAATTATCTGAAAATGCTTTTGAAGCAATAGACACAAAAACAGCTATAAATCCAAAACCTAATATGATAGACTCAAACCTTAAACTATATATTGTGTAGATTTACAGGTCCTACTTGCCCAGCAAAAAGGGTTTGAATAGCTCTTGCACTTTTTTCGAAACTCACAAACAACTGTTCATGGGCTGAAAAGGCTTTTGGAGCAATAAAAACGTTAAAACTGCTATAACTCAAAAATGCAATAAGATAAGTTCAAACTTTAAAAGACATGTTGTGCAGATGTACAAGCCCCTCTTGCACAGAAAGTTTGGGTTAGATATCTCTTGTAGTTTCTTCAGAACACACAAAATATCTGAAAATGTTTTTGAAGCAATAGACACAAAAACAGCTATAAATCCAAAACCTAATATGATAGACTCAAACTTTAAACTATGTATTGTGTAGATTTACAGGTCCTACTTGCCCAGCAAAAAGGGTTTGAATAGCTCTTGCACTTTTTTTCGAAACGCACACAACTGTTCATGGGCTGAAAAGGCTTTTGGAGCAATAAAAACTTAAAAACTGCTATAACTCAAAAATGCAATAAGATAAGTTCAAACTTTAAAAGACATGTTCTGCAGATGTACAAGCCCCTCTTGCACAGAAAGTTTGGGTTAGATATCTCTTGTAGTTTCTTCAGAACACACAAATTATCTGAAAATGCTTTTGAAGCAATAGACACAAAAACAGCTATAAATCCAAAACCTAATATGATAGACTCAAACTTTAAACTATGTATTGTGTAGATTTACAGGTCCTACTTGCCCTGCAAAAAGGGTTTGAATAGCTCTTGCACTTTTTTCGAAACGCACACAACTGTTCATGGGCTGAAAAGGCTTTTGGAGCAATAAAAACGTAAAAACTGCTATAACTCAAAAATTCAATAAGATAAGTTCAAACTTTAAAAAAATATGTTGTGCAGATGTACAAGCCCCTCTTGCACAGAAAGTTTGGGTTAGATATCTCTTGTAGTTTCTTCAGAACACACAAATTATCTGAAAATGCTTTTGAAGCAATAGACACAAAAACAGCTATAAATCCAAAACCTAATATGATAGACTCAAACTTTGAACTATGTATTGTGTAGATTTACAGGTCCTACTTGCCCAGCAAAAAGGGTTTGAATAGCTCTTGCACTTTTTTTCGAAACGCACACAACTGTTCATGGGCTGAAAAGGCTTTTGGAGCAATAAAAACTTAAAAACTGCTATAACTCAAAAATGCAATAAGATAAGTTCAAACTTTAAAAGACATGTTGTGCAGATGTACAAGCCCCTCTTGCACAGAAAGTTTGGGTTAGATATCTCTTGTAGTTTCTTCAGAACACACAAATTATCTGAAAATGTTTTTGAAGCAATAGACACAAAAACAGCTATAAATCCAAAACCTAATATGATAGACTCAAACTTTAAATTATGTATTGTGTAGATTTACAGGTCCTACTTGCCTAGCAAAAAGGGTTTGAATAGCTCTTTCACTTTTTTTCGAAACGCACACAACTGTTCATGGGCTGAAAAGGCTTTTGGAGCAATGAAAAACTTAAAACTGCCATAACTCAAAAATGCAATAAGATAAGTTCAAACTTTAAAAGACATGTTGTGCAGATGTACAAGCCCCTCTTGCACAGAAAGTTTGGGTTAGATATCTCTTGTAGTTTCTTCAGAACACACAAATTATCTGAAAATGCTTTTGAAGCAATAGACACAAAAACAGCTATAAATCCAAAACCTAATATGATAGACTCAAACTTTAAACTATATATTGTGTAGATTTACAGGTCCTACTTGCCCAGCAAAAAGGGTTTGAATAGCTCTTGCACTTTTTTCGAAACTCACAAACAACTGTTCATGGGCTGAAAAGGCTTTTGGAGCAATAAAAACGTTAAAACTGCTATAACTCAAAAATGCAATAAGATAAGTTCAAACTTTAAAAGACATGTTGTGCAGATGTACAAGCCCCTCTTGCACAGAAAGTTTGGGTTAGATATCTCTTGTAGTTTCTTCAGAACACACAAATGATCTAAAAATGCTTTTGAAGCAATAGACACAAAAACAGCTATAAATCCAAAACCTAATATGATAGACTCCAACTTTAAACTATATATTGTGTAGATTTACAGGTCCTACTTGCCCAGCAAAAAGGGTTCGAATAGCTTTTGCACTTTTTTCGAAAACTCACAAACAACTGTTCATGGGCTGAAAAGGCTTTTGGAGCAATACAAACTTAAAAACTGCTATAACTCAAAAATGCAATAAGATAAGTTCAAACTTTAAAAAAATATGTTGTGCAGATGTACAAGCCCCTCTTGCACAGAAAGTTTGGGTTAGATATCTCTTGTAGTTTCTTCAGAACACACAAATTATCTGAAAATGCTTTTGAAGCAATAGACACAAAAACAGCTATAAATCAAAAACCTAATATGATAGACTCAAACTTTGAACTATGTATTGTGTAGATTTACAGGTCCTACTTGCCCAGCAAAAAGGGTTTGAATAGCTCTTGCACTTTTTTTCGAAACGCACACAACTGTTCATGGGCTGAAAAGGCTTTTGGAGCAATAAAAACTTAAAAACTGCTATAACTCAAAAATGCAATAAGATAAGTTCAAACTTTAAAAGACATGTTGTGCAGATGTACAAGCCCCTCTTGCACAGAAAGTTTGGGTTAGATATCTCTTGTAGTTTCTTCAGAACACACAAATTATCTAAAAATGCTTTTGAAGCAATAGACACAAAAACAGCTATAAATCCAAAACCTAATATGATAGACTCCAACTTTGAACTATATATTGTGTAGATTTACAGGTCCTACTTGCCCAGCAAAAAGGGTTCGAATAGCTTTTGCACTTTTTTCGAAAACTCACAAACAACTGTTCATGGGCTGAAAAGGCTTTTGGAGCAATAAAAACTTAAAAACTGCTATAACTCAAAAATGCAATAAGATAAGTTCAAACTTTAAAAAATATGTTGTGCAGATGTACAAGCCCCTCTTGCACAGAAAGTTTGGGTTAGATATCTCTTGTAGTTTCTTCAGAACACACAAATTATCTGAAAATGCTTTTGAAGCAATAGACACAAAAACAGCTATAAATCCAAAACCTAATATGATAGACTAAAACTTTGAACTATGTATTGTGTAGATTTACAGGTGATACTTGCCCAGCAAAAAGGGTTTGAATAGCTCTTGCACTTTTTTTCGAAACGCACACAACTGTTCATGGGCTGAAAAGGCTTTTGGAGCAATAAAAACTTAAAAACTGCTATAACTCAAAAATGCAATAAGATAAGTTCAAACTTTAAAAAATATGTTGTGCAGATGTACAAGCCCCTCTTGCACAGAAAGTTTGGGTTAGATATCTCTTGTAGTTTCTTCAGAACACACAAATTATCTGAAAATGCTTTTGAAGCAATAGACACAAAAACAGCTATAAATCAAAAACCTAATATGATAGACTCAAACTTTAAACTATGTATTGTGTAGATTTACAGGTCCTACTTGCCCAGCAAAAAGGGTTTGAATAGCTCTTGCTCTTTTTTCGAAACGCACACAACTGTTCATGGGCTGAAAAGGCTTTTGGAGCAATAAAAACGTAAAAACTGCTATAACTCAAAAATTCAATAAGATAAGTTCAAACTTTAAAAGACATGTTGTGCAGATGTACAAGCCCCTCTTGCACAGAAAGTTTGGGTTAGATATCTCTTGTAGTTTCTTCAGAACACACAAAATATCTGAAAATGTTTTTGAAGCAATAGACACAAAAACAGCTATAAATCCAAAACCTAATATGATAGACTCAAACTTTAAACTATGTATTGTGTAGATTTACAGGTCCTACTTGCCTAGCAAAAAGGGTTTGAATAGCTCTTTCACTTTTTTTTGAAACGCACACAACTGTTCATGGGCTGAAAAGGCTTTTGGAGCAATAAAAACTTAAAAACTGCTATAACTCAAAAATGCAATAAGATAAGTTCAAACTTTAAAAGACATGTTGTGCAGATGTACAAGCCCCTCTTGCACAGAAAGTTTGGGTTAGATATCTCTTGTAGTTTCTTCAGAACACACAAATTATCTGAAAATGCTTTTGAAGCAATAGACACAAAAACAGCTATAAATCCAAAACCTAATATGATAGACTCAAACTTTAAACTATGTATTGTGTAGATTTACAGGTCCTACTTGCCCTGCAAAAAGGGTTCGAATAGCTTTTGCACTTTTTTCGAAAACTCACAAACAACTGTTCATGGGCTGAAAAGGCTTTTGGAGCAATAAAAACTTAAAAACTGCTATAACTCAAAAATGCAATAAGATAAGTTCAAACTTTAAAAGACATGTTGTGCAGATGTACAAGCCCCTCTTGCACAGAAAGTTTGGGTTAGATATCTCTTGTAGTTTCTTCAGAACACACAAATTATCTGAAAATGTTTTTGAAGCAATAGACACAAAAACAGCTATAAATCCAAAACCTAATATGATAGACTCAAACTTTAAATTATGTATTGTGTAGATTTACAGGTCCTACTTGCCTAGCAAAAAGGGTTTGAATAGCTCTTTCACTTTTTTTCGAAACGCACACAACTGTTCATGGGCTGAAAAGGCTTTTGGAGCAATAAAAACTTAAAACTGCCATAACTCAAAAATGCAATAAGATAAGTTCAAACTTTAAAAGACATGTTGTGCAGATGTACAAGCCCCTCTTGCACAGAAAGTTTGGGTTAGATATCTCTTGTAGTTTCTTCAGAACACACAAATTATCTGAAAATGCTTTTGAAGCAATAGACACAAAAACAGCTATAAATCAAAAACCTAATATGATAGACTCAAACTTTAAACTATGTATTGTGTAGATTTACAGGTCCTACTTGCCCAGCAAAAAGGGTTTGAATAGCTCTTGCTCTTTTTTCGAAACGCACACAACTGTTCATGGGCTGAAAAGGCTTTTGGAGCAATAAAAACGTAAAAACTGCTATAACTCAAAAATTCAATAAGATAAGTTCAAACTTTAAAAGACATGTTGTGCAGATGTACAAGCCCCTCTTGCACAGAAAGTTTGGGTTAGATATCTCTTGTAGTTTCTTCAGAACACACAAAATATCTGAAAATGTTTTTGAAGCAATAGACACAAAAACAGCTATAAATCCAAAACCTAATATGATAGACTCAAACTTTAAACTATGTATTGTGTAGATTTACAGGTCCTACTTGCCTAGCAAAAAGGGTTTGAATAGCTCTTTCACTTTTTTTCGAAACGCACACAACTGTTCATGGGCTGAAAAGGCTTTTGGAGCAATAAAAACTTAAAACTGCCATAACTCAAAAATGCAATAAGATAAGTTCAAACTTTAAAAGACATGTTGTGCAGATGTACAAGCCCCTCTTGCACAGAAAGTTTGGGTTAGATATCTCTTGTAGTTTCTTCAGAACACACAAATTATCTGAAAATGCTTTTGAAGCAATAGACACAAAAACAGCTATAAATCCAAAACCTAATATGATAGACTCAAACTTTAAACTATATATTGTGTAGATTTACAGGTCCTACTTGCCCAGCAAAAAGGGTTTGAATAGCTCTTGCACTTTTTTCGAAACTCACAAACAACTGTTCATGGGCTGAAAAGGCTTTTGGAGCAATAAAAACGTTAAAACTGCTATAACTCAAAAATGCAATAAGATAAGTTCAAACTTTAAAAGACATGTTGTGCAGATGTACAAGCCCCTCTTGCACAGAAAGTTTGGGTTAGATATCTCTTGTAGTTTCTTCAGAACACACAAATGATCTAAAAATGCTTTTGAAGCAATAGACACAAAAACAGCTATAAATCCAAAACCTAATATGATAGACTCCAACTTTAAACTATATATTGTGTAGATTTACAGGTCCTACTTGCCCAGCAAAAAGGGTTCGAATAGCTTTTGCACTTTTTTCGAAAACTCACAAACAACTGTTCATGGGCTGAAAAGGCTTTTGGAGCAATAAAAACGTAAAAACTGCTATAACTCAAAAATGCAATAAGATAAGTTCAAACTTTAAAAAATATGTTGTGCAGATGTACAAGCCCCTCTTGCACAGAAAGTTTGGGTTAGATATCTCTTGTAGTTTCTTCAGAACACACAAATTATCTGAAAATGCTTTTGAAGCAATAGACACAAAAACAGCTATAAATCAAAAACCTAATATGATAGACTCCAACTTTAAACTATATATTGTGTAGATTTACAGGTCCTACTTGCCCAGCAAAAAAGGTTTGAATAGCTCTTGCACTTTTTTCGAAACTCACAAACAACTGTTCATGGGCTGAAAAGGCTTTTGGAGCAATAAAAACGTTAAAACTGTTATAACTCAAAAATGCAATAAGATAAGTTCAAACTTTAAAAGACATGTTGTGCAGATGTACAAGCCCCTCTTGCACAGAAAGTTTGGGTTAGATATCTCTTGTAGTTTCTTCAGAACACACAAATTATCTGAAAATGCTTTTGAAGCAATAGACACAAAAACAGCTATAAATCCAAAACCTAATATGATAGACTCAAACCTTAAACTATATATTGTGTAGATTTACAGGTCCTACTTGCCCAGCAAAAAGGGTTTGAATAGCTCTTGCACTTTTTTCGAAACTCACAAACAACTGTTCATGGGCTGAAAAGGCTTTTGGAGCAATAAAAACGTTAAAACTGCTATAACTCAAAAATGCAATAAGATAAGTTCAAACTTTAAAAGACATGTTGTGCAGATGTACAAGCCCCTCTTGCACAGAAAGTTTGGGTTAGATATCTCTTGTAGTTTCTTCAGAACACACAAAATATCTGAAAATGTTTTTGAAGCAATAGACACAAAAACAGCTATAAATCCAAAACCTAATATGATAGACTCAAACTTTAAACTATGTATTGTGTAGATTTACAGGTCCTACTTGCCCAGCAAAAAGGGTTTGAATAGCTCTTGCACTTTTTTTCGAAACGCACACAACTGTTCATGGGCTGAAAAGGCTTTTGGAGCAATAAAAACTTAAAAACTGCTATAACTCAAAAATGCAATAAGATAAGTTCAAACTTTAAAAGACATGTTCTGCAGATGTACAAGCCCCTCTTGCACAGAAAGTTTGGGTTAGATATCTCTTGTAGTTTCTTCAGAACACACAAATTATCTGAAAATGCTTTTGAAGCAATAGACACAAAAACAGCTATAAATCCAAAACCTAATATGATAGACTCAAACTTTAAACTATGTATTGTGTAGATTTACAGGTCCTACTTGCCCTGCAAAAAGGGTTTGAATAGCTCTTGCACTTTTTTCGAAACGCACACAACTGTTCATGGGCTGAAAAGGCTTTTGGAGCAATAAAAACGTAAAAACTGCTATAACTCAAAAATTCAATAAGATAAGTTCAAACTTTAAAAAAATATGTTGTGCAGATGTACAAGCCCCTCTTGCACAGAAAGTTTGGGTTAGATATCTCTTGTAGTTTCTTCAGAACACACAAATTATCTGAAAATGCTTTTGAAGCAATAGACACAAAAACAGCTATAAATCCAAAACCTAATATGATAGACTCAAACTTTGAACTATGTATTGTGTAGATTTACAGGTCCTACTTGCCCAGCAAAAAGGGTTTGAATAGCTCTTGCACTTTTTTTCGAAACGCACACAACTGTTCATGGGCTGAAAAGGCTTTTGGAGCAATAAAAACTTAAAAACTGCTATAACTCAAAAATGCAATAAGATAAGTTCAAACTTTAAAAGACATGTTGTGCAGATGTACAAGCCCCTCTTGCACAGAAAGTTTGGGTTAGATATCTCTTGTAGTTTCTTCAGAACACACAAATTATCTGAAAATGTTTTTGAAGCAATAGACACAAAAACAGCTATAAATCCAAAACCTAATATGATAGACTCAAACTTTAAATTATGTATTGTGTAGATTTACAGGTCCTACTTGCCTAGCAAAAAGGGTTTGAATAGCTCTTTCACTTTTTTTCGAAACGCACACAACTGTTCATGGGCTGAAAAGGCTTTTGGAGCAATGAAAAACTTAAAACTGCCATAACTCAAAAATGCAATAAGATAAGTTCAAACTTTAAAAGACATGTTGTGCAGATGTACAAGCCCCTCTTGCACAGAAAGTTTGGGTTAGATATCTCTTGTAGTTTCTTCAGAACACACAAATTATCTGAAAATGCTTTTGAAGCAATAGACACAAAAACAGCTATAAATCCAAAACCTAATATGATAGACTCAAACTTTAAACTATATATTGTGTAGATTTACAGGTCCTACTTGCCCAGCAAAAAGGGTTTGAATAGCTCTTGCACTTTTTTCGAAACTCACAAACAACTGTTCATGGGCTGAAAAGGCTTTTGGAGCAATAAAAACGTTAAAACTGCTATAACTCAAAAATGCAATAAGATAAGTTCAAACTTTAAAAGACATGTTGTGCAGATGTACAAGCCCCTCTTGCACAGAAAGTTTGGGTTAGATATCTCTTGTAGTTTCTTCAGAACACACAAATGATCTAAAAATGCTTTTGAAGCAATAGACACAAAAACAGCTATAAATCCAAAACCTAATATGATAGACTCCAACTTTAAACTATATATTGTGTAGATTTACAGGTCCTACTTGCCCAGCAAAAAGGGTTCGAATAGCTTTTGCACTTTTTTCGAAAACTCACAAACAACTGTTCATGGGCTGAAAAGGCTTTTGGAGCAATACAAACTTAAAAACTGCTATAACTCAAAAATGCAATAAGATAAGTTCAAACTTTAAAAAAATATGTTGTGCAGATGTACAAGCCCCTCTTGCACAGAAAGTTTGGGTTAGATATCTCTTGTAGTTTCTTCAGAACACACAAATTATCTGAAAATGCTTTTGAAGCAATAGACACAAAAACAGCTATAAATCAAAAACCTAATATGATAGACTCAAACTTTGAACTATGTATTGTGTAGATTTACAGGTCCTACTTGCCCAGCAAAAAGGGTTTGAATAGCTCTTGCACTTTTTTTCGAAACGCACACAACTGTTCATGGGCTGAAAAGGCTTTTGGAGCAATAAAAACTTAAAAACTGCTATAACTCAAAAATGCAATAAGATAAGTTCAAACTTTAAAAGACATGTTGTGCAGATGTACAAGCCCCTCTTGCACAGAAAGTTTGGGTTAGATATCTCTTGTAGTTTCTTCAGAACACACAAATTATCTAAAAATGCTTTTGAAGCAATAGACACAAAAACAGCTATAAATCCAAAACCTAATATGATAGACTCCAACTTTGAACTATATATTGTGTAGATTTACAGGTCCTACTTGCCCAGCAAAAAGGGTTCGAATAGCTTTTGCACTTTTTTCGAAAACTCACAAACAACTGTTCATGGGCTGAAAAGGCTTTTGGAGCAATAAAAACTTAAAAACTGCTATAACTCAAAAATGCAATAAGATAAGTTCAAACTTTAAAAAATATGTTGTGCAGATGTACAAGCCCCTCTTGCACAGAAAGTTTGGGTTAGATATCTCTTGTAGTTTCTTCAGAACACACAAATTATCTGAAAATGCTTTTGAAGCAATAGACACAAAAACAGCTATAAATCCAAAACCTAATATGATAGACTAAAACTTTGAACTATGTATTGTGTAGATTTACAGGTCCTACTTGCCCAGCAAAAAGGGTTTGAATAGCTCTTGCACTTTTTTTCGAAACGCACACAACTGTTCATGGGCTGAAAAGGCTTTTGGAGCAATAAAAACTTAAAAACTGCTATAACTCAAAAATGCAATAAGATAAGTTCAAACTTTAAAAAATATGTTGTGCAGATGTACAAGCCCCTCTTGCACAGAAAGTTTGGGTTAGATATCTCTTGTAGTTTCTTCAGAACACACAAATTATCTGAAAATGCTTTTGAAGCAATAGACACAAAAACAGCTATAAATCAAAAACCTAATATGATAGACTCAAACTTTAAACTATGTATTGTGTAGATTTACAGGTCCTACTTGCCCAGCAAAAAGGGTTTGAATAGCTCTTGCTCTTTTTTCGAAACGCACACAACTGTTCATGGGCTGAAAAGGCTTTTGGAGCAATAAAAACGTAAAAACTGCTATAACTCAAAAATTCAATAAGATAAGTTCAAACTTTAAAAGACATGTTGTGCAGATGTACAAGCCCCTCTTGCACAGAAAGTTTGGGTTAGATATCTCTTGTAGTTTCTTCAGAACACACAAAATATCTGAAAATGTTTTTGAAGCAATAGACACAAAAACAGCTATAAATCCAAAACCTAATATGATAGACTCAAACTTTAAACTATGTATTGTGTAGATTTACAGGTCCTACTTGCCTAGCAAAAAGGGTTTGAATAGCTCTTTCACTTTTTTTTGAAACGCACACAACTGTTCATGGGCTGAAAAGGCTTTTGGAGCAATAAAAACTTAAAAACTGCTATAACTCAAAAATGCAATAAGATAAGTTCAAACTTTAAAAGACATGTTGTGCAGATGTACAAGCCCCTCTTGCACAGAAAGTTTGGGTTAGATATCTCTTGTAGTTTCTTCAGAACACACAAATTATCTGAAAATGCTTTTGAAGCAATAGACACAAAAACAGCTATAAATCCAAAACCTAATATGATAGACTCAAACTTTAAACTATGTATTGTGTAGATTTACAGGTCCTACTTGCCCTGCAAAAAGGGTTCGAATAGCTTTTGCACTTTTTTCGAAAACTCACAAACAACTGTTCATGGGCTGAAAAGGCTTTTGGAGCAATAAAAACTTAAAAACTGCTATAACTCAAAAATGCAATAAGATAAGTTCAAACTTTAAAAGACATGTTGTGCAGATGTACAAGCCCCTCTTGCACAGAAAGTTTGGGTTAGATATCTCTTGTAGTTTCTTCAGAACACACAAATTATCTGAAAATGTTTTTGAAGCAATAGACACAAAAACAGCTATAAATCCAAAACCTAATATGATAGACTCAAACTTTAAATTATGTATTGTGTAGATTTACAGGTCCTACTTGCCTAGCAAAAAGGGTTTGAATAGCTCTTTCACTTTTTTTCGAAACGCACACAACTGTTCATGGGCTGAAAAGGCTTTTGGAGCAATAAAAACTTAAAACTGCCATAACTCAAAAATGCAATAAGATAAGTTCAAACTTTAAAAGACATGTTGTGCAGATGTACAAGCCCCTCTTGCACAGAAAGTTTGGGTTAGATATCTCTTGTAGTTTCTTCAGAACACACAAATTATCTGAAAATGCTTTTGAAGCAATAGACACAAAAACAGCTATAAATCAAAAACCTAATATGATAGACTCAAACTTTGAACTATGTATTGTGTAGATTTACAGGTCCTACTTGCCCAGCAAAAAGGGTTTGAATAGCTCTTGCACTTTTTTCGAAACTCACAAACAACTGTTCATGGGCTGAAAAGGCTTTTGGAGCAATAAAAACGTTAAAACTGCTATAACTCAAAAATGCAATAAGATAAGTTCAAACTTTTAAAGACATGTTGTGCAGATGTACAAGCCCCTCTTGCACAGAAAGTTTGGGTTAGATATCTCTTGTAGTTTCTTCAGAACACACAAATGATCTAAAAATGCTTTTGAAGCAATAGACACAAAAACAGCTATAAATCCAAAACCTAATATGATAGACTCCAACTTTAAACTATATATTGTGTAGATTTACAGGTCCTACTTGCCCAGCAAAAAGGGTTCGAATAGCTTTTGCACTTTTTTCGAAAACTCACAAACAACTGTTCATGGGCTGAAAAGGCTTTTGGAGCAATAAAAACTTAAAAACTGCTATAACTCAAAAATGCAATAAGATAAGTTCAAACTTTAAAAAATATGTTGTGCAGATGTACAAGCCCCTCTTGCACAGAAAGTTTGGGTTAGATATCTCTTGTAGTTTCTTCAGAACACACAAATTATCTGAAAATGCTTTTGAAGCAATAGACACAAAAACAGCTATAAATCAAAAACCTAATATGATAGACTCAAACTTTGAACTATGTATTGTGTAGATTTACAGGTCCTACTTGCCCAGCAAAAAGGGTTTGAATAGCTCTTGCACTTTTTTTCGAAACGCACACAACTGTTCATGGGCTGAAAAGGCTTTTGGAGCAATAAAAACTTAAAAACTGCTATAACTCAAAAATGCAATAAGATAAGTTCAAACTTTAAAAGACATGTTGTGCAGATGTACAAGCCCCTCTTGCACAGAAAGTTTGGGTTAGATATCTCTTGTAGTTTCTTCAGAACACACAAATTATCTAAAAATGCTTTTGAAGCAATAGACACAAAAACAGCTATAAATCCAAAACCTAATATGATAGACTCCAACTTTGAACTATATATTGTGTAGATTTACAGGTCCTACTTGCCCAGCAAAAAGGGTTCGAATAGCTTTTGCACTTTTTTCGAAAACTCACAAACAACTGTTCATGGGCTGAAAAGGCTTTTGGAGCAATAAAAACTGCTATAACTCAAAAATGCAATAAGATAAGTTCAAACTTTAAAAGACATGTTGTGCAGATGTACAAGCCCCTCTTGCACAGAAAGTTTGGGTTAGATATCTCTTGTAGTTTCTTCAGAACACACAAATTATCTGAAAATGTTTTTGAAGCAATAGACACAAAAACAGCTATAAATCCAAAACCTAATATGATAGACTCAAACTTTAAATTATGTATTGTGTAGATTTACAGGTCCTACTTGCCTAGCAAAAAGGGTTTGAATAGCTCTTTCACTTTTTTTCGAAACGCACACAACTGTTCATGGGCTGAAAAGGCTTTTGGAGCAATAAAAACTTAAAACTGCCATAACTCAAAAATGCAATAAGATAAGTTCAAACTTTAAAAGACATGTTGTGCAGATGTACAAGCCCCTCTTGCACAGAAAGTTTGGGTTAGATATCTCTTGTAGTTTCTTCAGAACACACAAATTATCTGAAAATGCTTTTGAAGCAATAGACACAAAAACAGCTATAAATCCAAAACCTAATATGATAGACTCAAACTTTAAACTATATATTGTGTAGATTTACAGGTCCTACTTGCCCAGCAAAAAGGGTTTGAATAGCTCTTGCACTTTTTTCGAAACTCACAAACAACTGTTCATGGGCTGAAAAGGCTTTTGGAGCAATAAAAACGTTAAAACTGCTATAACTCAAAAATGCAATAAGATAAGTTCAAACTTTAAAAGACATGTTGTGCAGATGTACAAGCCCCTCTTGCACAGAAAGTTTGGGTTAGATATCTCTTGTAGTTTCTTCAGAACACACAAATGATCTAAAAATGCTTTTGAAGCAATAGACACAAAAACAGCTATAAATCCAAAACCTAATATGATAGACTCCAACTTTAAACTATATATTGTGTAGATTTACAGGTCCTACTTGCCCAGCAAAAAGGGTTCGAATAGCTTTTGCACTTTTTTCGAAAACTCACAAACAACTGTTCATGGGCTGAAAAGGCTTTTGGAGCAATAAAAACTTAAAAACTGCTATAACTCAAAAATGCAATAAGATAAGTTCAAACTTTAAAAAATATGTTGTGCAGATGTACAAGCCCCTCTTGCACAGAAAGTTTGGGTTAGATATCTCTTGTAGTTTCTTCAGAACACACAAATTATCTGAAAATGCTTTTGAAGCAATAGACACAAAAACAGCTATAAATCAAAAACCTAATATGATAGACTCAAACTTTGAACTATGTATTGTGTAGATTTACAGGCCCTACTTGCCCAGCAAAAAGGGTTTGAATAGCTCTTGCACTTTTTTTCGAAACGCACACAACTGTTCATGGGCTGAAAAGGCTTTTGGAGCAATAAAAACTTAAAAACTGCTATAACTCAAAAATGCAATAAGATAAGTTCAAACTTTAAAAGACATGTTGTGCAGATGTACAAGCCCCTCTTGCACAGAAAGTTTGGGTTAGATATCTCTTGTAGTTTCTTCAGAACACACAAATTATCTGAAAATGTTTTTGAAGCAATAGACACAAAAACAGCTATAAATCCAAAACCTAATATGATAGACTCAAACTTTAAATTATGTATTGTGTAGATTTACAGGTCCTACTTGCCTAGCAAAAAGGGTTTGAATAGCTCTTTCACTTTTTTTCGAAACGCACACAACTGTTCATGGGCTGAAAAGGCTTTTGGAGCAATAAAAACTTAAAACTGCCATAACTCAAAAATGCAATAAGATAAGTTCAAACTTTAAAAGACATGTTGTGCAGATGTACAAGCCCCTCTTGCACAGAAAGTTTGGGTTAGATATCTCTTGTAGTTTCTTCAGAACACACAAATTATCTGAAAATGCTTTTGAAGCAATAGACACAAAAACAGCTATAAATCCAAAACCTAATATGATAGACTCAAACTTTAAACTATATATTGTGTAGATTTACAGGTCCTACTTGCCCAGCAAAAAGGGTTTGAATAGCTCTTGCACTTTTTTCGAAACTCACAAACAACTGTTCATGGGCTGAAAAGGCTTTTGGAGCAATAAAAACGTTAAAACTGCTATAACTCAAAAATGCAATAAGATAAGTTCAAACTTTAAAAGACATGTTGTGCAGATGTACAAGCCCCTCTTGCACAGAAAGTTTGGGTTAGATATCTCTTGTAGTTTCTTCAGAACACACAAATTATCTAAAAATGCTTTTGAAGCAATAGACACAAAAACAGCTATAAATCCAAAACCTAATATGATAGACTCCAACTTTAAACTATATATTGTGTAGATTTACAGGTCCTACTTGCCCAGCAAAAAGGGTTCGAATAGCTTTTGCACTTTTTTCGAAAACTCACAAACAACTGTTCATGGGCTGAAAAGGCTTTTGGAGCAATAAAAACTTAAAAACTGCTATAACTCAAAAATGCAATAAGATAAGTTCAAACTTTAAAAAATATGTTGTGCAGATGTACAAGCCCCTCTTGCACAGAAAGTTTGGGTTAGATATCTCTTGTAGTTTCTTCAGAACACACAAATTATCTGAAAATGCTTTTGAAGCAATAGACACAAAAACAGCTATAAATCAAAAACCTAATATGATAGACTCAAACTTTGAACTATGTATTGTGTAGATTTACAGGTCCTACTTGCCCAGCAAAAAGGGTTTGAATAGCTCTTGCACTTTTTTTCGAAACGCACACAACTGTTCATGGGCTGAAAAGGCTTTTGGAGCAATAAAAACTTAAAAACTGCTATAACTCAAAAATGCAATAAGATAAGTTCAAACTTTAAAAGACATGTTGTGCAGATGTACAAGCCCCTCTTGCACAGAAAGTTTGGGTTAGATATCTCTTGTAGTTTCTTCAGAACACACAAATTATCTAAAAATGCTTTTGAAGCAATAGACACAAAAACAGCTATAAATCCAAAACCTAATATGATAGACTCCAACTTTGAACTATATATTGTGTAGATTTACAGGTCCTACTTGCCCAGCAAAAAGGGTTCGAATAGCTTTTGCACTTTTTTCGAAAACTTACAAACAACTGTTCATGGGCTGAAAAGGCTTTTGGAGCAATAAAAACTTAAAAACTGCTATAACTCAAAAATGCAATAAGATAAGTTCAAACTTTAAAAGACATGTTGTGCAGATGTACAAGCCCCTCTTGCACAGAAAGTTTGGGTTAGATATCTCTTGTAGTTTCTTCAGAACACACAAATTATCTGAAAATGTTTTTGAAGCAATAGACACAAAAACAGCTATAAATCCAAAACCTAATATGATAGACTCAAACTTTAAATTATGTATTGTGTAGATTTACAGGTCCTACTTGCCTAGCAAAAAGGGTTTGAATAGCTCTTTCACTTTTTTTCGAAACGCACACAACTGTTCATGGGCTGAAAAGGCTTTTGGAGCAATAAAAACTTAAAACTGCCATAACTCAAAAATGCAATAAGATAAGTTCAAACTTTAAAAGACATGTTGTGCAGATGTACAAGCCCCTCTTGCACAGAAAGTTTGGGTTAGATATCTCTTGTAGTTTCTTCAGAACACACAAATTATCTGAAAATGCTTTTGAAGCAATAGACACAAAAACAGCTATAAATCCAAAACCTAATATGATAGACTCAAACTTTAAACTATATATTGTGTAGATTTACAGGTCCTACTTGCCCAGCAAAAAGGGTTTGAATAGCTCTTGCACTTTTTTCGAAACTCACAAACAACTGTTCATGGGCTGAAAAGGCTTTTGGAGCAATAAAAACGTTAAAACTGCTATAACTCAAAAATGCAATAAGATAAGTTCAAACTTTAAAAGACATGTTGTGCAGATGTACAAGCCCCTCTTGCACAGAAAGTTTGGGTTAGATATCTCTTGTAGTTTCTTCAGAACACACAAATTATCTAAAAATGCTTTTGAAGCAATAGACACAAAAACAGCTATAAATCCAAAACCTAATATGATAGACTCCAACTTTAAACTATATATTGTGCAGATTTACAGGTCCTACTTGCCCAGCAAAAAGGGTTCGAATAGCTTTTGCACTTTTTTCGAAAACTCACAAACAACTGTTCATGGGCTGAAAAGGCTTTTGGAGCAATAAAAACTTAAAAACTGCTATAACTCAAAAATGCAATAAGATAAGTTCAAACTTTAAAAAATATGTTGTGCAGATGTACAAGCCCCTCTTGCACAGAAAGTTTGGGTTAGATATCTCTTGTAGTTTCTTCAGAACACACAAATTATCTGAAAATGCTTTTGAAGCAATAGACACAAAAACAGCTATAAATCAAAAACCTAATATGATAGACTCAAACTTTGAACTATGTATTGTGTAGATTTACAGGTCCTACTTGCCCAGCAAAAAGGGTTTGAATAGCTCTTGCACTTTTTTTCGAAACGCACACAACTGTTCATGGGCTGAAAAGGCTTTTGGAGCAATAAAAACTTAAAAACTGCTATAACTCAAAAATGCAATAAGATAAGTTCAAACTTTAAAAGACATGTTGTGCAGATGTACAAGCCCCTCTTGCACAGAAAGTTTGGGTTAGATATCTCTTGTAGTTTCTTCAGAACACACAAATTATCTAAAAATGCTTTTGAAGCAATAGACACAAAAACAGCTATAAATCCAAAACCTAATATGATAGACTCCAACTTTGAACTATATATTGTGTAGATTTACAGGTCCTACTTGCCCAGCAAAAAGGGTTCGAATAGCTTTTGCACTTTTTTCGAAAACTCACAAACAACTGTTCATGGGCTGAAAAGGCTTTTGGAGCAATAAAAACTTAAAAACTGCTATAACTCAAAAATGCAATAAGATAAGTTCAAACTTTAAAAGACATGTTGTGCAGATGTACAAGCCCCTCTTGCACAGAAAGTTTGGGTTAGATATCTCTTGTAGTTTCTTCAGAACACACAAATTATCTGAAAATGTTTTTGAAGCAATAGACACAAAAACAGCTATAAATCCAAAACCTAATATGATAGACTCAAACTTTAAATTATGTATTGTGTAGATTTACAGGTCCTACTTGCCTAGCAAAAAGGGTTTGAATAGCTCTTTCACTTTTTTTCGAAACGCACACAACTGTTCATGGGCTGAAAAGGCTTTTGGAGCAATAAAAACTTAAAACTGCCATAACTCAAAAATGCAATAAGATAAGTTCAAACTTTAAAAGACATGTTGTGCAGATGTACAAGCCCCTCTTGCACAGAAAGTTTGGGTTAGATATCTCTTGTAGTTTCTTCAGAACACACAAATTATCTGAAAATGCTTTTGAAGCAATAGACACAAAAACAGCTATAAATCCAAAACCTAATATGATAGACTCAAACTTTAAACTATGTATTGTGTAGATTTACAGGTCCTACTTGCCCTGCAAAAAGGGTTTGAATAGCTCTTGCACTTTTTTCGAAACGCACACAACTGTTCATGGGCTGAAAAGGCTTTTGGAGCAATAAAAACGTAAAAACTGCTATAACTCAAAAATTCAATAAGATAAGTTCAAACTTTAAAAGACATGTTGTGCAGATGTACAAGCCCCTCTTGCACAGAAAGTTTGGGTTAGATATCTCTTGTAGTTTCTTCAGAACACACAAATTATCTGAAAATGCTTTTGAAGCAATAGACACAAAAACAGCTATAAATCCAAAACCTAATATGATAGACTCAAACTTTAAACTATATATTGTGTAGATTTACAGGTCCTACTTGCCCAGCAAAAAAGGTTTGAATAGCTCTTGCACTTTTTTCGAAACTCACAAACAACTGTTCATGGGCTGAAAAGGCTTTTGGAGCAATAAAAACGTTAAAACTGTTATAACTCAAAAATGCAATAAGATAAGTTCAAACTTTAAAAGACATGTTGTGCAGATGTACAAGCCCCTCTTGCACAGAAAGTTTGGGTTAGATATCTCTTGTAGTTTCTTCAGAACACACAAATTATCTGAAAATGCTTTTGAAGCAATAGACACAAAAACAGCTATAAATCCAAAACCTAATATGATAGACTCAAACTTTAAACTATATATTGTGTAGATTTACAGGTCCTACTTGCCCTGCAAAAAGGGTTTGAATAGCTCTTGCACTTTTTTCGAAACGCACACAACTGTTCATGGGCTGAAAAGGCTTTTGGAGCAATAAAAACGTAAAAACTGCTATAACTCAAAAATTCAATAAGATAAGTTCAAACTTTAAAATACATGTTGTGCAGATGTACAAGCCCCTCTTGCACAGAAAGTTTGGGTTAGATATCTCTTGTAGTTTCTTCAGAACACACAAATTATCTGAAAATGCTTTTGAAGCAATAGACACAAAAACAGCTATAAATCCAAAACCTAATATGATAGACTCAAACTTTAAACTATATATTGTGTAGATTTACAGGTCCTACTTGCCCAGCAAAAAAGGTTTGAATAGCTCTTGCACTTTTTTCGAAACTCACAAACAACTGTTCATGGGCTGAAAAGGCTTTTGGAGCAATAAAAACGTTAAAACTGTTATAACTCAAAAATGCAATAAGATAAGTTCAAACTTTAAAAGACATGTTGTGCAGATGTACAAGCCCCTCTTGCACAGAAAGTTTGGGTTAGATATCTCTTGTAGTTTCTTGAGAACACACAAATTATCTGAAAATGCTTTTGAAGCAATAGACACAAAAACAGCTATAAATCCAAAACCTAATATGATAGACTCAAACTTTAAACTATATATTGTGTAGATTTACAGGTCCTACTTGCCCAGCAAAAAGGGTTTGAATAGCTCTTGCACTTTTTTCGAAACTCACAAACAACTGTTCATGGGCTGAAAAGGCTTTTGGAGCAATAAAAACGTTAAAACTGCTATAACTCAAAAATGCAATAAGATAAGTTCAAACTTTAAAAAATATGTTGTGCAGATGTACAAGCCCCTCTTGCACAGAAAGTTTGGGTTAGATATCTCTTGTAGTTTCTTCAGAACACACAAATTATCTGAAAATGCTTTTGAAGCAATAGACACAAAAACAGCTATAAATCAAAAACCTAATATGATAGACTCAAACTTTAAACTATGTATTGTGTAGATTTACAGGTCCTACTTGCCCAGCAAAAAGGGTTTGAATAGCTCTTGCTCTTTTTTCGAAACGCACACAACTGTTCATGGGCTGAAAAGGCTTTTGGAGCAATAAAAACGTAAAAACTGCTATAACTCAAAAATTCAATAAGATAAGTTCAAACTTCAAAAGACATGTTGTGCAGATGTACAAGCCCCTCTTGCACAGAAAGTTTGGGTTAGATATCTCTTGTAGTTTCTTCAGAACACACAAAATATCTGAAAATGTTTTTGAAGCAATAGACACAAAAACAGCTATAAATCCAAAACCTAATATGATAGACTCAAACTTTAAACTATGTATTGTGTAGATTTACAGGTCCTACTTGCCTAGCAAAAAGGGTTTGAATAGCTCTTTCACTTTTTTTCGAAACGCACACAACTGTTCATGGGCTGAAAAGGCTTTTGGAGCAATAAAAACTTAAAAACTGCTATAACTCAAAAATGCAATAAGATAAGTTCAAACTTTAAAAAATATGTTGTGCAGATGTACAAGCCCCTCTTGCACAGAAAGTTTGGGTTAGATATCTCTTGTAGTTTCTTCAGAACACACAAATTATCTGAAAATGCTTTTGAAGCAATAGACACAAAAACAGCTATAAATCCAAAACCTAATATGATAGACTCAAACTTTAAACTATGTATTGTGTAGATTTACAGGTCCTACTTGCCCTGCAAAAAGGGTTTGAATAGCTCTTGCACTTTTTTCGAAACGCACACAACTGTTCATGGGCTGAAAAGGCTTTTGGAGCAATAAAAACGTAAAAACTGCTATAACTCAAAAATTCAATAAGATAAGTTCAAACTTTAAAATACATGTTGTGCAGATGTACAAGCCCCTCTTGCACAGAAAGTTTGGGTTAGATATCTCTTGTAGTTTCTTCAGAACACACAAATTATCTGAAAATGCTTTTGAAGCAATAGACACAAAAACAGCTATAAATCCAAAACCTAATATGATAGACTCCAACTTTAAACTATATATTGTGTAGATTTACAGGTCCTACTTGCCCAGCAAAAAAGGTTTGAATAGCTCTTGCACTTTTTTCGAAACGCACACAACTGTTCATGGGCTGAAAAGGCTTTTGGAGCAATAAAAACTTAAAAACTGCTATAACTCAAAAATGCAATAAGATAAGTTCAAACTTTAAAAAATATGTTGTGCAGATGTACAAGCCCCTCTTGCACAGAAAGTTTGGGTTAGATATCTCTTGTAGTTTCTTCAGAACACACAAATTATCTGAAAATGCTTTTGAAGCAATAGACACAAAAACAGCTATAAATCAAAAACCTAATATGATAGACTCAAACTTTAAACTATGTATTGTGTAGATTTACAGGTCCTACTTGCCCAGCAAAAAGGGTTTGAATAGCTCTTGCACTTTTTTTCGAAACGCACACAACTGTTCATGGGCTGAAAAGGCTTTTGGAGCAATAAAAACTTAAAAACTGCTATAACTCAAAAATGCAATAAGATAAGTTCAAACTTTAAAAGACATGTTCTGCAGATGTACAAGCCCCTCTTGCACAGAAAGTTTGGGTTAGATATCTCTTGTAGTTTCTTCAGAACACACAAATTATCTGAAAATGTTTTTGAAGCAATAGACACAAAAACAGCTATAAATCAAAAACCTAATATGATAGACTCAAACTTTAAACTATGTATTGTGTAGATTTACAGGTCCTACTTGCCCAGCAAAAAGGGTTTGAATAGCTCTTGCTCTTTTTTCGAAACGCACACAACTGTTCATGGGCTGAAAAGGCTTTTGGAGCAATAAAAACGTAAAAACTGCTATAACTCAAAAATTCAATAAGATAAGTTCAAACTTTAAAAGACATGTTGTGCAGATGTACAAGCCCCTCTTGCACAGAAAGTTTGGGTTAGATATCTCTTGTAGTTTCTTCAGAACACACAAAATATCTGAAAATGTTTTTGAAGCAATAGACACAAAAACAGCTATAAATCCAAAACCTAATATGATAGACTCAAACTTTAAACTATGTATTGTGTAGATTTACAGGTCCTACTTGCCTAGCAAAAAGGGTTTGAATAGCTCTTTCACTTTTTTTCGAAACGCACACAACTGTTCATGGGCTGAAAAGGCTTTTGGAGCAATAAAAACTTAAAAACTGCTATAACTCAAAAATGCAATAAGATAAGTTCAAACTTTAAAAGACATGTTCTGCAGATGTACAAGCCCCTATTGCACAGAAAGTTTGGGTTAGATATCTCTTGTAGTTTATTCAGAACACACAAATTATCTGAAAATGCTTTTGAAGCAATAGACACAAAAACAGCTATAAATCCAAAACCTAATATGATAGACTCAAACTTTAAACTATGTATTGTGTAGATTTACAGGTCCTACTTGCCCTGCAAAAAGGGTTTGAATAGCTCTTGCACTTTTTTCGAAACGCACACAACTGTTCATGGGCTGAAAAGGCTTTTGGAGCAATAAAAACGTAAAAACTGCTATAACTCAAAAATTCAATAAGATAAGTTCAAACTTTAAAAGACATGTTGTGCAGATGTACAAGCCCCTCTTGCACAGAAAGTTTGGGTTAGATATCTCTTGTAGTTTCTTCAGAACACACAAATTATCTGAAAATGCTTTTGAAGCAATAGACACAAAAACAGCTATAAATCCAAAACCTAATATGATAGACTCAAACTTTAAACTATATATTGTGTAGATTTACAGGTCCTACTTGCCCAGCAAAAAAGGTTTGAATAGCTCTTGCACTTTTTTCGAAACTCACAAACAACTGTTCATGGGCTGAAAAGGCTTTTGGAGCAATAAAAACGTTAAAACTGTTATAACTCAAAAATGCAATAAGATAAGTTCAAACTTTAAAAGACATGTTGTGCAGATGTACAAGCCCCTCTTGCACAGAAAGTTTGGGTTAGATATCTCTTGTAGTTTCTTCAGAACACACAAATTATCTGAAAATGCTTTTGAAGCAATAGACACAAAAACAGCTATAAATCCAAAACCTAATATGATAGACTCAAACTTTAAACTATGTATTGTGTAGATTTACAGGTCCTACTTGCCCTGCAAAAAGGGTTTGAATAGCTCTTGCACTTTTTTCGAAACGCACACAACTGTTCATGGGCTGAAAAGGCTTTTGGAGCAATAAAAACGTAAAAACTGCTATAACTCAAAAATTCAATAAGATAAGTTCAAACTTTAAAAGACATGTTGTGCAGATGTACAAGCCCCTCTTGCACAGAAAGTTTGGGTTAGATATCTCTTGTAGTTTCTTCAGAACACACAAATTATCTGAAAATGCTTTTGAAGCAATAGACACAAAAACAGCTATAAATCCAAAACCTAATATGATAGACTCAAACTTTAAACTATATATTGTGTAGATTTACAGGTCCTACTTGCCCAGCAAAAAAGGTTTGAATAGCTCTTGCACTTTTTTCGAAACTCACAAACAACTGTTCATGGGCTGAAAAGGCTTTTGGAGCAATAAAAACGTTAAAACTGTTATAACTCAAAAATGCAATAAGATAAGTTCAAACTTTAAAAGACATGTTGTGCAGATGTACAAGCCCCTCTTGCACAGAAAGTTTGGGTTAGATATCTCTTGTAGTTTCTTCAGAACACACAAATTATCTGAAAATGCTTTTGAAGCAATAGACACAAAAACAGCTATAAATCCAAAACCTAATATGATAGACTCAAACTTTAAACTATATATTGTGTAGATTTACAGGTCCTACTTGCCCAGCAAAAAGGGTTTGAATAGCTCTTGCACTTTTTTCGAAACTCACAAACAACTGTTCATGGGCTGAAAAGGCTTTTGGAGCAATAAAAACGTTAAAACTGCTATAACTCAAAAATGCAATAAGATAAGTTCAAACTTTAAAAGACATGTTGTGCAGATGTACAAGCCCCTCTTGCACAGAAAGTTTGGGTTAGATATCTCTTGTAGTTTCTTCAGAACACACAAATTATCTGAAAATGCTTTTGAAGCAATAGACACAAAAACAGCTATAAATCCAAAACCTAATATGATAGACTCAAACTTTAAACTATGTATTGTGTAGATTTACAGGTCCTAATTGCCCTGCAAAAAGGGTTCGAATAGCTTTTGCACTTTTTTCGAAAACTCACAAACAACTGTTCATGGGCTGAAAAGGCTTTTGGAGCAATAAAAACTTAAAAACTGCTATAACTCAAAAATGCAATAAGATAAGTTCAAACTTTAAAAGACATGTTGTGCAGATGTACAAGCCCCTCTTGCACAGAAAGTTTGGGTTAGATATCTCTTGTAGTTTCTTCAGAACACACAAATTATCTGAAAATGTTTTTGAAGCAATAGACACAAAAACAGCTATAAATCCAAAACCTAATATGATAGACTCAAACTTTAAATTATGTATTGTGTAGATTTACAGGTCCTACTTGCCTAGCAAAAAGGGTTTGAATAGCTCTTTCACTTTTTTTCGAAACGCACACAACTGTTCATGGGCTGAAAAGGCTTTTGGAGCAATAAAAACTTAAAACTGCCATAACTCAAAAATGCAATAAGATAAGTTCAAACTTTAAAAGACATGTTGTGCAGATGTACAAGCCCCTCTTGCACAGAAAGTTTGGGTTAGATATCTCTTGTAGTTTCTTCAGAACACACAAATGATCTAAAAATGCTTTTGAAGCAATAGACACAAAAACAGCTATAAATCCAAAACCTAATATGATAGACTCCAACTTTAAACTATATATTGTGTAGATTTACAGGTCCTACTTGCCCAGCAAAAAGGGTTCGAATAGCTTTTGCACTTTTTTTCGAAAACTCACAAACAACTGTTCATGGGCTGAAAAGGCTTTTGGAGCAATAAAAACGTAAAAACTGCTATAACTCAAAAATGCAATAAGATAAGTTCAAACTTTAAAAAATATGTTGTGCAGATGTACAAGCCCCTCTTGCACAGAAAGTTTGGGTTAGATATCTCTTGTAGTTTCTTCAGAACACACAAATTATCTGAAAATGCTTTTGAAGCAATAGACACAAAAACAGCTATAAATCAAAAACCTAATATGATAGACTCCAACTTTAAACTATATATTGTGTAGATTTACAGGTCCTACTTGCCCAGCAAAAAAGGTTTGAATAGCTCTTGCACTTTTTTCGAAACTCACAAACAACTGTTCATGGGCTGAAAAGGCTTTTGGAGCAATAAAAACGTTAAAACTGTTATAACTCAAAAATGCAATAAGATAAGTTCAAACTTTAAAAGACATGTTGTGCAGATGTACAAGCCCCTCTTGCACAGAAAGTTTGGGTTAGATATCTCTTGTAGTTTCTTCAGAACACACAAATTATCTGAAAATGCTTTTGAAGCAATAGACACAAAAACAGCTATAAATCCAAAACCTAATATGATAGACTCAAACTTTAAACTATATATTGTGTAGATTTACAGGTCCTACTTGCCCAGCAAAAAGGGTTTGAATAGCTCTTGCACTTTTTTCGAAACTCACAAACAACTGTTCATGGGCTGAAAAGGCTTTTGGAGCAATAAAAACGTTAAAACTGCTATAACTCAAAAATGCAATAAGATAAGTTCAAACTTTAAAAGACATGTTGTGCAGATGTACAAGCCCCTCTTGCACAGAAAGTTTGGGTTAGATATCTCTTGTAGTTTCTTCAGAACACACAAAATATCTGAAAATGTTTTTGAAGCAATAGACACAAAAACAGCTATAAATCCAAAACCTAATATGATAGACTCAAACTTTAAACTATGTATTGTGTAGATTTACAGGTCCTACTTGCCTAGCAAAAAGGGTTTGAATAGCTCTTTCATTTTTTTTCGAAACGCACACAACTGTTCATGGGCTGAAAAGGCTTTTGGAGCAATAAAAACTTAAAAACTGCTATAACTCAAAAATGCAATAAGATAAGTTCAAACTTTAAAAAATATGTTGTGCAGATGTACAAGCCCCTCTTGCACAGAAAGGTTGGGTTAGATATCTCTTGTAGTTTCTTCAGAACACACAAATTATCTGAAAATGCTTTTGAAGCAATAGACACAAAAACAGCTATAAATCAAAAACCTAATATGATAGACTCAAACTTTAAACTATGTATTGTGTAGATTTACAGGTCCTACTTGCCCAGCAAAAAGGGTTTGAATAGCTCTTGCACTTTTTTTCGAAACGCACACAACTGTTCATGGGCTGAAAAGGCTTTTGGAGCAATAAAAACTTAAAAACTGCTATAACTCAAAAATGCAATAAGATAAGTTCAAACTTTAAAAGACATGTTCTGCAGATGTACAAGCCCCTCTTGCACAGAAAGTTTGGGTTAGATATCTCTTGTAGTTTCTTCAGAACACACAAATTATCTGAAAATGCTTTTGAAGCAATAGACACAAAAACAGCTATAAATCCAAAACCTAATATGATAGACTCAAACTTTAAACTATGTATTGTGTAGATTTACAGGTCCTACTTGCCCTGCAAAAAGGGTTTGAATAGCTCTTGCACTTTTTTCGAAACGCACACAACTGTTCATGGGCTGAAAAGGCTTTTGGAGCAATAAAAACGTAAAAACTGCTATAACTCAAAAATTCAATAAGATAAGTTCAAACTTTAAAAAAATATGTTGTGCAGATGTACAAGCCCCTCTTGCACAGAAAGTTTGGGTTAGATATCTCTTGTAGTTTCTTCAGAACACACAAATTATCTGAAAATGCTTTTGAAGCAATAGACACAAAAACAGCTATAAATCCAAAACCTAATATGATAGACTCAAACTTTGAACTATGTATTGTGTAGATTTACAGGTCCTACTTGCCCAGCAAAAAGGGTTTGAATAGCTCTTGCACTTTTTTTCGAAACGCACACAACTGTTCATGGGCTGAAAAGGCTTTTGGAGCAATAAAAACTTAAAAACTGCTATAACTCAAAAATGCAATAAGATAAGTTCAAACTTTAAAAGACATGTTGTGCAGATGTACAAGCCCCTCTTGCACAGAAAGTTTGGGTTAGATATCTCTTGTAGTTTCTTCAGAACACACAAATTATCTGAAAATGTTTTTGAAGCAATAGACACAAAAACAGCTATAAATCCAAAACCTAATATGATAGACTCAAACTTTAAATTATGTATTGTGTAGATTTACAGGTCCTACTTGCCTAGCAAAAAGGGTTTGAAT
The DNA here is from genome assembly GCF_026437365.1 of Eucyclogobius newberryi. NCBI lineage: Eukaryota > Metazoa > Chordata > Actinopteri > Gobiiformes > Gobiidae > Eucyclogobius > Eucyclogobius newberryi. Next base: position 14,417,680 of record NW_027316532.1, read on the forward strand.
AGCTCTTTCACTTTTTTTCGAAACGCACACAACTGTTCATGGGCTGAAAAGGCTTTTGGAGCAATGAAAAACTTAAAACTGCCATAACTCAAAAATGCAATAAGATAAGTTCAAACTTTAAAAGACATGTTGTGCAGATGTACAAGCCCCTCTTGCACAGAAAGTTTGGGTTAGATATCTCTTGTAGTTTCTTCAGAACACACAAATTATCTGAAAATGCTTTTGAAGCAATAGACACAAAAACAGCTATAAATCCAAAACCTAATATGATAGACTCAAACTTTAAACTATATATTGTGTAGATTTACAGGTCCTACTTGCCCAGCAAAAAGGGTTTGAATAGCTCTTGCACTTTTTTCGAAACTCACAAACAACTGTTCATGGGCTGAAAAGGCTTTTGGAGCAATAAAAACGTTAAAACTGCTATAACTCAAAAATGCAATAAGATAAGTTCAAACTTTAAAAGACATGTTGTGCAGATGTACAAGCCCCTCTTGCACAGAAAGTTTGGGTTAGATATCTCTTGTAGTTTCTTCAGAACACACAAATGATCTAAAAATGCTTTTGAAGCAATAGACACAAAAACAGCTATAAATCCAAAACCTAATATGATAGACTCCAACTTTAAACTATATATTGTGTAGATTTACAGGTCCTACTTGCCCAGCAAAAAGGGTTCGAATAGCTTTTGCACTTTTTTCGAAAACTCACAAACAACTGTTCATGGGCTGAAAAGGCTTTTGGAGCAATACAAACTTAAAAACTGCTATAACTCAAAAATGCAATAAGATAAGTTCAAACTTTAAAAAATATGTTGTGCAGATGTACAAGCCCCTCTTGCACAGAAAGTTTGGGTTAGATATCTCTTGTAGTTTCTTCAGAACACACAAATTATCTGAAAATGCTTTTGAAGCAATAGACACAAAAACAGCTATAAATCAAAAACCTAATATGATAGACTCAAACTTTGAACTATGTATTGTGTAGATTTACAGGTCCTACTTGCCCAGCAAAAAGGGTTTGAATAGCTCTTGCACTTTTTTTCGAAACGCACACAACTGTTCATGGGCTGAAAAGGCTTTTGGAGCAATAAAAACTTAAAAACTGCTATAACTCAAAAATGCAATAAGATAAGTTCAAACTTTAAAAGACATGTTGTGCAGATGTACAAGCCCCTCTTGCACAGAAAGTTTGGGTTAGATATCTCTTGTAGTTTCTTCAGAACACACAAATTATCTAAAAATGCTTTTGAAGCAATAGACACAAAAACAGCTATAAATCCAAAACCTAATATGATAGACTCCAACTTTGAACTATATATTGTGTAGATTTACAGGTCCTACTTGCCCAGCAAAAAGGGTTCGAATAGCTTTTGCACTTTTTTCGAAAACTCACAAACAACTGTTCATGGGCTGAAAAGGCTTTTGGAGCAATAAAAACTTAAAAACTGCTATAACTCAAAAATGCAATAAGATAAGTTCAAACTTTAAAAAATATGTTGTGCAGATGTACAAGCCCCTCTTGCACAGAAAGTTTGGGTTAGATATCTCTTGTAGTTTCTTCAGAACACACAAATTATCTGAAAATGCTTTTGAAGCAATAGACACAAAAACAGCTATAAATCCAAAACCTAATATGATAGACTAAAACTTTGAACTATGTATTGTGTAGATTTACAGGTCCTACTTGCCCAGCAAAAAGGGTTTGAATAGCTCTTGCACTTTTTTTCGAAACGCACACAACTGTTCATGGGCTGAAAAGGCTTTTGGAGCAATAAAAACGTTAAAACTGTTATAACTCAAAAATGCAATAAGATAAGTTCAAACTTTAAAAGACATGTTGTGCAGATGTACAAGCCCCTCTTGCACAGAAAGTTTGGGTTAGATATCTCTTGTAGTTTCTTCAGAACACACAAATTATCTGAAAATGCTTTTGAAGCAATAGACACAAAAACAGCTATAAATCCAAAACCTAATATGATAGACTCAAACTTTAAACTATATATTGTGTAGATTTACAGGTCCTACTTGCCCTGCAAAAAGGGTTTGAATAGCTCTTGCACTTTTTTCGAAACGCACACAACTGTTCATGGGCTGAAAAGGCTTTTGGAGCAATAAAAACGTAAAAACTGCTATAACTCAAAAATTCAATAAGATAAGTTCAAACTTTAAAATACATGTTGTGCAGATGTACAAGCCCCTCTTGCACAGAAAGTTTGGGTTAGATATCTCTTGTAGTTTCTTCAGAACACACAAATTATCTGAAAATGCTTTTGAAGCAATAGACACAAAAACAGCTATAAATCCAAAACCTAATATGATAGACTCAAACTTTAAACTATATATTGTGTAGATTTACAGGTCCTACTTGCCCAGCAAAAAAGGTTTGAATAGCTCTTGCACTTTTTTCGAAACTCACAAACAACTGTTCATGGGCTGAAAAGGCTTTTGGAGCAATAAAAACGTTAAAACTGTTATAACTCAAAAATGCAATAAGATAAGTTCAAACTTTAAAAGACATGTTGTGCAGATGTACAAGCCCCTCTTGCACAGAAAGTTTGGGTTAGATATCTCTTGTAGTTTCTTGAGAACACACAAATTATCTGAAAATGCTTTTGAAGCAATAGACACAAAAACAGCTATAAATCCAAAACCTAATATGATAGACTCAAACTTTAAACTATATATTGTGTAGATTTACAGGTCCTACTTGCCCAGCAAAAAGGGTTTGAATAGCTCTTGCACTTTTTTCGAAACTCACAAACAACTGTTCATGGGCTGAAAAGGCTTTTGGAGCAATAAAAACGTTAAAACTGCTATAACTCAAAAATGCAATAAGATAAGTTCAAACTTTAAAAAATATGTTGTGCAGATGTACAAGCCCCTCTTGCACAGAAAGTTTGGGTTAGATATCTCTTGTAGTTTCTTCAGAACACACAAATTATCTGAAAATGCTTTTGAAGCAATAGACACAAAAACAGCTATAAATCAAAAACCTAATATGATAGACTCAAACTTTAAACTATGTATTGTGTAGATTTACAGGTCCTACTTGCCCAGCAAAAAGGGTTTGAATAGCTCTTGCTCTTTTTTCGAAACGCACACAACTGTTCATGGGCTGAAAAGGCTTTTGGAGCAATAAAAACGTAAAAACTGCTATAACTCAAAAATTCAATAAGATAAGTTCAAACTTCAAAAGACATGTTGTGCAGATGTACAAGCCCCTCTTGCACAGAAAGTTTGGGTTAGATATCTCTTGTAGTTTCTTCAGAACACACAAATTATCTGAAAATGCTTTTGAAGCAATAGACACAAAAACAGCTATAAATCCAAAACCTAATATGATAGACTCAAACTTTAAACTATGTATTGTGTAGATTTACAGGTCCTACTTGCCCTGCAAAAAGGGTTTGAATAGCTCTTGCACTTTTTTCGAAACTCACAAACAACTGTTCATGGGCTGAAAAGGCTTTTGGAGCAATAAAAACGTTAAAACTGTTATAACTCAAAAATGCAATAAGATAAGTTCAAACTTTAAAAGACATGTTGTGCAGATGTACAAGCCCCTCTTGCACAGAAAGTTTGGGTTAGATATCTCTTGTAGTTTCTTCAGAACACACAAAATATCTGAAAATGTTTTTGAAGCAATAGACACAAAAACAGCTATAAATCCAAAACCTAATATGATAGACTCAAACTTTAAACTATGTATTGTGTAGATTTACAGGTCCTACTTGCCTAGCAAAAAGGGTTTGAATAGCTCTTTCACTTTTTTTCGAAACGCACACAACTGTTCATGGGCTGAAAAGGCTTTTGGAGCAATAAAAACTTAAAACTGTTATAACTCAAAAATGCAATAAGATAAGTTCAAACTTTAAAAGACATGTTGTGCAGATGTACAAGCCCCTCTTGCACAGAAAGTTTGGGTTAGATATCTCTTGTAGTTTCTTCAGAACACACAAAATATCTGAAAATGTTTTTGAAGCAATAGACACAAAAACAGCTATAAATCCAAAACCTAATATGATAGACTCAAACTTTAAACTATGTATTGTGTAGATTTACAGGTCCTACTTGCCTAGCAAAAAGGGTTTGAATAGCTCTTTCACTTTTTTTCGAAACGCACACAACTGTTCATGGGCTGAAAAGGCTTTTGGAGCAATAAAAACTTAAAAACTGCTATAACTCAAAAATGCAATAAGATAAGTTCAAACTTTAAAAAATATGTTGTGCAGATGTACAAGCCCCTCTTGCACAGAAAGTTTGGGTTAGATATCTCTTGTAGTTTCTTCAGAACACACAAATTATCTGAAAATGCTTTTGAAGCAATAGACACAAAAACAGCTATAAATCAAAAACCTAATATGATAGACTCAAACTTTAAACTATGTATTGTGTAGATTTACAGGTCCTACTTGCCCAGCAAAAAGGGTTTGAATAGCTCTTGCTCTTTTTTCGAAACGCACACAACTGTTCATGGGCTGAAAAGGCTTTTGGAGCAATAAAAACGTAAAAACTGCTATAACTCAAAAATTCAATAAGATAAGTTCAAACTTTAAAAGACATGTTGTGCAGATGTACAAGCCCCTCTTGCACAGAAAGTTTGGGTTAGATATCTCTTGTAGTTTCTTCAGAACACACAAAATATCTGAAAATGTTTTTGAAGCAATAGACACAAAAACAGCTATAAATCCAAAACCTAATATGATAGACTCAAACTTTAAACTATGTATTGTGTAGATTTACAGGTCCTACTTGCCTAGCAAAAAGGGTTTGAATAGCTCTTTCACTTTTTTTCGAAACGCACACAACTGTTCATGGGCTGAAAAGGCTTTTGGAGCAATAAAAACTTAAAAACTGCTATAACTCAAAAATGCAATAAGATAAGTTCAAACTTTAAAAGACATGTTCTGCAGATGTACAAGCCCCTCTTGCACAGAAAGTTTGGGTTAGATATCTCTTGTAGTTTATTCAGAACACACAAATTATCTGAAAATGCTTTTGAAGCAATAGACACAAAAACAGCTATAAATCCAAAACCTAATATGATAGACTCAAACTTTAAACTATGTATTGTGTAGATTTACAGGTCCTACTTGCCCTGCAAAAAGGGTTTGAATAGCTCTTGCACTTTTTTCGAAACGCACACAACTGTTCATGGGCTGAAAAGGCTTTTGGAGCAATAAAAACGTAAAAACTGCTATAACTCAAAAATTCAATAAGATAAGTTCAAACTTTAAAAGACATGTTGTGCAGATGTACAAGCCCCTCTTGCACAGAAAGTTTGGGTTAGATATCTCTTGTAGTTTCTTCAGAACACACAAATTATCTGAAAATGCTTTTGAAGCAATAGACACAAAAACAGCTATAAATCCAAAACCTAATATGATAGACTCAAACTTTAAACTATGTATTGTGTAGATTTACAGGTCCTACTTGCCCTGCAAAAAGGGTTTGAATAGCTCTTGCACTTTTTTCGAAACGCACACAACTGTTCATGGGCTGAAAAGGCTTTTGGAGCAATAAAAACGTAAAAACTGCTATAACTCAAAAATTCAATAAGATAAGTTCAAACTTTAAAAGACATGTTGTGCAGATGTACAAGCCCCTCTTGCACAGAAAGTTTGGGTTAGATATCTCTTGTAGTTTCTTCAGAACACACAAATTATCTGAAAATGCTTTTGAAGCAATAGACACAAAAACAGCTATAAATCCAAAACCTAATATGATAGACTCAAACTTTAAACTATATATTGTGTAGATTTACAGGTCCTACTTGCCCAGCAAAAAAGGTTTGAATAGCTCTTGCACTTTTTTCGAAACTCACAAACAACTGTTCATGGGCTGAAAAGGCTTTTGGAGCAATAAAAACGTTAAAACTGTTATAACTCAAAAATGCAATAAGATAAGTTCAAACTTTAAAAGACATGTTGTGCAGATGTACAAGCCCCTCTTGCACAGAAAGTTTGGGTTAGATATCTCTTGTAGTTTCTTCAGAACACACAAATTATCTGAAAATGCTTTTGAAGCAATAGACACAAAAACAGCTATAAATCCAAAACCTAATATGATAGACTCAAACTTTAAACTATGTATTGTGTAGATTTACAGGTCCTACTTGCCCTGCAAAAAGGGTTTGAATAGCTCTTGCACTTTTTTCGAAACGCACACAACTGTTCATGGGCTGAAAAGGCTTTTGGAGCAATAAAAACGTAAAAACTGCTATAACTCAAAAATTCAATAAGATAAGTTCAAACTTTAAAAGACATGTTGTGCAGATGTACAAGCCCCTCTTGCACAGAAAGTTTGGGTTAGATATCTCTTGTAGTTTCTTCAAAACACACAAATTATCTGAAAATGCTTTTGAAGCAATAGACACAAAAACAGCTATAAATCCAAAACCTAATATGATAGACTCAAACTTTAAACTATATATTGTGTAGATTTACAGGTCCTACTTGCCCAGCAAAAAAGGTTTGAATAGCTCTTGCACTTTTTTCGAAACTCACAAACAACTGTTCATGGGCTGAAAAGGCTTTTGGAGCAATAAAAACGTTAAAACTGTTATAACTCAAAAATGCAATAAGATAAGTTCAAACTTTAAAAGACATGTTGTGCAGATGTACAAGCCCCTCTTGCACAGAAAGTTTGGGTTAGATATCTCTTGTAGTTTCTTCAGAACACACAAATTATCTGAAAATGCTTTTGAAGCAATAGACACAAAAACAGCTATAAATCCAAAACCTAATATGATAGACTCAAACTTTAAACTATATATTGTGTAGATTTACAGGTCCTACTTGCCCAGCAAAAAGGGTTTGAATAGCTCTTGCACTTTTTTCGAAACTCACAAACAACTGTTCATGGGCTGAAAAGGCTTTTGGAGCAATAAAAACGTTAAAACTGCTATAACTCAAAAATGCAATAAGATAAGTTCAAACTTTAAAAGACATGTTGTGCAGATGTACAAGCCCCTCTTGCACAGAAAGTTTGGGTTAGATATCTCTTGTAGTTTCTTCAGAACACACAAATTATCTGAAAATGCTTTTGAAGCAATAGACACAAAAACAGCTATAAATCCAAAACCTAATATGATAGACTCAAACTTTAAACTATGTATTGTGTAGATTTACAGGTCCTACTTGCCCTGCAAAAAGGGTTCGAATAGCTTTTGCACTTTTTTCGAAAACTAACAAACAACTGTTCATGGGCTGAAAAGGCTTTTGGAGCAATAAAAACTTAAAAACTGCTATAACTCAAAAATGCAATAAGATAAGTTCAAACTTTAAAAGACATGTTGTGCAGATGTACAAGCCCCTCTTGCACAGAATGTTTGGGTTAGATATCTCTTGTAGTTTCTTCAGAACACACAAATTATCTGAAAATGTTTTTGAAGCAATAGACACAAAAACAGCTATAAATCCAAAACCTAATATGATAGACTCAAACTTTAAATTATGTATTGTGTAGATTTACAGGTCCTACTTGCCTAGCAAAAAGGGTTTGAATAGCTCTTTCACTTTTTTTCGAAACGCACACAACTGTTCATGGGCTGAAAAGGCTTTTGGAGCAATAAAAACTTAAAACTGCCATAACTCAAAAATGCAATAAGATAAGTTCAAACTTTAAAAGACATGTTGTGCAGATGTACAAGCCCCTCTTGCACAGAAAGTTTGGGTTAGATATCTCTTGTAGTTTCTTCAGAACACACAAATTATCTGAAAATGCTTTTGAAGCAATAGACACAAAAACAGCTATAAATCCAAAACCTAATATGATAGACTCAAACTTTAAACTATATATTGTGTAGATTTACAGGTCCTACTTGCCCAGCAAAAAGGGTTTGAATAGCTCTTGCACTTTTTTCGAAACTCACAAACAACTGTTCATGGGCTGAAAAGGCTTTTGGAGCAATAAAAACGTTAAAACTGCTATAACTCAAAAATGCAATAAGATAAGTTCAAACTTTAAAAGACATGTTGTGCAGATGTACAAGCCCCTCTTGCACAGAAAGTTTGGGTTAGATATCTCTTGTAGTTTCTTCAGAACACACAAATGATCTAAAAATGCTTTTGAAGCAATAGACACAAAAACAGCTATAAATCCAAAACCTAATATGATAGACTCCAACTTTAAACTATATATTGTGTAGATTTACAGGTCCTACTTGCCCAGCAAAAAGGGTTCGAATAGCTTTTGCACTTTTTTCGAAAACTCACAAACAACTGTTCATGGGCTGAAAAGGCTTTTGGAGCAATAAAAACGTAAAAACTGCTATAACTCAAAAATGCAATAAGATAAGTTCAAACTTTAAAAAATATGTTGTGCAGATGTACAAGCCCCTCTTGCACAGAAAGTTTGGGTTAGATATCTCTTGTAGTTTCTTCAGAACACACAAATTATCTGAAAATGCTTTTGAAGCAATAGACACAAAAACAGCTATAAATCAAAAACCTAATATGATAGACTCCAACTTTAAACTATATATTGTGTAGATTTACAGGTCCTACTTGCCCAGCAAAAAAGGTTTGAATAGCTCTTGCACTTTTTTCGAAACTCACAAACAACTGTTCATGGGCTGAAAAGGCTTTTGGAGCAATAAAAACGTTAAAACTGTTATAACTCAAAAATGCAATAAGATAAGTTCAAACTTTAAAAGACATGTTGTGCAGATGTACAAGCCCCTCTTGCACAGAAAGTTTGGGTTAGATATCTCTTGTAGTTTCTTCAGAACACACAAATTATCTGAAAATGCTTTTGAAGCAATAGACACAAAAACAGCTATAAATCCAAAACCTAATATGATAGACTCAAACTTTAAACTATATATTGTGTAGATTTACAGGTCCTACTTGCCCAGCAAAAAGGGTTTGAATAGCTCTTGCACTTTTTTCGAAACTCACAAACAACTGTTCATGGGCTGAAAAGGCTTTTGGAGCAATAAAAACGTTAAAACTGCTATAACTCAAAAATGCAATAAGATAAGTTCAAACTTTAAAAGACATGTTGTGCAGATGTACAAGCCCCTCTTGCACAGAAAGTTTGGGTTAGATATCTCTTGTAGTTTCTTCAGAACACACAAAATATCTGAAAATGTTTTTGAAGCAATAGACACAAAAACAGCTATAAATCCAAAACCTAATATGATAGACTCAAACTTTAAACTATGTATTGTGTAGATTTACAGGTCCTACTTGCCTAGCAAAAAGGGTTTGAATAGCTCTTTCATTTTTTTTCGAAACGCACACAACTGTTCATGGGCTGAAAAGGCTTTTGGAGCAATAAAAACTTAAAAACTGCTATAACTCAAAAATGCAATAAGATAAGTTCAAACTTTAAAAAATATGTTGTGCAGATGTACAAGCCCCTCTTGCACAGAAAGTTTGGGTTAGATATCTCTTGTAGTTTCTTCAGAACACACAAATTATCTGAAAATGCTTTTGAAGCAATAGACACAAAAACAGCTATAAATCAAAAACCTAATATGATAGACTCAAACTTTAAACTATGTATTGTGTAGATTTACAGGTCCTACTTGCCCAGCAAAAAGGGTTTGAATAGCTCTTGCACTTTTTTTCGAAACGCACACAACTGTTCATGGGCTGAAAAGGCTTTTGGAGCAATAAAAACTTAAAAACTGCTATAACTCAAAAATGCAATAAGATAAGTTCAAACTTTAAAAGACATGTTCTGCAGATGTACAAGCCCCTCTTGCACAGAAAGTTTGGGTTAGATATCTCTTGTAGTTTCTTCAGAACACACAAATTATCTGAAAATGCTTTTGAAGCAATAGACACAAAAACAGCTATAAATCCAAAACCTAATATGATAGACTCAAACTTTAAACTATGTATTGTGTAGATTTACAGGTCCTACTTGCCCTGCAAAAAGGGTTTGAATAGCTCTTGCACTTTTTTCGAAACGCACACAACTGTTCATGGGCTGAAAAGGCTTTTGGAGCAATAAAAACGTAAAAACTGCTATAACTCAAAAATTCAATAAGATAAGTTCAAACTTTAAAAAAATATGTTGTGCAGATGTACAAGCCCCTCTTGCACAGAAAGTTTGGGTTAGATATCTCTTGTAGTTTCTTCAGAACACACAAATTATCTGAAAATGCTTTTGAAGCAATAGACACAAAAACAGCTATAAATCCAAAACCTAATATGATAGACTCAAACTTTGAACTATGTATTGTGTAGATTTACAGGTCCTACTTGCCCAGCAAAAAGGGTTTGAATAGCTCTTGCACTTTTTTTCGAAACGCACACAACTGTTCATGGGCTGAAAAGGCTTTTGGAGCAATAAAAACTTAAAAACTGCTATAACTCAAAAATGCAATAAGATAAGTTCAAACTTTAAAAGACATGTTGTGCAGATGTACAAGCCCCTCTTGCACAGAAAGTTTGGGTTAGATATCTCTTGTAGTTTCTTCAGAACACACAAATTATCTGAAAATGTTTTTGAAGCAATAGACACAAAAACAGCTATAAATCCAAAACCTAATATGATAGACTCAAACTTTAAATTATGTATTGTGTAGATTTACAGGTCCTACTTGCCTAGCAAAAAGGGTTTGAATAGCTCTTTCACTTTTTTTCGAAACGCACACAACTGTTCATGGGCTGAAAAGGCTTTTGGAGCAATGAAAAACTTAAAACTGCCATAACTCAAAAATGCAATAAGATAAGTTCAAACTTTAAAAGACATGTTGTGCAGATGTACAAGCCCCTCTTGCACAGAAAGTTTGGGTTAGATATCTCTTGTAGTTTCTTCAGAACACACAAATTATCTGAAAATGCTTTTGAAGCAATAGACACAAAAACAGCTATAAATCCAAAACCTAATATGATAGACTCAAACTTTAAACTATATATTGTGTAGATTTACAGGTCCTACTTGCCCAGCAAAAAGGGTTTGAATAGCTCTTGCACTTTTTTCGAAACTCACAAACAACTGTTCATGGGCTGAAAAGGCTTTTGGAGCAATAAAAACGTTAAAACTGCTATAACTCAAAAATGCAATAAGATAAGTTCAAACTTTAAAAGACATGTTGTGCAGATGTACAAGCCCCTCTTGCACAGAAAGTTTGGGTTAGATATCTCTTTTAGTTTCTTCAGAACACACAAATGATCTAAAAATGCTTTTGAAGCAATAGACACAAAAACAGCTATAAATCCAAAACCTAATATGATAGACTCCAACTTTAAACTATATATTGTGTAGATTTACAGGTCCTACTTGCCCAGCAAAAAGGGTTCGAATAGCTTTTGCACTTTTTTCGAAAACTCACAAACAACTGTTCATGGGCTGAAAAGGCTTTTGGAGCAATACAAACTTAAAAACTGCTATAACTCAAAAATGCAATAAGATAAGTTCAAACTTTAAAAAATATGTTGTGCAGATGTACAAGCCCCTCTTGCACAGAAAGTTTGGGTTAGATATCTCTTGTAGTTTCTTCAGAACACACAAATTATCTGAAAATGCTTTTGAAGCAATAGACACAAAAACAGCTATAAATCAAAAACCTAATATGATAGACTCAAACTTTGAACTATGTATTGTGTAGATTTACAGGTCCTACTTGCCCAGCAAAAAGGGTTTGAATAGCTCTTGCACTTTTTTTCGAAACGCACACAACTGTTCATGGGCTGAAAAGGCTTTTGGAGCAATAAAAACTTAAAAACTGCTATAACTCAAAAATGCAATAAGATAAGTTCAAACTTTAAAAGACATGTTGTGCAGATGTACAAGCCCCTCTTGCACAGAAAGTTTGGGTTAGATATCTCTTGTAGTTTCTTCAGAACACACAAATTATCTAAAAATGCTTTTGAAGCAATAGACACAAAAACAGCTATAAATCCAAAACCTAATATGATAGACTCCAACTTTGAACTATATATTGTGTAGATTTACAGGTCCTACTTGCCCAGCAAAAAGGGTTCGAATAGCTTTTGCACTTTTTTCGAAAACTCACAAACAACTGTTCATGGGCTGAAAAGGCTTTTGGAGCAATAAAAACTTAAAAACTGCTATAACTCAAAAATGCAATAAGATAAGTTCAAACTTTAAAAAATATGTTGTGCAGATGTACAAGCCCCTCTTGCACAGAAAGTTTGGGTTAGATATCTCTTGTAGTTTCTTCAGAACACACAAATTATCTGAAAATGCTTTTGAAGCAATAGACACAAAAACAGCTATAAATCCAAAACCTAATATGATAGACTAAAACTTTGAACTATGTATTGTGTAGATTTACAGGTCCTACTTGCCCAGCAAAAAGGGTTTGAATAGCTCTTGCACTTTTTTTCGAAACGCACACAACTGTTCATGGGCTGAAAAGGCTTTTGGAGCAATAAAAACTTAAAAACTGCTATAACTCAAAAATGCAATAAGATAAGTTCAAACTTTAAAAAATATGTTGTGCAGATGTACAAGCCCCTCTTGCACAGAAAGTTTGGGTTAGATATCTCTTGTAGTTTCTTCAGAACACACAAATTATCTGAAAATGCTTTTGAAGCAATAGACACAAAAACAGCTATAAATCAAAAACCTAATATGATAGACTCAAACTTTAAACTATGTATTGTGTAGATTTACAGGTCCTACTTGCTCAGCAAAAAGGGTTTGAATAGCTCTTGCTCTTTTTTCGAAACGCACACAACTGTTCATGGGCTGAAAAGGCTTTTGGAGCAATAAAAACGTAAAAACTGCTATAACTCAAAAATTCAATAAGATAAGTTCAAACTTTAAAAGACATGTTGTGCAGATGTACAAGCCCCTCTTGCACAGAAAGTTTGGGTTAGATATCTCTTGTAGTTTCTTCAGAACACACAAAATATCTGAAAATGTTTTTGAAGCAATAGACACAAAAACAGCTATAAATCCAAAACCTAATATGATAGACTCAAACTTTAAACTATGTATTGTGTAGATTTACAGGTCCTACTTGCCTAGCAAAAAGGGTTTGAATAGCTCTTTCACTTTTTTTCGAAACGCACACAACTGTTCATGGGCTGAAAAGGCTTTTGGAGCAATAAAAACTTAAAAACTGCTATAACTCAAAAATGCAATAAGATAAGTTCAAACTTTAAAAGACATGTTGTGCAGATGTACAAGCCCCTCTTGCACAGAAAGTTTGGGTTAGATATCTCTTGTAGTTTCTTCAGAACACACAAATTATCTGAAAATGCTTTTGAAGCAATAGACACAAAAACAGCTATAAATCCAAAACCTAATATGATAGACTCAAACTTTAAACTATGTATTGTGTAGATTTACAGGTCCTACTTGCCCTGCAAAAAGGGTTCGAATAGCTTTTGCACTTTTTTCGAAAACTCACAAACAACTGTTCATGGGCTGAAAAGGCTTTTGGAGCAATAAAAACTTAAAAACTGCTATAACTCAAAAATGCAATAAGATAAGTTCAAACTTTAAAAGACATGTTGTGCAGATGTACAAGCCCCTCTTGCACAGAAAGTTTGGGTTAGATATCTCTTGTAGTTTCTTCAGAACACACAAATTATCTGAAAATGTTTTTGAAGCAATAGACACAAAAACAGCTATAAATCCAAAACCTAATATGATAGACTCAAACTTTAAATTATGTATTGTGTAGATTTACAGGTCCTACTTGCCTAGCAAAAAGGGTTTGAATAGCTCTTTCACTTTTTTTCGAAACGCACACAACTGTTCATGGGCTGAAAAGGCTTTTGGAGCAATAAAAACTTAAAACTGCCATAACTCAAAAATGCAATAAGATAAGTTCAAACTTTAAAAGACATGTTGTGCAGATGTACAAGCCCCTCTTGCACAGAAAGTTTGGGTTAGATATCTCTTGTAGTTTCTTCAGAACACACAAATTATCTGAAAATGCTTTTGAAGCAATAGACACAAAAACAGCTATAAATCCAAAACCTAATATGATAGACTCAAACTTTAAACTATATATTGTGTAGATTTACAGGTCCTACTTGCCCAGCAAAAAGGGTTTGAATAGCTCTTGCACTTTTTTCGAAACTCACAAACAACTGTTCATGGGCTGAAAAGGCTTTTGGAGCAATAAAAACGTTTAAACTGCTATAACTCAAAAATGCAATAAGATAAGTTCAAACTTTAAAAGACATGTTGTGCAGATGTACAAGCCCCTCTTGCACAGAAAGTTTGGGTTAGATATCTCTTGTAGTTTCTTCAGAACACACAAATTATCTGAAAATGCTTTTGAAGCAATAGACACAAAAACAGCTATAAATCCAAAACCTAATATGATAGACTCAAACTTTAAACTATATATTGTGTAGATTTACAGGTCCTACTTGCCCAGCAAAAAGGGTTTGAATAGCTCTTGCACTTTTTTCGAAACTCACAAACAACTGTTCATGGGCTGAAAAGGCTTTTGGAGCAACAAAAACGTTAAAACTGCTATAACTCAAAAATGCAATAAGATAAGTTCAAACTTTAAAAGACATGTTGTGCAGATGTACAAGCCCCTCTTGCACAGAAAGTTTGGGTTAGATATCTCTTGTAGTTTCTTCAGAACACACAAATGATCTAAAAATGCTTTTGAAGCAATAGACACAAAAACAGCTATAAATCCAAAACCTAATATGATAGACTCCAACTTTAAACTATATATTGTGTAGATTTACAGGTCCTACTTGCCCAGCAAAAAGGGTTCGAATAGCTTTTGCACTTTTTTCGAAAACTCACAAACAACTGTTCATGGGCTGAAAAGGCTTTTGGAGCAATAAAAACTTAAAAACTGCTATAACTCAAAAATGCAATAAGATAAGTTCAAACTTTAAAAAATATGTTGTGCAGATGTACAAGCCCCTCTTGCACAGAAAGTTTGGGTTAGATATCTCTTGTAGTTTCTTCAGAACACACAAATTATCTGAAAATGCTTTTGAAGCAATAGACACAAAAACAGCTATAAATCCAAAACCTAATATGATAGACTAAAACTTTGAACTATGTATTGTGTAGATTTACAGGTCCTACTTGCCCAGCAAAAAGGGTTTGAATAGCTCTTGCACTTTTTTTCGAAACGCACACAACTGTTCATGGGCTGAAAAGGCTTTTGGAGCAATAAAAACTTAAAAACTGCTATAACTCAAAAATGCAATAAGATAAGTTCAAACTTTAAAAAATATGTTGTGCAGATGTACAAGCCCCTCTTGCACAGAAAGTTTGGGTTAGATATCTCTTGTAGTTTCTTCAGAACACACAAATTATCTGAAAATGCTTTTGAAGCAATAGACACAAAAACAGCTATAAATCAAAAACCTAATATGATAGACTCAAACTTTAAACTATGTATTGTGTAGATTTACAGGTCCTACTTGCCCAGCAAAAAGGGTTTGAATAGCTCTTGCTCTTTTTTCGAAACGCACACAACTGTTCATGGGCTGAAAAGGCTTTTGGAGCAATAAAAACGTAAAAACTGCTATAACTCAAAAATTCAATAAGATAAGTTCAAACTTTAAAAGACATGTTGTGCAGATGTACAAGCCCCTCTTGCACAGAAAGTTTGGGTTAGATATCTCTTGTAGTTTCTTCAGAACACACAAAATATCTGAAAATGTTTTTGAAGCAATAGACACAAAAACAGCTATAAATCCAAAACCTAATATGATAGACTCAAACTTTAAACTATGTATTGTGTAGATTTACAGGTCCTACTTGCCTAGCAAAAAGGGTTTGAATAGCTCTTTCACTTTTTTTCGAAACGCACACAACTGTTCATGGGCTGAAAAGGCTTTTGGAGCAATAAAAACGTAAAAACTGCTATAACTCAAAAATGCAATAAGATAAGTTCAAACTTTAAAAGACATGTTGTGCAGATGTACAAGCCCCTCTTGCACAGAAAGTTTGGGTTAGATATCGCTTGTAGTTTCTTCAGAACACACAAATTATCTGAAAATGCTTTTGAAGCAATAGACACAAAAACAGCTATAAATCCAAAACCTAATATGATAGACTCAAACTTTAAACTATATATTGTGTAGATTTACAGGTCCTACTTGCCCAGCAAAAAAGGTTTGAATAGCTCTTGCACTTTTTTCGAAACTCACAAACAACTGTTCATGGGCTGAAAAGGCTTTTGGAGCAATAAAAACGTTAAAACTGTTATAACTCAAAAATGCAATAAGATAAGTTCAAACTTTAAAAGACATGTTGTGCAGATGTACAAGCCCCTCTTGCACAGAAAGTTTGGGTTAGATATCTCTTGTAGTTTCTTCAGAACACACAAATTATCTGAAAATGCTTTTGAAGCAATAGACACAAAAACAGCTATAAATCCAAAACCTAATATGATAGACTCAAACTTTAAACTATATATTGTGTAGATTTACAGGTCCTACTTGCCCAGCAAAAAGGGTTTGAATAGCTCTTGCACTTTTTTCGAAACTCACAAACAACTGTTCATGGGCTGAAAAGGCTTTTGGAGCAATAAAAACGTTAAAACTGCTATAACTCAAAAATGCAATAAGATAAGTTCAAACTTTAAAAGACATGTTGTGCAGATGTACAAGCCCCTCTTGCACAGAAAGTTTGGGTTAGATATCTCTTGTAGTTTCTTCAGAACACACAAATTATCTGAAAATGCTTTTGAAGCAATAGACACAAAAACAGCTATAAATCCAAAACCTAATATGATAGACTCAAACTTTAAACTATGTATTGTGTAGATTTACAGGTCCTACTTGCCCTGCAAAAAGGGTTCGAATAGCTTTTGCACTTTTTTCGAAAACTCACAAACAACTGTTCATGGGCTGAAAAGGCTTTTGGAGCAATAAAAACTTAAAAACTGCTATAACTCAAAAATGCAATAAGATAAGTTCAAACTTTAAAAGACATGTTGTGCAGATGTACAAGCCCCTCTTGCACAGAAAGTTTGGGTTAGATATCTCTTGTAGTTTCTTCAGAACACACAAATTATCTGAAAATGTTTTTGAAGCAATAGACACAAAAACAGCTATAAATCCAAAACCTAATATGATAGACTCAAACTTTAAATTATGTATTGTGTAGATTTACAGGTCCTACTTGCCTAGCAAAAAGGGTTTGAATAGCTCTTTCACTTTTTTTCGAAACGCACACAACTGTTCATGGGCTGAAAAGGCTTTTGGAGCAATAAAAACTTAAAACTGCCATAACTCAAAAATGCAATAAGATAAGTTCAAACTTTAAAAGACATGTTGTGCAGATGTACAAGCCCCTCTTGCACAGAAAGTTTGGGTTAGATATCTCTTGTAGTTTCTTCAGAACACACAAATTATCTGAAAATGCTTTTGAAGCAATAGACACAAAAACAGCTATAAATCCAAAACCTAATATGATAGACTCAAACTTTAAACTATATATTGTGTAGATTTACAGGTCCTACTTGCCCAGCAAAAAGGGTTTGAATAGCTCTTGCACTTTTTTCGAAACTCACAAACAACTGTTCATGGGCTGAAAAGGCTTTTGGAGCAACAAAAACGTTAAAACTGCTATAACTCAAAAATGCAATAAGATAAGTTCAAACTTTAAAAGACATGTTGTGCAGATGTACAAGCCCCTCTTGCACAGAAAGTTTGGGTTAGATATCTCTTGTAGTTTCTTCAGAACACACAAATGATCTAAAAATGCTTTTGAAGCAATAGACACAAAAACAGCTATAAATCCAAAACCTAATATGATAGACTCCAACTTTAAACTATATATTGTGTAGATTTACAGGTCCTACTTGCCCAGCAAAAAGGGTTCGAATAGCTTTTGCACTTTTTTCGAAAACTCACAAACAACTGTTCATGGGCTGAAAAGGCTTTTGGAGCAATAAAAACTTAAAAACTGCTATAACTCAAAAATGCAATAAGATAAGTTCAAACTTTAAAAAATATGTTGTGCAGATGTACAAGCCCCTCTTGCACAGAAAGTTTGGGTTAGATATCTCTTGTAGTTTCTTCAGAACACACAAATTATCTGAAAATGCTTTTGAAGCAATAGACACAAAAACAGCTATAAATCAAAAACCTAATATGATAGACTCAAACTTTGAACTATGTATTGTGTAGATTTACAGGTCCTACTTGCCCAGCAAAAAGGGTTTGAATAGCTCTTGCACTTTTTTTCGAAACGCACACAACTGTTCATGGGCTGAAAAGGCTTTTGGAGCAATAAAAACTTAAAAACTGCTATAACTCAAAAATGCAATAAGATAAGTTCAAACTTTAAAAGACATGTTGTGCAGATGTACAAGCCCCTCTTGCACAGAAAGTTTGGGTTAGATATCTCTTGTAGTTTCTTCAGAACACACAAATTATCTAAAAATGCTTTTGAAGCAATAGACACAAAAACAGCTATAAATCCAAAACCTAATATGATAGACTCAAACTTTAAATTATGTATTGTGTAGATTTACAGGTCCTACTTGCCTAGCAAAAAGGGTTTGAATAGCTCTTTCACTTTTTTTCGAAACGCACACAACTGTTCATGGGCTGAAAAGGCTTTTGGAGCAATAAAAACTTAAAACTGCCATAACTCAAAAATGCAATAAGATAAGTTCAAACTTTAAAAGACATGTTGTGCAGATGTACAAGCCCCTCTTGCACAGAAAGTTTGGGTTAGATATCTCTTGTAGTTTCTTCAGAACACACAAATTATCTGAAAATGCTTTTGAAGCAATAGACACAAAAACAGCTATAAATCCAAAACCTAATATGATAGACTCAAACTTTAAACTATATATTGTGTAGATTTACAGGTCCTACTTGCCCAGCAAAAAGGGTTTGAATAGCTCTTGCACTTTTTTCGAAACTCACAAACAACTGTTCATGGGCTGAAAAGGCTTTTGGAGCAATAAAAACGTTAAAACTGCTATAACTCAAAAATGCAATAAGATAAGTTCAAACTTTAAAAGACATGTTGTGCAGATGTACAAGCCCCTCTTGCACAGAAAGTTTGGGTTAGATATCTCTTGTAGTTTCTTCAGAACACACAAATGATCTAAAAATGCTTTTGAAGCAATAGACACAAAAACAGCTATAAATCCAAAACCTAATATGATAGACTCCAACTTTAAACTATGTATTGTGTAGATTTACAGGTCCTACTTGCCCAGCAAAAAGGGTTTGAATAGCTCTTGCACTTTTTTCGAAACGCACACAACTGTTCATGGGCTGAAAAGGCTTTTGGAGCAATAAAAACGTAAAAACTGCTATAACTCAAAAATTCAATAAGATAAGTTCAAACTTTAAAAGACATGTTGTGCAGATGTACAAGCCCCTCTTGCACAGAAAGTTTGGGTTAGATATCTCTTGTAGTTTCTTCAGAACACACAAATTATCTGAAAATGCTTTTGAAGCAATAGACACAAAAACAGCTATAAATCCAAAACCTAATATGATAGACTCAAACTTTAAACTATATATTGTGTAGATTTACAGGTCCTACTTGCCCAGCAAAAAAGGTTTGAATAGCTCTTGCACTTTTTTCGAAACTCACAAACAACTGTTCATGGGCTGAAAAGGCTTTTGGAGCAATAAAAACGTTAAAACTGCTATAACTCAAAAATGCAATAAGATAAGTTCAAACTTTAAAAGACATGTTGTGCAGATGTACAAGCCCCTCTTGCACAGAAAGTTTGGGTTAGATATCTCTTGTAGTTTCTTCAGAACACACAAATTATCTGAAAATGCTTTTGAAGCAATAGACACAAAAACAGCTATAAATCCAAAACCTAATATGATAGACTCAAACTTTAAACTATGTATTGTGTAGATTTACAGGTCCTACTTGCCCTGCAAAAAGGGTTCGAATAGCTTTTGCACTTTTTTCGAAAACTCACAAACAACTGTTCATGGGCTGAAAAGGCTTTTGGAGCAATAAAAACTTAAAAACTGCTATAACTCAAAAATGCAATAAGATAAGTTCAAACTTTAAAAGACATGTTGTGCAGATGTACAAGCCCCTCTTGCACAGAAAGTTTGGGTTAGATATCTCTTGTAGTTTCTTCAGAACACACAAATTATCTGAAAATGTTTTTGAAGCAATAGACACAAAAACAGCTATAAATCCAAAACCTAATATGATAGACTCAAACTTTAAATTATGTATTGTGTAGATTTACAGGTCCTACTTGCCTAGCAAAAAGGGTTTGAATAGCTCTTTCACTTTTTTTCGAAACGCACACAACTGTTCATGGGCTGAAAAGGCTTTTGGAGCAATAAAAACTTAAAACTGCCATAACTCAAAAATGCAATAAGATAAGTTCAAACTTTAAAAGACATGTTGTGCAGATGTACAAGCCCCTCTTGCACAGAAAGTTTGGGTTAGATATCTCTTGTAGTTTCTTCAGAACACACAAATTATCTGAAAATGCTTTTGAAGCAATAGACACAAAAACAGCTATAAATCCAAAACCTAATATGATAGACTCAAACTTTAAACTATATATTGTGTAGATTTACAGGTCCTACTTGCCCAGCAAAAAGGGTTTGAATAGCTCTTGCACTTTTTTCGAAACTCACAAACAACTGTTCATGGGCTGAAAAGGCTTTTGGAGCAATAAAAACGTTAAAACTGCTATAACTCAAAAATGCAATAAGATAAGTTCAAACTTTAAAAGACATGTTGTGCAGATGTACAAGCCCCTCTTGCACAGAAAGTTTGGGTTAGATATCTCTTGTAGTTTCTTCAGAACACACAAATTATCTAAAAATGCTTTTGAAGCAATAGACACAAAAACAGCTATAAATCCAAAACCTAATATGATAGACTCCAACTTTAAACTATATATTGTGTAGATTTACAGGTCCTACTTGCCCAGCAAAAAGGGTTCGAATAGCTTTTGCACTTTTTTCGAAAACTCACAAACAACTGTTCATGGGCTGAAAAGGCTTTTGGAGCAATAAAAACTTAAAAACTGCTATAACTCAAAAATGCAATAAGATAAGTTCAAACTTTAAAAAATATGTTGTGCAGATGTACAAGCCCCTCTTGCACAGAAAGTTTGGGTTAGATATCTCTTGTAGTTTCTTCAGAACACACAAATTATCTGAAAATGCTTTTGAAGCAATAGACACAAAAACAGCTATAAATCAAAAACCTAATATGATAGACTCAAACTTTGAACTATGTATTGTGTAGATTTACAGGTCCTACTTGCCCAGCAAAAAGGGTTTGAATAGCTCTTGCACTTTTTTTCGAAACGCACACAACTGTTCATGGGCTGAAAAGAGTTTTGGAGCAATAAAAACTTAAAAACTGCTATAACTCAAAAATGCAATAAGATAAGTTCAAACTTTAAAAGACATGTTGTGCAGATGTACAAGCCCCTCTTGCACAGAAAGTTTGGGTTAGATATCTCTTGTAGTTTCTTCAGAACACACAAATTATCTAAAAATGCTTTTGAAGCAATAGACACAAAAACAGCTATAAATCCAAAACCTAATATGATAGACTCCAACTTTGAACTATATATTGTGTAGATTTACAGGTCCTACTTGCCCAGCAAAAAGGGTTCGAATAGCTTTTGCACTTTTTTCGAAAACTCACAAACAACTGTTCATGGGCTGAAAAGGCTTTTGGAGCAATAAAAACTTAAAAACTGCTATAACTCAAAAATGCAATAAGATAAGTTCAAACTTTAAAAGACATGTTGTGCAGATGTACAAGCCCCTCTTGCACAGAAAGTTTGGGTTAGATATCTCTTGTAGTTTCTTCAGAACACACAAATTATCTGAAAATGTTTTTGAAGCAATAGACACAAAAACAGCTATAAATCCAAAACCTAATATGATAGACTCAAACTTTAAATTATGTATTGTGTAGATTTACAGGTCCTACTTGCCTAGCAAAAAGGGTTTGAATAGCTCTTTCACTTTTTTTCGAAACGCACACAACTGTTCATGGGCTGAAAAGGCTTTTGGAGCAATAAAAACTTAAAACTGCCATAACTCAAAAATGCAATAAGATAAGTTCAAACTTTAAAAGACATGTTGTGCAGATGTACAAGCCCCTCTTGCACAGAAAGTTTGGGTTAGATATCTCTTGTAGTTTCTTCAGAACACACAAATTATCTGAAAATGCTTTTGAAGCAATAGACACAAAAACAGCTATAAATCCAAAACCTAATATGATAGACTCAAACTTTAAACTATATATTGTGTAGATTTACAGGTCCTACTTGCCCAGCAAAAAGGGTTTGAATAGCTCTTGCACTTTTTTCGAAACTCACAAACAACTGTTCATGGGCTGAAAAGGCTTTTGGAGCAATAAAAACGTTAAAACTGCTATAACTCAAAAATGCAATAAGATAAGTTCAAACTTTAAAAGACATGTTGTGCAGATGTACAAGCCCCTCTTGCACAGAAAGTTTGGGTTAGATATCTCTTGTAGTTTCTTCAGAACACACAAATGATCTAAAAATGCTTTTGAAGCAATAGACACAAAAACAGCTATAAATCCAAAACCTAATATGATAGACTCCAACTTTAAACTATATATTGTGTAGATTTACAGGTCCTACTTGCCCAGCAAAAAGGGTTCGAATAGCTTTTGCACTTTTTTCGAAAACTCACAAACAACTGTTCATGGGCTGAAAAGGCTTTTGGAGCAATAAAAACTTAAAAACTGCTATAACTCAAAAATGCAATAAGATAAGTTCAAACTTTAAAAAATATGTTGTGCAGATGTACAAGCCCCTCTTGCACAGAAAGTTTGGGTTAGATATCTCTTGTAGTTTCTTCAGAACACACAAATTATCTGAAAATGTTTTTGAAGCAATAGACACAAAAACAGCTATAAATCCAAAACCTAATATGATAGACTCAAACTTTAAACTATTTATTGTGTAGATTTACAGGTCCTACTTGCCTAGCAAAAAGGGTTTGAATAGCTCTTTCACTTTTTTTCGAAACGCACACAACTGTTCATGGGCTGAAAAGGCTTTTGGAGCAATAAAAACTTAAAACTGCCATAACTCAAAAATGCAATAAGATAAGTTCAAACTTTAAAAGACATGTTCTGCAGATGTACAAGCCCCTCTTGCACAGAAAGTTTGGGTTAGATATCTCTTGTAGTTTCTTCAGAACACACAAATTATCTGAAAATGCTTTTGAAGCAATAGACACAAAAACAGCTATAAATCCAAAACCTAATATGATAGACTCAAACTTTAAACTATATATTGTGTAGATTTACAGGTCCTACTTGCCCAGCAAAAAGGGTTTGAATAGCTCTTGCACTTTTTTCGAAACTCACAAACAACTGTTCATTGGCTGAAAAGGCTTTTGGAGCAATAAAAACGTTAAAACTGCTATAACTCAAAAATGCAATAAGATAAGTTCAAACTTTAAAAGACATGTTGTGCAGATGTACAAGCCCCTCTTGCACAGAAAGTTTGGGTTAGATATCTCTTGTAGTTTCTTCAGAACACACAAATGATCTAAAAATGCTTTTGAAGCAATAGACACAAAAACAGCTATAAATCCAAAACCTAATATGATAGACTCCAACTTTGAACTATATATTGTGTAGATTTACAGGTCCTACTTGCCCAGCAAAAAGGGTTCGAATAGCTTTTGCACTTTTTTCGAAAACTCACAAACAACTGTTCATGGGCTGAAAAGGCTTTTGGAGCAATAAAAACTTAAAAACTGCTATAACTCAAAAATGCAATAAGATAAGTTCAAACTTTAAAAAATATGTTGTGCAGATGTACAAGCCCCTCTTGCACAGAAAGTTTGGGTTAGATATCTCTTGTAGTTTCTTCAGAAAACACAAATTATCTGAAAATGCTTTTGAAGCAATAGACACAAAAACAGCTATAAATCAAAAACCTAATATGATAGACTCAAACTTTAAACTATGTATTGTGTAGATTTACAGGTCCTACTTGCCCAGCAAAAAGGGTTTGAATAGCTCTTGCTCTTTTTTCGAAACGCACACAACTGTTCATGGGCTGAAAAGGCTTTTGGAGCAATAAAAACGTAAAAACTGCTATAACTCAAAAATTCAATAAGATAAGTTCAAACTTTAAAAGACATGTTGTGCAGATGTACAAGCCCCTCTTGCACAGAAAGTTTGGGTTAGATATCTCTTGTAGTTTCTTCAGAACACACAAAATATCTGAAAATGTTTTTGAAGCAATAGACACAAAAACAGCTATAAATCCAAAACCTAATATGATAGACTCAAACTTTAAACTATGTATTGTGTAGATTTACAGGTCCTACTTGCCTAGCAAAAAGGGTTTGAATAGCTCTTTCACTTTTTTTCGAAACGCACACAACTGTTCATGGGCTGAAAAGGCTTTTGGAGCAATAAAAACTTAAAAACTGCTATAACTCAAAAATGCAATAAGATAAGTTCAAACTTTAAAAGACATGTTCTGCAGATGTACAAGCCCCTCTTGCACAGAAAGTTTGGGTTAGATATCTCTTGTAGTTTCTTCAGAACACACAAATTATCTGAAAATGCTTTTGAAGCAATAGACACAAAAACAGCTATAAATCCAAAACCTAATATGATAGACTCAAACTTTAAACTATGTATTGTGTAGATTTACAGGTCCTACTTGCCCTGCAAAAAGGGTTTGAATAGCTCTTGCACTTTTTTCGAAACGCACACAACTGTTCATGGGCTGAAAAGGCTTTTGGAGCAATAAAAACGTAAAAACTGCTATAACTCAAAAATTCAATAAGATAAGTTCAAACTTTAAAAGACATGTTGTGCAGATGTACAAGCCCCTCTTGCACAGAAAGTTTGGGTTAGATATCTCTTGTAGTTTCTTCAGAACACACAAATTATCTGAAAATGCTTTTGAAGCAATAGACACAAAAACAGCTATAAATCCAAAACCTAATATGATAGACTCAAACTTTAAACTATATATTGTGTAGATTTACAGGTCCTACTTGCCCAGCAAAAAAGGTTTGAATAGCTCTTGCACTTTTTTCGAAACTCACAAACAACTGTTCATGGGCTGAAAAGGCTTTTGGAGCAATAAAAACGTTAAAACTGTTATAACTCAAAAATGCAATAAGATAAGTTCAAACTTTAAAAGACATGTTGTGCAGATGTACAAGCCCCTCTTGCACAGAAAGTTTGGGTTAGATATCTCTTGTAGTTTCTTCAGAACACACAAATTATCTGAAAATGCTTTTGAAGCAATAGACACAAAAACAGCTATAAATCCAAAACCTAATATGATAGACTCAAACTTTAAACTATATATTGTGTAGATTTACAGGTCCTACTTGCCCAGCAAAAAGGGTTTGAATAGCTCTTGCACTTTTTTCGAAACTCACAAACAACTGTTCATGGGCTGAAAAGGCTTTTGGAGCAATAAAAACGTTAAAACTGCTATAACTCAAAAATGCAATAAGATAAGTACAAACTTTAAAAGACATGTTGTGCAGATGTACAAGCCCCTCTTGCACAGAAAGTTTGGGTTAGATTTCTCTTGTAGTTTCTTCAGAACACACAAATTATCTGAAAATGCTTTTGAAGCAATAGACACAAAAACAGCTATAAATCCAAAACCTAATATGATAGACTCAAACTTTAAACTATGTATTGTGTAGATTTACAGGTCCTACTTGCCCTGCAAAAAGGGTTTGAATAGCTCTTGCACTTTTTTCGAAACGCACACAACTGTTCATGGGCTGAAAAGGCTTTTGGAGCAATAAAAACGTTAAAACTGTTATAACTCAAAAATGCAATAAGATAAGTTCAAACTTTAAAAGACATGTTGTGCAGATGTACAAGCCCCTCTTGCACAGAAAGTTTGGGTTAGATATCTCTTGTAGTTTCTTCAGAACACACAAATTATCTGAAAATGCTTTTGAAGCAATAGACACAAAAACAGCTATAAATCCAAACCCTAATATGATAGACTCAAACTTTAAACTATGTATTGTGTAGATTTACAGGTCCTACTTGCCCAGCAAAAAGGGTTTGAATAGCTCTTGCACTTTTTTCGAAACGCACACAACTGTTCATGGGCTGAAAAGGCTTTTGGAGCAATAAAAACGTAAAAACTGCTATAACTCAAAAATTCAATAAGATAAGTTCAAACTTTAAAAGACATGTTGTGCAGATGTACAAGCCCCTCTTGCACAGAAAGTTTGGGTTAGATATCTCTTGTAGTTTCTTCAGAACACACAAATTATCTGAAAATGTTTTTGAAGCAATAGACACAAAAACAGCTATAAATCCAAAACCTAATATGATAGACTCAAACTTTAAACTATTTATTGTGTAGATTTACAGGTCCTACTTGCCTAGCAAAAAGGGTTTGAATAGCTCTTTCACTTTTTTTCGAAACGCACACAACTGTTCATGGGCTGAAAAGGCTTTTGGAGCAATAAAAACTTAAAACTGCCATAACTCAAAAATGCAATAAGATAAGTTCAAACTTTAAAAGACATGTTCTGCAGATGTACAAGCCCCTCTTGCACAGAAAGTTTGGGTTAGATATCTCTTGTAGTTTCTTCAGAACACACAAATTATCTGAAAATGCTTTTGAAGCAATAGACACAAAAACAGCTATAAATCCAAAACCTAATATGATAGACTCAAACTTTAAACTATATATTGTGTAGATTTACAGGTCCTACTTGCCCAGCAAAAAGGGTTTGAATAGCTCTTGCACTTTTTTCGAAACTCACAAACAACTGTTCATTGGCTGAAAAGGCTTTTGGAGCAATAAAAACGTTAAAACTGCTATAACTCAAAAATGCAATAAGATAAGTTCAAACTTTAAAAGACATGTTGTGCAGATGTACAAGCCCCTCTTGCACAGAAAGTTTGGGTTAGATATCTCTTGTAGTTTCTTCAGAACACACAAATGATCTAAAAATGCTTTTGAAGCAATAGACACAAAAACAGCTATAAATCCAAAACCTAATATGATAGACTCCAACTTTGAACTATATATTGTGTAGATTTACAGGTCCTACTTGCCCAGCAAAAAGGGTTCGAATAGCTTTTGCACTTTTTTCGAAAACTCACAAACAACTGTTCATGGGCTGAAAAGGCTTTTGGAGCAATAAAAACTTAAAAACTGCTATAACTCAAAAATGCAATAAGATAAGTTCAAACTTTAAAAGACATGTTGTGCAGATGTACAAGCCCCTCTTGCACAGAAAGTTTGGGTTAGATATCTCTTGTAGTTTCTTCAGAACACACAAATTATCTGAAAATGCTTTTGAAGCAGTAGACACAAAAACAGCTATAAATCCAAAACCTAATATGATAGACTCAAACTTTAAACTATGTATTGTGTAGATTTACAGGTCCTACTTGCCCTGCAAAAAGGGTTCGAATAGCTTTTGCACTTTTTTCGAAAACTCACAAACAACTGTTCATGGGCTGAAAAGGCTTTTGGAGCAATAAAAACTTAAAAACTGCTATAACTCAAAAATGCAATAAGATAAGTTCAAACTTTAAAAGACATGTTGTGCAGATGTACAAGCCCCTCTTGCACAGAAAGTTTGGGTTAGATATCTCTTGTAGTTTCTTCAGAACACACAAATTATCTGAAAATGTTTTTGAAGCAATAGACACAAAAACAGCTATAAATCCAAAACCTAATATGATAGACTCAAACTTTAAATTATGTATTGTGTAGATTTACAGGTCCTACTTGCCTAGCAAAAAGGGTTTGAATAGCTCTTTCACTTTTTTTCGAAACGCACACAACTGTTCATGGGCTGAAAAGGCTTTTGGAGCAATAAAAACTTAAAACTGCCATAACTCAAAAATGCAATAAGATAAGTTCAAACTTTAAAAGACATGTTGTGCAGATGTACAAGCCCCTCTTGCACAGAAAGTTTGGGTTAGATATCTCTTGTAGTTTCTTCAGAACACACAAATTATCTGAAAATGCTTTTGAAGCAATAGACACAAAAACAGCTATAAATCCAAAACCTAATATGATAGACTCAAACTTTAAACTATATATTGTGTAGATTTACAGGTCCTACTTGCCCAGCAAAAAGGGTTTGAATAGCTCTTGCACTTTTTTCGAAACTCACAAACAACTGTTCATGGGCTGAAAAGGCTTTTGGAGCAATAAAAACGTTAAAACTGCTATAACTCAAAAATGCAATAAGATAAGTTCAAACTTTAAAAGACATGTTGTGCAGATGTACAAGCCCCTCTTGCACAGAAAGTTTGGGTTAGATATCTCTTGTAGTTTCTTCAGAACACACAAATTATCTAAAAATGCTTTTGAAGCAATAGACACAAAAACAGCTATAAATCCAAAACCTAATATGATAGACTCCAACTTTAAACTATATATTGTGTAGATTTACAGGTCCTACTTGCCCAGCAAAAAGGGTTCGAATAGCTTTTGCACTTTTTTCGAAAACTCACAAACAACTGTTCATGGGCTGAAAAGGCTTTTGGAGCAATAAAAACTTAAAAACTGCTATAACTCAAAAATGCAATAAGATAAGTTCAAACTTTAAAAAATATGTTGTGCAGATGTACAAGCCCCTCTTGCACAGAAAGTTTGGGTTAGATATCTCTTGTAGTTTCTTCAGAACACACAAATTATCTGAAAATGCTTTTGAAGCAATAGACACAAAAACAGCTATAAATCAAAAACCTAATATGATAGACTCAAACTTTGAACTATGTATTGTGTAGATTTACAGGTCCTACTTGCCCAGCAAAAAGGGTTTGAATAGCTCTTGCACTTTTTTTCGAAACGCACACAACTGTTCATGGGCTGAAAAGAGTTTTGGAGCAATAAAAACTTAAAAACTGCTATAACTCAAAAATGCAATAAGATAAGTTCAAACTTTAAAAGACATGTTGTGCAGATGTACAAGCCCCTCTTGCACAGAAAGTTTGGGTTAGATATCTCTTGTAGTTTCTTCAGAACACACAAATTATCTAAAAATGCTTTTGAAGCAATAGACACAAAAACAGCTATAAATCCAAAACCTAATATGATAGACTCCAACTTTGAACTATATATTGTGTAGATTTACAGGTCCTACTTGCCCAGCAAAAAGGGTTCGAATAGCTTTTGCACTTTTTTCGAAAACTCACAAACAACTGTTCATGGGCTGAAAAGGCTTTTGGAGCAATAAAAACTTAAAAACTGCTATAACTCAAAAATGCAATAAGATAAGTTCAAACTTTAAAAGACATGTTGTGCAGATGTACAAGCCCCTCTTGCACAGAAAGTTTGGGTTAGATATCTCTTGTAGTTTCTTCAGAACACACAAATTATCTGAAAATGTTTTTGAAGCAATAGACACAAAAACAGCTATAAATCCAAAACCTAATATGATAGACTCAAACTTTAAATTATGTATTGTGTAGATTTACAGGTCCTACTTGCCTAGCAAAAAGGGTTTGAATAGCTCTTTCACTTTTTTTCGAAACGCACACAACTGTTCATGGGCTGAAAAGGCTTTTGGAGCAATAAAAACTTAAAACTGCCATAACTCAAAAATGCAATAAGATAAGTTCAAACTTTAAAAGACATGTTGTGCAGATGTACAAGCCCCTCTTGCACAGAAAGTTTGGGTTAGATATCTCTTGTAGTTTCTTCAGAACACACAAATTATCTGAAAATGCTTTTGAAGCAATAGACACAAAAACAGCTATAAATCCAAAACCTAATATGATAGACTCAAACTTTAAACTATATATTGTGTAGATTTACAGGTCCTACTTGCCCAGCAAAAAGGGTTTGAATAGCTCTTGCACTTTTTTCGAAACTCACAAACAACTGTTCATGGGCTGAAAAGGCTTTTGGAGCAATAAAAACGTTAAAACTGCTATAACTCAAAAATGCAATAAGATAAGTTCAAACTTTAAAAGACATGTTGTGCAGATGTACAAGCCCCTCTTGCACAGAAAGTTTGGGTTAGATATCTCTTGTAGTTTCTTCAGAACACACAAATGATCTAAAAATGCTTTTGAAGCAATAGACACAAAAACAGCTATAAATCCAAAACCTAATATGATAGACTCCAACTTTAAACTATATATTGTGTAGATTTACAGGTCCTACTTGCCCAGCAAAAAGGGTTCGAATAGCTTTTGCACTTTTTTCGAAAACTCACAAACAACTGTTCATGGGCTGAAAAGGCTTTTGGAGCAATAAAAACTTAAAAACTGCTATAACTCAAAAATGCAATAAGATAAGTTCAAACTTTAAAAAATATGTTGTGCAGATGTACAAGCCCCTCTTGCACAGAAAGTTTGGGTTAGATATCTCTTGTAGTTTCTTCAGAACACACAAATTATCTGAAAATGCTTTTGAAGCAATAGACACAAAAACAGCTATAAATCAAAAACCTAATATGATAGACTCAAACTTTGAACTATGTATTGTGTAGATTTACAGGTCCTACTTGCCCAGCAAAAAGGGTTTGAATAGCTCTTGCACTTTTTTTCGAAACGCACACAACTGTTCATGGGCTGAAAAGGCTTTTGGAGCAATAAAAACGTAAAAACTGCTATAACTCAAAAATGCAATAAGATAAGTTCAAACTTTAAAAGACATGTTGTGCAGATGTACAAGCCCCTCTTGCACAGAAAGTTTGGGTTAGATATCTCTTGTAGTTTCTTCAGAACACACAAATTATCTGAAAATGTTTTTGAAGCAATAGACACAAAAACAGCTATAAATCCAAAACCTAATATGATAGACTCAAACTTTAAACTATTTATTGTGTAGATTTACAGGTCCTACTTGCCTAGCAAAAAGGGTTTGAATAGCTCTTTCACTTTTTTTCGAAACGCACACAACTGTTCATGGGCTGAAAAGGCTTTTGGAGCAATAAAAACTTAAAACTGCCATAACTCAAAAATGCAATAAGATAAGTTCAAACTTTAAAAGACATGTTCTGCAGATGTACAAGCCCCTCTTGCACAGAAAGTTTGGGTTAGATATCTCTTGTAGTTTCTTCAGAACACACAAATTATCTGAAAATGCTTTTGAAGCAATAGACACAAAAACAGCTATAAATCCAAAACCTAATATGATAGACTCAAACTTTAAACTATATATTGTGTAGATTTACAGGTCCTACTTGCCCAGCAAAAAGGGTTTGAATAGCTCTTGCACTTTTTTCGAAACTCACAAACAACTGTTCATTGGCTGAAAAGGCTTTTGGAGCAATAAAAACGTTAAAACTGCTATAACTCAAAAATGCAATAAGATAAGTTCAAACTTTAAAAGACATGTTGTGCAGATGTACAAGCCCCTCTTGCACAGAAAGTTTGGGTTAGATATCTCTTGTAGTTTCTTCAGAACACACAAATGATCTAAAAATGCTTTTGAAGCAATAGACACAAAAACAGCTATAAATCCAAAACCTAATATGATAGACTCCAACTTTGAACTATATATTGTGTAGATTTACAGGTCCTACTTGCCCAGCAAAAAGGGTTCGAATAGCTTTTGCACTTTTTTCGAAAACTCACAAACAACTGTTCATGGGCTGAAAAGGCTTTTGGAGCAATAAAAACTTAAAAACTGCTATAACTCAAAAATGCAATAAGATAAGTTCAAACTTTAAAAAATATGTTGTGCAGATGTACAAGCCCCTCTTGCACAGAAAGTTTGGGTTAGATATCTCTTGTAGTTTCTTCAGAAAACACAAATTATCTGAAAATGCTTTTGAAGCAATAGACACAAAAACAGCTATAAATCAAAAACCTAATATGATAGACTCAAACTTTAAACTATGTATTGTGTAGATTTACAGGTCCTACTTGCCCAGCAAAAAGGGTTTGAATAGCTCTTGCTCTTTTTTCGAAACGCACACAACTGTTCATGGGCTGAAAAGGCTTTTGGAGCAATAAAAACTTAAAACTGCCATAACTCAAAAATGCAATAAGATAAGTTCAAACTTTAAAAGACATGTTGTGCAGATGTACAAGCCCCTCTTGCACAGAAAGTTTGGGTTAGATATCTCTTGTAGTTTCTTCAGAACACACAAATTATCTGAAAATGCTTTTGAAGCAATAGACAAAAAAACAGCTATAAATCCAAAACCTAATATGATAGACTCAAACTTTAAACTATATATTGTGTAGATTTACAGGTCCTACTTGCCCAGCAAAAAGGGTTTGAATAGCTCTTGCACTTTTTTCGAAACTCACAAACAACTGTTCATGGGCTGAAAAGGCTTTTGGAGCAATAAAAACGTTAAAACTGCTATAACTCAAAAATGCAATAAGATAAGTTCAAACTTTAAAAGACATGTTGTGCAGATGTACAAGCCCCTCTTGCACAGAAAGTTTGGGTTAGATATCTCTTGTAGTTTCTTCAGAACACACAAATGATCTAAAAATGCTTTTGAAGCAATAGACACAAAAACAGCTATAAATCCAAAACCTAATATGATAGACTCCAACTTTAAACTATATATTGTGTAGATTTACAGGTCCTACTTGCCCAGCAAAAAGGGTTCGAATAGCTTTTGCACTTTTTTCGAAAACTCACAAACAACTGTTCATGGGCTGAAAAGGCTTTTGGAGCAATAAAAACTTAAAAACTGCTATAACTCAAAAATGCAATAAGATAAGTTCAAACTTTAAAAAATATGTTGTGCAGATGTACAAGCCCCTCTTGCACAGAAAGTTTGGGTTAGATATCTCTTGTAGTTTCTTCAGAACACACAAATTATCTGAAAATGCTTTTGAAGCAATAGACACAAAAACAGCTATAAATCAAAAACCTAATATGATAGACTCAAACTTTGAACTATGTATTGTGTAGATTTACAGGTCCTACTTGCCCAGCAAAAAGGGTTTGAATAGCTCTTGCACTTTTTTTCGAAACGCACACAACTGTTCATGGGCTGAAAAGGCTTTTGGAGCAATAAAAACTTAAAAACTGCTATAACTCAAAAATGCAATAAGATAAGTTCAAACTTTAAAAGACATGTTGTGCAGATGTACAAGCCCCTCTTGCACAGAAAGTTTGGGTTAGATATCTCTTGTAGTTTCTTCAGAACACACAAATTATCTGAAAATGCTTTTGAAGCAATAGACACAAAAACAGCTATAAATCCAAACCCTAATATGATAGACTCAAACTTTAAACTATGTATTGTGTAGATTTACAGGTCCTACTTGCCCAGCAAAAAGGGTTTGAATAGCTCTTGCACTTTTTTCGAAACGCACACAACTGTTCATGGGCTGAAAAGGCTTTTGGAGCAATAAAAACGTAAAAACTGCTATAACTCAAAAATTCAATAAGATAAGTTCAAACTTTAAAAGACATGTTGTGCAGATGTACAAGCCCCTCTTGCACAGAAAGTTTGGGTTAGATATCTCTTGTAGTTTCTTCAGAACACACAAATTATCTGAAAATGTTTTTGAAGCAATAGACACAAAAACAGCTATAAATCCAAAACCTAATATGATAGACTCAAACTTTAAACTATTTATTGTGTAGATTTACAGGTCCTACTTGCCTAGCAAAAAGGGTTTGAATAGCTCTTTCACTTTTTTTCGAAACGCACACAACTGTTCATGGGCTGAAAAGGCTTTTGGAGCAATAAAAACTTAAAACTGCCATAACTCAAAAATGCAATAAGATAAGTTCAAACTTTAAAAGACATGTTCTGCAGATGTACAAGCCCCTCTTGCACAGAAAGTTTGGGTTAGATATCTCTTGTAGTTTCTTCAGAACACACAAATTATCTGAAAATGCTTTTGAAGCAATAGACACAAAAACAGCTATAAATCCAAAACCTAATATGATAGACTCAAACTTTAAACTATATATTGTGTAGATTTACAGGTCCTACTTGCCCAGCAAAAAGGGTTTGAATAGCTCTTGCACTTTTTTCGAAACTCACAAACAACTGTTCATTGGCTGAAAAGGCTTTTGGAGCAATAAAAACGTTAAAACTGCTATAACTCAAAAATGCAATAAGATAAGTTCAAACTTTAAAAGACATGTTGTGCAGATGTACAAGCCCCTCTTGCACAGAAAGTTTGGGTTAGATATCTCTTGTAGTTTCTTCAGAACACACAAATGATCTAAAAATGCTTTTGAAGCAATAGACACAAAAACAGCTATAAATCCAAAACCTAATATGATAGACTCCAACTTTGAACTATATATTGTGTAGATTTACAGGTCCTACTTGCCCAGCAAAAAGGGTTCGAATAGCTTTTGCACTTTTTTCGAAAACTCACAAACAACTGTTCATGGGCTGAAAAGGCTTTTGGAGCAATAAAAACTTAAAAACTGCTATAACTCAAAAATGCAATAAGATAAGTTCAAACTTTAAAAAATATGTTGTGCAGATGTACAAGCCCCTCTTGCACAGAAAGTTTGGGTTAGATATCTCTTGTAGTTTCTTCAGAAAACACAAATTATCTGAAAATGCTTTTGAAGCAATAGACACAAAAACAGCTATAAATCAAAAACCTAATATGATAGACTCAAACTTTAAACTATGTATTGTGTAGATTTACAGGTCCTACTTGCCCAGCAAAAAGGGTTTGAATAGCTCTTGCTCTTTTTTCGAAACGCACACAACTGTTCATGGGCTGAAAAGGCTTTTGGAGCAATAAAAACGTAAAAACTGCTATAACTCAAAAATTCAATAAGATAAGTTCAAACTTTAAAAGACATGTTGTGCAGATGTACAAGCCCCTCTTGCACAGAAAGTTTGGGTTAGATATCTCTTGTAGTTTCTTCAGAACACACAAAATATCTGAAAATGTTTTTGAAGCAATAGACACAAAAACAGCTATAAATCCAAAACCTAATATGATAGACTCAAACTTTAAACTATGTATTGTGTAGATTTACAGGTCCTACTTGCCTAGCAAAAAGGGTTTGAATAGCTCTTTCACTTTTTTTCGAAACGCACACAACTGTTCATGGGCTGAAAAGGCTTTTGGAGCAATAAAAACTTAAAAACTGCTATAACTCAAAAATGCAATAAGATAAGTTCAAACTTTAAAAGACATGTTCTGCAGATGTACAAGCCCCTCTTGCACAGAAAGTTTGGGTTAGATATCTCTTGTAGTTTCTTCAGAACACACAAATTATCTGAAAATGCTTTTGAAGCAATAGACACAAAAACAGCTATAAATCCAAAACCTAATATGATAGACTCAAACTTTAAACTATGTATTGTGTAGATTTACAGGTCCTACTTGCCCTGCAAAAAGGGTTTGAATAGCTCTTGCACTTTTTTCGAAACTCACAAACAACTGTTCATGGGCTGAAAAGGCTTTTGGAGCAATAAAAACGTTAAAACTGCTATAACTCAAAAATGCAATAAGATAAGTTCAAACTTTAAAAGACATGTTGTGCAGATGTACAAGCCCCTCTTGCACAGAAAGTTTGGGTTAGATATCTCTTGTAGTTTCTTCAGAACACACAAATGATCTAAAAATGCTTTTGAAGCAATAGACACAAAAACAGCTATAAATCCAAAACCTAATATGATAGACTCCAACTTTAAACTATATATTGTGTAGATTTACAGGTCCTACTTGCCCAGCAAAAAGGGTTCGAATAGCTTTTGCACTTTTTTCGAAAACTCACAAACAACTGTTCATGGGCTGAAAAGGCTTTTGGAGCAATAAAAACTTAAAAACTGCTATAACTCAAAAATGCAATAAGATAAGTTCAAACTTTAAAAAATATGTTGTGCAGATGTACAAGCCCCTCTTGCACAGAAAGTTTGGGTTAGATATCTCTTGTAGTTTCTTCAGAACACACAAATTATCTGAAAATGCTTTTGAAGCAATAGACACAAAAACAGCTATAAATCAAAAACCTAATATGATAGACTCAAACTTTGAACTATGTATTGTGTAGATTTACAGGTCCTACTTGCCCAGCAAAAAGGGTTTGAATAGCTCTTGCACTTTTTTTCGAAACGCACACAACTGTTCATGGGCTGAAAAGGCTTTTGGAGCAATAAAAACTTAAAAACTGCTATAACTCAAAAATGCAATAAGATAAGTTCAAACTTTAAAAAATATGTTGTGCAGATGTACAAGCCCCTCTTGCACAGAAAGTTTGGGTTAGATATCTCTTGTAGTTTCTTCAGAAAACACAAATTATCTGAAAATGCTTTTGAAGCAATAGACACAAAAACAGCTATAAATCAAAAACCTAATATGATAGACTCAAACTTTAAACTATGTATTGTGTAGATTTACAGGTCCTACTTGCCCAGCAAAAAGGGTTTGAATAGCTCTTGCTCTTTTTTCGAAACGCACACAACTGTTCATGGGCTGAAAAGGCTTTTGGAGCAATAAAAACGTAAAAACTGCTATAACTCAAAAATTCAATAAGATAAGTTCAAACTTTAAAAGACATGTTGTGCAGATGTACAAGCCCCTCTTGCACAGAAAGTTTGGGTTAGATATCTCTTGTAGTTTCTTCAGAACACACAAAATATCTGAAAATGTTTTTGAAGCAATAGACACAAAAACAGCTATAAATCCAAAACCTAATATGATAGACTCAAACTTTAAACTATGTATTGTGTAGATTTACAGGTCCTACTTGCCTAGCAAAAAGGGTTTGAATAGCTCTTTCACTTTTTTTCGAAACGCACACAACTGTTCATGGGCTGAAAAGGCTTTTGGAGCAATAAAAACTTAAAAACTGCTATAACTCAAAAATGCAATAAGATAAGTTCAAACTTTAAAAGACATGTTCTGCAGATGTACAAGCCCCTCTTGCACAGAAAGTTTGGGTTAGATATCTCTTGTAGTTTCTTCAGAACACACAAATTATCTGAAAATGCTTTTGAAGCAATAGACACAAAAACAGCTATAAATCCAAAACCTAATATGATAGACTCAAACTTTAAACTATGTATTGTGTAGATTTACAGGTCCTACTTGCCCTGCAAAAAGGGTTTGAATAGCTCTTGCACTTTTTTCGAAACGCACACAACTGTTCATGGGCTGAAAAGGCTTTTGGAGCAATAAAAACGTAAAAACTGCTATAACTCAAAAATTCAATAAGATAAGTTCAAACTTTAAAAGACATGTTGTGCAGATGTACAAGCCCCTCTTGCACAGAAAGTTTGGGTTAGATATCTCTTGTAGTTTCTTCAGAACACACAAATTATCTGAAAATGCTTTTGAAGCAATAGACACAAAAACAGCTATAAATCCAAAACCTAATATGATAGACTCAAACTTTAAACTATATATTGTGTAGATTTACAGGTCCTACTTGCCCAGCAAAAAAGGTTTGAATAGCTCTTGCACTTTTTTCGAAACTCACAAACAACTGTTCATGGGCTGAAAAGGCTTTTGGAGCAATAAAAACGTTAAAACTGTTATAACTCAAAAATGCAATAAGATAAGTTCAAACTTTAAAAGACATGTTGTGCAGATGTACAAGCCCCTCTTGCACAGAAAGTTTGGGTTAGATATCTCTTGTAGTTTCTTCAGAACACACAAATTATCTGAAAATGCTTTTGAAGCAATAGACACAAAAACAGCTATAAATCCAAAACCTAATATGATAGACTCAAACTTTAAACTATATATTGTGTAGATTTACAGGTCCTACTTGCCCAGCAAAAAGGGTTTGAATAGCTCTTGCACTTTTTTCGAAACTCACAAACAACTGTTCATGGGCTGAAAAGGCTTTTGGAGCAATAAAAACGTTAAAACTGCTATAACTCAAAAATGCAATAAGATAAGTTCAAACTTTAAAAGACATGTTGTGCAGATGTACAAGCCCCTCTTGCACAGAAAGTTTGGGTTAGATATCTCTTGTAGTTTCTTCAGAACACACAAATGATCTAAAAATGCTTTTGAAGCAATAGACACAAAAACAGCTATAAATCCAAAACCTAATATGATAGACTCCAACTTTAAACTATATATTGTGTAGATTTACAGGTCCTACTTGCCCAGCAAAAAGGGTTCGAATAGCTTTTGCACTTTTTTCGAAAACTCACAAACAACTGTTCATGGGCTGAAAAGGCTTTTGGAGCAATAAAAACTTAAAAACTGCTATAACTCAAAAATGCAATAAGATAAGTTCAAACTTTAAAAAATATGTTGTGCAGATGTACAAGCCCCTCTTGCACAGAAAGTTTGGGTTAGATATCTCTTGTAGTTTCTTCAGAACACACAAATTATCTGAAAATGCTTTTGAAGCAATAGACACAAAAACAGCTATAAATCAAAAACCTAATATGATAGACTCAAACTTTGAACTATGTATTGTGTAGATTTACAGGTCCTACTTGCCCAGCAAAAAGGGTTTGAATAGCTCTTGCACTTTTTTTCGAAACGCACACAACTGTTCATGGGCTGAAAAGGCTTTTGGAGCAATAAAAACTTAAAAACTGCTATAACTCAAAAATGCAATAAGATAAGTTCAAACTTTAAAAGACATGTTGTGCAGATGTACAAGCCCCTCTTGCACAGAAAGTTTGGGTTAGATATCTCTTGTAGTTTCTTCAGAACACACAAATTATCTGAAAATGCTTTTGAAGCAATAGACACAAAAACAGCTATAAATCCAAACCCTAATATGATAGACTCAAACTTTAAACTATGTATTGTGTAGATTTACAGGTCCTACTTGCCCAGCAAAAAGGGTTTGAATAGCTCTTGCACTTTTTTCGAAACACACACAACTGTTCATGGGCTGAAAAGGCTTTTGGAGCAATAAAAACGTAAAAACTGCTATAACTCAAAAATTCAATAAGATAAGTTCAAACTTTAAAAGACATGTTGTGCAGATGTACAAGCCCCTCTTGCACAGAAAGTTTAGGTTAGATATCTCTTGTAGTTTCTTCAGAACACACAAATTATCTGAAAATGTTTTTGAAGCAATAGACACAAAAACAGCTATAAATCCAAAACCTAATATGATAGACTCAAACTTTAAACTATTTATTGTGTAGATTTACAGGTCCTACTTGCCTAGCAAAAAGGGTTTGAATAGCTCTTTCACTTTTTTTCGAAACGCACACAACTGTTCATGGGCTGAAAAGGCTTTTGGAGCAATAAAAACTTAAAACTGCCATAACTCAAAAATGCAATAAGATAAGTTCAAACTTTAAAAGACATGTTGTGCAGATGTACAAGCCCCTCTTGCACAGAAAGTTTGGGTTAGATATCTCTTGTAGTTTCTTCAGAACACACAAATTATCTGAAAATGCTTTTGAAGCAATAGACACAAAAACAGCTATAAATCCAAAACCTAATATGATAGACTCAAACTTTAAACTATATATTGTGTAGATTTACAGGTCCTACTTGCCCAGCAAAAAGGGTTTGAATAGCTCTTGCACTTTTTTCGAAACTCACAAACAACTGTTCATTGGCTGAAAAGGCTTTTGGAGCAATAAAAACGTTAAAACTGCTATAACTCAAAAATGCAATAAGATAAGTTCAAACTTTAAAAGACATGTTGTGCAGATGTACAAGCCCCTCTTGCACAGAAAGTTTGGGTTAGATATCTCTTGTAGTTTCTTCAGAACACACAAATGATCTAAAAATGCTTTTGAAGCAATAGACACAAAAACAGCTATAAATCCAAAACCTAATATGATAGACTCCAACTTTGAACTATATATTGTGTAGATTTACAGGTCCTACTTGCCCAGCAAAAAGGGTTCGAATAGCTTTTGCACTTTTTTCGAAAACTCACAAACAACTGTTCATGGGCTGAAAAGGCTTTTGGAGCAATAAAAACTTAAAAACTGCTATAACTCAAAAATGCAATAAGATAAGTTCAAACTTTAAAAAATATGTTGTGCAGATGTACAAGCCCCTCTTGCACAGAAAGTTTGGGTTAGATATCTCTTGTAGTTTCTTCAGAAAACACAAATTATCTGAAAATGCTTTTGAAGCAATAGACACAAAAACAGCTATAAATCAAAAACCTAATATGATAGACTCAAACTTTAAACTATGTATTGTGTAGATTTACAGGTCCTACTTGCCCAGCAAAAAGGGTTTGAATAGCTCTTGCTCTTTTTTCGAAACGCACACAACTGTTCATGGGCTGAAAAGGCTTTTGGAGCAATAAAAACGTAAAAACTGCTATAACTCAAAAATTCAATAAGATAAGTTCAAACTTTAAAAGACATGTTGTGCAGATGTACAAGCCCCTCTTGCACAGAAAGTTTGGGTTAGATATCTCTTGTAGTTTCTTCAGAACACACAAAATATCTGAAAATGTTTTTGAAGCAATAGACACAAAAACAGCTATAAATCCAAAACCTAATATGATAGACTCAAACTTTAAACTATGTATTGTGTAGATTTACAGGTCCTACTTGCCTAGCAAAAAGGGTTTGAATAGCTCTTTCACTTTTTTTCGAAACGCACACAACTGTTCATGGGCTGAAAAGGCTTTTGGAGCAATAAAAACTTAAAAACTGCTATAACTCAAAAATGCAATAAGATAAGTTCAAACTTTAAAAGACATGTTCTGCAGATGTACAAGCCCCTCTTGCACAGAAAGTTTGGGTTAGATATCTCTTGTAGTTTCTTCAGAACACACAAATTATCTGAAAATGCTTTTGAAGCAATAGACACAAAAACAGCTATAAATCCAAAACCTAATATGATAGACTCAAACTTTAAACTATGTATTGTGTAGATTTACAGGTCCTACTTGCCCTGCAAAAAGGGTTTGAATAGCTCTTGCACTTTTTTCGAAACGCACACAACTGTTCATGGGCTGAAAAGGCTTTTGGAGCAATAAAAACGTAAAAACTGCTATAACTCAAAAATTCAATAAGATAAGTTCAAACTTTAAAAGACATGTTGTGCAGATGTACAAGCCCCTCTTGCACAGAAAGTTTGGGTTAGATATCTCTTGTAGTTTCTTCAGAACACACAAATTATCTGAAAATGCTTTTGAAGCAATAGACACAAAAACAGCTATAAATCCAAAACCTAATATGATAGACTCAAACTTTAAACTATATATTGTGTAGATTTACAGGTCCTACTTGCCCAGCAAAAAAGGTTTGAATAGCTCTTGCACTTTTTTCGAAACTCACAAACAACTGTTCATGGGCTGAAAAGGCTTTTGGAGCAATAAAAACGTTAAAACTGTTATAACTCAAAAATGCAATAAGATAAGTTCAAACTTTAAAAGACATGTTGTGCAGATGTACAAGCCCCTCTTGCACAGAAAGTTTGGGTTAGATATCTCTTGTAGTTTCTTCAGAACACACAAATTATCTGAAAATGCTTTTGAAGCAATAGACACAAAAACAGCTATAAATCCAAAACCTAATATGATAGACTCAAACTTTAAACTATATATTGTGTAGATTTACAGGTCCTACTTGCCCAGCAAAAAGGGTTTGAATAGCTCTTGCACTTTTTTCGAAACTCACAAACAACTGTTCATGGGCTGAAAAGGCTTTTGGAGCAATAAAAACGTTAAAACTGCTATAACTCAAAAATGCAATAAGATAAGTACAAACTTTAAAAGACATGTTGTGCAGATGTACAAGCCCCTCTTGCACAGAAAGTTTGGGTTAGATTTCTCTTGTAGTTTCTTCAGAACACACAAATTATCTGAAAATGCTTTTGAAGCAATAGACACAAAAACAGCTATAAATCCAAAACCTAATATGATAGACTCAAACTTTAAACTATGTATTGTGTAGATTTACAGGTCCTACTTGCCTAGCAAAAAGGGTTTGAATAGCTCTTTCACTTTTTTTCGAAACGCACACAACTGTTCATGGGCTGAAAAGGCTTTTGGAGCAATAAAAACTTAAAAACTGCTATAACTCAAAAATGCAATAAGATAAGTTCAAACTTTAAAAAATATGTTGTGCAGATGTACAAGCCCCTCTTGCACAGAAAGTTTGGGTTAGATATCTCTTGTAGTTTCTTCAGAACACACAAATTATCTGAAAATGCTTTTGAAGCAATAGACACAAAAACAGCTATAAATCCAAACCCTAATATGATAGACTCAAACTTTAAACTATGTATTGTGTAGATTTACAGGTCCTACTTGCCCAGCAAAAAGGGTTTGAATAGCTCTTGCACTTTTTTCGAAACGCACACAACTGTTCATGGGCTGAAAAGGCTTTTGGAGCAATAAAAACTTAAAACTGCCATAACTCAAAAATGCAATAAGATAAGTTCAAACTTTAAAAGACATGTTGTGCAGATGTACAAGCCCCTCTTGCACAGAAAGTTTGGGTTAGATATCTCTTGTAGTTTCTTCAGAACACACAAATTATCTGAAAATGCTTTTGAAGCAATAGACACAAAAACAGCTATAAATCCAAAACCTAATATGATAGACTCAAACTTTAAACTATATATTGTGTAGATTTACAGGTCCTACTTGCCCAGCAAAAAGGGTTTGAATAGCTCTTGCACTTTTTTCGAAACTCACAAACAACTGTTCATGGGCTGAAAAGGCTTTTGGAGCAATAAAAACGTTAAAACTGCTATAACTCAAAAATGCAATAAGATAAGTTCAAACTTTAAAAGACATGTTGTGCAGATGTACAAGCCCCTCTTGCACAGAAAGTTTGGGTTAGATATCTCTTGTAGTTTCTTCAGAACACACAAATGATCTAAAAATGCTTTTGAAGCAATAGACACAAAAACAGCTATAAATCCAAAACCTAATATGATAGACTCCAACTTTAAACTATATATTGTGTAGATTTACAGGTCCTACTTGCCCAGCAAAAAGGGTTCGAATAGCTTTTGCACTTTTTTCGAAAACTCACAAACAACTGTTCATGGGCTGAAAAGGCTTTTGGAGCAATAAAAACTTAAAAACTGCTATAACTCAAAAATGCAATAAGATAAGTTCAAACTTTAAAAAATATGTTGTGCAGATGTACAAGCCCCTCTTGCACAGAAAGTTTGGGTTAGATATCTCTTGTAGTTTCTTCAGAACACACAAATTATCTGAAAATGCTTTTGAAGCAATAGACACAAAAACAGCTATAAATCAAAAACCTAATATGATAGACTCAAACTTTGAACTATGTATTGTGTAGATTTACAGGTCCTACTTGCCCAGCAAAAAGGGTTTGAATAGCTCTTGCACTTTTTTTCGAAACGCACACAACTGTTCATGGGCTGAAAAGGCTTTTGGAGCAATAAAAACTTAAAAACTGCTATAACTCAAAAATGCAATAAGATAAGTTCAAACTTTAAAAGACATGTTGTGCAGATGTACAAGCCCCTCTTGCACAGAAAGTTTGGGTTAGATATCTCTTGTAGTTTCTTCAGAACACACAAATTATCTGAAAATGCTTTTGAAGCAATAGACACAAAAACAGCTATAAATCCAAACCCTAATATGATAGACTCAAACTTTAAACTATGTATTGTGTAGATTTACAGGTCCTACTTGCCCAGCAAAAAGGGTTTGAATAGCTCTTGCACTTTTTTCGAAACGCACACAACTGTTCATGGGCTGAAAAGGCTTTTGGAGCAATAAAAACGTAAAAACTGCTATA
The DNA here is from genome assembly GCF_026437365.1 of Eucyclogobius newberryi. NCBI lineage: Eukaryota > Metazoa > Chordata > Actinopteri > Gobiiformes > Gobiidae > Eucyclogobius > Eucyclogobius newberryi. The sequence continues at coordinate 14,461,124 of NW_027316532.1, forward strand.
ACTCAAAAATTCAATAAGATAAGTTCAAACTTTAAAAGACATGTTGTGCAGATGTACAAGCCCCTCTTGCACAGAAAGTTTGGGTTAGATATCTCTTGTAGTTTCTTCAGAACACACAAATTATCTGAAAATGTTTTTGAAGCAATAGACACAAAAACAGCTATAAATCCAAAACCTAATATGATAGACTCAAACTTTAAACTATTTATTGTGTAGATTTACAGGTCCTACTTGCCTAGCAAAAAGGGTTTGAATAGCTCTTTCACTTTTTTTCGAAACGCACACAACTGTTCATGGGCTGAAAAGGCTTTTGGAGCAATAAAAACTTAAAACTGCCATAACTCAAAAATGCAATAAGATAAGTTCAAACTTTAAAAGACATGTTCTGCAGATGTACAAGCCCCTCTTGCACAGAAAGTTTGGGTTAGATATCTCTTGTAGTTTCTTCAGAACACACAAATTATCTGAAAATGCTTTTGAAGCAATAGACACAAAAACAGCTATAAATCCAAAACCTAATATGATAGACTCAAACTTTAAACTATATATTGTGTAGATTTACAGGTCCTACTTGCCCAGCAAAAAGGGTTTGAATAGCTCTTGCACTTTTTTCGAAACTCACAAACAACTGTTCATTGGCTGAAAAGGCTTTTGGAGCAATAAAAACGTTAAAACTGCTATAACTCAAAAATGCAATAAGATAAGTTCAAACTTTAAAAGACATGTTGTGCAGATGTACAAGCCCCTCTTGCACAGAAAGTTTGGGTTAGATATCTCTTGTAGTTTCTTCAGAACACACAAATGATCTAAAAATGCTTTTGAAGCAATAGACACAAAAACAGCTATAAATCCAAAACCTAATATGATAGACTCCAACTTTGAACTATATATTGTGTAGATTTACAGGTCCTACTTGCCCAGCAAAAAGGGTTCGAATAGCTTTTGCACTTTTTTCGAAAACTCACAAACAACTGTTCATGGGCTGAAAAGGCTTTTGGAGCAATAAAAACTTAAAAACTGCTATAACTCAAAAATGCAATAAGATAAGTTCAAACTTTAAAAAATATGTTGTGCAGATGTACAAGCCCCTCTTGCACAGAAAGTTTGGGTTAGATATCTCTTGTAGTTTCTTCAGAAAACACAAATTATCTGAAAATGCTTTTGAAGCAATAGACACAAAAACAGCTATAAATCCAAACCCTAATATGATAGACTCAAACTTTAAACTATATATTGTGTAGATTTACAGGTCCTACTTGCCCAGCAAAAAGGGTTTGAATAGCTCTTGCACTTTTTTCGAAACTCACAAACAACTGTTCATGGGCTGAAAAGGCTTTTGGAGCAATAAAAACGTTAAAACTGCTATAACTCAAAAATGCAATAAGATAAGTACAAACTTTAAAAGACATGTTGTGCAGATGTACAAGCCCCTCTTGCACAGAAAGTTTGGGTTAGATTTCTCTTGTAGTTTCTTCAGAACACACAAATTATCTGAAAATGCTTTTGAAGCAATAGACACAAAAACAGCTATAAATCCAAAACCTAATATGATAGACTCAAACTTTAAACTATGTATTGTGTAGATTTACAGGTCCTACTTGCCTAGCAAAAAGGGTTTGAATAGCTCTTTCACTTTTTTTCGAAACGCACACAACTGTTCATGGGCTGAAAAGGCTTTTGGAGCAATAAAAACTTAAAAACTGCTATAACTCAAAAATGCAATAAGATAAGTTCAAACTTTAAAAAATATGTTGTGCAGATGTACAAGCCCCTCTTGCACAGAAAGTTTGGGTTAGATATCTCTTGTAGTTTCTTCAGAACACACAAATTATCTGAAAATGCTTTTGAAGCAATAGACACAAAAACAGCTATAAATCAAAAACCTAATATGATAGACTCAAACTTTGAACTATGTATTGTGTAGATTTACAGGTCCTACTTGCCCAGCAAAAAGGGTTTGAATAGCTCTTGCACTTTTTTTCGAAACGCACACAACTGTTCATGGGCTGAAAAGGCTTTTGGAGCAATAAAAACTTAAAAACTGCTATAACTCAAAAATGCAATAAGATAAGTTCAAACTTTAAAAGACATGTTGTGCAGATGTACAAGCCCCTCTTGCACAGAAAGTTTGGGTTAGATATCTCTTGTAGTTTCTTCAGAACACACAAATTATCTGAAAATGCTTTTGAAGCAATAGACACAAAAACAGCTATAAATCCAAACCCTAATATGATAGACTCAAACTTTAAACTATGTATTGTGTAGATTTACAGGTCCTACTTGCCCAGCAAAAAGGGTTTGAATAGCTCTTGCACTTTTTTCGAAACGCACACAACTGTTCATGGGCTGAAAAGGCTTTTGGAGCAATAAAAACTTAAAACTGCCATAACTCAAAAATGCAATAAGATAAGTTCAAACTTTAAAAGACATGTTGTGCAGATGTACAAGCCCCTCTTGCACAGAAAGTTTGGGTTAGATATCTCTTGTAGTTTCTTCAGAACACACAAATTATCTGAAAATGCTTTTGAAGCAATAGACACAAAAACAGCTATAAATCCAAAACCTAATATGATAGACTCAAACTTTAAACTATATATTGTGTAGATTTACAGGTCCTACTTGCCCAGCAAAAAGGGTTTGAATAGCTCTTGCACTTTTTTCGAAACTCACAAACAACTGTTCATGGGCTGAAAAGGCTTTTGGAGCAATAAAAACGTTAAAACTGCTATAACTCAAAAATGCAATAAGATAAGTTCAAACTTTAAAAGACATGTTGTGCAGATGTACAAGCCCCTCTTGCACAGAAAGTTTGGGTTAGATATCTCTTGTAGTTTCTTCAGAACACACAAATGATCTAAAAATGCTTTTGAAGCAATAGACACAAAAACAGCTATAAATCCAAAACCTAATATGATAGACTCCAACTTTAAACTATATATTGTGTAGATTTACAGGTCCTACTTGCCCAGCAAAAAGGGTTCGAATAGCTTTTGCACTTTTTTCGAAAACTCACAAACAACTGTTCATGGGCTGAAAAGGCTTTTGGAGCAATAAAAACTTAAAAACTGCTATAACTCAAAAATGCAATAAGATAAGTTCAAACTTTAAAAAATATGTTGTGCAGATGTACAAGCCCCTCTTGCACAGAAAGTTTGGGTTAGATATCTCTTGTAGTTTCTTCAGAACACACAAATTATCTGAAAATGCTTTTGAAGCAATAGACACAAAAACAGCTATAAATCAAAAACCTAATATGATAGACTCAAACTTTGAACTATGTATTGTGTAGATTTACAGGTCCTACTTGCCCAGCAAAAAGGGTTTGAATAGCTCTTGCACTTTTTTTCGAAACGCACACAACTGTTCATGGGCTGAAAAGGCTTTTGGAGCAATAAAAACTTAAAAACTGCTATAACTCAAAAATGCAATAAGATAAGTTCAAACTTTAAAAGACATGTTGTGCAGATGTACAAGCCCCTCTTGCACAGAAAGTTTGGGTTAGATATCTCTTGTAGTTTCTTCAGAACACACAAATTATCTGAAAATGCTTTTGAAGCAATAGACACAAAAACAGCTATAAATCCAAACCCTAATATGATAGACTCAAACTTTAAACTATGTATTGTGTAGATTTACAGGTCCTACTTGCCCAGCAAAAAGGGTTTGAATAGCTCTTGCACTTTTTTCGAAACGCACACAACTGTTCATGGGCTGAAAAGGCTTTTGGAGCAATAAAAACGTAAAAACTGCTATAACTCAAAAATTCAATAAGATAAGTTCAAACTTTAAAAGACATGTTGTGCAGATGTACAAGCCCCTCTTGCACAGAAAGTTTGGGTTAGATATCTCTTGTAGTTTCTTCAGAACACACAAATTATCTGAAAATGTTTTTGAAGCAATAGACACAAAAACAGCTATAAATCCAAAACCTAATATGATAGACTCAAACTTTAAACTATTTATTGTGTAGATTTACAGGTCCTACTTGCCTAGCAAAAAGGGTTTGAATAGCTCTTTCACTTTTTTTCGAAACGCACACAACTGTTCATGGGCTGAAAAGGCTTTTGGAGCAATAAAAACTTAAAACTGCCATAACTCAAAAATGCAATAAGATAAGTTCAAACTTTAAAAGACATGTTCTGCAGATGTACAAGCCCCTCTTGCACAGAAAGTTTGGGTTAGATATCTCTTGTAGTTTCTTCAGAACACACAAATTATCTGAAAATGCTTTTGAAGCAATAGACACAAAAACAGCTATAAATCCAAAACCTAATATGATAGACTCAAACTTTAAACTATATATTGTGTAGATTTACAGGTCCTACTTGCCCAGCAAAAAGGGTTTGAATAGCTCTTGCACTTTTTTCGAAACTCACAAACAACTGTTCATTGGCTGAAAAGGCTTTTGGAGCAATAAAAACGTTAAAACTGCTATAACTCAAAAATGCAATAAGATAAGTTCAAACTTTAAAAGACATGTTGTGCAGATGTACAAGCCCCTCTTGCACAGAAAGTTTGGGTTAGATATCTCTTGTAGTTTCTTCAGAACACACAAATGATCTAAAAATGCTTTTGAAGCAATAGACACAAAAACAGCTATAAATCCAAAACCTAATATGATAGACTCCAACTTTGAACTATATATTGTGTAGATTTACAGGTCCTACTTGCCCAGCAAAAAGGGTTCGAATAGCTTTTGCACTTTTTTCGAAAACTCACAAACAACTGTTCATGGGCTGAAAAGGCTTTTGGAGCAATAAAAACTTAAAAACTGCTATAACTCAAAAATGCAATAAGATAAGTTCAAACTTTAAAAAATATGTTGTGCAGATGTACAAGCCCCTCTTGCACAGAAAGTTTGGGTTAGATATCTCTTGTAGTTTCTTCAGAAAACACAAATTATCTGAAAATGCTTTTGAAGCAATAGACACAAAAACAGCTATAAATCAAAAACCTAATATGATAGACTCAAACTTTAAACTATGTATTGTGTAGATTTACAGGTCCTACTTGCCCAGCAAAAAGGGTTTGAATAGCTCTTGCTCTTTTTTCGAAACGCACACAACTGTTCATGGGCTGAAAAGGCTTTTGGAGCAATAAAAACTTAAAACTGCCATAACTCAAAAATGCAATAAGATAAGTTCAAACTTTAAAAGACATGTTGTGCAGATGTACAAGCCCCTCTTGCACAGAAAGTTTGGGTTAGATATCTCTTGTAGTTTCTTCAGAACACACAAATTATCTGAAAATGCTTTTGAAGCAATAGACACAAAAACAGCTATAAATCCAAAACCTAATATGATAGACTCAAACTTTAAACTATATATTGTGTAGATTTACAGGTCCTACTTGCCCAGCAAAAAGGGTTTGAATAGCTCTTGCACTTTTTTCGAAACTCACAAACAACTGTTCATGGGCTGAAAAGGCTTTTGGAGCAATAAAAACGTTAAAACTGCTATAACTCAAAAATGCAATAAGATAAGTTCAGACTTTAAAAGACATGTTGTGCAGATGTACAAGCCCCTCTTGCACAGAAAGTTTGGGTTAGATATCTCTTGTAGTTTCTTCAGAACACACAAATGATCTAAAAATGCTTTTGAAGCAATAGACACAAAAACAGCTATAAATCCAAAACCTAATATGATAGACTCCAACTTTAAACTATATATTGTGTAGATTTACAGGTCCTACTTGCCCAGCAAAAAGGGTTCGAATAGCTCTTGCACTTTTTTTCGAAACGCACACAACTGTTCATGGGCTGAAAAGGCTTTTGGAGCAATAAAAACTTAAAAACTGCTATAACTCAAAAATGCAATAAGATAAGTTCAAACTTTAAAAGACATGTTGTGCAGATGTACAAGCCCCTCTTGCACAGAAAGTTTGGGTTAGATATCTCTTGTAGTTTCTTCAGAACACACAAATTATCTGAAAATGCTTTTGAAGCAATAGACACAAAAACAGCTATAAATCCAAACCCTAATATGATAGACTCAAACTTTAAACTATGTATTGTGTAGATTTACAGGTCCTACTTGCCCAGCAAAAAGGGTTTGAATAGCTCTTGCACTTTTTTCGAAACGCACACAACTGTTCATGGGCTGAAAAGGCTTTTGGAGCAATAAAAACGTAAAAACTGCTATAACTCAAAAATTCAATAAGATAAGTTCAAACTTTAAAAGACATGTTGTGCAGATGTACAAGCCCCTCTTGCACAGAAAGTTTGGGTTAGATATCTCTTGTAGTTTCTTCAGAACACACAAATTATCTGAAAATGTTTTTGAAGCAATAGACACAAAAACAGCTATAAATCCAAAACCTAATATGATAGACTCAAACTTTAAACTATTTATTGTGTAGATTTACAGGTCCTACTTGCCTAGCAAAAAGGGTTTGAATAGCTCTTTCACTTTTTTTCGAAACGCACACAACTGTTCATGGGCTGAAAAGGCTTTTGGAGCAATAAAAACTTAAAACTGCCATAACTCAAAAATGCAATAAGATAAGTTCAAACTTTAAAAGACATGTTCTGCAGATGTACAAGCCCCTCTTGCACAGAAAGTTTGGGTTAGATATCTCTTGTAGTTTCTTCAGAACACACAAATTATCTGAAAATGCTTTTGAAGCAATAGACACAAAAACAGCTATAAATCCAAAACCTAATATGATAGACTCAAACTTTAAACTATATATTGTGTAGATTTACAGGTCCTACTTGCCCAGCAAAAAGGGTTTGAATAGCTCTTGCACTTTTTTCGAAACTCACAAACAACTGTTCATTGGCTGAAAAGGCTTTTGGAGCAATAAAAACGTTAAAACTGCTATAACTCAAAAATGCAATAAGATAAGTTCAAACTTTAAAAGACATGTTGTGCAGATGTACAAGCCCCTCTTGCACAGAAAGTTTGGGTTAGATATCTCTTGTAGTTTCTTCAGAACACACAAATGATCTAAAAATGCTTTTGAAGCAATAGACACAAAAACAGCTATAAATCCAAAACCTAATATGATAGACTCCAACTTTGAACTATATATTGTGTAGATTTACAGGTCCTACTTGCCCAGCAAAAAGGGTTCGAATAGCTTTTGCACTTTTTTCGAAAACTCACAAACAACTGTTCATGGGCTGAAAAGGCTTTTGGAGCAATAAAAACTTAAAAACTGCTATAACTCAAAAATGCAATAAGATAAGTTCAAACTTTAAAAAATATGTTGTGCAGATGTACAAGCCCCTCTTGCACAGAAAGTTTGGGTTAGATATCTCTTGTAGTTTCTTCAGAAAACACAAATTATCTGAAAATGCTTTTGAAGCAATAGACACAAAAACAGCTATAAATCAAAAACCTAATATGATAGACTCAAACTTTAAACTATGTATTGTGTAGATTTACAGGTCCTACTTGCCCAGCAAAAAGGGTTTGAATAGCTCTTGCTCTTTTTTCGAAACGCACACAACTGTTCATGGGCTGAAAAGGCTTTTGGAGCAATAAAAACGTAAAAACTGCTATAACTCAAAAATTCAATAAGATAAGTTCAAACTTTAAAAGACATGTTCTGCAGATGTACAAGCCCCTCTTGCACAGAAAGTTTGGGTTAGATATCTCTTGTAGTTTCTTCAGAACACACAAATTATCTGAAAATGCTTTTGAAGCAATAGACACAAAAACAGCTATAAATCCAAAACCTAATATGATAGACTCAAACTTTAAACTATGTATTGTGTAGATTTACAGGTCCTACTTGCCCTGCAAAAAGGGTTTGAATAGCTCTTGCACTTTTTTCGAAACGCACACAACTGTTCATGGGCTGAAAAGGCTTTTGGAGCAATAAAAACGTAAAAACTGCTATAACTCAAAAATTCAATAAGATAAGTTCAAACTTTAAAAGACATGTTGTGCAGATGTACAAGCCCCTCTTGCACAGAAAGTTTGGGTTAGATATCTCTTGTAGTTTCTTCAGAACACACAAATTATCTGAAAATGCTTTTGAAGCAATAGACACAAAAACAGCTATAAATCCAAAACCTAATATGATAGACTCAAACTTTAAACTATATATTGTGTAGATTTACAGGTCCTACTTGCCCAGCAAAAAAGGTTTGAATAGCTCTTGCACTTTTTTCGAAACTCACAAACAACTGTTCATGGGCTGAAAAGGCTTTTGGAGCAATAAAAACGTTAAAACTGTTATAACTCAAAAATGCAATAAGATAAGTTCAAACTTTAAAAGACATGTTGTGCAGATGTACAAGCCCCTCTTGCACAGAAAGTTTGGGTTAGATATCTCTTGTAGTTTCTTCAGAACACACAAATTATCTGAAAATGCTTTTGAAGCAATAGACACAAAAACAGCTATAAATCCAAACCCTAATATGATAGACTCAAACTTTAAACTATGTATTGTGTAGATTTACAGGTCCTACTTGCCCAGCAAAAAGGGTTTGAATAGCTCTTGCACTTTTTTCGAAACACACACAACTGTTCATGGGCTGAAAAGGCTTTTGGAGCAATAAAAACGTAAAAACTGCTATAACTCAAAAATTCAATAAGATAAGTTCAAACTTTAAAAGACATGTTGTGCAGATGTACAAGCCCCTCTTGCACAGAAAGTTTGGGTTAGATATCTCTTGTAGTTTCTTCAGAACACACAAATTATCTGAAAATGTTTTTGAAGCAATAGACACAAAAACAGCTATAAATCCAAAACCTAATATGATAGACTCAAACTTTAAACTATTTATTGTGTAGATTTACAGGTCCTACTTGCCTAGCAAAAAGGGTTTGAATAGCTCTTTCACTTTTTTTCGAAACGCACACAACTGTTCATGGGCTGAAAAGGCTTTTGGAGCAATAAAAACTTAAAACTGCCATAACTCAAAAATGCAATAAGATAAGTTCAAACTTTAAAAGACATGTTCTGCAGATGTACAAGCCCCTCTTGCACAGAAAGTTTGGGTTAGATATCTCTTGTAGTTTCTTCAGAACACACAAATTATCTGAAAATGCTTTTGAAGCAATAGACACAAAAACAGCTATAAATCCAAAACCTAATATGATAGACTCAAACTTTAAACTATATATTGTGTAGATTTACAGGTCCTACTTGCCCAGCAAAAAGGGTTTGAATAGCTCTTGCACTTTTTTCGAAACTCACAAACAACTGTTCATTGGCTGAAAAGGCTTTTGGAGCAATAAAAACGTTAAAACTGCTATAACTCAAAAATGCAATAAGATAAGTTCAAACTTTAAAAGACATGTTGTGCAGATGTACAAGCCCCTCTTGCACAGAAAGTTTGGGTTAGATATCTCTTGTAGTTTCTTCAGAACACACAAATGATCTAAAAATGCTTTTGAAGCAATAGACACAAAAACAGCTATAAATCCAAAACCTAATATGATAGACTCCAACTTTGAACTATATATTGTGTAGATTTACAGGTCCTACTTGCCCAGCAAAAAGGGTTCGAATAGCTTTTGCACTTTTTTCGAAAACTCACAAACAACTGTTCATGGGCTGAAAAGGCTTTTGGAGCAATAAAAACTTAAAAACTGCTATAACTCAAAAATGCAATAAGATAAGTTCAAACTTTAAAAAATATGTTGTGCAGATGTACAAGCCCCTCTTGCACAGAAAGTTTGGGTTAGATATCTCTTGTAGTTTCTTCAGAAAACACAAATTATCTGAAAATGCTTTTGAAGCAATAGACACAAAAACAGCTATAAATCAAAAACCTAATATGATAGACTCAAACTTTAAACTATGTATTGTGTAGATTTACAGGTCCTACTTGCCCAGCAAAAAGGGTTTGAATAGCTCTTGCTCTTTTTTCGAAACGCACACAACTGTTCATGGGCTGAAAAGGCTTTTGGAGCAATAAAAACGTAAAAACTGCTATAACTCAAAAATTCAATAAGATAAGTTCAAACTTTAAAAGACATGTTGTGCAGATGTACAAGCCCCTCTTGCACAGAAAGTTTGGGTTAGATATCTCTTGTAGTTTCTTCAGAACACACAAAATATCTGAAAATGTTTTTGAAGCAATAGACACAAAAACAGCTATAAATCCAAAACCTAATATGATAGACTCAAACTTTAAACTATGTATTGTGTAGATTTACAGGTCCTACTTGCCTAGCAAAAAGGGTTTGAATAGCTCTTTCACTTTTTTTCGAAACGCACACAACTGTTCATGGGCTGAAAAGGCTTTTGGAGCAATAAAAACTTAAAAACTGCTATAACTCAAAAATGCAATAAGATAAGTTCAAACTTTAAAAGACATGTTCTGCAGATGTACAAGCCCCTCTTGCACAGAAAGTTTGGGTTAGATATCTCTTGTAGTTTCTTCAGAACACACAAATTATCTGAAAATGCTTTTGAAGCAATAGACACAAAAACAGCTATAAATCCAAAACCTAATATGATAGACTCAAACTTTAAACTATGTATTGTGTAGATTTACAGGTCCTACTTGCCCTGCAAAAAGGGTTTGAATAGCTCTTGCACTTTTTTCGAAACGCACACAACTGTTCATGGGCTGAAAAGGCTTTTGGAGCAATAAAAACGTAAAAACTGCTATAACTCAAAAATTCAATAAGATAAGTTCAAACTTTAAAAGACATGTTGTGCAGATGTACAAGCCCCTCTTGCACAGAAAGTTTGGGTTAGATATCTCTTGTAGTTTCTTCAGAACACACAAATTATCTGAAAATGCTTTTGAAGCAATAGACACAAAAACAGCTATAAATCCAAAACCTAATATGATAGACTCAAACTTTAAACTATATATTGTGTAGATTTACAGGTCCTACTTGCCCAGCAAAAAAGGTTTGAATAGCTCTTGCACTTTTTTCGAAACTCACAAACAACTGTTCATGGGCTGAAAAGGCTTTTGGAGCAATAAAAACGTTAAAACTGTTATAACTCAAAAATGCAATAAGATAAGTTCAAACTTTAAAAGACATGTTGTGCAGATGTACAAGCCCCTCTTGCACAGAAAGTTTGGGTTAGATATCTCTTGTAGTTTCTTCAGAACACACAAATTATCTGAAAATGCTTTTGAAGCAATAGACACAAAAACAGCTATAAATCCAAAACCTAATATGATAGACTCAAACTTTAAACTATATATTGTGTAGATTTACAGGTCCTACTTGCCCAGCAAAAAGGGTTTGAATAGCTCTTGCACTTTTTTCGAAACTCACAAACAACTGTTCATGGGCTGAAAAGGCTTTTGGAGCAATAAAAACGTTAAAACTGCTATAACTCAAAAATGCAATAAGATAAGTACAAACTTTAAAAGACATGTTGTGCAGATGTACAAGCCCCTCTTGCACAGAAAGTTTGGGTTAGATTTCTCTTGTAGTTTCTTCAGAACACACAAATTATCTGAAAATGCTTTTGAAGCAATAGACACAAAAACAGCTATAAATCCAAAACCTAATATGATAGACTCAAACTTTAAACTATGTATTGTGTAGATTTACAGGTCCTACTTGCCTAGCAAAAAGGGTTTGAATAGCTCTTTCACTTTTTTTCGAAACGCACACAACTGTTCATGGGCTGAAAAGGCTTTTGGAGCAATAAAAACTTAAAAACTGCTATAACTCAAAAATGCAATAAGATAAGTTCAAACTTTAAAAAATATGTTGTGCAGATGTACAAGCCCCTCTTGCACAGAAAGTTTGGGTTAGATATCTCTTGTAGTTTCTTCAGAACACACAAATTATCTGAAAATGCTTTTGAAGCAATAGACACAAAAACAGCTATAAATCAAAAACCTAATATGATAGACTCAAACTTTGAACTATGTATTGTGTAGATTTACAGGTCCTACTTGCCCAGCAAAAAGGGTTTGAATAGCTCTTGCACTTTTTTTCGAAACGCACACAACTGTTCATGGGCTGAAAAGGCTTTTGGAGCAATAAAAACTTAAAAACTGCTATAACTCAAAAATGCAATAAGATAAGTTCAAACTTTAAAAGACATGTTGTGCAGATGTACAAGCCCCTCTTGCACAGAAAGTTTGGGTTAGATATCTCTTGTAGTTTCTTCAGAACACACAAATTATCTGAAAATGCTTTTGAAGCAATAGACACAAAAACAGCTATAAATCCAAACCCTAATATGATAGACTCAAACTTTAAACTATGTATTGTGTAGATTTACAGGTCCTACTTGCCCAGCAAAAAGGGTTTGAATAGCTCTTGCACTTTTTTCGAAACGCACACAACTGTTCATGGGCTGAAAAGGCTTTTGGAGCAATAAAAACGTAAAAACTGCTATAACTCAAAAATTCAATAAGATAAGTTCAAACTTTAAAAGACATGTTGTGCAGATGTACAAGCCCCTCTTGCACAGAAAGTTTGGGTTAGATATCTCTTGTAGTTTCTTCAGAACACACAAATTATCTGAAAATGTTTTTGAAGCAATAGACACAAAAACAGCTATAAATCCAAAACCTAATATGATAGACTCAAACTTTAAACTATTTATTGTGTAGATTTACAGGTCCTACTTGCCTAGCAAAAAGGGTTTGAATAGCTCTTTCACTTTTTTTCGAAACGCACACAACTGTTCATGGGCTGAAAAGGCTTTTGGAGCAATAAAAACTTAAAACTGCCATAACTCAAAAATGCAATAAGATAAGTTCAAACTTTAAAAGACATGTTCTGCAGATGTACAAGCCCCTCTTGCACAGAAAGTTTGGGTTAGATATCTCTTGTAGTTTCTTCAGAACACACAAATTATCTGAAAATGCTTTTGAAGCAATAGACACAAAAACAGCTATAAATCCAAAACCTAATATGATAGACTCAAACTTTAAACTATATATTGTGTAGATTTACAGGTCCTACTTGCCCAGCAAAAAGGGTTTGAATAGCTCTTGCACTTTTTTCGAAACTCACAAACAACTGTTCATGGGCTGAAAAGGCTTTTGGAGCAATAAAAACGTTAAAACTGCTATAACTCAAAAATGCAATAAGATAAGTTCAAACTTTAAAAGACATGTTGTGCAGATGTACAAGCCCCTCTTGCACAGAAAGTTTGGGTTAGATATCTCTTGTAGTTTCTTCAGAACACACAAATGATCTAAAAATGCTTTTGAAGCAATAGACACAAAAACAGCTATAAATCCAAAACCTAATATGATAGACTCCAACTTTGAACTATATATTGTGTAGATTTACAGGTCCTACTTGCCCAGCAAAAAGGGTTCGAATAGCTTTTGCACTTTTTTCGAAAACTCACAAACAACTGTTCATGGGCTGAAAAGGCTTTTGGAGCAATAAAAACTTAAAAACTGCTATAACTCAAAAATGCAATAAGATAAGTTCAAACTTTAAAAAATATGTTGTGCAGATGTACAAGCCCCTCTTGCACAGAAAGTTTGGGTTAGATATCTCTTGTAGTTTCTTCAGAAAACACAAATTATCTGAAAATGCTTTTGAAGCAATAGACACAAAAACAGCTATAAATCAAAAACCTAATATGATAGACTCAAACTTTAAACTATGTATTGTGTAGATTTACAGGTCCTACTTGCCCAGCAAAAAGGGTTTGAATAGCTCTTGCTCTTTTTTCGAAACGCACACAACTGTTCATGGGCTGAAAAGGCTTTTGGAGCAATAAAAACGTAAAAACTGCTATAACTCAAAAATTCAATAAGATAAGTTCAAACTTTAAAAGACATGTTGTGCAGATGTACAAGCCCCTCTTGCACAGAAAGTTTGGGTTAGATATCTCTTGTAGTTTCTTCAGAACACACAAAATATCTGAAAATGTTTTTGAAGCAATAGACACAAAAACAGCTATAAATCCAAAACCTAAAATGATAGACTCAAACTTTAAACTATGTATTGTGTAGATTTACAGGTCCTACTTGCCTAGCAAAAAGGGTTTGAATAGCTCTTTCACTTTTTTTCGAAACGCACACAACTGTTCATGGGCTGAAAAGGCTTTTGGAGCAATAAAAACTTAAAAACTGCTATAACTCAAAAATGCAATAAGATAAGTTCAAACTTTAAAAGACATGTTCTGCAGATGTACAAGCCCCTCTTGCACAGAAAGTTTGGGTTAGATATCTCTTGTAGTTTCTTCAGAACACACAAATTATCTGAAAATGCTTTTGAAGCAATAGACACAAAAACAGCTATAAATCCAAAACCTAATATGATAGACTCAAACTTTAAACTATGTATTGTGTAGATTTACAGGTCCTACTTGCCCTGCAAAAAGGGTTTGAATAGCTCTTGCACTTTTTTCGAAACGCACACAACTGTTCATGGGCTGAAAAGGCTTTTGGAGCAATAAAAACGTAAAAACTGCTATAACTCAAAAATTCAATAAGATAAGTTCAAACTTTAAAATACATGTTGTGCAGATGTACAAGCCCCTCTTGCACAGAAAGTTTGGGTTAGATATCTCTTGTAGTTTCTTCAGAACACACAAATTATCTGAAAATGCTTTTGAAGCAATAGACACAAAAACAGCTATAAATCCAAAACCTAATATGATAGACTCAAACTTTAAACTATATATTGTGTAGATTTACAGGTCCTACTTGCCCAGCAAAAAAGGTTTGAATAGCTCTTGCACTTTTTTCGAAACTCACAAACAACTGTTCATGGGCTGAAAAGGCTTTTGGAGCAATAAAAACGTTAAAACTGTTATAACTCAAAAATGCAATAAGATAAGTTCAAACTTTAAAAGACATGTTGTGCAGATGTACAAGCCCCTCTTGCACAGAAAGTTTGGGTTAGATATCTCTTGTAGTTTCTTCAGAACACACAAATTATCTGAAAATGCTTTTGAAGCAATAGACACAAAAACAGCTATAAATCCAAAACCTAATATGATAGACTCAAACTTTAAACTATATATTGTGTAGATTTACAGGTCCTACTTGCCCAGCAAAAAGGGTTTGAATAGCTCTTGCACTTTTTTCGAAACTCACAAACAACTGTTCATGGGCTGAAAAGGCTTTTGGAGCAATAAAAACGTTAAAACTGCTATAACTCAAAAATGCAATAAGATAAGTTCAAACTTTAAAAGACATGTGCAGATGTACAAGCCCCTCTTGCACAGAAAGTTTGGGTTAGATATCTCTTGTAGTTTCTTCAGAACACACAAATGATCTAAAAATGCTTTTGAAGCAATAGACACAAAAACAGCTATAAATCCAAAACCTAATATGATAGACTCCAACTTTAAACTATATATTGTGTAGATTTACAGGTCCTACTTGCCCAGCAAAAAGGGTTCGAATAGCTTTTGCACTTTTTTCGAAAACTCACAAACAACTGTTCATGGGCTGAAAAGGCTTTTGGAGCAATAAAAACTTAAAAACTGCTATAACTCAAAAATGCAATAAGATAAGTTCAAACTTTAAAAAATATGTTGTGCAGATGTACAAGCCCCTCTTGCACAGAAAGTTTGGGTTAGATATCTCTTGTAGTTTCTTCAGAACACACAAATTATCTGAAAATGCTTTTGAAGCAATAGACACAAAAACAGCTATAAATCAAAAACCTAATATGATAGACTCAAACTTTGAACTATGTATTGTGTAGATTTACAGGTCCTACTTGCCCAGCAAAAAGGGTTTGAATAGCTCTTGCACTTTTTTTCGAAACGCACACAACTTTTCATGGGCTGAAAAGGCTTTTGGAGCAATAAAAACTTAAAAACTGCTATAACTCAAAAATGCAATAAGATAAGTTCAAACTTTAAAAGACATGTTGTGCAGATGTACAAGCCCCTCTTGCACAGAAAGTTTGGGTTAGATATCTCTTGTAGTTTCTTCAGAACACACAAATTATCTGAAAATGCTTTTGAAGCAATAGACACAAAAACAGCTATAAATCCAAACCCTAATATGATAGACTCAAACTTTAAACTATGTATTGTGTAGATTTACAGGTCCTACTTGCCCAGCAAAAAGGGTTTGAATAGCTCTTGCACTTTTTTCGAAACGCACACAACTGTTCATGGGCTGAAAAGGCTTTTGGAGCAATAAAAACGTAAAAACTGCTATAACTCAAAAATTCAATAAGATAAGTTCAAACTTTAAAAGACATGTTGTGCAGATGTACAAGCCCCTCTTGCACAGAAAGTTTGGGTTAGATATCTCTTGTAGTTTCTTCAGAACACACAAATTATCTGAAAATGTTTTTGAAGCAATAGACACAAAAACAGCTATAAATCCAAAACCTAATATGATAGACTCAAACTTTAAACTATTTATTGTGTAGATTTACAGGTCCTACTTGCCTAGCAAAAAGGGTTTGAATAGCTCTTTCACTTTTTTTCGAAACGCACACAACTGTTCATGGGCTGAAAAGGCTTTTGGAGCAATAAAAACTTAAAACTGCCATAACTCAAAAATGCAATAAGATAAGTTCAAACTTTAAAAGACATGTTCTGCAGATGTACAAGCCCCTCTTGCACAGAAAGTTTGGGTTAGATATCTCTTGTAGTTTCTTCAGAACACACAAATTATCTGAAAATGCTTTTGAAGCAATAGACACAAAAACAGCTATAAATCCAAAACCTAATATGATAGACTCAAACTTTAAACTATATATTGTGTAGATTTACAGGTCCTACTTGCCCAGCAAAAAGGGTTTGAATAGCTCTTGCACTTTTTTCGAAACTCACAAACAACTGTTCATTGGCTGAAAAGGCTTTTGGAGCAATAAAAACGTTAAAACTGCTATAACTCAAAAATGCAATAAGATAAGTTCAAACTTTAAAAGACATGTTGTGCAGATGTACAAGCCCCTCTTGCACAGAAAGTTTGGGTTAGATATCTCTTGTAGTTTCTTCAGAACACACAAATGATCTAAAAATGCTTTTGAAGCAATAGACACAAAAACAGCTATAAATCCAAAACCTAATATGATAGACTCCAACTTTGAACTATATATTGTGTAGATTTACAGGTCCTACTTGCCCAGCAAAAAGGGTTCGAATAGCTTTTGCACTTTTTTCGAAAACTCACAAACAACTGTTCATGGGCTGAAAAGGCTTTTGGAGCAATAAAAACTTAAAAACTGCTATAACTCAAAAATGCAATAAGATAAGTTCAAACTTTAAAAAATATGTTGTGCAGATGTACAAGCCCCTCTTGCACAGAAAGTTTGGGTTAGATATCTCTTGTAGTTTCTTCAGAAAACACAAATTATCTGAAAATGCTTTTGAAGCAATAGACACAAAAACAGCTATAAATCAAAAACCTAATATGATAGACTCAAACTTTAAACTATGTATTGTGTAGATTTACAGGTCCTACTTGCCCAGCAAAAAGGGTTTGAATAGCTCTTGCTCTTTTTTCGAAACGCACACAACTGTTCATGGGCTGAAAAGGCTTTTGGAGCAATAAAAACGTAAAAACTGCTATAACTCAAAAATTCAATAAGATAAGTTCAAACTTTAAAAGACATGTTGTGCAGATGTACAAGCCCCTCTTGCACAGAAAGTTTGGGTTAGATATCTCTTGTAGTTTCTTCAGAACACACAAAATATCTGAAAATGTTTTTGAAGCAATAGACACAAAAACAGCTATAAATCCAAAACCTAATATGATAGACTCAAACTTTAAACTATGTATTTTGTAGATTTACAGGTCCTACTTGCCTAGCAAAAAGGGTTTGAATAGCTCTTTCACTTTTTTTCGAAACGCACACAACTGTTCATGGGCTGAAAAGGCTTTTGGAGCAATAAAAACTTAAAAACTGCTATAACTCAAAAATGCAATAAGATAAGTTCAAACTTTAAAAGACATGTTCTGCAGATGTACAAGCCCCTCTTGCACAGAAAGTTTGGGTTAGATATCTCTTGTAGTTTCTTCAGAACACACAAATTATCTGAAAATGCTTTTGAAGCAATAGACACAAAAACAGCTATAAATCCAAAACCTAATATGATAGACTCAAACTTTAAACTATGTATTGTGTAGATTTACAGGTCCTACTTGCCCTGCAAAAAGGGTTTGAATAGCTCTTGCACTTTTTTCGAAACGCACACAACTGTTCATGGGCTGAAAAGGCTTTTGGAGCAATAAAAACGTAAAAACTGCTATAACTCAAAAATTCAATAAGATAAGTTCAAACTTTAAAAGACATGTTGTGCAGATGTACAAGCCCCTCTTGCACAGAAAGTTTGGGTTAGATATCTCTTGTAGTTTCTTCAGAACACACAAATTATCTGAAAATGCTTTTGAAGCAATAGACACAAAAACAGCTATAAATCCAAAACCTAATATGATAGACTCAAACTTTAAACTATATATTGTGTAGATTTACAGGTCCTACTTGCCCAGCAAAAAAGGTTTGAATAGCTCTTGCACTTTTTTCGAAACTCACAAACAACTGTTCATGGGCTGAAAAGGCTTTTGGAGCAATAAAAACGTTAAAACTGTTATAACTCAAAAATGCAATAAGATAAGTTCAAACTTTAAAAGACATGTTGTGCAGATGTACAAGCCCCTCTTGCACAGAAAGTTTGGGTTAGATATCTCTTGTAGTTTCTTCAGAACACACAAATTATCTGAAAATGCTTTTGAAGCAATAGACACAAAAACAGCTATAAATCCAAAACCTAATATGATAGACTCAAACTTTAAACTATATATTGTGTAGATTTACAGGTCCTACTTGCCCAGCAAAAAGGGTTTGAATAGCTCTTGCACTTTTTTCGAAACTCACAAACAACTGTTCATGGGCTGAAAAGGCTTTTGGAGCAATAAAAACGTAAAAACTGCTATAACTCAAAAATTCAATAAGATAAGTTCAAACTTTAAAATACATGTTGTGCAGATGTACAAGCCCCTCTTGCACAGAAAGTTTGGGTTAGATATCTCTTGTAGTTTCTTCAGAACACACAAATTATCTGAAAATGCTTTTGAAGCAATAGACACAAAAACAGCTATAAATCCAAAACCTAATATGATAGACTCAAACTTTAAACTATATATTGTGTAGATTTACAGGTCCTACTTGCCCAGCAAAAAAGGTTTGAATAGCTCTTGCACTTTTTTCGAAACTCACAAACAACTGTTCATGGGCTGAAAAGGCTTTTGGAGCAATAAAAACGTTAAAACTGTTATAACTCAAAAATGCAATAAGATAAGTTCAAACTTTAAAAGACATGTTGTGCAGATGTACAAGCCCCTCTTGCACAGAAAGTTTGGGTTAGATATCTCTTGTAGTTTCTTGAGAACACACAAATTATCTGAAAATGCTTTTGAAGCAATAGACACAAAAACAGCTATAAATCCAAAACCTAATATGATAGACTCAAACTTTAAACTATATATTGTGTAGATTTACAGGTCCTACTTGCCCAGCAAAAAGGGTTTGAATAGCTCTTGCACTTTTTTCGAAACTCACAAACAACTGTTCATGGGCTGAAAAGGCTTTTGGAGCAATAAAAACGTTAAAACTGCTATAACTCAAAAATGCAATAAGATAAGTTCAAACTTTAAAAAATATGTTGTGCAGATGTACAAGCCCCTCTTGCACAGAAAGTTTGGGTTAGATATCTCTTGTAGTTTCTTCAGAACACACAAATTATCTGAAAATGCTTTTGAAGCAATAGACACAAAAACAGCTATAAATCAAAAACCTAATATGATAGACTCAAACTTTAAACTATGTATTGTGTAGATTTACAGGTCCTACTTGCCCAGCAAAAAGGGTTTGAATAGCTCTTGCTCTTTTTTCGAAACGCACACAACTGTTCATGGGCTGAAAAGGCTTTTGGAGCAATAAAAACGTAAAAACTGCTATAACTCAAAAATTCAATAAGATAAGTTCAAACTTTAAAAGACATGTTGTGCAGATGTACAAGCCCCTCTTGCACAGAAAGTTTGGGTTAGATATCTCTTGTAGTTTCTTCAGAACACACAAAATATCTGAAAATGTTTTTGAAGCAATAGACACAAAAACAGCTATAAATCCAAAACCTAATATGATAGACTCAAACTTTAAACTATGTATTGTGTAGATTTACAGGTCCTACTTGCCTAGCAAAAAGGGTTTGAATAGCTCTTTCACTTTTTTTCGAAACGCACACAACTGTTCATGGGCTGAAAAGGCTTTTGGAGCAATAAAAACTTAAAAACTGCTATAACTCAAAAATGCAATAAGATAAGTTCAAACTTTAAAAGACATGTTCTGCAGATGTACAAGCCCCTCTTGCACAGAAAGTTTGGGTTAGATATCTCTTGTAGTTTCTTCAGAACACACAAATTATCTGAAAATGCTTTTGAAGCAATAGACACAAAAACAGCTATAAATCCAAAACCTAATATGATAGACTCAAACTTTAAACTATGTATTGTGTAGATTTACAGGTCCTACTTGCCCTGCAAAAAGGGTTTGAATAGCTCTTGCACTTTTTTCGAAACGCACACAACTGTTCATGGGCTGAAAAGGCTTTTGGAGCAATAAAAACGTAAAAACTGCTATAACTCAAAAATTCAATAAGATAAGTTCAGACTTTAAAAGACATGTTGTGCAGATGTACAAGCCCCTCTTGCACAGAAAGTTTGGGTTAGATATCTCTTGTAGTTTCTTCAGAACACACAAATTATCTGAAAATGCTTTTGAAGCAATAGACACAAAAACAGCTATAAATCCAAAACCTAATATGATAGACTCAAACTTTAAACTATATATTGTGTAGATTTACAGGTCCTACTTGCCCAGCAAAAAAGGTTTGAATAGCTCTTGCACTTTTTTCGAAACTCACAAACAACTGTTCATGGGCTGAAAAGGCTTTTGGAGCAATAAAAACGTTAAAACTGTTATAACTCAAAAATGCAATAAGATAAGTTCAAACTTTAAAAGACATGTTGTGCAGATGTACAAGCCCCTCTTGCACAGAAAGTTTGGGTTAGATATCTCTTGTAGTTTCTTCAGAACACACAAATTATCTGAAAATGCTTTTGAAGCAATAGACACAAAAACAGCTATAAATCCAAAACCTAATATGATAGACTCAAACTTTAAACTATATATTGTGTAGATTTACAGGTCCTACTTGCCCAGCAAAAAGGGTTTGAATAGCTCTTGCACTTTTTTCGAAACTCACAAACAACTGTTCATGGGCTGAAAAGGCTTTTGGAGCAATAAAAACGTAAAAACTGCTATAACTCAAAAATTCAATAAGATAAGTTCAAACTTTAAAATACATGTTGTGCAGATGTACAAGCCCCTCTTGCACAGAAAGTTTGGGTTAGATATCTCTTGTAGTTTCTTCAGAACACACAAATTATCTGAAAATGCTTTTGAAGCAATAGACACAAAAACAGCTATAAATCCAAAACCTAATATGATAGACTCAAACTTTAAACTATATATTGTGTAGATTTACAGGTCCTACTTGCCCAGCAAAAAAGGTTTGAATAGCTCTTGCACTTTTTTCGAAACTCACAAACAACTGTTCATGGGCTGAAAAGGCTTTTGGAGCAATAAAAACGTTAAAACTGTTATAACTCAAAAATGCAATAAGATAAGTTCAAACTTTAAAAGACATGTTGTGCAGATGTACAAGCCCCTCTTGCACAGAAAGTTTGGGTTAGATATCTCTTGTAGTTTCTTGAGAACACACAAATTATCTGAAAATGCTTTTGAAGCAATAGACACAAAAACAGCTATAAATCCAAAACCTAATATGATAGACTCAAACTTTAAACTATATATTGTGTAGATTTACAGGTCCTACTTGCCCAGCAAAAAGGGTTTGAATAGCTCTTGCACTTTTTTCGAAACTCACAAACAACTGTTCATGGGCTGAAAAGGCTTTTGGAGCAATAAAAACGTTAAAACTGCTATAACTCAAAAATGCAATAAGATAAGTTCAAACTTTAAAAAATATGTTGTGCAGATGTACAAGCCCCTCTTGCACAGAAAGTTTGGGTTAGATATCTCTTGTAGTTTCTTCAGAACACACAAATTATCTGAAAATGCTTTTGAAGCAATAGACACAAAAACAGCTATAAATCAAAAACCTAATATGATAGACTCAAACTTTAAACTATGTATTGTGTAGATTTACAGGTCCTACTTGCCCAGCAAAAAGGGTTTGAATAGCTCTTGCTCTTTTTTCGAAACGCACACAACTGTTCATGGGCTGAAAAGGCTTTTGGAGCAATAAAAACGTAAAAACTGCTATAACTCAAAAATTCAATAAGATAAGTTCAAACTTTAAAAGACATGTTGTGCAGATGTACAAGCCCCTCTTGCACAGAAAGTTTGGGTTAGATATCTCTTGTAGTTTCTTCAGAACACACAAAATATCTGAAAATGTTTTTGAAGCAATAGACACAAAAACAGCTATAAATCCAAAACCTAATATGATAGACTCAAACTTTAAACTATGTATTGTGTAGATTTACAGGTCCTACTTGCCTAGCAAAAAGGGTTTGAATAGCTCTTTCACTTTTTTTCGAAACGCACACAACTGTTCATGGGCTGAAAAGGCTTTTGGAGCAATAAAAACTTAAAAACTGCTATAACTCAAAAATGCAATAAGATAAGTTCAAACTTTAAAAAAATATGTTGTGCAGATGTACAAGCCCCTCTTGCACAGAAAGTTTGGGTTAGATATCTCTTGTAGTTTCTTCAGAACACACAAATTATCTGAAAATGCTTTTGAAGCAATAGACACAAAAACAGCTATAAATCCAAAACCTAATATGATAGACTCAAACTTTAAACTATGTATTGTGTAGATTTACAGGTCCTACTTGCCCTGCAAAAAGGGTTTGAATAGCTCTTGCACTTTTTTCGAAACGCACACAACTGTTCATGGGCTGAAAAGGCTTTTGGAGCAATAAAAACGTAAAAACTGCTATAACTCAAAAATTCAATAAGATAAGTTCAAACTTTAAAATACATGTTGTGCAGATGTACAAGCCCCTCTTGCACAGAAAGTTTGGGTTACATATCTCTTGTAGTTTCTTCAGAACACACAAATTATCTGAAAATGCTTTTGAAGCAATAGACACAAAAACAGCTATAAATCCAAAACCTAATATGATAGACTCAAACTTTAAACTATATATTGTGTAGATTTACAGGTCCTACTTGCCCAGCAAAAAAGGTTTGAATAGCTCTTGCACTTTTTTCGAAACTCACAAACAACTGTTCATAGGCTGAAAAGGCTTTTGGAGCAATAAAAACGTTAAAACTGTTATAACTCAAAAATGCAATAAGATAAGTTCAAACTTTAAAAGACATGTTGTGCAGATGTACAAGCCCCTCTTGCACAGAAAGTTTGGGTTAGATATCTCTTGTAGTTTCTTCAGAACACACAAATGATCTGAAAATGCTTTTGAAGCAATAGACACAAAAACAGCTATAAATCCAAAACCTAATATGATAGACTCAAACTTTAAACTATATATTGTGTAGATTTACAGGTCCTACTTGCCCAGCAAAAAGGGTTTGAATAGCTCTTGCACTTTTTTCGAAACTCACAAACAACTGTTCATGGGCTGAAAAGGCTTTTGGAGCAATAAAAACGTTAAAACTGCTATAACTCAAAAATGCAATAAGATAAGTTCAAACTTTAAAAGACATGTTGTGCAGATGTACAAGCCCCTCTTGCACAGAAAGTTTGGGTTAGATATCTCTTGTAGTTTCTTCAGAACACACAAAATATCTGAAAATGTTTTTGAAGCAATAGACACAAAAACAGCTATAAATCCAAAACCTAATATGATAGACTCAAACTTTAAACTATGTATTGTGTAGATTTACAGGTCCTACTTGCCTAGCAAAAAGGGTTTGAATAGCTCTTTCACTTTTTTTCGAAACGCACACAACTGTTCATGGGCTGAAAAGGCTTTTGGAGCAATAAAAACTTAAAAACTGCTATAACTCAAAAATGCAATAAGATAAGTTCAAACTTTAAAAAATATGTTGTGCAGATGTACAAGCCCCTCTTGCACAGAAAGTTTGGGTTAGATATCTCTTGTAGTTTCTTCAGAACACACAAATTATCTGAAAATGCTTTTGAAGCAATAGACACAAAAACAGCTATAAATCAAAAACCTAATATGATAGACTCAAACTTTAAACTATGTATTGTGTAGATTTACAGGTCCTACTTGCCCAGCAAAAAGGGTTTGAATAGCTCTTGCACTTTTTTTCGAAACGCACACAACTGTTCATGGGCTGAAAAGGCTTTTGGAGCAATAAAAACTTAAAAACTGCTATAACTCAAAAATGCAATAAGATAAGTTCAAACTTTAAAAGACATGTTCTGCAGATGTACAAGCCCCTCTTGCACAGAAAGTTTGGGTTAGATATCTCTTGTAGTTTCTTCAGAACACACAAATTATCTGAAAATGCTTTTGAAGCAATAGACACAAAAACAGCTATAAATCCAAAACCTAATATGATAGACTCAAACTTTAAACTATGTATTGTGTAGATTTACAGGTCCTACTTGCCCTGCAAAAAGGGTTTGAATAGCTCTTGCACTTTTTTCGAAACGCACACAACTGTTCATGGGCTGAAAAGGCTTTTGGAGCAATAAAAACGTAAAAACTGCTATAACTCAAAAATTCAATAAGATAAGTTCAAACTTTAAAAAAATATGTTGTGCAGATGTACAAGCCCCTCTTGCACAGAAAGTTTGGGTTAGATATCTCTTGTAGTTTCTTCAGAACACACAAATTATCTGAAAATGCTTTTGAAGCAATAGACACAAAAACAGCTATAAATCCAAAACCTAATATGATAGACTCAAACTTTGAACTATGTATTGTGTAGATTTACAGGTCCTACTTGCCCAGCAAAAAGGGTTTGAATAGCTCTTGCACTTTTTTTCGAAACGCACACAACTGTTCATGGGCTGAAAAGGCTTTTGGAGCAATAAAAACTTAAAAACTGCTATAACTCAAAAATGCAATAAGATAAGTTCAAACTTTAAAAGACATGTTGTGCAGATGTACAAGCCCCTCTTGCACAGAAAGTTTGGGTTAGATATCTCTTGTAGTTTCTTCAGAACACACAAATTATCTGAAAATGTTTTTGAAGCAATAGACACAAAAACAGCTATAAATCCAAAACCTAATATGATAGACTCAAACTTTTAATTATGTATTGTGTAGATTTACAGGTCCTACTTGCCTAGCAAAAAGGGTTTGAATAGCTCTTTCACTTTTTTTCGAAACGCACACAACTGTTCATGGGCTGAAAAGGCTTTTGGAGCAATGAAAAACTTAAAACTGCCATAACTCAAAAATGCAATAAGATAAGTTCAAACTTTAAAAGACATGTTGTGCAGATGTACAAGCCCCTCTTGCACAGAAAGTTTGGGTTAGATATCTCTTGTAGTTTCTTCAGAACACACAAATTATCTGAAAATGCTTTTGAAGCAATAGACACAAAAACAGCTATAAATCCAAAACCTAATATGATAGACTCAAACTTTAAACTATATATTGTGTAGATTTACAGGTCCTACTTGCCCAGCAAAAAGGGTTTGAATAGCTCTTGCACTTTTTTCGAAACTCACAAACAACTGTTCATGGGCTGAAAAGGCTTTTGGAGCAATAAAAACGTTAAAACTGCTATAACTCAAAAATGCAATAAGATAAGTTCAAACTTTAAAAGACATGTTGTGCAGATGTACAAGCCCCTCTTGCACAGAAAGTTTGGGTTAGATATCTCTTGTAGTTTCTTCAGAACACACAAATGATCTAAAAATGCTTTTGAAGCAATAGACACAAAAACAGCTATAAATCCAAAACCTAATATGATAGACTCCAACTTTAAACTATATATTGTGTAGATTTACAGGTCCTACTTGCCCAGCAAAAAGGGTTCGAATAGCTTTTGCACTTTTTTCGAAAACTCACAAACAACTGTTCATGGGCTGAAAAGGCTTTTGGAGCAATAAAAACTTAAAAACTGCTATAACTCAAAAATGCAATAAGATAAGTTCAAACTTTAAAAAATATGTTGTGCAGATGTACAAGCCCCTCTTGCACAGAAAGTTTGGGTTAGATATCTCTTGTAGTTTCTTCAGAACACACAAATTATCTGAAAATGCTTTTGAAGCAATAGACACAAAAACAGCTATAAATCCAAAACCTAATATGATAGACTCAAACTTTGAACTATGTATTGTGTAGATTTACAGGTCCTACTTGCCCAGCAAAAAGGGTTTGAATAGCTCTTGCACTTTTTTTCGAAACGCACACAACTGTTCATGGGCTGAAAAGGCTTTTGGAGCAATAAAAACTTAAAAACTGCTATAACTCAAAAATGCAATAAGATAAGTTCAAACTTTAAAAGACATGTTGTGCAGATGTACAAGCCCCTCTTGCACAGAAAGTTTGGGTTAGATATCTCTTGTAGTTTCTTCAGAACACACAAATGATCTAAAAATGCTTTTGAAGCAATAGACACAAAAACAGCTATAAATCCAAAACCTAATATGATAGACTCCAACTTTGAACTATATATTGTGTAGATTTACAGGTCCTACTTGCCCAGCAAAAAGGGTTCGAATAGCTTTTGCACTTTTTTCGAAAACTCACAAACAACTGTTCATGGGCTGAAAAGGCTTTTGGAGCAATAAAAACGTTAAAACTGTTATAACTCAAAAATGCAATAAGATAAGTTCAAACTTTAAAAAATATGTTGTGCAGATGTACAAGCCCCTCTTGCACAGAAAGTTTGGGTTAGATATCTCTTGTAGTTTCTTCAGAACACACAAATTATCTGAAAATGCTTTTGAAGCAATAGACACAAAAACAGCTATAAATCCAAAACCTAATATGATAGACTAAAACTTTGAACTATGTATTGTGTAGATTTACAGGTCCTACTTGCCCAGCAAAAAGGGTTTGAATAGCTCTTGCACTTTTTTTCGAAACGCACACAACTGTTCATGGGCTGAAAAGGCTTTTGGAGCAATAAAAACTTAAAAACTGCTATAACTCAAAAATGCAATAAGATAAGTTCAAACTTTAAAAGACATGTTGTGCAGATGTACAAGCCCCTCTTGCACAGAAAGTTTGGGTTAGATATCTCTTGTAGTTTCTTCAGAACACACAAATGATCTAAAAATGCTTTTGAAGCAATAGACACAAAAACAGCTATAAATCCAAAACCTAATATGATAGACTCCAACTTTGAACTATATATTGTGTAGATTTACAGGTCCTACTTGCCCAGCAAAAAGGGTTCGAATAGCTTTTGCACTTTTTTTGAAAACTCACAAACAACTGTTCATGGGCTGAAAAGGCTTTTGGAGCAATAAAAACGTAAAAACTGCTATAACTCAAAAATTCAATAAGATAAGTTCAAACTTTAAAAGACATGTTGTGCAGATGTACAAGCCCCTCTTGCACAGAAAGTTTGGGTTAGATATCTCTTGTAGTTTCTTCAGAACACACAAATTATCTGAAAATGCTTTTGAAGCAATAGACACAAAAACAGCTATAAATCCAAAACCTAATATGATAGACTCAAACTTTAAACTATATATTGTGTAGATTTACAGGTCCTACTTGCCCAGCAAAAAAGGTTTGAATAGCTCTTGCACTTTTTTCGAAACTCACAAACAACTGTTCATGGGCTGAAAAGGCTTTTGGAGCAATAAAAACGTTAAAACTGTTATAACTCAAAAATGCAATAAGATAAGTTCAAACTTTAAAAGACATGTTGTGCAGATGTACAAGCCCCTCTTGCACAGAAAGTTTGGGTTAGATAACTCTTGTAGTTTCTTCAGAACACACAAATTATCTGAAAATGCTTTTGAAGCAATAGACACAAAAACAGCTATAAATCCAAAACCTAATATGATAGACTCAAACTTTAAACTATATATTGTGTAGATTTACAGGTCCTACTTGCCCAGCAAAAAGGGTTTGAATAGCTCTTGCACTTTTTTCGAAACTCACAAACAACTGTTCATGGGCTGAAAAGGCTTTTGGAGCAATAAAAACGTTAAAACTGCTATAACTCAAAAATGCAATAAGATAAGTTCAAACTTTAAAAGACATGTTGTGCAGATGTACAAGCCCCTCTTGCACAGAAAGTTTGGGTTAGATATCTCTTGTAGTTTCTTCAGAACACACAAATTATCTGAAAATGCTTTTGAAGCAATAGACACAAAAACAGCTATAAATCCAAAACCTAATATGATAGACTCAAACTTTAAACTATGTATTGTGTAGATTTACAGGTCCTACTTGCCCTGCAAAAAGGGTTTGAATAGCTCTTGCACTTTTTTCGAAACTCACAAACAACTGTTCATGGGCTGAAAAGGCTTTTGGAGCAATAAAAACGTTAAAACTGTTATAACTCAAAAATGCAATAAGATAAGTTCAAACTTTAAAAAATATGTTGTGCAGATGTACAAGCCCCTCTTGCACAGAAAGTTTGGGTTAGATATCTCTTGTAGTTTCTTCAGAACACACAAATTATCTGAAAATGCTTTTGAAGCAATAGACACAAAAACAGCTATAAATCCAAAACCTAATATGATAGACTAAAACTTTGAACTATGTATTGTGTAGATTTACAGGTCCTACTTGCCCAGCAAAAAGGGTTTGAATAGCTCTTGCACTTTTTTTCGAAACGCACACAACTGTTCATGGGCTGAAAAGGCTTTTGGAGCAATAAAAACTTAAAAACTGCTATAACTCAAAAATGCAATAAGATAAGTTCAAACTTTAAAAGACATGTTGTGCAGATGTACAAGCCCCTCTTGCACAGAAAGTTTGGGTTAGATATCTCTTGTAGTTTCTTCAGAACACACAAATGATCTAAAAATGCTTTTGAAGCAATAGACACAAAAACAGCTATAAATCCAAAACCTAATATGATAGACTCCAACTTTGAACTATATATTGTGTAGATTTACAGGTCCTACTTGCCCAGCAAAAAGGGTTCGAATAGCTTTTGCACTTTTTTTGAAAACTCACAAACAACTGTTCATGGGCTGAAAAGGCTTTTGGAGCAATAAAAACGTAAAAACTGCTATAACTCAAAAATTCAATAAGATAAGTTCAAACTTTAAAAGACATGTTGTGCAGATGTACAAGCCCCTCTTGCACAGAAAGTTTGGGTTAGATATCTCTTGTAGTTTCTTCAGAACACACAAATTATCTGAAAATGCTTTTGAAGCAATAGACACAAAAACAGCTATAAATCCAAAACCTAATATGATAGACTCAAACTTTAAACTATATATTGTGTAGATTTACAGGTCCTACTTGCCCAGCAAAAAAGGTTTGAATAGCTCTTGCACTTTTTTCGAAACTCACAAACAACTGTTCATGGGCTGAAAAGGCTTTTGGAGCAATAAAAACGTTAAAACTGTTATAACTCAAAAATGCAATAAGATAAGTTCAAACTTTAAAAGACATGTTGTGCAGATGTACAAGCCCCTCTTGCACAGAAAGTTTGGGTTAGATATCTCTTGTAGTTTCTTCAGAACACACAAATTATCTGAAAATGCTTTTGAAGCAATAGACACAAAAACAGCTATAAATCCAAAACCTAATATGATAGACTCAAACTTTAAACTATATATTGTGTAGATTTACAGGTCCTACTTGCCCAGCAAAAAGGGTTTGAATAGCTCTTGCACTTTTTTCGAAACTCACAAACAACTGTTCATGGGCTGAAAAGGCTTTTGGAGCAATAAAAACTTAAAAACTGCTATAACTCAAAAATGCAATAAGATAAGTTCAAACTTTAAAAGACATGTTGTGCAGATGTACAAGCCCCTCTTGCACAGAAAGTTTGGGTTAGATATCTCTTGTAGTTTCTTGAGAACACACAAATTATCTGAAAATGCTTTTGAAGCAATAGACACAAAAACAGCTATAAATCCAAAACCTAATATGATAGACTCAAACTTTAAACTATATATTGTGTAGATTTACAGGTCCTACTTGCCCAGCAAAAAGGGTTTGAATAGCTCTTGCACTTTTTTCGAAACTC
This sequence comes from Eucyclogobius newberryi, assembly GCF_026437365.1. Classification (NCBI taxonomy): domain Eukaryota; kingdom Metazoa; phylum Chordata; class Actinopteri; order Gobiiformes; family Gobiidae; genus Eucyclogobius; species Eucyclogobius newberryi. The sequence continues at coordinate 14,491,096 of NW_027316532.1, forward strand.
ACAAACAACTGTTCATGGGCTGAAAAGGCTTTTGGAGCAATAAAAACGTTAAAACTGCTATAACTCAAAAATGCAATAAGATAAGTTCAAACTTTAAAAAATATGTTGTGCAGATGTACAAGCCCCTCTTGCACAGAAAGTTTGGGTTAGATATCTCTTGTAGTTTCTTCAGAACACACAAATTATCTGAAAATGCTTTTGAAGCAATAGACACAAAAACAGCTATAAATCAAAAACCTAATATGATAGACTCAAACTTTAAACTATGTATTGTGTAGATTTACAGGTCCTACTTGCCCAGCAAAAAGGGTTTGAATAGCTCTTGCTCTTTTTTCGAAACGCACACAACTGTTCATGGGCTGAAAAGGCTTTTGGAGCAATAAAAACGTAAAAACTGCTATAACTCAAAAATTCAATAAGATAAGTTCAAACTTTAAAAGACATGTTGTGCAGATGTACAAGCCCCTCTTGCACAGAAAGTTTGGGTTAGATATCTCTTGTAGTTTCTTCAGAACACACAAAATATCTGAAAATGTTTTTGAAGCAATAGACACAAAAACAGCTATAAATCCAAAACCTAATATGATAGACTCAAACTTTAAACTATGTATTGTGTAGATTTACAGGTCCTACTTGCCTAGCAAAAAGGGTTTGAATAGCTCTTTCACTTTTTTTCGAAACGCACACAACTGTTCATGGGCTGAAAAGGCTTTTGGAGCAATAAAAACTTAAAAACTGCTATAACTCAAAAATGCAATAAGATAAGTTCAAACTTTAAAAAATATGTTGTGCAGATGTACAAGCCCCTCTTGCACAGAAAGTTTGGGTTAGATATCTCTTGTAGTTTCTTCAGAACACACAAATTATCTGAAAATGCTTTTGAAGCAATAGACACAAAAACAGCTATAAATCAAAAACCTAATATGATAGACTCAAACTTTAAACTATGTATTGTGTAGATTTACAGGTCCTACTTGCCCAGCAAAAAGGGTTTGAATAGCTCTTGCACTTTTTTTCGAAACGCACACAACTGTTCATGGGCTGAAAAGGCTTTTGGAGCAATAAAAACTTAAAAACTGCTATAACTCAAAAATGCAATAAGATAAGTTCAAACTTTAAAAGACATGTTCTGCAGATGTACAAGCCCCTCTTGCACAGAAAGTTTGGGTTAGATATCTCTTGTAGTTTCTTCAGAACACACAAATTATCTGAAAATGCTTTTGAAGCAATAGACACAAAAACAGCTATAAATCCAAAACCTAATATGATAGACTCAAACTTTAAACTATGTATTGTGTAGATTTACAGGTCCTACTTGCCCTGCAAAAAGGGTTTGAATAGCTCTTGCACTTTTTTCGAAACGCACACAACTGTTCATGGGCTGAAAAGGCTTTTGGAGCAATAAAAACGTAAAAACTGCTATAACTCAAAAATTCAATAAGATAAGTTCAAACTTTAAAAAAATATGTTGTGCAGATGTACAAGCCCCTCTTGCACAGAAAGTTTGGGTTAGATATCTCTTGTAGTTTCTTCAGAACACACAAATTATCTGAAAATGCTTTTGAAGCAATAGACACAAAAACAGCTATAAATCCAAAACCTAATATGATAGACTCAAACTTTGAACTATGTATTGTGTAGATTTACAGGTCCTACTTGCCCAGCAAAAAGGGTTTGAATAGCTCTTGCACTTTTTTTCGAAACGCACACAACTGTTCATGGGCTGAAAAGGCTTTTGGAGCAATAAAAACTTAAAAACTGCTATAACTCAAAAATGCAATAAGATAAGTTCAAACTTTAAAAGACATGTTGTGCAGATGTACAAGCCCCTCTTGCACAGAAAGTTTGGGTTAGATATCTCTTGTAGTTTCTTCAGAACACACAAAATATCTGAAAATGTTTTTGAAGCAATAGACACAAAAACAGCTATAAATCCAAAACCTAATATGATAGACTCAAACTTTAAACTATGTATTGTGTAGATTTACAGGTCCTACTTGCCTAGCAAAAAGGGTTTGAATAGCTCTTTCACTTTTTTTCGAAACGCACACAACTGTTCATGGGCTGAAAAGGCTTTTGGAGCAATAAAAACTTAAAAACTGCTATAACTCAAAAATGCAATAAGATAAGTTCAAACTTTAAAAAATATGTTGTGCAGATGTACAAGCCCCTCTTGCACAGAAAGTTTGGGTTAGATATCTCTTGTAGTTTCTTCAGAACACACAAATTATCTGAAAATGCTTTTGAAGCAATAGACACAAAAACAGCTATAAATCAAAAACCTAATATGATAGACTCAAACTTTAAACTATGTATTGTGTAGATTTACAGGTCCTACTTGCCCAGCAAAAAGGGTTTGAATAGCTCTTGCACTTTTTTTCGAAACGCACACAACTGTTCATGGGCTGAAAAGGCTTTTGGAGCAATAAAAACTTAAAAACTGCTATAACTCAAAAATGCAATAAGATAAGTTCAAACTTTAAAAAATATGTTGTGCAGATGTACAAGCCCCTCTTGCACAGAAAGTTTGGGTTAGATATCTCTTGTAGTTTCTTCAGAACACACAAATTATCTGAAAATGCTTTTGAAGCAATAGACACAAAAACAGCTATAAATCCAAAACCTAATATGATAGACTCAAACTTTGAACTATGTATTGTGTAGATTTACAGGTCCTACTTGCCCAGCAAAAAGGGTTTGAATAGCTCTTGCACTTTTTTTCGAAACGCACACAACTGTTCATGGGCTGAAAAGGCTTTTGGAGCAATAAAAACTTAAAAACTGCTATAACTCAAAAATGCAATAAGATAAGTTCAAACTTTAAAAGACATGTTGTGCAGATGTACAAGCCCCTCTTGCACAGAAAGTTTGGGTTAGATATCTCTTGTAGTTTCTTCAGAACACACAAATTATCTGAAAATGTTTTTGAAGCAATAGACACAAAAACAGCTATAAATCCAAAACCTAATATGATAGACTCAAACTTTTAATTATGTATTGTGTAGATTTACAGGTCCTACTTGCCTAGCAAAAAGGGTTTGAATAGCTCTTTCACTTTTTTTCGAAACGCACACAACTGTTCATGGGCTGAAAAGGCTTTTGGAGCAATGAAAAACTTAAAACTGCCATAACTCAAAAATGCAATAAGATAAGTTCAAACTTTAAAAGACATGTTGTGCAGATGTACAAGCCCCTCTTGCACAGAAAGTTTGGGTTAGATATCTCTTGTAGTTTCTTCAGAACACACAAATTATCTGAAAATGCTTTTGAAGCAATAGACACAAAAACAGCTATAAATCCAAAACCTAATATGATAGACTCAAACTTTAAACTATATATTGTGTAGATTTACAGGTCCTACTTGCCCAGCAAAAAGGGTTTGAATAGCTCTTGCACTTTTTTCGAAACTCACAAACAACTGTTCATGGGCTGAAAAGGCTTTTGGAGCAATAAAAACGTTAAAACTGCTATAACTCAAAAATGCAATAAGATAAGTTCAAACTTTAAAAGACATGTTGTGCAGATGTACAAGCCCCTCTTGCACAGAAAGTTTGGGTTAGATATCTCTTGTAGTTTCTTCAGAACACACAAATGATCTAAAAATGCTTTTGAAGCAATAGACACAAAAACAGCTATAAATCCAAAACCTAATATGATAGACTCCAACTTTAAACTATATATTGTGTAGATTTACAGGTCCTACTTGCCCAGCAAAAAGGGTTCGAATAGCTTTTGCACTTTTTTCGAAAACTCACAAACAACTGTTCATGGGCTGAAAAGGCTTTTGGAGCAATAAAAACTTAAAAACTGCTATAACTCAAAAATGCAATAAGATAAGTTCAAACTTTAAAAAATATGTTGTGCAGATGTACAAGCCCCTCTTGCACAGAAAGTTTGGGTTAGATATCTCTTGTAGTTTCTTCAGAACACACAAATTATCTGAAAATGCTTTTGAAGCAATAGACACAAAAACAGCTATAAATCAAAAACCTAATATGATAGACTCAAACTTTGAACTATGTATTGTGTAGATTTACAGGTCCTACTTGCCCAGCAAAAAGGGTTTGAATAGCTCTTGCACTTTTTTTCGAAACGCACACAACTGTTCATGGGCTGAAAAGGCTTTTGGAGCAATAAAAACTTAAAAACTGCTATAACTCAAAAATGCAATAAGATAAGTTCAAACTTTAAAAGACATGTTGTGCAGATGTACAAGCCCCTCTTGCACAGAAAGTTTGGGTTAGATATCTCTTGTAGTTTCTTCAGAACACACAAATGATCTAAAAATGCTTTTGAAGCAATAGACACAAAAACAGCTATAAATCCAAAACCTAATATGATAGACTCCAACTTTGAACTATATATTGTGTAGATTTACAGGTCCTACTTGCCCAGCAAAAAGGGTTCGAATAGCTTTTGCACTTTTTTCGAAAACTCACAAACAACTGTTCATGGGCTGAAAAGGCTTTTGGAGCAATAAAAACGTTAAAACTGTTATAACTCAAAAATGCAATAAGATAAGTTCAAACTTTAAAAAATATGTTGTGCAGATGTACAAGCCCCTCTTGCACAGAAAGTTTGGGTTAGATATCTCTTGTAGTTTCTTCAGAACACACAAATTATCTGAAAATGCTTTTGAAGCAATAGACACAAAAACAGCTATAAATCCAAAACCTAATATGATAGACTAAAACTTTGAACTATGTATTGTGTAGATTTACAGGTCCTACTTGCCCAGCAAAAAGGGTTTGAATAGCTCTTGCACTTTTTTTCGAAACGCACACAACTGTTCATGGGCTGAAAAGGCTTTTGGAGCAATAAAAACTTAAAAACTGCTATAACTCAAAAATGCAATAAGATAAGTTCAAACTTTAAAAGACATGTTGTGCAGATGTACAAGCCCCTCTTGCACAGAAAGTTTGGGTTAGATATCTCTTGTAGTTTCTTCAGAACACACAAATGATCTAAAAATGCTTTTGAAGCAATAGACACAAAAACAGCTATAAATCCAAAACCTAATATGATAGACTCCAACTTTGAACTATATATTGTGTAGATTTACAGGTCCTACTTGCCCAGCAAAAAGGGTTCGAATAGCTTTTGCACTTTTTTTGAAAACTCACAAACAACTGTTCATGGGCTGAAAAGGCTTTTGGAGCAATAAAAACGTAAAAACTGCTATAACTCAAAAATTCAATAAGATAAGTTCAAACTTTAAAAGACATGTTGTGCAGATGTACAAGCCCCTCTTGCACAGAAAGTTTGGGTTAGATATCTCTTGTAGTTTCTTCAGAACACACAAATTATCTGAAAATGCTTTTGAAGCAATAGACACAAAAACAGCTATAAATCCAAAACCTAATATGATAGACTCAAACTTTAAACTATATATTGTGTAGATTTACAGGTCCTACTTGCCCAGCAAAAAAGGTTTGAATAGCTCTTGCACTTTTTTCGAAACTCACAAACAACTGTTCATGGGCTGAAAAGGCTTTTGGAGCAATAAAAACGTTAAAACTGTTATAACTCAAAAATGCAATAAGATAAGTTCAAACTTTAAAAGACATGTTGTGCAGATGTACAAGCCCCTCTTGCACAGAAAGTTTGGGTTAGATATCTCTTGTAGTTTCTTCAGAACACACAAATTATCTGAAAATGCTTTTGAAGCAATAGACACAAAAACAGCTATAAATCCAAAACCTAATATGATAGACTCAAACTTTAAACTATATATTGTGTAGATTTACAGGTCCTACTTGCCCAGCAAAAAGGGTTTGAATAGCTCTTGCACTTTTTTCGAAACTCACAAACAACTGTTCATGGGCTGAAAAGGCTTTTGGAGCAATAAAAACGTTAAAACTGCTATAACTCAAAAATGCAATAAGATAAGTTCAAACTTTAAAAGACATGTTGTGCAGATGTACAAGCCCCTCTTGCACAGAAAGTTTGGGTTAGATATCTCTTGTAGTTTCTTCAGAACACACAAATGATCTAAAAATGCTTTTGAAGCAATAGACACAAAAACAGCTATAAATCCAAAACCTAATATGATAGACTCCAACTTTAAACTATATATTGTGTAGATTTACAGGTCCTACTTGCCCAGCAAAAAGGGTTCGAATAGCTTTTGCACTTTTTTCGAAAACTCACAAACAACTGTTCATGGGCTGAAAAGGCTTTTGGAGCAATAAAAACTTAAAAACTGCTATAACTCAAAAATGCAATAAGATAAGTTCAAACTTTAAAAAATATGTTGTGCAGATGTACAAGCCCCTCTTGCACAGAAAGTTTGGGTTAGATATCTCTTGTAGTTTCTTCAGAACACACAAATTATCTGAAAATGCTTTTGAAGCAATAGACACAAAAACAGCTATAAATCAAAAACCTAATATGATAGACTCAAACTTTGAACTATGTATTGTGTAGATTTACAGGTCCTACTTGCCCAGCAAAAAGGGTTTGAATAGCTCTTGCACTTTTTTTCGAAACGCACACAACTGTTCATGGGCTGAAAAGGCTTTTGGAGCAATAAAAACTTAAAAACTGCTATAACTCAAAAATGCAATAAGATAAGTTCAAACTTTAAAAGACATGTTGTGCAGATGTACAAGCCCCTCTTGCACAGAAAGTTTGGGTTAGATATCTCTTGTAGTTTCTTCAGAACACACAAATGATCTAAAAATGCTTTTGAAGCAATAGACACAAAAACAGCTATAAATCCAAAACCTAATATGATAGACTCCAACTTTGAACTATATATTGTGTAGATTTACAGGTCCTACTTGCCCAGCAAAAAGGGTTCGAATAGCTTTTGCACTTTTTTCGAAAACTCACAAACAACTGTTCATGGGCTGAAAAGGCTTTTGGAGCAATAAAAACGTTAAAACTGTTATAACTCAAAAATGCAATAAGATAAGTTCAAACTTTAAAAAATATGTTGTGCAGATGTACAAGCCCCTCTTGCACAGAAAGTTTGGGTTAGATATCTCTTGTAGTTTCTTCAGAACACACAAATTATCTGAAAATGCTTTTGAAGCAATAGACACAAAAACAGCTATAAATCCAAAACCTAATATGATAGACTAAAACTTTGAACTATGTATTGTGTAGATTTACAGGTCCTACTTGCCCAGCAAAAAGGGTTTGAATAGCTCTTGCACTTTTTTTCGAAACGCACACAACTGTTCATGGGCTGAAAAGGCTTTTGGAGCAATAAAAACTTAAAAACTGCTATAACTCAAAAATGCAATAAGATAAGTTCAAACTTTAAAAGACATGTTGTGCAGATGTACAAGCCCCTCTTGCACAGAAAGTTTGGGTTAGATATCTCTTGTAGTTTCTTCAGAACACACAAATGATCTAAAAATGCTTTTGAAGCAATAGACACAAAAACAGCTATAAATCCAAAACCTAATATGATAGACTCCAACTTTGAACTATATATTGTGTAGATTTACAGGTCCTACTTGCCCAGCAAAAAGGGTTCGAATAGCTTTTGCACTTTTTTTGAAAACTCACAAACAACTGTTCATGGGCTGAAAAGGCTTTTGGAGCAATAAAAACGTAAAAACTGCTATAACTCAAAAATTCAATAAGATAAGTTCAAACTTTAAAAGACATGTTGTGCAGATGTACAAGCCCCTCTTGCACAGAAAGTTTGGGTTAGATATCTCTTGTAGTTTCTTCAGAACACACAAATTATCTGAAAATGCTTTTGAAGCAATAGACACAAAAACAGCTATAAATCCAAAACCTAATATGATAGACTCAAACTTTAAACTATATATTGTGTAGATTTACAGGTCCTACTTGCCCAGCAAAAAAGGTTTGAATAGCTCTTGCACTTTTTTCGAAACTCACAAACAACTGTTCATGGGCTGAAAAGGCTTTTGGAGCAATAAAAACGTTAAAACTGTTATAACTCAAAAATGCAATAAGATAAGTTCAAACTTTAAAAGACATGTTGTGCAGATGTACAAGCCCCTCTTGCACAGAAAGTTTGGGTTAGATATCTCTTGTAGTTTCTTCAGAACACACAAATTATCTGAAAATGCTTTTGAAGCAATAGACACAAAAACAGCTATAAATCCAAAACCTAATATGATAGACTCAAACTTTAAACTATATATTGTGTAGATTTACAGGTCCTACTTGCCCAGCAAAAAGGGTTTGAATAGCTCTTGCACTTTTTTCGAAACTCACAAACAACTGTTCATGGGCTGAAAAGGCTTTTGGAGCAATAAAAACGTTAAAACTGTTATAACTCAAAAATGCAATAAGATAAGTTCAAACTTTAAAAAATATGTTGTGCAGATGTACAAGCCCCTCTTGCACAGAAAGTTTGGGTTAGATATCTCTTGTAGTTTCTTCAGAACACACAAATTATCTGAAAATGCTTTTGAAGCAATAGACACAAAAACAGCTATAAATCCAAAACCTAATATGATAGACTAAAACTTTGAACTATGTATTGTGTAGATTTACAGGTCCTACTTGCCCAGCAAAAAGGGTTTGAATAGCTCTTGCACTTTTTTTCGAAACGCACACAACTGTTCATGGGCTGAAAAGGCTTTTGGAGCAATAAAAACTTAAAAACTGCTATAACTCAAAAATGCAATAAGATAAGTTCAAACTTTAAAAGACATGTTGTGCAGATGTACAAGCCCCTCTTGCACAGAAAGTTTGGGTTAGATATCTCTTGTAGTTTCTTCAGAACACACAAATGATCTAAAAATGCTTTTGAAGCAATAGACACAAAAACAGCTATAAATCCAAAACCTAATATGATAGACTCCAACTTTGAACTATATATTGTGTAGATTTACAGGTCCTACTTGCCCAGCAAAAAGGGTTCGAATAGCTTTTGCACTTTTTTTGAAAACTCACAAACAACTGTTCATGGGCTGAAAAGGCTTTTGGAGCAATAAAAACGTAAAAACTGCTATAACTCAAAAATTCAATAAGATAAGTTCAAACTTTAAAAGACATGTTGTGCAGATGTACAAGCCCCTCTTGCACAGAAAGTTTGGGTTAGATATCTCTTGTAGTTTCTTCAGAACACACAAATTATCTGAAAATGCTTTTGAAGCAAGAGACACAAAAACAGCTATAAATCCAAAACCTAATATGATAGACTCAAACTTTAAACTATATATTGTGTAGATTTACAGGTCCTACTTGCCCAGCAAAAAAGGTTTGAATAGCTCTTGCACTTTTTTCGAAACTCACAAACAACTGTTCATGGGCTGAAAAGGCTTTTGGAGCAATAAAAACGTTAAAACTGTTATAACTCAAAAATGCAATAAGATAAGTTCAAACTTTAAAAGACATGTTGTGCAGATGTACAAGCCCCTCTTGCACAGAAAGTTTGGGTTAGATATCTCTTGTAGTTTCTTCAGAACACACAAATTATCTGAAAATGCTTTTGAAGCAATAGACACAAAAACAGCTATAAATCCAAAACCTAATATGATAGACTCAAACTTTAAACTATATATTGTGTAGATTTACAGGTCCTACTTGCCCAGCAAAAAAGGTTTGAATAGCTCTTGCACTTTTTTCGAAACTCACAAACAACTGTTCATGGGCTGAAAAGGCTTTTGGAGCAATAAAAACTTAAAAACTGCTATAACTCAAAAATGCAATAAGATAAGTTCAAACTTTAAAAAATATGTTGTGCAGATGTACAAGCCCCTCTTGCACAGAAAGTTTGGGTTAGATATCTCTTGTAGTTTCTTCAGAACACACAAATTATCTGAAAATGCTTTTGAAGCAATAGACACAAAAACAGCTATAAATCCAAAACCTAATATGATAGACTAAAACTTTGAACTATGTATTGTGTAGATTTACAGGTCCTACTTGCCCAGCAAAAAGGGTTTGAATAGCTCTTGCACTTTTTTTCGAAACGCACACAACTGTTCATGGGCTGAAAAGGCTTTTGGAGCAATAAAAACTTAAAAACTGCTATAACTCAAAAATGCAATAAGATAAGTTCAAACTTTAAAAGACATGTTGTGCAGATGTACAAGCCCCTCTTGCACAGAAAGTTTGGGTTAGATATCTCTTGTAGTTTCTTCAGAACACACAAATGATCTAAAAATGCTTTTGAAGCAATAGACACAAAAACAGCTATAAATCCAAAACCTAATATGATAGACTCCAACTTTGAACTATATATTGTGTAGATTTACAGGTCCTACTTGCCCAGCAAAAAGGGTTCGAATAGCTTTTGCACTTTTTTTGAAAACTCACAAACAACTGTTCATGGGCTGAAAAGGCTTTTGGAGCAATAAAAACGTAAAACCTGCTATAACTCAAAAATTCAATAAGATAAGTTCAAACTTTAAAAGACATGTTGTGCAGATGTACAAGCCCCTCTTGCACAGAAAGTTTGGGTTAGATATCTCTTGTAGTTTCTTCAGAACACACAAATTATCTGAAAATGCTTTTGAAGCAATAGACACAAAAACAGCTATAAATCCAAAACCTAATATGATAGACTCAAACTTTAAACTATATATTGTGTAGATTTACAGGTCCTACTTGCCCAGCAAAAAAGGTTTGAATAGCTCTTGCACTTTTTTCGAAACTCACAAACAACTGTTCATGGGCTGAAAAGGCTTTTGGAGCAATAAAAACGTTAAAACTGTTATAACTCAAAAATGCAATAAGATAAGTTCAAACTTTAAAAAACATGTTGTGCAGATGTACAAGCCCCTCTTGCACAGAAAGTTTGGGTTAGATATCTCTTGTAGTTTCTTCAGAACACACAAATTATCTGAAAATGCTTTTGAAGCAATAGACACAAAAACAGCTATAAATCCAAAACCTAATATGATAGACTCAAACTTTAAACTATATATTGTGTAGATTTACAGGTCCTACTTGCCCAGCAAAAAGGGTTTGAATAGCTCTTGCACTTTTTTCGAAACTCACAAACAACTGTTCATGGGCTGAAAAGGCTTTTGGAGCAATAAAAACTTAAAAACTGCTATAACTCAAAAATGCAATAAGATAAGTTCAAACTTTAAAAGACATGTTGTGCAGATGTACAAGCCCCTCTTGCACAGAAAGTTTGGGTTAGATATCTCTTGTAGTTTCTTCAGAACACACAAATTATCTGAAAATGCTTTTGAAGCAATAGACACAAAAACAGCTATAAATCCAAAACCTAATATGATAGACTCAAACTTTAAACTATGTATTGTGTAGATTTACAGGTCCTACTTGCCCAGCAAAAAGGGTTTTAATAGCTCTTGCACTTTTTTCGAAACTCACAAACAACTGTTCATGGGCTGAAAAGGCTTTTGGAGCAATAAAAACGTTAAAACTGTTATAACTCAAAAATGCAATAAGATAAGTTCAAACTTTAAAAGACATGTTGTGCAGATGTACAAGCCCCTCTTGCACAGAAAGTTTGGGTTAGATATCTCTTGTAGTTTCTTCAGAACACACAAATTATCTGAAAATGCTTTTGAAGCAATAGACACAAAAACAGCTATAAATCCAAAACCTAATATGATAGACTCAAACTTTAAACTATATATTGTGTAGATTTACAGGTCCTACTTGCCCAGCAAAAAGGGTTTGAATAGCTCTTGCACTTTTTTCGAAACTCACAAACAACTGTTCATGGGCTGAAAAGGCTTTTGGAGCAATAAAAACGTTAAAACTGCTATAACTCAAAAATGCAATAAGATAAGTTCAAACTTTAAAAAATATGTTGTGCAGATGTACAAGCCCCTCTTGCACAGAAAGTTTGGGTTAGATATCTCTTGTAGTTTCTTCAGAACACACAAATTATCTGAAAATGCTTTTGAAGCAATAGACACAAAAACAGCTATAAATCCAAACCCTAATATGATAGACTCAAACTTTAAACTATGTATTGTGTAGATTTACAGGTCCTACTTGCCCAGCAAAAAGGGTTTGAATAGCTCTTGCACTTTTTTCGAAACGCACACAACTGTTCATGGGCTGAAAAGGCTTTTGGAGCAATAAAAACGTAAAAACTGCTATAACTCAAAAATTCAATAAGATAAGTTCAAACTTTAAAAGACATGTTGTGCAGATGTACAAGCCCCTCTTGCACAGAAAGTTTGGGTTAGATATCTCTTGTAGTTTCTTCAGAACACACAAATTATCTGAAAATGTTTTTGAAGCAATAGACACAAAAACAGCTATAAATCCAAAACCTAATATGATAGACTCAAACTTTAAACTATTTATTGTGTAGATTTACAGGTCCTACTTGCCTAGCAAAAAGGGTTTGAATAGCTCTTTCACTTTTTTTCGAAACGCACACAACTGTTCATGGGCTGAAAAGGCTTTTGGAGCAATAAAAACTTAAAACTGCCATAACTCAAAAATGCAATAAGATAAGTTCAAACTTTAAAAGACATGTTCTGCAGATGTACAAGCCCCTCTTGCACAGAAAGTTTGGGTTAGATATCTCTTGTAGTTTCTTCAGAACACACAAATTATCTGAAAATGCTTTTGAAGCAATAGACACAAAAACAGCTATAAATCCAAAACCTAATATGATAGACTCAAACTTTAAACTATATATTGTGTAGATTTACAGGTCCTACTTGCCCAGCAAAAAGGGTTTGAATAGCTCTTGCACTTTTTTCGAAACTCACAAACAACTGTTCATTGGCTGAAAAGGCTTTTGGAGCAATAAAAACGTTAAAACTGCTATAACTCAAAAATGCAATAAGATAAGTTCAAACTTTAAAAGACATGTTGTGCAGATGTACAAGCCCCTCTTGCACAGAAAGTTTGGGTTAGATATCTCTTGTAGTTTCTTCAGAACACACAAATGATCTAAAAATGCTTTTGAAGCAATAGACACAAAAACAGCTATAAATCCAAAACCTAATATGATAGACTCCAACTTTGAACTATATATTGTGTAGATTTACAGGTCCTACTTGCCCAGCAAAAAGGGTTCGAATAGCTTTTGCACTTTTTTCGAAAACTCACAAACAACTGTTCATGGGCTGAAAAGGCTTTTGGAGCAATAAAAACTTAAAAACTGCTATAACTCAAAAATGCAATAAGATAAGTTCAAACTTTAAAAAATATGTTGTGCAGATGTACAAGCCCCTCTTGCACAGAAAGTTTGGGTTAGATATCTCTTGTAGTTTCTTCAGAAAACACAAATTATCTGAAAATGCTTTTGAAGCAATAGACACAAAAACAGCTATAAATCAAAAACCTAATATGATAGACTCAAACTTTAAACTATGTATTGTGTAGATTTACAGGTCCTACTTGCCCAGCAAAAAGGGTTTGAATAGCTCTTGCTCTTTTTTCGAAACGCACACAACTGTTCATGGGCTGAAAAGGCTTTTGGAGCAATAAAAACGTAAAAACTGCTATAACTCAAAAATTCAATAAGATAAGTTCAAACTTTAAAAGACATGTTGTGCAGATGTACAAGCCCCTCTTGCACAGAAAGTTTGGGTTAGATATCTCTTGTAGTTTCTTCAGAACACACAAAATATCTGAAAATGTTTTTGAAGCAATAGACACAAAAACAGCTATAAATCCAAAACCTAAAATGATAGACTCAAACTTTAAACTATGTATTGTGTAGATTTACAGGTCCTACTTGCCTAGCAAAAAGGGTTTGAATAGCTCTTTCACTTTTTTTCGAAACGCACACAACTGTTCATGGGCTGAAAAGGCTTTTGGAGCAATAAAAACTTAAAAACTGCTATAACTCAAAAATGCAATAAGATAAGTTCAAACTTTAAAAGACATGTTCTGCAGATGTACAAGCCCCTCTTGCACAGAAAGTTTGGGTTAGATATCTCTTGTAGTTTCTTCAGAACACACAAATTATCTGAAAATGCTTTTGAAGCAATAGACACAAAAACAGCTATAAATCCAAAACCTAATATGATAGACTCAAACTTTAAACTATGTATTGTGTAGATTTACAGGTCCTACTTGCCCTGCAAAAAGGGTTTGAATAGCTCTTGCACTTTTTTCGAAACGCACACAACTGTTCATGGGCTGAAAAGGCTTTTGGAGCAATAAAAACGTAAAAACTGCTATAACTCAAAAATTCAATAAGATAAGTTCAAACTTTAAAATACATGTTGTGCAGATGTACAAGCCCCTCTTGCACAGAAAGTTTGGGTTAGATATCTCTTGTAGTTTCTTCAGAACACACAAATTATCTGAAAATGCTTTTGAAGCAATAGACACAAAAACAGCTATAAATCCAAAACCTAATATGATAGACTCAAACTTTAAACTATATATTGTGTAGATTTACAGGTCCTACTTGCCCAGCAAAAAAGGTTTGAATAGCTCTTGCACTTTTTTCGAAACTCACAAACAACTGTTCATGGGCTGAAAAGGCTTTTGGAGCAATAAAAACGTTAAAACTGTTATAACTCAAAAATGCAATAAGATAAGTTCAAACTTTAAAAGACATGTTGTGCAGATGTACAAGCCCCTCTTGCACAGAAAGTTTGGGTTAGATATCTCTTGTAGTTTCTTCAGAACACACAAATTATCTGAAAATGCTTTTGAAGCAATAGACACAAAAACAGCTATAAATCCAAAACCTAATATGATAGACTCAAACTTTAAACTATATATTGTGTAGATTTACAGGTCCTACTTGCCCAGCAAAAAGGGTTTGAATAGCTCTTGCACTTTTTTCGAAACTCACAAACAACTGTTCATGGGCTGAAAAGGCTTTTGGAGCAATAAAAACGTTAAAACTGCTATAACTCAAAAATGCAATAAGATAAGTTCAAACTTTAAAAGACATGTGCAGATGTACAAGCCCCTCTTGCACAGAAAGTTTGGGTTAGATATCTCTTGTAGTTTCTTCAGAACACACAAATGATCTAAAAATGCTTTTGAAGCAATAGACACAAAAACAGCTATAAATCCAAAACCTAATATGATAGACTCCAACTTTAAACTATATATTGTGTAGATTTACAGGTCCTACTTGCCCAGCAAAAAGGGTTCGAATAGCTTTTGCACTTTTTTCGAAAACTCACAAACAACTGTTCATGGGCTGAAAAGGCTTTTGGAGCAATAAAAACTTAAAAACTGCTATAACTCAAAAATGCAATAAGATAAGTTCAAACTTTAAAAAATATGTTGTGCAGATGTACAAGCCCCTCTTGCACAGAAAGTTTGGGTTAGATATCTCTTGTAGTTTCTTCAGAACACACAAATTATCTGAAAATGCTTTTGAAGCAATAGACACAAAAACAGCTATAAATCAAAAACCTAATATGATAGACTCAAACTTTGAA
The DNA here is from genome assembly GCF_026437365.1 of Eucyclogobius newberryi. Lineage (NCBI taxonomy): Eukaryota > Metazoa > Chordata > Actinopteri > Gobiiformes > Gobiidae > Eucyclogobius > Eucyclogobius newberryi. The sequence continues at coordinate 14,506,389 of NW_027316532.1, forward strand.
CTATGTATTGTGTAGATTTACAGGTCCTACTTGCCCAGCAAAAAGGGTTTGAATAGCTCTTGCACTTTTTTTCGAAACGCACACAACTTTTCATGGGCTGAAAAGGCTTTTGGAGCAATAAAAACTTAAAAACTGCTATAACTCAAAAATGCAATAAGATAAGTTCAAACTTTAAAAGACATGTTGTGCAGATGTACAAGCCCCTCTTGCACAGAAAGTTTGGGTTAGATATCTCTTGTAGTTTCTTCAGAACACACAAATTATCTGAAAATGCTTTTGAAGCAATAGACACAAAAACAGCTATAAATCCAAACCCTAATATGATAGACTCAAACTTTAAACTATGTATTGTGTAGATTTACAGGTCCTACTTGCCCAGCAAAAAGGGTTTGAATAGCTCTTGCACTTTTTTCGAAACGCACACAACTGTTCATGGGCTGAAAAGGCTTTTGGAGCAATAAAAACGTAAAAACTGCTATAACTCAAAAATTCAATAAGATAAGTTCAAACTTTAAAAGACATGTTGTGCAGATGTACAAGCCCCTCTTGCACAGAAAGTTTGGGTTAGATATCTCTTGTAGTTTCTTCAGAACACACAAATTATCTGAAAATGTTTTTGAAGCAATAGACACAAAAACAGCTATAAATCCAAAACCTAATATGATAGACTCAAACTTTAAACTATTTATTGTGTAGATTTACAGGTCCTACTTGCCTAGCAAAAAGGGTTTGAATAGCTCTTTCACTTTTTTTCGAAACGCACACAACTGTTCATGGGCTGAAAAGGCTTTTGGAGCAATAAAAACTTAAAACTGCCATAACTCAAAAATGCAATAAGATAAGTTCAAACTTTAAAAGACATGTTCTGCAGATGTACAAGCCCCTCTTGCACAGAAAGTTTGGGTTAGATATCTCTTGTAGTTTCTTCAGAACACACAAATTATCTGAAAATGCTTTTGAAGCAATAGACACAAAAACAGCTATAAATCCAAAACCTAATATGATAGACTCAAACTTTAAACTATATATTGTGTAGATTTACAGGTCCTACTTGCCCAGCAAAAAGGGTTTGAATAGCTCTTGCACTTTTTTCGAAACTCACAAACAACTGTTCATTGGCTGAAAAGGCTTTTGGAGCAATAAAAACGTTAAAACTGCTATAACTCAAAAATGCAATAAGATAAGTTCAAACTTTAAAAGACATGTTGTGCAGATGTACAAGCCCCTCTTGCACAGAAAGTTTGGGTTAGATATCTCTTGTAGTTTCTTCAGAACACACAAATGATCTAAAAATGCTTTTGAAGCAATAGACACAAAAACAGCTATAAATCCAAAACCTAATATGATAGACTCCAACTTTGAACTATATATTGTGTAGATTTACAGGTCCTACTTGCCCAGCAAAAAGGGTTCGAATAGCTTTTGCACTTTTTTCGAAAACTCACAAACAACTGTTCATGGGCTGAAAAGGCTTTTGGAGCAATAAAAACTTAAAAACTGCTATAACTCAAAAATGCAATAAGATAAGTTCAAACTTTAAAAAATATGTTGTGCAGATGTACAAGCCCCTCTTGCACAGAAAGTTTGGGTTAGATATCTCTTGTAGTTTCTTCAGAAAACACAAATTATCTGAAAATGCTTTTGAAGCAATAGACACAAAAACAGCTATAAATCAAAAACCTAATATGATAGACTCAAACTTTAAACTATGTATTGTGTAGATTTACAGGTCCTACTTGCCCAGCAAAAAGGGTTTGAATAGCTCTTGCTCTTTTTTCGAAACGCACACAACTGTTCATGGGCTGAAAAGGCTTTTGGAGCAATAAAAACGTAAAAACTGCTATAACTCAAAAATTCAATAAGATAAGTTCAAACTTTAAAAGACATGTTGTGCAGATGTACAAGCCCCTCTTGCACAGAAAGTTTGGGTTAGATATCTCTTGTAGTTTCTTCAGAACACACAAAATATCTGAAAATGTTTTTGAAGCAATAGACACAAAAACAGCTATAAATCCAAAACCTAATATGATAGACTCAAACTTTAAACTATGTATTTTGTAGATTTACAGGTCCTACTTGCCTAGCAAAAAGGGTTTGAATAGCTCTTTCACTTTTTTTCGAAACGCACACAACTGTTCATGGGCTGAAAAGGCTTTTGGAGCAATAAAAACTTAAAAACTGCTATAACTCAAAAATGCAATAAGATAAGTTCAAACTTTAAAAGACATGTTCTGCAGATGTACAAGCCCCTCTTGCACAGAAAGTTTGGGTTAGATATCTCTTGTAGTTTCTTCAGAACACACAAATTATCTGAAAATGCTTTTGAAGCAATAGACACAAAAACAGCTATAAATCCAAAACCTAATATGATAGACTCAAACTTTAAACTATGTATTGTGTAGATTTACAGGTCCTACTTGCCCTGCAAAAAGGGTTTGAATAGCTCTTGCACTTTTTTCGAAACGCACACAACTGTTCATGGGCTGAAAAGGCTTTTGGAGCAATAAAAACGTAAAAACTGCTATAACTCAAAAATTCAATAAGATAAGTTCAAACTTTAAAAGACATGTTGTGCAGATGTACAAGCCCCTCTTGCACAGAAAGTTTGGGTTAGATATCTCTTGTAGTTTCTTCAGAACACACAAATTATCTGAAAATGCTTTTGAAGCAATAGACACAAAAACAGCTATAAATCCAAAACCTAATATGATAGACTCAAACTTTAAACTATATATTGTGTAGATTTACAGGTCCTACTTGCCCAGCAAAAAAGGTTTGAATAGCTCTTGCACTTTTTTCGAAACTCACAAACAACTGTTCATGGGCTGAAAAGGCTTTTGGAGCAATAAAAACGTTAAAACTGTTATAACTCAAAAATGCAATAAGATAAGTTCAAACTTTAAAAGACATGTTGTGCAGATGTACAAGCCCCTCTTGCACAGAAAGTTTGGGTTAGATATCTCTTGTAGTTTCTTCAGAACACACAAATTATCTGAAAATGCTTTTGAAGCAATAGACACAAAAACAGCTATAAATCCAAAACCTAATATGATAGACTCAAACTTTAAACTATATATTGTGTAGATTTACAGGTCCTACTTGCCCAGCAAAAAGGGTTTGAATAGCTCTTGCACTTTTTTCGAAACTCACAAACAACTGTTCATGGGCTGAAAAGGCTTTTGGAGCAATAAAAACGTAAAAACTGCTATAACTCAAAAATTCAATAAGATAAGTTCAAACTTTAAAATACATGTTGTGCAGATGTACAAGCCCCTCTTGCACAGAAAGTTTGGGTTAGATATCTCTTGTAGTTTCTTCAGAACACACAAATTATCTGAAAATGCTTTTGAAGCAATAGACACAAAAACAGCTATAAATCCAAAACCTAATATGATAGACTCAAACTTTAAACTATATATTGTGTAGATTTACAGGTCCTACTTGCCCAGCAAAAAAGGTTTGAATAGCTCTTGCACTTTTTTCGAAACTCACAAACAACTGTTCATGGGCTGAAAAGGCTTTTGGAGCAATAAAAACGTTAAAACTGTTATAACTCAAAAATGCAATAAGATAAGTTCAAACTTTAAAAGACATGTTGTGCAGATGTACAAGCCCCTCTTGCACAGAAAGTTTGGGTTAGATATCTCTTGTAGTTTCTTGAGAACACACAAATTATCTGAAAATGCTTTTGAAGCAATAGACACAAAAACAGCTATAAATCCAAAACCTAATATGATAGACTCAAACTTTAAACTATATATTGTGTAGATTTACAGGTCCTACTTGCCCAGCAAAAAGGGTTTGAATAGCTCTTGCACTTTTTTCGAAACTCACAAACAACTGTTCATGGGCTGAAAAGGCTTTTGGAGCAATAAAAACGTTAAAACTGCTATAACTCAAAAATGCAATAAGATAAGTTCAAACTTTAAAAAATATGTTGTGCAGATGTACAAGCCCCTCTTGCACAGAAAGTTTGGGTTAGATATCTCTTGTAGTTTCTTCAGAACACACAAATTATCTGAAAATGCTTTTGAAGCAATAGACACAAAAACAGCTATAAATCAAAAACCTAATATGATAGACTCAAACTTTAAACTATGTATTGTGTAGATTTACAGGTCCTACTTGCCCAGCAAAAAGGGTTTGAATAGCTCTTGCTCTTTTTTCGAAACGCACACAACTGTTCATGGGCTGAAAAGGCTTTTGGAGCAATAAAAACGTAAAAACTGCTATAACTCAAAAATTCAATAAGATAAGTTCAAACTTTAAAAGACATGTTGTGCAGATGTACAAGCCCCTCTTGCACAGAAAGTTTGGGTTAGATATCTCTTGTAGTTTCTTCAGAACACACAAAATATCTGAAAATGTTTTTGAAGCAATAGACACAAAAACAGCTATAAATCCAAAACCTAATATGATAGACTCAAACTTTAAACTATGTATTGTGTAGATTTACAGGTCCTACTTGCCTAGCAAAAAGGGTTTGAATAGCTCTTTCACTTTTTTTCGAAACGCACACAACTGTTCATGGGCTGAAAAGGCTTTTGGAGCAATAAAAACTTAAAAACTGCTATAACTCAAAAATGCAATAAGATAAGTTCAAACTTTAAAAGACATGTTCTGCAGATGTACAAGCCCCTCTTGCACAGAAAGTTTGGGTTAGATATCTCTTGTAGTTTCTTCAGAACACACAAATTATCTGAAAATGCTTTTGAAGCAATAGACACAAAAACAGCTATAAATCCAAAACCTAATATGATAGACTCAAACTTTAAACTATGTATTGTGTAGATTTACAGGTCCTACTTGCCCTGCAAAAAGGGTTTGAATAGCTCTTGCACTTTTTTCGAAACGCACACAACTGTTCATGGGCTGAAAAGGCTTTTGGAGCAATAAAAACGTAAAAACTGCTATAACTCAAAAATTCAATAAGATAAGTTCAGACTTTAAAAGACATGTTGTGCAGATGTACAAGCCCCTCTTGCACAGAAAGTTTGGGTTAGATATCTCTTGTAGTTTCTTCAGAACACACAAATTATCTGAAAATGCTTTTGAAGCAATAGACACAAAAACAGCTATAAATCCAAAACCTAATATGATAGACTCAAACTTTAAACTATATATTGTGTAGATTTACAGGTCCTACTTGCCCAGCAAAAAAGGTTTGAATAGCTCTTGCACTTTTTTCGAAACTCACAAACAACTGTTCATGGGCTGAAAAGGCTTTTGGAGCAATAAAAACGTTAAAACTGTTATAACTCAAAAATGCAATAAGATAAGTTCAAACTTTAAAAGACATGTTGTGCAGATGTACAAGCCCCTCTTGCACAGAAAGTTTGGGTTAGATATCTCTTGTAGTTTCTTCAGAACACACAAATTATCTGAAAATGCTTTTGAAGCAATAGACACAAAAACAGCTATAAATCCAAAACCTAATATGATAGACTCAAACTTTAAACTATATATTGTGTAGATTTACAGGTCCTACTTGCCCAGCAAAAAGGGTTTGAATAGCTCTTGCACTTTTTTCGAAACTCACAAACAACTGTTCATGGGCTGAAAAGGCTTTTGGAGCAATAAAAACGTAAAAACTGCTATAACTCAAAAATTCAATAAGATAAGTTCAAACTTTAAAATACATGTTGTGCAGATGTACAAGCCCCTCTTGCACAGAAAGTTTGGGTTAGATATCTCTTGTAGTTTCTTCAGAACACACAAATTATCTGAAAATGCTTTTGAAGCAATAGACACAAAAACAGCTATAAATCCAAAACCTAATATGATAGACTCAAACTTTAAACTATATATTGTGTAGATTTACAGGTCCTACTTGCCCAGCAAAAAAGGTTTGAATAGCTCTTGCACTTTTTTCGAAACTCACAAACAACTGTTCATGGGCTGAAAAGGCTTTTGGAGCAATAAAAACGTTAAAACTGTTATAACTCAAAAATGCAATAAGATAAGTTCAAACTTTAAAAGACATGTTGTGCAGATGTACAAGCCCCTCTTGCACAGAAAGTTTGGGTTAGATATCTCTTGTAGTTTCTTGAGAACACACAAATTATCTGAAAATGCTTTTGAAGCAATAGACACAAAAACAGCTATAAATCCAAAACCTAATATGATAGACTCAAACTTTAAACTATATATTGTGTAGATTTACAGGTCCTACTTGCCCAGCAAAAAGGGTTTGAATAGCTCTTGCACTTTTTTCGAAACTCACAAACAACTGTTCATGGGCTGAAAAGGCTTTTGGAGCAATAAAAACGTTAAAACTGCTATAACTCAAAAATGCAATAAGATAAGTTCAAACTTTAAAAAATATGTTGTGCAGATGTACAAGCCCCTCTTGCACAGAAAGTTTGGGTTAGATATCTCTTGTAGTTTCTTCAGAACACACAAATTATCTGAAAATGCTTTTGAAGCAATAGACACAAAAACAGCTATAAATCAAAAACCTAATATGATAGACTCAAACTTTAAACTATGTATTGTGTAGATTTACAGGTCCTACTTGCCCAGCAAAAAGGGTTTGAATAGCTCTTGCTCTTTTTTCGAAACGCACACAACTGTTCATGGGCTGAAAAGGCTTTTGGAGCAATAAAAACGTAAAAACTGCTATAACTCAAAAATTCAATAAGATAAGTTCAAACTTTAAAAGACATGTTGTGCAGATGTACAAGCCCCTCTTGCACAGAAAGTTTGGGTTAGATATCTCTTGTAGTTTCTTCAGAACACACAAAATATCTGAAAATGTTTTTGAAGCAATAGACACAAAAACAGCTATAAATCCAAAACCTAATATGATAGACTCAAACTTTAAACTATGTATTGTGTAGATTTACAGGTCCTACTTGCCTAGCAAAAAGGGTTTGAATAGCTCTTTCACTTTTTTTCGAAACGCACACAACTGTTCATGGGCTGAAAAGGCTTTTGGAGCAATAAAAACTTAAAAACTGCTATAACTCAAAAATGCAATAAGATAAGTTCAAACTTTAAAAAAATATGTTGTGCAGATGTACAAGCCCCTCTTGCACAGAAAGTTTGGGTTAGATATCTCTTGTAGTTTCTTCAGAACACACAAATTATCTGAAAATGCTTTTGAAGCAATAGACACAAAAACAGCTATAAATCCAAAACCTAATATGATAGACTCAAACTTTAAACTATGTATTGTGTAGATTTACAGGTCCTACTTGCCCTGCAAAAAGGGTTTGAATAGCTCTTGCACTTTTTTCGAAACGCACACAACTGTTCATGGGCTGAAAAGGCTTTTGGAGCAATAAAAACGTAAAAACTGCTATAACTCAAAAATTCAATAAGATAAGTTCAAACTTTAAAATACATGTTGTGCAGATGTACAAGCCCCTCTTGCACAGAAAGTTTGGGTTACATATCTCTTGTAGTTTCTTCAGAACACACAAATTATCTGAAAATGCTTTTGAAGCAATAGACACAAAAACAGCTATAAATCCAAAACCTAATATGATAGACTCAAACTTTAAACTATATATTGTGTAGATTTACAGGTCCTACTTGCCCAGCAAAAAAGGTTTGAATAGCTCTTGCACTTTTTTCGAAACTCACAAACAACTGTTCATGGGCTGAAAAGGCTTTTGGAGCAATAAAAACGTTAAAACTGTTATAACTCAAAAATGCAATAAGATAAGTTCAAACTTTAAAAGACATGTTGTGCAGATGTACAAGCCCCTCTTGCACAGAAAGTTTGGGTTAGATATCTCTTGTAGTTTCTTCAGAACACACAAATGATCTGAAAATGCTTTTGAAGCAATAGACACAAAAACAGCTATAAATCCAAAACCTAATATGATAGACTCAAACTTTAAACTATATATTGTGTAGATTTGCAGGTCCTACTTGCCCAGCAAAAAGGGTTTGAATAGCTCTTGCACTTTTTTCGAAACTCACAAACAACTGTTCATGGGCTGAAAAGGCTTTTGGAGCAATAAAAACGTTAAAACTGCTATAACTCAAAAATGCAATAAGATAAGTTCAAACTTTAAAAGACATGTTGTGCAGATGTACAAGCCCCTCTTGCACAGAAAGTTTGGGTTAGATATCTCTTGTAGTTTCTTCAGAACACACAAAATATCTGAAAATGTTTTTGAAGCAATAGACACAAAAACAGCTATAAATCCAAAACCTAATATGATAGACTCAAACTTTAAACTATGTATTGTGTAGATTTACAGGTCCTACTTGCCTAGCAAAAAGGGTTTGAATAGCTCTTTCACTTTTTTTCGAAACGCACACAACTGTTCATGGGCTGAAAAGGCTTTTGGAGCAATAAAAACTTAAAAACTGCTATAACTCAAAAATGCAATAAGATAAGTTCAAACTTTAAAAAATATGTTGTGCAGATGTACAAGCCCCTCTTGCACAGAAAGTTTGGGTTAGATATCTCTTGTAGTTTCTTCAGAACACACAAATTATCTGAAAATGCTTTTGAAGCAATAGACACAAAAACAGCTATAAATCAAAAACCTAATATGATAGACTCAAACTTTAAACTATGTATTGTGTAGATTTACAGGTCCTACTTGCCCAGCAAAAAGGGTTTGAATAGCTCTTGCACTTTTTTTCGAAACGCACACAACTGTTCATGGGCTGAAAAGGCTTTTGGAGCAATAAAAACTTAAAAACTGCTATAACTCAAAAATGCAATAAGATAAGTTCAAACTTTAAAAGACATGTTCTGCAGATGTACAAGCCCCTCTTGCACAGAAAGTTTGGGTTAGATATCTCTTGTAGTTTCTTCAGAACACACAAATTATCTGAAAATGCTTTTGAAGCAATAGACACAAAAACAGCTATAAATCCAAAACCTAATATGATAGACTCAAACTTTAAACTATGTATTGTGTAGATTTACAGGTCCTACTTGCCCTGCAAAAAGGGTTTGAATAGCTCTTGCACTTTTTTCGAAACGCACACAACTGTTCATGGGCTGAAAAGGCTTTTGGAGCAATAAAAACGTAAAAACTGCTATAACTCAAAAATTCAATAAGATAAGTTCAAACTTTAAAAAAATATGTTGTGCAGATGTACAAGCCCCTCTTGCACAGAAAGTTTGGGTTAGATATCTCTTGTAGTTTCTTCAGAACACACAAATTATCTGAAAATGCTTTTGAAGCAATAGACACAAAAACAGCTATAAATCCAAAACCTAATATGATAGACTCAAACTTTGAACTATGTATTGTGTAGATTTACAGGTCCTACTTGCCCAGCAAAAAGGGTTTGAATAGCTCTTGCACTTTTTTTCGAAACGCACACAACTGTTCATGGGCTGAAAAGGCTTTTGGAGCAATAAAAACTTAAAAACTGCTATAACTCAAAAATGCAATAAGATAAGTTCAAACTTTAAAAGACATGTTGTGCAGATGTACAAGCCCCTCTTGCACAGAAAGTTTGGGTTAGATATCTCTTGTAGTTTCTTCAGAACACACAAATTATCTGAAAATGTTTTTGAAGCAATAGACACAAAAACAGCTATAAATCCAAAACCTAATATGATAGACTCAAACTTTTAATTATGTATTGTGTAGATTTACAGGTCCTACTTGCCTAGCAAAAAGGGTTTGAATAGCTCTTTCACTTTTTTTCGAAACGCACACAACTGTTCATGGGCTGAAAAGGCTTTTGGAGCAATGAAAAACTTAAAACTGCCATAACTCAAAAATGCAATAAGATAAGTTCAAACTTTAAAAGACATGTTGTGCAGATGTACAAGCCCCTCTTGCACAGAAAGTTTGGGTTAGATATCTCTTGTAGTTTCTTCAGAACACACAAATTATCTGAAAATGCTTTTGAAGCAATAGACACAAAAACAGCTATAAATCCAAAACCTAATATGATAGACTCAAACTTTAAACTATATATTGTGTAGATTTACAGGTCCTACTTGCCCAGCAAAAAGGGTTTGAATAGCTCTTGCACTTTTTTCGAAACTCACAAACAACTGTTCATGGGCTGAAAAGGCTTTTGGAGCAATAAAAACGTTAAAACTGCTATAACTCAAAAATGCAATAAGATAAGTTCAAACTTTAAAAGACATGTTGTGCAGATGTACAAGCCCCTCTTGCACAGAAAGTTTGGGTTAGATATCTCTTGTAGTTTCTTCAGAACACACAAATGATCTAAAAATGCTTTTGAAGCAATAGACACAAAAACAGCTATAAATCCAAAACCTAATATGATAGACTCCAACTTTAAACTATATATTGTGTAGATTTACAGGTCCTACTTGCCCAGCAAAAAGGGTTCGAATAGCTTTTGCACTTTTTTCGAAAACTCACAAACAACTGTTCATGGGCTGAAAAGGCTTTTGGAGCAATAAAAACTTAAAAACTGCTATAACTCAAAAATGCAATAAGATAAGTTCAAACTTTAAAAAATATGTTGTGCAGATGTACAAGCCCCTCTTGCACAGAAAGTTTGGGTTAGATATCTCTTGTAGTTTCTTCAGAACACACAAATTATCTGAAAATGCTTTTGAAGCAATAGACACAAAAACAGCTATAAATCCAAAACCTAATATGATAGACTCAAACTTTGAACTATGTATTGTGTAGATTTACAGGTCCTACTTGCCCAGCAAAAAGGGTTTGAATAGCTCTTGCACTTTTTTTCGAAACGCACACAACTGTTCATGGGCTGAAAAGGCTTTTGGAGCAATAAAAACTTAAAAACTGCTATAACTCAAAAATGCAATAAGATAAGTTCAAACTTTAAAAGACATGTTGTGCAGATGTACAAGCCCCTCTTGCACAGAAAGTTTGGGTTAGATATCTCTTGTAGTTTCTTCAGAACACACAAATGATCTAAAAATGCTTTTGAAGCAATAGACACAAAAACAGCTATAAATCCAAAACCTAATATGATAGACTCCAACTTTGAACTATATATTGTGTAGATTTACAGGTCCTACTTGCCCAGCAAAAAGGGTTCGAATAGCTTTTGCACTTTTTTCGAAAACTCACAAACAACTGTTCATGGGCTGAAAAGGCTTTTGGAGCAATAAAAACGTTAAAACTGTTATAACTCAAAAATGCAATAAGATAAGTTCAAACTTTAAAAAATATGTTGTGCAGATGTACAAGCCCCTCTTGCACAGAAAGTTTGGGTTAGATATCTCTTGTAGTTTCTTCAGAACACACAAATTATCTGAAAATGCTTTTGAAGCAATAGACACAAAAACAGCTATAAATCCAAAACCTAATATGATAGACTAAAACTTTGAACTATGTATTGTGTAGATTTACAGGTCCTACTTGCCCAGCAAAAAGGGTTTGAATAGCTCTTGCACTTTTTTTCGAAACGCACACAACTGTTCATGGGCTGAAAAGGCTTTTGGAGCAATAAAAACTTAAAAACTGCTATAACTCAAAAATGCAATAAGATAAGTTCAAACTTTAAAAGACATGTTGTGCAGATGTACAAGCCCCTCTTGCACAGAAAGTTTGGGTTAGATATCTCTTGTAGTTTCTTCAGAACACACAAATGATCTAAAAATGCTTTTGAAGCAATAGACACAAAAACAGCTATAAATCCAAAACCTAATATGATAGACTCCAACTTTGAACTATATATTGTGTAGATTTACAGGTCCTACTTGCCCAGCAAAAAGGGTTCGAATAGCTTTTGCACTTTTTTTGAAAACTCACAAACAACTGTTCATGGGCTGAAAAGGCTTTTGGAGCAATAAAAACGTAAAAACTGCTATAACTCAAAAATTCAATAAGATAAGTTCAAACTTTAAAAGACATGTTGTGCAGATGTACAAGCCCCTCTTGCACAGAAAGTTTGGGTTAGATATCTCTTGTAGTTTCTTCAGAACACACAAATTATCTGAAAATGCTTTTGAAGCAATAGACACAAAAACAGCTATAAATCCAAAACCTAATATGATAGACTCAAACTTTAAACTATATATTGTGTAGATTTACAGGTCCTACTTGCCCAGCAAAAAAGGTTTGAATAGCTCTTGCACTTTTTTCGAAACTCACAAACAACTGTTCATGGGCTGAAAAGGCTTTTGGAGCAATAAAAACGTTAAAACTGTTATAACTCAAAAATGCAATAAGATAAGTTCAAACTTTAAAAGACATGTTGTGCAGATGTACAAGCCCCTCTTGCACAGAAAGTTTGGGTTAGATAACTCTTGTAGTTTCTTCAGAACACACAAATTATCTGAAAATGCTTTTGAAGCAATAGACACAAAAACAGCTATAAATCCAAAACCTAATATGATAGACTCAAACTTTAAACTATATATTGTGTAGATTTACAGGTCCTACTTGCCCAGCAAAAAGGGTTTGAATAGCTCTTGCACTTTTTTCGAAACTCACAAACAACTGTTCATGGGCTGAAAAGGCTTTTGGAGCAATAAAAACGTTAAAACTGCTATAACTCAAAAATGCAATAAGATAAGTTCAAACTTTAAAAGACATGTTGTGCAGATGTACAAGCCCCTCTTGCACAGAAAGTTTGGGTTAGATATCTCTTGTAGTTTCTTCAGAACACACAAATTATCTGAAAATGCTTTTGAAGCAATAGACACAAAAACAGCTATAAATCCAAAACCTAATATGATAGACTCAAACTTTAAACTATGTATTGTGTAGATTTACAGGTCCTACTTGCCCTGCAAAAAGGGTTTGAATAGCTCTTGCACTTTTTTCGAAACTCACAAACAACTGTTCATGGGCTGAAAAGGCTTTTGGAGCAATAAAAACGTTAAAACTGTTATAACTCAAAAATGCAATAAGATAAGTTCAAACTTTAAAAAATATGTTGTGCAGATGTACAAGCCCCTCTTGCACAGAAAGTTTGGGTTAGATATCTCTTGTAGTTTCTTCAGAACACACAAATTATCTGAAAATGCTTTTGAAGCAATAGACACAAAAACAGCTATAAATCCAAAACCTAATATGATAGACTAAAACTTTGAACTATGTATTGTGTAGATTTACAGGTCCTACTTGCCCAGCAAAAAGGGTTTGAATAGCTCTTGCACTTTTTTTCGAAACGCACACAACTGTTCATGGGCTGAAAAGGCTTTTGGAGCAATAAAAACTTAAAAACTGCTATAACTCAAAAATGCAATAAGATAAGTTCAAACTTTAAAAGACATGTTGTGCAGATGTACAAGCCCCTCTTGCACAGAAAGTTTGGGTTAGATATCTCTTGTAGTTTCTTCAGAACACACAAATGATCTAAAAATGCTTTTGAAGCAATAGACACAAAAACAGCTATAAATCCAAAACCTAATATGATAGACTCCAACTTTGAACTATATATTGTGTAGATTTACAGGTCCTACTTGCCCAGCAAAAAGGGTTCGAATAGCTTTTGCACTTTTTTTGAAAACTCACAAACAACTGTTCATGGGCTGAAAAGGCTTTTGGAGCAATAAAAACGTAAAAACTGCTATAACTCAAAAATTCAATAAGATAAGTTCAAACTTTAAAAGACATGTTGTGCAGATGTACAAGCCCCTCTTGCACAGAAAGTTTGGGTTAGATATCTCTTGTAGTTTCTTCAGAACACACAAATTATCTGAAAATGCTTTTGAAGCAATAGACACAAAAACAGCTATAAATCCAAAACCTAATATGATAGACTCAAACTTTAAACTATATATTGTGTAGATTTACAGGTCCTACTTGCCCAGCAAAAAAGGTTTGAATAGCTCTTGCACTTTTTTCGAAACTCACAAACAACTGTTCATGGGCTGAAAAGGCTTTTGGAGCAATAAAAACGTTAAAACTGTTATAACTCAAAAATGCAATAAGATAAGTTCAAACTTTAAAAGACATGTTGTGCAGATGTACAAGCCCCTCTTGCACAGAAAGTTTGGGTTAGATATCTCTTGTAGTTTCTTCAGAACACACAAATTATCTGAAAATGCTTTTGAAGCAATAGACACAAAAACAGCTATAAATCCAAAACCTAATATGATAGACTCAAACTTTAAACTATATATTGTGTAGATTTACAGGTCCTACTTGCCCAGCAAAAAGGGTTTGAATAGCTCTTGCACTTTTTTCGAAACTCACAAACAACTGTTCATGGGCTGAAAAGGCTTTTGGAGCAATAAAAACTTAAAAACTGCTATAACTCAAAAATGCAATAAGATAAGTTCAAACTTTAAAAGACATGTTGTGCAGATGTACAAGCCCCTCTTGCACAGAAAGTTTGGGTTAGATATCTCTTGTAGTTTCTTGAGAACACACAAATTATCTGAAAATGCTTTTGAAGCAATAGACACAAAAACAGCTATAAATCCAAAACCTAATATGATAGACTCAAACTTTAAACTATATATTGTGTAGATTTACAGGTCCTACTTGCCCAGCAAAAAGGGTTTGAATAGCTCTTGCACTTTTTTCGAAACTCACAAACAACTGTTCATGGGCTGAAAAGGCTTTTGGAGCAATAAAAACGTTAAAACTGCTATAACTCAAAAATGCAATAAGATAAGTTCAAACTTTAAAAAATATGTTGTGCAGATGTACAAGCCCCTCTTGCACAGAAAGTTTGGGTTAGATATCTCTTGTAGTTTCTTCAGAACACACAAATTATCTGAAAATGCTTTTGAAGCAATAGACACAAAAACAGCTATAAATCAAAAACCTAATATGATAGACTCAAACTTTAAACTATGTATTGTGTAGATTTACAGGTCCTACTTGCCCAGCAAAAAGGGTTTGAATAGCTCTTGCTCTTTTTTCGAAACGCACACAACTGTTCATGGGCTGAAAAGGCTTTTGGAGCAATAAAAACGTAAAAACTGCTATAACTCAAAAATTCAATAAGATAAGTTCAAACTTTAAAAGACATGTTGTGCAGATGTACAAGCCCCTCTTGCACAGAAAGTTTGGGTTAGATATCTCTTGTAGTTTCTTCAGAACACACAAAATATCTGAAAATGTTTTTGAAGCAATAGACACAAAAACAGCTATAAATCCAAAACCTAATATGATAGACTCAAACTTTAAACTATGTATTGTGTAGATTTACAGGTCCTACTTGCCTAGCAAAAAGGGTTTGAATAGCTCTTTCACTTTTTTTCGAAACGCACACAACTGTTCATGGGCTGAAAAGGCTTTTGGAGCAATAAAAACTTAAAAACTGCTATAACTCAAAAATGCAATAAGATAAGTTCAAACTTTAAAAAATATGTTGTGCAGATGTACAAGCCCCTCTTGCACAGAAAGTTTGGGTTAGATATCTCTTGTAGTTTCTTCAGAACACACAAATTATCTGAAAATGCTTTTGAAGCAATAGACACAAAAACAGCTATAAATCAAAAACCTAATATGATAGACTCAAACTTTAAACTATGTATTGTGTAGATTTACAGGTCCTACTTGCCCAGCAAAAAGGGTTTGAATAGCTCTTGCACTTTTTTTCGAAACGCACACAACTGTTCATGGGCTGAAAAGGCTTTTGGAGCAATAAAAACTTAAAAACTGCTATAACTCAAAAATGCAATAAGATAAGTTCAAACTTTAAAAGACATGTTCTGCAGATGTACAAGCCCCTCTTGCACAGAAAGTTTGGGTTAGATATCTCTTGTAGTTTCTTCAGAACACACAAATTATCTGAAAATGCTTTTGAAGCAATAGACACAAAAACAGCTATAAATCCAAAACCTAATATGATAGACTCAAACTTTAAACTATGTATTGTGTAGATTTACAGGTCCTACTTGCCCTGCAAAAAGGGTTTGAATAGCTCTTGCACTTTTTTCGAAACGCACACAACTGTTCATGGGCTGAAAAGGCTTTTGGAGCAATAAAAACGTAAAAACTGCTATAACTCAAAAATTCAATAAGATAAGTTCAAACTTTAAAAAAATATGTTGTGCAGATGTACAAGCCCCTCTTGCACAGAAAGTTTGGGTTAGATATCTCTTGTAGTTTCTTCAGAACACACAAATTATCTGAAAATGCTTTTGAAGCAATAGACACAAAAACAGCTATAAATCCAAAACCTAATATGATAGACTCAAACTTTGAACTATGTATTGTGTAGATTTACAGGTCCTACTTGCCCAGCAAAAAGGGTTTGAATAGCTCTTGCACTTTTTTTCGAAACGCACACAACTGTTCATGGGCTGAAAAGGCTTTTGGAGCAATAAAAACTTAAAAACTGCTATAACTCAAAAATGCAATAAGATAAGTTCAAACTTTAAAAGACATGTTGTGCAGATGTACAAGCCCCTCTTGCACAGAAAGTTTGGGTTAGATATCTCTTGTAGTTTCTTCAGAACACACAAAATATCTGAAAATGTTTTTGAAGCAATAGACACAAAAACAGCTATAAATCCAAAACCTAATATGATAGACTCAAACTTTAAACTATGTATTGTGTAGATTTACAGGTCCTACTTGCCTAGCAAAAAGGGTTTGAATAGCTCTTTCACTTTTTTTCGAAACGCACACAACTGTTCATGGGCTGAAAAGGCTTTTGGAGCAATAAAAACTTAAAAACTGCTATAACTCAAAAATGCAATAAGATAAGTTCAAACTTTAAAAAATATGTTGTGCAGATGTACAAGCCCCTCTTGCACAGAAAGTTTGGGTTAGATATCTCTTGTAGTTTCTTCAGAACACACAAATTATCTGAAAATGCTTTTGAAGCAATAGACACAAAAACAGCTATAAATCAAAAACCTAATATGATAGACTCAAACTTTAAACTATGTATTGTGTAGATTTACAGGTCCTACTTGCCCAGCAAAAAGGGTTTGAATAGCTCTTGCACTTTTTTTCGAAACGCACACAACTGTTCATGGGCTGAAAAGGCTTTTGGAGCAATAAAAACTTAAAAACTGCTATAACTCAAAAATGCAATAAGATAAGTTCAAACTTTAAAAGACATGTTCTGCAGATGTACAAGCCCCTCTTGCACAGAAAGTTTGGGTTAGATATCTCTTGTAGTTTCTTCAGAACACACAAATTATCTGAAAATGCTTTTGAAGCAATAGACACAAAAACAGCTATAAATCCAAAACCTAATATGATAGACTCAAACTTTAAACTATGTATTGTGTAGATTTACAGGTCCTACTTGCCCTGCAAAAAGGGTTTGAATAGCTCTTGCACTTTTTTCGAAACGCACACAACTGTTCATGGGCTGAAAAGGCTTTTGGAGCAATAAAAACGTAAAAACTGCTATAACTCAAAAATTCAATAAGATAAGTTCAAACTTTAAAAAAATATGTTGTGCAGATGTACAAGCCCCTCTTGCACAGAAAGTTTGGGTTAGATATCTCTTGTAGTTTCTTCAGAACACACAAATTATCTGAAAATGCTTTTGAAGCAATAGACACAAAAACAGCTATAAATCCAAAACCTAATATGATAGACTCAAACTTTGAACTATGTATTGTGTAGATTTACAGGTCCTACTTGCCCAGCAAAAAGGGTTTGAATAGCTCTTGCACTTTTTTTCGAAACGCACACAACTGTTCATGGGCTGAAAAGGCTTTTGGAGCAATAAAAACTTAAAAACTGCTATAACTCAAAAATGCAATAAGATAAGTTCAAACTTTAAAAGACATGTTGTGCAGATGTACAAGCCCCTCTTGCACAGAAAGTTTGGGTTAGATATCTCTTGTAGTTTCTTCAGAACACACAAATTATCTGAAAATGTTTTTGAAGCAATAGACACAAAAACAGCTATAAATCCAAAACCTAATATGATAGACTCAAACTTTTAATTATGTATTGTGTAGATTTACAGGTCCTACTTGCCTAGCAAAAAGGGTTTGAATAGCTCTTTCACTTTTTTTCGAAACGCACACAACTGTTCATGGGCTGAAAAGGCTTTTGGAGCAATGAAAAACTTAAAACTGCCATAACTCAAAAATGCAATAAGATAAGTTCAAACTTTAAAAGACATGTTGTGCAGATGTACAAGCCCCTCTTGCACAGAAAGTTTGGGTTAGATATCTCTTGTAGTTTCTTCAGAACACACAAATTATCTGAAAATGCTTTTGAAGCAATAGACACAAAAACAGCTATAAATCCAAAACCTAATATGATAGACTCAAACTTTAAACTATATATTGTGTAGATTTACAGGTCCTACTTGCCCAGCAAAAAGGGTTTGAATAGCTCTTGCACTTTTTTCGAAACTCACAAACAACTGTTCATGGGCTGAAAAGGCTTTTGGAGCAATAAAAACGTTAAAACTGCTATAACTCAAAAATGCAATAAGATAAGTTCAAACTTTAAAAGACATGTTGTGCAGATGTACAAGCCCCTCTTGCACAGAAAGTTTGGGTTAGATATCTCTTGTAGTTTCTTCAGAACACACAAATGATCTAAAAATGCTTTTGAAGCAATAGACACAAAAACAGCTATAAATCCAAAACCTAATATGATAGACTCCAACTTTAAACTATATATTGTGTAGATTTACAGGTCCTACTTGCCCAGCAAAAAGGGTTCGAATAGCTTTTGCACTTTTTTCGAAAACTCACAAACAACTGTTCATGGGCTGAAAAGGCTTTTGGAGCAATAAAAACTTAAAAACTGCTATAACTCAAAAATGCAATAAGATAAGTTCAAACTTTAAAAAATATGTTGTGCAGATGTACAAGCCCCTCTTGCACAGAAAGTTTGGGTTAGATATCTCTTGTAGTTTCTTCAGAACACACAAATTATCTGAAAATGCTTTTGAAGCAATAGACACAAAAACAGCTATAAATCAAAAACCTAATATGATAGACTCAAACTTTGAACTATGTATTGTGTAGATTTACAGGTCCTACTTGCCCAGCAAAAAGGGTTTGAATAGCTCTTGCACTTTTTTTCGAAACGCACACAACTGTTCATGGGCTGAAAAGGCTTTTGGAGCAATAAAAACTTAAAAACTGCTATAACTCAAAAATGCAATAAGATAAGTTCAAACTTTAAAAGACATGTTGTGCAGATGTACAAGCCCCTCTTGCACAGAAAGTTTGGGTTAGATATCTCTTGTAGTTTCTTCAGAACACACAAATGATCTAAAAATGCTTTTGAAGCAATAGACACAAAAACAGCTATAAATCCAAAACCTAATATGATAGACTCCAACTTTGAACTATATATTGTGTAGATTTACAGGTCCTACTTGCCCAGCAAAAAGGGTTCGAATAGCTTTTGCACTTTTTTCGAAAACTCACAAACAACTGTTCATGGGCTGAAAAGGCTTTTGGAGCAATAAAAACGTTAAAACTGTTATAACTCAAAAATGCAATAAGATAAGTTCAAACTTTAAAAAATATGTTGTGCAGATGTACAAGCCCCTCTTGCACAGAAAGTTTGGGTTAGATATCTCTTGTAGTTTCTTCAGAACACACAAATTATCTGAAAATGCTTTTGAAGCAATAGACACAAAAACAGCTATAAATCCAAAACCTAATATGATAGACTAAAACTTTGAACTATGTATTGTGTAGATTTACAGGTCCTACTTGCCCAGCAAAAAGGGTTTGAATAGCTCTTGCACTTTTTTTCGAAACGCACACAACTGTTCATGGGCTGAAAAGGCTTTTGGAGCAATAAAAACTTAAAAACTGCTATAACTCAAAAATGCAATAAGATAAGTTCAAACTTTAAAAGACATGTTGTGCAGATGTACAAGCCCCTCTTGCACAGAAAGTTTGGGTTAGATATCTCTTGTAGTTTCTTCAGAACACACAAATGATCTAAAAATGCTTTTGAAGCAATAGACACAAAAACAGCTATAAATCCAAAACCTAATATGATAGACTCCAACTTTGAACTATATATTGTGTAGATTTACAGGTCCTACTTGCCCAGCAAAAAGGGTTCGAATAGCTTTTGCACTTTTTTTGAAAACTCACAAACAACTGTTCATGGGCTGAAAAGGCTTTTGGAGCAATAAAAACGTAAAAACTGCTATAACTCAAAAATTCAATAAGATAAGTTCAAACTTTAAAAGACATGTTGTGCAGATGTACAAGCCCCTCTTGCACAGAAAGTTTGGGTTAGATATCTCTTGTAGTTTCTTCAGAACACACAAATTATCTGAAAATGCTTTTGAAGCAATAGACACAAAAACAGCTATAAATCCAAAACCTAATATGATAGACTCAAACTTTAAACTATATATTGTGTAGATTTACAGGTCCTACTTGCCCAGCAAAAAAGGTTTGAATAGCTCTTGCACTTTTTTCGAAACTCACAAACAACTGTTCATGGGCTGAAAAGGCTTTTGGAGCAATAAAAACGTTAAAACTGTTATAACTCAAAAATGCAATAAGATAAGTTCAAACTTTAAAAGACATGTTGTGCAGATGTACAAGCCCCTCTTGCACAGAAAGTTTGGGTTAGATATCTCTTGTAGTTTCTTCAGAACACACAAATTATCTGAAAATGCTTTTGAAGCAATAGACACAAAAACAGCTATAAATCCAAAACCTAATATGATAGACTCCAACTTTAAACTATATATTGTGTAGATTTACAGGTCCTACTTGCCCAGCAAAAAGGGTTCGAATAGCTTTTGCACTTTTTTCGAAAACTCACAAACAACTGTTCATGGGCTGAAAAGGCTTTTGGAGCAATAAAAACTTAAAAACTGCTATAACTCAAAAATGCAATAAGATAAGTTCAAACTTTAAAAAATATGTTGTGCAGATGTACAAGCCCCTCTTGCACAGAAAGTTTGGGTTAGATATCTCTTGTAGTTTCTTCAGAACACACAAATTATCTGAAAATGCTTTTGAAGCAATAGACACAAAAACAGCTATAAATCAAAAACCTAATATGATAGACTCAAACTTTGAACTATGTATTGTGTAGATTTACAGGTCCTACTTGCCCAGCAAAAAGGGTTTGAATAGCTCTTGCACTTTTTTTCGAAACGCACACAACTGTTCATGGGCTGAAAAGGCTTTTGGAGCAATAAAAACTTAAAAACTGCTATAACTCAAAAATGCAATAAGATAAGTTCAAACTTTAAAAGACATGTTGTGCAGATGTACAAGCCCCTCTTGCACAGAAAGTTTGGGTTAGATATCTCTTGTAGTTTCTTCAGAACACACAAATGATCTAAAAATGCTTTTGAAGCAATAGACACAAAAACAGCTATAAATCCAAAACCTAATATGATAGACTCCAACTTTGAACTATATATTGTGTAGATTTACAGGTCCTACTTGCCCAGCAAAAAGGGTTCGAATAGCTTTTGCACTTTTTTCGAAAACTCACAAACAACTGTTCATGGGCTGAAAAGGCTTTTGGAGCAATAAAAACGTTAAAACTGTTATAACTCAAAAATGCAATAAGATAAGTTCAAACTTTAAAAAATATGTTGTGCAGATGTACAAGCCCCTCTTGCACAGAAAGTTTGGGTTAGATATCTCTTGTAGTTTCTTCAGAACACACAAATTATCTGAAAATGCTTTTGAAGCAATAGACACAAAAACAGCTATAAATCCAAAACCTAATATGATAGACTAAAACTTTGAACTATGTATTGTGTAGATTTACAGGTCCTACTTGCCCAGCAAAAAGGGTTTGAATAGCTCTTGCACTTTTTTTCGAAACGCACACAACTGTTCATGGGCTGAAAAGGCTTTTGGAGCAATAAAAACTTAAAAACTGCTATAACTCAAAAATGCAATAAGATAAGTTCAAACTTTAAAAGACATGTTGTGCAGATGTACAAGCCCCTCTTGCACAGAAAGTTTGGGTTAGATATCTCTTGTAGTTTCTTCAGAACACACAAATGATCTAAAAATGCTTTTGAAGCAATAGACACAAAAACAGCTATAAATCCAAAACCTAATATGATAGACTCCAACTTTGAACTATATATTGTGTAGATTTACAGGTCCTACTTGCCCAGCAAAAAGGGTTCGAATAGCTTTTGCACTTTTTTTGAAAACTCACAAACAACTGTTCATGGGCTGAAAAGGCTTTTGGAGCAATAAAAACGTAAAAACTGCTATAACTCAAAAATTCAATAAGATAAGTTCAAACTTTAAAAGACATGTTGTGCAGATGTACAAGCCCCTCTTGCACAGAAAGTTTGGGTTAGATATCTCTTGTAGTTTCTTCAGAACACACAAATTATCTGAAAATGCTTTTGAAGCAATAGACACAAAAACAGCTATAAATCCAAAACCTAATATGATAGACTCAAACTTTAAACTATATATTGTGTAGATTTACAGGTCCTACTTGCCCAGCAAAAAAGGTTTGAATAGCTCTTGCACTTTTTTCGAAACTCACAAACAACTGTTCATGGGCTGAAAAGGCTTTTGGAGCAATAAAAACGTTAAAACTGTTATAACTCAAAAATGCAATAAGATAAGTTCAAACTTTAAAAGACATGTTGTGCAGATGTACAAGCCCCTCTTGCACAGAAAGTTTGGGTTAGATATCTCTTGTAGTTTCTTCAGAACACACAAATTATCTGAAAATGCTTTTGAAGCAATAGACACAAAAACAGCTATAAATCCAAAACCTAATATGATAGACTCAAACTTTAAACTATATATTGTGTAGATTTACAGGTCCTACTTGCCCAGCAAAAAGGGTTTGAATAGCTCTTGCACTTTTTTCGAAACTCACAAACAACTGTTCATGGGCTGAAAAGGCTTTTGGAGCAATAAAAACGTTAAAACTGTTATAACTCAAAAATGCAATAAGATAAGTTCAAACTTTAAAAAATATGTTGTGCAGATGTACAAGCCCCTCTTGCACAGAAAGTTTGGGTTAGATATCTCTTGTAGTTTCTTCAGAACACACAAATTATCTGAAAATGCTTTTGAAGCAATAGACACAAAAACAGCTATAAATCCAAAACCTAATATGATAGACTAAAACTTTGAACTATGTATTGTGTAGATTTACAGGTCCTACTTGCCCAGCAAAAAGGGTTTGAATAGCTCTTGCACTTTTTTTCGAAACGCACACAACTGTTCATGGGCTGAAAAGGCTTTTGGAGCAATAAAAACTTAAAAACTGCTATAACTCAAAAATGCAATAAGATAAGTTCAAACTTTAAAAGACATGTTGTGCAGATGTACAAGCC
This sequence comes from Eucyclogobius newberryi, assembly GCF_026437365.1. Classification (NCBI taxonomy): domain Eukaryota; kingdom Metazoa; phylum Chordata; class Actinopteri; order Gobiiformes; family Gobiidae; genus Eucyclogobius; species Eucyclogobius newberryi. The sequence goes on from NW_027316532.1 coordinate 14,529,474, forward strand.
CCTCTTGCACAGAAAGTTTGGGTTAGATATCTCTTGTAGTTTCTTCAGAACACACAAATGATCTAAAAATGCTTTTGAAGCAATAGACACAAAAACAGCTATAAATCCAAAACCTAATATGATAGACTCCAACTTTGAACTATATATTGTGTAGATTTACAGGTCCTACTTGCCCAGCAAAAAGGGTTCGAATAGCTTTTGCACTTTTTTTGAAAACTCACAAACAACTGTTCATGGGCTGAAAAGGCTTTTGGAGCAATAAAAACGTAAAAACTGCTATAACTCAAAAATTCAATAAGATAAGTTCAAACTTTAAAAGACATGTTGTGCAGATGTACAAGCCCCTCTTGCACAGAAAGTTTGGGTTAGATATCTCTTGTAGTTTCTTCAGAACACACAAATTATCTGAAAATGCTTTTGAAGCAATAGACACAAAAACAGCTATAAATCCAAAACCTAATATGATAGACTCAAACTTTAAACTATATATTGTGTAGATTTACAGGTCCTACTTGCCCAGCAAAAAAGGTTTGAATAGCTCTTGCACTTTTTTCGAAACTCACAAACAACTGTTCATGGGCTGAAAAGGCTTTTGGAGCAATAAAAACGTTAAAACTGTTATAACTCAAAAATGCAATAAGATAAGTTCAAACTTTAAAAGACATGTTGTGCAGATGTACAAGCCCCTCTTGCACAGAAAGTTTGGGTTAGATATCTCTTGTAGTTTCTTCAGAACACACAAATTATCTGAAAATGCTTTTGAAGCAATAGACACAAAAACAGCTATAAATCCAAAACCTAATATGATAGACTCAAACTTTAAACTATATATTGTGTAGATTTACAGGTCCTACTTGCCCAGCAAAAAAGGTTTGAATAGCTCTTGCACTTTTTTCGAAACTCACAAACAACTGTTCATGGGCTGAAAAGGCTTTTGGAGCAATAAAAACTTAAAAACTGCTATAACTCAAAAATGCAATAAGATAAGTTCAAACTTTAAAAAATATGTTGTGCAGATGTACAAGCCCCTCTTGCACAGAAAGTTTGGGTTAGATATCTCTTGTAGTTTCTTCAGAACACACAAATTATCTGAAAATGCTTTTGAAGCAATAGACACAAAAACAGCTATAAATCCAAAACCTAATATGATAGACTAAAACTTTGAACTATGTATTGTGTAGATTTACAGGTCCTACTTGCCCAGCAAAAAGGGTTTGAATAGCTCTTGCACTTTTTTTCGAAACGCACACAACTGTTCATGGGCTGAAAAGGCTTTTGGAGCAATAAAAACTTAAAAACTGCTATAACTCAAAAATGCAATAAGATAAGTTCAAACTTTAAAAGACATGTTGTGCAGATGTACAAGCCCCTCTTGCACAGAAAGTTTGGGTTAGATATCTCTTGTAGTTTCTTCAGAACACACAAATGATCTAAAAATGCTTTTGAAGCAATAGACACAAAAACAGCTATAAATCCAAAACCTAATATGATAGACTCCAACTTTGAACTATATATTGTGTAGATTTACAGGTCCTACTTGCCCAGCAAAAAGGGTTCGAATAGCTTTTGCACTTTTTTTGAAAACTCACAAACAACTGTTCATGGGCTGAAAAGGCTTTTGGAGCAATAAAAACGTAAAACCTGCTATAACTCAAAAATTCAATAAGATAAGTTCAAACTTTAAAAGACATGTTGTGCAGATGTACAAGCCCCTCTTGCACAGAAAGTTTGGGTTAGATATCTCTTGTAGTTTCTTCAGAACACACAAATTATCTGAAAATGCTTTTGAAGCAATAGACACAAAAACAGCTATAAATCCAAAACCTAATATGATAGACTCAAACTTTAAACTATATATTGTGTAGATTTACAGGTCCTACTTGCCCAGCAAAAAAGGTTTGAATAGCTCTTGCACTTTTTTCGAAACTCACAAACAACTGTTCATGGGCTGAAAAGGCTTTTGGAGCAATAAAAACGTTAAAACTGTTATAACTCAAAAATGCAATAAGATAAGTTCAAACTTTAAAAAACATGTTGTGCAGATGTACAAGCCCCTCTTGCACAGAAAGTTTGGGTTAGATATCTCTTGTAGTTTCTTCAGAACACACAAATTATCTGAAAATGCTTTTGAAGCAATAGACACAAAAACAGCTATAAATCCAAAACCTAATATGATAGACTCAAACTTTAAACTATATATTGTGTAGATTTACAGGTCCTACTTGCCCAGCAAAAAGGGTTTGAATAGCTCTTGCACTTTTTTCGAAACTCACAAACAACTGTTCATGGGCTGAAAAGGCTTTTGGAGCAATAAAAACTTAAAAACTGCTATAACTCAAAAATGCAATAAGATAAGTTCAAACTTTAAAAGACATGTTGTGCAGATGTACAAGCCCCTCTTGCACAGAAAGTTTGGGTTAGATATCTCTTGTAGTTTCTTCAGAACACACAAATTATCTGAAAATGCTTTTGAAGCAATAGACACAAAAACAGCTATAAATCCAAAACCTAATATGATAGACTCAAACTTTAAACTATGTATTGTGTAGATTTACAGGTCCTACTTGCCCAGCAAAAAGGGTTTTAATAGCTCTTGCACTTTTTTCGAAACTCACAAACAACTGTTCATGGGCTGAAAAGGCTTTTGGAGCAATAAAAACGTTAAAACTGTTATAACTCAAAAATGCAATAAGATAAGTTCAAACTTTAAAAGACATGTTGTGCAGATGTACAAGCCCCTCTTGCACAGAAAGTTTGGGTTAGATATCTCTTGTAGTTTCTTCAGAACACACAAATTATCTGAAAATGCTTTTGAAGCAATAGACACAAAAACAGCTATAAATCCAAAACCTAATATGATAGACTCAAACTTTAAACTATATATTGTGTAGATTTACAGGTCCTACTTGCCCAGCAAAAAGGGTTTGAATAGCTCTTGCACTTTTTTCGAAACTCACAAACAACTGTTCATGGGCTGAAAAGGCTTTTGGAGCAATAAAAACGTTAAAACTGCTATAACTCAAAAATGCAATAAGATAAGTTCAAACTTTAAAAAATATGTTGTGCAGATGTACAAGCCCCTCTTGCACAGAAAGTTTGGGTTAGATATCTCTTGTAGTTTCTTCAGAACACACAAATTATCTGAAAATGCTTTTGAAGCAATAGACACAAAAACAGCTATAAATCAAAAACCTAATATGATAGACTCAAACTTTAAACTATGTATTGTGTAGATTTACAGGTCCTACTTGCCCAGCAAAAAGGGTTTGAATAGCTCTTGCTCTTTTTTCGAAACGCACACAACTGTTCATGGGCTGAAAAGGCTTTTGGAGCAATAAAAACGTAAAAACTGCTATAACTCAAAAATTCAATAAGATAAGTTCAAACTTTAAAAGACATGTTGTGCAGATGTACAAGCCCCTCTTGCACAGAAAGTTTGGGTTAGATATCTCTTGTAGTTTCTTCAGAACACACAAAATATCTGAAAATGTTTTTGAAGCAATAGACACAAAAACAGCTATAAATCCAAAACCTAATATGATAGACTCAAACTTTAAACTATGTATTGTGTAGATTTACAGGTCCTACTTGCCTAGCAAAAAGGGTTTGAATAGCTCTTTCACTTTTTTTCGAAACGCACACAACTGTTCATGGGCTGAAAAGGCTTTTGGAGCAATAAAAACTTAAAAACTGCTATAACTCAAAAATGCAATAAGATAAGTTCAAACTTTAAAAAATATGTTGTGCAGATGTACAAGCCCCTCTTGCACAGAAAGTTTGGGTTAGATATCTCTTGTAGTTTCTTCAGAACACACAAATTATCTGAAAATGCTTTTGAAGCAATAGACACAAAAACAGCTATAAATCCAAAACCTAATATGATAGACTCAAACTTTAAACTATTTATTGTGTAGATTTACAGGTCCTACTTGCCTAGCAAAAAGGGTTTGAATAGCTCTTTCACTTTTTTTCGAAACGCACACAACTGTTCATGGGCTGAAAAGGCTTTTGGAGCAATAAAAACTTAAAACTGCCATAACTCAAAAATGCAATAAGATAAGTTCAAACTTTAAAAGACATGTTGTGCAGATGTACAAGCCCCTCTTGCACAGAAAGTTTGGGTTAGATATCTCTTGTAGTTTCTTCAGAACACACAAATTATCTGAAAATGCTTTTGAAGCAATAGACACAAAAACAGCTATAAATCCAAAACCTAATATGATAGACTCCAACTTTAAACTATATATTGTGTAGATTTACAGGTCCTACTTGCCCAGCAAAAAGGGTTCGAATAGCTTTTGCACTTTTTTCGAAAACTCACAAACAACTGTTCATGGGCTGAAAAGGCTTTTGGAGCAATAAAAACTTAAAAACTGCTATAACTCAAAAATGCAATAAGATAAGTTCAAACTTTAAAAAATATGTTGTGCAGATGTACAAGCCCCTCTTGCACAGAAAGTTTGGGTTAGATATCTCTTGTAGTTTCTTCAGAACACACAAATTATCTGAAAATGCTTTTGAAGCAATAGACACAAAAACAGCTATAAATCAAAAACCTAATATGATAGACTCAAACTTTGAACTATGTATTGTGTAGATTTACAGGTCCTACTTGCCCAGCAAAAAGGGTTTGAATAGCTCTTGCACTTTTTTTCGAAACGCACACAACTGTTCATGGGCTGAAAAGGCTTTTGGAGCAATAAAAACTTAAAAACTGCTATAACTCAAAAATGCAATAAGATAAGTTCAAACTTTAAAAGACATGTTGTGCAGATGTACAAGCCCCTCTTGCACAGAAAGTTTGGGTTAGATATCTCTTGTAGTTTCTTCAGAACACACAAATTATCTAAAAATGCTTTTGAAGCAATAGACACAAAAACAGCTATAAATCCAAAACCTAATATGATAGACTCCAACTTTGAACTATATATTGTGTAGATTTACAGGTCCTACTTGCCCAGCAAAAAGGGTTCGAATAGCTTTTGCACTTTTTTCGAAAACTCACAAACAACTGTTCATGGGCTGAAAAGGCTTTTGGAGCAATAAAAACGTTAAAACTGTTATAACTCAAAAATGCAATAAGATAAGTTCAAACTTTAAAAAATATGTTGTGCAGATGTACAAGCCCCTCTTGCACAGAAAGTTTGGGTTAGATATCTCTTGTAGTTTCTTCAGAACACACAAATTATCTGAAAATGCTTTTGAAGCAATAGACACAAAAACAGCTATAAATCCAAAACCTAATATGATAGACTAAAACTTTGAACTATGTATTGTGTAGATTTACAGGTCCTACTTGCCCAGCAAAAAGGGTTTGAATAGCTCTTGCACTTTTTTTCGAAACGCACACAACTGTTCATGGGCTGAAAAGGCTTTTGGAGCAATAAAAACTTAAAAACTGCTATAACTCAAAAATGCAATAAGATAAGTTCAAACTTTAAAAGACATGTTGTGCAGATGTACAAGCCCCTCTTGCACAGAAAGTTTGGGTTAGATATCTCTTGTAGTTTCTTCAGAACACACAAATGATCTAAAAATGCTTTTGAAGCAATAGACACAAAAACAGCTATAAATCCAAAACCTAATATGATAGACTCCAACTTTGAACTATATATTGTGTAGATTTACAGGTCCTACTTGCCCAGCAAAAAGGGTTCGAATAGCTTTTGCACTTTTTTTGAAAACTCACAAACAACTGTTCATGGGCTGAAAAGGCTTTTGGAGCAATAAAAACGTAAAAACTGCTATAACTCAAAAATTCAATAAGATAAGTTCAAACATTAAAAGACATGTTGTGCAGATGTACAAGCCCCTCTTGCACAGAAAGTTTGGGTTAGATATCTCTTGTAGTTTCTTCAGAACACACAAATTATCTGAAAATGCTTTTGAAGCAATAGACACAAAAACAGCTATAAATCCAAAACCTAATATGATAGACTCAAACTTTAAACTATATATTGTGTAGATTTACAGGTCCTACTTGCCCAGCAAAAAGGGTTTGAATAGCTCTTGCACTTTTTTCGAAACTCACAAACAACTGTTCATGGGCTGAAAAGGCTTTTGGAGCAATAAAAACGTTAAAACTGTTATAACTCAAAAATGCAATAAGATAAGTTCAAACTTTAAAAGACATGTTGTGCAGATGTACAAGCCCCTCTTGCACAGAAAGTTTGGGTTAGATATCTCTTGTAGTTTCTTCAGAACACACAAATTATCTGAAAATGCTTTTGAAGCAATAGACACAAAAACAGCTATAAATCCAAAACCTAATATGATAGACTCAAACTTTAAACTATATATTGTGTAGATTTACAGGTCCTACTTGCCCAGCAAAAAGGGTTTGAATAGCTCTTGCACTTTTTTCGAAACTCACAAACAACTGTTCATGGGCTGAAAAGGCTTTTGGAGCAATAAAAACGTTAAAACTGCTATAACTCAAAAATGCAATAAGATAAGTTCAAACTTTAAAAGACATGTTGTGCAGATGTACAAGCCCCTCTTGCACAGAAAGTTTGGGTTAGATATCTCTTGTAGTTTCTTCAGAACACACAAATTATCTGAAAATGCTTTTGAAGCAATAGACACAAAAACAGCTATAAATCCAAAACCTAATATGATAGACTCAAACTTTAAACTATGTATTGTGTAGATTTACAGGTCCTACTTGCCCTGCAAAAAGGGTTTGAATAGCTCTTGCACTTTTTTCGAAACTCACAAACAACTGTTCATGGGCTGAAAAGGCTTTTGGAGCAATAAAAACGTTAAAACTGTTATAACTCAAAAATGCAATAAGATAAGTTCAAACTTTAAAAAATATGTTGTGCAGATGTACAAGCCCCTCTTGCACAGAAAGTTTGGGTTAGATATCTCTTGTAGTTTCTTCAGAACACACAAATTATCTGAAAATGCTTTTGAAGCAATAGACACAAAAACAGCTATAAATCCAAAACCTAATATGATAGACTAAAACTTTGAACTATGTATTGTGTAGATTTACAGGTCCTACTTGGCCAGCAAAAAGGGTTTGAATAGCTCTTGCACTTTTTTTCGAAACGCACACAACTGTTCATGGGCTGAAAAGGCTTTTGGAGCAATAAAAACTTAAAAACTGCTATAACTCAAAAATGCAATAAGATAAGTTCAAACTTTAAAAGACATGTTGTGCAGATGTACAAGCCCCTCTTGCACAGAAAGTTTGGGTTAGATATCTCTTGTAGTTTCTTCAGAACACACAAATGATCTAAAAATGCTTTTGAAGCAATAGACACAAAAACAGCTATAAATCCAAAACCTAATATGATAGACTCCAACTTTGAACTATATATTGTGTAGATTTACAGGTCCTACTTGCCCAGCAAAAAGGGTTCGAATAGCTTTTGCACTTTTTTTGAAAACTCACAAACAACTGTTCATGGGCTGAAAAGGCTTTTGGAGCAATAAAAACGTAAAAACTGCTATAACTCAAAAATTCAATAAGATAAGTTCAAACTTTAAAAGACATGTTGTGCAGATGTACAAGCCCCTCTTGCACAGAAAGTTTGGGTTAGATATCTCTTCTAGTTTCTTCAGAACACACAAATTATCTGAAAATGCTTTTGAAGCAATAGACACAAAAACAGCTATAAATCCAAAACCTAATATGATAGACTCAAACTTTAAACTATATATTGTGTAGATTTACAGGTCCTACTTGCCCAGCAAAAAAGGTTTGAATAGCTCTTGCACTTTTTTCGAAACTCACAAACAACTGTTCATGGGCTGAAAAGGCTTTTGGAGCAATAAAAACGTTAAAACTGTTATAACTCAAAAATGCAATAAGATAAGTTCAAACTTTAAAAGACATGTTGTGCAGATGTACAAGCCCCTCTTGCACAGAAAGTTTGGGTTAGATATCTCTTGTAGTTTCTTCAGAACACACAAATTATCTGAAAATGCTTTTGAAGCAATAGACACAAAAACAGCTATAAATCCAAAACCTAATATGATAGACTCAAACTTTAAACTATATATTGTGTAGATTTACAGGTCCTACTTGCCCAGCAAAAAGGGTTTGAATAGCTCTTGCACTTTTTTCGAAACTCACAAACAACTGTTCATGGGCTGAAAAGGCTTTTGGAGCAATAAAAACTTAAAAACTGCTATAACTCAAAAATGCAATAAGATAAGTTCAAACTTTAAAAGACATGTTGTGCAGATGTACAAGCCCCTCTTGCACAGAAAGTTTGGGTTAGATATCTCTTGTAGTTTCTTGAGAACACACAAATTATCTGAAAATGCTTTTGAAGCAATAGACACAAAAACAGCTATAAATCCAAAACCTAATATGATAGACTCAAACTTTAAACTATATATTGTGTAGATTTACAGGTCCTACTTGCCCAGCAAAAAGGGTTTGAATAGCTCTTGCACTTTTTTCGAAACTCACAAACAACTGTTCATGGGCTGAAAAGGCTTTTGGAGCAATAAAAACGTTAAAACTGCTATAACTCAAAAATGCAATAAGATAAGTTCAAACTTTAAAAAATATGTTGTGCAGATGTACAAGCCCCTCTTGCACAGAAAGTTTGGGTTAGATATCTCTTGTAGTTTCTTCAGAACACACAAATTATCTGAAAATGCTTTTGAAGCAATAGACACAAAAACAGCTATAAATCAAAAACCTAATATGATAGACTCAAACTTTAAACTATGTATTGTGTAGATTTACAGGTCCTACTTGCCCAGCAAAAAGGGTTTGAATAGCTCTTGCTCTTTTTTCGAAACGCACACAACTGTTCATGGGCTGAAAAGGCTTTTGGAGCAATAAAAACGTAAAAACTGCTATAACTCAAAAATTCAATAAGATAAGTTCAAACTTTAAAAGACATGTTGTGCAGATGTACAAGCCCCTCTTGCACAGAAAGTTTGGGTTAGATATCTCTTGTAGTTTCTTCAGAACACACAAAATATCTGAAAATGTTTTTGAAGCAATAGACACAAAAACAGCTATAAATCCAAAACCTAATATGATAGACTCAAACTTTAAACTATGTATTGTGTAGATTTACAGGTCCTACTTGCCTAGCAAAAAGGGTTTGAATAGCTCTTTCACTTTTTTTCGAAACGCACACAACTGTTCATGGGCTGAAAAGGCTTTTGGAGCAATAAAAACTTAAAAACTGCTATAACTCAAAAATGCAATAAGATAAGTTCAAACTTTAAAAAATATGTTGTGCAGATGTACAAGCCCCTCTTGCACAGAAAGTTTGGGTTAGATATCTCTTGTAGTTTCTTCAGAACACACAAATTATCTGAAAATGCTTTTGAAGCAATAGACACAAAAACAGCTATAAATCAAAAACCTAATATGATAGACTCAAACTTTAAACTATGTATTGTGTAGATTTACAGGTCCTACTTGCCCAGCAAAAAGGGTTTGAATAGCTCTTGCACTTTTTTTCGAAACGCACACAACTGTTCATGGGCTGAAAAGGCTTTTGGAGCAATAAAAACTTAAAAACTGCTATAACTCAAAAATGCAATAAGATAAGTTCAAACTTTAAAAGACATGTTCTGCAGATGTACAAGCCCCTCTTGCACAGAAAGTTTGGGTTAGATATCTCTTGTAGTTTCTTCAGAACACACAAATTATCTGAAAATGCTTTTGAAGCAATAGACACAAAAACAGCTATAAATCCAAAACCTAATATGATAGACTCAAACTTTAAACTATGTATTGTGTAGATTTACAGGTCCTACTTGCCCTGCAAAAAGGGTTTGAATAGCTCTTGCACTTTTTTCGAAACGCACACAACTGTTCATGGGCTGAAAAGGCTTTTGGAGCAATAAAAACGTAAAAACTGCTATAACTCAAAAATTCAATAAGATAAGTTCAAACTTTAAAAAAATATGTTGTGCAGATGTACAAGCCCCTCTTGCACAGAAAGTTTGGGTTAGATATCTCTTGTAGTTTCTTCAGAACACACAAATTATCTGAAAATGCTTTTGAAGCAATAGACACAAAAACAGCTATAAATCCAAAACCTAATATGATAGACTCAAACTTTGAACTATGTATTGTGTAGATTTACAGGTCCTACTTGCCCAGCAAAAAGGGTTTGAATAGCTCTTGCACTTTTTTTCGAAACGCACACAACTGTTCATGGGCTGAAAAGGCTTTTGGAGCAATAAAAACTTAAAAACTGCTATAACTCAAAAATGCAATAAGATAAGTTCAAACTTTAAAAGACATGTTGTGCAGATGTACAAGCCCCTCTTGCACAGAAAGTTTGGGTTAGATATCTCTTGTAGTTTCTTCAGAACACACAAATTATCTGAAAATGTTTTTGAAGCAATAGACACAAAAACAGCTATAAATCCAAAACCTAATATGATAGACTCAAACTTTTAATTATGTATTGTGTAGATTTACAGGTCCTACTTGCCTAGCAAAAAGGGTTTGAATAGCTCTTTCACTTTTTTTCGAAACGCACACAACTGTTCATGGGCTGAAAAGGCTTTTGGAGCAATGAAAAACTTAAAACTGCCATAACTCAAAAATGCAATAAGATAAGTTCAAACTTTAAAAGACATGTTGTGCAGATGTACAAGCCCCTCTTGCACAGAAAGTTTGGGTTAGATATCTCTTGTAGTTTCTTCAGAACACACAAATTATCTGAAAATGCTTTTGAAGCAATAGACACAAAAACAGCTATAAATCCAAAACCTAATATGATAGACTCAAACTTTAAACTATATATTGTGTAGATTTACAGGTCCTACTTGCCCAGCAAAAAGGGTTTGAATAGCTCTTGCACTTTTTTCGAAACTCACAAACAACTGTTCATGGGCTGAAAAGGCTTTTGGAGCAATAAAAACGTTAAAACTGCTATAACTCAAAAATGCAATAAGATAAGTTCAAACTTTAAAAGACATGTTGTGCAGATGTACAAGCCCCTCTTGCACAGAAAGTTTGGGTTAGATATCTCTTGTAGTTTCTTCAGAACACACAAATGATCTAAAAATGCTTTTGAAGCAATAGACACAAAAACAGCTATAAATCCAAAACCTAATATGATAGACTCCAACTTTAAACTATATATTGTGTAGATTTACAGGTCCTACTTGCCCAGCAAAAAGGGTTCGAATAGCTTTTGCACTTTTTTCGAAAACTCACAAACAACTGTTCATGGGCTGAAAAGGCTTTTGGAGCAATAAAAACTTAAAAACTGCTATAACTCAAAAATGCAATAAGATAAGTTCAAACTTTAAAAAATATGTTGTGCAGATGTACAAGCCCCTCTTGCACAGAAAGTTTGGGTTAGATATCTCTTGTAGTTTCTTCAGAACACACAAATTATCTGAAAATGCTTTTGAAGCAATAGACACAAAAACAGCTATAAATCAAAAACCTAATATGATAGACTCAAACTTTGAACTATGTATTGTGTAGATTTACAGGTCCTACTTGCCCAGCAAAAAGGGTTTGAATAGCTCTTGCACTTTTTTTCGAAACGCACACAACTGTTCATGGGCTGAAAAGGCTTTTGGAGCAATAAAAACTTAAAAACTGCTATAACTCAAAAATGCAATAAGATAAGTTCAAACTTTAAAAGACATGTTGTGCAGATGTACAAGCCCCTCTTGCACAGAAAGTTTGGGTTAGATATCTCTTGTAGTTTCTTCAGAACACACAAATTATCTAAAAATGCTTTTGAAGCAATAGACACAAAAACAGCTATAAATCCAAAACCTAATATGATAGACTCCAACTTTGAACTATATATTGTGTAGATTTACAGGTCCTACTTGCCCAGCAAAAAGGGTTCGAATAGCTTTTGCACTTTTTTCGAAAACTCACAAACAACTGTTCATGGGCTGAAAAGGCTTTTGGAGCAATAAAAACGTTAAAACTGTTATAACTCAAAAATGCAATAAGATAAGTTCAAACTTTAAAAAATATGTTGTGCAGATGTACAAGCCCCTCTTGCACAGAAAGTTTGGGTTAGATATCTCTTGTAGTTTCTTCAGAACACACAAATTATCTGAAAATGCTTTTGAAGCAATAGACACAAAAACAGCTATAAATCCAAAACCTAATATGATAGACTAAAACTTTGAACTATGTATTGTGTAGATTTACAGGTCCTACTTGCCCAGCAAAAAGGGTTTGAATAGCTCTTGCACTTTTTTTCGAAACGCACACAACTGTTCATGGGCTGAAAAGGCTTTTGGAGCAATAAAAACTTAAAAACTGCTATAACTCAAAAATGCAATAAGATAAGTTCAAACTTTAAAAGACATGTTGTGCAGATGTACAAGCCCCTCTTGCACAGAAAGTTTGGGTTAGATATCTCTTGTAGTTTCTTCAGAACACACAAATGATCTAAAAATGCTTTTGAAGCAATAGACACAAAAACAGCTATAAATCCAAAACCTAATATGATAGACTCCAACTTTGAACTATATATTGTGTAGATTTACAGGTCCTACTTGCCCAGCAAAAAGGGTTCGAATAGCTTTTGCACTTTTTTTGAAAACTCACAAACAACTGTTCATGGGCTGAAAAGGCTTTTGGAGCAATAAAAACGTAAAAACTGCTATAACTCAAAAATTCAATAAGATAAGTTCAAACTTTAAAAGACATGTTGTGCAGATGTACAAGCCCCTCTTGCACAGAAAGTTTGGGTTAGATATCTCTTGTAGTTTCTTCAGAACACACAAATTATCTGAAAATGCTTTTGAAGCAATAGACACAAAAACAGCTATAAATCCAAAACCTAATATGATAGACTCAAACTTTAAACTATATATTGTGTAGATTTACAGGTCCTACTTGCCCAGCAAAAAGGGTTTGAATAGCTCTTGCACTTTTTTCGAAACTCACAAACAACTGTTCATGGGCTGAAAAGGCTTTTGGAGCAATAAAAACGTTAAAACTGTTATAACTCAAAAATGCAATAAGATAAGTTCAAACTTTAAAAGACATGTTGTGCAGATGTACAAGCCCCTCTTGCACAGAAAGTTTGGGTTAGATATCTCTTGTAGTTTCTTCAGAACACACAAATTATCTGAAAATGCTTTTGAAGCAATAGACACAAAAACAGCTATAAATCCAAAACCTAATATGATAGACTCAAACTTTAAACGATATATATTGTGTAGATTTACAGGTCCTACTTGCCCAGCAAAAAGGGTTTGAATAGCTCTTGCACTTTTTTCGAAACTCACAAACAACTGTTCATGGGCTGAAAAGGCTTTTGGAGCAATAAAAACGTTAAAACTGCTATAACTCAAAAATGCAATAAGATAAGTTCAAACTTTAAAAGACATGTTGTGCAGATGTACAAGCCCCTCTTGCACAGAAAGTTTGGGTTAGATATCTCTTGTAGTTTCTTCAGAACACACAAATTATCTGAAAATGCTTTTGAAGCAATAGACACAAAAACAGCTATAAATCCAAAACCTAATATGATAGACTCAAACTTTAAACTATGTATTGTGTAGATTTACAGGTCCTACTTGCCCTGCAAAAAGGGTTTGAATAGCTCTTGCACTTTTTTCGAAACTCACAAACAACTGTTCATGGGCTGAAAAGGCTTTTGGAGCAATAAAAACGTTAAAACTGTTATAACTCAAAAATGCAATAAGATAAGTTCAAACTTTAAAAAATATGTTGTGCAGATGTACAAGCCCCTCTTGCACAGAAAGTTTGGGTTAGATATCTCTTGTAGTTTCTTCAGAACACACAAATTATCTGAAAATGCTTTTGAAGCAATAGACACAAAAACAGCTATAAATCCAAAACCTAATATGATAGACTAAAACTTTGAACTATGTATTGTGTAGATTTACAGGTCCTACTTGCCCAGCAAAAAGGGTTTGAATAGCTCTTGCACTTTTTTTCGAAACGCACACAACTGTTCATGGGCTGAAAAGGCTTTTGGAGCAATAAAAACTTAAAAACTGCTATAACTCAAAAATGCAATAAGATAAGTTCAAACTTTAAAAGACATGTTGTGCAGATGTACAAGCCCCTCTTGCACAGAAAGTTTGGGTTAGATATCTCTTGTAGTTTCTTCAGAACACACAAATGATCTAAAAATGCTTTTGAAGCAATAGACACAAAAACAGCTATAAATCCAAAACCTAATATGATAGACTCCAACTTTGAACTATATATTGTGTAGATTTACAGGTCCTACTTGCCCAGCAAAAAGGGTTCGAATAGCTTTTGCACTTTTTTTGAAAACTCACAAACAACTGTTCATGGGCTGAAAAGGCTTTTGGAGCAATAAAAACGTAAAAACTGCTATAACTCAAAAATTCAATAAGATAAGTTCAAACTTTAAAAGACATGTTGTGCAGATGTACAAGCCCCTCTTGCACAGAAAGTTTGGGTTAGATATCTCTTGTAGTTTCTTCAGAACACACAAATTATCTGAAAATGCTTTTGAAGCAATAGACACAAAAACAGCTATAAATCCAAAACCTAATATGATAGACTCAAACTTTAAACTATATATTGTGTAGATTTACAGGTCCTACTTGCCCAGCAAAAAAGGTTTGAATAGCTCTTGCACTTTTTTCGAAACTCACAAACAACTGTTCATGGGCTGAAAAGGCTTTTGGAGCAATAAAAACGTTAAAACTGTTATAACTCAAAAATGCAATAAGATAAGTTCAAACTTTAAAAGACATGTTGTGCAGATGTAAAAGCCCCTCTTGCACAGAAAGTTTGGGTTAGATATCTCTTGTAGTTTCTTCAGAACACACAAATTATCTGAAAATGCTTTTGAAGCAATAGACACAAAAACAGCTATAAATCCAAAACCTAATATGATAGACTCAAACTTTAAACTATATATTGTGTAGATTTACAGGTCCTACTTGCCCAGCAAAAAGGGTTTGAATAGCTCTTGCACTTTTTTCGAAACTCACAAACAACTGTTCATGGGCTGAAAAGGCTTTTGGAGCAATAAAAACTTAAAAACTGCTATAACTCAAAAATGCAATAAGATAAGTTCAAACTTTAAAAAATATGTTGTGCAGATGTACAAGCCCCTCTTGCACAGAAAGTTTGGGTTAGATATCTCTTGTAGTTTCTTCAGAACACACAAATTATCTGAAAATGCTTTTGAAGCAATAGACACAAAAACAGCTATAAATCCAAAACCTAATATGATAGACTAAAACTTTGAACTATGTATTGTGTAGATTTACAGGTCCTACTTGCCCAGCAAAAAGGGTTTGAATAGCTCTTGCACTTTTTTTCGAAACGCACACAACTGTTCATGGGCTGAAAAGGCTTTTGGAGCAATAAAAACTTAAAAACTGCTATAACTCAAAAATGCAATAAGATAAGTTCAAACTTTAAAAGACATGTTGTGCAGATGTACAAGCCCCTCTTGCACAGAAAGTTTGGGTTAGATATCTCTTGTAGTTTCTTCAGAACACACAAATGATCTAAAAATGCTTTTGAAGCAATAGACACAAAAACAGCTATAAATCCAAAACCTAATATGATAGACTCCAACTTTGAACTATATATTGTGTAGATTTACAGGTCCTACTTGCCCAGCAAAAAGGGTTCGAATAGCTTTTGCACTTTTTTTGAAAACTCACAAACAACTGTTCATGGGCTGAAAAGGCTTTTGGAGCAATAAAAACGTAAAACCTGCTATAACTCAAAAATTCAATAAGATAAGTTCAAACTTTAAAAGACATGTTGTGCAGATGTACAAGCCCCTCTTGCACAGAAAGTTTGGGTTAGATATCTCTTGTAGTTTCTTCAGAACACACAAATTATCTGAAAATGCTTTTGAAGCAATAGACACAAAAACAGCTATAAATCCAAAACCTAATATGATAGACTCAAACTTTAAACTATATATTGTGTAGATTTACAGGTCCTACTTGCCCAGCAAAAAAGGTTTGAATAGCTCTTGCACTTTTTTCGAAACTCACAAACAACTGTTCATGGGCTGAAAAGGCTTTTGGAGCAATAAAAACGTTAAAACTGTTATAACTCAAAAATGCAATAAGATAAGTTCAAACTTTAAAAGACATGTTGTGCAGATGTACAAGCCCCTCTTGCACAGAAAGTTTGGGTTAGATATCTCTTGTAGTTTCTTCAGAACACACAAATTATCTGAAAATGCTTTTGAAGCAATAGACACAAAAACAGCTATAAATCCAAAACCTAATATGATAGACTCAAACTTTAAACTATATATTATGTAGATTTACAGGTCCTACTTGCCCAGCAAAAAGGGTTTGAATAGCTCTTGCACTTTTTTCGAAACTCACAAACAACTGTTCATGGGCTGAAAAGGCTTTTGGAGCAATAAAAACTTAAAAACTGCTATAACTCAAAAATGCAATAAGATAAGTTCAAACTTTAAAAGACATGTTGTGCAGATGTACAAGCCCCTCTTGCACAGAAAGTTTGGGTTAGATATCTCTTGTAGTTTCTTCAGAACACACAAATTATCTGAAAATGCTTTTGAAGCAATAGACACAAAAACAGCTATAAATCCAAAACCTAATATGATAGACTCAAACTTTAAACTATGTATTGTGTAGATTTACAGGTCCTACTTGCCCAGCAAAAAGGGTTTTAATAGCTCTTGCACTTTTTTCGAAACTCACAAACAACTGTTCATGGGCTGAAAAGGCTTTTGGAGCAATAAAAACGTTAAAACTGTTATAACTCAAAAATGCAATAAGATAAGTTCAAACTTTAAAAGACATGTTGTGCAGATGTACAAGCCCCTCTTGCACAGAAAGTTTGGGTTAGATATCTCTTGTAGTTTCTTCAGAACACACAAATTATCTGAAAATGCTTTTGAAGCAATAGACACAAAAACAGCTATAAATCCAAAACCTAATATGATAGACTCAAACTTTAAACTATATATTGTGTAGATTTACAGGTCCTACTTGCCCAGCAAAAAGGGTTTGAATAGCTCTTGCACTTTTTTCGAAACTCACAAACAACTGTTCATGGGCTGAAAAGGCTTTTGGAGCAATAAAAACGTTAAAACTGTTATAACTCAAAAATGCAATAAGATAAGTTCAAACTTTAAAAGACATGTTGTGCAGATGTACAAGCCCCTCTTGCACAGAAAGTTTGGGTTAGATATCTCTTGTAGTTTCTTCAGAACACACAAATTATCTGAAAATGCTTTTGAAGCAATAGACACAAAAACAGCTATAAATCCAAAACCTAATATGATAGACTCAAACTTTAAACTATATATTGTGTAGATTTACAGGTCCTACTTGCCCAGCAAAAAGGGTTTGAATAGCTCTTGCACTTTTTTCGAAACTCACAAACAACTGTTCATGGGCTGAAAAGGCTTTTGGAGCAATAAAAACTTAAAAACTGCTATAACTCAAAAATGCAATAAGATAAGTTCAAACTTTAAAAGACATGTTGTGCAGATGTACAAGCCCCTCTTGCACAGAAAGTTTGGGTTAGATATCTCTTGTAGTTTCTTCAGAACACACAAATTATCTGAAAATGCTTTTGAAGCAATAGACACAAAAACAGCTATAAATCCAAAACCTAATATGATAGACTCAAACTTTAAACTATGTATTGTGTAGATTTACAGGTCCTACTTGCCCAGCAAAAAGGGTTTTAATAGCTCTTGCACTTTTTTCGAAACTCACAAACAACTGTTCATGGGCTGAAAAGGCTTTTGGAGCAATAAAAACGTTAAAACTGTTATAACTCAAAAATGCAATAAGATAAGTTCAAACTTTAAAAGACATGTTGTGCAGATGTACAAGCCCCTCTTGCACAGAAAGTTTGGGTTAGATATCTCTTGTAGTTTCTTC
Source organism: Eucyclogobius newberryi (assembly GCF_026437365.1). NCBI lineage: Eukaryota > Metazoa > Chordata > Actinopteri > Gobiiformes > Gobiidae > Eucyclogobius > Eucyclogobius newberryi. Next base: position 14,547,297 of record NW_027316532.1, read on the forward strand.
AGAACACACAAATTATCTGAAAATGCTTTTGAAGCAATAGACACAAAAACAGCTATAAATCCAAAACCTAATATGATAGACTCAAACTTTAAACTATATATTGTGTAGATTTACAGGTCCTACTTGCCCAGCAAAAAGGGTTTGAATAGCTCTTGCACTTTTTTCGAAACTCACAAACAACTGTTCATGGGCTGAAAAGGCTTTTGGAGCAATAAAAACGTTAAAACTGCTATAACTCAAAAATGCAATAAGATAAGTTCAAACTTTAAAAAATATGTTGTGCAGATGTACAAGCCCCTCTTGCACAGAAAGTTTGGGTTAGATATCTCTTGTAGTTTCTTCAGAACACACAAATTATCTGAAAATGCTTTTGAAGCAATAGACACAAAAACAGCTATAAATCCAAAACCTAATATGATAGACTCAAACTTTAAACTATATATTGTGTAGATTTACAGGTCCTACTTGCCCAGCAAAAAGGGTTTGAATAGCTCTTGCTCTTTTTTCGAAACTCACAAACAACTGTTCATGGGCTGAAAAGGCTTTTGGAGCAATAAAAACGTTAAAACTGCTATAACTCAAAAATTCAATAAGATAAGTTCAAACTTTAAAAGACATGTTGTGCAGATGTACAAGCCCCTCTTGCACAGAAAGTTTGGGTTAGATATCTCTTGTAGTTTCTTCAGAACACACAAATGATCTAAAAATGCTTTTGAAGCAATAGACACAAAAACAGCTATAAATCCAAAACCTAATATGATAGACTCCAACTTTAAACTATATATTGTGTAGATTTACAGGTCCTACTTGCCCAGCAAAAAGGGTTCGAATAGCTTTTGCACTTTTTTCGAAAACTCACAAACAACTGTTCATGGGCTGAAAAGGCTTTTGGAGCAATAAAAACTTAAAAACTGCTATAACTCAAAAATGCAATAAGATAAGTTCAAACTTTAAAAAATATGTTGTGCAGATGTACAAGCCCCTCTTGCACAGAAAGTTTGGGTTAGATATCTCTTGTAGTTTCTTCAGAACACACAAATTATCTGAAAATGCTTTTGAAGCAATAGACACAAAAACAGCTATAAATCAAAAACCTAATATGATAGACTCAAACTTTGAACTATGTATTGTGTAGATTTACAGGTCCTACTTGCCCAGCAAAAAGGGTTTGAATAGCTCTTGCACTTTTTTTCGAAACGCACACAACTGTTCATGGGCTGAAAAGGCTTTTGGAGCAATAAAAACTTAAAAACTGCTATAACTCAAAAATGCAATAAGATAAGTTCAAACTTTAAAAGACATGTTGTGCAGATGTACAAGCCCCTCTTGCACAGAAAGTTTGGGTTAGATATCTCTTGTAGTTTCTTCAGAACACACAAATTATCTGAAAATGCTTTTGAAGCAATAGACACAAAAACAGCTATAAATCCAAAACCTAATATGATAGACTCAAACTTTAAACTATATATTGTGTAGATTTACAGGTCCTACTTGCCCAGCAAAAAGGGTTTGAATAGCTCTTGCACTTTTTTCGAAACTCACAAACAACTGTTCATGGGCTGAAAAGGCTTTTGGAGCAATAAAAACGTTAAAACTGCTATAACTCAAAAATGCAATAAGATAAGTTCAAACTTTAAAAGACATGTTGTGCAGATGTACAAGCCCCTCTTGCACAGAAAGTTTGGGTTAGATATCTCTTGTAGTTTCTTCAGAACACACAAATTATCTGAAAATGCTTTTGAAGCAATAGACACAAAAACAGCTATAAATCCAAAACCTAATATGATAGACTCAAACTTTAAACTATGTATTGTGTAGATTTACAGGTCCTACTTGCCCTGCAAAAAGGGTTTGAATAGCTCTTGCACTTTTTTCGAAACTCACAAACAACTGTTCATGGGCTGAAAAGGCTTTTGGAGCAATAAAAACGTTAAAACTGTTATAACTCAAAAATGCAATAAGATAAGTTCAAACTTTAAAAAATATGTTGTGCAGATGTACAAGCCCCTCTTGCACAGAAAGTTTGGGTTAGATATCTCTTGTAGTTTCTTCAGAACACACAAATTATCTGAAAATGCTTTTGAAGCAATAGACACAAAAACAGCTATAAATCCAAAACCTAATATGATAGACTAAAACTTTGAACTATGTATTGTGTAGATTTACAGGTCCTACTTGCCCAGCAAAAAGGGTTTGAATAGCTCTTGCACTTTTTTTCGAAACGCACACAACTGTTCATGGGCTGAAAAGGCTTTTGGAGCAATAAAAACTTAAAAACTGCTATAACTCAAAAATGCAATAAGATAAGTTCAAACTTTAAAAGACATGTTGTGCAGATGTACAAGCCCCTCTTGCACAGAAAGTTTGGGTTAGATATCTCTTGTAGTTTCTTCAGAACACACAAATTATCTGAAAATGCTTTTGAAGCAATAGACACAAAAACAGCTATAAATCCAAAACCTAATATGATAGACTCCAACTTTGAACTATATATTGTGTAGATTTACAGGTCCTACTTGCCCAGCAAAAAGGGTTCGAATAGCTTTTGCACTTTTTTTGAAAACTCACAAACAACTGTTCATGGGCTGAAAAGGCTTTTGGAGCAATAAAAACTTAAAAACTGCTATAACTCAAAAATTCAATAAGATAAGTTCAAACTTTAAAAGACATGTTGTGCAGATGTACAAGCCCCTCTTGCACAGAAAGTTTGGGTTAGATATCTCTTGTAGTTTCTTCAGAACACACAAATTATCTGAAAATGCTTTTGAAGCAATAGACACAAAAACAGCTATAAATCCAAAACCTAATATGATAGACTCAAACTTTAAACTATATATTGTGTAGATTTACAGGTCCTACTTGCCCAGCAAAAAGGGTTTGAATAGCTCTTGCACTTTTTTCGAAACTCACAAACAACTGTTCATGGGCTGAAAAGGCTTTTGGAGCAATAAAAATGTTAAAACTGTTATAACTCAAAAATGCAATAAGATAAGTTCAAACTTTAAAAGACATGTTGTGCAGATGTACAAGCCCCTCTTGCACAGAAAGTTTGGGTTAGATATCTCTTGTAGTTTCTTCAGAACACACAAATTATCTGAAAATGCTTTTGAAGCAATAGACACAAAAACAGCTATAAATCCAAAACCTAATATGATAGACTCAAACTTTAAACTATATATTGTGTAGATTTACAGGTCCTACTTGCCCAGCAAAAAGGGTTTGAATAGCTCTTGCACTTTTTTCGAAACTCACAAACAACTGTTCATGGGCTGAAAAGGCTTTTGGAGCAATAAAAACGTTAAAACTGCTATAACTCAAAAATGCAATAAGATAAGTTCAAACTTTAAAAGACATGTTGTGCAGATGTACAAGCCCCTCTTGCACAGAAAGTTTGGGTTAGATATCTCTTGTAGTTTCTTCAGAACACACAAATTATCTGAAAATGCTTTTGAAGCAATAGACACAAAAACAGCTATAAATCCAAAACCTAATATGATAGACTCAAACTTTAAACTATGTATTGTGTAGATTTACAGGTCCTACTTGCCCTGCAAAAAGGGTTTGAATAGCTCTTGCACTTTTTTCGAAACTCACAAACAACTGTTCATGGGCTGAAAAGGCTTTTGGAGCAATAAAAACGTTAAAACTGTTATAACTCAAAAATGCAATAAGATAAGTTCAAACTTTAAAAAATATGTTGTGCAGATGTACAAGCCCCTCTTGCACAGAAAGTTTGGGTTAGATATCTCTTGTAGTTTCTTCAGAACACACAAATTATCTGAAAATGCTTTTGAAGCAATAGACACAAAAACAGCTATAAATCCAAAACCTAATATGATAGACTAAAACTTTGAACTATGTATTGTGTAGATTTACAGGTCCTACTTGCCCAGCAAAAAGGGTTTGAATAGCTCTTGCACTTTTTTTCGAAACGCACACAACTGTTCATGGGCTGAAAAGGCTTTTGGAGCAATAAAAACTTAAAAACTGCTATAACTCAAAAATGCAATAAGATAAGTTCAAACTTTAAAAGACATGTTGTGCAGATGTACAAGCCCCTCTTGCACAGAAAGTTTGGGTTAGATATCTCTTGTAGTTTCTTCAGAACACACAAATGATCTAAAAATGCTTTTGAAGCAATAGACACAAAAACAGCTATAAATCCAAAACCTAATATGATAGACTCCAACTTTGAACTATATATTGTGTAGATTTACAGGTCCTACTTGCCCAGCAAAAAGGGTTCGAATAGCTTTTGCACTTTTTTTGAAAACTCACAAACAACTGTTCATGGGCTGAAAAGGCTTTTGGAGCAATAAAAACGTAAAAACTGCTATAACTCAAAAATTCAATAAGATAAGTTCAAACTTTAAAAGACATGTTGTGCAGATGTACAAGCCCCTCTTGCACAGAAAGTTTGGGTTAGATATCTCTTGTAGTTTCTTCAGAACACACAAATTATCTGAAAATGCTTTTGAAGCAATAGACACAAAAACAGCTATAAATCCAAAACCTAATATGATAGACTCAAACTTTAAACTATATATTGTGTAGATTTACAGGTCCTACTTGCCCAGCAAAAAAGGTTTGAATAGCTCTTGCACTTTTTTCGAAACTCACAAACAACTGTTCATGGGCTGAAAAGGCTTTTGGAGCAATAAAAACGTTAAAACTGTTATAACTCAAAAATGCAATAAGATAAGTTCAAACTTTAAAAGACATGTTGTGCAGATGTACAAGCCCCTCTTGCACAGAAAGTTTGGGTTAGATATCTCTTGTAGTTTCTTCAGAACACACAAATTATCTGAAAATGCTTTTGAAGCAATAGACACAAAAACAGCTATAAATCCAAAACCTAATATGATAGACTAAAACTTTGAACTATGTATTGTGTAGATTTACAGGTCCTACTTGCCCAGCAAAAAGGGTTTGAATAGCTCTTGCACTTTTTTTCGAAACGCACACAACTGTTCATGGGCTGAAAAGGCTTTTGGAGCAATAAAAACTTAAAAACTGCTATAACTCAAAAATGCAATAAGATAAGTTCAAACTTTAAAAGACATGTTGTGCAGATGTACAAGCCCCTCTTGCACAGAAAGTTTGGGTTAGATATCTCTTGTAGTTTCTTCAGAACACACAAATGATCTAAAAATGCTTTTGAAGCAATAGACACAAAAACAGCTATAAATCCAAAACCTAATATGATAGACTCCAACTTTGAACTATATATTGTGTAGATTTACAGGTCCTACTTGCCCAGCAAAAAGGGTTCGAATAGCTTTTGCACTTTTTTTGAAAACTCACAAACAACTGTTCATGGGCTGAAAAGGCTTTTGGAGCAATAAAAACGTAAAACCTGCTATAACTCAAAAATTCAATAAGATAAGTTCAAACTTTAAAAGACATGTTGTGCAGATGTACAAGCCCCTCTTGCACAGAAAGTTTGGGTTAGATATCTCTTGTAGTTTCTTCAGAACACACAAATTATCTGAAAATGCTTTTGAAGCAATAGATACAAAAACAGCTATAAATCCAAAACCTAATATGATAGACTCAAACTTTAAACTATATATTGTGTAGATTTACAGGTCCTACTTGCCCAGCAAAAAAGGTTTGAATAGCTCTTGCACTTTTTTCGAAACTCACAAACAACTGTTCATGGGCTGAAAAGGCTTTTGGAGCAATAAAAACGTTAAAACTGTTATAACTCAAAAATGCAATAAGATAAGTTCAAACTTTAAAAGACATGTTGTGCAGATGTACAAGCCCCTCTTGCACAGAAAGTTTGGGTTAGATATCTCTTGTAGTTTCTTCAGAACACACAAATTATCTGAAAATGCTTTTGAAGCAATAGACACAAAAACAGCTATAAATCCAAAACCTAATATGATAGACTCAAACTTTAAACTATATATTGTGTAGATTTACAGGTCCTACTTGCCCAGCAAAAAGGGTTTGAATAGCTCTTGCACTTTTTTCGAAACTCACAAACAACTGTTCATGGGCTGAAAAGGCTTTTGGAGCAATAAAAACTTAAAAACTGCTATAACTCAAAAATGCAATAAGATAAGTTCAAACTTTAAAAGACATGTTGTGCAGATGTACAAGCCCCTCTTGCACAGAAAGTTTGGGTTAGATATCTCTTGTAGTTTCTTCAGAACACACAAATTATCTGAAAATGCTTTTGAAGCAATAGACACAAAAACAGCTATAAATCCAAAACCTAATATGATAGACTCAAACTTTAAACTATGTATTGTGTAGATTTACAGGTCCTACTTGCCCAGCAAAAAGGGTTTTAATAGCTCTTGCACTTTTTTCGAAACTCACAAACAACTGTTCATGGGCTGAAAAGGCTTTTGGAGCAATAAAAACGTTAAAACTGTTATAACTCAAAAATGCAATAAGATAAGTTCAAACTTTAAAAGACATGTTGTGCAGATGTACAAGCCCCTCTTGCACAGAAAGTTTGGGTTAGATATCTCTTGTAGTTTCTTCAGAACACACAAATTATCTGAAAATGCTTTTGAAGCAATAGACACAAAAACAGCTATAAATCCAAAACCTAATATGATAGACTCAAACTTTAAACTATATATTGTGTAGATTTACAGGTCCTACTTGCCCAGCAAAAAGGGTTTGAATAGCTCTTGCACTTTTTTCGAAACTCACAAACAACTGTTCATGGGCTGAAAAGGCTTTTGGAGCAATAAAAACGTTAAAACTGCTATAACTCAAAAATGCAATAAGATAAGTTCAAACTTTAAAAAATATGTTGTGCAGATGTACAAGCCCCTCTTGCACAGAAAGTTTGGGTTAGATATCTCTTGTAGTTTCTTCAGAACACACAAATTATCTGAAAATGCTTTTGAAGCAATAGACACAAAAACAGCTATAAATCAAAAACCTAATATGATAGACTCAAACTTTAAACTATATATTGTGTAGATTTACAGGTCCTACTTGCCCAGCAAAAAAGGTTTGAATAGCTCTTGCACTTTTTTCGAAACTCACAAACAACTGTTCATGGGCTGAAAAGGCTTTTGGAGCAATAAAAACGTTAAAACTGTTATAACTCAAAAATGCAATAAGATAAGTTCAAACTTTAAAAGACATGTTGTGCAGATGTACAAGCCCCTCTTGCACAGAAAGTTTGGGTTAGATATCTCTTGTAGTTTCTTCAGAACACACAAATTATCTGAAAATGCTTTTGAAGCAATAGACACAAAAACAGCTATAAATCCAAAACCTAATATGATAGACTAAAACTTTGAACTATGTATTGTGTAGATTTACAGGTCCTACTTGCCCAGCAAAAAGGGTTTGAATAGCTCTTGCACTTTTTTTCGAAACGCACACAACTGTTCATGGGCTGAAAAGGCTTTTGGAGCAATAAAAACTTAAAAACTGCTATAACTCAAAAATGCAATAAGATAAGTTCAAACTTTAAAAGACATGTTGTGCAGATGTACAAGCCCCTCTTGCACAGAAAGTTTGGGTTAGATATCTCTTGTAGTTTCTTCAGAACACACAAATGATCTAAAAATGCTTTTGAAGCAATAGACACAAAAACAGCTATAAATCCAAAACCTAATATGATAGACTCCAACTTTGAACTATATATTGTGTAGATTTACAGGTCCTACTTGCCCAGCAAAAAGGGTTCGAATAGCTTTTGCACTTTTTTTGAAAACTCACAAACAACTGTTCATGGGCTGAAAAGGCTTTTGGAGCAATAAAAACGTAAAACCTGCTATAACTCAAAAATTCAATAAGATAAGTTCAAACTTTAAAAGACATGTTGTGCAGATGTACAAGCCCCTCTTGCACAGAAAGTTTGGGTTAGATATCTCTTGTAGTTTCTTCAGAACACACAAATTATCTGAAAATGCTTTTGAAGCAATAGATACAAAAACAGCTATAAATCCAAAACCTAATATGATAGACTCCAACTTTAAACTATATATTGTGTAGATTTACAGGTCCTACTTGCCCAGCAAAAAGGGTTCGAATAGCTTTTGCACTTTTTTTGAAAACTCACAAACAACTGTTCATGGGCTGAAAAGGCTTTTGGAGCAATAAAAACGTAAAAACTGCTATAACTCAAAAATTCAATAAGATAAGTTCAAACTTTAAAAGACATGTTGTGCAGATGTACAAGCCCCTCTTGCACAGAAAGTTTGGGTTAGATATCTCTTGTAGTTTCTTCAGAACACACAAATTATCTGAAAATGCTTTTGAAGCAATAGACACAAAAACAGCTATAAATCCAAAACCTAATATGATAGACTCAAACTTTAAACTATATATTGTGTAGATTTACAGGTCCTACTTGCCCAGCAAAAAAGGTTTGAATAGCTCTTGCACTTTTTTCGAAACTCACAAACAACTGTTCATGGGCTGAAAAGGCTTTTGGAGCAATAAAAACGTTAAAACTGTTATAACTCAAAAATGCAATAAGATAAGTTCAAACTTTAAAAGACATGTTGTGCAGATGTACAAGCCCCTCTTGCACAGAAAGTTTGGGTTAGATATCTCTTGTAGTTTCTTCAGAACACACAAATTATCTGAAAATGCTTTTGAAGCAATAGACACAAAAACAGCTATAAATCCAAAACCTAATATGATAGACTCAAACTTTAAACTATATATTGTGTAGATTTACAGGTCCTACTTGCCCAGCAAAAAGGGTTTGAATAGCTCTTGCACTTTTTTCGAAACTCACAAACAACTGTTCATGGGCTGAAAAGGCTTTTGGAGCAATAAAAACGTTAAAACTGCTATAACTCAAAAATGCAATAAGATAAGTTCAAACTTTAAAAGACATGTTGTGCAGATGTACAAGCCCCTCTTGCACAGAAAGTTTGGGTTAGATATCTCTTGTAGTTTCTTCAGAACACACAAATTATCTGAAAATGCTTTTGAAGCAATAGACACAAAAACAGCTATAAATCCAAAACCTAATATGATAGACTCAAACTTTAAACTATGTATTGTGTAGATTTACAGGTCCTACTTGCCCTGCAAAAAGGGTTTGAATAGCTCTTGCACTTTTTTCGAAACTCACAAACAACTGTTCATGGGCTGAAAAGGCTTTTGGAGCAATAAAAACGTTAAAACTGTTATAACTCAAAAATGCAATAAGATAAGTTCAAACTTTAAAAAATATGTTGTGCAGATGTACAAGCCCCTCTTGCACAGAAAGTTTGGGTTAGATATCTCTTGTAGTTTCTTCAGAACACACAAATTATCTGAAAATGCTTTTGAAGCAATAGACACAAAAACAGCTATAAATCCAAAACCTAATATGATAGACTAAAACTTTGAACTATGTATTGTGTAGATTTACAGGTCCTACTTGCCCAGCAAAAAGGGTTTGAATAGCTCTTGCACTTTTTTTCGAAACGCACACAACTGTTCATGGGCTGAAAAGGCTTTTGGAGCAATAAAAACTTAAAAACTGCTATAACTCAAAAATGCAATAAGATAAGTTCAAACTTTAAAAGACATGTTGTGCAGATGTACAAGCCCCTCTTGCACAGAAAGTTTGGGTTAGATATCTCTTGTAGTTTCTTCAGAACACACAAATGATCTAAAAATGCTTTTGAAGCAATAGACACAAAAACAGCTATAAATCCAAAACCTAATATGATAGACTCCAACTTTGAACTATATATTGTGTAGATTTACAGGTCCTACTTGCCCAGCAAAAAGGGTTCGAATAGCTTTTGCACTTTTTTTGAAAACTCACAAACAACTGTTCATGGGCTGAAAAGGCTTTTGGAGCAATAAAAACGTAAAAACTGCTATAACTCAAAAATTCAATAAGATAAGTTCAAACTTTAAAAGACATGTTGTGCAGATGTACAAGCCCCTCTTGCACAGAAAGTTTGGGTTAGATATCTCTTGTAGTTTCTTCAGAACACACAAATTATCTGAAAATGCTTTTGAAGCAATAGACACAAAAACAGCTATAAATCCAAAACCTAATATGATAGACTCAAACTTTAAACTATATATTGTGTAGATTTACAGGTCCTACTTGCCCAGCAAAAAAGGTTTGAATAGCTCTTGCACTTTTTTCGAAACTCACAAACAACTGTTCATGGGCTGAAAAGGCTTTTGGAGCAATAAAAACGTTAAAACTGTTATAACTCAAAAATGCAATAAGATAAGTTCAAACTTTAAAAGACATGTTGTGCAGATGTACAAGCCCCTCTTGCACAGAAAGTTTGGGTTAGATATCTCTTGTAGTTTCTTCAGAACACACAAATTATCTGAAAATGCTTTTGAAGCAATAGACACAAAAACAGCTATAAATCCAAAACCTAATATGATAGACTAAAACTTTGAACTATGTATTGTGTAGATTTACAGGTCCTACTTGCCCAGCAAAAAGGGTTTGAATAGCTCTTGCACTTTTTTTCGAAACGCACACAACTGTTCATGGGCTGAAAAGGCTTTTGGAGCAATAAAAACTTAAAAACTGCTATAACTCAAAAATGCAATAAGATAAGTTCAAACTTTAAAAGACATGTTGTGCAGATGTACAAGCCCCTCTTGCACAGAAAGTTTGGGTTAGATATCTCTTGTAGTTTCTTCAGAACACACAAATGATCTAAAAATGCTTTTGAAGCAATAGACACAAAAACAGCTATAAATCCAAAACCTAATATGATAGACTCCAACTTTGAACTATATATTGTGTAGATTTACAGGTCCTACTTGCCCAGCAAAAAGGGTTCGAATAGCTTTTGCACTTTTTTTGAAAACTCACAAACAACTGTTCATGGGCTGAAAAGGCTTTTGGAGCAATAAAAACGTAAAACCTGCTATAACTCAAAAATTCAATAAGATAAGTTCAAACTTTAAAAGACATGTTGTGCAGATGTACAAGCCCCTCTTGCACAGAAAGTTTGGGTTAGATATCTCTTGTAGTTTCTTCAGAACACACAAATTATCTGAAAATGCTTTTGAAGCAATAGATACAAAAACAGCTATAAATCCAAAACCTAATATGATAGACTCAAACTTTAAACTATATATTGTGTAGATTTACAGGTCCTACTTGCCCAGCAAAAAAGGTTTGAATAGCTCTTGCACTTTTTTCGAAACTCACAAACAACTGTTCATGGGCTGAAAAGGCTTTTGGAGCAATAAAAACGTTAAAACTGTTATAACTCAAAAATGCAATAAGATAAGTTCAAACTTTAAAAGACATGTTGTGCAGATGTACAAGCCCCTCTTGCACAGAAAGTTTGGGTTAGATATCTCTTGTAGTTTCTTCAGAACACACAAATTATCTGAAAATGCTTTTGAAGCAATAGACACAAAAACAGCTATAAATCCAAAACCTAATATGATAGACTCAAACTTTAAACTATATATTGTGTAGATTTACAGGTCCTACTTGCCCAGCAAAAAGGGTTTGAATAGCTCTTGCACTTTTTTCGAAACTCACAAACAACTGTTCATGGGCTGAAAAGGCTTTTGGAGCAATAAAAACGTTAAAACTGTTATAACTCAAAAATGCAATAAGATAAGTTCAAACTTTAAAAGACATGTTGTGCAGATGTACAAGCCCCTCTTGCACAGAAAGTTTGGGTTAGATATCTCTTGTAGTTTCTTCAGAACACACAAATTATCTGAAAATGCTTTTGAAGCAATAGACACAAAAACAGCTATAAATCCAAAACCTAATATGATAGACTCAAACTTTAAACTATGTATTGTGTAGATTTACAGGTCCTACTTGCCCAGCAAAAAGGGTTTGAATAGCTCTTGCACTTTTTTCGAAACTCACAAACAACTGTTCATGGGCTGAAAAGGCTTTTGGAGCAATAAAAACGTTAAAACTGCTATAACTCAAAAATGCAATAAGATAAGTTCAAACTTTAAAAGACATGTTGTGCAGATGTACAAGCCCCTCTTGCACAGAAAGTTTGGGTTAGATATCTCTTGTAGTTTCTTCAGAACACACAAATTATCTGAAAATGCTTTTGAAGCAATAGACACAAAAACAGCTATAAATCCAAAACCTAATATGATAGACTCAAACTTTAAACTATGTATTGTGTAGATTTACAGGTCCTACTTGCCCTGCAAAAAGGGTTTGAATAGCTCTTGCACTTTTTTCGAAACTCACAAACAACTGTTCATGGGCTGAAAAGGCTTTTGGAGCAATAAAAACGTTAAAACTGTTATAACTCAAAAATGCAATAAGATAAGTTCAAACTTTAAAAAATATGTTGTGCAGATGTACAAGCCCCTCTTGCACAGAAAGTTTGGGTTAGATATCTCTTGTAGTTTCTTCAGAACACACAAATTATCTGAAAATGCTTTTGAAGCAATAGACACAAAAACAGCTATAAATCCAAAACCTAATATGATAGACTAAAACTTTGAACTATGTATTGTGTAGATTTACAGGTCCTACTTGCCCAGCAAAAAGGGTTTGAATAGCTCTTGCACTTTTTTCGAAACTCACAAACAACTGTTCATGGGCTGAAAAGGCTTTTGGAGCAATAAAAACGTTAAAACTGTTATAACTCAAAAATGCAATAAGATAAGTTCAAACTTTAAAAGACATGTTGTGCAGATGTACAAGCCCCTCTTGCACAGAAAGTTTGGGTTAGATATCTCTTGTAGTTTCTTCAGAACACACAAATTATCTGAAAATGCTTTTGAAGCAATAGACACAAAAACAGCTATAAATCCAAAACCTAATATGATAGACTCAAACTTTAAACTATGTATTGTGTAGATTTACAGGTCCTACTTGCCCAGCAAAAAGGGTTTGAATAGCTCTTGCACTTTTTTCGAAACTCACAAACAACTGTTCATGGGCTGAAAAGGCTTTTGGAGCAATAAAAACGTTAAAACTGCTATAACTCAAAAATGCAATAAGATAAGTTCAAACTTTAAAAGACATGTTGTGCAGATGTACAAGCCCCTCTTGCACAGAAAGTTTGGGTTAGATATCTCTTGTAGTTTCTTCAGAACACACAAATTATCTGAAAATGCTTTTGAAGCAATAGACACAAAAACAGCTATAAATCCAAAACCTAATATGATAGACTCAAACTTTAAACTATGTATTGTGTAGATTTACAGGTCCTACTTGCCCTGCAAAAAGGGTTTGAATAGCTCTTGCACTTTTTTCGAAACTCACAAACAACTGTTCATGGGCTGAAAAGGCTTTTGGAGCAATAAAAACGTTAAAACTGTTATAACTCAAAAATGCAATAAGATAAGTTCAAACTTTAAAAAATATGTTGTGCAGATGTACAAGCCCCTCTTGCACAGAAAGTTTGGGTTAGATATCTCTTGTAGTTTCTTCAGAACACACAAATTATCTGAAAATGCTTTTGAAGCAATAGACACAAAAACAGCTATAAATCCAAAACCTAATATGATAGACTAAAACTTTGAACTATGTATTGTGTAGATTTACAGGTCCTACTTGCCCAGCAAAAAGGGTTTGAATAGCTCTTGCACTTTTTTTCGAAACGCACACAACTGTTCATGGGCTGAAAAGGCTTTTGGAGCAATAAAAACTTAAAAACTGCTATAACTCAAAAATGCAATAAGATAAGTTCAAACTTTAAAAGACATGTTGTGCAGATGTACAAGCCCCTCTTGCACAGAAAGTTTGGGTTAGATATCTCTTGTAGTTTCTTCAGAACACACAAATGATCTAAAAATGCTTTTGAAGCAATAGACACAAAAACAGCTATAAATCCAAAACCTAATATGATAGACTCCAACTTTGAACTATATATTGTGTAGATTTACAGGTCCTACTTGCCCAGCAAAAAGGGTTCGAATAGCTTTTGCACTTTTTTTGAAAACTCACAAACAACTGTTCATGGGCTGAAAAGGCTTTTGGAGCAATAAAAACGTAAAAACTGCTATAACTCAAAAATTCAATAAGATAAGTTCAAACTTTAAAAGACATGTTGTGCAGATGTACAAGCCCCTCTTGCACAGAAAGTTTGGGTTAGATATCTCTTGTAGTTTCTTCAGAACACACAAATTATCTGAAAATGCTTTTGAAGCAATAGACACAAAAACAGCTATAAATCCAAAACCTAATATGATAGACTCAAACTTTAAACTATATATTGTGTAGATTTACAGGTCCTACTTGCCCAGCAAAAAAGGTTTGAATAGCTCTTGCACTTTTTTCGAAACTCACAAACAACTGTTCATGGGCTGAAAAGGCTTTTGGAGCAATAAAAACGTTAAAACTGTTATAACTCAAAAATGCAATAAGATAAGTTCAAACTTTAAAAGACATGTTGTGCAGATGTACAAGCCCCTCTTGCACAGAAAGTTTGGGTTAGATATCTCTTGTAGTTTCTTCAGAACACACAAATTATCTGAAAATGCTTTTGAAGCAATAGACACAAAAACAGCTATAAATCCAAAACCTAATATGATAGACTAAAACTTTGAACTATGTATTGTGTAGATTTACAGGTCCTACTTGCCCAGCAAAAAGGGTTTGAATAGCTCTTGCACTTTTTTTCGAAACGCACACAACTGTTCATGGGCTGAAAAGGCTTTTGGAGCAATAAAAACGTTAAAACTGTTATAACTCAAAAATGCAATAAGATAAGTTCAAACTTTAAAAGACATGTTGTGCAGATGTACAAGCCCCTCTTGCACAGAAAGTTTGGGTTAGATATCTCTTGTAGTTTCTTCAGAACACACAAATTATCTGAAAATGCTTTTGAAGCAATAGACACAAAAACAGCTATAAATCCAAAACCTAATATGATAGACTCAAACTTTAAACTATATATTGTGTAGATTTACAGGTCCTACTTGCCCAGCAAAAAGGGTTTGAATAGCTCTTGCACTTTTTTCGAAACTCACAAACAACTGTTCATGGGCTGAAAAGGCTTTTGGAGCAATAAAAACGTTAAAACTGTTATAACTCAAAAATGCAATAAGATAAGTTCAAACTTTAAAAGACATGTTGTGCAGATGTACAAGCCCCTCTTGCACAGAAAGTTTGGGTTAGATATCTCTTGTAGTTTCTTCAGAACACACAAATTATCTGAAAATGCTTTTGAAGCAATAGACACAAAAACAGCTATAAATCCAAAACCTAATATGATAGACTCAAACTTTAAACTATGTATTGTGTAGATTTACAGGTCCTACTTGCCCAGCAAAAAGGGTTTGAATAGCTCTTGCACTTTTTTCGAAACTCACAAACAACTGTTCATGGGCTGAAAAGGCTTTTGGAGCAATAAAAACGTTAAAACTGCTATAACTCAAAAATGCAATAAGATAAGTTCAAACTTTAAAAGACATGTTGTGCAGATGTACAAGCCCCTCTTGCACAGAAAGTTTGGGTTAGATATCTCTTGTAGTTTCTTCAGAACACACAAATTATCTGAAAATGCTTTTGAAGCAATAGACACAAAAACAGCTATAAATCCAAAACCTAATATGATAGACTCAAACTTTAAACTATGTATTGTGTAGATTTACAGGTCCTACTTGCCCTGCAAAAAGGGTTTGAATAGCTCTTGCACTTTTTTCGAAACTCACAAACAACTGTTCATGGGCTGAAAAGGCTTTTGGAGCAATAAAAACGTTAAAACTGTTATAACTCAAAAATGCAATAAGATAAGTTCAAACTTTAAAAAATATGTTGTGCAGATGTACAAGCCCCTCTTGCACAGAAAGTTTGGGTTAGATATCTCTTGTAGTTTCTTCAGAACACACAAATTATCTGAAAATGCTTTTGAAGCAATAGACACAAAAACAGCTATAAATCCAAAACCTAATATGATAGACTAAAACTTTGAACTATGTATTGTGTAGATTTACAGGTCCTACTTGCCCAGCAAAAAGGGTTTGAATAGCTCTTGCACTTTTTTTCGAAACGCACACAACTGTTCATGGGCTGAAAAGGCTTTTGGAGCAATAAAAACTTAAAAACTGCTATAACTCAAAAATGCAATAAGATAAGTTCAAACTTTAAAAGACATGTTGTGCAGATGTACAAGCCCCTCTTGCACAGAAAGTTTGGGTTAGATATCTCTTGTAGTTTCTTCAGAACACACAAATGATCTAAAAATGCTTTTGAAGCAATAGACACAAAAACAGCTATAAATCCAAAACCTAATATGATAGACTCCAACTTTGAACTATATATTGTGTAGATTTACAGGTCCTACTTGCCCAGCAAAAAGGGTTCGAATAGCTTTTGCACTTTTTTTGAAAACTCACAAACAACTGTTCATGGGCTGAAAAGGCTTTTGGAGCAATAAAAACGTAAAACCTGCTATAACTCAAAAATTCAATAAGATAAGTTCAAACTTTAAAAGACATGTTGTGCAGATGTACAAGCCCCTCTTGCACAGAAAGTTTGGGTTAGATATCTCTTGTAGTTTCTTCAGAACACACAAATTATCTGAAAATGCTTTTGAAGCAATAGATACAAAAACAGCTATAAATCCAAAACCTAATATGATAGACTCAAACTTTAAACTATATATTGTGTAGATTTACAGGTCCTACTTGCCCAGCAAAAAAGGTTTGAATAGCTCTTGCACTTTTTTCGAAACTCACAAACAACTGTTCATGGGCTGAAAAGGCTTTTGGAGCAATAAAAACGTTAAAACTGTTATAACTCAAAAATGCAATAAGATAAGTTCAAACTTTAAAAGACATGTTGTGCAGATGTACAAGCCCCTCTTGCACAGAAAGTTTGGGTTAGATATCTCTTGTAGTTTCTTCAGAACACACAAATTATCTGAAAATGCTTTTGAAGCAATAGACACAAAAACAGCTATAAATCCAAAACCTAATATGATAGACTCAAACTTTAAACTATATATTGTGTAGATTTACAGGTCCTACTTGCCCAGCAAAAAGGGTTTGAATAGCTCTTGCACTTTTTTCGAAACTCACAAACAACTGTTCATGGGCTGAAAAGGCTTTTGGAGCAATAAAAACGTTAAAACTGTTATAACTCAAAAATGCAATAAGATAAGTTCAAACTTTAAAAGACATGTTGTGCAGATGTACAAGCCCCTCTTGCACAGAAAGTTTGGGTTAGATATCTCTTGTAGTTTCTTCAGAACACACAAATTATCTGAAAATGCTTTTGAAGCAATAGACACAAAAACAGCTATAAATCCAAAACCTAATATGATAGACTCAAACTTTAAACTATGTATTGTGTAGATTTACAGGTCCTACTTGCCCAGCAAAAAGGGTTTGAATAGCTCTTGCACTTTTTTCGAAACTCACAAACAACTGTTCATGGGCTGAAAAGGCTTTTGGAGCAATAAAAACGTTAAAACTGCTATAACTCAAAAATGCAATAAGATAAGTTCAAACTTTAAAAGACATGTTGTGCAGATGTACAAGCCCCTCTTGCACAGAAAGTTTGGGTTAGATATCTCTTGTAGTTTCTTCAGAACACACAAATTATCTGAAAATGCTTTTGAAGCAATAGACACAAAAACAGCTATAAATCCAAAACCTAATATGATAGACTCAAACTTTAAACTATGTATTGTGTAGATTTACAGGTCCTACTTGCCCTGCAAAAAGGGTTTGAATAGCTCTTGCACTTTTTTCGAAACTCACAAACAACTGTTCATGGGCTGAAAAGGCTTTTGGAGCAATAAAAACGTTAAAACTGTTATAACTCAAAAATGCAATAAGATAAGTTCAAACTTTAAAAAATATGTTGTGCAGATGTACAAGCCCCTCTTGCACAGAAAGTTTGGGTTAGATATCTCTTGTAGTTTCTTCAGAACACACAAATTATCTGAAAATGCTTTTGAAGCAATAGACACAAAAACAGCTATAAATCCAAAACCTAATATGATAGACTAAAACTTTGAACTATGTATTGTGTAGATTTACAGGTCCTACTTGCCCAGCAAAAAGGGTTTGAATAGCTCTTGCACTTTTTTTCGAAACGCACACAACTGTTCATGGGCTGAAAAGGCTTTTGGAGCAATAAAAACTTAAAAACTGCTATAACTCAAAAATGCAATAAGATAAGTTCAAACTTTAAAAGACATGTTGTGCAGATGTACAAGCCCCTCTTGCACAGAAAGTTTGGGTTAGATATCTCTTGTAGTTTCTTCAGAACACACAAATGATCTAAAAATGCTTTTGAAGCAATAGACACAAAAACAGCTATAAATCCAAAACCTAATATGATAGACTCCAACTTTGAACTATATATTGTGTAGATTTACAGGTCCTACTTGCCCAGCAAAAAGGGTTCGAATAGCTTTTGCACTTTTTTTGAAAACTCACAAACAACTGTTCATGGGCTGAAAAGGCTTTTGGAGCAATAAAAACGTAAAAACTGCTATAACTCAAAAATTCAATAAGATAAGTTCAAACTTTAAAAGACATGTTGTGCAGATGTACAAGCCCCTCTTGCACAGAAAGTTTGGGTTAGATATCTCTTGTAGTTTCTTCAGAACACACAAATTATCTGAAAATGCTTTTGAAGCAATAGACACAAAAACAGCTATAAATCCAAAACCTAATATGATAGACTCAAACTTTAAACTATATATTGTGTAGATTTACAGGTCCTACTTGCCCAGCAAAAAAGGTTTGAATAGCTCTTGCACTTTTTTCGAAACTCACAAACAACTGTTCATGGGCTGAAAAGGCTTTTGGAGCAATAAAAACGTTAAAACTGTTATAACTCAAAAATGCAATAAGATAAGTTCAAACTTTAAAAGACATGTTGTGCAGATGTACAAGCCCCTCTTGCACAGAAAGTTTGGGTTAGATATCTCTTGTAGTTTCTTCAGAACACACAAATTATCTGAAAATGCTTTTGAAGCAATAGACACAAAAACAGCTATAAATCCAAAACCTAATATGATAGACTAAAACTTTGAACTATGTATTGTGTAGATTTACAGGTCCTACTTGCCCAGCAAAAAGGGTTTGAATAGCTCTTGCACTTTTTTTCGAAACGCACACAACTGTTCATGGGCTGAAAAGGCTTTTGGAGCAATAAAAACTTAAAAACTGCTATAACTCAAAAATGCAATAAGATAAGTTCAAACTTTAAAAGACATGTTGTGCAGATGTACAAGCCCCTCTTGCACAGAAAGTTTGGGTTAGATATCTCTTGTAGTTTCTTCAGAACACACAAATGATCTAAAAATGCTTTTGAAGCAATAGACACAAAAACAGCTATAAATCCAAAACCTAATATGATAGACTCCAACTTTGAACTATATATTGTGTAGATTTACAGGTCCTACTTGCCCAGCAAAAAGGGTTCGAATAGCTTTTGCACTTTTTTTGAAAACTCACAAACAACTGTTCATGGGCTGAAAAGGCTTTTGGAGCAATAAAAACGTAAAACCTGCTATAACTCAAAAATTCAATAAGATAAGTTCAAACTTTAAAAGACATGTTGTGCAGATGTACAAGCCCCTCTTGCACAGAAAGTTTGGGTTAGATATCTCTTGTAGTTTCTTCAGAACACACAAATTATCTGAAAATGCTTTTGAAGCAATAGATACAAAAACAGCTATAAATCCAAAACCTAATATGATAGACTCAAACTTTAAACTATATATTGTGTAGATTTACAGGTCCTACTTGCCCAGCAAAAAAGGTTTGAATAGCTCTTGCACTTTTTTCGAAACTCACAAACAACTGTTCATGGGCTGAAAAGGCTTTTGGAGCAATAAAAACGTTAAAACTGTTATAACTCAAAAATGCAATAAGATAAGTTCAAACTTTAAAAGACATGTTGTGCAGATGTACAAGCCCCTCTTGCACAGAAAGTTTGGGTTAGATATCTCTTGTAGTTTCTTCAGAACACACAAATTATCTGAAAATGCTTTTGAAGCAATAGACACAAAAACAGCTATAAATCCAAAACCTAATATGATAGACTCAAACTTTAAACTATATATTGTGTAGATTTACAGGTCCTACTTGCCCAGCAAAAAGGGTTTGAATAGCTCTTGCACTTTTTTCGAAACTCACAAACAACTGTTCATGGGCTGAAAAGGCTTTTGGAGCAATAAAAACTTAAAAACTGCTATAACTCAAAAATGCAATAAGATAAGTTCAAACTTTAAAAGACATGTTGTGCAGATGTACAAGCCCCTCTTGCACAGAAAGTTTGGGTTAGATATCTCTTGTAGTTTCTTCAGAACACACAAATTATCTGAAAATGCTTTTGAAGCAATAGACACAAAAACAGCTATAAATCCAAAACCTAATATGATAGACTCAAACTTTAAACTATGTATTGTGTAGATTTACAGGTCCTACTTGCCCAGCAAAAAGGGTTTTAATAGCTCTTGCACTTTTTTCGAAACTCACAAACAACTGTTCATGGGCTGAAAAGGCTTTTGGAGCAATAAAAACGTTAAAACTGTTATAACTCAAAAATGCAATAAGATAAGTTCAAACTTTAAAAGACATGTTGTGCAGATGTACAAGCCCCTCTTGCACAGAAAGTTTGGGTTAGATATCTCTTGTAGTTTCTTCAGAACACACAAATTATCTGAAAATGCTTTTGAAGCAATAGACACAAAAACAGCTATAAATCCAAAACCTAATATGATAGACTCAAACTTTAAACTATATATTGTGTAGATTTACAGGTCCTACTTGCCCAGCAAAAAGGGTTTGAATAGCTCTTGCACTTTTTTCGAAACTCACAAACAACTGTTCATGGGCTGAAAAGGCTTTTGGAGCAATAAAAACGTTAAAACTGCTATAACTCAAAAATGCAATAAGATAAGTTCAAACTTTAAAAAATATGTTGTGCAGATGTACAAGCCCCTCTTGCACAGAAAGTTTGGGTTAGATATCTCTTGTAGTTTCTTCAGAACACACAAATTATCTGAAAATGCTTTTGAAGCAATAGACACAAAAACAGCTATAAATCAAAAACCTAATATGATAGACTCAAACTTTAAACTATATATTGTGTAGATTTACAGGTCCTACTTGCCCAGCAAAAAAGGTTTGAATAGCTCTTGCACTTTTTTCGAAACTCACAAACAACTGTTCATGGGCTGAAAAGGCTTTTGGAGCAATAAAAACGTTAAAACTGTTATAACTCAAAAATGCAATAAGATAAGTTCAAACTTTAAAAGACATGTTGTGCAGATGTACAAGCCCCTCTTGCACAGAAAGTTTGGGTTAGATATCTCTTGTAGTTTCTTCAGAACACACAAATTATCTGAAAATGCTTTTGAAGCAATAGACACAAAAACAGCTATAAATCCAAAACCTAATATGATAGACTAAAACTTTGAACTATGTATTGTGTAGATTTACAGGTCCTACTTGCCCAGCAAAAAGGGTTTGAATAGCTCTTGCACTTTTTTCGAAACGCACACAACTGTTCATGGGCTGAAAAGGCTTTTGGAGCAATAAAAACTTAAAAACTGCTATAACTCAAAAATGCAATAAGATAAGTTCAAACTTTAAAAGACATGTTGTGCAGATGTACAAGCCCCTCTTGCACAGAAAGTTTGGGTTAGATATCTCTTGTAGTTTCTTCAGAACACACAAATGATCTAAAAATGCTTTTGAAGCAATAGACACAAAAACAGCTATAAATCCAAAACCTAATATGATAGACTCCAACTTTGAACTATATATTGTGTAGATTTACAGGTCCTACTTGCCCAGCAAAAAGGGTTCGAATAGCTTTTGCACTTTTTTTGAAAACTCACAAACAACTGTTCATGGGCTGAAAAGGCTTTTGGAGCAATAAAAACGTAAAACCTGCTATAACTCAAAAATTCAATAAGATAAGTTCAAACTTTAAAAGACATGTTGTGCAGATGTACAAGCCCCTCTTGCACAGAAAGTTTGGGTTAGATATCTCTTGTAGTTTCTTCAGAACACACAAATTATCTGAAAATGCTTTTGAAGCAATAGATACAAAAACAGCTATAAATCCAAAACCTAATATGATAGACTCAAACTTTAAACTATATATTGTGTAGATTTACAGGTCCTACTTGCCCAGCAAAAAAGGTTTGAATAGCTCTTGCACTTTTTTCGAAACTCACAAACAACTGTTCATGGGCTGAAAAGGCTTTTGGAGCAATAAAAACGTTAAAACTGTTATAACTCAAAAATGCAATAAGATAAGTTCAAACTTTAAAAGACATGTTGTGCAGATGTACAAGCCCCTCTTGCACAGAAAGTTTGGGTTAGATATCTCTTGTAGTTTCTTCAGAACACACAAATTATCTGAAAATGCTTTTGAAGCAATAGACACAAAAACAGCTATAAATCCAAAACCTAATATGATAGACTCAAACTTTAAACTATATATTGTGTAGATTTACAGGTCCTACTTGCCCAGCAAAAAGGGTTTGAATAGCTCTTGCACTTTTTTCGAAACTCACAAACAACTGTTCATGGGCTGAAAAGGCTTTTGGAGCAATAAAAACTTAAAAACTGCTATAACTCAAAAATGCAATAAGATAAGTTCAAACTTTAAAAGACATGTTGTGCAGATGTACAAGCCCCTCTTGCACAGAAAGTTTGGGTTAGATATCTCTTGTAGTTTCTTCAGAACACACAAATTATCTGAAAATGCTTTTGAAGCAATAGACACAAAAACAGCTATAAATCCAAAACCTAATATGATAGACTCAAACTTTAAACTATGTATTGTGTAGATTTACAGGTCCTACTTGCCCAGCAAAAAGGGTTTTAATAGCTCTTGCACTTTTTTCGAAACTCACAAACAACTGTTCATGGGCTGAAAAGGCTTTTGGAGCAATAAAAACGTTAAAACTGTTATAACTCAAAAATGCAATAAGATAAGTTCAAACTTTAAAAGACATGTTGTGCAGATGTACAAGCCCCTCTTGCACAGAAAGTTTGGGTTAGATATCTCTTGTAGTTTCTTCAGAACACACAAATTATCTGAAAATGCTTTTGAAGCAATAGACACAAAAACAGCTATAAATCCAAAACCTAATATGATAGACTCAAACTTTAAACTATATATTGTGTAGATTTACAGGTCCTACTTGCCCAGCAAAAAGGGTTTGAATAGCTCTTGCACTTTTTTCGAAACTCACAAACAACTGTTCATGGGCTGAAAAGGCTTTTGGAGCAATAAAAACGTTAAAACTGCTATAACTCAAAAATGCAATAAGATAAGTTCAAACTTTAAAAAATATGTTGTGCAGATGTACAAGCCCCTCTTGCACAGAAAGTTTGGGTTAGATATCTCTTGTAGTTTCTTCAGAACACACAAATTATCTGAAAATGCTTTTGAAGCAATAGACACAAAAACAGCTATAAATCAAAAACCTAATATGATAGACTCAAACTTTAAACTATGTATTGTGTAGATTTACAGGTCCTACTTGCCCAGCAAAAAGGGTTTGAATAGCTCTTGCTCTTTTTTCGAAACGCACACAACTGTTCATGGGCTGAAAAGGCTTTTGGAGCAATAAAAACGTAAAAACTGCTATAACTCAAAAATTCAATAAGATAAGTTCAAACTTTAAAAGACATGTTGTGCAGATGTACAAGCCCCTCTTGCACAGAAAGTTTGGGTTAGATATCTCTTGTAGTTTCTTCAGAACACACAACATATCTGAAAATGTTTTTGAAGCAATAGACACAAAAACAGCTATAAATCCAAAACCTAATATGATAGACTCAAACTTTAAACTATGTATTGTGTAGATTTACAGGTCCTACTTGCCTAGCAAAAAGGGTTTGAATAGCTCTTGCACTTTTTTCGAAACGCACACAACTGTTCATGGGCTGAAAAGGCTTTTGGAGCAATAAAAACTTAAAAACTGCTATAACTCAAAAATGCAATAAGATAAGTTCAAACTTTAAAAGACATGTTGTGCAGATGTACAAGCCCCTCTTGCACAGAAAGTTTGGGTTAGATATCTCTTGTAGTTTCTTCAGAACACACAAATTATCTGAAAATGCTTTTGAAGCAATAGACACAAAAACAGCTATAAATCCAAAACCTAATATGATAGACTCAAACTTTAAACTATATATTGTGTAGATTTACAGGTCCTACTTGCCCAGCAAAAAGGGTTTGAATAGCTCTTGCACTTTTTTCGAAACTCACAAACAACTGTTCATGGGCTGAAAAGGCTTTTGGAGCAATAAAAACGTTAAAACTGCTATAACTCAAAAATGCAATAAGATAAGTTCAAACTTTAAAAAATATGTTGTGCAGATGTACAAGCCCCTCTTGCACAGAAAGTTTGGGTTAGATATCTCTTGTAGTTTCTTCAGAACACACAAATTATCTGAAAATGCTTTTGAAGCAATAGACACAAAAACAGCTATAAATCAAAAACCTAATATGATAGACTCAAACTTTAAACTATGTATTGTGTAGATTTACAGGTCCTACTTGCCCAGCAAAAAGGGTTTGAATAGCTCTTGCTCTTTTTTCGAAACGCACACAACTGTTCATGGGCTGAAAAGGCTTTTGGAGCAATAAAAACGTAAAAACTGCTATAACTAAAAAATGCAATAAGATAAGTTCAAACTTTAAAAGACATGTTGTGCAGATGTACAAGCCCCTCTTGCACAGAAAGTTTGGGTTAGATATCTCTTGTAGTTTCTTCAGAACACACAAAATATCTGAACATGTTTTTGAAGCAATAGACACAAAAACAGCTATAAATCCAAAACCTAATATGATAGACTCAAACTTTAAACTATGTATTGTGTAGATTTACAGGTCCTACTTGCCCAGCAAAAAGGGTTTGAATAGCTCTTGCACTTTTTTCGAAACTCACAAACAACTGTTCATGGGCTGAAAAGGCTTTTGGAGCAATAAAAACGTTAAAACTGCTATAACTCAAAAATGCAATAAGATAAGTTCAAACTTTAAAAAATATGTTGTGCAGATGTACAAGCCCCTCTTGCACAGAAAGTTTGGGTTAGATATCTCTTGTAGTTTCTTCAGAACACACAAATTATCTGAAAATGCTTTTGAAGCAATAGACACAAAAACAGCTATAAATCAAAAACCTAATATGATAGACTCAAACTTTAAACTATGTATTGTGTAGATTTACAGGTCCTACTTGCCCAGCAAAAAGGGTTTGAATAGCTCTTGCACTTTTTTTCGAAACGCACACAACTGTTCATGGGCTGAAAAGGCTTTTGGAGCAATAAAAACGTAAAAACTGCTATAACTCAAAAATTCAATAAGATAAGTTCAAACTTTAAAAGACATGTTGTGCAGATGTACAAGCCCCTCTTGCACAGAAAGTTTGGGTTAGATATCTCTTGTAGTTTCTTCAGAACACACAAAATATCTGAAAATGTTTTTGAAGCAATAGACACAAAAACAGCTATAAATCCAAAACCTAATATGATAGACTCAAACTTTAAACTATGTATTGTGTAGATTTACAGGTCCTACTTGCCTAGCAAAAAGGGTTTGAATAGCTCTTTCACTTTTTTTCGAAACGCACACAACTGTTCATGGGCTGAAAAGGCTTTTGGAGCAATAAAAACTTAAAAACTGCTATAACTCAAAAATGCAATAAGATAAGTTCAAACTTTAAAAAATATGTTGTGCAGATGTACAAGCCCCTCTTGCACAGAAAGTTTGGGTTAGATATCTCTTGTAGTTTCTTCAGAACACACAAAT
This sequence comes from Eucyclogobius newberryi, assembly GCF_026437365.1. Lineage (NCBI taxonomy): Eukaryota > Metazoa > Chordata > Actinopteri > Gobiiformes > Gobiidae > Eucyclogobius > Eucyclogobius newberryi. The sequence continues at coordinate 14,572,951 of NW_027316532.1, forward strand.
TATCTGAAAATGCTTTTGAAGCAATAGACACAAAAACAGCTATAAATCCAAAACCTAATATGATAGACTCAAACTTTAAACTATTTATTGTGTAGATTTACAGGTCCTACTTGCCTAGCAAAAAGGGTTTGAATAGCTCTTTCACTTTTTTTCGAAACGCACACAACTGTTCATGGGCTGAAAAGGCTTTTGGAGCAATAAAAACTTAAAACTGCCATAACTCAAAAATGCAATAAGATAAGTTCAAACTTTAAAAGACATGTTCTGCAGATGTACAAGCCCCTCTTGCACAGAAAGTTTGGGTTAGATATCTCTTATAGTTTCTTCAGAACACACAAATTATCTGAAAATGCTTTTGAAGCAATAGACACAAAAACAGCTATAAATCCAAAACCTAATATGATAGACTCAAACTTTAAACTATATATTGTGTAGATTTACAGGTCCTACTTGCCCAGCAAAAAGGGTTTGAATAGCTCTTGCACTTTTTTCGAAACTCACAAACAACTGTTCATGGGCTGAAAAGGCTTTTGGAGCAATAAAAACGTTAAAACTGCTATAACTCAAAAATGCAATAAGATAAGTTCAAACTTTAAAAGACATGTTGTGCAGATGTACAAGCCCCTCTTGCACAGAAAGTTTGGGTTAGATATCTCTTGTAGTTTCTTCAGAACACACAAATTATCTGAAAATGCTTTTGAAGCAATAGACACAAAAACAGCTATAAATCCAAAACCTAATATGATAGACTCCAACTTTGAACTATATATTGTGTAGATTTACAGGTCCTACTTGCCCAGCAAAAAGGGTTCGAATAGCTTTTGCACTTTTTTCGAAAACTCACAAACAACTGTTCATGGGCTGAAAAGGCTTTTGGAGCAATAAAAACTTAAAAACTGCTATAACTCAAAAATGCAATAAGATAAGTTCAAACTTTAAAAAATATGTTGTGCAGATGTACAAGCCCCTCTTGCACAGAAAGTTTGGGTTAGATATCTCTTGTAGTTTCTTCAGAACACACAAATTATCTGAAAATGCTTTTGAAGCAATAGACACAAAAACAGCTATAAATCAAAAACCTAATATGATAGACTCAAACTTTAAACTATGTATTGTGTAGATTTACAGGTCCTACTTGCCCTGCAAAAAGGGTTTGAATAGCTCTTGCACTTTTTTCGAAACTCACAAACAACTGTTCATGGGCTGAAAAGGCTTTTGGAGCAATAAAAACGTTAAAACTGTTATAACTCAAAAATGCAATAAGATAAGTTCAAACTTTAAAAGACATGTTGTGCAGATGTACAAGCCCCTCTTGCACAGAAAGTTTGGGTTAGATATCTCTTGTAGTTTCTTCAGAACACACAAATTATCTGAAAATGCTTTTGAAGCAATAGACACAAAAACAGCTATAAATCCAAAACCTAATATGATAGACTCAAACTTTAAACTATATATTGTGTAGATTTACAGGTCCTACTTGCCCAGCAAAAAGGGTTTGAATAGCTCTTGCACTTTTTTCGAAACTCACAAACAACTGTTCATGGGCTGAAAAGGCTTTTGGAGCAATAAAAACGTTAAAACTGCTATAACTCAAAAATGCAATAAGATAAGTTCAAACTTTAAAAAATATGTTGTGCAGATGTACAAGCCCCTCTTGCACAGAAAGTTTGGGTTAGATATCTCTTGTAGTTTCTTCAGAACACACAAATTATCTGAAAATGCTTTTGAAGCAATAGACACAAAAACAGCTATAAATCAAAAACCTAATATGATAGACTCAAACTTTAAACTATGTTAAACTATATATTGTGTAGATTTACAGGTCCTACTTGCCCAGCAAAAAGGGTTTGAATAGCTCTTGCTCTTTTTTCGAAACGCACACAACTGTTCATGGGCTGAAAAGGCTTTTGGAGCAATAAAAACGTAAAAACTGCTATAACTCAAAAATTCAATAAGATAAGTTCAAACTTTAAAAGACATGTTGTGCAGATGTACAAGCCCCTCTTGCACAGAAAGTTTGGGTTAGATATCTCTTGTAGTTTCTTCAGAACACACAAAATATCTGAAAATGTTTTTGAAGCAATAGACACAAAAACAGCTATAAATCCAAAACCTAATATGATAGACTCAAACTTTAAACTATGTATTGTGTAGATTTACAGGTCCTACTTGCCTAGCAAAAAGGGTTTGAATAGCTCTTTCACTTTTTTTCGAAACGCACACAACTGTTCATGGGCTGAAAAGGCTTTTGGAGCAATAAAAACTTAAAAACTGCTATAACTCAAAAATGCAATAAGATAAGTTCAAACTTTAAAAAATATGTTGTGCAGATGTACAAGCCCCTATTGCACAGAAAGTTTGGGTTAGATATCTCTTGTAGTTTCTTCAGAACACACAAATTATCTGAAAATGCTTTTGAAGCAATAGACACAAAAACAGCTATAAATCCAAAACCTAATATGATAGACTCAAACTTTAAACTATTTATTGTGTAGATTTACAGGTCCTACTTGCCTAGCAAAAAGGGTTTGAATAGCTCTTTCACTTTTTTTCGAAACGCACACAACTGTTCATGGGCTGAAAAGGCTTTTGGAGCAATAAAAACTTAAAACTGCCATAACTCAAAAATGCAATAAGATAAGTTCAAACTTTAAAAGACATGTTCTGCAGATGTACAAGCCCCTCTTGCACAGAAAGTTTGGGTTAGATATCTCTTGTAGTTTCTTCAGAACACACAAATTATCTGAAAATGCTTTTGAAGCAATAGACACAAAAACAGCTATAAATCCAAAACCTAATATGATAGACTCAAACTTTAAACTATATATTGTGTAGATTTACAGGTCCTACTTGCCCAGCAAAAAGGGTTTGAATAGCTCTTGCACTTTTTTCGAAACTCACAAACAACTGTTCATGGGCTGAAAAGGCTTTTGGAGCAATAAAAACGTTAAAACTGCTATAACTCAAAAATGCAATAAGATAAGTTCAAACTTCAAAAGACATGTTGTGCAGATGTACAAGCCCCTCTTGCACAGAAAGTTTGGGTTAGATATCTCTTGTAGTTTCTTCAGAACACACAAAATATCTGAAAATGTTTTTGAAGCAATAGACACAAAAACAGCTATAAATCCAAAACCTAATATGATAGACTCAAACTTTAAACTATGTATTGTGTAGATTTACAGGTCCTACTTGCCCTGCAAAAAGGGTTTGAATAGCTCTTGCACTTTTTTCGAAACTCACAAACAACTGTTCATGGGCTGAAAAGGCTTTTGGAGCAATAAAAACTTAAAAACTGCTATAACTCAAAAATGCAATAAGATAAGTTCAAACTTTAAAAAATATGTTGTGCAGATGTACAAGCCCCTCTTGCACAGAAAGTTTGGGTTAGATATCTCTTGTAGTTTCTTCAGAACACACAAATTATCTGAAAATGCTTTTGAAGCAATAGACACAAAAACAGCTATAAATCCAAAACCTAATATGATAGACTCAAACTTTAAACTATGTATTGTGTAGATTTACAGGTCCTACTTGCCCTGCAAAAAGGGTTTGAATAGCTCTTGCACTTTTTTCGAAACGCACACAACTGTTCATGGGCTGAAAAGGCTTTTGGAGCAATAAAAACGTAAAAACTGCTATAACTCAAAAATTCAATAAGATAAGTTCAAACTTTAAAAAAATATGTTGTGCAAATGTACAAGCCCCTCTTGCACAGAAAGTTTGGGTTAGATATCTCTTGTAGTTTCTTCAGAACACACAAATTATCTGAAAATGCTTTTGAAGCAATAGACACAAAAACAGCTATAAATCCAAAACCTAATATGATAGACTCAAACTTTGAACTATGTATTGTGTAGATTTACAGGTCCTACTTGCCCAGCAAAAAGGGTTTGAATAGCTCTTGCACTTTTTTTCGAAACGCACACAACTGTTCATGGGCTGAAAAGGCTTTTGGAGCAATAAAAACTTAAAAACTGCTATAACTCAAAAATGCAATAAGATAAGTTCAAACTTTAAAAGACATGTTGTGCAGATGTACAAGCCCCTCTTGCACAGAAAGTTTGGGTTAGATATCTCTTGTAGTTTCTTCAGAACACACAAATTATCTGAAAATGCTTTTGAAGCAATAGACACAAAAAACAGCTATAAATCCAAAACCTAATATGATAGACTCAAACTTTAAACTATATATTGTGTAGATTTACAGGTCCTACTTGCCCAGCAAAAAGGGTTTGAATAGCTCTTGCACTTTTTTCGAAACTCACAAACAACTGTTCATGGGCTGAAAAGGCTTTTGGAGCAATAAAAACGTTAAAACTGTTATAACTCAAAAATGCAATAAGATAAGTTCAAACTTTAAAAGACATGTTGTGCAGATGTACAAGCCCCTCTTGCACAGAAAGTTTGGGTTAGATATCTCTTGTAGTTTCTTCAGAACACACAAATTATCTGAAAATGCTTTTGAAGCAATAGACACAAAAACAGCTATAAATCCAAAACCTAATATGATAGACTCAAACTTTAAACTATATATTGTGTAGATTTACAGGTCCTACTTGCCCAGCAAAAAGGGTTTGAATAGCTCTTGCACTTTTTTCGAAACGCACACAACTGTTCATGGGCTGAAAAGGCTTTTGGAGCAATAAAAATGTAAAAACTGATATAACTCAAAAATTCAATAAGATAAGTTCAAACTTTAAAAAAATATGTTGTGCAGATGTACAAGCCCCTCTTGCACAGAAGGTTTGGGTTAGATATCTCTTGTAGTTTCTTCAGAACACACAAATTATCTGAAAATGCTTTTGAAGCAATAGACACAAAAACAGCTATAAATCCAAAACCTAATATGATAGACTCAAACTTTGAACTATGTATTGTGTAGATTTACAGGTCCTACTTGCCCAGCAAAAAGGGTTTGAATAGCTCTTGCACTTTTTTTCGAAACGCACACAACTGTTCATGGGCTGAAAAGGCTTTTGGAGCAATAAAAACTTAAAAACTGCTATAACTCAAAAATGCAATAAGATAAGTTCAAACTTTAAAAGACATGTTGTGCAGATGTACAAGCCCCTCTTGCACAGAAAGTTTGGGTTAGATATCTCTTGTAGTTTCTTCAGAACACACAAATTATCTGAAAATGTTTTTGAAGCAATAGACACAAAAACAGCTATAAATCCAAAACCTAATATGATAGACTCAAACTTTAAATTATGTATTGTGTAGATTTACAGGTCCTACTTGCCTAGCAAAAAGGGTTTGAATAGCTCTTTCACTTTTTTTCGAAACGCACACAACTGTTCATGGGCTGAAAAGGCTTTTGGAGCAATGAAAAACTTAAAACTGCCATAACTCAAAAATGCAATAAGATAAGTTCAAACTTTAAAAGACATGTTGTGCAGATGTACAAGCCCCTCTTGCACAGAAAGTTTGGGTTAGATATCTCTTGTAGTTTCTTCAGAACACACAAATTATCTGAAAATGCTTTTGAAGCAATAGACACAAAAAACAGCTATAAATCCAAAACCTAATATGATAGACTCAAACTTTAAACTATATATTGTGTAGATTTACAGGTCCTACTTGCCCAGCAAAAAGGGTTTGAATAGCTCTTGCACTTTTTTCGAAACTCACAAACAACTGTTCATGGGCTGAAAAGGCTTTTGGAGCAATAAAAACGTTAAAACTGTTATAACTCAAAAATGCAATAAGATAAGTTCAAACTTTAAAAGACATGTTGTGCATATGTACAAGCCCCTCTTGCACAGATAGTTTGGGTTAGATATCTCTTGTAGTTTCTTCAGAACACACAAATTATCTGAAAATGCTTTTGAAGCAATAGACACAAAAACAGCTATAAATCCAAAACCTAATATGATAGACTCAAACTTTAAACTATATATTGTGTAGATTTACAGGTCCTACTTGCCCAGCAAAAAGGGTTTGAATAGCTCTTGCACTTTTTTCGAAACTCACAAACAACTGTTCATGGGCTGAAAAGGCTTTTGGAGCAATAAAAACGTTAAAACTGCTATAACTCAAAAATGCAATAAGATAAGTTCAAACTTTAAAAGACATGTTGTGCAGATGTACAAGCCCCTCTTGCACAGAAAGTTTGGGTTAGATATCTCTTGTAGTTTCTTCAGAACACACAAATTATCTGAAAATGCTTTTGAAGCAATAGACACAAAAACAGCTATAAATCCAAAACCTAATATGATAGACTCCAACTTTGAACTATATATTGTGTAGATTTACAGGTCCTACTTGCCCAGCAAAAAGGGTTCGAATAGCTTTTGCACTTTTTTCGAAAACTCACAAACAACTGTTCATGGGCTGAAAAGGCTTTTGGAGCAATAAAAACTTAAAAACTGCTATAACTCAAAAATGCAATAAGATAAGTTCAAACTTTAAAAAATATGTTGTGCAGATGTACAAGCCCCTCTTGCACAGAAAGTTTGGGTTAGATATCTCTTGTAGTTTCTTCAGAACACACAAATTATCTGAAAATGCTTTTGAAGCAATAGACACAAAAACAGCTATAAATCAAAAACCTAATATGATAGACTCAAACTTTAAACTATGTATTGTGTAGATTTACAGGTCCTACTTGCCCTGCAAAAAGGGTTTGAATAGCTCTTGCACTTTTTTCGAAACTCACAAACAACTGTTCATGGGCTGAAAAGGCTTTTGGAGCAATAAAAACGTTAAAACTGTTATAACTCAAAAATGCAATAAGATAAGTTCAAACTTTAAAAGACATGTTGTGCAGATGTACAAGCCCCTCTTGCACAGAAAGTTTGGGTTAGATATCTCTTGTAGTTTCTTCAGAACACACAAATTATCTGAAAATGCTTTTGAAGCAATAGACACAAAAACAGCTATAAATCCAAAACCTAATATGATAGACTCAAACTTTAAACTATATATTGTGTAGATTTACAGGTCCTACTTGCCCAGCAAAAAGGGTTTGAATAGCTCTTGCACTTTTTTCGAAACTCACAAACAACTGTTCATGGGCTGAAAAGGCTTTTGGAGCAATAAAAACGTTAAAACTGCTATAACTCAAAAATGCAATAAGATAAGTTCAAACTTTAAAAAATATGTTGTGCAGATGTACAAGCCCCTCTTGCACAGAAAGTTTGGGTTAGATATCTCTTGTAGTTTCTTCAGAACACACAAATTATCTGAAAATGCTTTTGAAGCAATAGACACAAAAACAGCTATAAATCAAAAACCTAATATGATAGACTCAAACTTTAAACTATGTATTGTGTAGATTTACAGGTCCTACTTGCCCAGCAAAAAGGGTTTGAATAGCTCTTGCTCTTTTTTCGAAACGCACACAACTGTTCATGGGCTGAAAAGGCTTTTGGAGCAATAAAAACGTAAAAACTGCTATAACTCAAAAATTCAATAAGATAAGTTCAAACTTTAAAAGACATGTTGTGCAGATGTACAAGCCCCTCTTGCACAGAAAGTTTGGGTTAGATATCTCTTGTAGTTTCTTCAGAACACACAAAATATCTGAAAATGTTTTTGAAGCAATAGACACAAAAACAGCTATAAATCCAAAACCTAATATGATAGACTCAAACTTTAAACTATGTATTGTGTAGATTTACAGGTCCTACTTGCCTAGCAAAAAGGGTTTGAATAGCTCTTTCACTTTTTTTCGAAACGCACACAACTGTTCATGGGCTGAAAAGGCTTTTGGAGCAATAAAAACTTAAAAACTGCTATAACTCAAAAATGCAATAAGATAAGTTCAAACTTTAAAAAATATGTTGTGCAGATGTACAAGCCCCTATTGCACAGAAAGTTTGGGTTAGATATCTCTTGTAGTTTCTTCAGAACACACAAATTATCTGAAAATGCTTTTGAAGCAATAGACACAAAAACAGCTATAAATCCAAAACCTAATATGATAGACTCAAACTTTAAACTATTTATTGTGTAGATTTACAGGTCCTACTTGCCTAGCAAAAAGGGTTTGAATAGCTCTTTCACTTTTTTTCGAAACGCACACAACTGTTCATGGGCTGAAAAGGCTTTTGGAGCAATAAAAACTTAAAACTGCCATAACTCAAAAATGCAATAAGATAAGTTCAAACTTTAAAAGACATGTTCTGCAGATGTACAAGCCCCTCTTGCACAGAAAGTTTGGGTTAGATATCTCTTGTAGTTTCTTCAGAACACACAAATTATCTGAAAATGCTTTTGAAGCAATAGACACAAAAACAGCTATAAATCCAAAACCTAATATGATAGACTCAAACTTTAAACTATATATTGTGTAGATTTACAGGTCCTACTTGCCCAGCAAAAAGGGTTTGAATAGCTCTTGCACTTTTTTCGAAACTCACAAACAACTGTTCATGGGCTGAAAAGGCTTTTGGAGCAATAAAAACGTTAAAACTGCTATAACTCAAAAATGCAATAAGATAAGTTCAAACTTCAAAAGACATGTGCAGATGTACAAGCCCCTCTTGCACAGAAAGTTTGGGTTAGATATCTCTTGTAGTTTCTTCAGAACACACAAAATATCTGAAAATGTTTTTGAAGCAATAGACACAAAAACAGCTATAAATCCAAAACCTAATATGATAGACTCAAACTTTAAACTATGTATTGTGTAGATTTACAGGTCCTACTTGCCCTGCAAAAAGGGTTTGAATAGCTCTTGCACTTTTTTCGAAACTCACAAACAACTGTTCATGGGCTGAAAAGGCTTTTGGAGCAATAAAAACTTAAAAACTGCTATAACTCAAAAATGCAATAAGATAAGTTCAAACTTTAAAAAATATGTTGTGCAGATGTACAAGCCCCTCTTGCACAGAAAGTTTGGGTTAGATATCTCTTGTAGTTTCTTCAGAACACACAAATTATCTGAAAATGCTTTTGAAGCAATAGACACAAAAACAGCTATAAATCCAAAACCTAATATGATAGACTCAAACTTTAAACTATGTATTGTGTAGATTTACAGGTCCTACTTGCCCTGCAAAAAGGGTTTGAATAGCTCTTGCACTTTTTTCGAAACGCACACAACTGTTCATGGGCTGAAAAGGCTTTTGGAGCAATAAAAACGTAAAAACTGCTATAACTCAAAAATTCAATAAGATAAGTTCAAACTTTAAAAAAATATGTTGTGCAAATGTACAAGCCCCTCTTGCACAGAAAGTTTGGGTTAGATATCTCTTGTAGTTTCTTCAGAACACACAAATTATCTGAAAATGCTTTTGAAGCAATAGACACAAAAACAGCTATAAATCCAAAACCTAATATGATAGACTCAAACTTTGAACTATGTATTGTGTAGATTTACAGGTCCTACTTGCCCAGCAAAAAGGGTTTGAATAGCTCTTGCACTTTTTTTCGAAACGCACACAACTGTTCATGGGCTGAAAAGGCTTTTGGAGCAATAAAAACTTAAAAACTGCTATAACTCAAAAATGCAATAAGATAAGTTCAAACTTTAAAAGACATGTTGTGCAGATGTACAAGCCCCTCTTGCACAGAAAGTTTGGGTTAGATATCTCTTGTAGTTTCTTCAGAACACACAAATTATCTGAAAATGCTTTTGAAGCAATAGACACAAAAAACAGCTATAAATCCAAAACCTAATATGATAGACTCAAACTTTAAACTATATATTGTGTAGATTTACAGGTCCTACTTGCCCAGCAAAAAGGGTTTGAATAGCTCTTGCACTTTTTTCGAAACTCACAAACAACTGTTCATGGGCTGAAAAGGCTTTTGGAGCAATAAAAACGTTAAAACTGTTATAACTCAAAAATGCAATAAGATAAGTTCAAACTTTAAAAGACATGTTGTGCAGATGTACAAGCCCCTCTTGCACAGAAAGTTTGGGTTAGATATCTCTTGTAGTTTCTTCAGAACACACAAATTATCTGAAAATGCTTTTGAAGCAATAGACACAAAAACAGCTATAAATCCAAAACCTAATATGATAGACTCAAACTTTAAACTATATATTGTGTAGATTTACAGGTCCTACTTGCCCAGCAAAAAGGGTTTGAATAGCTCTTGCACTTTTTTCGAAACGCACACAACTGTTCATGGGCTGAAAAGGCTTTTGGAGCAATAAAAACGTAAAAACTGATATAACTCAAAAATTCAATAAGATAAGTTCAAACTTTAAAAAAATATGTTGTGCAGATGTACAAGCCCCTCTTGCACAGAAAGTTTGGGTTAGATATCTCTTGTAGTTTCTTCAGAACACACAAATTATCTGAAAATGCTTTTGAAGCAATAGACACAAAAACAGCTATAAATCCAAAACCTAATATGATAGACTCAAACTTTGAACTATGTATTGTGTAGATTTACAGGTCCTACTTGCCCAGCAAAAAGGGTTTGAATAGCTCTTGCACTTTTTTTCGAAACGCACACAACTGTTCATGGGCTGAAAAGGCTTTTGGAGCAATAAAAACTTAAAAACTGCTATAACTCAAAAATGCAATAAGATAAGTTCAAACTTTAAAAGACATGTTGTGCAGATGTACAAGCCCCTCTTGCACAGAAAGTTTGGGTTAGATATCTCTTGTAGTTTCTTCAGAACACACAAATTATCTGAAAATGTTTTTGAAGCAATAGACACAAAAACAGCTATAAATCCAAAACCTAATATGATAGACTCAAACTTTAAATTATGTATTGTGTAGATTTACAGGTCCTACTTGCCTAGCAAAAAGGGTTTGAATAGCTCTTTCACTTTTTTTCGAAACGCACACAACTGTTCATGGGCTGAAAAGGCTTTTGGAGCAATGAAAAACTTAAAACTGCCATAACTCAAAAATGCAATAAGATAAGTTCAAACTTTAAAAGACATGTTGTGCAGATGTACAAGCCCCTCTTGCACAGAAAGTTTGGGTTAGATATCTCTTGTAGTTTCTTCAGAACACACAAATTATCTGAAAATGCTTTTGAAGCAATAGACACAAAAAACAGCTATAAATCCAAAACCTAATATGATAGACTCAAACTTTAAACTATATATTGTGTAGATTTACAGGTCCTACTTGCCCAGCAAAAAGGGTTTGAATAGCTCTTGCACTTTTTTCGAAACTCACAAACAACTGTTCATGGGCTGAAAAGGCTTTTGGAGCAATAAAAACGTTAAAACTGTTATAACTCAAAAATGCAATAAGATAAGTTCAAACTTTAAAAGACATGTTGTGCAGATGTACAAGCCCCTCTTGCACAGAAAGTTTGGGTTAGATATCTCTTGTAGTTTCTTCAGAACACACAAATTATCTGAAAATGCTTTTGAAGCAATAGACACAAAAACAGCTATAAATCCAAAACCTAATATGATAGACTCAAACTTTAAACTATATATTGTGTAGATTTACAGGTCCTACTTGCCCAGCAAAAAGGGTTTGAATAGCTCTTGCACTTTTTTCGAAACTCACAAACAACTGTTCATGGGCTGAAAAGGCTTTTGGAGCAATAAAAACGTTAAAACTGCTATAACTCAAAAATGCAATAAGATAAGTTCAAACTTTAAAAGACATGTTGTGCAGATGTACAAGCCCCTCTTGCACAGAAAGTTTGGGTTAGATATCTCTTGTAGTTTCTTCAGAACACACAAATTATCTGAAAATGCTTTTGAAGCAATAGACACAAAAACAGCTATAAATCCAAAACCTAATATGATAGACTCCAACTTTGAACTATATATTGTGTAGATTTACAGGTCCTACTTGCCCAGCAAAAAGGGTTCGAATAGCTTTTGCACTTTTTTCGAAAACTCACAAACAACTGTTCATGGGCTGAAAAGGCTTTTGGAGCAATAAAAACTTAAAAACTGCTATAACTCAAAAATGCAATAAGATAAGTTCAAACTTTAAAAAATATGTTGTGCAGATGTACAAGCCCCTCTTGCACAGAAAGTTTGGGTTAGATATCTCTTGTAGTTTCTTCAGAACACACAAATTATCTGAAAATGCTTTTGAAGCAATAGACACAAAAACAGCTATAAATCAAAAACCTAATATGATAGACTCAAACTTTAAACTATGTATTGTGTAGATTTACAGGTCCTACTTGCCCTGCAAAAAGGGTTTGAATAGCTCTTGCACTTTTTTCGAAACTCACAAACAACTGTTCATGGGCTGAAAAGGCTTTTGGAGCAATAAAAACGTTAAAACTGTTATAACTCAAAAATGCAATAAGATAAGTTCAAACTTTAAAAGACATGTTGTGCAGATGTACAAGCCCCTCTTGCACAGAAAGTTTGGGTTAGATATCTCTTGTAGTTTCTTCAGAACACACAAATTATCTGAAAATGCTTTTGAAGCAATAGACACAAAAACAGCTATAAATCCAAAACCTAATATGATAGACTCAAACTTTAAACTATATATTGTGTAGATTTACAGGTCCTACTTGCCCAGCAAAAAGGGTTTGAATAGCTCTTGCACTTTTTTCGAAACTCACAAACAACTGTTCATGGGCTGAAAAGGCTTTTGGAGCAATAAAAACGTTAAAACTGCTATAACTCAAAAATGCAATAAGATAAGTTCAAACTTTAAAAAATATGTTGTGCAGATGTACAAGCCCCTCTTGCACAGAAAGTTTGGGTTAGATATCTCTTGTAGTTTCTTCAGAACACACAAATTATCTGAAAATGCTTTTGAAGCAATAGACACAAAAACAGCTATAAATCAAAAACCTAATATGATAGACTCAAACTTTAAACTATGTATTGTGTAGATTTACAGGTCCTACTTGCCCAGCAAAAAGGGTTTGAATAGCTCTTGCTCTTTTTTCGAAACGCACACAACTGTTCATGGGCTGAAAAGGCTTTTGGAGCAATAAAAACGTAAAAACTGCTATAACTCAAAAATTCAATAAGATAAGTTCAAACTTTAAAAGACATGTTGTGCAGATGTACAAGCCCCTCTTGCACAGAAAGTTTGGGTTAGATATCTCTTGTAGTTTCTTCAGAACACACAAAATATCTGAAAATGTTTTTGAAGCAATAGACACAAAAACAGCTATAAATCCAAAACCTAATATGATAGACTCAAACTTTAAACTATGTATTGTGTAGATTTACAGGTCCTACTTGCCTAGCAAAAAGGGTTTGAATAGCTCTTTCACTTTTTTTCGAAACGCACACAACTGTTCATGGGCTGAAAAGGCTTTTGGAGCAATGAAAAACTTAAAACTGCCATAACTCAAAAATGCAATAAGATAAGTTCAAACTTTAAAAGACATGTTGTGCAGATGTACAAGCCCCTCTTGCACAGAAAGTTTGGGTTAGATATCTCTTGTAGTTTCTTCAGAACACACAAATTATCTGAAAATGCTTTTGAAGCAATAGACACAAAAAACAGCTATAAATCCAAAACCTAATATGATAGACTCAAACTTTAAACTATATATTGTGTAGATTTACAGGTCCTACTTGCCCAGCAAAAAGGGTTTGAATAGCTCTTGCACTTTTTTCGAAACTCACAAACAACTGTTCATGGGCTGAAAAGGCTTTTGGAGCAATAAAAACGTTAAAACTGTTATAACTCAAAAATGCAATAAGATAAGTTCAAACTTTAAAAGACATGTTGTGCAGATGTACAAGCCCCTCTTGCACAGAAAGTTTGGGTTAGATATCTCTTGTAGTTTCTTCAGAACACACAAATTATCTGAAAATGCTTTTGAAGCAATAGACACAAAAACAGCTATAAATCCAAAACCTAATATGATAGACTCAAACTTTAAACTATATATTGTGTAGATTTACAGGTCCTACTTGCCCAGCAAAAAGGGTTTGAATAGCTCTTGCACTTTTTTCGAAACTCACAAACAACTGTTCATGGGCTGAAAAGGCTTTTGGAGCAATAAAAACGTTAAAACTGCTATAACTCAAAAATGCAATAAGATAAGTTCAAACTTTAAAAGACATGTTGTGCAGATGTACAAGCCCCTCTTGCACAGAAAGTTTGGGTTAGATATCTCTTGTAGTTTCTTCAGAACACACAAATTATCTGAAAATGCTTTTGAAGCAATAGACACAAAAACAGCTATAAATCCAAAACCTAATATGATAGACTCCAACTTTGAACTATATATTGTGTAGATTTACAGGTCCTACTTGCCCAGCAAAAAGGGTTCGAATAGCTTTTGCACTTTTTTCGAAAACTCACAAACAACTGTTCATGGGCTGAAAAGGCTTTTGGAGCAATAAAAACTTAAAAACTGCTATAACTCAAAAATGCAATAAGATAAGTTCAAACTTTAAAAAATATGTTGTGCAGATGTACAAGCCCCTCTTGCACAGAAAGTTTGGGTTAGATATCTCTTGTAGTTTCTTCAGAACACACAAATTATCTGAAAATGCTTTTGAAGCAATAGACACAAAAACAGCTATAAATCAAAAACCTAATATGATAGACTCAAACTTTAAACTATGTATTGTGTAGATTTACAGGTCCTACTTGCCCTGCAAAAAGGGTTTGAATAGCTCTTGCACTTTTTTCGAAACTCACAAACAACTGTTCATGGGCTGAAAAGGCTTTTGGAGCAATAAAAACGTTAAAACTGTTATAACTCAAAAATGCAATAAGATAAGTTCAAACTTTAAAAGACATGTTGTGCAGATGTACAAGCCCCTCTTGCACAGAAAGTTTGGGTTAGATATCTCTTGTAGTTTCTTCAGAACACACAAATTATCTGAAAATGCTTTTGAAGCAATAGACACAAAAACAGCTATAAATCCAAAACCTAATATGATAGACTCAAACTTTAAACTATATATTGTGTAGATTTACAGGTCCTACTTGCCCAGCAAAAAGGGTTTGAATAGCTCTTGCACTTTTTTCGAAACTCACAAACAACTGTTCATGGGCTGAAAAGGCTTTTGGAGCAATAAAAACGTTAAAACTGCTATAACTCAAAAATGCAATAAGATAAGTTCAAACTTTAAAAAATATGTTGTGCAGATGTACAAGCCCCTCTTGCACAGAAAGTTTGGGTTAGATATCTCTTGTAGTTTCTTCAGAACACACAAATTATCTGAAAATGCTTTTGAAGCAATAGACACAAAAACAGCTATAAATCCAAAACCTAATATGATAGACTCAAACTTTAAACTATATATTGTGTAGATTTACAGGTCCTACTTGCCCAGCAAAAAGGGTTTGAATAGCTCTTGCACTTTTTTCGAAACTCACAAACAACTGTTCATGGGCTGAAAAGGCTTTTGGAGCAATAAAAACGTTAAAACTGCTATAACTCAAAAATGCAATAAGATAAGTTCAAACTTTAAAAGACATGTTGTGCAGATGTACAAGCCCCTCTTGCACAGAAAGTTTGGGTTAGATATCTCTTGTAGTTTCTTCAGAACACACAAATTATCTGAAAATGCTTTTGAAGCAATAGACACAAAAAACAGCTATAAATCCAAAACCTAATATGATAGACTCAAACTTTAAACTATATATTGTGTAGATTTACAGGTCCTACTTGCCCAGCAAAAAGGGTTTGAATAGCTCTTGCACTTTTTTCGAAACTCACAAACAACTGTTCATGGGCTGAAAAGGCTTTTGGAGCAATAAAAACGTTAAAACTGTTATAACTCAAAAATGCAATAAGATAAGTTCAAACTTTAAAAGACATGTTGTGCAGATGTACAAGCCCCTCTTGCACAGAAAGTTTGGGTTAGATATCTCTTGTAGTTTCTTCAGAACACACAAATTATCTGAAAATGCTTTTGAAGCAATAGACACAAAAACAGCTATAAATCCAAAACCTAATATGATAGACTCAAACTTTAAACTATATATTGTGTAGATTTACAGGTCCTACTTGCCCAGCAAAAAGGGTTTGAATAGCTCTTGCACTTTTTTCGAAACTCACAAACAACTGTTCATGGGCTGAAAAGGCTTTTGGAGCAATAAAAACGTTAAAACTGCTATAACTCAAAAATGCAATAAGATAAGTTCAAACTTTAAAAGACATGTTGTGCAGATGTACAAGCCCCTCTTGCACAGAAAGTTTGGGTTAGATATCTCTTGTAGTTTCTTCAGAACACACAAATTATCTGAAAATGCTTTTGAAGCAATAGACACAAAAACAGCTATAAATCCAAAACCTAATATGATAGACTCCAACTTTGAACTATATATTGTGTAGATTTACAGGTCCTACTTGCCCAGCAAAAAGGGTTCGAATAGCTTTTGCACTTTTTTCGAAAACTCACAAACAACTGTTCATGGGCTGAAAAGGCTTTTGGAGCAATAAAAACTTAAAAACTGCTATAACTCAAAAATGCAATAAGATAAGTTCAAACTTTAAAAAATATGTTGTGCAGATGTACAAGCCCCTCTTGCACAGAAAGTTTGGGTTAGATATCTCTTGTAGTTTCTTCAGAACACACAAATTATCTGAAAATGCTTTTGAAGCAATAGACACAAAAACAGCTATAAATCAAAAACCTAATATGATAGACTCAAACTTTAAACTATGTATTGTGTAGATTTACAGGTCCTACTTGCCCTGCAAAAAGGGTTTGAATAGCTCTTGCACTTTTTTCGAAACTCACAAACAACTGTTCATGGGCTGAAAAGGCTTTTGGAGCAATAAAAACGTTAAAACTGTTATAACTCAAAAATGCAATAAGATAAGTTCAAACTTTAAAAGACATGTTGTGCAGATGTACAAGCCCCTCTTGCACAGAAAGTTTGGGTTAGATATCTCTTGTAGTTTCTTCAGAACACACAAATTATCTGAAAATGCTTTTGAAGCAATAGACACAAAAACAGCTATAAATCCAAAACCTAATATGATAGACTCAAACTTTAAACTATATATTGTGTAGATTTACAGGTCCTACTTGCCCAGCAAAAAGGGTTTGAATAGCTCTTGCACTTTTTTCGAAACTCACAAACAACTGTTCATGGGCTGAAAAGGCTTTTGGAGCAATAAAAACGTTAAAACTGCTATAACTCAAAAATGCAATAAGATAAGTTCAAACTTTAAAAAATATGTTGTGCAGATGTACAAGCCCCTCTTGCACAGAAAGTTTGGGTTAGATATCTCTTGTAGTTTCTTCAGAACACACAAATTATCTGAAAATGCTTTTGAAGCAATAGACACAAAAACAGCTATAAATCAAAAACCTAATATGATAGACTCAAACTTTAAACTATGTATTGTGTAGATTTACAGGTCCTACTTGCCCAGCAAAAAGGGTTTGAATAGCTCTTGCTCTTTTTTCGAAACGCACACAACTGTTCATGGGCTGAAAAGGCTTTTGGAGCAATAAAAACGTAAAAACTGCTATAACTCAAAAATTCAATAAGATAAGTTCAAACTTTAAAAGACATGTTGTGCAGATGTACAAGCCCCTCTTGCACAGAAAGTTTGGGTTAGATATCTCTTGTAGTTTCTTCAGAACACACAAAATATCTGAAAATGTTTTTGAAGCAATAGACACAAAAACAGCTATAAATCCAAAACCTAATATGATAGACTCAAACTTTAAACTATGTATTGTGTAGATTTACAGGTCCTACTTGCCTAGCAAAAAGGGTTTGAATAGCTCTTTCACTTTTTTTCGAAACGCACACAACTGTTCATGGGCTGAAAAGGCTTTTGGAGCAATAAAAACTTAAAAACTGCTATAACTCAAAAATGCAATAAGATAAGTTCAAACTTTAAAAAATATGTTGTGCAGATGTACAAGCCCCTATTGCACAGAAAGTTTGGGTTAGATATCTCTTGTAGTTTCTTCAGAACACACAAATTATCTGAAAATGCTTTTGAAGCAATAGACACAAAAACAGCTATAAATCCAAAACCTAATATGATAGACTCAAACTTTAAACTATTTATTGTGTAGATTTACAGGTCCTACTTGCCTAGCAAAAAGGGTTTGAATAGCTCTTTCACTTTTTTTCGAAACGCACACAACTGTTCATGGGCTGAAAAGGCTTTTGGAGCAATAAAAACTTAAAACTGCCATAACTCAAAAATGCAATAAGATAAGTTCAAACTTTAAAAGACATGTTCTGCAGATGTACAAGCCCCTCTTGCACAGAAAGTTTGGGTTAGATATCTCTTGTAGTTTCTTCAGAACACACAAATTATCTGAAAATGCTTTTGAAGCAATAGACACAAAAACAGCTATAAATCCAAAACCTAATATGATAGACTCAAACTTTAAACTATATATTGTGTAGATTTACAGGTCCTACTTGCCCAGCAAAAAGGGTTTGAATAGCTCTTGCACTTTTTTCGAAACTCACAAACAACTGTTCATGGGCTGAAAAGGCTTTTGGAGCAATAAAAACGTTAAAACTGCTATAACTCAAAAATGCAATAAGATAAGTTCAAACTTCAAAAGACATGTTGTGCAGATGTACAAGCCCCTCTTGCACAGAAAGTTTGGGTTAGATATCTCTTGTAGTTTCTTCAGAACACACAAAATATCTGAAAATGTTTTTGAAGCAATAGACACAAAAACAGCTATAAATCCAAAACCTAATATGATAGACTCAAACTTTAAACTATGTATTGTGTAGATTTACAGGTCCTACTTGCCCTGCAAAAAGGGTTTGAATAGCTCTTGCACTTTTTTCGAAACTCACAAACAACTGTTCATGGGCTGAAAAGGCTTTTGGAGCAATAAAAACTTAAAAACTGCTATAACTCAAAAATGCAATAAGATAAGTTCAAACTTTAAAAAATATGTTGTGCAGATGTACAAGCCCCTCTTGCACAGAAAGTTTGGGTTAGATATCTCTTGTAGTTTCTTCAGAACACACAAATTATCTGAAAATGCTTTTGAAGCAATAGACACAAAAACAGCTATAAATCCAAAACCTAATATGATAGACTCAAACTTTAAACTATGTATTGTGTAGATTTACAGGTCCTACTTGCCCTGCAAAAAGGGTTTGAATAGCTCTTGCACTTTTTTCGAAACGCACACAACTGTTCATGGGCTGAAAAGGCTTTTGGAGCAATAAAAACGTAAAAACTGCTATAACTCAAAAATTCAATAAGATAAGTTCAAACTTTAAAAAAATATGTTGTGCAAATGTACAAGCCCCTCTTGCACAGAAAGTTTGGGTTAGATATCTCTTGTAGTTTCTTCAGAACACACAAATTATCTGAAAATGCTTTTGAAGCAATAGACACAAAAACAGCTATAAATCCAAAACCTAATATGATAGACTCAAACTTTGAACTATGTATTGTGTAGATTTACAGGTCCTACTTGCCCAGCAAAAAGGGTTTGAATAGCTCTTGCACTTTTTTTCGAAACGCACACAACTGTTCATGGGCTGAAAAGGCTTTTGGAGCAATAAAAACTTAAAAACTGCTATAACTCAAAAATGCAATAAGATAAGTTCAAACTTTAAAAGACATGTTGTGCAGATGTACAAGCCCCTCTTGCACAGAAAGTTTGGGTTAGATATCTCTTGTAGTTTCTTCAGAACACACAAATTATCTGAAAATGCTTTTGAAGCAATAGACACAAAAAACAGCTATAAATCCAAAACCTAATATGATAGACTCAAACTTTAAACTATATATTGTGTATATTTACAGGTCCTACTTGCCCAGCAAAAAGGGTTTGAATAGCTCTTGCACTTTTTTCGAAACTCACAAACAACTGTTCATGGGCTGAAAAGGCTTTTGGAGCAATAAAAACGTTAAAACTGTTATAACTCAAAAATGCAATAAGATAAGTTCAAACTTTAAAAGACATGTTGTGCAGATGTACAAGCCCCTCTTGCACAGAAAGTTTGGGTTAGATATCTCTTGTAGTTTCTTCAGAACACACAAATTATCTGAAAATGCTTTTGAAGCAATAGACACAAAAACAGCTATAAATCCAAAACCTAATATGATAGACTCAAACTTTAAACTATATATTGTGTAGATTTACAGGTCCTACTTGCCCAGCAAAAAGGGTTTGAATAGCTCTTGCACTTTTTTCGAAACGCACACAACTGTTCATGGGCTGAAAAGGCTTTTGGAGCAATAAAAACGTAAAAACTGATATAACTCAAAAATTCAATAAGATAAGTTCAAACTTTAAAAAAATATGTTGTGCAGATGTACAAGCCCCTCTTGCACAGAAAGTTTGGGTTAGATATCTCTTGTAGTTTCTTCAGAACACACAAATTATCTGAAAATGCTTTTGAAGCAATAGACACAAAAACAGCTATAAATCCAAAACCTAATATGATAGACTCAAACTTTGAACTATGTATTGTGTAGATTTACAGGTCCTACTTGCCCAGCAAAAAGGGTTTGAATAGCTCTTGCACTTTTTTTCGAAACGCACACAACTGTTCATGGGCTGAAAAGGCTTTTGGAGCAATAAAAACTTAAAAACTGCTATAACTCAAAAATGCAATAAGATAAGTTCAAACTTTAAAAGACATGTTGTGCAGATGTACAAGCCCCTCTTGCACAGAAAGTTTGGGTTAGATATCTCTTGTAGTTTCTTCAGAACACACAAATTATCTGAAAATGTTTTTGAAGCAATAGACACAAAAACAGCTATAAATCCAAAACCTAATATGATAGACTCAAACTTTAAATTATGTATTGTGTAGATTTACAGGTCCTACTTGCCTAGCAAAAAGGGTTTGAATAGCTCTTTCACTTTTTTTCGAAACGCACACAACTGTTCATGGGCTGAAAAGGCTTTTGGAGCAATGAAAACGTAAAAACTGCTATAACTCAAAAATGCAATAAGATAAGTTCAAACTTTAAAAGACATGTTGTGCAGATGTACAAGCCCCTCTTGCACAGAAAGTTTGGGTTAGATATCTCTTGTAGTTTCTTCAGAACACACAAATTATCTGAAAATGCTTTTGAAGCAATAGACACAAAAAACAGCTATAAATCCAAAACCTAATATGATAGACTCAAACTTTAAACTATATATTGTGTAGATTTACAGGTCCTACTTGCCCAGCAAAAAGGGTTTGAATAGCTCTTGCACTTTTTTCGAAACTCACAAACAACTGTTCATGGGCTGAAAAGGCTTTTGGAGCAATAAAAACGTTAAAACTGCTATAACTCAAAAATGCAATAAGATAAGTTCAAACTTTAAAAGACATGTTGTGCAGATGTACAAGCCCCTCTTGCACAGAAAGTTTGGGTTAGATATCTCTTGTAGTTTCTTCAGAACACACAAATTATCTGAAAATGCTTTTGAAGCAATAGACACAAAAACAGCTATAAATCCAAAACCTAATATGATAGACTCAAACTTTAAACTATGTATTGTGTAGATTTACAGGTCCTACTTGCCCTGCAAAAAGGGTTTGAATAGCTCTTGCACTTTTTTCGAAACTCACAAACAACTGTTCATGGGCTGAAAAGGCTTTTGGAGCAATAAAAACGTTAAAACTGTTATAACTCAAAAATGCAATAAGATAAGTTCAAACTTTAAAAGAAATGTTGTGCAGATGTACAAGCCCCTCTTGCACAGAAAGTTTGGGTTAGATATCTCTTGTAGTTTCTTCAGAACACACAAATTATCTGAAAATGCTTTTGAAGCAATAGACACAAAAACAGCTATAAATCCAAAACCTAATATGATAGACTAAAACTTTGAACTATGTATTGTGTAGATTTACAGGTCCTACTTGCCTAGCAAAAAGGGTTTGAATAGCTCTTTCACTTTTTTTCGAAACGCACACAACTGTTCATGGGCTGAAAAGGCTTTTGGAGCAATAAAAACTTAAAAACTGCTATAACTCAAAAATGCAATAAGATAAGTTCAAACTTTAAAAAATATGTTGTGCAGATGTACAAGCCCCTCTTGCACAGAAAGTTTGGGTTAGATATCTCTTGTAGTTTCTTCAGAACACACAAATTATCTGAAAATGCTTTTGAAGCAATAGACACAAAAACAGCTATAAATCCAAAACCTAATATGATAGACTCAAACTTTAAACTATGTATTGTGTAGATTTACAGGTCCTACTTGCCCTGCAAAAAGGGTTTGAATAGCTCTTGCACTTTTTTCGAAACTCACAAACAACTGTTCATGGGCTGAAAAGGCTTTTGGAGCAATAAAAACGTTAAAACTGTTATAACTCAAAAATGCAATAAGATAAGTTCAAACTTTAAAAGACATGTTGTGCAGATGTACAAGCCCCTCTTGCACAGAAAGTTTGGGTTAGATATCTCTTGTAGTTTCTTCAGAACACACAAAATATCTGAAAATGTTTTTGAAGCAATAGACACAAAAACAGCTATAAATCCAAAACCTAATATGATAGACTCAAACTTTAAACTATGTATTGTGTAGATTTACAGGTCCTACTTGCCTAGCAAAAAGGGTTTGAATAGCTCTTTCACTTTTTTTCGAAACGCACACAACTGTTCATGGGCTGAAAAGGCTTTTGGAGCAATAAAAACTTAAAAACTGCTATAACTCAAAAATGCAATAAGATAAGTTCAAACTTTAAAAAATATGTTGTGCAGATGTACAAGCCCCTCTTGCACAGAAAGTTTGGGTTAGATATCTCTTGTAGTTTCTTCAGAACACACAAATTATCTGAAAATGCTTTTGAAGCAATAGACACAAAAACAGCTATAAATCCAAAACCTAATATGATAGACTCAAACTTTAAACTATTTATTGTGTAGATTTACAGGTCCTACTTGCCTAGCAAAAAGGGTTTGAATAGCTCTTTCACTTTTTTTCGAAACGCACACAACTGTTCATGGGCTGAAAAGGCTTTTGGAGCAATAAAAACTTAAAACTGCCATAACTCAAAAATGCAATAAGATAAGTTCAAACTTTAAAAGACATGTTCTGCAGATGTACAAGCCCCTCTTGCACAGAAAGTTTGGGTTAGATATCTCTTGTAGTTTCTTCAGAACACACAAATTATCTGAAAATGCTTTTGAAGCAATAGACACAAAAACAGCTATAAATCCAAAACCTAATATGATAGACTCAAACTTTAAACTATATATTGTGTAGATTTACAGGTCCTACTTGCCCAGCAAAAAGGGTTTGAATAGCTCTTGCACTTTTTTCGAAACTCACAAACAACTGTTCATGGGCTGAAAAGGCTTTTGGAGCAATAAAAACGTTAAAACTGCTATAACTCAAAAATGCAATAAGATAAGTTCAAACTTTAAAAGACATGTTGTGCAGATGTACAAGCCCCTCTTGCACAGAAAGTTTGGGTTAGATATCTCTTGTAGTTTCTTCAGAACACACAAATTATCTGAAAATGCTTTTGAAGCAATAGACACAAAAACAGCTATAAATCCAAAACCTAATATGATAGACTCAAACTTTAAACTATATATTGTGTAGATTTACAGGTCCTACTTGCCCAGCAAAAAGGGTTTGAATAGCTCTTGCACTTTTTTCGAAACTCACAAACAACTGTTCATGGGCTGAAAAGGCTTTTGGAGCAATAAAAACGTTAAAACTGCTATAACTCAAAAATGCAATAAGATAAGTTCAAACTTTAAAAGACATGTTGTGCAGATGTACAAGCCCCTCTTGCACAGAAAGTTTGGGTTAGATATCTCTTGTAGTTTCTTCAGAACACACAAATTATCTGAAAATGCTTTTGAAGCAATAGACACAAAAACAGCTATAAATCCAAAACCTAATATGATAGACTCAAACTTTAAACTATGTATTGTGTAGATTTACAGGTCCTACTTGCCCTGCAAAAAGGGTTTGAATAGCTCTTGCACTTTTTTCGAAACTCACAAACAACTGTTCATGGGCTGAAAAGGCTTTTGGAGCAATAAAAACGTTAAAACTGTTATAACTCAAAAATGCAATAAGATAAGTTCAAACTTTAAAATACATGTTGTGCAGATGTACAAGCCCCTCTTGCACAGAAAGTTTGGGTTAGATATCTCTTGTAGTTTCTTCAGAACACACAAATTATCTGAAAATGCTTTTGAAGCAATAGACACAAAAACAGCTATAAATCCAAAACCTAATATGATAGACTCAAACTTTAAACTATGTATTGTGTAGATTTACAGGTCCTACTTGCCCTGCAAAAAGGGTTTGAATAGCTCTTGCACTTTTTTCGAAACTCACAAACAACTGTTCATGGGCTGAAAAGGCTTTTGGAGCAATAAAAACGTTAAAACTGTTATAACTCAAAAATGCAATAAGATAAGTTCAAACTTTAAAAGACATGTTGTGCAGATGTACAAGCCCCTCTTGCACAGAAAGTTTGGGTTAGATATCTCTTGTAGTTTCTTCAGAACACACAAATTATCTGAAAATGCTTTTGAAGCAATAGACACAAAAACAGCTATAAATCCAAAACCTAATATGATAGACTATAACTTTGAACTATGTATTGTGTAGATTTACAGGTCCTACTTGCCCAGCAAAAAGGGTTTGAATAGCTCTTGCACTTTTTTTCGAAACGCACACAACTGTTCATGGGCTGAAAAGGCTTTTGGAGCAATAAAAACTTAAAAACTGCTATAACTCAAAAATGCAATAAGATAAGTTCAAACTTTAAAAAATATGTTGTGCAGATGTACAAGCCCCTCTTGCACAGAAAGTTTGGGTTAGATATCTCTTGTAGTTTCTTCAGAACACACAAATTATCTGAAAATGCTTTTGAAGCAATAGACACAAAAACAGCTATAAATCCAAAACCTAATATGATAGACTCAAACTTTAAACTATGTATTGTGTAGATTTACAGGTCCTACTTGCCCTGCAAAAAGGGTTTGAATAGCTCTTGCACTTTTTTCGAAACGCACACAACTGTTCATGGGCTGAAAAGGCTTTTGGAGCAATAAAAACGTAAAAACTGCTATAACTCAAAAATTCAATAAGATAAGTTCAAACTTTAAAAGACATGTTGTGCAGATGTACAAGCCCCTCTTGCACAGAAAGTTTGGGTTAGATATCTCTTGTAGTTTCTTCAGAACACACAAATTATCTGAAAATGTTTTTGAAGCAATAGACACAAAAACAGCTATAAATCCAAAACCTAATATGATAGACTCAAACTTTAAACTATTTATTGTGTAGATTTACAGGTCCTACTTGCCTAGCAAAAAGGGTTTGAATAGCTCTTTCACTTTTTTTCGAAACGCACACAACTGTTCATGGGCTGAAAAGGCTTTTGGAGCAATAAAAACTTAAAACTGCCATAACTCAAAAATGCAATAAGATAAGTTCAAACTTTAAAAGACATGTTCTGCAGATGTACAAGCCCCTCTTGCACAGAAAGTTTGGGTTAGATATCTCTTGTAGTTTCTTCAGAACACACAAATTATCTGAAAATGCTTTTGAAGCAATAGACACAAAAACAGCTATAAATCCAAAACCTAATATGATAGACTCAAACTTTAAACTATATATTGTGTAGATTTACAGGTCCTACTTGCCCAGCAAAAAGGGTTTGAATAGCTCTTGCACTTTTTTCGAAACTCACAAACAACTGTTCATGGGCTGAAAAGGCTTTTGGAGCAATAAAAACGGTAAAACTGCTATAACTCAAAAATGCAATAAGATAAGTTCAAACTTTAAAAGACATGTTGTGCAGATGTACAAGCCCCTCTTGCACAGAAAGTTTGGGTTAGATATCTCTTGTAGTTTCTTCAGAACACACAAATTATCTGAAAATGCTTTTGAAGCAATAGACACAAAAACAGCTATAAATCCAAAACCTAATATGATAGACTCAAACTTTAAACTATGTATTGTGTAGATTTACAGGTCCTACTTGCCCTGCAAAAAGGGTTTGAATAGCTCTTGCACTTTTTTCGAAACTCACAAACAACTGTTCATGGGCTGAAAAGGCTTTTGGAGCAATAAAAACGTTAAAACTGTTATAACTCAAAAATGCAATAAGATAAGTTCAAACTTTAAAATACATGTTGTGCAGATGTACAAGCCCCTCTTGCACAGAAAGTTTGGGTTAGATATCTCTTGTAGTTTCTTCAGAACACACAAATTATCTGAAAATGCTTTTGAAGCAATAGACACAAAAACAGCTATAAATCCAAAACCTAATATGATAGACTCAAACTTTAAACTATGTATTGTGTAGATTTACAGGTCCTACTTGCCCTGCAAAAAGGGTTTGAATAGCTCTTGCACTTTTTTCGAAACTCACAAACAACTGTTCATGGGCTGAAAAGGCTTTTGGAGCAATAAAAACGTTAAAACTGTTATAACTCAAAAATGCAATAAGATAAGTTCAAACTTTAAAAGACATGTTGTGCAGATGTACAAGCCCCTCTTGCACAGAAAGTTTGGGTTAGATATCTCTTGTAGTTTCTTCAGAACACACAAATTATCTGAAAATGCTTTTGAAGCAATAGACACAAAAACAGCTATAAATCCAAAACCTAATATGATAGACTAAAACTTTGAACTATGTATTGTGTAGATTTACAGGTCCTACTTGCCCAGCAAAAAGGGTTTGAATAGCTCTTGCACTTTTTTTCGAAACGCACACAACTGTTCATGGGCTGAAAAGGCTTTTGGAGCAATAAAAACTTAAAAACTGCTATAACTCAAAAATGCAATAAGATAAGTTCAAACTTTAAAAAATATGTTGTGCAGATGTACAAGCCCCTCTTGCACAGAAAGTTTGGGTTAGATATCTCTTGTAGTTTCTTCAGAACACACAAATTATCTGAAAATGCTTTTGAAGCAATAGACACAAAAACAGCTATAAATCCAAAACCTAATATGATAGACTCAAACTTTAAACTATGTATTGTGTAGATTTACAGGTCCTACTTGCCCTGCAAAAAGGGTTTGAATAGCTCTTGCACTTTTTTCGAAACGCACACAACTGTTCATGGGCTGAAAAGGCTTTTGGAGCAATAAAAACGTAAAAACTGCTATAACTCAAAAATTCAATAAGATAAGTTCAAACTTTAAAAGACATGTTGTGCAGATGTACAAGCCCCTCTTGCACAGAAAGTTTGGGTTAGATATCTCTTGTAGTTTCTTCAGAACACACAAATTATCTGAAAATGTTTTTGAAGCAATAGACACAAAAACAGCTATAAATCCAAAACCTAATATGATAGACTCAAACTTTAAACTATTTATTGTGTAGATTTACAGGTCCTACTTGCCTAGCAAAAAGGGTTTGAATAGCTCTTTCACTTTTTTTCGAAACGCACACAACTGTTCATGGGCTGAAAAGGCTTTTGGAGCAATAAAAACTTAAAACTGCCATAACTCAAAAATGCAATAAGATAAGTTCAAACTTTAAAAGACATGTTCTGCAGATGTACAAGCCCCTCTTGCACAGAAAGTTTGGGTTAGATATCTCTTGTAGTTTCTTCAGAACACACAAATTATCTGAAAATGCTTTTGAAGCAATAGACACAAAAACAGCTATAAATCCAAAACCTAATATGATAGACTCAAACTTTAAACTATATATTGTGTAGATTTACAGGTCCTACTTGCCCAGCAAAAAGGGTTTGAATAGCTCTTGCACTTTTTTCGAAACTCACAAACAACTGTTCATGGGCTGAAAAGGCTTTTGGAGCAATAAAAACGTTAAAACTGCTATAACTCAAAAATGCAATAAGATAAGTTCAAACTTTAAAAGACATGTTGTGCAGATGTACAAGCCCCTCTTGCACAGAAAGTTTGGGTTAGATATCTCTTGTAGTTTCTTCAGAACACACAAATGATCTAAAAATGCTTTTGAAGCAATAGACACAAAAACAGCTATAAATCCAAAACCTAATATGATAGACTCCAACTTTGAACTATATATTGTGTAGATTTACAGGTCCTACTTGCCCAGCAAAAAGGGTTCGAATAGCTTTTGCACTTTTTTCGAAAACTCACAAACAACTGTTCATGGGCTGAAAAGGCTTTTGGAGCAATAAAAACGTTAAAACTGCTATAACTCAAAAATGCAATAAGATAAGTTCAAACTTTAAAAAATATGTTGTGCAGATGTACAAGCCCCTCTTGCACAGAAAGTTTGGGTTAGATATCTCTTGTAGTTTCTTCAGAACACACAAATTATCTGAAAATGCTTTTGAAGCAATAGACACAAAAACAGCTATAAATCAAAAACCTAATATGATAGACTCAAACTTTGAACTATGTATTGTGTAGATTTACAGGTCCTACTTGCCCAGCAAAAAGGGTTTGAATAGCTCTTGCACTTTTTTTCGAAACGCACACAACTGTTCATGGGCTGAAAAGGCTTTTGGAGCAATAAAAACTTAAAAACTGCTATAACTCAAAAATGCAATAAGATAAGTTCAAAATTTAAAAGACATGTTGTGCAGATGTACAAGCCCCTCTTGCACAGAAAGTTTGGGTTAGATATCTCTTGTAGTTTCTTCAGAACACACAAATGATCTAAAAATGCTTTTGAAGCAATAGACACAAAAACAGCTATAAATCCAAAACCTAATATGATAGACTCCAACTTTGAACTATATATTGTGTAGATTTACAGGTCCTACTTGCCCAGCAAAAAGGGTTCGAATAGCTTTTGCACTTTTTTTGAAAACTCACAAACAACTGTTCATGGGCTGAAAAGGCTTTTGGAGCAATAAAAACTTAAAAAACTGCTATAACTCAAAAATGCAATAAGATAAGTTCAAACTTTAAAAAATATGTTGTGCAGATGTACAAGCCCCTCTTGCACAGAAAGTTTGGGTTAGATATCTCTTGTAGTTTCTTCAGAACACACAAATTATCTGAAAATGCTTTTGAAGCAATAGACACAAAAACAGCTATAAATCCAAACCCTAATATGATAGACTCAAACTTTAAACTATATATTGTGTAGATTTACAGGTCCTACTTGCCCAGCAAAAAGGGTTCGAATAGCTTTTGCACTTTTTTCGAAAACTCACAAACAACTGTTCATGGGCTGAAAAGGCTTTTGGAGCAATAAAAACGTTAAAACTGCTATAACTCAAAAATGCAATAAGATAAGTTCAAACTTTAAAAAATATGTTGTGCAGATGTACAAGCCCCTCTTGCACAGAAAGTTTGGGTTAGATATCTCTTGTAGTTTCTTCAGAACACACAAATTATCTGAAAATGCTTTTGAAGCAATAGACACAAAAACAGCTATAAATCAAAAACCTAATATGATAGACTCAAACTTTGAACTATGTATTGTGTAGATTTACAGGTCCTACTTGCCCAGCAAAAAGGGTTTGAATAGCTCTTGCACTTTTTTTCGAAACGCACACAACTGTTCATGGGCTGAAAAGGCTTTTGGAGCAATAAAAACTTAAAAACTGCTATAACTCAAAAATGCAATAAGATAAGTTCAAACTTTAAAAGACATGTTGTGCAGATGTACAAGCCCCTCTTGCACAGAAAGTTTGGGTTAGATATCTCTTGTAGTTTCTTCAGAACACACAAATGATCTAAAAATGCTTTTGAAGCAATAGACACAAAAACAGCTATAAATCCAAAACCTAATATGATAGACTCCAACTTTGAACTATATATTGTGTAGATTTACAGGTCCTACTTGCCCAGCAAAAAGGGTTCGAATAGCTTTTGCACTTTTTTCGAAAACTCACAAACAACTGTTCATGGGCTGAAAAGGCTTTTGGAGCAATAAAAACGTTAAAACTGCTATAACTCAAAAATGCAATAAGATAAGTTCAAACTTTAAAAAATATGTTGTGCAGATGTACAAGCCCCTCTTGCACAGAAAGTTTGGGTTAGATATCTCTTGTAGTTTCTTCAGAACACACAAATTATCTGAAAATGCTTTTGAAGCAATAGACACAAAAACAGCTATAAATCAAAAACCTAATATGATAGACTCAAACTTTGAACTATGTATTGTGTAGATTTACAGGTCCTACTTGCCCAGCAAAAAGGGTTTGAATAGCTCTTGCACTTTTTTTCGAAACGCACACAACTGTTCATGGGCTGAAAAGGCTTTTGGAGCAATAAAAACTTAAAAACTGCTATAACTCAAAAATGCAATAAGATAAGTTCAAACTTTAAAAGACATGTTGTGCAGATGTACAAGCCCCTCTTGCACAGAAAGTTTGGGTTAGATATCTCTTGTAGTTTCTTCAGAACACACAAATGATCTAAAAATGCTTTTGAAGCAATAGACACAAAAACAGCTATAAATCCAAAACCTAATATGATAGACTCCAACTTTGAACTATATATTGTGTAGATTTACAGGTCCTACTTGCCCAGCAAAAAGGGTTCGAATAGCTTTTGCACTTTTTTTGAAAACTCACAAACAACTGTTCATGGGCTGAAAAGGCTTTTGGAGCAATAAAAACTTAAAAACTGCTATAACTCAAAAATGCAATAAGATAAGTTCAAACTTTAAAAAATATGTTGTGCAGATGTACAAGCCCCTCTTGCACAGAAAGTTTGGGTTAGATATCTCTTGTAGTTTCTTCAGAACACACAAATTATCTGAAAATGCTTTTGAAGCAATAGACACAAAAACAGCTATAAATCCAAACCCTAATATGATAGACTCAAACTTTAAACTATATATTGTGTAGATTTACAGGTCCTACTTGCCCAGCAAAAAGGGTTCGAATAGCTTTTGCACTTTTTTCGAAAACTCACAAACAACTGTTCATGGGCTGAAAAGGCTTTTGGAGCAATAAAAACGTTAAAACTGCTATAACTCAAAAATGCAATAAGATAAGTTCAAACTTTAAAAAATATGTTGTGCAGATGTACAAGCCCCTCTTGCACAGAAAGTTTGGGTTAGATATCTCTTGTAGTTTCTTCAGAACACACAAATTATCTGAAAATGCTTTTGAAGCAATAGACACAAAAACAGCTATAAATCAAAAACCTAATATGATAGACTCAAACTTTGAACTATGTATTGTGTAGATTTACAGGTCCTACTTGCCCAGCAAAAAGGGTTTGAATAGCTCTTGCACTTTTTTTCGAAACGCACACAACTGTTCATGGGCTGAAAAGGCTTTTGGAGCAATAAAAACTTAAAAACTGCTATAACTCAAAAATGCAATAAGATAAGTTCAAACTTTAAAAGACATGTTGTGCAGATGTACAAGCCCCTCTTGCACAGAAAGTTTGGGTTAGATATCTCTTGTAGTTTCTTCAGAACACACAAATGATCTAAAAATGCTTTTGAAGCAATAGACACAAAAACAGCTATAAATCCAAAACCTAATATGATAGACTCCAACTTTGAACTATATATTGTGTAGATTTACAGGTCCTACTTGCCCAGCAAAAAGGGTTCGAATAGCTTTTGCACTTTTTTTGAAAACTCACAAACAACTGTTCATGGGCTGAAAAGGCTTTTGGAGCAATAAAAACTTAAAAACTGCTATAACTCAAAAATGCAATAAGATAAGTTCAAACTTTAAAAAATATGTTGTGCAGATGTACAAGCCCCTCTTGCACAGAAAGTTTGGGTTAGATATCTCTTGTAGTTTCTTCAGAACACACAAATGATCTGAAAATGCTTTTGAAGCAATAGACACAAAAACAGCTATAAATCCAAACCCTAATATGATAGACTCAAACTTTAAACTATGTATTGTGTAGATTTACAGGTCCTACTTGCCCAGCAAAAAGGGTTTGAATAGCTCTTGCACTTTTTTCGAAACGCACACAACTGTTCATGGGCTGAAAAGGCTTTTGGAGCAATAAAAACGTAAAAACTGCTATAACTCAAAAATTCAATAAGATAAGTTCAAACTTTAAAAAATATGTTGTGCAGATGTACAAGCCCCTCTTGCACAGAAAGTTTGGGTTAGATATCTCTTGTAGTTTCTTCAGAACACACAAATTATCTGAAAATGCTTTTGAAGCAATAGACACAAAAACAGCTATAAATCAAAAACCTAATATGATAGACTCAAACTTTAAACTATGTATTGTGTAGATTTACAGGTCCTACTTGCCCAGCAAAAAGGGTTTGAATAGCTCTTGCTCTTTTTTCGAAACGCACACAACTGTTCATGGGCTGAAAAGGCTTTTGGAGCAATAAAAACGTTAAAACTGCTATAACTCAAAAATGCAATAAGATAAGTTCAAACTTTAAAAAATATGTTGTGCAGATGTACAAGCCCCTCTTGCACAGAAAGTTTGGGTTAGATATCTCTTGTAGTTTCTTCAGAACACACAAATTATCTGAAAATGCTTTTGAAGCAATAGACACAAAAACAGCTATAAATCAAAAACCTAATATGATAGACTCAAACTTTGAACTATGTATTGTGTAGATTTACAGGTCCTACTTGCCCAGCAAAAAGGGTTTGAATAGCTCTTGCACTTTTTTTCGAAACGCACACAACTGTTCATGGGCTGAAAAGGCTTTTGGAGCAATAAAAACTTAAAAACTGCTATAACTCAAAAATGCAATAAGATAAGTTCAAACTTTAAAAGACATGTTGTGCAGATGTACAAGCCCCTCTTGCACAGAAAGTTTGGGTTAGATATCTCTTGTAGTTTCTTCAGAACACACAAATGATCTAAAAATGCTTTTGAAGCAATAGACACAAAAACAGCTATAAATCCAAAACCTAATATGATAGACTCCAACTTTGAACTATATATTGTGTAGATTTACAGGTCCTACTTGCCCAGCAAAAAGGGTTCGAATAGCTTTTGCACTTTTTTTGAAAACTCACAAACAACTGTTCATGGGCTGAAAAGGCTTTTGGAGCAATAAAAACTTAAAAACTGCTATAACTCAAAAATGCAATAAGATAAGTTCAAACTTTAAAAAATATGTTGTGCAGATGTACAAGCCCCTCTTGCACAGAAAGTTTGGGTTAGATATCTCTTGTAGTTTCTTCAGAACACACAAATTATCTGAAAATGCTTTTGAAGCAATAGACACAAAAACAGCTATAAATCCAAACCCTAATATGATAGACTCAAACTTTAAACTATGTATTGTGTAGATTTACAGGTCCTACTTGCCCAGCAAAAAGGGTTTGAATAGCTCTTGCACTTTTTTCGAAACGCACACAACTGTTCATGGGCTGAAAAGGCTTTTGGAGCAATAAAAACGTAAAAACTGCTATAACTCAAAAATTCAATAAGATAAGTTCAAACTTTAAAAAATATGTTGTGCAGATGTACAAGCCCCTCTTGCACAGAAAGTTTGGGTTAGATATCTCTTGTAGTTTCTTCAGAACACACAAATTATCTGAAAATGCTTTTGAAGCAATAGACACAAAAACAGCTATAAATCAAAAACCTAATATGATAGACTCAAACTTTAAACTATGTATTGTGTAGATTTACAGGTCCTACTTGCCCAGCAAAAAGGGTTTGAATAGCTCTTGCTCTTTTTTCGAAACGCACACAACTGTTCATGGGCTGAAAAGGCTTTTGGAGCAATAAAAACGTAAAAACTGCTATAACTCAAAAATTCAATAAGATAAGTTCAAACTTTAAAAGACATGTTGTGCAGATGTACAAGCCCCTCTTGCACAGAAAGTTTGGGTTAGATATCTCTTGTAGTTTCTTCAGAACACACAAAATATCTGAAAATGTTTTTGAAGCAATAGACACAAAAACAGCTATAAATCCAAAACCTAATATGATAGACTCAAACTTTAAACTATGTATTGTGTAGATTTACAGGTCCTACTTGCCTAGCAAAAAGGGTTTGAATAGCTCTTTCACTTTTTTTCGAAACGCACACAACTGTTCATGGGCTGAAAAGGCTTTTGGAGCAATAAAAACTTAAAAACTGCTATAACTCAAAAATGCAATAAGATAAGTTCAAACTTTAAAAGACATGTTCTGCAGATGTACAAGCCCCTCTTGCACAGAAAGTTTGGGTTAGATATCTCTTGTAGTTTCTTCAGAACACACAAATTATCTGAAAATGCTTTTGAAGCAATAGACACAAAAACAGCTATAAATCCAAAACCTAATATGATAGACTCAAACTTTAAACTATGTATTGTGTAGATTTACAGGTCCTACTTGCCCTGCAAAAAGGGTTTGAATAGCTCTTGCACTTTTTTCGAAACGCACACAACTGTTCATGGGCTGAAAAGGCTTTTGGAGCAATAAAAACGTAAAAACTGCTATAACTCAAAAATTCAATAAGATAAGTTCAAACTTTAAAAGACATGTTGTGCAGATGTACAAGCCCCTCTTGCACAGAAAGTTTGGGTTAGATATCTCTTGTAGTTTCTTCAGAACACACAAATTATCTGAAAATGCTTTTGAAGCAATAGACACAAAAACAGCTATAAATCCAAAACCTAATATGATAGACTCAAACTTTAAACTATATATTGTGTAGATTTACAGGTCCTACTTGCCCAGCAAAAAAGGTTTGAATAGCTCTTGCACTTTTTTCGAAACTCACAAACAACTGTTCATGGGCTGAAAAGGCTTTTGGAGCAATAAAAACGTAAAAACTGCTATAACTCAAAAATTCAATAAGATAAGTTCAAACTTCAAAAGACATGTTGTGCAGATGTACAAGCCCCTCTTGCACAGAAAGTTTGGGTTAGATATCTCTTGTAGTTTCTTCAGAACACACAAAATATCTGAAAATGTTTTTGAAGCAATAGACACAAAAACAGCTATAAATCCAAAACCTAATATGATAGACTCAAACTTTAAACTATGTATTGTGTAGATTTACAGGTCCTACTTGCCTAGCAAAAAGGGTTTGAATAGCTCTTTCACTTTTTTTCGAAACGCACACAACTGTTCATGGGCTGAAAAGGCTTTTGGAGCAATAAAAACTTAAAAACTGCTATAACTCAAAAATGCAATAAGATAAGTTCAAACTTTAAAAAATATGTTGTGCAGATGTACAAGCCCCTCTTGCACAGAAAGTTTGGGTTAGATATCTCTTGTAGTTTCTTCAGAACACACAAATTATCTGAAAATGCTTTTGAAGCAATAGACACAAAAACAGCTATAAATCCAAAACCTAATATGATAGACTCAAACTTTAAACTATATATTGTGTAGATTTACAGGTCCTACTTGCCCAGCAAAAAGGGTTTGAATAGCTCTTGCACTTTTTTCGAAACTCACAAACAACTGTTCATGGGCTGAAAAGGCTTTTGGAGCAATAAAAACGTTAAAACTGCTATAACTCAAAAATGCAATAAGATAAGTTCAAACTTTAAAAGACATGTTGTGCAGATGTACAAGCCCCTCTTGCACAGAAAGTTTGGGTTAGATA
Source organism: Eucyclogobius newberryi (assembly GCF_026437365.1). Lineage (NCBI taxonomy): Eukaryota > Metazoa > Chordata > Actinopteri > Gobiiformes > Gobiidae > Eucyclogobius > Eucyclogobius newberryi. The sequence continues at coordinate 14,608,110 of NW_027316532.1, forward strand.
TCTCTTGTAGTTTCTTCAGAACACACAAATTATCTGAAAATGCTTTTGAAGCAATAGACACAAAAACAGCTATAAATCCAAAACCTAATATGATAGACTCAAACTTTAAACTATGTATTGTGTAGATTTACAGGTCCTACTTGCCCTGCAAAAAGGGTTTGAATAGCTCTTGCACTTTTTTCGAAACTCACAAACAACTGTTCATGGGCTGAAAAGGCTTTTGGAGCAATAAAAACGTTAAAACTGTTATAACTCAAAAATGCAATAAGATAAGTTCAAACTTTAAAAGACATGTTGTGCAGATGTACAAGCCCCTCTTGCACAGAAAGTTTGGGTTAGATATCTCTTGTAGTTTCTTGAGAACACACAAATTATCTGAAAATGCTTTTGAAGCAATAGACACAAAAACAGCTATAAATCCAAAACCTAATATGATAGACTCAAACTTTAAACTATATATTGTGTAGATTTACAGGTCCTACTTGCCCAGCAAAAAGGGTTTGAATAGCTCTTGCACTTTTTTCGAAACTCACAAACAACTGTTCATGGGCTGAAAAGGCTTTTGGAGCAATAAAAACGTTAAAACTGCTATAACTCAAAAATGCAATAAGATAAGTTCAAACTTTAAAAAATATGTTGTGCAGATGTACAAGCCCCTCTTGCACAGAAAGTTTGGGTTAGATATCTCTTGTAGTTTCTTCAGAACACACAAATTATCTGAAAATGCTTTTGAAGCAATAGACACAAAAACAGCTATAAATCAAAAACCTAATATGATAGACTCAAACTTTAAACTATGTATTGTGTAGATTTACAGGTCCTACTTGCCCAGCAAAAAGGGTTTGAATAGCTCTTGCTCTTTTTTCGAAACGCACACAACTGTTCATGGGCTGAAAAGGCTTTTGGAGCAATAAAAACGTAAAAACTGCTATAACTCAAAAATTCAATAAGATAAGTTCAAACTTCAAAAGACATGTTGTGCAGATGTACAAGCCCCTCTTGCACAGAAAGTTTGGGTTAGATATCTCTTGTAGTTTCTTCAGAACACACAAAATATCTGAAAATGTTTTTGAAGCAATAGACACAAAAACAGCTATAAATCCAAAACCTAATATGATAGACTCAAACTTTAAACTATGTATTGTGTAGATTTACAGGTCCTACTTGCCTAGCAAAAAGGGTTTGAATAGCTCTTTCACTTTTTTTCGAAACGCACACAACTGTTCATGGGCTGAAAAGGCTTTTGGAGCAATAAAAACTTAAAAACTGCTATAACTCAAAAATGCAATAAGATAAGTTCAAACTTTAAAAAATATGTTGTGCAGATGTACAAGCCCCTCTTGCACAGAAAGTTTGGGTTAGATATCTCTTGTAGTTTCTTCAGAACACACAAATTATCTGAAAATGCTTTTGAAGCAATAGACACAAAAACAGCTATAAATCCAAAACCTAATATGATAGACTCAAACTTTAAACTATATATTGTGTAGATTTACAGGTCCTACTTGCCCAGCAAAAAGGGTTTGAATAGCTCTTGCACTTTTTTCGAAACTCACAAACAACTGTTCATGGGCTGAAAAGGCTTTTGGAGCAATAAAAACGTTAAAACTGCTATAACTCAAAAATGCAATAAGATAAGTTCAAACTTTAAAAAATATGTTGTGCAGATGTACAAGCCCCTCTTGCACAGAAAGTTTGGGTTAGATATCTCTTGTAGTTTCTTCAGAACACACAAATTATCTGAAAATGCTTTTGAAGCAATAGACACAAAAACAGCTATAAATCAAAAACCTAATATGATAGACTCAAACTTTGAACTATGTATTGTGTAGATTTACAGGTCCTACTTGCCCAGCAAAAAGGGTTTGAATAGCTCTTGCACTTTTTTTCGAAACGCACACAACTGTTCATGGGCTGAAAAGGCTTTTGGAGCAATAAAAACTTAAAAACTGCTATAACTCAAAAATGCAATAAGATAAGTTCAAACTTTAAAAGACATGTTGTGCAGATGTACAAGCCCCTCTTGCACAGAAAGTTTGGGTTAGATATCTCTTGTAGTTTCTTCAGAACACACAAATGATCTAAAAATGCTTTTGAAGCAATAGACACAAAAACAGCTATAAATCCAAAACCTAATATGATAGACTCCAACTTTGAACTATATATTGTGTAGATTTACAGGTCCTACTTGCCCAGCAAAAAGGGTTCGAATAGCTTTTGCACTTTTTTTGAAAACTCACAAACAACTGTTCATGGGCTGAAAAGGCTTTTGGAGCAATAAAAACTTAAAAACTGCTATAACTCAAAAATGCAATAAGATAAGTTCAAACTTTAAAAAATATGTTGTGCAGATGTACAAGCCCCTCTTGCACAGAAAGTTTGGGTTAGATATCTCTTGTAGTTTCTTCAGAACACACAAATTATCTGAAAATGCTTTTGAAGCAATAGACACAAAAACAGCTATAAATCCAAACCCTAATATGATAGACTCAAACTTTAAACTATGTATTGTGTAGATTTACAGGTCCTACTTGCCCAGCAAAAAGGGTTTGAATAGCTCTTGCACTTTTTTCGAAACGCACACAACTGTTCATGGGCTGAAAAGGCTTTTGGAGCAATAAAAACGTAAAAACTGCTATAACTCAAAAATTCAATAAGATAAGTTCAAACTTTAAAAAATATGTTGTGCAGATGTACAAGCCCCTCTTGCACAGAAAGTTTGGGTTAGATATCTCTTGTAGTTTCTTCAGAACACACAAATTATCTGAAAATGCTTTTGAAGCAATAGACACAAAAACAGCTATAAATCAAAAACCTAATATGATAGACTCAAACTTTAAACTATGTATTGTGTAGATTTACAGGTCCTACTTGCCCAGCAAAAAGGGTTTGAATAGCTCTTGCTCTTTTTTCGAAACGCACACAACTGTTCATGGGCTGAAAAGGCTTTTGGAGCAATAAAAACGTAAAAACTGCTATAACTCAAAAATTCAATAAGATAAGTTCAAACTTTAAAAGACATGTTGTGCAGATGTACAAGCCCCTCTTGCACAGAAAGTTTGGGTTAGATATCTCTTGTAGTTTCTTCAGAACACACAAAATATCTGAAAATGTTTTTGAAGCAATAGACACAAAAACAGCTATAAATCCAAAACCTAATATGATAGACTCAAACTTTAAACTATGTATTGTGTAGATTTACAGGTCCTACTTGCCTAGCAAAAAGGGTTTGAATAGCTCTTTCACTTTTTTTCGAAACGCACACAACTGTTCATGGGCTGAAAAGGCTTTTGGAGCAATAAAAACTTAAAAACTGCTATAACTCAAAAATGCAATAAGATAAGTTCAAACTTTAAAAGACATGTTCTGCAGATGTACAAGCCCCTCTTGCACAGAAAGTTTGGGTTAGATATCTCTTGTAGTTTCTTCAGAACACACAAATTATCTGAAAATGCTTTTGAAGCAATAGACACAAAAACAGCTATAAATCCAAAACCTAATATGATAGACTCAAACTTTAAACTATGTATTGTGTAGATTTACAGGTCCTACTTGCCCTGCAAAAAGGGTTTGAATAGCTCTTGCACTTTTTTCGAAACGCACACAACTGTTCATGGGCTGAAAAGGCTTTTGGAGCAATAAAAACGTAAAAACTGCTATAACTCAAAAATTCAATAAGATAAGTTCAAACTTTAAAAGACATGTTGTGCAGATGTACAAGCCCCTCTTGCACAGAAAGTTTGGGTTAGATATCTCTTGTAGTTTCTTCAGAACACACAAATTATCTGAAAATGCTTTTGAAGCAATAGACACAAAAACAGCTATAAATCCAAAACCTAATATGATAGACTCAAACTTTAAACTATATATTGTGTAGATTTACAGGTCCTACTTGCCCAGCAAAAAAGGTTTGAATAGCTCTTGCACTTTTTTCGAAACTCACAAACAACTGTTCATGGGCTGAAAAGGCTTTTGGAGCAATAAAAACGTAAAAACTGCTATAACTCAAAAATTCAATAAGATAAGTTCAAACTTCAAAAGACATGTTGTGCAGATGTACAAGCCCCTCTTGCACAGAAAGTTTGGGTTAGATATCTCTTGTAGTTTCTTCAGAACACACAAAATATCTGAAAATGTTTTTGAAGCAATAGACACAAAAACAGCTATAAATCCAAAACCTAATATGATAGACTCAAACTTTAAACTATGTATTGTGTAGATTTACAGGTCCTACTTGCCTAGCAAAAAGGGTTTGAATAGCTCTTTCACTTTTTTTCGAAACGCACACAACTGTTCATGGGCTGAAAAGGCTTTTGGAGCAATAAAAACTTAAAAACTGCTATAACTCAAAAATGCAATAAGATAAGTTCAAACTTTAAAAAATATGTTGTGCAGATGTACAAGCCCCTCTTGCACAGAAAGTTTGGGTTAGATATCTCTTGTAGTTTCTTCAGAACACACAAATTATCTGAAAATGCTTTTGAAGCAATAGACACAAAAACAGCTATAAATCCAAAACCTAATATGATAGACTCAAACTTTAAACTATATATTGTGTAGATTTACAGGTCCTACTTGCCCAGCAAAAAGGGTTTGAATAGCTCTTGCACTTTTTTCGAAACTCACAAACAACTGTTCATGGGCTGAAAAGGCTTTTGGAGCAATAAAAACGTTAAAACTGCTATAACTCAAAAATGCAATAAGATAAGTTCAAACTTTAAAAGACATGTTGTGCAGATGTACAAGCCCCTCTTGCACAGAAAGTTTGGGTTAGATATCTCTTGTAGTTTCTTCAGAACACACAAATTATCTGAAAATGCTTTTGAAGCAATAGACACAAAAACAGCTATAAATCCAAAACCTAATATGATAGACTCAAACTTTAAACTATGTATTGTGTAGATTTACAGGTCCTACTTGCCCTGCAAAAAGGGTTTGAATAGCTCTTGCACTTTTTTCGAAACTCACAAACAACTGTTCATGGGCTGAAAAGGCTTTTGGAGCAATAAAAACGTTAAAACTGTTATAACTCAAAAATGCAATAAGATAAGTTCAAACTTTAAAAGACATGTTGTGCAGATGTACAAGCCCCTCTTGCACAGAAAGTTTGGGTTAGATATCTCTTGTAGTTTCTTGAGAACACACAAATTATCTGAAAATGCTTTTGAAGCAATAGACACAAAAACAGCTATAAATCCAAAACCTAATATGATAGACTCAAACTTTAAACTATATATTGTGTAGATTTACAGGTCCTACTTGCCCAGCAAAAAGGGTTTGAATAGCTCTTGCACTTTTTTCGAAACTCACAAACAACTGTTCATGGGCTGAAAAGGCTTTTGGAGCAATAAAAACGTTAAAACTGCTATAACTCAAAAATGCAATAAGATAAGTTCAAACTTAAAAAATATGTTGTGCAGATGTACAAGCCCCTCTTGCACAGAAAGTTTGGGTTAGATATCTCTTGTAGTTTCTTCAGAACACACAAATTATCTGAAAATGCTTTTGAAGCAATAGACACAAAAACAGCTATAAATCAAAAACCTAATATGATAGACTCAAACTTTAAACTATGTATTGTGTAGATTTACAGGTCCTACTTGCCCAGCAAAAAGGGTTTGAATAGCTCTTGCTCTTTTTTCGAAACGCACACAACTGTTCATGGGCTGAAAAGGCTTTTGGAGCAATAAAAACGTAAAAACTGCTATAACTCAAAAATTCAATAAGATAAGTTCAAACTTCAAAAGACATGTTGTGCAGATGTACAAGCCCCTCTTGCACAGAAAGTTTGGGTTAGATATCTCTTGTAGTTTCTTCAGAACACACAAAATATCTGAAAATGTTTTTGAAGCAATAGACACAAAAACAGCTATAAATCCAAAACCTAATATGATAGACTCAAACTTTAAACTATGTATTGTGTAGATTTACAGGTCCTACTTGCCTAGCAAAAAGGGTTTGAATAGCTCTTTCACTTTTTTTCGAAACGCACACAACTGTTCATGGGCTGAAAAGGCTTTTGGAGCAATAAAAACTTAAAAACTGCTATAACTCAAAAATGCAATAAGATAAGTTCAAACTTTAAAAAATATGTTGTGCAGATGTACAAGCCCCTCTTGCACAGAAAGTTTGGGTTAGATATCTCTTGTAGTTTCTTCAGAACACACAAATTATCTGAAAATGCTTTTGAAGCAATAGACACAAAAACAGCTATAAATCCAAAACCTAATATGATAGACTCAAACTTTAAACTATATATTGTGTAGATTTACAGGTCCTACTTGCCCAGCAAAAAGGGTTTGAATAGCTCTTGCACTTTTTTCGAAACTCACAAACAACTGTTCATGGGCTGAAAAGGCTTTTGGAGCAATAAAAACGTTAAAACTGCTATAACTCAAAAATGCAATAAGATAAGTTCAAACTTTAAAAGACATGTTGTGCAGATGTACAAGCCCCTCTTGCACAGAAAGTTTGGGTTAGATATCTCTTGTAGTTTCTTCAGAACACACAAATTATCTGAAAATGCTTTTGAAGCAATAGACACAAAAACAGCTATAAATCCAAAACCTAATATGATAGACTCAAACTTTAAACTATGTATTGTGTAGATTTACAGGTCCTACTTGCCCTGCAAAAAGGGTTTGAATAGCTCTTGCACTTTTTTCGAAACTCACAAACAACTGTTCATGGGCTGAAAAGGCTTTTGGAGCAATAAAAACGTTAAAACTGTTATAACTCAAAAATGCAATAAGATAAGTTCAAACTTTAAAAGACATGTTGTGCAGATGTACAAGCCCCTCTTGCACAGAAAGTTTGGGTTAGATATCTCTTGTAGTTTCTTCAGAACACACAAATTATCTGAAAATGCTTTTGAAGCAATAGACACAAAAACAGCTATAAATCCAAAACCTAATATGATAGACTCAAACTTTAAACTATATATTGTGTAGATTTACAGGTCCTACTTGCCCAGCAAAAAGGGTTTGAATAGCTCTTGCACTTTTTTCGAAACTCACAAACAACTGTTCATGGGCTGAAAAGGCTTTTGGAGCAATAAAAACGTTAAAACTGCTATAACTCAAAAATGCAATAAGATAAGTTCAAACTTTAAAAAATATGTTGTGCAGATGTACAAGCCCCTCTTGCACAGAAAGTTTGGGTTAGATATCTCTTGTAGTTTCTTCAGAACACACAAATTATCTGAAAATGCTTTTGAAGCAAAAGACACAAAAACAGCTATAAATCAAAAACCTAATATGATAGACTCAAACTTTAAACTATGTATTGTGTAGATTTACAGGTCCTACTTGCCCAGCAAAAAGGGTTTGAATAGCTCTTGCTCTTTTTTCGAAACGCACACAACTGTTCATGGGCTGAAAAGGCTTTTGGAGCAATAAAAACGTAAAAACTGCTATAACTCAAAAATTCAATAAGATAAGTTCAAACTTTAAAAGACATGTTGTGCAGATGTACAAGCCCCTCTTGCACAGAAAGTTTGGGTTAGATATCTCTTGTAGTTTCTTCAGAACACACAAAATATCTGAAAATGTTTTTGAAGCAATAGACACAAAAACAGCTATAAATCCAAAACCTAATATGATAGACTCAAACTTTAAACTATGTATTGTGTAGATTTACAGGTCCTACTTGCCTAGCAAAAAGGGTTTGAATAGCTCTTTCACTTTTTTTCGAAACGCACACAACTGTTCATGGGCTGAAAAGGCTTTTGGAGCAATAAAAACTTAAAAACTGCTATAACTCAAAAATGCAATAAGATAAGTTCAAACTTTAAAAAATATGTTGTGCAGATGTACAAGCCCCTCTTGCACAGAAAGTTTGGGTTAGATATCTCTTGTAGTTTCTTCAGAACACACAAATTATCTGAAAATGCTTTTGAAGCAATAGACACAAAAACAGCTATAAATCCAAAACCTAATATGATAGACTCAAACTTTAAACTATATATTGTGTAGATTTACAGGTCCTACTTGCCCAGCAAAAAGGGTTTGAATAGCTCTTGCACTTTTTTCGAAACTCACAAACAACTGTTCATGGGCTGAAAAGGCTTTTGGAGCAATAAAAACGTTAAAACTGCTATAACTCAAAAATGCAATAAGATAAGTTCAAACTTTAAAAGACATGTTGTGCAGATGTACAAGCCCCTCTTGCACAGAAAGTTTGGGTTAGATATCTCTTGTAGTTTCTTCAGAACACACAAATTATCTGAAAATGCTTTTGAAGCAATAGACACAAAAACAGCTATAAATCCAAAACCTAATATGATAGACTCAAACTTTAAACTATGTATTGTGTAGATTTACAGGTCCTACTTGCCCTGCAAAAAGGGTTTGAATAGCTCTTGCACTTTTTTCGAAACTCACAAACAACTGTTCATGGGCTGAAAAGGCTTTTGGAGCAATAAAAACGTTAAAACTGTTATAACTCAAAAATGCAATAAGATAAGTTCAAACTTTAAAAGACATGTTGTGCAGATGTACAAGCCCCTCTTGCACAGAAAGTTTGGGTTAGATATCTCTTGTAGTTTCTTCAGAACACACAAATTATCTGAAAATGCTTTTGAAGCAATAGACACAAAAACAGCTATAAATCCAAAACCTAATATGATAGACTCAAACTTTAAACTATATATTGTGTAGATTTACAGGTCCTACTTGCCCAGCAAAAAGGGTTTGAATAGCTCTTGCACTTTTTTCGAAACTCACAAACAACTGTTCATGGGCTGAAAAGGCTTTTGGAGCAATAAAAACGTTAAAACTGCTATAACTCAAAAATGCAATAAGATAAGTTCAAACTTTAAAAAATATGTTGTGCAGATGTACAAGCCCCTCTTGCACAGAAAGTTTGGGTTAGATATCTCTTGTAGTTTCTTCAGAACACACAAATTATCTGAAAATGCTTTTGAAGCAAAAGACACAAAAACAGCTATAAATCAAAAACCTAATATGATAGACTCAAACTTTAAACTATGTATTGTGTAGATTTACAGGTCCTACTTGCCCAGCAAAAAGGGTTTGAATAGCTCTTGCTCTTTTTTCGAAACGCACACAACTGTTCATGGGCTGAAAAGGCTTTTGGAGCAATAAAAACGTAAAAACTGCTATAACTCAAAAATTCAATAAGATAAGTTCAAACTTTAAAAGACATGTTGTGCAGATGTACAAGCCCCTCTTGCACAGAAAGTTTGGGTTAGATATCTCTTGTAGTTTCTTCAGAACACACAAAATATCTGAAAATGTTTTTGAAGCAATAGACACAAAAACAGCTATAAATCCAAAACCTAATATGATAGACTCAAACTTTAAACTATGTATTGTGTAGATTTACAGGTCCTACTTGCCTAGCAAAAAGGGTTTGAATAGCTCTTTCACTTTTTTTCGAAACGCACACAACTGTTCATGGGCTGAAAAGGCTTTTGGAGCAATAAAAACTTAAAAACTGCTATAACTCAAAAATGCAATAAGATAAGTTCAAACTTTAAAAAATATGTTGTGCAGATGTACAAGCCCCTCTTGCACAGAAAGTTTGGGTTAGATATCTCTTGTAGTTTCTTCAGAACACACAAATTATCTGAAAATGCTTTTGAAGCAATAGACACAAAAACAGCTATAAATCCAAAACCTAATATGATAGACTCAAACTTTGAACTATGTATTGTGTAGATTTACAGGTCCTACTTGCCCAGCAAAAAGGGTTTGAATAGCTCTTGCACTTTTTTTCGAAACGCACACAACTGTTCATGGGCTGAAAAGGCTTTTGGAGCAATAAAAACTTAAAAACTGCTATAACTCAAAAATGCAATAAGATAAGTTCAAACTTTAAAAGACATGTTGTGCAGATGTACAAGCCCCTCTTGCACAGAAAGTTTGGGTTAGATATCTCTTGTAGTTTCTTCAGAACACACAAATGATCTAAAAATGCTTTTGAAGCAATAGACACAAAAACAGCTATAAATCCAAAACCTAATATGATAGACTCCAACTTTGAACTATATATTGTGTAGATTTACAGGTCCTACTTGCCCAGCAAAAAGGGTTCGAATAGCTTTTGCACTTTTTTTGAAAACTCACAAACAACTGTTCATGGGCTGAAAAGGCTTTTGGAGCAATAAAAACGTAAAAACTGCTATAACTCAAAAATTCAATAAGATAAGTTCAAACTTTAAAAGACATGTTGTGCAGATGTACAAGCCCCTCTTGCACAGAAAGTTTGGGTTAGATATCTCTTGTAGTTTCTTCAGAACACACAAATTATCTGAAAATGCTTTTGAAGCAATAGACACAAAAACAGCTATAAATCCAAAACCTAATATGATAGACTCAAACTTTAAACTATATATTGTGTAGATTTACAGGTCCTACTTGCCCAGCAAAAAAGGTTTGAATAGCTCTTGCACTTTTTTCGAAACTCACAAACAACTGTTCATGGGCTGAAAAGGCTTTTGGAGCAATAAAAACGTTAAAACTGTTATAACTCAAAAATGCAATAAGATAAGTTCAAACTTTAAAAGACATGTTGTGCAGATGTACAAGCCCCTCTTGCACAGAAAGTTTGGGTTAGATATCTCTTGTAGTTTCTTCAGAACACACAAATTATCTGAAAATGCTTTTGAAGCAATAGACACAAAAACAGCTATAAATCCAAAACCTAATATGATAGACTCAAACTTTAAACTATATATTGTGTAGATTTACAGGTCCTACTTGCCCAGCAAAAAGGGTTTGAATAGCTCTTGCACTTTTTTCGAAACTCACAAACAACTGTTCATGGGCTGAAAAGGCTTTTGGAGCAATAAAAACTTAAAAACTGCTATAACTCAAAAATGCAATAAGATAAGTTCAAACTTTAAAAAATATGTTGTGCAGATGTACAAGCCCCTCTTGCACAGAAAGTTTGGGTTAGATATCTCTTGTAGTTTCTTCAGAACACACAAATTATCTGAAAATGCTTTTGAAGCAATAGACACAAAAACAGCTATAAATCCAAAACCTAATATGATAGACTCAAACTTTGAACTATGTATTGTGTAGATTTACAGGTCCTACTTGCCCAGCAAAAAGGGTTTGAATAGCTCTTGCACTTTTTTTCGAAACGCACACAACTGTTCATGGGCTGAAAAGGCTTTTGGAGCAATAAAAACTTAAAAACTGCTATAACTCAAAAATGCAATAAGATAAGTTCAAACTTTAAAAGACATGTTGTGCAGATGTACAAGCCCCTCTTGCACAGAAAGTTTGGGTTAGATATCTCTTGTAGTTTCTTCAGAACACACAAATGATCTAAAAATGCTTTTGAAGCAATAGACACAAAAACAGCTATAAATCCAAAACCTAATATGATAGACTCCAACTTTGAACTATATATTGTGTAGATTTACAGGTCCTACTTGCCCAGCAAAAAGGGTTCGAATAGCTTTTACACTTTTTTTGAAAACTCACAAACAACTGTTCATGGGCTGAAAAGGCTTTTGGAGCAATAAAAACGTAAAACCTGCTATAACTCAAAAATTCAATAAGATAAGTTCAAACTTTAAAAGACATGTTGTGCAGATGTACAAGCCCCTCTTGCACAGAAAGTTTGGGTTAGATATCTCTTGTAGTTTCTTCAGAACACACAAATTATCTGAAAATGCTTTTGAAGCAATAGACACAAAAACAGCTATAAATCCAAAACCTAATATGATAGACTCAAACTTTAAACTATATATTGTGTAGATTTACAGGTCCTACTTGCCCAGCAAAAAAGGTTTGAATAGCTCTTGCACTTTTTTCGAAACTCACAAACAACTGTTCATGGGCTGAAAAGGCTTTTGGAGCAATAAAAACGTTAAAACTGTTATAACTCAAAAATGCAATAAGATAAGTTCAAACTTTAAAAGACATGTTGTGCAGATGTACAAGCCCCTCTTGCACAGAAAGTTTGGGTTAGATATCTCTTGTAGTTTCTTCAGAACACACAAATTATCTGAAAATGCTTTTGAAGCAATAGACACAAAAACAGCTATAAATCCAAAACCTAATATGATAGACTCAAACTTTAAACTATATATTGTGTAGATTTACAGGTCCTACTTGCCCAGCAAAAAGGGTTTGAATAGCTCTTGCACTTTTTTCGAAACTCACAAACAACTGTTCATGGGCTGAAAAGGCTTTTGGAGCAATAAAAACTTAAAAACTGCTATAACTCAAAAATGCAATAAGATAAGTTCAAACTTTAAAAGACATGTTGTGCAGATGTACAAGCCCCTCTTGCACAGAAAGTTTGGGTTAGATATCTCTTGTAGTTTCTTCAGAACACACAAATTATCTGAAAATGCTTTTGAAGCAATAGACACAAAAACAGCTATAAATCCAAAACCTAATATGATAGACTCAAACTTTAAACTATGTATTGTGTAGATTTACAGGTCCTACTTGCCCAGCAAAAAGGGTTTTAATAGCTCTTGCACTTTTTTCGAAACTCACAAACAACTGTTCATGGGCTGAAAAGGCTTTTGGAGCAATAAAAACGTTAAAACTGTTATAACTCAAAAATGCAATAAGATAAGTTCAAACTTTAAAAGACATGTTGTGCAGATGTACAAGCCCCTCTTGCACAGAAAGTTTGGGTTAGATATCTCTTGTAGTTTCTTCAGAACACACAAATTATCTGAAAATGCTTTTGAAGCAATAGACACAAAAACAGCTATAAATCCAAAACCTAATATGATAGACTCAAACTTTAAACTATATATTGTGTAGATTTACAGGTCCTACTTGCCCAGCAAAAAGGGTTTGAATAGCTCTTGCACTTTTTTCGAAACTCACAAACAACTGTTCATGGGCTGAAAAGGCTTTTGGAGCAATAAAAACGTTAAAACTGCTATAACTCAAAAATACAATAAGATAAGTTCAAACTTTAAAAAATATGTTGTGCAGATGTACAAGCCCCTCTTGCACAGAAAGTTTGGGTTAGATATCTCTTGTAGTTTCTTCAGAACACACAAATTATCTGAAAATGCTTTTGAAGCAATAGACACAAAAACAGCTATAAATCAAAAACCTAATATGATAGACTCAAACTTTAAACTATGTATTGTGTAGATTTACAGGTCCTACTTGCCCAGCAAAAAGGGTTTGAATAGCTCTTGCTCTTTTTTCGAAACGCACACAACTGTTCATGGGCTGAAAAGGCTTTTGGAGCAATAAAAACGTAAAAACTGCTATAACTCAAAAATTCAATAAGATAAGTTCAAACTTTAAAAGACATGTTGTGCAGATGTACAAGCCCCTCTTGCACAGAAAGTTTGGGTTAGATATCTCTTGTAGTTTCTTCAGAACACACAAAATATCTGAAAATGTTTTTGAAGCAATAGACACAAAAACAGCTATAAATCCAAAACCTAATATGATAGACTCAAACTTTAAACTATGTATTGTGTAGATTTACAGGTCCTACTTGCCTAGCAAAAAGGGTTTGAATAGCTCTTTCACTTTTTTTCGAAACGCACACAACTGTTCATGGGCTGAAAAGGCTTTTGGAGCAATAAAAACTTAAAAACTGCTATAACTCAAAAATGCAATAAGATAAGTTCAAACTTTAAAAAATATGTTGTGCAGATGTACAAGCCCCTCTTGCACAGAAAGTTTGGGTTAGATATCTCTTGTAGTTTCTTCAGAACACACAAATTATCTGAAAATGCTTTTGAAGCAATAGACACAAAAACAGCTATAAATCCAAAACCTAATATGATAGACTCAAACTTTAAACTATTTATTGTGTAGATTTACAGGTCCTACTTGCCTAGCAAAAAGGGTTTGAATAGCTCTTTCACTTTTTTTCGAAACGCACACAACTGTTCATGGGCTGAAAAGGCTTTTGGAGCAATAAAAACTTAAAACTGCCATAACTCAAAAATGCAATAAGATAAGTTCAAACTTTAAAAGACATGTTGTGCAGATGTACAAGCCCCTCTTGCACAGAAAGTTTGGGTTAGATATCTCTTGTAGTTTCTTCAGAACACACAAATTATCTGAAAATGCTTTTGAAGCAATAGACACAAAAACAGCTATAAATCCAAAACCTAATATGATAGACTCAAACTTTAAACTATATATTGTGTAGATTTACAGGTCCTACTTGCCCAGCAAAAAGGGTTTGAATAGCTCTTGCACTTTTTTCGAAACTCACAAACAACTGTTCATGGGCTGAAAAGGCTTTTGGAGCAATAAAAACGTTAAAACTGCTATAACTCAAAAATGCAATAAGATAAGTTCAAACTTTAAAAGACATGTTGTGCAGATGTACAAGCCCCTCTTGCACAGAAAGTTTGGGTTAGATATCTCTTGTAGTTTCTTCAGAACACACAAATGATCTAAAAATGCTTTTGAAGCAATAGACACAAAAACAGCTATAAATCCAAAACCTAATATGATAGACTCCAACTTTAAACTATATATTGTGTAGATTTACAGGTCCTACTTGCCCAGCAAAAAGGGTTCGAATAGCTTTTGCACTTTTTTCGAAAACTCACAAACAACTGTTCATGGGCTGAAAAGGCTTTTGGAGCAATAAAAACTTAAAAACTGCTATAACTCAAAAATGCAATAAGATAAGTTCAAACTTTAAAAAATATGTTGTGCAGATGTACAAGCCCCTCTTGCACAGAAAGTTTGGGTTAGATATCTCTTGTAGTTTCTTCAGAACACACAAATTATCTGAAAATGCTTTTGAAGCAATAGACACAAAAACAGCTATAAATCAAAAACCTAATATGATAGACTCAAACTTTGAACTATGTATTGTGTAGATTTACAGGTCCTACTTGCCCAGCAAAAAGGGTTTGAATAGCTCTTGCACTTTTTTTCGAAACGCACACAACTGTTCATGGGCTGAAAAGGCTTTTGGAGCAATAAAAACTTAAAAACTGCTATAACTCAAAAATGCAATAAGATAAGTTCAAACTTTAAAAGACATGTTGTGCAGATGTACAAGCCCCTCTTGCACAGAAAGTTTGGGTTAGATATCTCTTGTAGTTTCTTCAGAACACACAAATTATCTAAAAATGCTTTTGAAGCAATAGACACAAAAACAGCTATAAATCCAAAACCTAATATGATAGACTCCAACTTTGAACTATATATTGTGTAGATTTACAGGTCCTACTTGCCCAGCAAAAAGGGTTCGAATAGCTTTTGCACTTTTTTCGAAAACTCACAAACAACTGTTCATGGGCTGAAAAGGCTTTTGGAGCAATAAAAACGTTAAAACTGTTATAACTCAAAAATGCAATAAGATAAGTTCAAACTTTAAAAAATATGTTGTGCAGATGTACAAGCCCCTCTTGCACAGAAAGTTTGGGTTAGATATCTCTTGTAGTTTCTTCAGAACACACAAATTATCTGAAAATGCTTTTGAAGCAATAGACACAAAAACAGCTATAAATCCAAAACCTAATATGATAGACTAAAACTTTGAACTATGTATTGTGTAGATTTACAGGTCCTACTTGCCCAGCAAAAAGGGTTTGAATAGCTCTTGCACTTTTTTTCGAAACGCACACAACTGTTCATGGGCTGAAAAGGCTTTTGGAGCAATAAAAACTTAAAAACTGCTATAACTCAAAAATGCAATAAGATAAGTTCAAACTTTAAAAGACATGTTGTGCAGATGTACAAGCCCCTCTTGCACAGAAAGTTTGGGTTAGATATCTCTTGTAGTTTCTTCAGAACACACAAATGATCTAAAAATGCTTTTGAAGCAATAGACACAAAAACAGCTATAAATCCAAAACCTAATATGATAGACTCCAACTTTGAACTATATATTGTGTAGATTTACAGGTCCTACTTGCCCAGCAAAAAGGGTTCGAATAGCTTTTGCACTTTTTTTGAAAACTCACAAACAACTGTTCATGGGCTGAAAAGGCTTTTGGAGCAATAAAAACGTAAAAACTGCTATAACTCAAAAATTCAATAAGATAAGTTCAAACTTTAAAAGACATGTTGTGCAGATGTACAAGCCCCTCTTGCACAGAAAGTTTGGGTTAGATATCTCTTGTAGTTTCTTCAGAACACACAAATTATCTGAAAATGCTTTTGAAGCAATAGACACAAAAACAGCTATAAATCCAAAACCTAATATGATAGACTCAAACTTTAAACTATATATTGTGTAGATTTACAGGTCCTACTTGCCCAGCAAAAAGGGTTTGAATAGCTCTTGCACTTTTTTCGAAACTCACAAACAACTGTTCATGGGCTGAAAAGGCTTTTGGAGCAATAAAAACGTTAAAACTGTTATAACTCAAAAATGCAATAAGATAAGTTCAAACTTTAAAAGACATGTTGTGCAGATGTACAAGCCCCTCTTGCACAGAAAGTTTGGGTTAGATATCTCTTGTAGTTTCTTCAGAACACACAAATTATCTGAAAATGCTTTTGAAGCAATAGACACAAAAACAGCTATAAATCCAAAACCTAATATGATAGACTCAAACTTTAAACTATATATTGTGTAGATTTACAGGTCCTACTTGCCCAGCAAAAAGGGTTTGAATAGCTCTTGCACTTTTTTCGAAACTCACAAACAACTGTTCATGGGCTGAAAAGGCTTTTGGAGCAATAAAAACGTTAAAACTGCTATAACTCAAAAATGCAATAAGATAAGTTCAAACTTTAAAAGACATGTTGTGCAGATGTACAAGCCCCTCTTGCACAGAAAGTTTGGGTTAGATATCTCTTGTAGTTTCTTCAGAACACACAAATTATCTGAAAATGCTTTTGAAGCAATAGACACAAAAACAGCTATAAATCCAAAACCTAATATGATAGACTCAAACTTTAAACTATGTATTGTGTAGATTTACAGGTCCTACTTGCCCTGCAAAAAGGGTTTGAATAGCTCTTGCACTTTTTTCGAAACTCACAAACAACTGTTCATGGGCTGAAAAGGCTTTTGGAGCAATAAAAACGTTAAAACTGTTATAACTCAAAAATGCAATAAGATAAGTTCAAACTTTAAAAAATATGTTGTGCAGATGTACAAGCCCCTCTTGCACAGAAAGTTTGGGTTAGATATCTCTTGTAGTTTCTTCAGAACACACAAATTATCTGAAAATGCTTTTGAAGCAATAGACACAAAAACAGCTATAAATCCAAAACCTAATATGATAGACTAAAACTTTGAACTATGTATTGTGTAGATTTACAGGTCCTACTTGCCCAGCAAAAAGGGTTTGAATAGCTCTTGCACTTTTTTTCGAAACGCACACAACTGTTCATGGGCTGAAAAGGCTTTTGGAGCAATAAAAACTTAAAAACTGCTATAACTCAAAAATGCAATAAGATAAGTTCAAACTTTAAAAGACATGTTGTGCAGATGTACAAGCCCCTCTTGCACAGAAAGTTTGGGTTAGATATCTCTTGTAGTTTCTTCAGAACACACAAATGATCTAAAAATGCTTTTGAAGCAATAGACACAAAAACAGCTATAAATCCAAAACCTAATATGATAGACTCCAACTTTGAACTATATATTGTGTAGATTTACAGGTCCTACTTGCCCAGCAAAAAGGGTTCGAATAGCTTTTGCACTTTTTTTGAAAACTCACAAACAACTGTTCATGGGCTGAAAAGGCTTTTGGAGCAATAAAAACGTAAAAACTGCTATAACTCAAAAATTCAATAAGATAAGTTCAAACTTTAAAAGACATGTTGTGCAGATGTACAAGCCCCTCTTGCACAGAAAGTTTGGGTTAGATATCTCTTGTAGTTTCTTCAGAACACACAAATTATCTGAAAATGCTTTTGAAGCAATAGACACAAAAACAGCTATAAATCCAAAACCTAATATGATAGACTCAAACTTTAAACTATATATTGTGTAGATTTACAGGTCCTACTTGCCCAGCAGAAAAGGTTTGAATAGCTCTTGCACTTTTTTCGAAACTCACAAACAACTGTTCATGGGCTGAAAAGGCTTTTGGAGCAATAAAAACGTTAAAACTGTTATAACTCAAAAATGCAATAAGATAAGTTCAAACTTTAAAAGACATGTTGTGCAGATGTACAAGCCCCTCTTGCACAGAAAGTTTGGGTTAGATATCTCTTGTAGTTTCTTCAGAACACACAAATTATCTGAAAATGCTTTTGAAGCAATAGACACAAAAACAGCTATAAATCCAAAACCTAATATGATAGACTCAAACTTTAAACTATATATTGTGTAGATTTACAGGTCCTACTTGCCCAGCAAAAAGGGTTTGAATAGCTCTTGCACTTTTTTCGAAACTCACAAACAACTGTTCATGGGCTGAAAAGGCTTTTGGAGCAATAAAAACTTAAAAACTGCTATAACTCAAAAATGCAATAAGATAAGTTCAAACTTTAAAAGACATGTTGTGCAGATGTACAAGCCCCTCTTGCACAGAAAGTTTGGGTTAGATATCTCTTGTAGTTTCTTCAGAACACACAAATTATCTGAAAATGCTTTTGAAGCAATAGACACAAAAACAGCTATAAATCCAAAACCTAATATGATAGACTCAAACTTTAAACTATGTATTGTGTAGATTTACAGGTCCTACTTGCCCTGCAAAAAGGGTTTTAATAGCTCTTGCACTTTTTTCGAAACTCACAAACAACTGTTCATGGGCTGAAAAGGCTTTTGGAGCAATAAAAACGTTAAAACTGTTATAACTAAAAAATGCAATAAGATAAGTTCAAACTTTAAAAGACATGTTGTGCAGATGTACAAGCCCCTCTTGCACAGAAAGTTTGGGTTAGATATCTCTTGTAGTTTCTTCAGAACACACAAATTATCTGAAAATGCTTTTGAAGCAATAGACACAAAAACAGCTATAAATCCAAAACCTAATATGATAGACTCAAACTTTAAACTATATATTGTGTAGATTTACAGGTCCTACTTGCCCAGCAAAAAGGGTTTGAATAGCTCTTGCACTTTTTTCGAAACTCACAAACAACTGTTCATGGGCTGAAAAGGCTTTTGGAGCAATAAAAACGTTAAAACTGCTATAACTCAAAAATGCAATAAGATAAGTTCAAACTTTAAAAAATATGTTGTGCAGATGTACAAGCCCCTCTTGCACAGAAAGTTTGGGTTAGATATCTCTTGTAGTTTCTTCAGAACACACAAATTATCTGAAAATGCTTTTGAAGCAATAGACACAAAAACAGCTATAAATCAAAAACCTAATATGATAGACTCAAACTTTAAACTATGTATTGTGTAGATTTACAGGTCCTACTTGCCCAGCAAAAAGGGTTTGAATAGCTCTTGCTCTTTTTTCGAAACGCACACAACTGTTCATGGGCTGAAAAGGCTTTTGGAGCAATAAAAACGTAAAAACTGCTATAACTCAAAAATTCAATAAGATAAGTTCAAACTTTAAAAGACATGTTGTGCAGATGTACAAGCCCCTCTTGCACAGAAAGTTTGGGTTAGATATCTCTTGTAGTTTCTTCAGAACACACAAAATATCTGAAAATGTTTTTGAAGCAATAGACACAAAAACAGCTATAAATCCAAAACCTAATATGATAGACTCAAACTTTAAACTATGTATTGTGTAGATTTACAGGTCCTACTTGCCTAGCAAAAAGGGTTTGAATAGCTCTTTCACTTTTTTTCGAAACGCACACAACTGTTCATGGGCTGAAAAGGCTTTTGGAGCAATAAAAACTTAAAAACTGCTATAACTCAAAAATGCAATAAGATAAGTTCAAACTTTAAAAAATATGTTGTGCAGATGTACAAGCCCCTCTTGCACAGAAAGTTTGGGTTAGATATCTCTTGTAGTTTCTTCAGAACACACAAATTATCTGAAAATGCTTTTGAAGCAATAGACACAAAAACAGCTATAAATCCAAAACCTAATATGATAGACTCAAACTTTAAACTATTTATTGTGTAGATTTACAGGTCCTACTTGCCTAGCAAAAAGGGTTTGAATAGCTCTTTCACTTTTTTTCGAAACGCACACAACTGTTCATGGGCTGAAAAGGCTTTTGGAGCAATAAAAACTTAAAACTGCCATAACTCAAAAATGCAATAAGATAAGTTCAAACTTTAAAAGACATGTTCTGCAGATGTACAAGCCCCTCTTGCACAGAAAGTTTGGGTTAGATATCTCTTATAGTTTCTTCAGAACACACAAATTATCTGAAAATGCTTTTGAAGCAATAGACACAAAAACAGCTATAAATCCAAAACCTAATATGATAGACTCAAACTTTAAACTATATATTGTGTAGATTTACAGGTCCTACTTGCCCAGCAAAAAGGGTTTGAATAGCTCTTGCACTTTTTTCGAAACTCACAAACAACTGTTCATGGGCTGAAAAGGCTTTTGGAGCAATAAAAACGTTAAAACTGCTATAACTCAAAAATGCAATAAGATAAGTTCAAACTTTAAAAGACATGTTGTGCAGATGTACAAGCCCCTCTTGCACAGAAAGTTTGGGTTAGATATCTCTTGTAGTTTCTTCAGAACACACAAATTATCTGAAAATGCTTTTGAAGCAATAGACACAAAAACAGCTATAAATCCAAAACCTAATATGATAGACTCCAACTTTGAACTATATATTGTGTAGATTTACAGGTCCTACTTGCCCAGCAAAAAGGGTTCGAATAGCTTTTGCACTTTTTTCGAAAACTCACAAACAACTGTTCATGGGCTGAAAAGGCTTTTGGAGCAATAAAAACTTAAAAACTGCTATAACTCAAAAATGCAATAAGATAAGTTCAAACTTTAAAAAATATGTTGTGCAGATGTACAAGCCCCTCTTGCACAGAAAGTTTGGGTTAGATATCTCTTGTAGTTTCTTCAGAACACACAAATTATCTGAAAATGCTTTTGAAGCAATAGACACAAAAACAGCTATAAATCAAAAACCTAATATGATAGACTCAAACTTTAAACTATGTATTGTGTAGATTTACAGGTCCTACTTGCCCTGCAAAAAGGGTTTGAATAGCTCTTGCACTTTTTTCGAAACTCACAAACAACTGTTCATGGGCTGAAAAGGCTTTTGGAGCAATAAAAACGTTAAAACTGTTATAACTCAAAAATGCAATAAGATAAGTTCAAACTTTAAAAGACATGTTGTGCAGATGTACAAGCCCCTCTTGCACAGAAAGTTTGGGTTAGATATCTCTTGTAGTTTCTTCAGAACACACAAATTATCTGAAAATGCTTTTGAAGCAATAGACACAAAAACAGCTATAAATCCAAAACCTAATATGATAGACTCAAACTTTAAACTATATATTGTGTAGATTTACAGGTCCTACTTGCCCAGCAAAAAGGGTTTGAATAGCTCTTGCACTTTTTTCGAAACTCACAAACAACTGTTCATGGGCTGAAAAGGCTTTTGGAGCAATAAAAACGTTAAAACTGCTATAACTCAAAAATGCAATAAGATAAGTTCAAACTTTAAAAAATATGTTGTGCAGATGTACAAGCCCCTCTTGCACAGAAAGTTTGGGTTAGATATCTCTTGTAGTTTCTTCAGAACACACAAATTATCTGAAAATGCTTTTGAAGCAATAGACACAAAAACAGCTATAAATCAAAAACCTAATATGATAGACTCAAACTTTAAACTATGTATTGTGTAGATTTACAGGTCCTACTTGCCCAGCAAAAAGGGTTTGAATAGCTCTTGCTCTTTTTTCGAAACGCACACAACTGTTCATGGGCTGAAAAGGCTTTTGGAGCAATAAAAACGTAAAAACTGCTATAACTCAAAAATTCAATAAGATAAGTTCAAACTTTAAAAGACATGTTGTGCAGATGTACAAGCCCCTCTTGCACAGAAAGTTTGGGTTAGATATCTCTTGTAGTTTCTTCAGAACACACAAAATATCTGAAAATGTTTTTGAAGCAATAGACACAAAAACAGCTATAAATCCAAAACCTAATATGATAGACTCAAACTTTAAACTATGTATTGTGTAGATTTACAGGTCCTACTTGCCTAGCAAAAAGGGTTTGAATAGCTCTTTCACTTTTTTTCGAAACGCACACAACTGTTCATGGGCTGAAAAGGCTTTTGGAGCAATAAAAACTTAAAAACTGCTATAACTCAAAAATGCAATAAGATAAGTTCAAACTTTAAAAAATATGTTGTGCAGATGTACAAGCCCCTATTGCACAGAAAGTTTGGGTTAGATATCTCTTGTAGTTTCTTCAGAACACACAAATTATCTGAAAATGCTTTTGAAGCAATAGACACAAAAACAGCTATAAATCCAAAACCTAATATGATAGACTCAAACTTTAAACTATTTATTGTGTAGATTTACAGGTCCTACTTGCCTAGCAAAAAGGGTTTGAATAGCTCTTTCACTTTTTTTCGAAACGCACACAACTGTTCATGGGCTGAAAAGGCTTTTGGAGCAATAAAAACTTAAAACTGCCATAACTCAAAAATGCAATAAGATAAGTTCAAACTTTAAAAGACATGTTCTGCAGATGTACAAGCCCCTCTTGCACAGAAAGTTTGGGTTAGATATCTCTTGTAGTTTCTTCAGAACACACAAATTATCTGAAAATGCTTTTGAAGCAATAGACACAAAAACAGCTATAAATCCAAAACCTAATATGATAGACTCAAACTTTAAACTATATATTGTGTAGATTTACAGGTCCTACTTGCCCAGCAAAAAGGGTTTGAATAGCTCTTGCACTTTTTTCGAAACT
Source organism: Eucyclogobius newberryi (assembly GCF_026437365.1). Classification (NCBI taxonomy): domain Eukaryota; kingdom Metazoa; phylum Chordata; class Actinopteri; order Gobiiformes; family Gobiidae; genus Eucyclogobius; species Eucyclogobius newberryi. The sequence continues at coordinate 14,630,836 of NW_027316532.1, forward strand.
CACAAACAACTGTTCATGGGCTGAAAAGGCTTTTGGAGCAATAAAAACGTTAAAACTGCTATAACTCAAAAATGCAATAAGATAAGTTCAAACTTCAAAAGACATGTTGTGCAGATGTACAAGCCCCTCTTGCACAGAAAGTTTGGGTTAGATATCTCTTGTAGTTTCTTCAGAACACACAAAATATCTGAAAATGTTTTTGAAGCAATAGACACAAAAACAGCTATAAATCCAAAACCTAATATGATAGACTCAAACTTTAAACTATGTATTGTGTAGATTTACAGGTCCTACTTGCCCTGCAAAAAGGGTTTGAATAGCTCTTGCACTTTTTTCGAAACTCACAAACAACTGTTCATGGGCTGAAAAGGCTTTTGGAGCAATAAAAACTTAAAAACTGCTATAACTCAAAAATGCAATAAGATAAGTTCAAACTTTAAAAAATATGTTGTGCAGATGTACAAGCCCCTCTTGCACAGAAAGTTTGGGTTAGATATCTCTTGTAGTTTCTTCAGAACACACAAATTATCTGAAAATGCTTTTGAAGCAATAGACACAAAAACAGCTATAAATCCAAAACCTAATATGATAGACTAAAACTTTGAACTATGTATTGTGTAGATTTACAGGTCCTACTTGCCCAGCAAAAAGGGTTTGAATAGCTCTTGCACTTTTTTTCGAAACGCACACAACTGTTCATGGGCTGAAAAGGCTTTTGGAGCAATAAAAACTTAAAAACTGCTATAACTCAAAAATGCAATAAGATAAGTTCAAACTTTAAAAGACATGTTGTGCAGATGTACAAGCCCCTCTTGCACAGAAAGTTTGGGTTAGATATCTCTTGTAGTTTCTTCAGAACACACAAATGATCTAAAAATGCTTTTGAAGCAATAGACACAAAAACAGCTATAAATCCAAAACCTAATATGATAGACTCCAACTTTGAACTATATATTGTGTAGATTTACAGGTCCTACTTGCCCAGCAAAAAGGGTTCGAATAGCTTTTGCACTTTTTTTGAAAACTCACAAACAACTGTTCATGGGCTGAAAAGGCTTTTGGAGCAATAAAAACGTAAAAACTGCTATAACTCAAAAATTCAATAAGATAAGTTCAAACTTTAAAAGACATGTTGTGCAGATGTACAAGCCCCTCTTGCACAGAAAGTTTGGGTTAGATATCTCTTGTAGTTTCTTCAGAACACACAAATTATCTGAAAATGCTTTTGAAGCAATAGACACAAAAACAGCTATAAATCCAAAACCTAATATGATAGACTCAAACTTTAAACTATATATTGTGTAGATTTACAGGTCCTACTTGCCCAGCAGAAAAGGTTTGAATAGCTCTTGCACTTTTTTCGAAACTCACAAACAACTGTTCATGGGCTGAAAAGGCTTTTGGAGCAATAAAAACGTTAAAACTGTTATAACTCAAAAATGCAATAAGATAAGTTCAAACTTTAAAAGACATGTTGTGCAGATGTACAAGCCCCTCTTGCACAGAAAGTTTGGGTTAGATATCTCTTGTAGTTTCTTCAGAACACACAAATTATCTGAAAATGCTTTTGAAGCAATAGACACAAAAACAGCTATAAATCCAAAACCTAATATGATAGACTCAAACTTTAAACTATATATTGTGTAGATTTACAGGTCCTACTTGCCCAGCAAAAAGGGTTTGAATAGCTCTTGCACTTTTTTCGAAACTCACAAACAACTGTTCATGGGCTGAAAAGGCTTTTGGAGCAATAAAAACTTAAAAACTGCTATAACTCAAAAATGCAATAAGATAAGTTCAAACTTTAAAAGACATGTTGTGCAGATGTACAAGCCCCTCTTGCACAGAAAGTTTGGATTAGATATCTCTTGTAGTTTCTTCAGAACACACAAATTATCTGAAAATGCTTTTGAAGCAATAGACACAAAAACAGCTATAAATCCAAAACCTAATATGATAGACTCAAACTTTAAACTATGTATTGTGTAGATTTACAGGTCCTACTTGCCCTGCAAAAAGGGTTTTAATAGCTCTTGCACTTTTTTCGAAACTCACAAACAACTGTTCATGGGCTGAAAAGGCTTTTGGAGCAATAAAAACGTTAAAACTGTTATAACTAAAAAATGCAATAAGATAAGTTCAAACTTTAAAAGACATGTTGTGCAGATGTACAAGCCCCTCTTGCACAGAAAGTTTGGGTTAGATATCTCTTGTAGTTTCTTCAGAACACACAAATTATCTGAAAATGCTTTTGAAGCAATAGACACAAAAACAGCTATAAATCCAAAACCTAATATGATAGACTCAAACTTTAAACTATATATTGTGTAGATTTACAGGTCCTACTTGCCCAGCAAAAAGGGTTTGAATAGCTCTTGCACTTTTTTCGAAACTCACAAACAACTGTTCATGGGCTGAAAAGGCTTTTGGAGCAATAAAAACGTTAAAACTGCTATAACTCAAAAATGCAATAAGATAAGTTCAAACTTTAAAAAATATGTTGTGCAGATGTACAAGCCCCTCTTGCACAGAAAGTTTGGGTTAGATATCTCTTGTAGTTTCTTCAGAACACACAAATTATCTGAAAATGCTTTTGAAGCAATAGACACAAAAACAGCTATAAATCAAAAACCTAATATGATAGACTCAAACTTTAAACTATGTATTGTGTAGATTTACAGGTCCTACTTGCCCAGCAAAAAGGGTTTGAATAGCTCTTGCTCTTTTTTCGAAACGCACACAACTGTTCATGGGCTGAAAAGGCTTTTGGAGCAATAAAAACGTAAAAACTGCTATAACTCAAAAATTCAATAAGATAAGTTCAAACTTTAAAAGACATGTTGTGCAGATGTACAAGCCCCTCTTGCACAGAAAGTTTGGGTTAGATATCTCTTGTAGTTTCTTCAGAACACACAAAATATCTGAAAATGTTTTTGAAGCAATAGACACAAAAACAGCTATAAATCCAAAACCTAATATGATAGACTCAAACTTTAAACTATGTATTGTGTAGATTTACAGGTCCTACTTGCCTAGCAAAAAGGGTTTGAATAGCTCTTTCACTTTTTTTCGAAACGCACACAACTGTTCATGGGCTGAAAAGGCTTTTGGAGCAATAAAAACTTAAAAACTGCTATAACTCAAAAATGCAATAAGATAAGTTCAAACTTTAAAAAATATGTTGTGCAGATGTACAAGCCCCTATTGCACAGAAAGTTTGGGTTAGATATCTCTTGTAGTTTCTTCAGAACACACAAATTATCTGAAAATGCTTTTGAAGCAATAGACACAAAAACAGCTATAAATCCAAAACCTAATATGATAGACTCAAACTTTAAACTATTTATTGTGTAGATTTACAGGTCCTACTTGCCTAGCAAAAAGGGTTTGAATAGCTCTTTCACTTTTTTTCGAAACGCACACAACTGTTCATGGGCTGAAAAGGCTTTTGGAGCAATAAAAACTTAAAACTGCCATAACTCAAAAATGCAATAAGATAAGTTCAAACTTTAAAAGACATGTTCTGCAGATGTACAAGCCCCTCTTGCACAGAAAGTTTGGGTTAGATATCTCTTGTAGTTTCTTCAGAACACACAAATTATCTGAAAATGCTTTTGAAGCAATAGACACAAAAACAGCTATAAATCCAAAACCTAATATGATAGACTCAAACTTTAAACTATATATTGTGTAGATTTACAGGTCCTACTTGCCCAGCAGAAAAGGTTTGAATAGCTCTTGCACTTTTTTCGAAACTCACAAACAACTGTTCATGGGCTGAAAAGGCTTTTGGAGCAATAAAAACGTTAAAACTGTTATAACTCAAAAATGCAATAAGATAAGTTCAAACTTTAAAAGACATGTTGTGCAGATGTACAAGCCCCTCTTGCACAGAAAGTTTGGGTTAGATATCTCTTGTAGTTTCTTCAGAACACACAAATTATCTGAAAATGCTTTTGAAGCAATAGACACAAAAACAGCTATAAATCCAAAACCTAATATGATAGACTCAAACTTTAAACTATATATTGTGTAGATTTACAGGTCCTACTTGCCCAGCAAAAAGGGTTTGAATAGCTCTTGCACTTTTTTCGAAACTCACAAACAACTGTTCATGGGCTGAAAAGGCTTTTGGAGCAATAAAAACTTAAAAACTGCTATAACTCAAAAATGCAATAAGATAAGTTCAAACTTTAAAAGACATGTTGTGCAGATGTACAAGCCCCTCTTGCACAGAAAGTTTGGATTAGATATCTCTTGTAGTTTCTTCAGAACACACAAATTATCTGAAAATGCTTTTGAAGCAATAGACACAAAAACAGCTATAAATCCAAAACCTAATATGATAGACTCAAACTTTAAACTATGTATTGTGTAGATTTACAGGTCCTACTTGCCCTGCAAAAAGGGTTTTAATAGCTCTTGCACTTTTTTCGAAACTCACAAACAACTGTTCATGGGCTGAAAAGGCTTTTGGAGCAATAAAAACGTTAAAACTGTTATAACTAAAAAATGCAATAAGATAAGTTCAAACTTTAAAAGACATGTTGTGCAGATGTACAAGCCCCTCTTGCACAGAAAGTTTGGGTTAGATATCTCTTGTAGTTTCTTCAGAACACACAAATTATCTGAAAATGCTTTTGAAGCAATAGACACAAAAACAGCTATAAATCCAAAACCTAATATGATAGACTCAAACTTTAAACTATATATTGTGTAGATTTACAGGTCCTACTTGCCCAGCAAAAAGGGTTTGAATAGCTCTTGCACTTTTTTCGAAACTCACAAACAACTGTTCATGGGCTGAAAAGGCTTTTGGAGCAATAAAAACGTTAAAACTGCTATAACTCAAAAATGCAATAAGATAAGTTCAAACTTTAAAAAATATGTTGTGCAGATGTACAAGCCCCTCTTGCACAGAAAGTTTGGGTTAGATATCTCTTGTAGTTTCTTCAGAACACACAAATTATCTGAAAATGCTTTTGAAGCAATAGACACAAAAACAGCTATAAATCAAAAACCTAATATGATAGACTCAAACTTTAAACTATGTATTGTGTAGATTTACAGGTCCTACTTGCCCAGCAAAAAGGGTTTGAATAGCTCTTGCTCTTTTTTCGAAACGCACACAACTGTTCATGGGCTGAAAAGGCTTTTGGAGCAATAAAAACGTAAAAACTGCTATAACTCAAAAATTCAATAAGATAAGTTCAAACTTTAAAAGACATGTTGTGCAGATGTACAAGCCCCTCTTGCACAGAAAGTTTGGGTTAGATATCTCTTGTAGTTTCTTCAGAACACACAAAATATCTGAAAATGTTTTTGAAGCAATAGACACAAAAACAGCTATAAATCCAAAACCTAATATGATAGACTCAAACTTTAAACTATGTATTGTGTAGATTTACAGGTCCTACTTGCCTAGCAAAAAGGGTTTGAATAGCTCTTTCACTTTTTTTCGAAACGCACACAACTGTTCATGGGCTGAAAAGGCTTTTGGAGCAATAAAAACTTAAAAACTGCTATAACTCAAAAATGCAATAAGATAAGTTCAAACTTTAAAAAATATGTTGTGCAGATGTACAAGCCCCTCTTGCACAGAAAGTTTGGGTTAGATATCTCTTGTAGTTTCTTCAGAACACACAAATTATCTGAAAATGCTTTTGAAGCAATAGACACAAAAACAGCTATAAATCCAAAACCTAATATGATAGACTCAAACTTTAAACTATTTATTGTGTAGATTTACAGGTCCTACTTGCCTAGCAAAAAGGGTTTGAATAGCTCTTTCACTTTTTTTCGAAACGCACACAACTGTTCATGGGCTGAAAAGGCTTTTGGAGCAATAAAAACTTAAAACTGCCATAACTCAAAAATGCAATAAGATAAGTTCAAACTTTAAAAGACATGTTCTGCAGATGTACAAGCCCCTCTTGCACAGAAAGTTTGGGTTAGATATCTCTTATAGTTTCTTCAGAACACACAAATTATCTGAAAATGCTTTTGAAGCAATAGACACAAAAACAGCTATAAATCCAAAACCTAATATGATAGACTCAAACTTTAAACTATATATTGTGTAGATTTACAGGTCCTACTTGCCCAGCAAAAAGGGTTTGAATAGCTCTTGCACTTTTTTCGAAACTCACAAACAACTGTTCATGGGCTGAAAAGGCTTTTGGAGCAATAAAAACGTTAAAACTGCTATAACTCAAAAATGCAATAAGATAAGTTCAAACTTTAAAAGACATGTTGTGCAGATGTACAAGCCCCTCTTGCACAGAAAGTTTGGGTTAGATATCTCTTGTAGTTTCTTCAGAACACACAAATTATCTGAAAATGCTTTTGAAGCAATAGACACAAAAACAGCTATAAATCCAAAACCTAATATGATAGACTCCAACTTTGAACTATATATTGTGTAGATTTACAGGTCCTACTTGCCCAGCAAAAAGGGTTCGAATAGCTTTTGCACTTTTTTCGAAAACTCACAAACAACTGTTCATGGGCTGAAAAGGCTTTTGGAGCAATAAAAACTTAAAAACTGCTATAACTCAAAAATGCAATAAGATAAGTTCAAACTTTAAAAAATATGTTGTGCAGATGTACAAGCCCCTCTTGCACAGAAAGTTTGGGTTAGATATCTCTTGTAGTTTCTTCAGAACACACAAATTATCTGAAAATGCTTTTGAAGCAATAGACACAAAAACAGCTATAAATCAAAAACCTAATATGATAGACTCAAACTTTAAACTATGTATTGTGTAGATTTACAGGTCCTACTTGCCCTGCAAAAAGGGTTTGAATAGCTCTTGCACTTTTTTCGAAACTCACAAACAACTGTTCATGGGCTGAAAAGGCTTTTGGAGCAATAAAAACGTTAAAACTGTTATAACTCAAAAATGCAATAAGATAAGTTCAAACTTTAAAAGACATGTTGTGCAGATGTACAAGCCCCTCTTGCACAGAAAGTTTGGGTTAGATATCTCTTGTAGTTTCTTCAGAACACACAAATTATCTGAAAATGCTTTTGAAGCAATAGACACAAAAACAGCTATAAATCCAAAACCTAATATGATAGACTCAAACTTTAAACTATATATTGTGTAGATTTACAGGTCCTACTTGCCCAGCAAAAAGGGTTTGAATAGCTCTTGCACTTTTTTCGAAACTCACAAACAACTGTTCATGGGCTGAAAAGGCTTTTGGAGCAATAAAAACGTTAAAACTGCTATAACTCAAAAATGCAATAAGATAAGTTCAAACTTTAAAAAATATGTTGTGCAGATGTACAAGCCCCTCTTGCACAGAAAGTTTGGGTTAGATATCTCTTGTAGTTTCTTCAGAACACACAAATTATCTGAAAATGCTTTTGAAGCAATAGACACAAAAACAGCTATAAATCAAAAACCTAATATGATAGACTCAAACTTTAAACTATGTATTGTGTAGATTTACAGGTCCTACTTGCCCAGCAAAAAGGGTTTGAATAGCTCTTGCTCTTTTTTCGAAACGCACACAACTGTTCATGGGCTGAAAAGGCTTTTGGAGCAATAAAAACGTAAAAACTGCTATAACTCAAAAATTCAATAAGATAAGTTCAAACTTTAAAAGACATGTTGTGCAGATGTACAAGCCCCTCTTGCACAGAAAGTTTGGGTTAGATATCTCTTGTAGTTTCTTCAGAACACACAAAATATCTGAAAATGTTTTTGAAGCAATAGACACAAAAACAGCTATAAATCCAAAACCTAATATGATAGACTCAAACTTTAAACTATGTATTGTGTAGATTTACAGGTCCTACTTGCCTAGCAAAAAGGGTTTGAATAGCTCTTTCACTTTTTTTCGAAACGCACACAACTGTTCATGGGCTGAAAAGGCTTTTGGAGCAATAAAAACTTAAAAACTGCTATAACTCAAAAATGCAATAAGATAAGTTCAAACTTTAAAAAATATGTTGTGCAGATGTACAAGCCCCTATTGCACAGAAAGTTTGGGTTAGATATCTCTTGTAGTTTCTTCAGAACACACAAATTATCTGAAAATGCTTTTGAAGCAATAGACACAAAAACAGCTATAAATCCAAAACCTAATATGATAGACTCAAACTTTAAACTATTTATTGTGTAGATTTACAGGTCCTACTTGCCTAGCAAAAAGGGTTTGAATAGCTCTTTCACTTTTTTTCGAAACGCACACAACTGTTCATGGGCTGAAAAGGCTTTTGGAGCAATAAAAACTTAAAACTGCCATAACTCAAAAATGCAATAAGATAAGTTCAAACTTTAAAAGACATGTTCTGCAGATGTACAAGCCCCTCTTGCACAGAAAGTTTGGGTTAGATATCTCTTGTAGTTTCTTCAGAACACACAAATTATCTGAAAATGCTTTTGAAGCAATAGACACAAAAACAGCTATAAATCCAAAACCTAATATGATAGACTCAAACTTTAAACTATATATTGTGTAGATTTACAGGTCCTACTTGCCCAGCAAAAAGGGTTTGAATAGCTCTTGCACTTTTTTCGAAACTCACAAACAACTGTTCATGGGCTGAAAAGGCTTTTGGAGCAATAAAAACGTTAAAACTGCTATAACTCAAAAATGCAATAAGATAAGTTCAAACTTCAAAAGACATGTTGTGCAGATGTACAAGCCCCTCTTGCACAGAAAGTTTGGGTTAGATATCTCTTGTAGTTTCTTCAGAACACACAAAATATCTGAAAATGTTTTTGAAGCAATAGACACAAAAACAGCTATAAATCCAAAACCTAATATGATAGACTCAAACTTTAAACTATGTATTGTGTAGATTTACAGGTCCTACTTGCCCTGCAAAAAGGGTTTGAATAGCTCTTGCACTTTTTTCGAAACTCACAAACAACTGTTCATGGGCTGAAAAGGCTTTTGGAGCAATAAAAACTTAAAAACTGCTATAACTCAAAAATGCAATAAGATAAGTTCAAACTTTAAAAAATATGTTGTGCAGATGTACAAGCCCCTCTTGCACAGAAAGTTTGGGTTAGATATCTCTTGTAGTTTCTTCAGAACACACAAATGATCTAAAAATGCTTTTGAAGCAATAGACACAAAAACAGCTATAAATCCAAAACCTAATATGATAGACTCCAACTTTGAACTATATATTGTGTAGATTTACAGGTCCTACTTGCCCAGCAAAAAGGGTTCGAATAGCTTTTGCACTTTTTTTGAAAACTCACAAACAACTGTTCATGGGCTGAAAAGGCTTTTGGAGCAATAAAAACGTAAAAACTGCTATAACTCAAAAATTCAATAAGATAAGTTCAAACTTTAAAAGACATGTTGTGCAGATGTACAAGCCCCTCTTGCACAGAAAGTTTGGGTTAGATATCTCTTGTAGTTTCTTCAGAACACACAAATTATCTGAAAATGCTTTTGAAGCAATAGACACAAAAAACAGCTATAAATCCAAAACCTAATATGATAGACTCAAACTTTAAACTATATATTGTGTAGATTTACAGGTCCTACTTGCCCAGCAAAAAGGGTTTGAATAGCTCTTGCACTTTTTTCGAAACTCACAAACAACTGTTCATGGGCTGAAAAGGCTTTTGGAGCAATAAAAACGTTAAAACTGTTATAACTCAAAAATGCAATAAGATAAGTTCAAACTTTAAAAGACATGTTGTGCAGATGTACAAGCCCCTCTTGCACAGAAAGTTTGGGTTAGATATCTCTTGTAGTTTCTTCAGAACACACAAATTATCTGAAAATGCTTTTGAAGCAATAGACACAAAAACAGCTATAAATCCAAAACCTAATATGATAGACTCAAACTTTAAACTATATATTGTGTAGATTTACAGGTCCTACTTGCCCAGCAAAAAGGGTTTGAATAGCTCTTGCACTTTTTTCGAAACGCACACAACTGTTCATGGGCTGAAAAGGCTTTTGGAGCAATAAAAACGTAAAAACTGATATAACTCAAAAATTCAATAAGATAAGTTCAAACTTTAAAAAAATATGTTGTGCAGATGTACAAGCCCCTCTTGCACAGAAAGTTTGGGTTAGATATCTCTTGTAGTTTCTTCAGAACACACAAATTATCTGAAAATGCTTTTGAAGCAATAGACACAAAAACAGCTATAAATCCAAAACCTAATATGATAGACTCAAACTTTAAACTATATATTGTGTAGATTTACAGGTCCTACTTGCCCAGCAAAAAGGGTTTGAATAGCTCTTGCACTTTTTTTCGAAACGCACACAACTGTTCATGGGCTGAAAAGGCTTTTGGAGCAATAAAAACTTAAAAACTGCTATAACTCAAAAATGCAATAAGATAAGTCCAAACTTTAAAAGACATGTTGTGCAGATGTACAAGCCCCTCTTGCACAGAAAGTTTGGGTTAGATATCTCTTGTAGTTTCTTCAGAACACACAAATTATCTGAAAATGTTTTTGAAGCAATAGACACAAAAACAGCTATAAATCCAAAACCTAATATGATAGACTCAAACTTTAAATTATGTATTGTGTAGATTTACAGGTCCTACTTGCCTAGCAAAAAGGGTTTGAATAGCTCTTTCACTTTTTTTCGAAACGCACACAACTGTTCATGGGCTGAAAAGGCTTTTGGAGCAATGAAAAACTTAAAACTGCCATAACTCAAAAATGCAATAAGATAAGTTCAAACTTTAAAAGACATGTTGTGCAGATGTACAAGCCCCTCTTGCACAGAAAGTTTGGGTTAGATATCTCTTGTAGTTTCTTCAGAACACACAAATTATCTGAAAATGCTTTTGAAGCAATAGACACAAAAAACAGCTATAAATCCAAAACCTAATATGATAGACTCAAACTTTAAACTATATATTGTGTAGATTTACAGGTCCTACTTGCCCAGCAAAAAGGGTTTGAATAGCTCTTGCACTTTTTTCGAAACTCACAAACAACTGTTCATGGGCTGAAAAGGCTTTTGGAGCAATAAAAACGTTAAAACTGTTATAACTCAAAAATGCAATAAGATAAGTTCAAACTTTAAAAGACATGTTGTGCAGATGTACAAGCCCCTCTTGCACAGAAAGTTTGGGTTAGATATCTCTTGTAGTTTCTTCAGAACACACAAATTATCTGAAAATGCTTTTGAAGCAATAGACACAAAAACAGCTATAAATCCAAAACCTAATATGATAGACTCAAACTTTAAACTATATATTGTGTAGATTTACAGGTCCTACTTGCCCAGCAAAAAGGGTTTGAATAGCTCTTGCACTTTTTTCGAAACTCACAAACAACTGTTCATGGGCTGAAAAGGCTTTTGGAGCAATAAAAACGTTAAAACTGCTATAACTCAAAAATGCAATAAGATAAGTTCAAACTTTAAAAGACATGTTGTGCAGATGTACAAGCCCCTCTTGCACAGAAAGTTTGGGTTAGATATCTCTTGTAGTTTCTTCAGAACACACAAATTATCTGAAAATGCTTTTGAAGCAATAGACACAAAAACAGCTATAAATCCAAAACCTAATATGATAGACTCAAACTTTAAACTATGTATTGTGTAGATTTACAGGTCCTACTTGCCCTGCAAAAAGGGTTTGAATAGCTCTTGCACTTTTTTCGAAACTCACAAACAACTGTTCATGGGCTGAAAAGGCTTTTGGAGCAATAAAAACGTTAAAACTGTTATAACTCAAAAATGCAATAAGATAAGTTCAAACTTTAAAAGACATGTTGTGCAGATGTACAAGCCCCTCTTGCACAGAAAGTTTGGGTTAGATATCTCTTGTAGTTTCTTCAGAACACACAAATTATCTGAAAATGCTTTTGAAGCAATAGACACAAAAACAGCTATAAATCCAAAACCTAATATGATAGACTAAAACTTTGAACTATGTATTGTGTAGATTTACAGGTCCTACTTGCCCAGCAAAAAGGGTTTGAATAGCTCTTGCACTTTTTTTCGAAACGCACACAACTGTTCATGGGCTGAAAAGGCTTTTGGAGCAATAAAAACTTAAAAACTGCTATAACTCAAAAATGCAATAAGATAAGTTCAAACTTTAAAAAATATGTTGTGCAGATGTACAAGCCCCTCTTGCACAGAAAGTTTGGGTTAGATATCTCTTGTAGTTTCTTCAGAACACACAAATTATCTGAAAATGCTTTTGAAGCAATAGACACAAAAACAGCTATAAATCCAAAACCTAATATGATAGACTCAAACTTTAAACTATATATTGTGTAGATTTACAGGTCCTACTTGCCCAGCAAAAAGGGTTTGAATAGCTCTTGCACTTTTTTCGAAACTCACAAACAACTGTTCATGGGCTGAAAAGGCTTTTGGAGCAATAAAAACGTTAAAACTGCTATAACTCAAAAATGCAATAAGATAAGTTCAAACTTTAAAAGACATGTTGTGCAGATGTACAAGCCCCTCTTGCACAGAAAGTTTGGGTTAGATATCTCTTGTAGTTTCTTCAGAACACACAAATTATCTGAAAATGCTTTTGAAGCAATAGACACAAAAACAGCTATAAATCCAAAACCTAATATGATAGACTCAAACTTTAAACTATGTATTGTGTAGATTTACAGGTCCTACTTGCCCTGCAAAAAGGGTTTGAATAGCTCTTGCACTTTTTTCGAAACTCACAAACAACTGTTCATGGGCTGAAAAGGCTTTTGGAGCAATAAAAACGTTAAAACTGTTATAACTCAAAAATGCAATAAGATAAGTTCAAACTTTAAAAGACATGTTGTGCAGATGTACAAGCCCCTCTTGCACAGAAAGTTTGGGTTAGATATCTCTTGTAGTTTCTTCAGAACACACAAATTATCTGAAAATGCTTTTGAAGCAATAGACACAAAAACAGCTATAAATCCAAAACCTAATATGATAGACTCAAACTTTAAACTATATATTGTGTAGATTTACAGGTCCTACTTGCCCAGCAAAAAGGGTTTGAATAGCTCTTGCACTTTTTTCGAAACTCACAAACAACTGTTCATGGGCTGAAAAGGCTTTTGGAGCAATAAAAACGTTAAAACTGCTATAACTCAAAAATGCAATAAGATAAGTTCAAACTTTAAAAAATATGTTGTGCAGATGTACAAGCCCCTCTTGCACAGAAAGTTTGGGTTAGATATCTCTTGTAGTTTCTTCAGAACACACAAATTATCTGAAAATGCTTTTGAAGCAATAGACACAAAAACAGCTATAAATCAAAAACCTAATATGATAGACTCAAACTTTAAACTATGTATTGTGTAGATTTACAGGTCCTACTTGCCCAGCAAAAAGGGTTTGAATAGCTCTTGCTCTTTTTTCGAAACGCACACAACTGTTCATGGGCTGAAAAGGCTTTTGGAGCAATAAAAACGTAAAAACTGCTATAACTCAAAAATTCAATAAGATAAGTTCAAACTTTAAAAGACATGTTGTGCAGATGTACAAGCCCCTCTTGCACAGAAAGTTTGGGTTAGATATCTCTTGTAGTTTCTTCAGAACACACAAAATATCTGAAAATGTTTTTGAAGCAATAGACACAAAAACAGCTATAAATCCAAAACCTAATATGATAGACTCAAACTTTAAACTATGTATTGTGTAGATTTACAGGTCCTACTTGCCTAGCAAAAAGGGTTTGAATAGCTCTTTCACTTTTTTTCGAAACGCACACAACTGTTCATGGGCTGAAAAGGCTTTTGGAGCAATAAAAACTTAAAAACTGCTATAACTCAAAAATGCAATAAGATAAGTTCAAACTTTAAAAAATATGTTGTGCAGATGTACAAGCCCCTCTTGCACAGAAAGTTTGGGTTAGATATCTCTTGTAGTTTCTTCAGAACACACAAATTATCTGAAAATGCTTTTGAAGCAATAGACACAAAAACAGCTATAAATCCAAAACCTAATATGATAGACTCAAACTTTAAACTATTTATTGTGTAGATTTACAGGTCCTACTTGCCTAGCAAAAAGGGTTTGAATAGCTCTTTCACTTTTTTTCGAAACGCACACAACTGTTCATGGGCTGAAAAGGCTTTTGGAGCAATAAAAACTTAAAACTGCCATAACTCAAAAATGCAATAAGATAAGTTCAAACTTTAAAAGACATGTTCTGCAGATGTACAAGCCCCTCTTGCACAGAAAGTTTGGGTTAGATATCTCTTGTAGTTTCTTCAGAACACACAAATTATCTGAAAATGCTTTTGAAGCAATAGACACAAAAACAGCTATAAATCCAAAACCTAATATGATAGACTCAAACTTTAAACTATATATTGTGTAGATTTACAGGTCCTACTTGCCCAGCAAAAAGGGTTTGAATAGCTCTTGCACTTTTTTCGAAACTCACAAACAACTGTTCATGGGCTGAAAAGGCTTTTGGAGCAATAAAAACGTTAAAACTGCTATAACTCAAAAATGCAATAAGATAAGTTCAAACTTTAAAAGACATGTTGTGCAGATGTACAAGCCCCTCTTGCACAGAAAGTTTGGGTTAGATATCTCTTGTAGTTTCTTCAGAACACACAAATTATCTGAAAATGCTTTTGAAGCAATAGACACAAAAACAGCTATAAATCCAAAACCTAATATGATAGACTCAAACTTTAAACTATATATTGTGTAGATTTACAGGTCCTACTTGCCCAGCAAAAAGGGTTTGAATAGCTCTTGCACTTTTTTCGAAACTCACAAACAACTGTTCATGGGCTGAAAAGGCTTTTGGAGCAATAAAAACGTTAAAACTGCTATAACTCAAAAATGCAATAAGATAAGTTCAAACTTTAAAAGACATGTTGTGCAGATGTACAAGCCCCTCTTGCACAGAAAGTTTGGGTTAGATATCTCTTGTAGTTTCTTCAGAACACACAAATTATCTGAAAATGCTTTTGAAGCAATAGACACAAAAACAGCTATAAATCCAAAACCTAATATGATAGACTCAAACTTTAAACTATGTATTGTGTAGATTTACAGGTCCTACTTGCCCTGCAAAAAGGGTTTGAATAGCTCTTGCACTTTTTTCGAAACTCACAAACAACTGTTCATGGGCTGAAAAGGCTTTTGGAGCAATAAAAACGTTAAAACTGTTATAACTCAAAAATGCAATAAGATAAGTTCAAACTTTAAAATACATGTTGTGCAGATGTACAAGCCCCTCTTGCACAGAAAGTTTGGGTTAGATATCTCTTGTAGTTTCTTCAGAACACACAAATTATCTGAAAATGCTTTTGAAGCAATAGACACAAAAACAGCTATAAATCCAAAACCTAATATGATAGACTCAAACTTTAAACTATGTATTGTGTAGATTTACAGGTCCTACTTGCCCTGCAAAAAGGGTTTGAATAGCTCTTGCACTTTTTTCGAAACGCACACAACTGTTCATGGGCTGAAAAGGCTTTTGGAGCAATAAAAACGTTAAAACTGTTATAACTCAAAAATGCAATAAGATAAGTTCAAACTTTAAAAGACATGTTGTGCAGATGTACAAGCCCCTCTTGCACAGAAAGTTTGGGTTAGATATCTCTTGTAGTTTCTTCAGAACACACAAATTATCTGAAAATGCTTTTGAAGCAATAGACACAAAAACAGCTATAAATCCAAAACCTAATATGATAGACTAAAACTTTGAACTATGTATTGTGTAGATTTACAGGTCCTACTTGCCCAGCAAAAAGGGTTTGAATAGCTCTTGCACTTTTTTTCGAAACGCACACAACTGTTCATGGGCTGAAAAGGCTTTTGGAGCAATAAAAACTTAAAAACTGCTATAACTCAAAAATGCAATAAGATAAGTTCAAACTTTAAAAAATATGTTGTGCAGATGTACAAGCCCCTCTTGCACAGAAAGTTTGGGTTAGATATCTCTTGTAGTTTCTTCAGAACACACAAATTATCTGAAAATGCTTTTGAAGCAATAGACACAAAAACAGCTATAAATCCAAAACCTAATATGATAGACTCAAACTTTAAACTATGTATTGTGTAGATTTACAGGTCCTACTTGCCCTGCAAAAAGGGTTTGAATAGCTCTTGCACTTTTTTCGAAACGCACACAACTGTTCATGGGCTGAAAAGGCTTTTGGAGCAATAAAAACGTAAAAACTGCTATAACTCAAAAATTCAATAAGATAAGTTCAAACTTTAAAAGACATGTTGTGCAGATGTACAAGCCCCTCTTGCACAGAAAGTTTGGGTTAGATATCTCTTGTAGTTTCTTCAGAACACACAAATTATCTGAAAATGTTTTTGAAGCAATAGACACAAAAACAGCTATAAATCCAAAACCTAATATGATAGACTCAAACTTTAAACTATTTATTGTGTAGATTTACAGGTCCTACTTGCCTAGCAAAAATGGTTTGAATAGCTCTTTCACTTTTTTTCGAAACGCACACAACTGTTCATGGGCTGAAAAGGCTTTTGGAGCAATAAAAACTTAAAACTGCCATAACTCAAAAATGCAATAAGATAAGTTCAAACTTTAAAAGACATGTTCTGCAGATGTACAAGCCCCTCTTGCACAGAAAGTTTGGGTTAGATATCTCTTGTAGTTTCTTCAGAACACACAAATTATCTGAAAATGCTTTTGAAGCAATAGACACAAAAACAGCTATAAATCCAAAACCTAATATGATAGACTCAAACTTTAAACTATATATTGTGTAGATTTACAGGTCCTACTTGCCCAGCAAAAAGGGTTTGAATAGCTCTTGCACTTTTTTCGAAACTCACAAACAACTGTTCATGGGCTGAAAAGGCTTTTGGAGCAATAAAAACGTTAAAACTGCTATAACTCAAAAATGCAATAAGATAAGTTCAAACTTTAAAAGACATGTTGTGCAGATGTACAAGCCCCTCTTGCACAGAAAGTTTGGGTTAGATATCTCTTGTAGTTTCTTCAGAACACACAAATGATCTAAAAATGCTTTTGAAGCAATAGACACAAAAACAGCTATAAATCCAAAACCTAATATGATAGACTCCAACTTTGAACTATATATTGTGTAGATTTACAGGTCCTACTTGCCCAGCAAAAAGGGTTCGAATAGCTTTTGCACTTTTTTCGAAAACTCACAAACAACTGTTCATGGGCTGAAAAGGCTTTTGGAGCAATAAAAACGTTAAAACTGCTATAACTCAAAAATGCAATAAGATAAGTTCAAACTTTAAAAAATATGTTGTGCAGATGTACAAGCCCCTCTTGCACAGAAAGTTTGGGTTAGATATCTCTTGTAGTTTCTTCAGAACACACAAATTATCTGAAAATGCTTTTGAAGCAATAGACACAAAAACAGCTATAAATCAAAAACCTAATATGATAGACTCAAACTTTGAACTATGTATTGTGTAGATTTACAGGTCCTACTTGCCCAGCAAAAAGGGTTTGAATAGCTCTTGCACTTTTTTTCGAAACGCACACAACTGTTCATGGGCTGAAAAGGCTTTTGGAGCAATAAAAACTTAAAAACTGCTATAACTCAAAAATGCAATAAGATAAGTTCAAACTTTAAAAGACATGTTGTGCAGATGTACAAGCCCCTCTTGCACAGAAAGTTTGGGTTAGATATCTCTTGTAGTTTCTTCAGAACACACAAATGATCTAAAAATGCTTTTGAAGCAATAGACACAAAAACAGCTATAAATCCAAAACCTAATATGATAGACTCCAACTTTGAACTATATATTGTGTAGATTTACAGGTCCTACTTGCCCAGCAAAAAGGGTTCGAATAGCTTTTGCACTTTTTTTGAAAACTCACAAACAACTGTTCATGGGCTGAAAAGGCTTTTGGAGCAATAAAAACTTAAAAACTGCTATAACTCAAAAATGCAATAAGATAAGTTCAAACTTTAAAAAATATGTTGTGCAGATGTACAAGCCCCTCTTGCACAGAAAGTTTGGGTTAGATATCTCTTGTAGTTTCTTCAGAACACACAAATTATCTGAAAATGCTTTTGAAGCAATAGACACAAAAACAGCTATAAATCCAAACCCTAATATGATAGACTCAAACTTTAAACTATATATTGTGTAGATTTACAGGTCCTACTTGCCCAGCAAAAAGGGTTCGAATAGCTTTTGCACTTTTTTCGAAAACTCACAAACAACTGTTCATGGGCTGAAAAGGCTTTTGGAGCAATAAAAACGTTAAAACTGCTATAACTCAAAAATGCAATAAGATAAGTTCAAACTTTAAAAAATATGTTGTGCAGATGTACAAGCCCCTCTTGCACAGAAAGTTTGGGTTAGATATCTCTTGTAGTTTCTTCAGAACACACAAATTATCTGAAAATGCTTTTGAAGCAATAGACACAAAAACAGCTATAAATCAAAAACCTAATATGATAGACTCAAACTTTGAACTATGTATTGTGTAGATTTACAGGTCCTACTTGCCCAGCAAAAAGGGTTTGAATAGCTCTTGCACTTTTTTTCGAAACGCACACAACTGTTCATGGGCTGAAAAGGCTTTTGGAGCAATAAAAACTTAAAAACTGCTATAACTCAAAAATGCAATAAGATAAGTTCAAACTTTAAAAGACATGTTGTGCAGATGTACAAGCCCCTCTTGCACAGAAAGTTTGGGTTAGATATCTCTTGTAGTTTCTTCAGAACACACAAATGATCTAAAAATGCTTTTGAAGCAATAGACACAAAAACAGCTATAAATCCAAAACCTAATATGATAGACTCCAACTTTGAACTATATATTGTGTAGATTTACAGGTCCTACTTGCCCAGCAAAAAGGGTTCGAATAGCTTTTGCACTTTTTTTGAAAACTCACAAACAACTGTTCATGGGCTGAAAAGGCTTTTGGAGCAATAAAAACTTAAAAACTGCTATAACTCAAAAATGCAATAAGATAAGTTCAAACTTTAAAAAATATGTTGTGCAGATGTACAAGCCCCTCTTGCACAGAAAGTTTGGGTTAGATATCTCTTGTAGTTTCTTCAGAACACACAAATGATCTGAAAATGCTTTTGAAGCAATAGACACAAAAACAGCTATAAATCCAAACCCTAATATGATAGACTCAAACTTTAAACTATGTATTGTGTAGATTTACAGGTCCTACTTGCCCAGCAAAAAGGGTTTGAATAGCTCTTGCACTTTTTTCGAAACGCACACAACTGTTCATGGGCTGAAAAGGCTTTTGGAGCAATAAAAACGTAAAAACTGCTATAACTCAAAAATTCAATAAGATAAGTTCAAACTTTAAAAAATATGTTGTGCAGATGTACAAGCCCCTCTTGCACAGAAAGTTTGGGTTAGATATCTCTTGTAGTTTCTTCAGAACACACAAATTATCTGAAAATGCTTTTGAAGCAATAGACACAAAAACAGCTATAAATCAAAAACCTAATATGATAGACTCAAACTTTAAACTATGTATTGTGTAGATTTACAGGTCCTACTTGCCCAGCAAAAAGGGTTTGAATAGCTCTTGCTCTTTTTTCGAAACGCACACAACTGTTCATGGGCTGAAAAGGCTTTTGGAGCAATAAAAACGTTAAAACTGCTATAACTCAAAAATGCAATAAGATAAGTTCAAACTTTAAAAAATATGTTGTGCAGATGTACAAGCCCCTCTTGCACAGAAAGTTTGGGTTAGATATCTCTTGTAGTTTCTTCAGAACACACAAATTATCTGAAAATGCTTTTGAAGCAATAGACACAAAAACAGCTATAAATCAAAAACCTAATATGATAGACTCAAACTTTGAACTATGTATTGTGTAGATTTACAGGTCCTACTTGCCCAGCAAAAAGGGTTTGAATAGCTCTTGCACTTTTTTTCGAAACGCACACAACTGTTCATGGGCTGAAAAGGCTTTTGGAGCAATAAAAACTTAAAAACTGCTATAACTCAAAAATGCAATAAGATAAGTTCAAACTTTAAAAGACATGTTGTGCAGATGTACAAGCCCCTCTTGCACAGAAAGTTTGGGTTAGATATCTCTTGTAGTTTCTTCAGAACACACAAATGATCTAAAAATGCTTTTGAAGCAATAGACACAAAAACAGCTATAAATCCAAAACCTAATATGATAGACTCCAACTTTGAACTATATATTGTGTAGATTTACAGGTCCTACTTGCCCAGCAAAAAGGGTTCGAATAGCTTTTGCACTTTTTTTGAAAACTCACAAACAACTGTTCATGGGCTGAAAAGGCTTTTGGAGCAATAAAAACTTAAAAACTGCTATAACTCAAAAATGCAATAAGATAAGTTCAAACTTTAAAAAATATGTTGTGCAGATGTACAAGCCCCTCTTGCACAGAAAGTTTGGGTTAGATATCTCTTGTAGTTTCTTCAGAACACACAAATTATCTGAAAATGCTTTTGAAGCAATAGACACAAAAACAGCTATAAATCCAAACCCTAATATGATAGACTCAAACTTTAAACTATGTATTGTGTAGATTTACAGGTCCTACTTGCCCAGCAAAAAGGGTTTGAATAGCTCTTGCACTTTTTTCGAAACGCACACAACTGTTCATGGGCTGAAAAGGCTTTTGGAGCAATAAAAACGTAAAAACTGCTATAACTCAAAAATTCAATAAGATAAGTTCAAACTTTAAAAAATATGTTGTGCAGATGTACAAGCCCCTCTTGCACAGAAAGTTTGGGTTAGATATCTCTTGTAGTTTCTTCAGAACACACAAATTATCTGAAAATGCTTTTGAAGCAATAGACACAAAAACAGCTATAAATCAAAAACCTAATATGATAGACTCAAACTTTAAACTATGTATTGTGTAGATTTACAGGTCCTACTTGCCCAGCAAAAAGGGTTTGAATAGCTCTTGCTCTTTTTTCGAAACGCACACAACTGTTCATGGGCTGAAAAGGCTTTTGGAGCAATAAAAACGTTAAAACTGCTATAACTCAAAAATGCAATAAGATAAGTTCAAACTTTAAAAAATATGTTGTGCAGATGTACAAGCCCCTCTTGCACAGAAAGTTTGGGTTAGATATCTCTTGTAGTTTCTTCAGAACACACAAATTATCTGAAAATGCTTTTGAAGCAATAGACACAAAAACAGCTATAAATCAAAAACCTAATATGATAGACTCAAACTTTGAACTATGTATTGTGTAGATTTACAGGTCCTACTTGCCCAGCAAAAAGGGTTTGAATAGCTCTTGCACTTTTTTTCGAAACGCACACAACTGTTCATGGGCTGAAAAGGCTTTTTAAGCAATAAAAACTTAAAAACTGCTATAACTCAAAAATGCAATAAGATAAATTCAAACTTTAAAAGACATGTTGTGCAGATGTACAAGCCCCTCTTGCACAGAAAGTTTGGGTTAGATATCTCTTGTAGTTTCTTCAGAACACACAAATGATCTAAAAATGCTTTTGAAGCAATAGACACAAAAACAGCTATAAATCCAAAACCTAATATGATAGACTCCAACTTTGAACTATATATTGTGTAGATTTACAGGTCCTACTTGCCCAGCAAAAAGGGTTCGAATAGCTTTTGCACTTTTTTTGAAAACTCACAAACAACTGTTCATGGGCTGAAAAGGCTTTTGGAGCAATAAAAACTTAAAAACTGCTATAACTCAAAAATGCAATAAGATAAGTTCAAACTTTAAAAAATATGTTGTGCAGATGTACAAGCCCCTCTTGCACAGAAAGTTTGGGTTAGATATCTCTTGTAGTTTCTTCAGAACACACAAATTATCTGAAAATGCTTTTGAAGCAATAGACACAAAAACAGCTATAAATCCAAACCCTAATATGATAGACTCAAACTTTAAACTATGTATTGTGTAGATTTACAGGTCCTACTTGCCCAGCAAAAAGGGTTTGAATAGCTCTTGCACTTTTTTCGAAACGCACACAACTGTTCATGGGCTGAAAAGGCTTTTGGAGCAATAAAAACGTAAAAACTGCTATAACTCAAAAATTCAATAAGATAAGTTCAAACTTTAAAAAATATGTTGTGCAGATGTACAAGCCCCTCTTGCACAGAAAGTTTGGGTTAGATATCTCTTGTAGTTTCTTCAGAACACACAAATTATCTGAAAATGCTTTTGAAGCAATAGACACAAAAACAGCTATAAATCAAAAACCTAATATGATAGACTCAAACTTTAAACTATGTATTGTGTAGATTTACAGGTCCTACTTGCCCAGCAAAAAGGGTTTGAATAGCTCTTGCTCTTTTTTCGAAACGCACACAACTGTTCATGGGCTGAAAAGGCTTTTGGAGCAATAAAAACGTAAAAACTGCTATAACTCAAAAATTCAATAAGATAAGTTCAAACTTTAAAAGACATGTTGTGCAGATGTACAAGCCCCTCTTGCACAGAAAGTTTGGGTTAGATATCTCTTGTAGTTTCTTCAGAACACACAAAATATCTGAAAATGTTTTTGAAGCAATAGACACAAAAACAGCTATAAATCCAAAACCTAATATGATAGACTCAAACTTTAAACTATGTATTGTGTAGATTTACAGGTCCTACTTGCCTAGCAAAAAGGGTTTGAATAGCTCTTTCACTTTTTTTCGAAACGCACACAACTGTTCATGGGCTGAAAAGGCTTTTGGAGCAATAAAAACTTAAAAACTGCTATAACTCAAAAATGCAATAAGATAAGTTCAAACTTTAAAAGACATGTTCTGCAGATGTACAAGCCCCTCTTGCACAGAAAGTTTGGGTTAGATATCTCTTGTAGTTTCTTCAGAACACACAAATTATCTGAAAATGCTTTTGAAGCAATAGACACAAAAACAGCTATAAATCCAAAACCTAATATGATAGACTCAAACTTTAAACTATGTATTGTGTAGATTTACAGGTCCTACTTGCCCTGCAAAAAGGGTTTGAATAGCTCTTGCACTTTTTTCGAAACGCACACAACTGTTCATGGGCTGAAAAGGCTTTTGGAGCAATAAAAACGTAAAAACTGCTATAACTCAAAAATTCAATAAGATAAGTTCAAACTTTAAAAGACATGTTGTGCAGATGTACAAGCCCCTCTTGCACAGAAAGTTTGGGTTAGATATCTCTTGTAGTTTCTTCAGAACACACAAATTATCTGAAAATGCTTTTGAAGCAATAGACACAAAAACAGCTATAAATCCAAAACCTAATATGATAGACTCAAACTTTAAACTATATATTGTGTAGATTTACAGGTCCTACTTGCCCAGCAAAAAAGGTTTGAATAGCTCTTGCACTTTTTTCGAAACTCACAAACAACTGTTCATGGGCTGAAAAGGCTTTTGGAGCAATAAAAACGTTAAAACTGTTATAACTCAAAAATGCAATAAGATAAGTTCAAACTTTAAAAGACATGTTGTGCAGATGTACAAGCCCCTCTTGCACAGAAAGTTTGGGTTAGATATCTCTTGTAGTTTCTTCAGAACACACAAATTATCTGAAAATGCTTTTGAAGCAATAGACACAAAAACAGCTATAAATCCAAAACCTAATATGATAGACTCAAACTTTAAACTATATATTGTGTAGATTTACAGGTCCTACTTGCCCTGCAAAAAGAGTTTGAATAGCTCTTGCACTTTTTTCGAAACGCACACATTTGTTCATGGGCTGAAAAGGCTTTTGGAGCAATAAAAACGTAAAAACTGCTATAACTCAAAAATTCAATAAGATAAGTTCAAACTTTAAAATACATGTTGTGCAGATGTACAAGCCCCTCTTGCACAGAAAGTTTGGGTTAGATATCTCTTGTAGTTTCTTCAGAACACACAAATTATCTGAAAATGCTTTTGAAGCAATAGACACAAAAACAGCTATAAATCCAAAACCTAATATGATAGACTCAAACTTTAAACTATATATTGTGTAGATTTACAGGTCCTACTTGCCCAGCAAAAAAGGTTTGAATAGCTCTTGCACTTTTTTCGAAACTCACAAACAACTGTTCATGGGCTGAAAAGGCTTTTGGAGCAATAAAAACGTTAAAACTGTTATAACTCAAAAATGCAATAAGATAAGTTCAAACTTTAAAAGACATGTTGTGCAGATGTACAAGCCCCTCTTGCACAGAAAGTTTGGGTTAGATATCTCTTGTAGTTTCTTGAGAACACACAAATTATCTGAAAATGCTTTTGAAGCAATAGACACAAAAACAGCTATAAATCCAAAACCTAATATGATAGACTCAAACTTTAAACTATATATTGTGTAGATTTACAGGTCCTACTTGCCCAGCAAAAAGGGTTTGAATAGCTCTTGCACTTTTTTCGAAACTCACAAACAACTGTTCATGGGCTGAAAAGGCTTTTGGAGCAATAAAAACGTTAAAACTGCTATAACTCAAAAATGCAATAAGATAAGTTCAAACTTTAAAAAATATGTTGTGCAGATGTACAAGCCCCTCTTGCACAGAAAGTTTGGGTTAGATATCTCTTGTAGTTTCTTCAGAACACACAAATTATCTGAAAATGCTTTTGAAGCAATAGACACAAAAACAGCTATAAATCAAAAACCTAATATGATAGACTCAAACTTTAAACTATGTATTGTGTAGATTTACAGGTCCTACTTGCCCAGCAAAAAGGGTTTGAATAGCTCTTGCTCTTTTTTCGAAACGCACACAACTGTTCATGGGCTGAAAAGGCTTTTGGAGCAATAAAAACGTAAAAACTGCTATAACTCAAAAATTCAATAAGATAAGTTCAAACTTCAAAAGACATGTTGTGCAGATGTACAAGCCCCTCTTGCACAGAAAGTTTGGGTTAGATATCTCTTGTAGTTTCTTCAGAACACACAAAATATCTGAAAATGTTTTTGAAGCAATAGACACAAAAACAGCTATAAATCCAAAACCTAATATGATAGACTCAAACTTTAAACTATGTATTGTGTAGATTTACAGGTCCTACTTGCCTAGCAAAAAGGGTTTGAATAGCTCTTTCACTTTTTTTCGAAACGCACACAACTGTTCATGGGCTGAAAAGGCTTTTGGAGCAATAAAAACTTAAAAACTGCTATAACTCAAAAATGCAATAAGATAAGTTCAAACTTTAAAAAATATGTTGTGCAGATGTACAAGCCCCTCTTGCACAGAAAGTTTGGGTTAGATATCTCTTGTAGTTTCTTCAGAACACACAAATTATCTGAAAATGCTTTTGAAGCAATAGACACAAAAACAGCTATAAATCCAAAACCTAATATGATAGACTCAAACTTTAAACTATATATTGTGTAGATTTACAGGTCCTACTTGCCCAGCAAAAAGGGTTTGAATAGCTCTTGCACTTTTTTCGAAACTCACAAACAACTGTTCATGGGCTGAAAAGGCTTTTGGAGCAATAAAAACGTTAAAACTGCTATAACTCAAAAATGCAATAAGATAAGTTCAAACTTTAAAAGACATGTTGTGCAAATGTACAAGCCCATCTTGCACAGAAAGTTTGGGTTAGATATCTCTTGTAGTTTCTTCAGAACACACAAATTATCTGAAAATGCTTTTGAAGCAATAGACACAAAAACAGCTATAAATCCAAAACCTAATATGATAGACTCAAACTTTAAACTATGTATTGTGTAGATTTACAGGTCCTACTTGCCCTGCAAAAAGGGTTTGAATAGCTCTTGCACTTTTTTCGAAACTCACAAACAACTGTTCATGGGCTGAAAAGGCTTTTGGAGCAATAAAAACGTTAAAACTGTTATAACTCAAAAATGCAATAAGATAAGTTCAAACTTTAAAAGACATGTTGTGCAGATGTACAAGCCCCTCTTGCACAGAAAGTTTGGGTTAGATATCTCTTGTAGTTTCTTCAGAACACACAAATTATCTGAAAATGCTTTTGAAGCAATAGACACAAAAACAGCTATAAATCCAAAACCTAATATGATAGACTCAAACTTTAAACTATATATTGTGTAGATTTACAGGTCCTACTTGCCCAGCAAAAAGGGTTTGAATAGCTCTTGCACTTTTTTCGAAACTCACAAACAACTGTTTATGGGCTGAAAAGGCTTTTGGAGCAATAAAAACGTTAAAACTGCTATAACTCAAAAATGCAATAAGATAAGTTCAAACTTTAAAAAAATATGTTGTGCAGATGTACAAGCCCCTCTTGCACAGAAAGTTTGGGTTAGATATCTCTTGTAGTTTCTTCAGAACACACAAATTATCTGAAAATGCTTTTGAAGCAATAGACACAAAAACAGCTATAAATCAAAAACCTAATATGATAGACTCAAACTTTAAACTATGTATTGTGTAGATTTACAGGTCCTACTTGCCCAGCAAAAAGGGTTTGAATAGCTCTTGCTCTTTTTTCGAAACGCACACAACTGTTCATGGGCTGAAAAGGCTTTTGGAGCAATAAAAACGTAAAAACTGCTATAACTCAAAAATTCAATAAGATAAGTTCAAACTTTAAAAGACATGTTGTGCAGATGTACAAGCCCCTCTTGCACAGAAAGTTTGGGTTAGATATCTCTTGTAGTTTCTTCAGAACACACAAAATATCTGAAAATGTTTTTGAAGCAATAGACACAAAAACAGCTATAAATCCAAAACCTAATATGATAGACTCAAACTTTAAACTATGTATTGTGTAGATTTACAGGTCCTACTTGCCTAGCAAAAAGGGTTTGAATAGCTCTTTCACTTTTTTTCGAAACGCACACAACTGTTCATGGGCTGAAAAGGCTTTTGGAGCAATAAAAACTTAAAAACTGCTATAACTCAAAAATGCAATAAGATAAGTTCAAACTTTAAAAAATATGTTGTGCAGATGTACAAGCCCCTCTTGCACAGAAAGTTTGGGTTAGATATCTCTTGTAGTTTCTTCAGAACACACAAATTATCTGAAAATGCTTTTGAAGCAATAGACACAAAAACAGCTATAAATCCAAAACCTAATATGATAGACTCAAACTTTAAACTATTTATTGTGTAGATTTACAGGTCCTACTTGCCTAGCAAAAAGGGTTTGAATAGCTCTTTCACTTTTTTTCGAAACGCACACAACTGTTCATGGGCTGAAAAGGCTTTTGGAGCAATAAAAACTTAAAACTGCCATAACTCAAAAATGCAATAAGATAAGTTCAAACTTTAAAAGACATGTTCTGCAGATGTACAAGCCCCTCTTGCACAGAAAGTTTGGGTTAGATATCTCTTGTAGTTTCTTCAGAACACACAAATTATCTGAAAATGCTTTTGAAGCAATAGACACAAAAACAGCTATAAATCCAAAACCTAATATGATAGACTCAAACTTTAAACTATATATTGTGTAGATTTACAGGTCCTACTTGCCCAGCAAAAAGGGTTTGAATAGCTCTTGCACTTTTTTCGAAACTCACAAACAACTGTTCATGGGCTGAAAAGGCTTTTGGAGCAATAAAAACGTTAAAACTGCTATAACTCAAAAATGCAATAAGATAAGTTCAAACTTTAAAAGACATGTTGTGCAGATGTACAAGCCCCTCTTGCACAGAAAGTTTGGGTTAGATATCTCTTGTAGTTTCTTCAGAACACACAAATTATCTGAAAATGCTTTTGAAGCAATAGACACAAAAACAGCTATAAATCCAAAACCTAATATGATAGACTCAAACTTTAAACTATATATTGTGTAGATTTACAGGTCCTACTTGCCCAGCAAAAAGGGTTTGAATAGCTCTTGCACTTTTTTCGAAACTCACAAACAACTGTTCATGGGCTGAAAAGGCTTTTGGAGCAATAAAAACGTTAAAACTGCTATAACTCAAAAATGCAATAAGATAAGTTCAAACTTTAAAAGACATGTTGTGCAGATGTACAAGCCCCTCTTGCACAGAAAGTTTGGGTTAGATATCTCTTGTAGTTTCTTCAGAACACACAAATTATCTGAAAATGCTTTTGAAGCAATAGACACAAAAACAGCTATAAATCCAAAACCTAATATGATAGACTCAAACTTTAAACTATGTATTGTGTAGATTTACAGGTCCTACTTGCCCTGCAAAAAGGGTTTGAATAGCTCTTGCACTTTTTTCGAAACTCACAAACAACTGTTCATGGGCTGAAAAGGCTTTTGGAGCAATAAAAACGTTAAAACTGTTATAACTCAAAAATGCAATAAGATAAGTTCAAACTTTAAAATACATGTTGTGCAGATGTACAAGCCCCTCTTGCACAG